>NC_135307.1:19496791-20845958 GCF_048772815.1 Callospermophilus lateralis
TTAATTCAAGCTATTTCAACATGATACGAATAAAGTCAGTTGATAGAGTGTCATAGAACCACTGATCAGTTGCTTTTGTCTAAATAGTATCAGTAATTTTGAAATAAGAAGTTGTTTTAATACATTTTAAACACTGTTTTCTCATTGGTCTAAATATCATGTTGATATAGCCTCAGTGAAACTACCCAAATAATTCTCATTATCAAAAATAATTCCATTCAATATAATTCTTCCCATTATTTTATTAGGCTCTTCTAAAAAAGTATTCTAGAATATATCTCTGTTGAATGTGATTCAACCTGACATATGATTTGAATAGTGACACTTTTTAAGGGATTTTTTTTTTCTTGCTAGGACTGATCATACCGGTCCCTGAAGATGACTAAAATCATACTCAAGTCTCTAACTCTGTTATCACATAGGGCCAGGGAAGCATGAAGAGTGATTTTTAAGCTCCCACTCAGAAAGCCACCCCCGGGTTCTAAGGTCTTTTCAAATAGGCTCTTGATTTTCTAGATTGTGTCAGGCTGGGTTCACTTATCTCACAGGAACCGGCTTCCTTTTGATGCTTTCTAAATTTCCTGCACTGGGTCAACTCAGGGTAACTACCTCCTTTCTTATTTCATGGAATTTTTTTTTTTTAACTTTTCTTCCAGACCAGGAGGCACAGAAATAGCATGAGAACATCTCAGCCATTTCTTGCTTTACCCATTATTCTTCTTACCCGGAGGAGTCCATATGAATATGCCCTTTCATCTGACCATCAGCTGTCGGAAAGGAATTTATCCTGACAGCTACCACAGCAAAGTGGTTCATGTGCATCATAAGGAAGAATCACTCTTTCTTCTGCCTCGGCGCTAGGTTCTCATTGTACAACCCCGTACAGTACTTCAGCAACTATTTTTTTTTTTAAGATTTAAAAAGCAAAGAGTTACAAAACTGTTTGTAATTAACTTGAAATAGAAAAGATAGCACTTTTTTTTTTAAATCCCATTATATAGTACACCGTATAAATTACAGAGTATTCAAATGCACAAACGCATCTGTGTAACATTTATCAAATGTGATCTGCGTGTCTATGTGCACACACGTGTGTGTTCTCAAAGAGTTGGGCTGTTGGCCTTCCTAACGACGCTGGACCTCGGGTTGTTACGTGTGGCAGTGCTCCAGGTCTGGCACGCTGCTGTTGCAGTATCTCATGTTATTGGGGATATGGCAGTCTGTGTAATTAATGCCCCCGTTTGGGGTGTAAATGGGCTGCAGTCTGAAATCTCCTTTAAGGAGCTGATCGTTATTTAAGGAGACGATCTGAAAGCTGGTTTCCGTCATCTCCAGGATGGAGTTGTCCTTCTTGGTGCCTGCCTCACAATAGTCATCTTTCCGACGGCCCCGGTTGTATTTCCACTTCTGCGAGGTGTAGCGCCCCTTTTTGTGCATGTGCCAGCAGAAGACGCTGAGCAAGACCACGAGCACGAATATCACCGCACCCCCGATCAAACCCGCCAGCAGAAAAGGGGAGCCCATGCTGTGGGACGTCGTCTGCTCGTGGCTCGAAGCGGTGTTGCTGCCATTGTTCAAATAGGAGGCCAGGGTGGTGGCCTCCGAGCAGACGGTGTCTTCTGCAGCTCGGTAGTTAAAAGCATCCAGTGGCACTAAGCAAATCCGATAGGTGGATCTGGGCTCCAAATTAACCAGGCTCAGGTGTTGCTTCTCCCCACTGACGATGCGCTCCTGGACGATGCCCCCCACCAGGCTGTGGCCCATCTTCACCCACGTGAGTTTGTATGCCATCACAGTAAAGAGAGACAGCCAGCTGACTTGGATGGAAGTGTCATTCACAAAGTGGATGGACAGCTGGATCCGCTCAGATACAGGTGGAGTCGCTCTTTCTCTACCATCCCAGTCAGGAACGGTGGGAAGTTTGGATGTAGTAGGAGCTGGAGGTGTGTAGCTTCTGCTAGGGGTTGGAACAGAGAGAGTGGGAGGCTGGGTCGTAGGAGATATAGTACTTGGGGCTGGGGTAAAGAGAGGCTGGCCAGGGGTCGTGGTGGGACACGACAGAAGATTCATATTCAGCTCCCTGACAGCCATCCCCCGGACTTGTTCAGGACCTTGGCACATGAAACCCCGTACGTTGAGAGATGAAGGGATATATTTGAGCCATTCTGTGACCCACTTAATACTGCAGTCACAAAACCAAGGGTTATTCCGAGCAGTGAGCTGCTTCAAGTTGGAGAGATTATCAAAGACCCCTTGAGTCAACTTTCTCAGTTGGTTGTTGGATATGTCCAGCCGTTCCAGCTTCCGGAGGTTGGAGAAGGCTGTCAGAGGGATGTGGTTAATCTGGTTGTCCTGCAGATACAGCCTGATGAGATGCGTACCTGGCAGATCGGGAGGGGGATAGGAGAGCGAATTACGGACTATGGAAAATTCCTTGAGCTTGGTGAGATGGCTGAAGGTGCCCTCGGCAATGCCCTTGTTCGTCAAGAGATTCCCATCCACGATCAGACGCTCCAAGCTTGTGAGGTTCTGAAAGGCCATGTCTGAGATCACGGCGATTCGGTTTTCATCTACTCTCAGCTCTTGCAGGTCCACAGGAAGCCCGACAGGCACGCTGCTCAGGTGGTTCTTGGACAGAAACAACAACTTGAGGCTAACAGCCTCCCGGAAGGCCCCATCCTCCACCCCCACCGTGGAGATAGAGTTGTCATCCAGGTGCAGCTCTTCAAGCTTCAGAAGCTGGGCAAGGGCAGCACGTGAAATGGTCTGAATGTTGTTTTCCTGCAAATGGAGAACTCGGACGTTCTTGGGAAGGTTCATGGGGAATTCATCCAGTTGGTTGCCATAAAGGTAGACCGTGTGCACTGACTGTACATTGTGCAGCTCTGCAGGAAATCCAGCATTATTAATTTGGTTGTTGTGGAGGTAGAGTACGGTTACGCCCTCCGGGATCCCAAGAGGCACTGAGGTCAAGCTTCGCTCGTTACAGTAGACAAAGTTCCTGTCGCAGCGGCACACGCTAGGGCAGGCCAGGAGTTTTGACACTTGTGAGTAGAGCCCTAGGGAAACGATAAGCCAAGATTTCAGGAAAAAAGCCCCATGGCTGGGCCACTTTATGGTCTGCAGGCCCATTTCTGAAGAACAGAAAGAAAATACAATGTGGTGGGGAAAAGAAAAACTAAAAAATATATATATATATATATATCAGCAAAATCAAAATGACGGGACAGGTTCTGTCAAAGTCCAGAATTCCAGCTACAGGAAATGTCCCGAGGGCATCGGTGAAAGAACCTTTCTGATGTCTCTGGTCTTATCAGCCTGTATGGCCCTCTTTGCTGTTGTCCTCCATGTGCAAAAGACTTCAATAGGGAGAATTTTCTATGCAGGCAGCAGGTGAGGCCACGTTATCTGCGGGGTCTACACAGCCAGAGTGGGTGGACAGAACTCCTGTCCTCTGATGGAGGTCAGGCCAGGGCTGATGGACCTATGGACTTCTTGGTTAAGCACAATCTGTGATCTGTTGTAGGGAAGAAAAGAGAAGAGAGTCAGTTAACGGTAGTTATATAAGAAGTACTGATATGCCCACAAACCTTTCAAAAATAGCAAGTTTGGGACTAGCATATATTTTAGCTAACCAGAATTTAGTTGGAAAGATATTTAAGAAACCAATGAAATATCTTCAAAAGGAAACGCTTATTATCAATCCTACTGTGAACTCTGCATCCCAATCAGTACCTTCTCTTAAATATCTATTTGCATATATATATATGCAAATAGATATTTTTGTGCAACAGACACACAGTCAACACACAGGATTGGTGAATGATTATCATTTCCAAATCCTATTTATCAATCTTACTACAAGATGGAGTTGGGCACTAAGGGAAAAAAATGTGAAGCCCTCTAGAGTTATAAATCTTCAAAATGCAAAATGGTGAGTAAGTCATTTTAAAAAATGCACTCTTGGGCTAGGGATGCGGCTCAATCGGTAGTGTGCTTGCCTGGCATGTGTGCAACCCGGGTTCGATCCTCAGCACCACATACAAACAAAGATGTTGTGTCCGCCGAAAACTAGAAAATAAATATTAAAAATTCTCTCTCTCTCTCTCTCTCGCTCTCTCTTTAAAAAAAAATGCAGCCTTATTAAAAAATTCTTCCCAATGCACTGTGTTTCCAAATACATTTATCACATAATGATAACTCATAAATGATGTAGCTATAGCTTTGTATGTTTCCATCTCCTGTTAAAATGCATCTTGAAAGTCTAATATGAAAGCTTACTTCTGCTTAGTGGAGAATTCTAGAGAATGTAAAGAAAAGGTTAGAATACAACATTAATAGAGATTACTCATTATATTACCACTCAGAGATAACTGATAAGTTTATTTGTTTCTTTTGCCTATGAATGCATATAACAACATTGGAATCATTATTTACCTTCCTGTTTTTTACCTAACAATTTGCCATGATCACATTCCATGTCATTAAAAACCCATGCATCCTTTCCATCTGACACAGATGAACTAGGACAGGGATAATGCACAGAAGCACACATGAAGGCAGAGAAAAGACTTCTCTTTTCTTCCCCGCTTCTTGCCTCTCTTCTTTTGTCTTCTTCCCAAATAGCTCCCACTTGAGTTACCAAGGAGACTGTCCAAACTCCAATCTGAGACACATTTCCACCACCCGCCTCCTTTGGGACCTCCAGGTATGCATGAGCTCTGCCACTGTGATTCCTTTTAAGAGTTGCCAGGCTCATGATTGAGAATAAATGATTTTCCAATATCACCTCCCTCATGCCCGTGAGTGTTTTCCTTTTTTTGAAGGACTTTCAGCAAATTATGAAATGAGAGAAGACATAATGGAGGAAGGAAAGGCAATCCAGGGCTAGCAAGCATGCCTTCTTGCTCTAGAATGTGTTCCATTTGTTTTTAGATTACAGAGGTAAAGAAGTTAATTGAAAGGTGCCAGATTTGATTTCCCTACAAAATAAGCTAACATGACAGGACATGGGGACTGCAAGTCCTCTAATTTTCACCAAGATACAGAGATCGAAATAACTTATATCTAAAAGCACAGAGGGTCTATTTGTAACTGTTCCCTCAGCTATCTTTAGAAATATAATTTAAAAAGAAAAAAAAAAGTATTGTAAATGTTATTTCAGTGTCAAGGATACTGTGAATTTGTTCTATCATTTAAAAGATTGTAAACCATATAAAAATGCCTTTGATGATCAGAAATGATAAATTCATTTTTGATTGCTTATTAAAAAAAAGGGAGAGGCTGTTTCTTTCTGGGCAAAAGCAGAAAGATATGATGCTTTATTTAAAATGAAGTGGTACTTATAAATTTGTTTTGCCACTGAAAGGGAGCCATTCTCTCCAGAAGAAATCTCTACATGGTTAAACAATAGTTTATACAACAGAGAGTAGCACAGGAAAACAGAGTTTGATGCCATCACCTCTATGCCATCCCTATCTCAGGTGTCACAGTATCCCAATGATTCCTAATGTCTTGCTCCTCAAGTATAGTGTGTGGTCTAGCAGCAGGAGTCTGACCTGGGAAGCTGGTAGAAATGCAGAACCTCAGGGCAGAATGCAGTTTAACAAGAACGGTGGGTAGGCCAGTTAATATTGGAGAAATACCACCCTAAACACAGAGATGTCTTAATTATTCATGGTTTAATTTATTACATGTTAAATAAAATGCAGGAGTATATCACATGACTTCTGTGAGCCAAGTAGAGGTAGAAGAGACACTAATCAGCTCCATCTCAAGGAGATGGCCTCAGATTATATCTTATATATAAATTAGATCTTCTAGGTAGAGAATCACAATGACTAGCTATGCCATTTGACCTCAGTGGAAAATATTTATTTCAATAACAAGCTTGGCTGTCTGGTAGGACCTTAAACACTTATTTGTAAACAGACAGCCTACCTTTATGAAGTAATTAGGTATACCTGCTCTTCAGGTGAAAAGAAAGCCTAAAAACCTAGAATCTAATGTGTCTGAGTATTGTGTTCATCTGGAATCTTCAAAATGTGACAGGAGCACTCTGTTCTTACTTTCAGTTCAGAGGATGGCTACTGTTATATTCCCTAGGTAAGAAACACAGCTGCAATGTTTAGAAGTTCCTAGGTAAAAAGAACAGACACTTTAAAATCATGGTCTCCCCATTTGACATATGAGAAAAATAGTTGCTAATTCATAGCACTGTTGAGAGGAGTAAGCAAGAGTTAGGAAAAGTTTGTCTAGTGCCTTCAGGTGGCAAAAATACAATAAATACAAACCAGTATTCCTATGTAATTGTCATTATTAATTATATCTGAAGAGGTGAACTCCAATATGTAGAACAAAATGATACCACTTTTGACCTGCCAAATTCTATGTACCTTCTCCTACTGCAGGGTTTCCCAGTCCTTACACTGATGACATTTTGGAACACATAATTCTTTGTTGTGGGGCTGTGGTGTGCATCCAAAAATGTCTTCATCTTACCAGTGCCTCAGAAGGTTAGCATCGTTATTGCTAATTTTCTAGGGGAAATTAAAGGTAAGTTTTAAATAAGCATAACCTAAAAATGTTCACTGTGGTGGATACTAATATTCATTTATTCAATCCATATTTAATGGGCATTAGAATGGGCAGCTGAATTCAGGGCAGAGCCAGTGTGATTTTAGGCCTCATGAGGGTTAAAATTGTAGAGAAGGGAGAGACTTGGGTATGAAGGGAATGAGAGCACTGTGGAAAGAGCTTTAATACAGCTGATGGGGGCCCAAGAGAAAACAAAATTAAACTATTCCAGGTGGAGAACTGTCTCAAGGACAGAAGTCTCAAGCCAAGGAGCCATTCAAAGGGTTTTGCACACAGATCAAACTGCTTGATATTTGAATCAAGAGTTGAAACCCAGCTCAGTCCAGAGAAGGAACAAAACTTGACCAACCAGAAAGCACTCTCCCCAGCTCTTGGTTAGCTTCTCCCAGAGTACTGCACTTCTAAAAGATAATAAACAAACCCATACTTCAAAATCATTAGAAATGTATACGTCTTTAACTACTAGGATAAAAATGGCTTTGTAAGATGGTTTTGAAATATTGAGACAGAATGATTTTATGTTCCCCTGTTTGTATGAATGTGTACTGAATATGTTCCCCCTACAAGAAACCAGAGATAATGAAGAATAGCAAAATGGAAGGTGTTAGATAAAAACAGAAATTTTCATTTAAAGTCCACAATACAGTTTCGAAAGCCTGCGTATAAACCAACACATTACAAATGCTCTTTGGGGACAAAGAGAGCCTGGCCCTGCCAGTCTCTTAAAGATGACAGTAACAGCAGCAGCTTTTCCAAGCTATTTTACCTTAATTTAACTCTTTTCATAAGAACTGACACTTAAGCACACAAATCACGTAAAAGCTTTATGCAAAGTGTTTCTCTCCTGGTGTTACCTAAGAAGTTCTTTCTTTCTTTTCTTCTTCTTCTTTTTTTTTTTTTTTTTTTTCTTAATTGGTTCCAGAAACCTGTATTCCAGGAGCGCTTAATAAATCCAGACTATAAAAATCACGGTACAGAAAATAAGAGTTGTCAATAAGCACTGCCAATCACATAACATAACCACACTAGGACAAACCTAATAAAATCTTCATGGGCTCAGCATTGGCGGGATGGTGACAAGATAGCACCCGGGCACAAAGTGATAGGAATGAGAAAGCTCAGATGAAGAGGGTTTCTCCCAGAAAAGTGTCCTGGGGTCAGGTCCCACTTCTAGAGATTCTGGTGTTAAGCAATTGGTGTTTAAAATCGCACCCATTCAGCTACAGATTTCATAAGCCTAACTACACGACGAACGTCTCTGTTAGGATCTGGAAACATGAAAGCAATTTATAGATCTCGTGCACATTTCCACATTCCTGAGGGTAGGTTATAAATACTGTTTGTTCGACAATCGGAGAGCTCTGTAGTCAGCTGGCCAAGATGTGGGGATTAGCAAAGGAATCTGGGGAGTATAACAATAGCCACCTCTGAATTGAAACCATTTTTCCATCTCATTCACTGGACCAAGACCCCTGAAGTTTCTCATTAGACAAATATTTTTGTTTGCTGAGAGAAAGGAGGGAAGTGGGAAAGAAGGAGAAAAGGAGGAAAGAAAAGAAAGGAAATACTTTATACAGTTGACAATTACCTGGCTCCACTCAGTCTAGAATTAAAATCAAACCTCACCCCAGCCCTCAAAAAAAAAAAAAAAAAAAGAAAAAGAAAATCTGTCTGACAACACATTTGAAGGATTATCCTCATGTGGTTTCCAATTGGCTCAAATAATGGAGATACGATTAGAGTAAACAACCACTGTTATAAAACGTCAAATGCACACATTCGAGGGCACATTCACTACTGCCACGACAGGCCTCAACCCAGGAGGGAGCTACCATGGACTAAAATCTGTAACTGCTAGACAATGGCCTCTTTCCTTATCAACCACCACCCACATGTAGGTTTGCTCCAAAAGGTTAAATGACCAGTTAACTTGATGCCGGAAAGTAATTCCTGATAGTAATTCCTGGCTGGGTAGCTGGTTCCCAAATATAGTTTTAAAGAGAGAGAGAGAGAAGAATTGAAAGAATGCTGACAGAATACAAAAGAACATGCCCCATAAAGGATGAACTTCCTATAGCTCCTATCTACGTACTTTTAATCCACTTCAAAGAGAGGCTGTTCAACTCATTTATAACATTAATTCATCTGCTTAAACAGTAACACCTCATGTTTCATAGAAAAGTACTGATTTGTTAAGGTTCTCACCTTGATAAAAGATTTTTTTCCCCCATCATTTGGTACTGTGGCTACCCAATCCTGTGGCCCATCAAACTATAATGGAAAGGTGGGGCAAAATGGAGGTTTCTGGAAACCCCCTGCAGATCCTGGTTGAAGACATCTGCTAATGAGGCTGGGCAGGGGTATCTCTGTCAATCTTCCCCAGGTAAGCCTGAAGATCATGACTTGAGGCTTCCACCTGGGCCTCTCCCATTCAGAAATGCTTTGTGGGGACCCAGACAACTGGTCCTTCTCCCTCGCCCATCACACAACCATGTGGGTGGTGGCCGGGGGCAAGGAAAGAGAAGTGGTTTGGAGTCCATGTGAATTTAGCAGCAATCTCAGCTCATCCACTAACAGGAGGACGATGACACCTGGTTTCACCTCTGGCACCTCACTTTCTTCATCTCAAGGAGGTAATAATCAGCTGCGCTTACAGAACTGTTGGGAAGAGAAGATACCAAGTATGTACACTGATGAGGATTAAGTGCAAAACAAACTAACAAACTGGCTTAAGAGAGGCAGAGAGGAGCTGGACATGATGGTGCAGGACTTGTCATCCCAAAAAGACAGGAGGCTGAGGCACAAGGATTCTAAGACAGGATGCCTGAACATAATAAAATAAAGAAATAAACAAAAACCAGAGGGGGCTGCTGGTTGCTGGTGACGTGGCTCAGTGACAAAGCACCTCCAGGTTCAAACTCCAGTAACAAGAAAGTAGCCGGTGTGTGCAGAGATGATTCAGTGAGTGACAGATGGGCTCTGGGGAAGATGAGGGACAGACAACCTGAGAGGCATTTCATTTACCAATCCTATTAACTTGGACACATGACTTCACCTCTCTGACAACCCATTTAAAATGGAGAAATTAATAGTATCAATCTGTTATGATTGTTGTCAGGCTACAAATCACTCAGAATATTGCAGAACACAGTCAGTATGTTGGTCATTCCTACAACGTGTTTTAAACAATAACAGCAACACTTCCTGCACAAGTGGTATTTGTCCCTGGTTTGGTAGAGTTGCTTCTGCTGAATTCATCCCATTTTCCTTTCCCTTTCATCCGCTGAAAGCTCTTTACTTGAGAGATACACACAACTCTTGCCATCTGTCAATGCTGCAAATGTGTGGACACAATTCTCAGGTCAATCAGTGAAAAAGTGACAGGCTGGGACCAGAAGGTAGGCATGGGCTGCAGAGCCTGTCTCCATACTCCGACCACCTCTTGTCATGCTCCACGCAGGCAGAGGCAGGTCAGCATTTGCTCTTGGTTATTTCCCCAGAGCCCACAGCAGCCCTCGGCAGGCATTTAAGAACTGTTTGTGGAATAAACGAACGAATCAAAGAATGCTCTTCAGATGATTACTCTGTTTGAAGAGGCAGTCTGTAAAAACTCTTCAACATCTTCAATCCAAGGTCCCACAAGAAATCACTGAGATGATATTTCATAACAGCTTTCACAGGTGTTAAGCTTTTCTAACCTATGTGGACAGATTGAAGGACAGAGAGGCAGATGGATGAAGGGTCCCTAAACATAAAGAAATTAATGATCTTGGGAAAAGGCACAGAATATGCTACTAGGAAATCACTGTAGTTACTACAGTAATAGATTTACTTTCAAAGTAACATCAGGTTCAATGCTCTCGTTAACCTACAGTATTGCTGAAGTGGGTCACTCTGAACCATGACTACAAACTAGGTTTGATGAGAGGCCGGTCAATACCTATCGCTTCAGTTCTATGATGGCTGTGAGCTAAAACCAGAAAGTCTTTGTGGTCTACCACAAAATATATGTATTTCTGCTCACATAATATCAATTGCTTCTAAATATTTACATAAATTCAGGGTAGCAGTTCAACTGAGCTTTAATTGCATAACATTTTATCATTCTACACGGTTAGAATCAATATAAAATAGGGCAGTGTCTTTGAGAGCTATAAAAACACTTACCAAAAATAAATAAATAAATAAACGGAATCCAAAAATATAAACATGGCCTATTTCCCCCCACCAAAATATCACACCACATATGTAATGTACGAATGAAACAGAAAAGCTTTCATCTCCTTTCACAAGGAGAACGTAGATTCCAGTCGGCAATATTGATCAGGCACACAAAATGAAATTAAATAGTGTGTATTTCCAGGTGAGTTATCTGGTTTTGAGTCTGAAAAATGAAAAATTCATTGCTTAAGCCTATTTTGGTATCAGAGAGATGGCTCGGAATGTAAATGGTATAAAATTTCCTCCCTGCATAAATAGACTTTTACAATGCACCTTCTCATCTTCAGGACACCTGTCATGCTGAGGTGTCAGGCTATGTTCAGGGGACTATTTCTGGATTTTGGAAATGAGAAGGGAAAGAAACAGAAGAGAGATTATTATTTCTTATCCTTCACCCTCTCATTGTCTCAAGGACACTTTCTTCCCCAGAACGTGACAAGACATGGGTTAAGAGCAAATCATTTCTAAAGCTTAAAATAAAACCCCAGATGATTTGCAACACTTTTATAACCAGGATAGCTACACAACGCACAGAAGAAATAATTCAACGGAAAATATAAAAAATACACAGCAGATTTTTAAAAGCCACTTTAAAAAAAACTATACTGGGTGGCTTCTCTCACATGAATAAATTTTGAGGTATGTCTCCAAACACAGAAGAATCTAAACATTCGAGAAAATTCTTCTTTAGGTTTATAGAGAGTCAGAGTTCTGCTCTCGTTTATGGACACTGCAGATTCCAAACCTTACTCCAACATCAAAAGTTTGTGTTCATACTGCCATTTTCAACCATTTAAATTTTTGTTTTAAAAAAAAGATGGGGGGCGTAAAGGCATTCATTTATTTATTTGGTTATTTATTTATAAAAAGACAACCACAATGTGACTCAGTGCATGCCACCCGGGTCCATGTGCATATAACTGCCACCAGAGGGAGGCAACACTGTGGAAAGGTGACTCCAATCTCTGTCTCTCTCTCTGTCTCTTTCTCTCTCTTTCTCAAACACACACACACACACACACACACACACGAAAATAGTTTTGATTCATTTTCCATATTTTTTAATGACTGAATGTTTGGGCTGCAATATTTATGGGTAAATAAAAAAAAACCCAAGTCTAAAAGAGCAAAGGAGAGTGTGGCATAACCTAGATCTAAACTCAAGACAGGGTGAGATTTTTACATGTGTGAAATAAGACTAGTGTATTCATCCTTCCTCAGCTATGCTCCTAAGCCTGGCTGAAAGGCAGGCCCTGGCCCTGGGGAGTAGGGTAGGTGGTCTATGAAGGTTTATCTCATAAATCATGGCATCCATTGGCAGCCCTGTTCTCTGAGACAAAACCCAGGTGACGACAAAAGACACAGTTCAAGAGCAAGACATGTGAGTGGACAAGGGCTTCGTGTGCTGTCATTTCCCAATGGACCTCCACATCCTCAAAAACCTTTCCTTGCCAGTTCTTGGATGCTTAAAACACTGTAATTACAAAGCGAATAATTTAAATGAGTATGCTACCCTCCCGACAGAGGCTAATGTTTCTGGCAGCCATTCCAAATCAAGTGAAGCACGTCAGACATTTCCTTAAAGTGAGTGTTTCTCAATCATTCCTTAGTTGTGGAGTGGCCACTGCGCGAGGAAAAGTTGAACGACAGATGAAATTGCTACAAATCAACAAGGAAGGGGATATGTCCAGAAAGCAAAACAGTAAAATCAAACAAAAACTACAAACTAGTACCAGCATGGAGGAGAGGAAGTGTGGTGGAGAACAGCTGGAGAGAGATGTGGGAGCACTCAGACACGGTGGTCATGGGTGGCAGCTTAGAGAACGGGATCCCAAATGTATGAGGAGTTGTTGAGAATGGGGATCCAGGGTTGGGGGTGAGCAGAGCATGGCCAGACAGGCTACCTTCTATCACTGTCCAGGACGAGGTAGGAGCAGGCAGGAAGAGCTTGGCTGCCTTCAGGCCTGAATGAAAAAGTAACTGGAAATGAGGAGAGGGCCCTCCCAGGCAGATGGAGGGCTGAGAGTTCTAAAAGACCTGAACTTGCAAGGCCTCATGGTATTGGGAGGCCAAGTGGACTTTATTCTCAGGGCAACTGGGAAGCCTGCAGGGAAATACACTGGGGCAAGGAGAGGCTGTAGAGAGAAAGTGCATTTCAAGAATCTGCCCGAAAGTGTGCAGGAGAGACCTAGAGATGCTCTCGAGGAAAGGAAGTAATGATGAGGCAGAAAGGGAAAGATTCCTGAGAAGAGTCTGGAGAGGAAAAGCAGCTCCAAAAATCTGTCAGACTTCTCTCTTCAGTGTCCTGTTTCACCCCCACACATCTCTTTTTTCCAGCCTTCTCAAATTCTCTTTGGAAATAAGATGATGTATAAATAATAAATTAAAAAAAAAAAAAAAGAAACACAGCTTTGAGTAATCAAGGACTTTGATGACAAAGTGAGGTACCCATGCTGTGTAACGACAGCCATGTCATTAATTAGAAGGGTCCTCCCCTTTCTATGCTGAGCACTGAAGCCTGCCACCTTGCTTAGCCGGACGTACCTTCTGCTGGGGAACGCACAGGGCCACCCTGCGGTTCCCTAGCAAGTAAATTGGTTCCTACTTATAAATTATTCTGTGTGGTAAAGCTGTGGCCTCTTCTTCAGAACTTCTGTGCAGAGCCTGGAAAACAACCATAATTCACTAACAACCCTCGGGACCCTAGTGATAAGGAAAGTCCTAGTGCAACCCAGGTTGGATGTGTTTCTTGATGACTGCCTGGGTTGTGCTCTCTGACCTGAACAGGGGATACGAGCTGTTCCGGGTCTCTGCAGGTGAGGCTGGGCCCCTCTCAAGGGGTGCAGGGCTCCACTCATGTTCTGCTTCTACCCCTGACCTGCTTAGGGGCTTCTGGAACCAAGTCCGTCCTCTTGAGTGCAGAAACAGTAAGTACTCAGGACCAGAACTTAATGAAGCAAATTCCCAGTGAAATGGCCCCTTCAATTAACTCCCTTTTGAATCCCAGTGGGAAAGGAAGAGACTTGGAAGCAGCTTCCCTGGCTCAGCAACTTTTTCATGCAGAACTTGCTGGAATTAGAAATATTTATTTATTTATTTTGGTACCAGGGACTGAACCTAAGGGCGGTTAACCACTGAGCAACATGCCTAGCCCTTTTTTATGTTTTGAGACAAGGTCTCCATAAGTTCTTCAGGCCTTGCTAAATTGCTGAGGTTGGTCTCACTCAAAATCCCCCTGCCTCAGCCTCCTGAGTGGGTGGGATTACTGGGCTGGCAATATATACGTTTGGAAATATTAAAGTCACACCTGTCTGACTTTCCAGGACTTCCTGAGAGGCAGATTAGTCACCGTATAAGAACTACACAGACTTTTAAAATAATTTTTAAGTAAGATTTATAGTTAATGAAGAATTAGATCTATAGTGGATCTTCTCATATATTCTTATCATACATTCCTGCAAATGTTTGGGGCAGGTCTGCTGATGGTGGTAGCTCTTTGCATTATTATGAGACCTGCCTACATAGAGAAAATAATTAAATGTGGTCATTTGCTATGACACTGTAAGCTAACAATCTTAGATACAGCTGCCTTCATACTACAGTAGGAAAAATGTAAAATACGGAACACAAGAGCAAGGCGTGCCGCAACTAGTAATAGAAGCTGACTAAGAAAGAGTCCCCTGACATCCAAGTCTGATAGCAAGATTGCAGAACAAACTCACCTGTAAACGGAGGGACAGCATCCTTCTGGACGGAGGCCATCCATCTGGGGCCTAACTTCAGCTTCTAGGCTTCCCCCAAAGTCTCTTATTCTTGGACCTGAAAATTTTCCCTTCCAAAGTGCTGTGGTCCCACCCTAAACAGTTTTAAGAATCCACCCACCTCGTATTTTTCAAGCCAATCAATTATGACTTCATACCTCCAAAGACAATCTGAGTTAGTCAGCTTTGTGTTGCTATGACCAAAATTACCCAATAATAATAATATTTATAGGGTTACCCAAAGAACTCAATGGGTTGGCCAATCCCAGACACATGGTGTGGTACATTTCACAGTGTCCCATGACACTCAGCTATTATTATTCTTACTTCCATAGGGTAGTTCTATGGCATCGAGTTTCAAATATTTTCCATTTTTCCTCTCCAAGAAGTGACTTATGTACATTTTTTTCTGCATATGTTTATGTAGTAGGGAAGGACATGAACAACATCATAAGTCTAAGTGTTTTTTCTCCTTTCTCCAAGAATCAGTGGAAGGGTTCACCTTCCCTTTGGTCCCTTTCATCTGCCCCTGCTTCCTGCCTGCCATGAGGTGAGCAGATCTTCCTTGGTGACATCCTTTGGACATGATGTTCTGCCTCACCTTGGAACCAGAGTAATGAAGTCAGATGACCATGGACTGAGACTTCTGGGTATTGCCATTTTAGTATGAAACTAAGGTATCATATGTTTAAGTAGCTTTCCTAAGATCAATGAGTTTAGAATTGGTAGCTGGGATGTAGGCAGCAGAAAGCTTCTTGCCATTCCACTTATTCAATACACCAGAAAGTATTATGCTGCCATCCCTTGAGTGAAACAAGCAAACTGTGACCTCATGGGCATCAGTGGCTGCCAAGACATCTCAACATATCTCTTGACTATGCTTCCCCAAAGACCCAAACCTACAATGTCACTTGTGCTTTTCTCCTGTAATCACAGAATCTGAACAAAAATTTTATTAAAATAAATAAATAAATAAAATAAAGGTGCAAAAAGGAAATGCAAACCCAGTTGCATGGTTTAGAAACACACATTAATGTTAAGTCAAAGTCACCGGCAAATTGGGGGTTTGGAAGGAAAAGGACAGGGCTAAACCTTAAAAATCCTATATTTCAATATGAAAGAAAACTGGAAATCAGTTGACACATTTAAAGGGGAAAAAAAAATGTTAATCCATTAGTGGCTCCATGTGCTGACCAGAATCTGAGTCCTACATCAAAAAACTGGCCCACCAGTATCCAATTAGATGTGATTTTTGCATTATTATTTGTTATTTTTATAATCTTTTAATTGAACTCGAGTAACTTCCAATTATGTCTGATGTCAGATAAGTAGTATATTACAGAAACTTTCAAACACAGTTTGTCATAATTCTATCAGACCTAAAACCTGGAAAATCTGAGACTCATGGAAGCAAAAAGTAATGCCAAAGCAGTGTCTACCGTGCAATGGAGAGAGACACGGCAACGGATGGAAATCAGGTCTCAATCTTTAACTGCATTTCTGAGTTATCAAAAGTAAAATGCAGTGGAAAGTAAACAAAACTAGAGGCTCCCTGAGAGGTCTTCAGAGAAAGTGTATGTTGGGGGGGGAGGGGGCAGAGAGTGAGACAGAAAGGCCTGGAAGATTGAAAAGCTCAGCTGAAGTCTTCCATATTCAGGCACCTCTGACTACCTGAATTATTTATCAGGTTCACTGAAGTTAAGCCACCAAGGGCAATGAATTCTTAGTGAATTCTCTGGGTCTTCTCATGTGACCTGTGGTGATTATGAACTCTCTGTGTGTCAAAGAGTCACCTCAGGGCTCACGGCACTGATAGCCAGATTAGGCCAGGAGGACTCTATTGTCTTTCCAGTTTCCTCCCTAATCCCCCCATTCCAGGCCTCTGCACACACACACACAGCAGGAAAGACTATTTCCCCCTCATTTTCTAAACTCTCTTTGAAGGTATTTCTTTGTGCCTCTTTGAACTGCAGCTATTTAGAGCAATTTAGTTTATCTGCATCATTTTATTGCCTCTACCATTAGTCCAATTTCAAAACCAATATGAACTACAAAAAATTTTTTTTTCTTCTGAGATTTAAAAATAATCCCTAGCCTTATTTATATGGCTCTCCCCCCCCCCTTTCTTGGTAGAGTTTTCCACTATTTCACAATTTCTTTGCTCACATCAATTTGCGAAAACGTATGTGGCCCATGGCAATCATTTGTCTTTCAATTGTAATCCACCCTGAATACTAATGTTGAAGACCTGTGTAGGTGGTGAGAGGTCAAGAGAAGTCAAAGTTATGCTCTTGAAAAATTCAAGAGCCTTTGAAAATTTTACTGTATTTTAGTAAATAAAATCCCCACATTGGAAAGCATTATCGGGCAACATAAAAACGCAGAAAACACAAGAAATAAGATATAAGTAAAAGAAGACCTGAGTTGGCGTTAGGAAATCATGATTTTCATGGAACTCCTGAATGCTCCATGAATGCAAAGATGTCACTTAACTCTCCTGGGCACCATGTCACCAAGTCACCATGTCTGAAAGGAGATGAATGGACACTACCTCAGCTCCTTTCCAATTTTAAAATGTGGCAACTGTCCAATCCATCCCATCCCCCACAACAACACAACACTCCACAGAAATTGGTTTTGAAACTTAGTGGAACAAGGAGGACTAATTTATGTAGGATGAAATTTTTCATTTCATCAAAACAAAGAACAAAAGTGATAGACCTGGATTTCCAAGAAAACAGTACATTTAACACAGTCCAAATGGCCCTATCAAGACACAAGGAAAAGTTGCTCTGTGTTACTCAGAAATATATATAATTTTAATCTCTGGCCTTTTTTCCCTTCTTAAGTCAGGTCTTAATTACCTGCCAGGACAGGACAAAAGCAAAAGCGTTGAAGAGGGAATCACATCACTCTCAGAAGCTGCTTAGTCTGTCCTTATCTTGTCCTCATGCAGAAAGCTTCACTCAGCCTTCAGTAATGTGACATGGCCATTCTTTTTAGAATGGTTTTTGTGGGTATCAGTTGTTCAGTCAATCCCATTATTCTAGAAAGTATTATGACACAGAGTTTGTTTTTTTGGCTTTTTTTTTTTTTTTTTTTTGTGTGTGTGTGTGTGTGTGTGTGTTTTTAATTTGTTTTCCCTTAATACTTGGTGCCTAGAACTTCAAACATTCTTCTTCCCTGCAGACATAAAGGGGCCTTTGTCTCCTGTTTCTGGCACTTGCATCAGTGCAATACGGACCAGTTTCTAAGTGAGGCTGTACAGAGCCTGTGCCGGTACGAAGAACCTCCAGGGAATTCAGAGATTAATCAATCCATGTCCTTGCCTGGCTATGATTCAGGAGAGAGGAAGACAAGGATGACAGCACAATGGAAGACCAAGGCAGAAGGTCATCAATGCCATAAAGGTGCATTGACAAAATTCTACACAGGTACAAAAACCAGAGCAGCACTATTTAGGGATATCTCAAAGACCTGGAGAGATAGCTGCTTCTGAGATAAGCTTCATCCACAGTTTTCACACACCCCATAGAGTTGCAAAGAAGACAGCTATCCACAGACAGACAGACAGACAGACAGACACACACACACACACACACACACACACCATCAATAAAACAACCCACGAGAGAGATGGTCATTCACTCAGGGTTATGGCAGATTTCTCCATGATGTTATCTTCCAAACGGTTATTAGTTTCACTGGAAACAGAAACAAAAGGTCCCTACTCAGAATCCACATGCATGAAAGGACACACCATCCATCTGCGACATCTTAAGCAACTTGTTTCCTACTAAGTTGCCAGACCCATTCAGTTAAGAGAGCAAAAGTCACTCATGTGGAGGTACAGATGCTAAAGCAAAATGACATCCTTTTCATTTCACTCTTCGTAATAATTGAAACTTTTGCCAAATCACAATTCTCTGTACTGAGTGCAAAGTTCCATTAAGCTCCTCTCTCTTTGAAAGCTGGAACTTGGCTTTGAACAAACCCAGACGAAGACAAAGAAAGCACAGAATGTAATCAATCCTGATTCTCTGATTTGTTCTCTAAGCTACAGGGTGCTTTAATGAAATCGGAAGTACCATCTCGCTTTCCAATCCAGAAGCTGGGCAGAGAGAAGAGCCAGTTATACACCAGGAACTCTCCTGCAATGCTAACTCCACCTGCAACAAAAGGACTTTTGAGTAAGATGCTTACTTTGAGAACTGGAATAAATATATCATCCTTTGAAAAAGCAGTTTTGTCAGGAGAGAGCAAAGAAAATAATTATATATGTATTTTTATGTAAAATACATATGTACTTATTGTGCATTTGTAGGGTGTGTGTCTATAAATATATATGCAAATGTGTTTACAGCCACAATACATCTGAACAGATACTTCACTACTCTTTAGTATGAAGACTAAGTGATACATTTTATCCACTTGTTTAGATATGGTTGAAAATATTATATACTTTCAGAAGCATTATTTGTAGTAGACAATGAACTCTTCCTCCTGGCTTCCAGGAACAACCAGTGGTAGTACCTGGTATTCAAAACATTGTCCTCAAAAAAAAAAAAAAAAAAAAAAATCTCCCATTTCTGAATACTACATGGCAGCTACACAGCAAATCTTCAGCTAGTACTCTTAGCCACCCACATTTCTGAGGCTTTACCAATGATAATGATAATCATAATCATTAAAGAGCTAAATGTTTGCACAAAATTTAATATTCTTCAATGTATCTCATTTGATACCTCATAACAGCTCTCTGAGGCAAGTGTGGTCATTGGTTCCACTTTATAAATAACAAAACGGAGTCCAGGGAGTGCCTGGGATTGGCTCAAGCTTGTTTAGACAGCAGGCAGCAGAGCTGGGCTTTGGATGGAGGGGGTCCTTTAGACTTTTTCTCCCCTGGATCCTGCAGCCTGCCATTCACTAGCAGTTGGAGCAATCTGCTGTCTTCCTTTATCCACCAGCCTGCAGTCTCCCCAAGGAATTGGTGGTGTTGGGCATGATTTTAGTCATGGAAGTCCGGCTTTGCTCCAGAACCTCTTTATTAGGATCATGCTGTCATTGGAAGTTCAAAGGGCCTTGTAAGCAATGCTGATGAACAGGCTCAACAGTGGTCTGAGTCCATAGCCCTGATGGATGTGGACTCCTCGCCTACTGCCCACCCAGGGCCACATCCTGCCAGTGGGACTCTTCCACATGGAGCATTCCCTTCCTCAGTCCCATCCCATGCTTTAGTACTGCGGCTCCCGACCTGCATCACTACTGGCTTCCTGAACCTCAGTCCTTGCCTGTCATTAGCTGGACCTTCCCTTTCTGAGGTTAACTCTTTGCCCCTTAGTAAACACTCTCCCACCCAATTGCCTACTCTGGGACATGGATTTCATTTGGTTTTGGATTCCATGATTCAAGAGTACTTTTTAAATATAAAACAAGAGTAATATCTCTCTGACTGATAAAAGGTTAGTCATTCAATGAACATCCACTAAGCCCTTAAGAGTGGATAAGACCCACAACATGATGCATAGTCACAGAGAACTGACCTCAGACCAGCTCTTCTCCTGACAAAGAGGGTCAGGTCTTGGCCATTCTAGAAACTCCTTCCCAGAACCGGCCCTTCACCAAGCTCACACTCCACTTTTCTCTTTGTTTTCATGTAAATTACAATGTCTCTAGTTCTTATTCTCTGGCTCCATCTAATCCAGTTTACACCATCCTGACACACACATTGATTTCATAACACAAAATCTCATGGTCTCGCTCAGCCTTGTCTTCCTCCTCTTTGGCTTCTCTGCAAGAACTGACACTCTTGACCACTTTTTTTCTTTTCCCTAAACTCTCCCTAGTGTCAACGTTCCTATTAACCTTCTGATCACATCTATGTGCTTCCCAACTCCTATGTGTACATAGTTTTATTCCCATGCACCTTTTCTTCAAGATATGATTAAATGCTACTACTTTAATCTTACAGAACTGAATCCAAAAATGTTAACCCAATTACAGTTTTTGATCAGAAATGCAGTCTTACATTTCCAAACCCATGGATTCTGACAGCTAGCCATCCATCTGGAACTTCAAACCAAATCTCTCAGGCTCTCTGGCTTCTGATTCTCACTAATGACACTGACATTCTCTCAGTTACCCATACTAAATTCCTCTTATCAGCCAAGGGAATCTTTCCTGAGGTCAGTTCTCCCTGTACAGCATCTCTCCTATGCCTCCGTCTTTTGACTTTTACTGCAAACCCATAAAGAGGCTAAACTGCACCTACCCCATAACTCTTATGTCTCCAGTTTCTCTCACCCAGCAACTACTGGCAACATCTACTGGCAGATTTGAAACTACTACCATGCCCATGATTGTACTGTCCTACTATAAACTGTTACATCTCTTGCCTGTGATAATAATACGATTTCTACTTTTTTTTCCTCTTGCAGTCTATCTTTTCATCTGGATCTTGGATTTAAATTCCAAATGTAATACTGACTATCTGTGCGACTGACAGTAAATTACTTAATGTTCTCATAACCTGGCTACCTCATCTTAAAATACACATATGGATTTGTTAATCAGCAAAAGAAAAAGGAAGGAAGGAAGGAAGGAAGGAAGGAAGGAAGGATGGAAGGAAGGAAGGAAGGAAGGAAGGAAGGAAGGAAGGAAGAAAAGAGAGTAGAGGAGAGGAGAAGAGAGATACAGACGGACACAGGGGCAGGCAAAGGAATGAAGGAAGGTAGAAAGGAGGAGGAGGGAAGGAAGGTGGAGGGAAGGAAGATGGAGGAAAGGAAGAGAGGGAAAGAGAAAAGGTGAAAAGGAAAAGGGAAGAGACAGGTAGAAGAAAGGATTAAGCTGAATGACTAAAGTGCAGCTTTACAAGTTTGTTGTGTGTGTTACACAAAATTATTATTTATTTGGTCCAGTATAGTATGGAGGAAAATGAGCAAGCTTTATAGTTAGTAAAATCCATGATCAATTCCTGAATTTTCTAATAAGCACCTGTGTTGACAAGCCATTTAACTTCACTGAGTCACTGTTTTCTCTAAGTGGGAAAGGCAATACCTGTCTTTCACGGTTACCTTAACAATTAGGAACAGCAACATGTATCTCTGGGGGACATGTACATCAGGGCACTCCTTAGGACTGTTCTTGAGATTGGCATACGGAGGTAGCAGCCAAAGCATGGCCATCTCTGACCCTGGAAAACACCTGTATCCTATTCAGTCAAGAGTGTTTGCACCTTATTGCACTAATCTTTTTTTTTTTTTTAAAGTCAGTCAAAAAACAAAGCACCAAATTTCTCATTTCAACTTAATGCAGAGCTATGCAGAATATGCTTTATAAACCTACATTATGCATTCATACCAGGAAGAGGGAAACCTTGGAATCCAGAACCCTGGATCTCTGTCTGCATGCTCACTAACTAGATGTGTGGATACGTCATCTCTCTGGTTTGAGTATTAAAATGGTACCAGGAAGAAGAGAGCTGTTATGTTTAAAGTCTTCTTCAGCTTGAGAATGCCATAGATCCAGGGACCATCCACTGTCAGGGCCAACAGAGAAGCAGTCCTAACTCATGGAGAAGCTATGAAGAATGGACATCATATGAAGTGTTCGTGAAGATGTCAGAGAGGACTAAATTTCCCAAATCTCCTTCTAGTATCTGGTATCACTCAGGCAACCAAAAATTACTTGAACATTTAATTTAGAATTCCTATATAATGCCTTAATCAGTGAAAGAACCTGTTAAATTCCAAGATGAACAAAATGCAGCCAAGACTCCTAGGTGAAAATACTCCTTCTGCCATTAATGAGCTGTGGGCGAACATTTAGCAAATCGTTTAACATCTCTAATGCAGAATTTCCTTACCACGTAGTTGTAAAGATTAAATGAGCCCACTTATGCATAGCTTTTCCTTAGTGAATGGCCTGAATGAAGTAAATGCTCAATAAAAGTTAATCATTATTTTTATTATTAGATTTGGGCTGTGTCTAAATGCAGTGGCTTAATGGTTTTGAGTGGAACAACTGAAGTAAAATAGTGACAGGTGTAGACAAGGCATTAAAAGAAATTTTGAAACTGAGATGATCAATTCCATTGAGTTTCCAACTGCAGACAATTGTATTTATAACTATAAATAAATCAGTTTTGCTGGTGCAAAAAAAAAATGCCACAGAATATATCATCTCTGAAGTTCCATTCAGTTGTAACATGTTTCTATATATAATTTCAAGCCACACGGCTGCACAATTCACCAATGTCTTCAGATTTCTGCAGAAATAGAAATGATTGAATGAAGAGAAGCATGATAATATCTCTGCGAACAGACTGAATTTCTCCCAATTGTTTCAAATCCACTAAGTATCTTAAAATCATTGTATTTTGTTACTTCCAGTATCAAGCTCCTACCCAAGATAGTATAGATTTAAGAAAATAAGTTTGAAGACTGTTTTTTGCTATTTAGGAAATGCAGTCAGCAAAATTTAGTAGAACAAATTAAACAAATGTATAAGAGTACCTATTTTTTCTTCAAAAATAAATCAAATATCTCTAAATGGCTTTGAGAGAGAGAGAGAAAGAGAGAGAGAGAGAGAGAGAGAAAGGGAGAGAAGGGACCTATTCCCAGTGTGTGAGAACTGGCCACCAAATTTGGAAGGTGCTATAAGACCAAAGAGACAAAGAGAGAGTCAATGGAACTTAGGAACTTATAAGGGACTTATTAGGTAAAAGTGTGTCTTGAGTGACAGCAGGATAGTTGGACTCAGTACCCCAAGGCAGGACAAAGTGATTTATATGGCAAGCTACACCAAAGTAGACTGTTGCCAACTGGATTGTACCTTGCCTTTTCTGCAAACTATTGATATGTTCAAATGTCAGTCAGGAAACAGTTTGGCCATCAGTGGCTACTATGAAATGCTCAATTGGCTATCTTAATGACTCTGCTTGTCGTACAGGGTTAAGGGTGTTATCAGAGTCATCTGCAAGGCAAAATGGCAACCAAAATTGTGGCTACAGCCAAGATGTCAAGCTGGGTCCTTACATGCTCATTCATCTCACTTAGTCACATACTTCTCTAAATTCATAAGGGAATATGTATTGAGAAATATCTATGAGTGTGCACATGCACACATATATAAATGTACTTCTGCCTAGTTAATATTTCTCTTCATTTTTCTTTCATGCTCTGACACATTCTCTCTCATTTTCCAGCTCCTTGATCTGCATTTTTTCCTTATTATATTTTAATTGACTTTTTATATTAAATTTTGCTTATAAGAAGGATTTTTTGAGTTCTAAAGAACCGAAGTAGTCATACCCTTGCCGCATGTTGTATTTAATTTGACCCTAATGTGGCTAACAAATTCTGGCCTTGCTTGTTATATTTTGTTTTCTAATCAAAACAACAAAATATAATAAAAGCACAGCTAAAAATAATAAAAAAAGAAGAAATCGTTTCTGCCATTCAAGCATTCTGATTTCACCTTGACTTTCTCTATCATGAAACTCCATCATTTTTCAATGTTTGCTTGCTTTCTGAGAATCAGATCTTTGAAGCCATATGCCATCTCCCAGCCTGGCATTCTCATTATCATTTAAAGTGCATTTAAAATCAATTGAAAGTCAACACACCACATAACAAGGCACAGTTAACCTGTCCTGATCTGTGCATGTGCAGAGGAACCGCTCACAGGGGGAACATCCCAATTTTCCCAAGCACCATGGTGGTAGACAGACAGATTTTAAATAGTGCAAATGATTTAAAAAAAAAAAAAAAAAAAAAACTCTGGAAAAAAGATGAGTTTAATTACATTGGAGTTTCAAAATCCGAAATTCTTTTACCTGTGCACTGAACAAACCCAGAAAATAAATTCTCACATTAAAATCCTTTTTATACATTATAAAAGCAGAAACAGTCACTTCAAAACCAGCCCATCTTGTATTACTGCCCAACTTCTGTGTGGTCCAGGAGTCTGAAAGGCGTAACATGACAATTAGTGAACCAAGGCACTGCTGCTTTTCAAAAAGAAAACAAGATGATGTGAAAAGCGTGTCCGACTGTGTTCATATTTACAAAGAAAGGCCTGATTCATCTGAAGCTTCTTGTGAAGATGAGGCCTGGTAGATATTTCATGGACCCCACCTAAATCCGTGAGGACAGTTTCTCTGTCCTCTCCAGATCTGGAAGAGATGACAAAGGTTTAGAGGAGCCTGCTTCCAACACCCGCCCCCCCCCCCCTCCGCAGGGTGATGCAGCCTCCTTGCCTTGTATGTTTGTATTTTGGACACCAGTATTTTAAAAGGCTCTTCCTAGGCAGTCAAAAAATGAACTGTAATTTAGTGAGAGATGCAGTCACAAACCTGTCCAAATAGGAATGAAAATGAGCCCGATTCCAACTGCAAAAATTTAGGAAATACAGCCAGCAAAATCTAGTAGAACAAATTAAACAAATGTATAATGGTACCTATATGATATTTTTCTTCAAAAAGAAATCAAATATCTCTAAATGGCTTTGTGAAAAGACCTGCAAAACTACTCCACGGAACTTGCAGGGCTTGACTCCAAGGAACAGCCCAAAGAACAGGATCCCCTCTTGCCAGTCAACTGGGCCATCGCAACGGAACTCACGGAACCCAGAAAACATCCAAATGCATTGGTGAAGACAAGAAAGCACAGCAAACCTAAAATGGCCTCGTTTTCCCACCGGGCCTGTTTCTTGTTACTAAGAGCTTATTCCCGTATAGAAAGAGCTATGGACTTTACTTCCAGGCCCTTCCGTATTAGGACTTCAAAGAAAATTTTTAATATTAATCCTATTGGTGCCCTTTGAACATGATAGGCACTTATACCTTGGATAAAAGCAGGACATTAATTCCTAAGCTCTTTTCATATAGACTTCAAAAGGTTCTTTCTTCCCTATCTATGAAAGGAATCCATGATTTCTTATGGCTACGTGTATATACACAAGCACAAATAAACAAGCATACAGACATATATTTGAAAAATATTCATACCAACCACTGAGTACCTTCTCAATGCCAGGCAACCTTGTCAGGATTTTTTTATACCTTATTACTAATCCTTACAGAATTCATGTAGGCCATTGTTACTAATCTGTTTTTGAGATGTTTTTAATACTAAAATTGAGAAAAGTAAAATCATTTGCTTAACTTAAAACAAACTGTAAACATCATCACTTGATCCTAGGATTATGTGACTCCCCAAACCCAGGAACTTTGTAATCTGTAACATGCATCTCCAATTAGCTAATGACTATGGGTACATATGGAACTATTAAGAAAACTTTTGTTCTTATGAGGATTACAGGGGAAAAGTTCCCAAAAGTTTTCTAAGAACCTACTGATTTAGAAGGATTTAAGGGGTGTAATGAAGGGCTGTGTGGGGACAGTTTTAAATAGCAATGGTCAAGCTAAGCCTTATTTGAGACATCTGAGCTGAGACTTGCAGAAGAAAGCAGAGCATAAAGATCTCAGAGGAGAGTTGTTAAATGAAGCTATGCTCACATGCATAAAACCACAATCACATACACACACACACACACACACACACACACACACCCTACAAATTACCAGACTTTCCAAACTTTAGGGATCAAGGTCTGTATTTCTCCTCCTCTTCCCCTTCACTGAAGGCAAATCTGAAACATAAGTCGGACCTGGGCAAGACCCCTGCTCCCTGACAATCACTCCATCACCATCACAATCTGTGGTTCCAGTCACCTGCTCAAGGGCTGCTTCCTGTTACAGACCTAAAGCATTCCTTAAGTTCAAAGCCCTGCCTCCTGACAGGCCTAGGTATGTCTTTGGAGTCTCTTCTCCCTTTATTCCTTCCTGCACCCCACCTTGAATCAGCTGGTTTGTTCACTTCTACTCTCCACAGGCACCTTTCCTGGGCCTATTCTGGTTCCAAGTTAGTAGTCAACATAGCTTTCTTGAGGGCTCTTTAGTATTAGAAGACCTCCTCCAATAGACATAAGTTATTTTTCACATTTCTCTGCAGAGAAGCCCTGAGGAATTCAAAGGAAGGAAGCCATGTTGGTGGGTAAGAGGCAGTGGAACTGTAGTTGGGGGCAGGGCACTCAAACCCATGTGCTTCCAAGCACAGGATGGAGACCAAACTCTTCCCACCTGGCCTGCTGTCCTGTTCTGAGCTGTTAGAACTGCATATCTTGGTCACGTCAGGACAGAGATTAGCTGTTTTATCATGTGACTGGTAAATGACCTGGGCTTACCAACTTCCATTTGAGTTTTCTGTAGAAACTGCATTAAAGAGCTTAAGGTAGAGTCAGCTCATAAAAATAATGTCCAGAAGGCCACAATCTGATTGAACTTAAAAAACTCATTACTCTAGAAAATGCTCATTCTCCCTTAGGCAAAAACTAATTATGCTCATTCATGTCATGTACAATTCCATTACTTGATGTATTATTATTTAAGTAACAACATTTAAATATCAGGTACTTAGTGTATATTAAATATTATAAAGTAATATTGTTCTTAATAAATTCGTAAACAAAGTAACGAATACTTCAACCCAAATATTCTAAATAAGCTGACAAATGATGGGATGCTATCAGAAGTGATGAGGAATTATAAAAATATAATTTTAAAAATTAGATGTTAATTACTTAAGACCAGGTGCAAAGTTATTTCATGAAAAGGGGGTGGGAGAAGCTCAAGTAACTAAAAGTCATTCCGACAATGTTAAACAACCAAAAGGAGTAGTTCAGAATTGACAATGACATACAGTCCAGAAGCTATAAAATGTTATTTACTGGTGCCCAGGTATACTATAAATACCCACCAATTCCCCTTGGTTCCTGTCCTTAGAAACTACATGACACATTTAAATCCTACTGGCACTTACTGATTTTGGCTCAACACATTTTCAATCTTATCAAACCAACAGGGTTTCAATTATACTTAAAAGACACACACATAGGAAAAAAAGCCTTAAATCAACCCTCCAGATATGCAGCCCGGAGAGGAGGTACCAGAAAGAATCTACGCATCACGTGCAAGAGTTTAGCTTTGTGGAATTTCAGAAGCAATGTAGACCTGGGCACACAGGCAAAGGAGAAAAATATGAAAATATCAGGAAAGTCTAAAAACTCAAGTGATGAACCCCTTAAAAGCCAGTTTTTCTAAAAAAAAAAAAAAAAAAAAGTAGTTAATCTAGGAATAATACACAAACATCTAATCAAGTATATTTTCTTTTTTCTTCTGTATTTAACTTTAATTTTCTTTTTTTTAAATGTAATCTAGTGACAATTATTTAATCCAAGAAGAAAATGTTACTTGTTTCCAGGTGTGAACTATGTTTCACCATCCAACCACCAATTTGAAAATATTACATAAAACATTTATGTGATTGGGAAATGACATGGAATGCCTACACAGATGGCCCTGTACTCATGGGACTGACCACCTGGTACACTGTCCATCTCCAGAATGCTCCAGAATGCTCTGAATGACATTCTGCATGAACTGCTACAGAATTCACGTGGTTCCAGGTTTCAACAGAGCAGGCAATACCAGTACCCCTTTACAGGCACCATTTATTCTTACAGCTGATGTATTTTATCACTAAACAGAAGGTTCTATTACCTACCTGCCTGATGAGAAAGAAAGGGACAGTGGAGATCTCACTTATAGTGTGTTCCACAATTGGCAGTCCAACTGCCACCTGCTGGGAGATGCCATCAATGAAACGCAATGACCCAGCAGGAGGAGCTCTGTCCTTCCTTCTTTGGAGTTATTTTTTCTTTTCTATCATCACAAGATCTATATTGATGAAAATTTAAAAATAAGAAAAACTGTTTTATCTTGTTTCTTGAAACAGTTTTACAAAGATATTTTTTCATCATATCACATCTATTTTAAGACCCATTTCAGGCAGGGTGAAATCAACTAACACATAAAGCAATTCCTAATTTAACACTTTTTAAATCAAGTGGTAATTTACTTTGCTGCCTTCAATCAATTTAGTGGAGTGAGTTATTCATTTTTCGACTGTTATGTGTGTTTAAAACAATAAGGTAAATCTATATTAAAGTTATATGGCAGTCTCTGTAATCATAATGTCCCTTTATTCCTCATATTCATAAGAGTCAGGGCTGAGCTCATGAAATATTTATTAAGCAATAAAAAAATACTATATATTTAGCAGACAAAATTCCACATCACTTACAATTAGGTAGCCATATATGCCTGTCACTCAATAAACTAAGAGCAATTAAGAAGAAATATTTAGTTGCTATAATCCTAGATAAATGAAGATTTGCTTTATTCTCCACTAATCTTATGTACTAATTGGCAAAAACAATTTAGTAGCTATTTTTCAGACTTAAGGTATTGGAATTCCTGGCATTTATTTACCTACTTCACATTTACAAGTGCACAGCATGAACCTGCTCTGGCACTCCTGGGGTAAGAAGCAGGGCTGTGGAATGTGTTCTTCTCCTACCATCTTCAAAAGCTGAACCTTTTCCTATTGTTGACTTTCTAATTGTCACAGAAGAATGCACTTCACGCATAAGGACTCTGGAAAAGGGTAAGATGTGTCCTAGGTTTCTTAAATGAATGAATGTCACCAACATCAAGTCACTTCTGATGTATGCTTTCATTAAGTTTTGCTACAGATATTTTTGTATTTACCTCCTCAGTGATTCTACGGCCTAAGAAAGTGACCACCATCTAGAAAACAGAAGCCACCCTCAGAAAAGTTGACTCAGAACAACCTTCCATTGCTACCTTCTGGCTTCCTTCTTGCAATGTTTTTAAGGCTAGATGGACTACTTCATCTCCAAATTAACTCCAATGAACAATGTTTTCTTTTTCAAAAACAGTATTTACACTTTGATGCACTGGACACCTCGGAATTCCTTTCAAAGTATTTTTCAGTAAACATCATCATTACTCTCCAAAGTCAAGAGTAGGGGGTGTTACAGTAAAAGGATGGTCCTCAATTACTCAAAATGGAAAAAAGCAGAAGCTTTACAAATGATTCATTGACTTGCTCAAGGCCACTCTGCACTTTGGAAGAAACAGTGATCAGAAGTCTGACTCAGAGCACTTGTGACTACAGCATACCCCAGGCATAAAAGCAGGGAGGGTACAGAAGTGAGTAATTCAAGAAGTGCTTACTACAGGATTGCATGTGACCCTGTGCCAACGCTACTGCCTTAACTACACAGACCTCTACACACTCTTTCATTGAATACACCTACAAGAGGGAAAGGGAAATCTTTATCAATGCACTTATCATCAACATTAGTGATTGGCTTCTGAAGTGCTAAAACTCAGAAGAAAGACATAAAGGGACAAGAAATTACACACAGTTAACTACACACAGGTGAGACATAAAGAGTTCAGTGAATGAAATTAGTCTAGAACATTCCCAAGTTCTGTCATCTAGCTTGTGCAGTGGTTTTCTGTGAGGGTAATTTTACCTCCCAATCCCCATCCCAAAGAATTGGATCCTGTAGACTGCTTTGGTAGCCATGACCTGTGCTGTGGGCAAAGACATTGGAGGCTGCAAAATCTTCCGTTCACAGCACAGAAGCCCACAAGGAAAACCAAAAGATCAGCAGGGTTGCTATTAAGGAACCCTGAACTAGTGGTAGGATTTTGCCAAGATGATGAATTTCTGAAAGACCAAGTCTCTTTTATCAGTATAATGCTACCAATAAAACAGTACCTACCTTAAAGGTAGGTGAGGATACTTTAAAAGATAACTCAAAGCCAAGTACTTCATCTAGTTACTGGAAGTCTTCTTGGATTGAAGTATTTCTATTATTTTTAACAGTGATATGGCATGTCTTACACTTAACGACCTATCTGGAGAGGCTACAAAAATAAGCACTCGTTTTAAGTTTATAATGTTAAGAAAAATAAAATTCAAGTGCTCGGGAATCATACTTGATTCATTTTAGAATATTTTATTTGAATCTCTTTACAACCAATTAGAAAGAAAGCACCAATAAAAGCAATCCCCCAGAACAGTTCCTCATCATTTACCATGCAAGAGAGTTCCAGGTATCTTACTAAAGGGTGATTAAAACAATACAGCATTGTGGGTAATGCACAAACAGGAAAAAATTTATGTTGAAAAAGGATGTTAAGCTCATTATCATATTAATATCATCTTTGAAATATGAGCTCTTGGTCTAGGGCTGAGTTTTTATTTAGTCCTAAGGGTCTTGACTGGATTCATTTAAACTGTCGACTGTGACCACATCTAAAAAGGTTATTTGCATTTTTCTGCTGAACTTGTGGTAGGGTTTGAGTAAGAGTAAAGTGTTCTCTTGGAAAAAAAAAAAAAAAAGTCATGGTCAAGTCCTTTAATTTGTTGAAATAGTTGGCTTGAGGAGCATCCTGTAAGAGCAACCTAGGGATCCAATGTGTTTTTCTGCTTTAGGTGATGAGGAGAGCCAGAAACCACAAGATTATACAGTCAATGTGCAAACAAAACAAATTGGGAAGATATCGGACAGCTGGAGTAGCCTTCCACAGGAATTCTTTGGAAAGACTGGCACACTGGTATCTGCTGTCGGTGCCAATTAGAGTGGCCATGATGGGCTTGGCCTTTCTGTTGATATTACTTTACTGTATTTCATTCCTTAGCCAGCTACAAACTAGATGACAAAGCAGTTTTCAAGGCTCAAGTTTACTTGTGCCCACTTCCTGAAATGCTGAAAGAATGTGAGTGTGCGTATGTATGTCTATCATTTTGAAACCAAAGTAAAAGTCAGCTTCCTCCTTTGATGGCAAAAAGTAAAAAGCAATCACAACACCCTTGTCTATATACAGGTGAGGGACCAAATATCAAATTACATCCTGGTTCCATAAAATAGAGTAGACTTCCCTATAGCCAAGGTGGAGAATACTGGTCTATAAAGGAAAACCAGAGAACATTGATACGTGAACAAATCCATTATTTTTACACTGGCATGCTCCCTGCTCATTTTTTTTTTTTTTTTTTTTTTGTTCCACAGAAGCCCCAGGACAACCAGCTCACCTACTGTGTCAACCTTTTGGATGTGAACTTCCTCCCTGTTACTTTGAGAAACATTATAGCCACATGGTTCCAATAATGGAATCATTACCAACTGATTTCATATAGACCACGCCATGACAATTTGACAGATTGTTAAAGCTTCAACTGCTAAAATATCAGGTAAACCAAGACAGGCTTTTTATTTTTTCCTCCTCACAACTGTGTATTTTTGATATAAAATTTTTCATATTTCTTTGTACATATCAAAATACCATATTTCCGACTTCTAAACTATGAAAAAAATGCATACATAAATTGTATAGATGAGTTTTATCAGGACTATGAAACATCGGCTTTGAACATCATTTTCTGTTTTTAGAAATTTTATTGTATTATAGCAATAACACTTAACATGATATCTACACTCAATAATTTCTTTAAGTGTTCAATAAGGTATTTTTAACTATAGGCACAATATTGTACAATAGATCTATAAGACCTGTTCATCTTTCATAAACGAAACTTAATTGTGCCTGATTGAGCATTATTTCTGACACCAACACTTTTAACACAGCAAGCAGAGAATATAAAACTTGGTCTCATTTTCTTCATCTGTAAATAAGGAAAACTGCATATCATAGAATTTTTGTACGGATTAGTCATATATTTTTGTCTAATACATATCATACATATATATATGTGTGTGTATGAATATATAATGCTACTGTTTGGATGTGAGATGTCCTCAAAAAGCTTATGTGTGAGACAATGCAAGAATGCTCGGAGGAGAAATGATTGGGTTGTAAGAATCTTAACCCAATTAGTAATTTAATCCCTTGATAGGGATTAACTGAGTGGTAACTAGAGTGGTAGAGTGTGGTTGGAGGAAGTAGGATTGGGGCATGGCTTTGGGTATATATTTGTGTGTGGCAAGTGGAGTCCCTCTCTGCTTCTGATCATCCTATGAGCCACTTCCTCCACTACTGTCTTCTGCCGTGATGTTCTGCCTCACATACAGCAGCCAGCCTTCTTTAGATGGAGGGAGACTTCTGAAACCATAAGCCATGAAATAAACTTTTCTTCCTTAAAATTGTCTAGTCAGATCTTTTAGCCACAGCAACAAAACATCTGACTACAGCATATAACATGTGTATGTGCACATATGAGTTTATCTATTATATACACATTGATTATGTATACATTTATTACGTATATATAATAGATATGCAGGTATATAAGTTACATACTTTAATTAAATATACTTATGCATTTTGATCATTAGAATCAATGCCACGGAGGTAAATTCAACAAGATATCTGCTATGATCATCACTGACAACAGCAGAGATGAAGCCCAGCTCCTCCTGCAGGGCATTAGGAAGGGGACAGCAAGCACTTATCTCTGCTTTCCTGGCCCTTCAGCTAGACCTTCCACATGTTTCAGGAAGAAATCCAAGGATGCATGCACAGCATTCTCTCTTTTATCATACCTCTTGCTAAATATTAAGTTAAAAAAAAAAACAACCATCTTCATTTTCTAAAAACTGCGCTGGCAGCATCAAGAACCCTAACTAATGCATTAAGAAAAATATACTACATAATGATGTACACTTTGTACATGCCCGTGTAATAAACATTCAGTGACCTTCTGGGTGCTAAAGTCACAACTGGTGGTTCTTTAACCCTTTCCCTTTGGATTTTCCAAATTATCCACAGTAAATCTGGCTTACATATTTAGAAATTAAAAGGTTAATTAGAAACAAAAAGGTTCACATTCTTAAAATGGGGACAATTTTAGTATTCCATTTTAACTGAATGCTAGAGTCCCTTCTGAGTGGGGCAGTAAGCATAAGCACAGTATAATATAAATACTGCCCTGATAGATGATAGTCTGGAATAAACCAAGCCTGAAGGAGATCAGTAAGAGAAATAACACCTCTGAGCAAATAACTTTTCTCTTTCAGGCCAGAGGGCAGATATTCAACTCAGCTGGACCTGGGGAGAGAGGACTGCCCAAGAGAGAGGCCCATGCAGTGTTGATGACAGAGGACTGAAAGGCAGCATCTCCCTTAATCTCACCTCACCTCCTATGGAGCTACTGGGGCCACCCTTTCACTCAGAAGAAAACCAGGGCTCCAAGTCACACAGCCGGTCAGGAGCAGCCTTGGAATGCCAATCACATCGCCTGGCACTAAGCTAAATGTCTTTTCACCATGCCACAGAGGCCCTCCCTGCCTCTTGCCTTTGCTTAGCCTTCTTACATCTTTATTCATTGCCTGGATCGTGCCCCCCCAAGCCACCCCCACTCCAGGCCTTTTGGATGCTCAGTGAAAACTGAGCAGGAGGACAAAAGCCTCCTATGGCTCGCGCACAGAAGGCCTGACTAAGGTAGGGCCAAGGAGGCCTGATCCCACCAGCGCTCTGGCAGAAGCGCAGCTGCAGACGTGCACAGCAGTGCCGCAAGGCTCATAAAGCAGCTTTCAGCCCACTTAGAAGCCTGTGCGTGGGCATCTGCAGCAGCCACCAGCTCCTGCACAGTGAGGAATTCTCTGCTGACCCAGGCAGGGCCCTGGAGTCCAGAGAAGAATGCCTGTCCTCTGTGGCTCTGGAGGGCATATTGTCATGTCCTGAAAGACAGGAAGCAGAGAGAACGCAGAACGTCAAAGGAAGAACTTGCCCCACTGTTCGCATCACCCAATGCAGCTTTAGAGAAATACAAATATAAGGCCAGTAGAAGAAAGGCCTTTTACAGCTTTAATTGGTCCCTGCATTTTTCTCATTTTTACCTTTCGGCATTTTTTTTTAGTGTAATTTCTTTTGCTAATTATTTAAACAAGGAAATAAGTACCATGTCCTGAGTCAACATTATGCAGCCTGGTACGTGTACATTCCACTCGGAACAGGCATTTTCTAGTCCTGTGCAAACATTAATCAACACTGGTTCATGTTGGGAGACAAGTACTAAGGAGCCCTGGTTCACCAGTGCTTAGAGAGGTTAAGACAATAGAGAATTTAATTGCAGGGCCTTTCCACGCCTTGCAACTCACTGACAAGGGAGTGTGGGAGTCCATATTCCCTAAAGGATAAACAAATAAATCCTATTGCAAGAATAAAGACAGTCCACTGCAACACAGGAGTCTATAGATAACAGAAACTGGTGCCAATCACCAGCTCTTCTTAAAATATCCATATAACCATTGTCAGATTGTGATTAGCCCAATTCTCAGGAGGTGCCTGCTTTCTTCTCCAGAGTAGGACAATCAACATGCAGCACTTGATGTTATATAGAGTGAGTTATAGTTCCTTAAACAATGTCTTGAAGGAGGCCAGAAGCTGTACTTCTGACTTGACCCCAGGGCTGTCCTGGGCTGTGTTCCGACTATCCATCTCTCCAAGGCATCTGTGGCCCAATTCTAGGAGCACATGAGACTTCAAGCAACTGTTGCCAAAGTAGGAGTGTTTGCTCCTAAACTTCATTGCGTTAAACCACATTTGAATTCCATTCATGGGACACAGTGTCCATCCAATGCTCAATAGATTAACTCCTTGGTAGCTATGGGAAGGGGCACCCTGGCTGCTCTCTGCTCTCCTTCATCAGGAGCAAGGACTCTGGTGGGTGAGGAGAGTTTCATTAATGTTTGATTCAACAAAAGGGATACGTTCTTGTGCCTTATCTGTGCTTTTGTAAGTATCTTGATATAGCATAAAAAATGAAGGTGGACACCACAGACTATGCACACCCCTTAAATATACACTTCAAGAAGTCCTGGGAGAGACCATCTAACCCACCAGAGTTGATCTTTGCCAGTCATTTTCAGGGTCCTATGGACATTATCCTTCAATGCTTTTCTGCAACACATGTATGGCCAAAACCTTAAAACACATCTAACATGCACAAAATCCTATAAAACGATGTCTTTTTTTTTTAAAGTCACTACTTAACAGCCCTTAAAATTAGGTGCTTTCCTTCTGCATTAATAATAAAAAATAGCTAGAATTTATTGAGCATATTCTCTGCAGAGTAAATCTACACATGAATATCTCATGGCACCCCTAGGAGGACCACTTAGGATGGGACTAATTATTATTCTCTTTATACATATCACAGTATGATTATAGCAGCAACAGTCTCATGGAGCTCCGAGCTATGTAACAGGCATCTGGTTTTAAAGTGTCTTCATTTAACCCAGGCAGCAGCATTATGGAATGTGTTCTTCAGTTACTCCCGATACAACCTGTGCTTTTGTAAGTATCTTGATATAGCATAAAAAATGAAGGTGGACCCTAAGAGGATGAATGTCTTACTCAAACATCTATCCATATAAATGCCAGAATTTAAACTCAGACTGGCCTCATTCAAGACTACTTAACCACTCTGTTTTACTGCCTCAAACACACACAAATGAAAATCAGTGAGTGAGGTTGAAAAAGATCTCTAAGAGTTTTTGAGGAAATAACTTTGGCCTTTTCCTTAGGTCCCCACTTCAAGCTTTCTGCCCCTTCAACAGAGATTCCTAAATGAATCAAACCACAACTATGCCTTACAAGCACATGCACGTCATCATATAATTCTAAGGTCAAATTTCGTATCTCTCAGAATAATGCTCATACAGCTATTTTTAAATTTTTATTTGCTCTTTTTCGTTATACATGACAGTAGATTGTATTTTGACATATCATACGTACATAAAAGTATAACTTGCCATTTTTGTGGTTGTACGTGATGTGGACTCATATGGCTATTGAACAGAATTATGTCAAAAATCTGTTTCTTTTGCCTTACCTCCAACCTGCAAGATCTAAGAACTGGGCCTTTATATACATTTAACCCATACATCATACAGACTGAAGAGTGGTAGCTGTTTTTAGAGGAACCTGCTATTAGAGGTAATGTTTGTGAATTAAGACCAAACCACATCCATGTTTGCAGGTACAGCTGCCAGCCATAACCAACACTGCATCCTTCAAAAGCTGTGACCCAAACTGAAATGAAATGACACAGAATCACATGTGTCATGCGTCCTTCACTGTGGGCAGAATATATGAAGCAATAAGACTGAAATGTGACCTCAGATATTAGACCATTTTCTACTCAAGTGAAATGTGGGAAAAGAGCCTTGGGGCAACCAGTCTCTTAAGCCCCATAAATAAATACACTCTTTTCTTTACTCAAAGTAAAAAAAAAAATATTTCATTGTTTAATATCCATTTCTATATATTTAAAAATTGTAAATATTATTTAAAAAAAAAAAGAACTAGGTACGAATGTGTGTCATGTCACCATGTTGTGAGGAAAATTTAATTTTCCATTCCAGAAGGAAACAGAAGTCTGTATTGTGGAATCAATCTCCATGGTAGATCTTATGGTACCAGTGACTGTGGATGTCCATGAAGAAAGGCTGTGACCTGAGGGAAGGATCAACGTCAGAGTTACTCCAAGAAGTGGAGACGTGGTCGCGTTTCCTAAATTGACCTAGTGCTGTCAAGCTATGACTTTCCTCTCTTCGACCACTAAATAAGAGGCCAGTCTTCTCCGGGGCTAAGTGGCATCCTGTAATGAGCCATGGGAAGCCACAGGCTTGTCATTCAGAGCACTGCTTGCTCTGTTCCAGAATCTGGAATACTGAGCAACTGCTGCTGCCTCCAGACCATCTCCAAATAAATGAGAGGTTGATTTGCATAGGACACATTTCCATTTTATTCATCTTCTGCCCAAATCTAGATCAGGATGTTTTAATACCATCCCACGGTGGGAGGTCGCACAAATTTAAAGGGCATTTCTGGTCAACAGTGGGCTTCAGAATTGAGTTTATACTTGAAATTAAAAGCTGAAACTAGAGAAGCACAGAGACAGATAATCAGACAGACAAAAAAGGCCAGCAATGGGATAAACACGGAAGCCACGGAATCATCACCATGCCTTCTGTCTCTGAGGATTAGCTAGAAAGCCTCTGTATTTAGGGAGTGTCTGTGATGTACACCAAACACTTCATTTGCATTTCCCCATTTAATCTTTAAAAGGACCTAGAAGTGAGGGTTTTCAAGATACTCTAAAACGTAGACACAGGATTCAAAGGAGGTAGTTGTCTGGCTCTGAACCCATTTCCTCTACTCCCAGGAGACCTGCTTTCCACTGATCGGCCATTCTCTGACATTAGCCCTTCACATAACAAGAATGTGTCCTGATACTTGTAAACAAAAACTTCAGCAACTCATCAGCCTTTGAGCGTTTTCCTCTCTGGACATTAAAATGACTGCGACAAATCATTACCTTAAACTCCAGTGAGAAGTTCATGGAAGTATGACTATCTCTTTCTACTAGTAAACTGGCTCAATGCCATGATACCGGTATCATTTAAAAATGCACACGTATGAGCACACACACAACCATGTATTTCTTCTGCAAACATAATCCCATTAGAAGGGAAAAATAAAATTACTTCTGAAAATGCTGCAAGAATCTTGCAACACCAACAGCACCTTCCCTGGCTCATTAATTCTGGCCTCAATTTGTTGCTGTCAGGCAGATGGGGCATACCGTCCAGCAGACACCCACCTGCTATTAGGCCCAGTGTGCCTGGCATCTTGACATTCTATTGATTCCTGTCCAAAGCTTATGTAAAAAAGACAGTTCCGAGTCCAAAAGAAATTTCAGCCACAAATACTCTGGGAGAAATCCAAACAAGTAAAAACAGAAAGATAGACAAGATGCAAATTTCAGTGTCAAAATTGAGACAACCCAAACCAGACGGGTGCATGTTCAAGGACGAATCTACAAATGACGAAGGCATCCTCTTTTGACACCCACTTATTTCAGGAAATCCCAATGTCCTACATATGGGATGCCCACCCCCTCCCAATCTGGAGTAGCATTTACATATTCACAGAGAAGTATTCAAAGTTATTCCAGTGGTGCTGTTTTTAAAGCCTATAAATTTCTGCCCTTTAAACACTGATATCTTTTTGGTAGAAATCTGCCTTGCCATAAAAACAGCAATGATAATGACAAAGGCTTTAAGTTATGGTGCACTTGGGATGAACCAGAAATGGGGTAAAGTCCTTCAGAATACCATGTCCTTTAATCTTCAAAACAACCCTATGAGATAAAAGAGTTTTATTTCCATTTTACAGATAAGAAAAATTGGGGTTCCAAGAGGCAAAGTAATTTGATTTAAAGTAGCTAGAAAATGAGATCCTAGGAAAGAGCGTATCAGAATTCATTTGTACGTTTTGTGACACTTCTGAGTCCTTCCTTCCCTCAAACAACCTCAGCCTAAATGAAACAGTATCTGTCCAACTTCTAAATCATGGCACCCATACCTCTGGTGGTTGCTGCTCCTGACAGTCAACTCTGTATGAATAAGCTGGCTCTGGAGGGTTCTTAAAAGCCAGACCTATTGTTCTCTTTATTTTAGGCAAGAGAAGACATGCATTTCAAAATAAAAAATATATATATATATAAAAAAAAGGAGAAGAAGAAACTGCAATCCCATGGAGTCCACAAGTCTATTTGACCCTGACTCCTCCCCTCCATCATTCCACTCCCACCAGCCCACTGCACAGCTCCCACCAAATTCAAAGACAGCTTCTGGGGGTAGAAAGAGCAATAAAGTTAAGTCAAGTCAGCTGGAAGGAGGACTTATCTACAGGGGAGGGTGGAAGAAGAGCAGAGGTTCCTTGCAGTTATCTCAAAACAGGAGTTCAAAGTATCTTCCCAAACCTGATTTCTATCAGGGCTGCTGGGGTGGATCAGAAGATATGAGGTTCCAAGTGGAAGGAATGCATGAGCTTCTACTGCTCAGATGCTTCTCCGGCTTATGAGGGGACTGCAGGTTTTGAAGAGCTAGTTTGAGTTTGATGCACATGGAAACCCATCCATGAGTCCATCAGATTCAATTTACCCATACCATGGCAGAGCATCAGTATTGGACCCTCCCACAGAGCTCTTTGACCCTGTGCATTTCTATAATTTCAAGCAATACTCTATTTGTTCAAGAATGCCCCTAGATGAGCTATGTAAAGTAAACATGAAATAATCAGAAAGTTCCTTTCTGTAGGTTTGCTATACTCCCGACGCCCATTCTCTCCACATTGCCAGTGTGTCTATTTTTTTTTGCCCGTATCAGGGGTTGGAGATTTCTGCCTGGGAGTCAGATCAATGCCTCCTTGCCTCCGCTCTGCAGCTGATTTACAAGCTGACTTTTTCGAGACAGCCACTTAGGCATCCATTCTCGGTTTATCATCCATCGGTTATCATTGTTACTGCTGCCATTATTATTCCAATGATTATAGACTTATAAAGATGTTCTCCTCTGATAATAATGTTTGCAATATGCTTTTACACTGCCTAGTTAATATAGCATGCCTGTGATTTGGGTCCTGGCACAAGTCACGAGAGCTGCTGCAGTAGAATGTTTAGCAGCATTAGGAATGGCTATGTGTAGAACTGGGGATGGGGAACCAAAACAGGTGTCAACGTACTTTTTGAAACAACAGATTGGGTAACCTTTTGTGCACAGATGACAACAAAAAGGGAGTACAGAATACAACATTAAAAACCTCTGGCCCTCTCCCCACTTGACTCATTTTAACAAACTCTCCAAGGACAGCCACAGCCATTTGCTGCATGAAGGCCAAAGTCTGCCCTTGACCTTCTCATGTAACCCAACTGCCAGGATAGGAAGTAACATACACTCAGAAGGTCAGGAATGATCCTTAGAGGCTAATGAACAGCCTAAAAGAGAATACACATCTAGAAAGGAGACCACAAAAGGGGAGCCTGGTTTCAGGGAATTAATTCATGCATCTCCTCTTTAACAACAGCAGCAAAGAGCTTGTGACTGAATTCTTCCTCTTCACAAACGCACTCAAATTCAGTGCCAACAGGAGTTTTGTAACAGCACTGCAGGGGGATATGGATTCATATGTCACTTAAAATGAATCATTTCACTTCCTCTCCTCCATTTTTATACATATTGACAAAATATAAAAATATATTCTCAAAAAAATCAATTTGGTTTTGTAGTGTTTTCCTGAAGCAGCAAAAGTAGCCATCAGAAATATAAGATGTGATAGCCTTCAAATAATTATTTAAATAGGGTCATCCACAATGGAATTCCACAGGCCCCAGATTCTCCAACCCAAGATGAAAAATGTAAGTGGTAACACATTCTGGCTATCTCTTCATTTATTTTAAGATTTGAATTTCCATTTTATTTTTAACAAGAGCTTCACAGTTCACTGACAAATGTCCTGAACTATATTTAGAGGAATAATCATACTTAAGATCAGCGGCACACAAGAGTAGAGCTGGCTTTCCACTTTTTCCAAACAGAAACACAAAACATGTGGGGGTTGTCTGAATTTCATGTAAAAGATCTGTGTTTTTCAGCAGAATTACTGTTTCCCCCACAGTGCTCTCGCAGGTACGATGGAATTCTTTCAAAGTATATATCTACAAAGTCTTTTCTCCAATGCAATAAAGAATTTCCACAATCAAGCCAAGCAATTAGTTTCCCTATGGAGAGCTGCAAACGTGAAATGAGTCTGAAAACAAAAAAACACAAAGGACAAATATCTTGTTAAACTACTCCAAAAGGTACAGGCTGCTTGTCCTACCATTGAATTGGGAATTAAAATTTTTTTCAAAACTGAAAACCACTGTCTCTGGCTTTCCTTAAAGGGATGCTAGAGGCAAGCAATCTGCTGATTATTTTTCAAAGAGAAGGTGTTGGAAGCTCTTAATAATATGCAAAGTTTCAAGTTTGCAAGCACCAAACACAAAACAATGGAAATATTTTAGTACTTTATCAATGTAAGCCACTCTGTCTACTGTTGGGAGACAGCAAATACTGTGGGGCAAATTAGAATGTTTCTGCTTCAATGACCAAATTGAGGGAAATAGGCAAATACTTGGAGGCATCGGAAGATAACTATAGAAAACAAAACAAAACAAAACACATAGCTATTGAAAGGAAAGTAAGAAAACACACATTAATTAAAGTAGCATCAAATCAAAAAGAAAAAAACAAATAACTGAGGGTTTGATCAAGAATCTCATGTTCTTAGGCTGCATCTGTCAGTCATATTTTCAACTATAGCAGGTTATGAATAAAGGAAGACTGTTTTACCTAGTGGTTGGTCCTGGTGTGTTCAATGGTAGATCATTAATCAGAGGAAACTTGACATATAAACAAACAGGTCTGTGAATTATGTCTTAACAAGTCAGTGCAATAAGCATCCTTATTGGTTCTGGAATATGCCTCAAACAGTTGCAAAGACAAGGAGGAATTAAAGTTTTACAGAGGTCCTGAAAGGTCATGGCCCTCCCAGATCCTGCTGGTCTCTAAACATGCATTACTTGCTTTAACTTTCTATGCGGTAGGGCCTAGGCCAAGTGCCATGTCTTTAGAGGGGAACATGTGACACTGGGAAGGGAAGACCTGTAGCTGTGTATACTGGCTAGAAGGTGGCCACAATGCTAGGCCCTTTCTGTTCTCCTTCCTGAACACTCACTCTGCAGCTCCTATGCAGGGATGGAAAACAGTACAGTCCAAGGCAGGATCTTCAATGCTCACTGTAAAAACTGTTAGTTTTTTAGGATCCAAATTGTTCATCTCCCATTACTCCACTTAGCTCCCTTTGCACAGGATTACCCAGGCAAGCTCTAAAGCACTGGATGATTGTATTTCCCCGGTTCCAGACCAACTTGTACCTACTAAAAAAGGAAAGTAAATTTAGGGACATTCTTTTTGAGAAACAGGACCCATTACTGTGCTCTAAAACAATACCTTAAGGGGGGAGACGAAAAAAGTAGATAATAACTATTGAGTTTGAAGAAATCTTTAAATAAGAGAGAATGAAACTGTCATCGGCCCCAGAAAGTGAGGCATGGGGTTCTAAGTCACAGAGTCCCCTATTCCATGTATCCATATTCCCCGGCAAAGAACCCAGTGGTAGCAGATATAAGCATTCAGCATTTCATGCAAAATAACCTAGGTCCTGCTTTAGACATTAAGATTGTGTGTGGGATGATCTGGGTCCAAGTTTCTCAACTGTAGTGAAACTATAAAAATGGGGGGGATAGGAGTTGAGAGTCAATAACCTCAGACTAAGGTGAAGTTGGGTAAGGACAGATGGACTATCTCCTTGCCTATCACATCCACTTATTTCAGGCTGCATCCCAGAATCTGCCATTTTCACAAGATAATTATGCCTATTAAGTGCACATAAAATCACAGCTGATAACTTATTAACTAAAAGCCAAAGAGAAACTATTTGCTTATCTAATGGCCACAGGCTTTTTCTGCAGGGTGAGTTCATAATAAGTGTGGGTGGTACCCAGAGATCAATTTAAGTAGAAATGAATCCCAGTGTTATTGGTGCTGACCTGGTTTGCTCTTGAACAATGGCCAATGTCTTTGTTTTCTACATTGCCCAGTATTGTTCTGGGTGTTTTTTTTTTTTTTTTTCCTTCAAAGGAGACTGAGGAGGTACAATTCAACAACCATGGAAAATATGCCATTTAGAATAATAACTATGTAAGAAGACAAAAAATTGGCCAATAGGGAGGTCGTAGATTCCTTATAAACTTCACATGAAACTAAAGTTTTTCAATTTAGGAGAAGGTGATTGTAGCCACATGAGAAAAGTTGGAACAGATTTCCATATGAAGGGATGGCTTAATAAGTCAAGTGGCTAAATTCCTTTGCATTCTTAAAAAAAAAAAAAAAAAACAACCCTTCTATTTATTTAAGGAATAAAAGTGAATGCTTCCTTGGCACCATGCAGCAGAAAGGGACAAAAAAGAATGAAAGATAAAAAAAGAACCTCAAATTTCTTATATAATCGTTCTCAAAAGGACTCAGGATACATGCTCACAGGCAGGTCTTCAAACCTCTTTGTCTCAGGATCCTTGTTGACCTCTTGGCATTACCACTAGTAAAAGAACCAAGATTTTCCTGACTGTAGTATAAAGGTTGTAGATAAAATGAGATATAATTATTGCATGGGACATATGTATGCAAAAATAACTCATCAAAAATTCAATTGTAATTGGGCATGCTTTATTTTATTTATTAAATCTACTCACCCTCATAACAGAACAATCAAACTGCCATGAACAAATATTGGATGAACTATTTTTGAGCTGACTAGTGGTGCAACTCAGAGGTCCTCATCTACTTGGAGCACTTTGAAAATGCAAATTAGCAGGCCCTCCCCCTAGAGATCAGGTCTCCAATAGGCCAAACATCACTATGTTTATAGTCTTGAGAACAACTGTTGTAACCCAGAATAATTTTTTTTAAAAAATGAGGAAGACACAGTAAGCCAAATTTCTCTGTTGAGTCAAATCATTCCATTAGGGCTTTAGAAGACTTAAATCTAAAGACAGTATAACTTGGGAATGTCAAAACGAGATAATATGAACCCAAATACTGGGTGAGAAAATACCATGGGGTTCTTTACCATCTAGATGAGAACATTGGTGGAGGTGGTGGTGGTGTTGGTTGGGGGTGGGGGGATCATCCTATCTAAACCAGCAATCCAGAAGAATAAGAATAGAACCTCCCTCGGACACCTGATGCCAGAAATCTCCCTATGCTATCACTGTTCAAAAATCCCCTTGACATCCTGCTTCTGGAACAGCTGAAAGAGTTGGCACACCCAGCAGAAGGAGCAAGGCATTCTTCTGTGCTGAGCTAAAGTGCTAACTCCTTGAGGACAAAGGGACTATCCAATCAGCCTGGCATAAAGAAATCCATTTCTGAGTCAGGAATTACCTCCACAGATGTAAATGGCTTCTTCATTTTATCAGCAAATGCTAAGACAACATTAAAAGCGAATCCAGAAAAATATAACTGTACCCTAATGAAAATAAAACTTCCATTGCTTCTTGATCTCAAGGGTGTGTGTTGTGTATCTGAACATGCAACATGGAGAGTGGGGGAGGGCATCCCCCCTTTTCTTTCCATCAGCAGAGTATCTTCTCTGTGACTGGCCATTTAAAATAACTCACCACCTACCTCTCCATTAAAAATGGATAAAAATGACCCTCCTAGAGGTGATGGTTGACAATTCTGGGTTGCCACCTATTAGTTTCAAAGAGCCATATGATAGCTAGACAAATAGAGGTGTACACACACACACACACACAAACACACACAAAGATTATCCATGACAAGGCTGGCCAAGGACTGGACAGCTGAAACAGTGGCAACAGCATGTATTCTGGAGGAATTCAGCACAGGCAAAAGACTGAGTGATAAAAACTCTCGAGAGCTGCTCACACCTGTGTTCAAATTGAAGCTCTACCTTTAGTGGCCATGAGATCCTGGGCAGGCTGCTAAAACACCCTGAGCACCTTAGTTATCTGTGAGAGTAAATAAACAAATATGCACGAAGCTCCTACCACCTGACATGGCATGTAGCTGACTAAATGGGAAGGAAGACAAGCAAGAGGGTGCATTTCTGTGACCCCAAAGGGTTATTAGTCGGTAGCTCTACATTGACCAGTCTTTACGAATAAACTGACTCCATGAGTAGCTGTGTGGAGGACGAAAGAACAGCAAGACCTACTGTCTGTACCTACTTGTCCTACAATCAATTAATCAGTGCATACTTATGAACAACCCCTGCCGTGAACATGGACTGATTATGTAGATGATGCCCCCAAATTCTAACGCATCCTGCCCTGCTCTCCATATCTTGGTTGAAGAGATAAAGCATGCCTATTTGAGAAGTCAACAAAAACGATAGTTCAGTATCAACTATGAAAAGACAGCATAACGAACAAATGGCAGTTCCTGAGAAGTAGCCAGAAGTGGTAGAGCTGATAAAGACTAGGGAAAGGGCCCTTCTATGAGTTATGGCAGTTGGAGAATTCTTCACGGAAGATAAGCCACTTGAGACTGGCCCTGAAAGAGAAGGATTTAGATAAACAGAGAAGAGGAAATCCTGGGCTTAGGGCACAAGTAAAGCTACCAAAATGAGGACACAAAGGACTGAGCGATGACACAGGGATATACAGTACATTATCCACGTTTTTTCCCAGTTTTGAATGCCAGGCACAGGAGTTGGATCACTGTCGTCTGCTGTCTCACCATTGAACAATAACAGTGACTATTCTCAAGGCTCTACCCCAAAATATTTGGGGCTGCATAGATATATGAGAACTAAGACTATAGGAGAAAGTCGCTAAACTGAAAATCATTCCCGCCCCCAAACAACATAAACACTCTCACACTTCTAGTTCACTGAACCACAAAAAAATAAAAGGTTTCTTGACACATGGTGCCACTAAGAGTTCTGGCAAGCCGAATCATGACACCCTTGATAAGGAAGGAAGGTGGTCTGTGTTTTCAGACATCAAAGGCACAAGGAGTCAGATAAGGAGAAGCTGCCCATTGCTCTGCCCCTGCTCCCAGCCCACCTGTCAGAAGTCCTCCCACCCCATCCTGGGGACAATGTCATGGAAATACTCACACCATATGGACAATGATTGCATCTGATTCTATTCATTGGACTTAATCGTTGATACAGTCTTGAGGCAGACCCATGGGAGAAAAAGAGGCCAGAGATCAACTTCTTCTTTCTCATGCCCCAACCACCCCTTATCATCCATTATGTACAGAGAAGTGAAATGTCATATTAGATATTATTTAGCCACCTAATTCCTCCCACTCCACAGCCCTCTCATGGTGAAATATGCTGGTTTCTGAAATTCATATGTAGAAGGCAATACTTTCTAAAATATAAATATAATATGGCAGATCCTAGGTTAAGATCATGGGGCCCTTAATGCAAACTTCTCTTCTACAGAAACACAGTAGCAGATGGCCTTCTGTGCTGAAGTCAAGAATATCCATTTTAAACCATTGAGGAAAAAAGATAAAGAAAAACCCCAGGTTCAAACCTTTATGATGTCACTACAGCCCAAGATCCCCTGCTGTCACCTGACATCACCCAAGCACTAAGCACCAAAAAAAGAAAAGAAAAGTTTACTGGTGTATTATATTAAGCTACTAGAGATGTTTTCAAAGTAGTAATGAGAATTTAATGGAAAACACAAACTTAAAGAACTCATTAAAACCATGGACTTCACTTTGCTCTTTCAGTATCTGTACAAATTGCAGCACACCAATGCAATGCTTTAAATAATTGATCTTTAAATGTGAAATAGTTTGCTTACTTGCAATAATACTGTGTTCGGATTGAGGTAAGAAAGCACAACTAGGAATTCTAATGCCTACACTGAAAAAAGAAGTTGAATTATTACATGTTCAATTTTCATATGTATTTCCTGAATTATTTACAGTATCCTCACATGGTTTCCAACCTGGAGTAGAAATCTGAAATTTATACAAACCAAGGTCTTCCACGTTTATACTCAATGCAAACTTGGAGAAAGAACAAGAGAACATCTTTGAAGGAGCCAGGATATAATTTATGTGTCAAGATGACAACTCTACCCTCCTGGGTGACAGCTGTCAATACCGGAAGCTGGAGAGGGAGGATGGCAGAAATATGCAGTCTCATCTGGCATGAAAGCTTGTCACTTTCCGTTCTTGATTTTCTCTAAGGTTGAAAGATGATATGCCCATTTGGAGAACGACTGTTTTAAAAAGTCCTGGAGTAGACGAAGTGGGCATAATAATTTCTTATAAATATCACTAAGACTCACTGTCACTTTTAATTAACATGATCCTAAAATTCGATCCGGCCAAAACGTTTAAAAGAAAACAGCTTGGTCATGACAACTCGGGTGATCCTATTGATTGCTAATGCAAAATCCCTCCAAAAGCACAGGAAAAAAAAAAATGCCCCAATAACATTATTTCAAGATTGGTATTCTGCCATTGTCTCATCATGGGTTAGCAAGATACATATATATTTTTTTTAGTAGCGCTGATAAAACCAAAACAAGCTGTGGTTACCAAAGAGGCTGAAGACAAAATAAACCTCATCTGAAAATCTCAAAATGCACTCCTCACTGTGACCGGCTACAGACTTTTTTTGTAGAACTCGTAAGCACTAAAGGCTACTTGTCACTAACTTTTATCTCTGAGGACCTGGGTGAAGCTACGGTGTGGCGATGACTGCTGCACAAAATCACCTCTCATCCTTGTTCTTCTCATCCTGCCCTGGCTCTACAGCCCCAGGACAGAGGACATCACTCCAACTGTGCACACCATGCTACTCTCAGTGCCACGTCCTGGTCAGCCAAAGGAACCAATGGAGCTTAAATTTCCCCTTCATTCCAGGTCAGGCTGGAAAAAGAAAGCCAGCATTGACAGCGGTAGCCTTGACAATGGCTGTTCAGTTGCCAAGGATGTGGGGGCAAAGACAGAGCTGCTTTGGGAAGACACGCTCCCTCCTTTCTAAGAGAAATCCAAGAATAGTGGTCAAAGACAAAACAGTAATCACCTGCAGCAGGTGCAGAGCCCTGCTTTCCCCCCACTGAGCCCGCATTGGTTTGTCACATGCCTAATAAGTCCACCACTACATTGCCCTGTGTTTCAGTGAAGGTTGCAACTGCTGGGAAATTGCTGTTAAATGTTACTATCTATTATAAAAGGATTTAAAAATCAATTAGTATAATAGCTAGGATTTCTAGAATAAATAGATTGAACTACAAATCTATAGTGTCAATAGGACACCAGGGCAAATGGGAGATGGAACAAATGAGATGTAGGGAGGGGTGACTAATACATGCTGGTTACTGTTGTAGACGCTTTACAATTGTCCCTTAGTATCTGTGGGGAATTGGTTCCAGGAAAATCCAACACCCAAACCGAAGGATGCTCAGCCTTTTATACAAAGTGGTGTTGTATTTGCATATAATTCCTGTACATCCTCTTCAAATCATCATGAGATGACTTATAATTCTAAATACAATGCAAATGCTATGTAAATAGTTGCTACACAATATTTATTAAGGGATAATGACAAGAAAAAAATCTATACATGTTCAATAGAGACATAATTTTTTCCATTATTTTTGATTCACACAGAAGCCATGGATGTGGAGGACAGACCACACCCAGTCCATTAACCTCTGAAGTTGGTAATGACTTCTCCACTTTACAAACTGTGAAACTGGGTTCCCAAAAGATAAGCAACTGAGAGGAAAAAGCTCAGATCCCAAGGATAGGAGGAGAGCAAAAATAAGTGGGCTCCACACTGAGGTGTCCTCATTAACTGGGGTGAGGAAAGTATAGTATGGGGACCCTGGTCTCTGAGAAACTCCATGGAAACACAAGGTGATAAGGTGATAGAAGGGCAGAGGAAGGAGGTAAAGAGGATGTGAAATTCAACACCATCTCCTGTGCCACTTGGTCCAGAGCTGCTCTGGACTTCTGAAAAGAGAGCATATCTGTAATTATAATCCCCATCTACCTTATGTAACAGAATGAAAATTAAATTCACTCAGAATCAATGAAAAGATTGTCTAGCTCTGACTGTTCTCTTGGTATTACGCCTCACACAAGGTCTTATGATTTCAGTGTTCTTCTCTTAACAATAAGCCCTTTAGCTGGGCAAGCAGGGAAGAGCACTCTGCCCATTCAGTGAGCACTGTGATGTACCTACAGCAGGATTACATCAAAGCTACTGTGCCTCAGAGGTCCCTGCTGGGCACGGCAGCCTCCCTCCTCCACCCAGGAAGGTGCTGTAAATAGAAGGCAGCACCTCCCATTCCTTCACTATCTCGTTTTTCTTTGCCCCCTCCTGAAACAGGGGAAGGGGCATATACTTAAGGAGCTCACCGCAAGAGAAGAGAAGGGCTAATTTCCAAACCAGGAGGCAGGCTGCTTGCTAGTGTTACCATCATATGCCTTGTAAGAGGAGGGTGGGTCACATGGTTTATAGGAAGAGTTGATCACTGCACACATCCCTATGTTCTCTGTGGGGTACAAATCCCTTTAAAGGCCATGTGCTAGAACCTCTTCTAAGCCATTTACAGAGGCAGAGAACCAAAGAAACTTGGCCAAAGTCTTAAATAGTTAAGTAGCACAGCCCAGATACGACTCCATATTCCATGCTCGTAACTGACATAATATGGCAATAGGGCAAGCACACATGTTGTGTGCACACACACAAACATGTGAGGTGTATGTTTTCTTAGAAAGCTCCATCTTGGTCCAGCAATGAAATACAAAGGGAATAAAATAAGCCTAGAAGTTCCAAATACTTGTGGAGCTTCTGTTATGTGCAGGTACCACACAACAGCTAGGGTACCACTGTTCCAAACCCTGCACAGGTGTCCACAGAGTTCTGAGGACATGTCAAGTGTGACCGCTAAACTGGGATGGTTTCAACCATCTCTGTAAAGTCAAATCTACCATACTGCTTCTGATTTTTGCATGTGTTGATATGTACCTGTTCCAACTCCAGTCCCTTTGAAAACATTACCACTGAGCATAAGCATTAACACATTCATCATTTGAACAGGTGTTAACAGACACATCCTTCCTCAGCTTTCAGTGACACTGCGCAAATCATGAGAAATATTGTACAACCTGTGGAAACTATTTTCATTACCTTTAGTCATTATCCAAATATCTATTACTGTTTGAGAGCTCTGCTCTGTATTCCCTTCCTCTGGCAAAATTAAGCCGCTTTCTCATCATGACTAATTCACAAATGACCAAACAGAAAAACATCTATGCTTGTTCCACTCCTAGGGAGCTGACCCATAAAAGGGATATGTTTCCCTTTTTTCATGCCAAAGATTTGATAGTATCCAACAATGAGACTCCTTTTCAATCCCTGGGTGACATTTTATTTCTTTGCAAATAGGCCGGGAATATAGACTTTGTATATCCCCCCATCCAACCTATCTCCCCACTCCATCTCTCTCTCTCTCTCTCTCTCTCTCTCTCTCTCTCTCTCTCTCTCTCTCTCTGTCTCTCGATAAAGACTGCTCCTTTAGGGCAAGACTTGAGAATTTTTCCAGAGTTATCTTATGGGCTGAAAAACCAGAATGATTTTTTTCTCTATGCCATTCATTCCTTTTTATTCCTGGAGAACATCCCTGATTTGTCTTAAATGAAATAATAATCTGTTCCGTTTCCATTTTTCCCAATGAAACCTTCCCTTGTACATCTCTACAGACTAAAGAGCCACCCATGATATTTGTCTTCCGGGGTACTTCAGGCCACAACACTTAGGCTTTTCCTCCTGACACATGAAGACCCTATAGTTAGTTGGCTCATGTGCCTTCTTGAGGTCCTCAATTGGAGTGAACTGGACCAAATACAATTAATGAAGATGACTCTCTATCCAGGCATAAGCTACTTTGTCCTCCAATCTCTGATACATACACCTGGCACAGCAGTATTCCACATTTCCCTATGTTTGTCCCTTTCTTGTAACAATCTACCTGTTAGCATGTTATAAAACTGGCAAAGGATGAAGACCTATATCTTTCTTATTCCAGTGATTGACAGGGGATCTTGTAAAATTAGATACAATGTGCATATTCATCCTCTACTCAAATCATTACTTGAACAGTTGAGATTTTTGTCTAGCAGACTAACAAAGTAATGACTTTTCCCCCTTAAGATAAGGCCTGATAGTACGTATTTTATAATAAATTTCATTCCAGGTTCCAAGGTCCTGTGGATTCAATCAGTATGAACACATCAGTGTCACTTCAAGCATGTTTTCCCTCATGGCCTTCCACTGCTCTTTCAATGTAAAAGGCTTTTTGTGCTATTTCTAAGGATCTTTCAAGCACAACAACCTAAAACAGCAACTTTTATTTTAAAAGTTAACCACCTTTATTTTAAAACCAATAACCACATTGTCAAGCTTATATATCTTAATATGTTGCCTTGTTATTTGGTTCCTGAAATCATTGGAAAATTTGATAATTAAAGAAATTAATTACCGACCTTGCATGTAATAGAGCCGTAGTACTACTACTCTGAATTAAGGAAGTACCGGGATTCCAGAGAGGATCAAATGACTCTGAATAGCTACATCAAGGTCATTATTTCTACACCCAGTCTATTAAAACAACTGCAATATTCACCGGCCTCATATCTACATTTTAACTTAAAACAAGCCTGACAGATTTCTTATGAGAAAAGTAATAGCACATCAGAGATGCTATGACAAAAGCTATTTGTAGGACTCTGTGCATACTGAGATTATTAACATTAGTCTATGCGAAACCAACATGTGACACTCCAGGCTGCATGTCATTTGAGTCTAGAAGACTTTCATTACCCTCATTCAGAAGAACAAAAACAAAACCATAACGAATTTTTTTTAAATTCTCTTTCATAAGATCCCTAAAAAGATTGGTCATGACACAAATGGAAATATAAGTTAAAATAAGAATTTAGGATTCCTGTGGCTTTGTATTTCAGTAATTCTATGTGCCATCTTACAAGACTGGAAGTGTTCATAACTCCACTACTTACTCACTGTCACAGAACAGGGTCTAGAATAAAAACAGTGGTCACATGATAAATATGTAACCCTCCTCCTATTACAAAATTAATATCATGCATTCAAAATTTTCCTTTGAATATTACAAAGATTAGATGAAACCTATCAATTCATGAATTGGGATCCTCTTTAATGTCGAAGAAGCAATATTTTTAAAAATCCCAAAGACTTGATTGAATCATAAAATTAAATGATTTGCTTTTTGGTAAGGTCAGGATTGCAATTGAGAACTAATCCATGACTATCCCTGGAAATATTAGAAAATAGTTTAATGAAATAAAAGTTAATAAATAAATTGCATAATACTATATAAATGTAAGAAGAGAAACCACATGAAATAGGGCTTAATATATGAACCACTCCCAAAGAATCAGAATAAGTATCACTACCAGGATTCACATGTGAATAGGGCTCTTCAACTTGCAAATCTCTTTTAGATATAGTCCCACATCACTACAAAAAGCCTTTGAGATCAGTGCCATTAGAATCCTAGCAGATGAAACAGCTGATCTGAGAGGATGCACAGCTACATCATTTAAGAACTACTGCATTAAATTATACATCATTTGTTTTAATCATAATAGGTATAGTAGCATTTTTCTACCTTAGCAAGATATAGAAATTACACAGAAAATGGTTTTTAAGACAGAATCTTACTTTCAAATTCTTTCTATTAATATTATTTGCGAGTCTAATACACACCAGAAAAAGCCCATTTTGCTAACATCAGAATGTTTTTCAGAGATCTTCCAAGTATATTTGGACTGGTTTTGATTGGTCCAGTGGAGATGTCATGACTGAAGTTTTTAATTACCTAAATATATCTATAACTAGTGATTTTTTTTCCCCTTCTGTTTCCCTCAGATGATTCATTTGTACCAAAATAAGGGAAACCGGTCTGGTTGTTCTTTTAACAATCTCAAATTGCTACTTAACATATGGGTCAAAGATTGCTAAAGCTTCTAAACTGATAGCCAATTCAAGGCATTCCATGCAGTCGTCATTTAAGTTAAACAGTCGCTTACTAAATCAGTTAACGAGGTATGAGAAAAATGCCATTTGGCTGTAATACTCGCCATGTTAAGACTGAGAAGAGCAGGTAGCCAAGTTCCACTTTGGTTTCTGCCTTATAAACACTGCAAATAGAGTCACTAAAGAAGGAAACTTACATGTCTATCCTATATTTCCCTTACTAAAGTCACCTCATGTACAAACAGCGCCAATACCCTGATTGTCCATTCAAGAGCCAAATGTAGGACTTACTTTTACTTATTTATTTATTTATTTGGTATGGGAGGATTGAACTCAGGGGTACTTAACCACTGAGCCATATCTCCAGCCCTTTTATATATTTTATTTAGAGATAGGATCTCACTGAGTTGCTTAAATTATTGCTACGTTTGCTGAGGCTGGCTTTGAACTCATGATCCTCCCGCCTCAGCTTCCCAAGCCTCTGGGTTTTACAGGGGTGTACCACCATGTAAGGCAGGATTTATTTCTTTAAGGGCCTTTTTGTGCTAGGGCTTTTCCAGATGTCAATGTCACCTCACTTTTCACTCCAGTATCTTCACCAGGATTAGAGACCACCATCATCCACTGAGGTAAGCAAGGACAGCAGACCTTCCCATCAGCTCTGCCCAGGAGGCGATGGATGTAACATCTGAGAGAAGTCTGTCCTGCCATTTTTTTTTTGGTTTTGTTTCTCAAGGTCACCTAAAGTACTGGTATTCTGGTGTCCAAGGTTAATAAAAGATGTGAACTATGTCAGTCACAAAAAGGAAAGCAAGAATTAGATGCAACTGGTATTTGTTACACAGCAGAGACCATGGGGTCAGATGCATCTCATTTCTTGATTGTGTGGCCTTGCTGACCCTGTATCCTCTGTACCCTGGGAACTACTGTAGTAATTCATTAGGCTTCTGTAATAATTAAACTGAGTAAGATAACAGTATTCAGGAAAAACTCTAATTCTAAAAAATAAGGTGTTCCTTTTAAGGGACAGATGTCCCACAGAACCTTCTAATGCCTATGACTATGTAAGAATAAAAATATTTTAAAACGTATTTGTTTATTATATATATTTCACATTTAACACTGTGAAAACAGCCTTGGAAGAGCGGAACAAGAAACCCAATACCTGGTCTACAGTGCTTCACAATCACCTCTGGTTCTCTGGGACTCAAGAGCCTTGTCTCTTGCTGTAGGGTTCTGTTACAGTCCATTGATTTCCTACACAAAGGATAAAATTTCCTTTGCTTAATTTCATTGGGTATTTCCCCTGGGTAACTGTGACCAATTATGTTCTTTGTTGTTTATGCTGTTGAGCCATCGATAGATTTCATTTTGAAGAACATGATGCAATCACGTGATGGTATTCTTTCCTGTTATTGAACCGTTGTGGCCTGAATAATGTTCCAAAGTACAGGAAAATAATTGATGCTCATGAGCATCATGGACTTTAAGGCAATTACCAAATAAATAACATAACTCAAGTCTGGATTCCAAAAGAAAATTCAGGTGGGATAAGGGGAGATTTGGGACTAGCTTAAGTGTCTGCCATTATCTACCCCTCCACTCCCTCTGATATTGAAAGCATCTCACTGGTCATTGGAGTAAGTTTCTGAGTTGATATGGTTAATTTCAATGTACAGTGGAGGAGACTGCAGCTTGTTTTTTTTTTTTTTTTTTTTTTTTTTGGAAAGCCAAAAATCCTAAATTAGGTCTCCACAGTCCATAAGTGGTAGACACTGAACTATAACTTGAGTCAATATCAATGGCCATATATTGAAAACCAAAGAAATTCAAATGTTTTACAGCACGTTTCAATTACTTTTGATTTACATTTCAACAATATCTATGTCTATGAAAATGAAATGTCCTCTGGGAGTTGCATGAACTCAAGAAGCTGATCATGTGTGTGATATGCAACTTCCAGAGGCAAGTGACGCCTTCCCTCCTATAAACATTCCTACTCTTCCTGGTGTGTACAAGGTCCTGGGTTCGATCCCTGGCACCACAGGTAAGTAAGGAAACAAATTTGTTTTTTCAATAGCTGTTATCTGCTCTTATTCTGAGTTATTCAATTGGCTATCAATTTCTATTTCAGTGGATACCTGTATTTACTCCAAGGTGTCACTTCCATTTTTAAAGTACAAATATGTTCAGAACACTAACATTTGGCATATTCACAGTAGTGAGAATGAGCCTCCAACTTATCTTGAAACCAGCTTCTTCATTAAGAATGCTTAAAGATAGAAAAGAACTATGTAAACCAAAGTAGCCCACGGGTGAAGATGGGGAGCTCTGAAATTTTAGGGACACTGAAGCCAAACACTGACAATAACAAAATGCAAAGATAATTACTACAACAGAAAAAAAGTGCAACTTTACCAAAGGCTGGGGCTGTCAGAAGAATGGATCACTTTCAAACCTCATTATTATACACTTTAAAATAGGGGCGATTTGATATTGTATTTGGAGAAGTTTCTGGTATGATTCTATTTTACTTCATTCCTACTTTGACACTGAACTGTGATTCAATGCGATGGCAACAGCCATTCTGCAACTCTTCTGATTCTCGACATCATCATCTGCTGTGATATCGGAGGGAGAACACCCAGGCAGGCAGGAGTCATGCATCAAGGCTGTCTATCACCTACCTTCTAGAGCTCTGGGAGTGCTCTAGGGTGTTCCTCCACTTGTCCTGGAAGTGCATTTCATACCCTAACAGACGGCACCATTAAACAAGTGTCCCTGATAGTCTCTTTGAAAATGAAGACAAAGAAATGCAGAATAAAATTAAGTTGACTAGAATAATACACATCCTTATTCCTTATAGTATGTTGACAATGGCTGACAAATTCCTAGTGGATATAATCTCCCAGAACATGCACAGTAACATTTTACAGCAACATAAACCGAGATTGTAAGATACCTTGATAAATGGCACCTTTCCCACCCCAGGCTGTGCTCTCCTCCCTCGAGTTACATGTACAGCTCCCATTACCATCAAACAGCTGAGAATTACACCCTGCTCAGGAGACAGCTTCTGAAGCTGGGAAGATGTTATAAAGCAGTATTCAAATCATGGGGTGGTAGAACACAAACAGGCTATACAGAATGGATTATCATTTGGAGGCAAAGAAATATACATATTGCAATCGAAAGGTAATCGGGGGAAAAAAGACTTAGTGTCCTGCATACTGACAGTGAGCTGTTATCAAGGTGAAATTACCAAATACTGGTGCAACTTGGGGCTTGCCTTTTCTGTTTGGGAAATTATGATAATATGACAAGGTTATAGTTATAATTAGGAAAGTAATTAAAGTAACGAAGTAATTGCTCTTCTGCATCTTTTTCTTTTTTTTTAATACAATTTATATTTATTCTCTAGTTTTCAGCGGACACAACATCTTTGTTTGTATGTGGTGCTGAGGATCAAACCCGGGTCGCATGCATGCCAGGCCAGCGCACTACTGCTTGAGCAACATCCCCAGCCCCTGCATCTTTTTCTTAGTCAAGAAGATCTAATTGTAGGAAAAAAGGAGAGAAAGGAACATTCTTCATATATAAATTTAAAATTTCTCCCAAGTATCATAGAACCCAAAAGCAGGAAGACCAGCTACATTGGCACATAGCTCCTGCCTTTTTTTTTTTAAGCAGCTACCAGTCCCTGCATCTATAGGTTCTACATGTGACAGTCCCTGCATCTATAGGTTCTACATGTGACTGTGTGAGGATTTTGTCCTTGGTGGCGTGGTATCATTTCTAATCCTGGTACCTTAAGATGTGTTTCTTCTTCCTGTTCTGGGCTTAGTTTCAGTTAATTGTGTGCTCACCCCTTCTCACCTACAGAAATGAGGACAAAACACCTGGTTGGTAGGAGAAAACAAGCAAGAATTTTAAAATAAATAAATAAATAAATAAATATATATATATATATATATATATATATATATATATATATATATATATATATCTCCAGTCACCGTCCCCGGACTGTCAGAGGCAGACAAGTTACATCCAGCATTCAGCAGAAATACTTTGAAGAATGGAAATGAGGAAGCAGCATTAAGAGATTTGTTGAAATTCCTAGGTGGGGGAAATTCCTAGGAGGACTTGCAGAGATGAGAGGAAGTGAACATTTTGCTTCAAGTCTATGAGCTTCCTGAGACAGATCATCAGAAGTGAAAGTGATCCAGGCAGGCTCAGGAGAACCACTGACCAGATGCTGCTACTGCCACCAAGGTCCTGGAGTCTGAGATCTCATGTGCAACCCAAGTCTCACCTCAGGTGGTCAGGGAAAATGAGTCACATGGTCCTGTGAAAGTGACACTATCTTCATGAGACTCCCTGTCTTTCCTGAAAAATGATGATAACAATGATTGCTGAACTGAGGTTAAATGAGGAAAGGAGATGAATGGACTTTATAAACAGCAACACACACAAAGCTATATGAATGTATATATATATATGCAGTATTATATACATTCATATGGGCATATATACATATGCAAATGTACCACATAAAACATACTAAATATAATCTTGACTACAAACGACTACAGTTAAAGTCCCTGACTCCGTTGACTCTGGGCATGAGAACAGTGCATTTTAACAACAGCTGAACTCCTTGGAAACAAGAAGAATTACTATTCATTTTAGTGTAAATTGAACCCCAAAATGATTACTTAGCTCACCTGATGTACTTTTCTACTGCTTATCTGCTTTGCTCATCCATGTTCCTGTAACAAGGAAGGATCAACTCAAAGGTTGCCACCTCCTGAAGTCTGTCCATAGTTCCTGAGGAAAAAAAAAGCCTAACTTCTGCTCTGCTCCCAGGTGACTGTGAGCACATCTCCACCATCACAGCTTATGATCTCTACTCCCATCTGGATCCACCACAAAGACCCACCTAAGAACAGGGGGCTAATTCTCCTGCACCACTGCATCCCTACAAAGAGCACCTATGTGTATTCAGTGTAACACATGTGAACAGGGCCAAATAATGAATTATTCTGCATGAATAACTGTGACAGTCATGTAAGTGTGTGCATCTATTTTTATATGCATGTGCACACATTCATGTGTACACCTGCGCCTCTATGTGTATTTGCCCACATAAATCTATTTTAAATATATATTTTTTTTATGATTAGGATGCTAAATTCCTAGCAAGCCACCAGACACCTTGGAGTTATCCGATTCAGGGAAAGCTATGCAAATAACCAGTTCCTTTATTTTAGAATACATTATCTCCCAAAGGTTATTATCTGCTCCAGCAATAGCAGTATCGCAACAATCACTCTAAAGCAACACTGTGTCAGATATGCATGATACAAAAGCATTCTAAAAACAAAATGTTGATCTAGAAAGGAATCCTGTAGCAGGAACTCCCAGGTGAATAAACACCTCCAGCCGCAGGAATGGCTGTTCTTCATCCGAGCAACTGCACTTTCCCTTCTCTTTTGTGATGTGATTTTAAACTGAAAGCATTAGGTAGCACGGAGCACTGTAATTAAAGCTTCAAACAGAAAATGATTGAAGAAACCCCTGAAAGAGGCTTCTTCTTTGAAACTGCATTTCAATTCTCCCCGTGTCTCTAGAAGAAAAATGCATCTGACAGTCTATATTTTACTGCTGTTTCATTTAATAATGCATATTGACATTTATCCAGGAACATCAGCCCTTGCTTTTACTTCTCATTCTAAATCAGCTAAGCACCTGCTCGTTCCCATGATTGAGTCTTCCCTCCCCCCACCTACCCAGTTTGTTTTCTCTATGTATTTTTATTTATGTAGTTTAAAATTTATTTTGAAGAAAAGATAAAGCTTGCAGGGTGAAAACACAAATTCCCCTGAAATACTGAAATATAACTCTGGGGTCAAATGAGAGCCCTCTTTGCCTCTTGTTCTGATTACAAAATAAAAAAATGTCCACAGAACTCAATAGAAAGCATACACAACACACATATGTGTAGACACACATGCAGAGGCACATACGATTCCAAGGGCAACCCAGAACATATTAAGGCTTCATGAACCTACAATCTGTTCCTAAGGCAAGCTCAGAGATGCTTTCTATGGAAGTCCCATTACATGCTTTATTTCCTAGAAAGGATCCAAGCTATTTCTGCAATCAGTTTTCATTGTAATATGAACAAGTGGTATAAACAAAGTGTGCTTCTTTTGTTTTAGTTTTTATACTTTATACCGGTCCATGTAGGGATATCACCCAGTCAGTCTATCTTTCTACCTCTGGAAATCGAGGTGCCCAGCATGAAATACCTCACATTCATAATGTATACTTAGGAAAGGAATAATTCAAGAAGATTTATTCATCACTTCAATACTCAGTTAGGTGCTACAGAGGTACTACAAGATGAATATGATATGAACCTTGCTCTCAAGGTATTTGCAAACTAGTAACAGCTACTCATTAAAAAATGCTTTAAAGAAAGAACACTGAAAATTAGTCACAGTTTTAAATTCCACTCTAGTAAGAGAATCTGTGGGGTTTTTTTTTGTTGTTGTTTTATTCATAACTTTGTTTACCAGATCAATCACAAACAGCACAGGAATTATGCTAGGAAAACAGTATTTTTAACTAATTATAATTGCTATTACTAATTGTGCATGTACCATGTGCCAGGCACATTCTATGTGCTAACTCAATTTAATACCATCAACAGCTCTATGACGTAGGCATCATTCCCATCTCCATGCTCTAACTGAGAAAACGTGTCTAATGTAATCCAGTGTGTGGAAGAGATGAGATTTGAACCCAGGGAGTCTGGCTCCTGGAACACTGTAGTCATATTCTACAACTGCCATTAGGCAGGGGTGCATCCAGGCACAGCACAGCACACACAGTAGTCTGGTTTGGAAGTGACTTGGCCTGCAGGGACACACATCATCTCATGATTCTATTTTTAAAGCTGAAACATTTTTAGCAAAAAGAATTTTACACTAACTTTTCTGAAATTAACAGAGCACTGCTTGTATGTGAAGTTCAGGAAAAGAAAAGAAGGCATTCAGGATGTAGGCTAGAGCCTCTCAAAAGGGAAGCCAACAATCTAAGGGAAAGCTCCTTTCAGGAAAATTGCTGTGGCACAGGCACACACTCTGCTAAGCTCATTTCCCAACCACCCAGTGGGTGAATCCTGCAGATGAAATCTATACAGCTGTCTCCAGGACGTGAAACATGGAAAACTTTTTTAATGTCTAGACAGCATGGCTTATTATCATGGCTTTGATATTATTTTAATAGAATCATCTGTATATTCTACAGTTTTATGTAAGTATAAAAATCTATATTCACAAGATAGGATTTACTAAATAAATAGCAAATTTCTTATTTCTACTTATATTGTACTGACATCTCATCGCTAGAAAATATAAACATGCATGCCTCTTAATGTTTATTTCTTCCTCTTATTCTTGCAAGTATTTTCTAGTTGGCTTTCTTTCAGTTTTATTCTCTCCTTAATTATATTCATTTTAAGATTTCGGATGGGGGGAACAGTTTTATTGCAGATTTGTCACATCAGCTAGGAATCCAGGTATATTCTGACACACGGACTAGTTTATTTCTGAATGCCCACCAAGATTATCAGGCTTGATAACTTCTGGTGGCCCCTTCACTCAAATTCTAGATCTCTAGTAAAATTTGAGGTGTAAAACTAACTTTCACTAAGTTATCACCTCAAATATTCCTTTTTTGCCTTCCAATAAATACTCTTTTTCACCAAGAATAAAATCAAATTTCTAAAGTGTATACCAAGTCCTTAAGGACCAAAATAATACTATTAGAATGGTGCCTATTTCCATTAGACAAGCATTACTAGATGATGGTAAAGGTCTTTAATTCATAAGTTTATTCTGTGGGTGTGACACATACCCAAGGGGTGAGAGTATGTGACTCTGGCATGTAAAAAATGCCTCCCGTGGCCCTGCAGGACAGCAAGCCAACACCTTAGCCACAGGAAAAGAGGACCTTAGAGTCAGACTGTAATTGGGCATCTGGTAGAGATATGGAACTGCTCTCTTAACAAGGTCAAGTATATTGAAATTCAAAGTAGCAATTCTCTATTTTCATATTCAGAAAGGAATAACCAAAGACAGGTAGCCACTGCTTTGATTAGATTAAAAATCACATCTCAGATTCGCAGTATTAGGGCAGGCATTGTGGCTCAGGGATAGAGCACTTGCTTAGTACATGTAAGGCACTGGTTTTAATCCTCAGCAGCACATAAAAATTAATTAATTAATTAATTAATTGTGTCCATCTACAACTAAAAAAAATATTAAAATAAAAATCAACAACATTAATCATTTTGGTCAATGAATTAAAATTTATAGATAATGGATCAAGGAGACCTAACACAACTAAAGAGGAGCCAGCCACAACCCCTGCTAGTGAATTGAATTAGCAGTCAGATGGAACAACAGAGTTTGCTTTAGGAAAGGAACAGAGGATTCAAAATAGGTATAAAAACCACACAGAAAAGATCTGGTAGGACCAAGAATCATCTAAAGGCCACTGGCACACTTAACAAAAAAAAAAAAAAGAAAGAAAGAAAATGTTGAACATTCTAGATCAAAATTTCTTAGGTGTATCGAAATGTTAGAAAATAAAATATACTTCCAATCTGGATTAAGGTATCTTCAGCCTACAACAATTCGCTGATAAAAATTTGTCTTCTACAATATATTTTGCAAGATGACAGTTTCTAGATCCATCAGGAGTACCACTAAACTAACACTAAAACTTTCTGATATTTGGAACATCAATAAATACTTGATGATGACTGTCTCCATCACGAATCTATTTTACTTAAATATATATGGTGTCCTACAGAGTATCAAAAAGCCCTATTCTCTCCTGTGTTAAGCTCTTTAAAATAAAGAACAAAATAAGATACTTATCCTTTCTTTTCCCTGAAGATAAAAAGGGAGGCTTTGCTTTATATATCTAATGAGATTGTATTTCCAATTCAAACCCTCAAAATCACATTTGACAATATCTACACTACCCTGTAGGCTAAAGAACACAGAATCTCTTCCATTGCTATAGTAGTTTGAATAACTGTGCTGAGGACATAGTCTGAGTTGAGTTTTAATGCACCGTGAAACTCAACTGTAACATGATTTGTTTCAATAGCACACAGACTATCCTTCTCCAAAATTACAATGACAACAAACACCCAAAACAGCAACTACTATAATCACCTACTAGATGTAACCTGAAATATTTTTCCCTATCTTCATTACCCAATCCTTCCTTTCATAAATATTTTTTGAATCCTGACTATAGTCTCCATTGCTGATAGGATCTGCAAATAAAAGTCAGAATGTGTCATCCATCATCCTCAAGGGTTTCAACAAGAGCAAATGACCTTATATAATATCAGTGGTATAGCCCTCCTGAAAAAGAGAGGGCATGTCAATAATCAGGGAAGGGGGGCCAGGCATTGAAAAGTTGGCCACTATTAAATACCCTCATCTGCATTCTACGATTTGATCATCCCATCTTGTCCTCATTCATATGTCCTGGCCAATAAACCTGCACTCTTCACTGAATCCTTTTCCTCCATCTGAATGCTGCAAGAAAGACCTGGGAACACATTGTGTCCACAACTAATACAGACACCGGGATAGCCTTACCTGATCAAAAGAAAAGAGCCAAAAGGCGGGGGAGGTGGCTGCTCTCTCAGTATTCCCAGCCTTATTCACTGTATCTGTTTTGCCTGAACATCTTTAATTCACATAATTCCTATTGTTAAAACTCAATGCAGGAGGCCTATGTTGGACACTGCATTAAACAATACCATTCTTCCTGCAGTCTTCTAAAACTAGACCCTGGATGTCAGGCTGGTAAATTTTTCAGAGCCTTAATACAGTGGCAGAAGCGTCAGATAGATGAGGAACAAGACTCATTAGTTACAGCAGCTTAGGTGTCTCAGGAGGATTTCAGGAATATCTCCCTAACATAAAAGGTGCCATAATCAGCCTTTCAAATCCTGCCATAAACCCCAAGGCCTCTTGTGTCTTACCTGAATGCACCTGAAAACCCCATGCTACACAGAATCATCAATGTTATCATCCTCAAACTGCTGAGTTCCTAAAGGGACTATTTTTGTCTTTGAGAAGGCCTTTGGGACATTCCAAGATCAGCCATGACGGCCTGTACTTTGGGGAGCCTTGATGAGTATGATTTAGGCTCTTGGGTAATAATATAGGACCATGTCAATGTCAATAACTTTCTGAGAAAATCAGTGATACTCTCACTTTTTTTCTGAACAAGTGTTGGAGAAACTGTCACTATCTGTCAAGCAGTGAACAGTACCCGGCACTCCGTTAAGGCTTCTTGTGGTGTACATCATTTAATCCTCAGGGCAAGTCTTTAAAGTGGTTTATCATGGCTATGCTCACTGTACAGATGAGAAAATTGAGGCTTATGTCAATTATTTGTCAAAGCCACACAGCCCTGAAGCAGTAAAATCAGCTGCAGACCTGAGCAGACCAAATCCAGGGTCAAGCCCCTCAACAGTAATTTCACCTCCCTAGATTCTGAGACTCAGGGAGGTACTGGAACTGCCTGCCTTGAAGAAACTGAGATGCACAGTTAAATAATTTAACAGTGTCAAAGATTTCTTAGAGGCAGCACAAAAAAAAAAAAAAAAAAAAACATAATTCAGCACTCCTGCCCACCATACTGTTGACTTTCTCAGAATCACATTGTTTGAGCAATTCAATTCCTGGCCACAAGGCTGATAGGATGTCTATTTGGTACACAGCTAAAAAACACAGGAAGGAAATAGGTTACCTTCAGCAAATAGGTTAATGACATACGCCCTACCTACTGCAGTAGACAAGAAAGTAAAATGAGATAAGCAGAATGAAATTTTAAGAAATAAAAGAAATATGAGTTATGAAAACAAAGAGTTATGAAAACCAGTTTCTACCTCTAAGTTTCTCACTGTGTGCTATGTTTTCTCATTGGTAATGGTTGAATTAAGTCTTTAGTTATCTCACCAGGGTCCATTACAACCTTAAATAAAATGTATCTTCACAGTATTTCAGAGCAGAATCCCCATGCATATTGATTAAATCCATGCATCCATCCATACATGTGTTCATTCATCCACTCATTTATTAAAGAACTTAGGATACAGAGTTAATTAGCCAAATAATATATTGTCGTTGGTACTATATATAAGATCCTACTGTTCAGAATACTTGGCAGATCTTATTTCATCTAAGCTTTATGGGGTCTCTATAATGTATAAAAATCTTCATTTTACAGGAGAGTACATAAAACACATAATTTGCTCAAGTTTTCAGAGTCAGATAGGAGTAGAGCTGGAATTCACATCTGGTCCACTAAATTCTAACATGGGTGTATGCTAGAGAGTCCATCTACCAAGAGTTGTGTTTAGATTTGCCAAGGGCCACAGGTCTTACTCCTCCTGGCCCCTCCTATTATACAGGAGAAATGAAGGTGACACTGGAGCAGCTGTTGTTATCACTTGGGCTTTCAAGAGTTAAATGATAGAGTAATGTGAAAAAAATGTTCATTTTTTAAAAAATGAATTATCAATAAATACCCTTTATTGAGAAATACAAGCTTATATATACAGAAAGAAAATGCTAACAGATTTTTTTCTTTCTTTTTTTTTTTTTTGGTACTGCAGAATGAACCCAGGAATGCTTAGCCACTGAGCCCCTTCCGCAGCCCTGTTTATTTTTTTATTTTGAGTTTTGAGACAGGGTTTTGCTAAATTGCTTAGGGCCTCACTAAGTTTCTGAGGTTGGCTTTGAACTTTCAGTTCTCTTGACTCAACCTCCCAAGACACTGGGATTATAGATATATGCCACCATGCCCAGCTAAAAGGTTATTTCTATTATTACCATGGCTGGGTTTTTCCAAGTTCCCCCCTCCAGGCCCCCAGCTGGTTTCCTAATCTTTCCAGACAATCTTTTTTTCTTTTATTACTTCAATAATGGCAAAGCAGCCCCATTTACCACCTTTCACCAATACCAACTGCCACTCCACCACCAGCGAGGTTCTCCTAATTTCAAAGAGAGAAGTAAATAGGATATGAAGATTGGATATGAAGATTAGATCCCATCATATTTGTATTAGAAGTTCTGATAAAAAGGTGAATCACAATCCAATCCAAACTGCTAGTTAAACAAAACTGGAAATTCATCACTAGATTTCATTATCTGCAATTATCTTAAGAATTATCTTAAGGAGAAGAATTACTTTAGGGAGAATTATCTGAATACTGATTGTTTCAGAAATCTATTGGCTATATATTTTCATAGAAATCCCATTAATAATTTAGCAGTACTGAATCAAGGAACAAGAGGGGCAGAGGCAGCCAACCTGCTTTGAATACTTGTCATGAGAAGGCCAAATTACAACTAAACCATCAGATAATCATTCTTGTTATTTTAAAGATCGGTGATGTAAGAAATGCTGAAATGTTTCGTGGAAACCCCTTCCAGATTTCGAAAGTACATCAAATTAGATCAATCCTTCCAAGAAAAAAATTAATATATATACATATATATGCACACATATATATGCACAATCAAGTATTAGCTCTAATACCTTTTTTGATTTTTTTGTTTTGTTTTTAAAAAGTATGTTCTATAGATCCTTCTTTATCTTCCAACATTTAACTTCTAGATTGTGGATAAACCTTTAAATTGAAATCTAGGTAAAGTCTAAAAATACCAAGCACCAGAAAAGAAGTCTAAAAATATAGAATTCTGAATGACTACAGAGCTTGAACATGGAAAAATAGTCAAAACTTTAAGTGATATTAATATTATGCAGAAAAGGAAAAAATATTCATTGGCTGATTATAATTACATTGATCCTTCATGCTAAATGAGGAGAAATGTGCCCCACATCACATCACATTTCCCCACTGGGAGCTGGAGGGAACCAGTTACTCTTTGCTTCCCTTTTTGCACTGGTTCCCATGCTGTCATCTACCTGTTTCCTAATAGACGTTCCCTAGGGTTCTCTAAGAGTAAATGTTCATTCTTAGAAGCTCCTACTTGAGAATTCCACCCAGTGGAAAAACACTCACAGCATTGTCCCCGCAGAATATATCATGAATGTTGCTATTTTCTCACTTAGAGTGACAACCTGAAACTTAGTAGAAAAAACCACTCTTTTCTTCGCTGAGAAACCAGCTTCCTGTACAGGTGGTTGTTCTGAAGAGCACTTTGTTTGGGTAATTCCTTCCCAATAATCCCTGATCTCCACAGTATTTGAGGTGAAGAGACTCATGACATGATTCCTCTTTCCCAGAAAGAGAAGTGATATTAAGAGTCCTTCAACAGTGAGTGTCTTCAGTGAGACAGAGTGGTGACTGTTTCCAAGGTGACTGCTTCCTCTGAGACCCAGAAATTAGTACTGTTATGGATTAATTAGGCAGGATATACTGTGGCCCCGGAGACACATCCTTTGGGGAAAATGTTAACAATCTTACAAAACCACCTTATCAAGAGCTGTTCACAAGGCCCAGTCCTCATGTTGTTTCAAGTTGAATGGCGAAGGCTATGGTACACAGGTACGCATACCAGTACTCTAGATGTGTGCCAGATGTCACGCATCCTACATGTCATAATCATCGTGTATTTTTTTTCTCTCCACAAAAATGGAAGAAGTAGACCCCTAAAATGAAGCAACATGCTAAAGTCATGCTAAGCTCTTGAGGCAGAATCAGGATTCAAATCCAGTCTAAATCCAAACTCCCTGTTCTACACCCCACCCCCATGTCTTCATACAGAGCTCTCTTTTTATTATGGAGATAATTAAAAGCATGTGATTATTGCATTTGTCCAAACATCCAGATGTCTTCAAAGATTCCAGCAAGCTGCAGTCTATGGTTTTGCAATATCACAAGCATCTCTTTCAGAATAAACTACCACACCACTAATTTTGGCTATCAAGGCTTGGTTATAAGAATCCAATTCAACATAATCAAGTTCTAATGCCTCTGATTATTTCTATTTGCTTTTGCCTAGAGGCCTGGAAAGAGTACAGGTCTTACAAATATAAACAGAGGGCTCACGATGCTGTTGGAATGTTCTACCTTCCTGTTTTCAAAGCAAGAGACCGCACTGCTTTCAGAGAGTATTCCATGAAGAGAACAAAGGAAACTTCTTCTATTAGATCATCTGGAAAATCATATACATGGGGGTTATTTGTGAAAACTTTGTGAATATTAATTTGTTCAACATTTAAAGCTTGATAGGAACAAGTCTACACAAGGAGGGACATGCCTTGTACTGTACTGGAGGTTTCACAGAGGCAGGTTAGGTTCAGTCATGTGAGTTAATTTCAGCAAGGCCTTTGCTCTAAATGAGCTCAGCCACATAGCAAAAGCAAAGCATTCGGGGGAAATGCAGACCCACATTGAGCCTACTATAAACATAAAGGTAAGCACACAGCCTAAATCTAGTTCAGAAGAGAAAAGAGTAGATAAAGCTTTCTTTGAAAGAGTAGAGAAAGCTTCAGAAAGAACTTGGGTGTGAGGCTTAGATGTTTAGACTTGACCACATGAGGAATGGACAGTGATGTTAACACAGGAATAGGAAAGACTCAGGTAACCAGTGTACAGATCAGAGGTGGAGAGACAAAAGGGATCCACTAGGTTTCAATACAATGACCACAGTGGGACAAATGTGAAAAGGCAAGAAAGACAGAATTTCTTCAAAATGCATGAATGGGACAAATGAAGAAGAATGAGAGGGAGTGAGAAAGACAACTTGAAGCGGTGGTTGGAGCAGCCTGTCTTGTTCTGTAAGAAATGTGGGTTGAGCTTGAGGGCAACTTCACTGAGAATGAATAGTTCAATCTAAAACACTCTGACACTGAGGTCCAGAAAATCCAAGTGAGTTCAGCACTAGAAATTGGGGAGAGAAGAGAGACACCACACCCCAGACTTACCTTTTGCAGATGCATGTGGTCTAGACAAACCTAGCCGTTAGTTAAGCCGGAGCAACACTGGCATGTCAGGTTTCTCTCACATTGTCTGATCATTTTCCAGCTACAAAGTCTAGCAAATGTTTTGATTCTATGCAGTACATGCCAGTAGACAGAAACATCACAGAATTTCCCATCAATCCCAACAGAGCTGGTGTTTCCGTGGGGTGGTAGAGCTGGCTATGGACCCCCTCTCTAAACTGCTCCTGCACCTGGGAACTCACTGCCATCACAAACAACCCTACACTAAACCCATGGACTCCTTAAATGAATCCAGACTGAACCAAGTCAGAAATGGACCACAATCACCTCGTGACAGATAATGGGGATGTGGTAACAAAGGAACCTAGAAGTGACAGAAACTACATGCCATCTCGGGAAATGAAGAAGTTAAGGAATGGATCATTTAATTTTGGCAGTATTATTAATTTTTATACATAAATACCATGGGCAAATAAGTGGAGGGTTTTAACTGCAATGCTGAAGTTAAAAAGAAAAGCAACTTTTGTAGGTGCAAAGATGAGTATGTTGGTAGAAAGTAAAAAACCAAGGGATGGTCAAAAACCCACTTCAAGTTGGGCTTGATGGTACACGTCTTTAATCCCAGGGGCTCCGCAGGCTGAGGCTGGAAGATCACAAGTTCAAAGCAACTTAGGGAGACCCTGTCTCACAATGAAAAATAAAAAGTGCTGGGATGTGGTGAAATGTCCCTGGGTTCAATCTCTAGTACTCCCCCAACCAAAAACAAAAAATCTACTTCAATAAGGCAAAAAGGTTCATGTCATGCTTATTTTCAAACCATCAATGTGGAACAAGCCTTTCCCAGTCCATGCCTGGGTCATTTTTTCACCCAATAGAAGTCTACCGCCTAAGCAATTACATAGATATTGAAGCAGTGAATCAGGCTATTTATAACACTGCCAATTCTCCATTATTCCCAGACTCCCTCAGAGGCTACATGCTTTCTGCTATTATCTGCCCTCTGGTCATTTCGCTGTCCATTATCACCTTCACAGGGAAAAAGGGGCGAATCTCAAATCAATCCATTTAACTACGTATTAGTGTTGCTGGGAAAAGGGTGAGGGAAAATAATGGTGAATTGCCTCTATTATAAATGTAGTCCTTGATCACTACACTTTACCCACAGACTCTCATTTCTGTTGAAAATGTGCTTTATTTTCGATTTAGGGGTTCTTTTCACAATTTCCACTTTACAGAAAGACATTATAAAGAGACTCAAGAATATTCGTTCACTCCAAAATGGCAAAGGCTTCATGATGGCACCTTAGATAGTTATCTACTAGAAAAGTCAAATATGGAAGGTAGATACCATTGAGCAGCTTTCCACTCATAACCACTGAACAGTGAGCCATCCCTTCTGGATTCCATTTTTAACTCAGGGACAAATGACAGTTGATGTTACAAACGATGTGGGGCTCACTCATCATGTAAAAATAATTAATTATAACTATAAAATAAAATAAGCAACCCCAGCCAATCTAGTTCAGTTTCCCTGTGTGTAGGATGGGACTATTCCTGGTATTTAACAACAGAACCCACCTCACAGGGGTTTTATGAAGATTTAAATGTGATAATGTAAATGAACTGCATAAGCAGCATTCTAAAAAAAAAAAAAAAAACCTGTATACAATCAATACCATTATTATTAATACCATTATCTTTGTTATTATCCTTATTGATCCTCTGGATGAGAATGTGGCCTTGCTAATACTCGGTGTCATTCAAGACAGAAGAGCACATTGTTTCTAAACAGTATCACACAATCAGCATTAAAACTCTGGGATGGTGGGAGCCCCAGTGTTGAAAGATGAGTGGTTTCTCAAACACCATCTCAGGTGTTAGTCCCTGTCTTTCCTGCTATAGTAGAGAGTGATGACAATGTATGGACAGCCAAGGAAAGGCATATCAAAATACACTCTACCCTCTTCCATACATTTACACACTGAAAATTTTGCTGAAAAACAAAAGATGGGGACTGAGATGTGTTTAAGTGGTGCTCACCACCTACACCACCTACACAGGAGCCATCTCTGTCCATTAATTGATAATTCACCATGAGAGTAGCCAAGTTGTTATAATTGACTTTTGGTCCTCATGAAGACCTAAAGCCCAACTTCTGTCACCATCATGATTAATGGTTAAATCATATTAAACTACATAAATTTAGAATGTACCATAACCTTCTTATGCCCTTCAATTTGCCCTCATGAAGACTAACGCATCCTTCTCTGTGGAGACAGAGCGATTAAGGAGTTGGGATTTCTAGTCTTCTTTTCTCTTCCTTGGAGGATCCTTGCTCCTCAGAGATCTCCATCAGGAAAAGAATATGCCTAAGTAAAATAAACGAAATAAAAACAAAGAGCAAAACAGAAAAAGCAAATGCACCAATTTTCACAAGTTTTTGCTTTGCTCTCTTCAATTTTGCCAGGGCAGATTCATAAAATTAAAGCTATGATTAAATATTTAAAATTTAAATTTTAAAGTCTGTAAAAGGGGGAAAAAATACACCTGTGTGACCATCTACTTAACTGACAGTTTTATTTGGTGCCAAGAAAGATAGAACATGAAGCAAAATTATTTCTTCTTTACACAGATCTATCCAGTATGGCATGTGAATTATCTCATGCATGGTTTGGACTGGGTTAACCAGCAGATATTTCTGAACTAAGATATATAGAGTAAAGCAGAAAGGTAGTAACTGCATTTATTTCTCTTGGGCAACCCATCTATAGTGATGCAAAAGCACTTCTGAGGAAACAGTCCCTCTCCCTAGACTACGAACATCTTGTCTTCATAGCTGGGCTGGTGTGATTACACATTTATTCATTCAATTACATTTATGCAGACCTTGGTGCAATGGGCACATCTATCAGCACCAGAGAGACAGAATGAATAAGTCAAAGTTCATGGAGTCTAGTGGGAGAAACAGACATGTAAACAGATACATGAGAGGACAACATGAACAGGAAACCAACCAAGGTTTACAGAGAATGCTGTAGGAGCCCAGAAGAGGAGTGGTTCCTTCTGACTGGGAAGGAAGGTGGTATCCATGTGGGACTTAAAAGAAAAAGATTTTGCCAAAAGGAGTTTATGTTCTATGGAAAGAATAAATAGCATGGGAAAGGCTAAGAATTAAGAGAGTCATGCCTTACCATCTTCGGAATGTGGGTGCACTATAGGGAACAGGAGTTTGAAAACAATGTCTGAGTGCTAGTTTGAGATGGAGACAAAGATCTCACATGACAGGACACACATCTGGATAACTTTATCCATAAGGAGAGGGCATCCAAGATGCAGGTGACTGAAGAACATTATGTAATTTGCATTTTTTGTTCTTTTAAGGAAATTGGGAATGCAAGAACATTATGATAGTTTAGGGTGTTCCACTATTGCCAAGAGTGAAGCAGCCCCGAGAGCTGGCTCCTCTGTAGGTTCTTTTCTAGAAGAGTAGAGTTAAATTGAGCAATATTTCCTAAGTGGCAAAATACACCCACAATTTACTCCCAGAAATTCATAAGTGACTTTCAACTAGATTATAAAACCACTGAATCTCTAGTTCAGAGAAATATTCTAAAAATTATACAGGTCAATGATTCCTGATCTCAGAACTTTCAAGAATCCACATTCCTGGGCTCCACTAAAGCCTTAGTAAGTCAACATCTCCAGTTAGGGACTTGGAACCTGTATTTTTAACCATCTCTTCCTGTTAATTCACATAAATGAATGAACTCTGTAGAAGGGGGATTGCAGTCTAACCCATCAGAATTCTTGATAAGCAGGGATAAGCGTTTTTACAAGAGTATCCCAAATACCTAGCACAAGGCTTAGCTTGGTAAGGACTCAACCTTTGTCAAATCCTCAGCTACAAGCTCAAGACTTGAACGGATGTCTGCCTGGCATTCCTTGGAGACTGAGGTTATTAGAATAGAGTTTTAAATTCCATTGCTGTCAGCACTACTGGACTTGTTCCTTACCTATTTGGGTAAAAGAAATGTTTTTTTTAAAAAAACCATTTCCCAAGGAATTTTAATCTCTCTTACATTTTCTAAAGTAGCAAAACAAGGTCTTATTGTTTTATGTTGGGTTGAATGTTGGTTCAGAAGCTACTTACTAAGATGTTAACAGCTTATAAAGTATACTCAAGTGCCTGCTTCTTGCTGTTCCAATTTGATTAATTATATGTATTTATATTACATTATATATTATGTGATCTTAACAGGAAAAGCTACTGTATTTGCCATCTTGGAGGTCTGGGGCATGCCTAACCTCGCAATAAATAACATTTCTAAATCAAAAAATTTACAGATTCACAATGTAAAAAAATAAAAAATAGATTAATTTCAATTATTGACTAGAGTGCAGAAATTAAACTAATGCATACATGAAATTATAAGGATAAATTATAATTATGCATTTGACCAGTGCATCTAGCACTGTACTTGTTCAGAAGTGTTTGCTGCAGACATAGTAAGAAGCTCCTTTACTGAAATTAATTGAAAATTACCTTCTGCAAGAAAATATTTCCACACTGGGCTGATGGAATACCCAATCACATCATTCCAACTCTATCGTCTATCATTATACAAGCAAGGTACAATCATTCTGTAAGGACAGAATAAGTGTTAAGTAAGGGTAACAATAATTTATGCATTAATCTACAATAAAATATCCTCATGACTCTGCCAAGGAAATTGTGAAGGCAAGGTGTTTAAAATTCACTTTGATAAACATCTCTGTACTTTGGCAGAGACGTCATAACCACAGCTCACTATGCTCTGAGTCTCAGTCTAGACATAGGAATTCTTGCAGGCTGCAGGCACTGGTCATCAGCATTAGGTACATTTGGGGACAAACCTCTTAATTAACAACAATTGTGCTTTTAAGGAAGAAAAAAGTCCAAGTTAGGCAGAACCTTGCTGACCCCCCTTTCCGAATCCCCTCCTGAGAGGAGCCTTGTTTCCATCCTCCCCTACCTCATGCATGCCAAGCCTGCGCTCTACTGCTGAGCTACAGCCCCAGTCCTGCCCACTTTCTATTTGAAATGACAAAGACTAAGAGACATTTAAATTGGGGGTCCTATTTATAAAATGAACTAGACTTCTAGCTAGCACTGGAACCTGGAGGATCCCTCTTCAAAGGCAGAGTTCTTTGCACTAATCCTATGAATTCCTGGCACATTATCAGTGTTGACTTCACTGTCTTCAATCATGTATGAAACTGCCACGGAATTAGGTTTTGTGTCTCCTCACTGCTTAGCAGCTTCCTGCTCACTATGTGCAGACTCTCCTGTCTAGCCCAGGTCATCCATGACTGGAGTCCCTGCCTGGTGCATGCTAAGTGCCACACATGGTCTTGAATGAAAGCCGAAGCTCTCTTCACCATGTGGTATATGGCTCCCGATTCTACAAGAAGGACATCTCGGACAGGAGGACCGGGCTCCTCACACAAAAGTATCATTTCTGATATAACTTCATGTTTTTCTCCATTTACATTGCCCTACAGCCTATTTGGAGGAAAAATCTTCAATTAAAATTTGGATTATTTCATTATTTTATGCCAAGCAAGGAGATATGGGGTAAATTAGCAGCACTTAGGTTTGGGGTAAAAGAGCAGTCCCTCCTCATAGTACTGAACTCTTGGATTTGTGCATTTCAAAGATACACATACTAATTCCCCAAACAGTTGCCTACAGATTCTTCTCATTTCTTTGGGTAGAACTCTTCAAAGTAATAGAAACACTGTCTTTTTAAAAATATTATTATAGCATTCAACACTGCTGGAACAAAAGGAACTTAGATTAATTTGACCAAACTCTGTAATTTTTCATGTTAAAATGTATTTCTATGGCCATGTACTTTACAATGTATTACAAAAAAATTAGTTAACTTGAAAAAGAAAAGCAAGCTTCAGAACTTGGCAAATAGCAAATCAGAAATGGTAAAGAACATTGTTAATTACAGATTTATATTTCAAATCACTGAGTAAACATGCATTCTGACCAAGAATCATGATCTAATCATGATCATATATTTTATAAATTCACATTTTATAAGTGCATGTTTTTCTGAAGCCTTCAACAAAACAACAATAAAATAATTAAGAACTAACATTTACAAACACTTCAATATAAGCAAATTAACAACATTAAGCAAGACTAAAATTGAAACACTCAAAATTAAAAATGTCTCAGATCTGACAATTGTAAAAATACAACTGAACAAAATACACAGAAATAAATTATAAAGAATTGGCCTACCAGGATTTAGTGACAGTAACAACATCAAAATAAGGCCTAGCTTTGGCATATATGTTGGAATTATAATAAATCTTATCTTTCCGTTTACTGCTAAATGAAATGAAAGAAATTTGCCAAAGTGGTGGTCTTTTGTTACTAGTCTGGTTTATTTTGCAAGATAATTTTTTTTTAATCATCATAGTTTCTACTAATGACACTGCTTTTACAAAAGGTTAACTTGAATGGCTAAAGTTCAAACTTGGTCAAAAAGAAAAATAAGCTTCAGTCAGGGAATGTTAATGGTTTGATCCAAAATAAGATCCTCCATGAAATTCATCCTTGACGAATTTGGTTTCCATCAACAAGCCAAAGCTTCAAGAAGGAAAGTTTGGCCCTTGAACTCAACTCACCCTAATTACCCTCTATCCTTGGAAAGGATGCCTGCAACAAAATAGAGCAAACTCACAGAAGGAGAGTACCCAGCATTAAATGAATAGGAAAAAAAAAAAAAAATGATGCCAAGGGCCATCAGACAAGTTACAAATTGAGGGAAACCCCACCCACAAGAACAAAAGCTCCTGAAGGGCAAGTACTGGGTCGAGGTTATAATCCTAATTAGATAAAGCTGAGCCTGTTTTAGCACAAGACAATCACGCAATGATAAACACCATCAACCTGAATGAGGCCTGCTTTTGAGAATAAGAGTTTGTATTGTTACTGAGGCATTTTCACACACATTAATCTTATTTGACCCTCAACAACTCTGTTGAACTCTGCAAAGGGGAAATTAAGTCTCCTGGAGATTAAGCAATTCATACAAGGTCGAATAAAGGAAGGCAAATAAAGGAAGGCTGTGCTGACATGAAAATGCAGATATTCTTTTCTTTCTTCTAAAACAATTTCCTGTTTTTCCCTCCTTACCAATGTGAATCTGCAATCTGTATATGTGGTAAAAATGGGAGTTCATACCCCACTTGAATCAAATGTAAGAAATATGATATGTCAAGAGCATTGTAATGTTTTGAACAACCAATAAAAAAAAGGTCAAATACCTGCATCATAAAATTATTCAGAAGAGGCAAACCTGTACTCTAATATAAAATACAATGTTTGAGAAATAGTTAAATGCTACTATTTTTAAATCTAAACATTTCTATGATTGCAATATTTTCTACTTTTTTAATAAATGTACCCAACTCTGATTCTTTGGGGTAGGTATGTGTTGAGAGCCACAGCCGAAGGGGCCCCAGCAAACTTCCAGCTGCCAGCAAAACTTTAAAAATAAAGTTAGTTTCTTTTGACAAGTGGCTCCTGAATTGTGCCCAGCCAGTCTGCGGCAGGTATGTAAAGAATGAAGCTTCTTTCCAGAGGCTCGGAAGGCTGAGGCAGGAGGATCACAAATTCAAAGTCAGGCTCAGCAATTTATGAGGCCCTAAGCAACTGAGCAAGACCTTGTCTCAAGAAACAATAATAAAATAAAATAAAATAAAAAGGGCTGGGGATGTGGCTCAGTGGTTAATCACTCCTGGGTTCAATCTTCCATACCAAAACACAAAAAGAATAAAACTTCTAAACTGTAAAACTGTATCTTGAGAACTCTATATATTTGTAATAAAAAGTAAAATAAGTGTTAGTCATCAAAGTCTGTGCAGTCAGATAGCCCTTAGCTTCTTTGTGTCTCCAGCAACCCAGTTGGAAGTCAGGCACCAACTCACCGAGTCAGATGGAAGATATAAGTGAAATTGCTTGTGTGAGAAGTGGAAAACATAAGCACTGGGTTATGAAGAGTATATGAAAGTATTTTTAAATCTGTCTTAAAAAGAGTTCCCTGGAACCTCTGTGGTCCATACTTATCCAAACTATTTGCCTTCATCTCTCACCTCCCCTTTATCTAATATATATGATACAAATTACAACTCATCTTCTCTGTATCCCATGTTGTGGTTAAGAATCACAATTCCCTGCATTATTTCTGTCTAATTATTTGAGTCCAACTGTGGGAGCAAAGTAGGAGAGAAAACTAGCACAGAGACTGTTATGACACTGGAGTCTCATGAAAGTGACACTCCTAGGCAGCTGGGGCCGAGAGTGACACCAACATGTGAACCTATTTCAGGACTGATATGTGTTCAGTGTTTTCCATCCAGCCACATGACCCCTGGTGACTTCAATGGACAGTCTATTCGTGAACTGATTTTAGGAACTGCTGCTCTTTTACTCCCCATTAAAGGTAGTTTCAGTGTTCTGAGGCCTAATAGCATCTATGAACTTTGGGACCTGATATTTTTCAGTGGGTTTAAATCCCAAAGCCCTCAGGTTCTTAAAAGGTTCATATGGGAGATTCTTTTATCTGTATCTTGAAAGCTCTAATAAAGCGAACCCAAATACAACAATATGAGCTGTGGACTGAGGAGAACAGAAGACGTTTTTCCAAGTTTCTTGCACATTCCCTTAAAAGCAACCTGAAAAGAAAGTAAGGGAAAAAATAAAAAATGTTAAAAAAAAAATCAGTTCTAATGAGCACCTAATGGTTAGCAGCTCCACAGATTTATTTTGTGAATGCCTCAAAAAAGGGCTGAGATCTTTAACCATTCAGCTGCCAGAAAAAGTATGGCCTTCCTAGGTATTAGCAGAATAAGTGAGCAGTGTTTGAGAATCATGAATGTGGCCTTTTGACTTCCCAAATTATATCAGGATTTTTTCTTTAACCTTCCCTTACTGCAGATCGGTAACAATGACACTGCTTTGTTCAGGTGAATCGGGACACATGGCACTATACACTTTCGTAGAAACACATCCCACATTAAATTAAGTTAGAGGCAGTATTTGAAAAATAAATAAATAATGGAGTTCCAATTCACTGCAAACGGTACGGGAGGCCAGTAAGTGGGAAGCCTGCAAGAGAAGGACTTCTTTTAGAAAGATGTTTTACAGGACTTTTTCTGCATCATTAACTCCTCTGGAATCCTGAACATAGCATGATGAATTTCCCTAAAAAGTAGCTACTGTTTAATTTTCAATCACTTCAAAGAGCCACAGTAGAAGGAATCAAAGAAAACCAAAAAGACCAGTGGATGAGAAATTCACCAAGGGAGGAGGGGGGAAATAAAGTTTCTAACAGATTTTGACCATGTACTCAAAATACCACTGATTATTTTGCTAATACAGTGTTTTACTGTTTCACCCGACTGAAATAAGTCTCTGTATTCATCAGAACACAGGATATTTTTATTACAATATTTGTGTCATAGCCCTTAAAAAAGAAACATACTTAAAAATTTGAAGAGAATTTTTGTCTGATAATGGCTTTTGGTGTGTGTGTGTGTGTGTGTGTGTGTGTGTGCGCGCACGTGCGCACGCATGCATGTGTATGTGAGTGCATGCATGCGTGTGAGTGTGCGACATGCGCGCGCATGTGTGTAAATGTGCAATGTACGTGCACACGTTACTATAAACAGATACTTAATTAGAGGTAGCTTATTACTGAAAGGAGTGACACTCCTACTCCTCTCTCCAACAATATAGTCTTGGAAGAAAAATATAATTTCACAAAAGCAAAGAACTGTGGCAGGCAAGAAAGGCAAGAAAGTTGGCGGAGGTACTAGAAGGGTTGCTTAACTTCAATAATAACAATAATTGGTCTTTAAAAATGTCTTTTGCGTAAAAACCTGCCCAAGGGAAAAGAAAGAAAACCTCCTAAAAATTCCATATCCCCAAATACCACTACATCAAAAACCATCTGGAAAATGTCAGATAATGGTATCCGCCCACCCTAGAAATTCAGTAAACTTTGTCTTCAGTTAGCATTTATAGAATTGAAAATTCGATCGGAAAACCCTCCAAAGACAAAGCAGGATTTGGAATCCAATTTTTAAAAGTCTCCTTAAAAGGACCATCTGTTTATAAATACTCTTCTCACACTCTACTTTGTCCTTGATCTGTACCACAAGTTCACAGCAGAAGCAGACTAAATTTAAAGACATACATACGGCTACTATGAAGTCTAGTTACCACATATATGTTCTGGGCTAGTCTCAAGTTTCCCTTGTTATGTAAGCACTTAGGGACAATAAAATTTCACTTATATACAGCAGCACTGTGAGTCCCAAAACAACAGTCTACCCGGCCGTGCAATCCTCTTACTGGCAATGGACAGCACTGGGGTTTTATTTATGTTGATCATATTGTCAGTGCTCTATGGAATAACCATTTAGTGGACTCAGTATTAGTCCATCATATTTGTATTGCTGCTACTCAATATCATTAGCCATACTGAACTCCGTATTAGAAAAATCACATTAGAAAAACTGAAACATTCAGAAAGAACTAGGAAACGGGTGGGTTCCCACCCCCCACATCTGCAGACTGATGAGAAGAAGAAAAACAATGAGTATTCACTTCTCGCAGATAGAGGTCACTAATGGACTGGATTTGAATCACTGTGGCAGAAACCACATAGTTATTAAAGCAATCTAGTGAAAAATGAACTTGAATTAAAAATAAAGAAAAGATACCAAAAGACGATTATCTAGAAAGGTGTGACCTGAATTCAAATAATATTTCATCACCTTGACCTTTCTTGAATCTTCTAAACAGAGAGCAAAACCTAAAGCCGCTTGGCACCCTGGCAGTTTTTTAACTTCAGAAGCTGCTGATCGCAGAAGCAGCAATTCTTCCTGATAAAGTAAGGAGCTGAAGAGTCAAACTAGATTAGATGCTCACACTGAGTCTCTCCAGAATAAGACTTCAAGAATCAGACATACTTGAGCCTTTCCTGAAACCCCAGGTTCAAACTGGGAAAATATAAAGTTGATTTAGGGAGACACGTATAAATCCTAAATCAAACTCTCCAGCAAGCCAGAATATAAATGTAATAGGGCATCAGAGAGGGTTCAAATTAGATCCAGACGGTTAAAGTCACACTAGGATAAGATCACATCAAGAAGCCTGGTATACAGGAAAAACCTGGGGACTCAGGGTATCTATCCCAGCATGTTGTAATTTGGGAATCTACTTTCTTTTGTTAAAAGCATCACCTGGAATTTCTAAAAATGTAATGAAACTATCAAAGTGTTAGGACACAGCAATTTTTTTTTAAACTAGCATTCTTTCCATGCTAGGTTTGTAATGGGTTCTGTTACAGTATACCTAGTCCAATTCTTTTTACAATTTCATATACCTACTGGCAGGGACATGGAATCCTGTTTAAAATCCCATCTTCAAACCTCCTCCAGTCACAGATATTTGCAACTCAATGTGATAGTATGGTGCTGCACTGTCATCTGTGATTATTAAAAAATTAGATAGTTTAACCCTATCTTGTTACAGGTTTTCCAGGAGAGCTGGAAGAGAGGTTGTGTTTTTCGGAGTAATAACATTTTGTGGGAAAAAGCAACTTTTCTTGGCATGTATATTTATCATCCAAACATTAATTCTCTTGCAATATGGTAACCTGCCGATCATCCCTATCTGGCACATGTTGCTTAGAGATTGAAATAATAATAATAATCCAGTTCTAACATTTTAGACACTGACCTAAATTTTTACATTCAAACAACAACTAAATATATCCCTGGACAGATGCCAACCTGCATTCTATTTACCTCAAATGTTTGGGGGATCCTTTCACTAGAGATTTAATAAGGTCATACCAGTTAAGTCTATAGACAATCTAAGTCACGATATGGGAGCTAGCCTTCATATTAGCTTTTGGCTGGGGGAAGTTAGACATAATAAATCTAGCAATAAGCCTGTAAGCAGTGGACATGCTCCAAAGCTCCCTGAAACCCTGTGTGATTAAAGAGCCTCCCAGCTGAATGGGGAGCAATAGCTCCCATTTAGAAGAGGCTTTGCATAGCAAATGCAGCATGTAAAGAAATCTAATCAGCACCTTGCACTCCTGCATTTACACGGATTTGTGCCTTGCACTTACTTGATTAGCTTACAGTAAGCTTTACATGAGATTCCCTCCATTAAAATTAATCAAAAGCTCTTAGAGACTGTTTTCCATTCAAAGGAGAAAGCATGATGAGTTTTCAGGTGAATTAATAATGATCATAATAATAAAGACGATAGCAGCAGCAAACGTTGAGGTGCTTTCCAACTCAAAACTCTATGGGGGGTTGAAGTAGGCATTGAGAAGTTGGAGCTGGAATCTTTTGGCTCTGAGAATGAATGGCAGCTATTTTCTCAGCTTAAGTAAGGCCGGCCACTGTTCCAGAGACATGACTACCTTCTCTTGGGCCCACAGCCTCAGTGCACCCACATGGCCACTCAATTCCCTGGCACCATCATGCGTCAGGCCATTAAGAGGGGAGGGGGGGAAACTGGCCCTCTGCAACCAGGAACCCTCTCCCTCTAAGACAGACAGACACACACATACACACACACACACACACACACACACACACATACTGAAAATTCACATTTCCAAAAGCTAACCCGTTTCATCTTAGCCCCCTCAATGAAAATGTGAGTTCTAAAGTTCCTATTATATGACGCCAGAAGGTGAATGGAAGAGGGGAGGACTCCAGGGATGTCAAAAGGGAAAGATTTTTTTGCCTCTTTGCAGTCAATTTGCACACACCTCCCCATATTTGTTGTTCTGAGGAAGCAAAACCAAGCAGGCAAATTAAGAGTGGGCTTGAATTTCTTTCTTTCTTTCTTTTTTTAAAGATGCTAAATAGGGATGAGAGGTTTGAGCGGGCGGGGTAAGTGAAATCCATCAATCATTTCCCTGGATTGAGGAATACTAAAAGCCCCTGGATTCACTTTCCAGATTTCCAAAGAGCCATACAAGATGAGGCACCATCTGGGGGCTGAGGGTTATCATTCACTACCAGGGGCATCTGCGCCGGGCACAGCTGCCCATCGGGCACATGTAAGATCCTAGCGCTACGTACCCATCTCCGGCATCTTGAACTTCATCTCCCTCTCACTTTGACCCAAGCCTGGCGAGCGCTAGGAAAGGGTCTGAGGGAAAGCAGAGGGGTACAGAAAGAGAAGGCTGGGGAAGTGCTTTACCTGCGAAGGTTCTCGAGGTCTCCTTCCAACCCTGGTGGTAATCCCGCTCAGCGCTGCGCCCTCCCCAAGATCCAAACTTTTGCTTAGTCCTCCGGGTGGCGGCGGCGGCGACGGCGGAGGCTGCTGGAGCCGAGCCCTGTCGCCTGCAGCGTCGGGGCACGGGGGAGCGGAGGCCGGAGCCTCAGAGCGATGCGCGCCTCCCCGCAGCCTGTAGGCGCCCGGGCGCCCCACTCGCCTCGCTCGCTCTCGCCTACTTCCCCTACGGATGCGCGGCATCGTCTTCCCCCGTCCTCCGCCACCTCCGCCTCCAGGGCTCGGGCATGCCACTTTCTCTCGGCTCGGGCCGCCCTGGCTCCCGCCTCCTCGCCTCCTCTGCCTTCCTTCTCACAGCCTCGGCTAAGCCAAGGAACCCCGAAAAAAGTAGGGCGGGCGGTGAAAGCGGTGGAAAACGGCCAGGAGGCACCCGGACTCCTGGGAGACCGAGAACCCCGGGGGTCGGCGGAAGAGCCAGGCGGGCGCTCCTCCGACGCGTGTGTGCGGACCCGGCGAAACTGCGTGCGGATCTGCGCGGGGGCGGGCGCGGGGCTCGCTCCAAGTGCTGCGCCCGCCCAGCGCGGATGTGGAGGCTGCTCTGACCAAACTGCTGCCTCAATCTGAGGCGGTCTGGCTAATGTAGGCGCTGAGGCCTCCACCCCCACCCCTGCTGACACCCCCGGGAGATGTTTACAGTAATGAATTCGCGGGATCGCCTCCGCGGCTCCCGCGCTCCTCCTCTCCCTCCGTCCCTCGCGCTCTGGCGCGCTCTCCACTCCTAGAGCCCTCTTTCTCTCCCCCCCCCCCTTTCTCTTCCTCCCTTGCGGAGTCCCTCCCACTTTTCTGGTTTAAAGAATGCTGGGGAGGAGCGGCTGCTGCCCAAAGCTTTCCAAGAGGCAAAGTCTGACTCGAATTTTAACCCTCTCTTTCCTGGAGAGAGTTCCAGAGCATTGGGGCTAACCCCGCGGATACCACCTTGACCCTGCACGCTGCCTCTGGGTTTTCTACTATGCACATGCCCTCCCTACCCACAGTTTTTAGAAATACTTCCAGCGTCCGAACCCTGAAAGGCGATTTCCCCCAAGTCGGCTAATGCTGTACTTCCAGGAGAGAGGATCTATTACTTTGATTCCGAGAAAGGATCGAAACCTGAGATTTGAGGGTAAAAATATAGCAAGCCTCTGAACCAAAATGGCGTTATTTCAAATGCAGGCAACCTTGATGATTTGCCCCACCCCCATCTCCACCCCATTACAGGTTCCTTCATTCCGGACCTTTTTAAACTTTAATTGGGGAATAAACTAGAGTTTGATATGACCATTTTAAACACCTCTACTTTCTCCTATTACCCTGGCTGCAGCTGGTGGGGTGGGGGTGGGTCAATTTCCCCACAGATTTCAGTGGACAGCCAAAATTCAGCCTCAAAGACTTTGGAGACAGACTGGACAGCAAAAGAAACCTAATTTGTATATAAACAGCATTTCCAATTCTCAATCTCTTTGCAAAGAGTAAGTAAAGAATAATCTGAGATAACCGAGGGGTATGTCTTTTTCTTTGCGAGGTGCGGAACGGGGGACGGGAACTGGTTTGCTCTTCGTTTCATTGCTGCTCTTCCTGCCTCCAGTAAGTTGCTGTCATGTTTTAACAAGTCCGGAGAGAGGCTGAATCTGAACAGAAGAGGGAGAACGAGCCCGCGCCAAGCGCTGGGCTGCGCCTAGACGCGCTGTCAGTGAGGCCAAGGGAGATGCAATCCGCAAGTTTAACCCCGGACCAACACTCTAGGGATCCTCTTAGCTCCGTGGGCAATGAAGTAGGACGGGGGCGGTGCCTGTAACCGGCTGGAGATGATTTCCGGACGCGCCCAGGCGAGACCGCACTCCCTGTCTTCAGTTCAAAGCCTGAGTCACTTGGCACCCCTTCTCCGATTGTTTTTATTTCCTTCGCATCCCTGTTGTGTCTACTGCCTTTATGTGTTTGAAAGCCTAAGTAAGGTTAAGACGACTTGGAAAAACGCCAGATTTGTCTCCTAAGCCACGCATGGACCCACCCAGGCACACGTTGACACACGCGCTCACACGTGCACACACACTCATACACACTACTCGAATGCTTGAGCGCCTGCCGCTGTTCTGTTGTATCATGCAAAGGTGACTAGAAAACGCTTGAACTTAGATATGCATAGCCCGTCCTCTACCCAAACTCCCAGAGTGTAACTAATAATTATCCAGGGAAGGAAGGGGAGAGGATGGTGGAGCTAATCACAGAGAAACAGTAAGTGCCATCTTGCTGGGAGGTTCCTGGAGCAAGCGCCAGAGACCACAGCAGCGGTGGCTTCAGTCTCCACCGGCAACTGTTTCACATGCTCCAGGAGTTTTCCAGGAGTCAAGTGTGGATTCAACCCGCTCCAGTCACCCTGTTCCCCAGAGGGCTCCCTTATCCTCTTAAGTGCCTGGGTCTCAACTCGGCACCTCGATCTTGGGCCTAATTATCAAAGAAAGAGAAGTGATCATGCCGACTCTGAAAGAGCTGGGGAGCGCACTGGACTGGTCAGCACGGCGGAAGGATCTTTCCAGGAGGTTGGGGCTCTAGCAGCGACCCGGTGGCAGCTTGCTAGGCCTTGCTTCAGCCACTCTACCGGTCTTCTTGTCCCTGCATTCAGCGCCTGGGGGCGTTACCCGCCCCATCTCTGCGTCCAACGCAAGCGGAGCCAGAACGCGACCACAGTTCGGCTATTCTTGTGCCTCGCGTCTTCGCCACCCTCTCCTTCGCTTCAGGAAGGCGCAGTGGCCCCAGCTGAGTGACCGCCAGCCCCAGAGAACCAAAAGGGCTCGGGATAGACTCGGTTTGGGGAAAAGCATCCCCTCTCCCCAAATGAAAAGAAAACGAATTAGTTTCCGCTTCCTCTTAGCGGCTAAACGATCTTGGATTGAGGGAATGGAGCGGGCTGGTGGCTTTAGATATAACCACTTGATAATAACGCTGGTAGCATTAAAAGTAGATGGAAAAGGAGGTTGTTAATCGTGGAAGTTAAGAGATTCTTTCTGACGAAATGGGAGGCTGTACTCCAGCAGGCTTAAGGGTCTGGAAATCCTCCTTTAAGACCTATACATCCAGCAGGCAATCATTTTTGCTTTTTGACCCTGAGCCATTACAAAACTCCTTAAAGAAGGCGGATTGGACCTGCAGATAGACGTCCCTAAAGTCGGGAGCCTAATTTCTCTCCTGGTAAAGGAAAAAGTCTAGAATATCCCATCAGGGTGATTCCCTCCCCAGTTAAAAAATAAATATATCTTCCCCCAAAGAGCGTGATGCCCGCTTCGCGGCTGCTAGGGCGGCTATTAGAAACTTCACCTGGCACCGCAGTCTCTTTACCTGGCGGCCGAGTCTCCTCCCAGTGGGCTCATCCGAATCCGACAGGGTCGGGGAGGTGGAAAGGGAAGAAGCTGGCGCGGCAGCAGCGGGGCTCCCGGGGCATGGTATTGTTTTAGGGGTCGCCGCCGAGGTCCCTTCTGCCCATTGTTGAGAACTGCCACCCTGGTCCTGGGCTCGGTGGACACTGTCGCGGGCGAGGAGGTGCCACCTCCCCGCCGCTAAACTCCCGGGTGGAAGGACCAGAAGCGCACCCCCAGCGGGGGAAGCTCAGCGCCTCGGCGCGAAGGTTGCCAGCGGTTGCGAGCACGGTTGTTATCTCCGAGCGCTAGTTCCTCCGAGATGACAATGGATGATGCCAAACTCACTAGTGAAGGCGACAGGTTTTGAACGTACAACTAACTACAAGATACCCAGCGTGAGACGGTATGCTTCTTTTCCCCTCCCCCAGCTCTGCCTCCTACCAGGGAGGGGACTAACTTAACCCTGTGTGCGCCCTGCACTCCGGGGAGAAGCTTGGAATGGACTAGGAAACCGCAGGCGGCGGCTCCCAGGGCGAGAGCTTTGTTCACGTGCGTTTCCAGTGGGTGTGTTGCTGTCTAGGGGCACTCGCGTGGCAAGACGCCAGTGACGGGCTTCCAGCGCCAGACTCAGGGATGGGAAGGAGCCCTAGCATTTCATCCGGACCAGACCCAGCCCTCGGAATCTATTTTTTGCCTCCAGTTACCGGATTTATGGAAGTTGCCAGCAAAGTTGGGTTTTATTCCTCTACTTCTGTTCCCCGCCCCTCTTATTATTTCCTTCACTAGCTGAGCTTTGAAGATTTGGAACTCGTCGCTGATTCTAACTCTAGCTCCTAACTGTATTGCGTGTGCGAGACACTCAGGCCAAATTTAAATCAACCCTCAAGGAATGCTGCCTCCCACCCATCTAGAGCCAGAGTAAGACAAATGACAAATACTCAATAATGAAGACATACTCAAATAACGAGGATTAAGACACCAGAAAATTGTGAGGATGAGATGCAGGAGTTTGATTTGTTAATGGGGAAAGGGGAATGAAGGGAGAAGGAGATTAGAGAGAAAGAGAAAGGGGGAGAAGGGAAGGAGTAGACACAGAGACAGAAGTTAGCCTTAGAAAGAAACAAATAGGGGAAATAAAAATAAGAATCACGATGCAAAAAAAATTATCAAGGTCCCAGCACTGAAAGAGCAGGTCAGTGTTAAGCGCCAAGATTTTGATCGCAATATTTTCCCAGCTGCTTTGGAAGAGGTGAAACAGAGAATATACCTCTGCCTTGCATTCAATAAACAGCTTTGACTAAGTGTTCTCAGCTCAAGAAATTCAGCGGAGTTGGAGGCCAGTCTTCTCTTGAAGACAGAATGCGAACAGACAAGAAAAAAATGTTGGCACAGCATTGCTCCGGTCACCGTCACACCCAAATGAGCCAGGACCTCAGGGAGTGCAACCTCAGATCCGCATTTGGACATCACCTCCTTCAGAGTTTCCGTTCTGGACTAAGGAAGATGCCTTTTTAAAAGTCTTCAGAGAGTAATCGTGGATCGTGCTGAAACTGAGTTATTTCAAAAGTGAAAGAGTGCTTTTCCACTGGATAGATGTTCTAATTTCTCTCTGCAACATACCCAAGCCAGGGGAAATAGTAATAACCACTTCAAATGCCTCTCTGAGCTCTGCCAGCCCGGTGAGGCAGTGCGAGTCGCTTCCAGCCCATACAGTGGAGAATTCCGTTGTAAATCCTTCTAGTTAGCCAAGGTGGCAGCAAAGCATAGGGATAGCTCCTTGGGCTCCAGAATGAACTAGAAAGTCCGCGTTTTAGGACATATACACATCTGCCTGCTTTTAAACATCCATTTTCCTATGTAAGTGTATATAAGAGCCTGCATGATGTCCTTCCTTTGAAATGTTGATCTGTGAGGGCCTTATAATGATTTCCCCTTTAAAAACACATTTTTGTTTGAAAGCAAGATGGAACTCTTTACAGCTTTTACTTTCTCACTTTTGCTGCTGAAAAATGAATGAGCTGGAGAAGGGGGGAGGGGATGGTTGTAGAAGTACAGATACTGTATTTGCAATTACTGCTGTTTCTAAATCATAAGCAAACAATGTTATGACTGTGTTCTCCCTACAAGAGGCTATTGGTGCAGACGTGGTAATCAGGACAAAGAAAAATAAGTAGTGAAAAAGATCACATCAAATTTCTGAAGAAAACCATTGTAAAAATTTTTATTCATCTGACCTGAATCAGCTTTAACAATATATGGCAATGTGACCAGAAGAAGCGAAATAATAGGAAATGTGATTCAGGGGATCCAAAGTGTAATAATTTTGCCAACTCAAAAACTGTGATATTTATGTTATTTTATTGATAAAATATCACTGATACATAAAGATAGGGAGACAGAAAAGAAACAAATGACAATCTGGGAGATTAAATAGAAAACAAAAACAGAAGGATATCTCATTACTAATGCTGAAGAATTCAGTCCTTAATAGAGATTTCGTTTCAGTAGAAATCTTATTGCCATCTCAAAGTCTTTACCTTCCCCCAAGTGTTTCTTGTGTCATTCCCTGTATATACACACACATCTTCAATGACCTGTCTTCTTAATACTTGAGAAAAGTAAAAATAACACAGTATCTGTCTCCTAAAACCGTGGTTGAAACTCCAGGCAGTGACAGTTTTGATCTTGGGTGTGTCCAGTTCTGAGCCTCTGCTTCTTCATTTACAAAATGAACATTGACTATCCCTGTCCTATCAACCTCATAACATTGTCCCAGAGTGAGCCAGCACAGGTGAAAATGCTTTAGAAATGTCATGTGCTGCAGGGCATAGTGGCACACACCTGTGTCCAAGTGGCTCTGAAGGCTGAGGCAGGAGGATCCCGAGTTCAAGGCCAGGCTCAGCAATTTGGCAAGATCCTAAGCAATTCAGCAAGACCCTGTCTCTAAATAAATATAAAAAGGGCTGAGGATATGGCTCCCTGTTTGAGTTCCCTCAGGTTCAATCCCTGATACCAAAAAAAAAAAGAAAAAAAAATGTCATGAGCTATTGTTAATGTTATTATTATTGTATCACTTATTCCCACTCTTCAAAACATAGGAAAATTACATCAATCTAAGAACCCAACATTAGTGCATTGCTACTAAGCTCTATTTTTCCTTTGATATCCTTTTCCTGTTCAGAATCCCATTAAGGACTCCATATTCCCTTTAGTCTTCACATCTCCTGTGCTCTGAGATAGTTCCTACATCTTCACATGTCTTTTATGACCCTGAGAATTTTGAGAAGTTATGCTCAGGTACTTTCACAGAACATCTCTCAGCTTGGGTTTGTCGTTCTCTCATGAATAGTGTCTGGTCTTGGGCCTTGGTGGGAGAACAGTAGGGGCGGGGTCCTACTCATCACACGCAGTCTTGTGTCACAGGTGATGTCAACACTCTTGAAGGCATTCTGCACCAGGTTTTTCTGCTGTGAGACCATCTACCCTGGCCTACACAATTCTTCGGATTCTCTGGAAATGAGCCACTAAATTCAGTCCACTCTCATGAATTTAGGATTTCTAACTAGCAAAATAAGCACCTACGTGACTTGTAAACATTCCAGATATGAAATTCTCTCTGCAAAAATCTCTCAGAAAAAAAAAATTCCTATGTAGAATTTAGTAAATTCTAAGGAAATCATTGAACTGTCTTCTCTGGTTACTTATGTTGAAACCATTTTCAACTAATCTGTTTTACAATTTTCAAACCCAGTCATTGTCCAAATCCTGTTGATGCTTTTAGAAACAGCTGCTTTTTTTTCCCTAACCCATTGCCATAGCTTTTGTTGGTTCAAAATTTCAACTTTCATGTGCATCCATCCCCTCCCATCCCTCTCTACCTTTCACATTTTCTACCAATATACTGCTGATTCTGTTTTCTCTTAAAGTAGTATTTGCTCTCCACATGTTCATCTCTTAGCTAAATCTTAGTGTCTTCTTAAATAATGGTGTTTATTTCACTTTTGTATTTTTCTAGTGTCAAGTACAACACTTTTCATCTGGTAGAAGCTTAAAGTATGATCATTGATTTCACAAACAAGCTTCTCTGGCAGGTAGAGAGGAATGCATTCTTTCTTCTAAGGTGAGGACCATTGAAAGGAAATCCTTGGCTAATACAGTTTAGAGAATTAGCTTTTCTTCTCTTTTTTATGTGGTGCTGAGGATCAAACCCAGTACCTCACACATGCAAGGCAAGTACTCTACCGCTGAGCTACTGCCCGAGCCCAACTTTTCCTCTCCTGAAGGAGTAGAAAGTACTCCTAATCTATGCCATCCTTTTGTGAGCGTGGCCTGATTCATCTGAATCCAGGACTTTGGAATTCATACCATTCTGATTTGGAAATGCCAGGCTAGAGTTTATGGTTCATCCATTCACCCAACCACATTTGTAGAAAATCCAAAACATGTAGCAGAAATTTGATGAATGGATTCAGCCGCTACCCTGTCAAAACTCTCAGTTTAGTGAAGACACAAATAATTGTATGCTCGCTATGGAAATACAAAGATTTTGTTATGTTCAAAAGGACTATAGTGACATGACACAAATTCTCTCTAGAAAGAAGGCCTCATTCAAGTGATGATGAGGTTCTTTTGACAATGTACTGATTTTACAGGGACTGGGAGGTATCTAGTCTTCTGTATACAGCAGCCCCAGCTACTGGGGTCTCCTGTCTCACGGAAAATTCTTTAGGCCAAGAATTGGAAAATCAGTATGTAAGCAATTGCTTCATTTCCCCAAGCCTCAGTTTCTTTGCCTTTCTGTGCAGGTTACAAGATGATTATGCGTGAACAAAAACAGAAGGTACATACTGACAGGAAACAAAAGCACGTTAAACCATGGAGATTTCCTCTTACATAAACCTGCCATTTGTTAAGCAGTTGCTCTCTGTTCAGAAGGGAAGCTTGGAAAAAAAAAAGAAAACTTGATGCAAACATTCTCCAAGTGTAGTGGGTGGAAAAACTGAGGAAACTCCTTAAAAAAAAAAGTATTAAAAAAGATGAACGATCTACCCAGGGACTTGTTCAATGCTCTGTGCTGCTCTTGTAGAAAATGTTACTGAATTTTCTGTATTGAACTATAATTCTGATGAAGAGAGGATATTTTAATCTGAGAAAACATTTAATTCAATGTATATATAAGATTCTGCATTAAAATTGATAAATATTTTTCTCCCCTGTATATTGACAAGCTTCAGAAATAAATTGCATGCCCTGAAAGAAAAGACTGACTTATTTGAAGAACAACTACCTTCCCCTGAGATTTGTGCATTACAAAGAACTCTGAACTTGCACTTGGAAGATCTTACTTCAAGTCTCCGTCACTTTGTTAGGAAATCACTTAATGCCCCTGAACCTCAGTCTCCCTAACAAATGAGAAAAGTAAAACCAAGACCCTTGTTCAGAGTAGATATGTAGAAATTAAGGAAGGTAAAGTATTTCAAATCACAAAACAAGAAAATACTGTCATTATACAACTATTGTGTTTGGCAGAACATAATTTATTATGAGATATAGTTTACTCTGTGTGACCTTAAGTCACTCCATGGGTTTTACTTGTGTTGCTATATCTTGACCTTCTCCCACATAATCTCTCCAGACTTCAAAGGTAGAAAACTGCTTAGTTCCCGTAAAGTCACTTTGCACAATAGCTTCAGGTATCATCTTTGCTACCAAGTTTGGACCTGAGAAATAAACTTCCTTAACCCAGGAAATTATCAGCTTATCTTTCCCTATATCATTAAAAAGTCATTAAGAAATTGCTTGGCCAATTTTCTTTCATGCTTCCTCTTCTTAGCTAGTGGAAGTCACTGAAGTTTTTCAAGTGGTTCTTTTATTTTGCTTCTTGATTTTATTCTTCAAATATCATAGTGTCTGAATTTTCAGGATTTAGTCATTCTTATTTACTTACTCAGTTGAAACAACTTGGCTTTCATGTTTTCCTTTCTTCACCTAAAACATCTTTGAAAAATAAAATTAACACAAAAACTTAATATTAAAAAAAGGTTTATCAAAGATAACGTCTCATGGTGGCACACACCTGTATTCCCAGCAGCTCTGGAGGCTGAGACAGGAAGATTGTGAGTTCAAAGCCAGACTCAGCAATTTGGTGAGGCCCTAAGAAACTCAATGAGACCCTGTCTCTAAATAAAATACAAAATAGGGCTGGGGATGTGGCTCAATGGTAGAGTGCCCCTAAGTTCAATCCCTACTATCCATAGATAGATAGATAGATAGATAGATAGATAGATAGATAGTCTCTTCTGTCTCTGTTTATTAACTTTAAAAATTTCCATGAATAAAATATTTTGTAAACAGAACAGGAAATAATTTAGTATGAGTATATGTGAGTTTAATAGTATTTGAGGTTTGTTCTTTATTCATGGTACAGGGGAAGGAATTAAATTCTCCTTCCTGGGCACTGAAGATAAAATGTGGATCTCTAGGCTATTTTGTAGGTTAGCAAAGCCCTGGGGGCTCTTCTTATTGAAGAAATCTTTGTGAGCTTGATTTCAGAAAATCCTTCTCACTTCTGGTGGGTTTCAGAGATGTCTAGTTGATCCCAAACCCAACATCAAACTATAAAAATGATCAGGATTGTTCTGTTTTAAAATTATTTATTTATTTTTCCTTCTAAGGATCCATTTTCATTTTATACAGTGGGACACATCTTTCCTTTTCCTTCAGTGCTTTTTATAAATGGCATAGTGTTAAGATTAGGTTTTTTTTTTTAGATGTAAGAGACACAAAAATAAGGAGTATAGGTCAGATTTGGTAGAAAATCAAGCAGTGGACAGTAAAACAATTTCATTTGCAGAGCCTGTGTCCCTTAGAGCATCCCTACATGAATTATAGTAGCTAAGAGCTTCCCACCACCATTCACCATGACAAGATAATAAGCTGCGTAGTCACAGAGACAGTGAGGCAGCAAGTAAAGGTGATAGATCTTTAGAAGACTGTGTAGAGTTTGGTCCATTCACTTGATATAAATGTTATTATCCCATGGGAAAGAATAGTTGTTCTTATTCTTATCGATAAAACCAAAAATACTCTAATTTTTTTCTAATTATCTCTGAAATAAAAGTCAGACTTCCCTAAAATACCACGTCTTCCTAATATGTCCATCTTATACAGATTGCTTTCAAAATTATGGAACTGAGCCTATAAGACTGAAGGAGTTCTCAGTATCATCAGGAAAATATAAACCAAGACCTCAATGAGATGCCACATCATACCCACTAGAGTGACTGTAATCAAAAAGACAGAGAGTACTACTTTTGTGTACAACCAGAGATATGAAAAATTGAGTTCTTATGTGAAATATGAATTGTAATGCATCCTGTTGTCAGATATAGCAAATTAAAATTAAAATTAAAACAAGAAGAGTAACAAGTGTTGTCAAAAAGTAGAGAAATTGGGAAGCTTGTTCATTATGGATGAAAATGTACAATAGCAAAGCCACTTTGGAGAACAGTTTGAACAATAGTGTCTTCAAAATTTGAACATAAAGTTACTATTTGGTTGAGCAGTTTCACTCTGAAAGAACAAACTAAGAGAAATGAAAACCTGTCCATGCAAACACTTTCACACAGGTGTTCTTAGTGGCATCATTTATGATTCTCAAAAACTGGCAACAACCTAAAGATCTATCAATTGGTGAATAATAGGCAAAATATCCACAAAATAAAAACCATTTGGCAATAAAAAGGAACAAATTATAGACACATGTAACAACATTCATGAAGCTGTACACAAGAGACCAAATTAAATTATGTGATTCAATTTGCATAAATATGCAGAAAAGATAAAATTCTGATGGCAGAGAGCATATTACTAGTTGCTAGGTGAGGGGAAATGGAGGGAAAGAGGGAATGTGAATTACCAGAAAATGTGTATGAAGGATCAAAATGCCAGGATAAAAATATTCCAAAAGTGATTCACAGTGATGGAAGCATAATTTAGTAAAACCCAACAAAAAATCATTAAACCAAACACTCTGAAAGAGTAAATTATATGACACACAAAATATGTCTAAATAGAATTATTTTTCAAAAAGTGAAGTATCAACGAATACCTAATCTTTCTAAAATCCTTAGTATTCCCGTCTATCACAATAAATAATATTTGAATTTTATTAGGAGGAGTAAATAAGGGATATGGAGTTTATTATTAGGAAAATCAAACTAATGTGAAACTCTAAACAATTCCTCCTGTGTTTTTCTGATTCTTCTAAACAGCAGGTAAAGCTTAATTTGATTAAATGCAGTTATTTGATCTGTAAAATTTAGAGGTAAAATAAGTAAAATGCAAAATGACATATGCTTTTCACTTTCTTTTTTTTAAGCAACATTTTTAAAAGGTTTTGAATCCACAAGAGAAAACAAATCTTTTGGTTTTGCATTAAATTCTCTACTCACCAGACAACTGAGCCCAAAATGTCTCCTATTTTTACAACCTATCGAATAATCATATACTATGGCTCAAAGTCAGATTGTTTGAGTTGTTTGGTTGTTTATTAATAAAAATATATTGTTGATAATAGAATTGTGAATTATTTTACATATCAAGAGAACCGTGTATTTGCTTCAGATGTTCAATAACCAGGTATCTTCTTTTTTACTTTCCAGTTAGAAAAATGTACATATCAATTTGTAAGAATGTCAATTTTTTCTTTTTTTTCTGGCAAAAGGAGAAAAATAAGATGGGTTAAGAAGAATTTCAAATGTAGTATCAATTGACAAAGGAGGCAAAAATAAAGACAACATCTCATCCATCAAGGAGCTCAGATCAAGGATTTTTCTTTAACTCAAATGACGACAGCTCCAGAGCTATGAGCAACTAGAAAATAAATAAGCAAAAACACCATTGGTGTTTCTGTGGGTTTCCATTGCAAGATCTGGAGCAGGTAAACATGTCATTTTACCAGGAGGATGACCTGAAATTTTTTACCACAACAAAAAGAAAAAGAAAAAAGAAGAAAATTGAAAAAGGGTATGTCATCTCTCTTACATTTGGATAACTGTCATTGTCATGCTTTGCTCAGTGATGCTGATGAAAATGTCCAGGAAGAATAATTTACATCTACCTTCAATAATATAAAAGGATCCAAGGCATATATTTATAGTCCTCATATGCAGAGGCTCAGGACAAATGATGTAGTTGCTCTTAGCTAAAAGCAGGCCCTGGTTGGTATCCTGTGTTCATATTTCTCAAACGGAAGTTGCCCACTAGATGCAGTAAAATCGAGTTTGTATGCTTTTTAATGGCCCTTTTACAGCCAAGAAGACTGTTTTTCAGGTGTCAGAAAACTGTGGATAGACTAAAGGATGTTGACCTGTGATTATCCAATGGACCTGTCACCCATTCACAGTATCCTGGATAGAAGAGAGATGAGGGTGAACACATTTAACAAGGCCTGAGTTTGGAATGGGCAGAAAAGCACAATTCTGAAGTTTTTGAGATCTACTTCTTAGATTGAAACAAGGAAAAGTATTTTACTGTGAGTACAATTCACCTTTTAATTTCACTTTTCACATTACTCCCAGACTTCAGAGAAAGAGTAGAAACTAGAGTTGACGATTTTGAGAAAATCTGCCAATTCTAATGCCTAATAGGATGTGTTCAGGTACAAGAGGGTGTCACCATCTATTTCAATTAGAATTAGATGGGGTTTCAGTATCGAATATGTTCCCAACCAGGTAGGTATTTAGGAAACTTACTTAATGACCTTATGGCCCAGAGGTCTTATCTATCACAAGGTGACAAAAATTTCTCGCAAACTTGCTTTATATCATTTTGTAACTACAGGATAAACTGATAAATGTAAAAGTGTTTAAGGGAAAAGCATTTCATGAGGTAAAGGTTTCACTGTCATTTAAAAATGAGAACTTGTCCTCTTTGACCCCTTAGTTTACTTGAGGATGAAGGCTAGGGCAACCTCTCTCGGAAACACTAGGTTCTGGTTTACATTTATGCTGGCATGGGGGTGATAAAGGCTGATCTGTAGACATGACAAGGACGAAGACCTAGCCTAAGTCAGAGTTTGAAGAGCCTCATTAATCACACTCCATTGTGCTATAGGTTCCATAAACACTGCGAAGGCATCAAGTGCAGGCCTTCTCCTAGTAACATCTTTCCAGCCTAACCCCAGGAAGCCTTTGAGATTTCCTTAAGTGACTGGATTTCATTTCAGTCATTAGCTAACCCTGCCTAGTGGGTGACTGTGGATCCCACCAGGCAGAAGTAAGGGGATATGCATTCAAACAGTTCAGACAGGGTTTGTCCCCTCACATAACCATTAAGAACAGTAGGGGGCCTTTCCTTTCTCAGGGTAAGGCAAGTTGTTCATGTGAATCACACAATATTCCACATTTATTTGCCTTTGGAAACAAATGCTGTAAGGTTATAACTAGGAAGAGAATGCTGGCAAAACTTCCTGTGGATATGCTGGGTGAGACTAAAAGGAAAGTGGTCTTTCTAACTGATTCAAACATTCTTTGGCTAAGCCTTCTTTATAGGAATGGGCAACTTTGACAGAATTAAGAAAACAGATCAACTTTGGCGTTTGACACTATGGATCAGAATATGTCTGAGTTCACTAGTATTCAACTGAACATGGTTGATCCTTCTATTTTGCTTGCACTTACCTTTGAAAGCCTCAAAGATTCTCTCATTTGTAAATGTTTTATGTTATTTAGTAATACTTGACTAACATTTTCCTTCCTGGTAATGGTTGAAAGGCATATATATCTATCAGTTAGAATGTAGTTTTGTTTTGTTTTGCTTTGCTTTTTAAGCTATAATAGCAATGATCCCAACAGAATCAATGCTAACAAAACCACTTAAATAATTGTGTGGATGAAATTTGTACAGAACATACAAATACAAATTTTGCCACTATTAATTTATGGTTTAGTTGAAGAATATATTAAGCCTGAATTTCCATGCTATTTTGGGAAGTCTAGATATTGAATAATAATGAATGAAAACATTAATTTCCTGTCTGCATTTCTTGTCTTTGACCCCTTCCATTCACTTATACTCCAGGTAAACTCAAGACTCTGGTGGTAGAGATTGGTCTAAGAAAGCAAGTTCAGTAGTTAATACAATGTTGACCATTTTTATAATAATTGACATTTTCACATTTTCCAAATAGTAAGATTCAATGTAAGTAATTAATAAAAACACAAAAAATTAATCAAAATGCATATCTAAATAATAGTAGTAAGTACATGAGAATCATTAACAAGATAACACAAAAGTGAAAGTGTCAACATGCTTATGATAATGGACTAAATAGTGTCAAATGCATCTATGCAATTGTTTCTTGGTTCTTGCATATCATATGTCTAGTTATTACATCATTATGTATTTTTTACTCAAACTTAGCTAATGTACCAATAAAAATGTATATTCCTTTCACCATCCTTGGGTCTTATCTGCTTCTAACTTTGTTGTTCTCTTTGTACTTTTCCATATTAAACTTCATATCTTGATATGACAGATTTTTTTCCTCTTCTTCCTTAGCATGTGAACAGTTTCTACATTTTTTTTTACCCACATCATTAAATATTTCTGAATCCCTACTATATGCCAAGTGCTGAATTTGGTGCTGATAAATGTGGTAGCAGTTAAAACTAGCTCTAGAGTACGTTATTGATTGCAGAGGATTCAGGCAAGTAGATGACACTGCAGAGCAATCCCAGCAGGTGCTTAGGTTAAGGGAAACATAAGTTTCCATGGAAGAACACAGAATATACGTCTAATACAAGTTTTTGGGCTCAGAAGATTTTTCTGGTGTGGCATTAAATATTAAGATACTTGATGCTTTTCATACTGCCTAAAATATTGATTGTATAGGAAGGAAAAAAGAGAAGAGGTAGAGGTAGCAATAGGACTTGCACTTTGACTTTATAAGAGGGAGCACTGTGCTGACAGAAAAGGAGAGTCCCTTTCTGAAGTAGGATTTTGATAAAATCTAATTTGTGCATTTGGTACACAACTCTGCCACAGATGATATGATAACAAATGAGTGTGGGTGTGTTTTAGTCTGTTTTTGTGTCATTGTGACCAAAAGACCTGGCAAAGGAAGAAACTTAAAGGAAGAAAAGTTCACTTTGGCTCATGGTATCAGAGATTTACCTTCTGATTGACCTACTCCATAGCTCTGGGTCTCAGTAAGGCAATACAATATGGCACAAGGGTGTGGCATAAGAAAGCAGCTCAGGACACAGCAGAAAACACACCCCCAGTGACCTACTTCCTCCAACCACATGCTACCTACCTATAGTTACCAGAGTTGATTTACATCAGTGGATTAATCCACCAATTAGGTTACACCTCTCATAATTTGATCATTTCATCTCTGAAAGTTCTTGCATTGTCTCACACAGGAGCTCTTAGGGAAACCTCATAGACAAACCATAACCCTATGTTCAATATAACTTCATTTGCAAAACATTTGCTATACAAAACAGCTGAATGGAATTAACCCAGAGGGCATAGTTAGTAAAATTTAAGAAAGGTGCTGAGGAGGTAAAAGTGCAAGTATTTGTTCACTGGCTAGAAGTAAGACAGAGAGAGATGTCAGTTTCCTGGCTTAACCAATATGTGGCAGATAATCACTAAGGAGAACCCTAAGGCACATGTGTCAATATACCATGTAAAATGTTATAGAAAAAGACAATGACACAGTACTAGGGCAACTAGAACTCACAGGATGTCTTGAAGTGGCCCTACGAAGACACTCAGGTAGATTATATATTATAGAATCAAAGTGTGAGCTAGCCAATCTACCATTTTAAAAATTATGATTTGCACCTGTAAAAAGAATAATCATTTTTTAAAATATCATGGTTGGAAAGACAGTGTCTGAACAACATTACATTCTAAAAATAAAGATGTAAGATACAGGCAAAATATCAAAATGTAGTGACATGTGATATTTTGAAATGCTTAACAAAGAGTCATACACAAGTTTCAGAGAGATGGGGGAAATATGGAAACATTTAAAGAAAGGATGTGACTCACAGGAAAAGAGCCAATCTGCAAACTCAGAGAAACATAGGGAGGAGACTGAGGAGAAATGCAGAGTGAAAGGAAATATCGGTTTGGAGAGCAGATGGTGCAGTATCTCATTCTTAAGAGATAAGATGAGTGGAGAATCTGTCTTTTCTCTTTAAGTTACATATTTCTATTCCATTTATTTCCTTTTAGGAGTACCTTCAGCTATAATTTATCTGTGTTCAAGATTGGAATTTTACCAATCTCCAAGATAATATCACCCTATCACCTGAATTCCTAGTACCCTCACAATATTTTTCTCATCTTCTCCAAATCTATTTTTGCTTCCATCCTTCACGTTCTGTAGATGAACATGGAATGAGTGAAATTGTGCCATACTGTGGTAAAACATTTGGCAACTCCTAACAATTGGATTCTACAAGACATTTGGGCGATATTAAATACTATGAGTAAAGGAAACCCCTTGCACACACACTCCCACCCCATTTTTTGGCCTGCTTCCCTCTTGGACCATCACAGTTGTCCCATCAGTAGGAGAAGATGTAGCTTTTACATTTTTGGCAAAAAAAAAAAAAAAAAAATTCAAGCTTTCATTTTTTTTAGCAACCAAAATCCAAATATCTTACCAATCCCCAACCACCTGCAACTCTACCAATTCTTGTGCTCTGGAAACTTGGTTTCATTCTCTTTGACAAGTCCAGAAACTGTTGCCTTGGAAACCACCACTAATACAATATTTCCTTTTCATGTATGTTGAGCCTCCTTAGTGTGTTTTAGATCTTAAGTACCCCTCAAGGAACTGTCTGAATGCCCTAAAATTAAATGGAGGACACTGATACAAATGGTGAAAACCAATGGCTGCATGGTTGAAGCCCTCCCCAGTTCTTAGCTTCAACATGACAAGCCCTGAGTATGTCCAGATGTATGTGGATAAGATTTCATGTAGCTTTCCTGGGAAAGAAGGTGCAGGTGTACCACGGATAGTAGTTTCTTTAGAGCCTGCTTGTCTGTCCATATGTATTTATGGTGGTTAACACTATATACATCTCTGTGGGTAAAGTTTTACATATATAAACTTATTTTTACATATATGCATGGTTTACATTTTCAAAGGGAAAAAAAGCCAGTGTTCAGAAAGTCAAATTCAAAGCTTTTCTCTTCCAAAATGCAGATTGTAGATATTATGATGATGATGATGATGATGATGATTTTCATCAACTTCAAAAGAAAGATCTTCCTAGTTATAATTCCTGTAATGTAGAAATAAGAGCACATGTCTAAGATCATATCCTTGAGTTTTTTTTTTTAATGACATGGTTCAGAGATCGGGTTTTGATCAGCTCTTTAGGGCCTTACAAAATGCTGAGGCTGACTTTGAACTTGCAATCCTCTTGCCTTAGCCTCCCAAGCTATTGGAATTTCAGTTGTTTACTGCCATGCCCAGCTGGCATGGTCTATTTTAACGAAATGGGGCACAAGTTTTTTTCTTTTATTAGAGCATCATAATTAATATAGTATTTGGGTTCATTTTGACAAAATTATATATATAAGGAATTTGATCTCAATCCCCATTCCTACCCCCTTTTGCTCCCCTCTTTTTCTCTCCTCCATTGTCTTTCTTATGCTCTTTTGTTTATCTATCCTATTATACATAAAGGTGAAATTCTCTTCAGTACATTTGTATCAGAATTTTGTTAAATTCACTCCATATTTCTTCCCCTTTCCCTTCTTCCCTCTCTTTCTCCTTCTTCAACTCCTCTGATTGTCCCTGTTTATTTATGATATCAACCCCGTGCTACAGCCTTCTTTCCCTTACTTTGCTCTCGCTTCCCCATATGAGAGAAAACATTCAACTCTTTGATTTTTTGGGTCTGGCTTATTTCACTTAGCATGATTTTCTTCATTTCCATCCATTTATCAGCAAATGCCATTCTTTCTTTTTTATTTTTTATTTTTTTTTTTGGCTGAGTAAAATCTATTGTGTATACAGACCACATGTTGATGGGCATCTGGGTTGATTCCATAATTTTGCTATTGTGAATTTTACTAACATAAATATTGTAGTAGCTGTATTGATATACTATGCTGACTTTAGTTCTTTTGGATAAATACTGAGGAGTGGGATAGATGGGTCATGTGGTGGTTCCATTTCTATTTCTTTCAGAAATCTCCACACTGCTTTCCAGATTGGTTGTACTGATTTACAATCCCACCACAAATGTGTGAGTGTACCTTTTTATAGGGCACAGTTTTAAGGAAAAAAAAAAGGAAGGAAATGCTAGATTCCTACTGGGTGTATTGCTAGAATAAGACTGTGTCTACCTATGCTAAATCTATGTGCCCCTGTCGCTGGTTCATCATATTCAAAATTCATTCCATCACATCTCAAATCTAACTGTAAAGAACATCATATGTTCATTTTTAAATTCCCAAAGACCCACATATATGATTATTTTACTGTCTTAAGTTATACAAACTATGCATACTCTTATTAATTAATGAAGGTTAATATGCCTTGATCTTAATTTAATTTTCTCCTAGTTAAATGTCTGCATACAGCAGGCAAATCTCCATATTTCTTTATTAGATTCATTAAAACCACTGAAAGGTGATATTTACAATTAGTTGTAAAAACTAATGGCTTTGGCTGAAACAATTTCAGAGTAAATGATCAAGATTGTAACTCTTCAAAATTTCATAGCCACACTGTGTAGAAATGCATTTTAGGTAATTCAAAACACAAAATCAATGCTTTCAAAAAACATTTTTAAAAAATCATACCTTAGGAAGTAACTACCCAAGTCACGTGGAGAATATGCAGAGATTGATTACTTAGCATATGCTTAGTAATCTATATTATAGTAGGCCAGGATTTTTCATGCAGCAAAAATTAACCCATCCCTGTCAAGTCTGCTAATTTTACCAATCTATAAACAGGAATTAATTCCTAGTAACCTCTGACCCCATTGCTCAAAAACAGAAAGCATATTCTGCATGTGTCCAGATACTGTAGCTTGCTGAGCTTAGATGTTAGGTCCTCAATGATATCTCCAAGACCTCCTAACAGAAGACTAGAGTTTTTCACTGCCCTATTTTTTTTTTTTCATGTCTCTTGGAAGCAAAATACCTGTTGCTATTGTACATGATTTAGATACTCAGAAACAATAAATTTGGCAAACATTAACTGAGAGCCTTTTACATATGCATTGGACATTTATACCAGGTGCTGGGGATAAAAATAGGAAGTTCTCTTAACTGTGATCCCTCTGAATTTGGTTGAAACCAGAGAAGAGAATATTAAGTTGCCTTCATTGACAATAATGGCATGTGAGTATCAGATAAACCCATCAATTAATATCCAACTGCAAATTACAGGTTTTCTTTTGTTCCAGAGCAAATCTTTTTTAAAGAAAGTGCCTGCCAATTTCATTAGCAATCTGAAGCCTGTCAAAGCGACAGATTATTCTTGTAATACTTCTTTGTTGATTTCAAGACAAAACATGATTATCAAGTATGTTTTTGCTATACTTTGTGTTTCACTATGAGTTTATAGAACAAACCATTAAGTTAAAAACCAAAGATGAAAAGCAATCACTCATGAGTAATCAAATAAATTGCAAAACTTCTTTAGTTCAGCAAGGATAATTGCCCAGGAGAGAGAAGACCGCTGATTCTGCCCACCAAAGTTAGTTACTTCTTATAGGAATTATTCTGCTTTCATTTACTCCTGCCAATCTACCCTCAACATCTGTTGAGTCCCCTAACTGTAAACTCTGGTCTTTTACATTAACATCTATTTGTGAGCCAGAAATCCCTCCTCTTGATCTTTAGTTGATAAAGTTGATAAATCTTAATTCCTCAGGGAGCTCCACAAATCTTTACTGGATATTAATAAAGAATAAATGGAAACTAAATGTAGAAAAATAGAAGAGAGAAGTTTTCCCCCTGACAAGGTAGAAGTGCTTGTGTTCATCATATCTAGCTTTCCTGAGTATCTGTGAGCCTTGTCTTTTTCACCTTGTTAATGAATTCCAGCAGTGATACTGAGTAGTGACCTCAGCAGGGAAAGTCAGGGAGGAAGAAGAGAATGGGTGGGGCTTATAGGTCAGACATTATTTAGATGGGTTTTGCTTTTATCCGTTGTGTCTTTTTACATTTCTAAGTGAGGTTTCTTTGGGGAAAAAAAATTGTGGAGATAAGAATTTTTAAAACCATTATACAGACTATCTTTGATCCAGCTTCTTGTCTATATGGGACAATGTGTGGCACGAATGCTGATTGTTATTTTTCTTCCTTCCATGGAAGCTGTTGCTGGGCTCATGTCATCTCTCACTGATCCCTGACAGAGCTTTAGAATCCTTCTCAACTCAGAATATCAGACAACTACAATAATTGGTCAAGTGTTGGGGCATCTGTTTTAACCAATGAATAGAATCCTAATGGGCTCTTAGAGTTTCTAGTGGTCTCTTAGAGTTTGTTTCTTCCTACCTTCAGGCTTATATTTTGAGGTTCACAAGAACACCTTGATCCCTGTTTGTTTTCTGTAGGTTATGATTCTCTGCTCAGTATCCCAGCAGGAAGTGTAGTTAATTTAGTTATCTCAATAGCTCTTAAATTAATCCACTGTCATCATCTTCTCCTAAATATTACTTTACATTTCTTAGTGTTTTCTTGGAACATCATTTCTATTGAATAATCTGTAGCAAATTTGCTTGAGTTAAAATACTTGGAAAATGCTACATACTACAGCTCGAATAAAGAATCACAAGGTGTAATAGCTATGAAAGATTCTGAAGGGTGCTGTAGTAGAGAACCATGTTCATTAGTTTCTAAGCATTTTCCAAACTTACTTGGCCATTAACAAGCTTTCACAAAGACATTCTATTTTGGGAAATACCCCAATAACTTTGCTCAAACTTCTTTTCCCTTCAATCCATTTATTCTCTGTCACCAGAGTCATCTTTTTAAAATTTTATGATTGACCATATCATCTCTGGGTTTAAAACTTCTGCATGACTTCACATTGGCAATAGAATAAGTTTCAGGTCTTGACCACAGTGTTAGACTATTGAGATTTCCTCTTTAATTGATCTTTATCAGTTGTACAAAGATCAAGGGTGGAGACCAAACTCTTGTACTTTATAAGTGAGTCTGTAGCATAGGTCTCATCTCCACAGTCCCATGTCTTCCTGAATGTCATTCACCAAGTGTTGATATTCTAACTCACTTTTACATCTTACTACTTTGAATATTTGTCTTGATTTAGTTCTATCAGCCAAAATTCTTTTTCACTTAGGGTAAGCTGAAATGTTATACAAAATTACATATAAGAAGTTGTGAGGGGAAGGGGAAAATAAACAAGGAGGGAAATGAATTACAGTAGATGGGGTAGAGAGAGAAGATGGGAGGGGAGGGAAGGGGAGGGAGGATAGTAGAGGATAGGAAAGGTAGCAGAATACAACAGTTACTAATAGGGCATTATGTAAAAATGTGGATGTGTAACCGATGTGATTCTGCAATCTGTATTGGGGGTAAAAATGGGAGTTCATAATCCACTTGAATCTAATATATGTAATATGAGATGTCAAGAGCTTTGTAATATTTTGAACAACCAATAAAAAAAAAGAAAAAAAAAAGATTATGACAGTTGTAAAATGTCTTACTTTATCCGCATTCCCCAAGAAGCTAATCACTCCTTCTGATAGTTCCCATTTAACTCTGAATATCTTTTTCTACCTACTTTGTTGCATGCACATGTTCTCATAAGTTCTTTAAATCTGTAGTCTGTGGTTTCTCAACCTCAATACTGTTGATACTTGAGGTGGGATGACCCTTGGGTCTGGGGAACTTTGCCCAAGATGTTGTAGAATCTTTAGCATCATTGCTGGCTTCTGCTCACAGGTGCCAGCAAAACCCTAGCCAGGGATGATAATCAACAAAGTCTTTAGATCTCACCAAAGGTTTACTGGGTGGGGGCAGGAGCTAAAGGTCAAGAACCATTGTTCCAGTATAATCCTTGACATCTTCCTGGTTTGGATCCTATGCCTGTGGAGTATTCACTGAATTCAACATGAATTAATCATTCTTATTTGCCATCTTGATTGTGGTTGACAAGGTCAGGGGGGAAAAAAGTAAAAAAAGTAAATCACGCATTTCTAAATGCTGTCATTTGGGAAATCTGGTGAGCATCATTGTTTTCTAATATTAGATTTATCAGAGCCAAACCTGAGAGAATTCAGGATGCATCCTTCCCATTCAAACATTATCTAGTCCTCCGAAGTCTGTTACTCATTTCTAGGATTTTGCAATTCAAAAGTCGTCTTTTGTTTTGTGCTCTCTCAAGTGTTCAGAATTGGTGAAGTGAATATACAATTGAGCCATTAAGAATTGTTAAATGCATTAATTTGTCTTTTTCTTTGTGTTTCTCTTTCATTAATGATACATAGTGATTTGTCTCCACCGATTTTTTTCTCATCTTTTCAGTAAAAGGGAAAAAAAAAGCCTCATATTTTATTTCTTACAAAGTGTTGTCTTGTGGTGTAAAGACTCATCAAAGTCATAATTACATTTCATTTGTCTACATTGAACTGTCTGTCATCTGCAAGCATCTGAGCCGGGTCCTTTTGCATTTGTACAACTTTTGCTGGTTACTTACCCATCTGTGATGATTCTTAAGTGAGTATAAGCTACATTTGACATTGTCTGCCTTTAATTTTCCTAGCTGAACAATGAGGTTGGTTATAATCCTCTAGCTGTTCCAAGACAAAATAATGATGGTCATTTTGCATTATTGTTTATATGATTTACAGAAATTTATCTATCGCTGGCCATTAACCTGGGTGTTTATCTATGTGTACCATCAGCAGAAACAATCTCTATGCTTTATCCACAAATGCTCCACTCCCACTTACAGAAAGGAGGTGAATTTAAGAAGTTCAAAAACATCCAAATATGAGAGTCTAAACCTGAAACTTATCTAAATGAACTCACTTTCTGAACCTCACATAACAAATATTGAATTTAAAATTAACGAGCACCCTGTCTTGCTAGACTTCTTGCTTTTAAGAAAACTGCTCAATTTGGGGAAATTTGTGAATACAGAGAACATGAACCTCCGATATTTCATTAAAACTACAACAGACACTTTGTCACATGGCATTGTTTAGCGTGACATATTATTTTGTACTAGAAAGATTCTTAATCTTGGATCTCTTTGAGAGCCTTCAATCAACAACTTCAGAAGCTCAGGTTAAGTGGCATCAGTGATTTGCATTTTTAAAAGAAAGACAATAATCAAGTTTCAAATAAAAAAGGCTTAAAGATGTTTGCTGCTCCTCCAATTTGATTTTCAAATTCAGGTTGAGATTTGATAATTAGTGGTGGGTACTTTTCATTTCATTTGTTTTGCTCTGGCAGTTGGACAGATGTAACTTTAACTAAACACAAAATAATAGTAAAAGAACTGGGAAAGAGTCAGTGCCTTCTCCTTAGTTTTGCTTCTGTCATAATTTGTATATTGCCCACTCTACCCTCATATAAAGACCATTGAATGTATATTACAGGTGTGCTCAGTCACAGTGGGTTTTATGTTCATTAGAAGAAAATGTTAATTGTAACTATTTCCCATTTACCTCAATACTTGTCTCATTTAAACTCAGCTCAGCTTCAAAGAAAAATAAAATTATGGCATTTACCAGTAAATAAAGGGAGTAGGAGAATATTATGCTAAATGAAATAAGCCAATCCCAAAAAATCAAAGGCCAAATATTATCTCTAATATGAGGATGCTAATTCACAATAAGGCAGAGAACACGGGTGAAGAATAGCGTTATCTTAGATTAGGTAGAAGGAAGTGAAGGGAATGGAGGTTAGGGAATGTGGAGATAGGGAAGAGTAGAACAAAACAGACATTATTACTTCATGTATATCCATGACTACCTGGCCAATATGATTCTAAGATATGTATATTCAGAAAAATGAGAAATTATAACACATGTATGTATGATATATCAAAGTGCATAGATGCATTCTACTGTCATGTATAACTAATTAAAACAAATAAAAAAACTAAAAAGAAAAGAAAAAAATAAGTTGGATCTGCTGTCCATTTCCCCTGATTTAGAAATAAATTGCAATACTTGCCTCAGGAATTTCATTGACTTTTTCTTGGCCAGTTGTATTGTTTCTAAGATTGCCTACAACTGTGAAAATGTCAACAAATCTCTAGGTGGGTGTTTTTTGAAGGATGGATGAGCAAACCTGCCAGAATCAAATAGCATGCTTGTCGTAAATGCACATTCCCGAAAGAGCTCATCCCAAATATGCTGGATGAACATCTCTGAGCATAGGTGCCAGCCCTCTGAATTTTAACAAGCTCTCTCCACCGTTTTGTTCTGAAAATAGGGTTTGAGGTGCCTGCCTTAGAAAGCAACTCTTAAATTCTTTGGTTATGTCCATTAATCTAAATACCTCTCTTGCTCACACTCTGTCTCCAAACCTGTTTGCATATTCACAGCAGACTCAGAGTGGAACTCTGTCACTATCTCTGCTCTACAAGTATGGTCAAGCCACCCTCATCTCTTGCCAAGGTTACTGCTCATACTTCCTGGCTAATTTCTTACTTCTACCCTTATACTCCTTCAGTCCATCCCCACACGTCTGCCAGAAAGCTCTCTTTCAATGTGAGTCCAGTCAAGTGTTTCCTATGTTCAGATCCTTTCAAGGGCTTCCTGCCTCTGAACAGAGGTCAAAGTCATTACAAGGGCATGAACTCCTTGGAATGTGGATGTTGAACTCTTACCCTGGGCACCTGATGCTTCCCCTTTCCTCACCACTCTTCAATCAGAGCGAGCCCTGGCCCTTCCTTAACACCACAGACCAGCTCCCACCTCTGGTCACCAAGATTGATTGCCCTTCTCACAGTTATCTGCCCAACTGGCTCCATTATTTTCCCCAGATCTTTTGTTTAAAACTGTCAGCAAGGATCTTTTGTATTTAAAGTGGAATTATTCTACTTCTTGGTACTTCCCATACCTCTTCCCTGATTTTTTTTTCTGTCTGTCAAATTTATCATTATCACTATCTACTCAGGACATTTTTTAATTTTATTTATTACAGTGTTTTCATACAACTATAATCCATCAGGGACATATCCTAGCCCCTCACCCAAGAGTGGAATATAATAGACACTCAATAAACATTTGTTGAATGAAATAAATAGATTATATCATTGTAAAGGACCAAGGCTTTTATAGAAATAATTAACTTGTTCAAGGTCCTGTGATCTGTAAAAAGCTGGGCAGAGTTCTTCTCTGTTGCCAAAGTAGGTATTATTTATTTATTTATTTAAATTATACATATATATATATATATATATATATATATATATTTATATATATGACAGAAGAATTCATTTGATTCATTATACACAATTGCAGCACAACTTTTCATTTCTGTGTTTGTACACAATGTAACATCACACCATATGTGCAGTAATACATGTACCTAGGGTAAAGATATCCATCTCATTCCACCATCTTTCCTATATCCTGCCCCCTCCCTTCCATCATAGTTCCTCCATTTTTCCTATTACCACCACCCCCCCGCCCCAATTATGGATCAACATCTACTTATCAGAGAGAACATTCGGTTTTTGTTTTTTTAGGATTGGCTTACTTCACTTAGCCTTATCTTCTCTAACTCCATCCATTTACCTGCAAATGCCATAATTTTATTCTCTTTTAATGCTGAGTAATATTCCATTGTGCATATATACATTCAATCAACAAATATATTAAACAAATATATGAAAAAATGTTCAGCATCTCTAGTAATTAGAGAAATTAAATCAAAACTACTCTAAGATTTCATCTCACGTCAGTCAGAATGGCAGCTATCAAGAATACAGACAGCAATAAATGTTGATGAGGATGTGAGGGAAAAGGCACACTCGTACACTGCTGGTGGGACTGCAATTTGGAGCAACCAATATGGAAAGCAGTACGGTAATTCCTTGGAAAACTGGGAATGGAATCACAATTTGACCCAGTCATCCCACTCCTCAGTCTATACCCAAAGGACTTAAAATCAGCTTACTATAGTAACACAACCACATCAATGTTTATAGCAGCTCAATTTACAATAGCTAAACTGTGGAAGCAACCTAAATGCCCATTAATAGATGAATGGACAAAGCAGGTATTCTTTCCATGACTCTGCAGTGTTCCTTAAGAATTTGTTCAGTTCCAGTTCTTCATGGTCTAAATAAGAAAGTGCTTGCATCCCAAATCACCATGACAAGAGAATGTAAGCAAGGATCTGGGAGAGCATATGGCTGTAGTGCATGGATAGGCAAAGTTCTCCTCCCTTTACTGGTCCCCTCTCAGATCCTTGAGACCATGGGCTCATCTTGGGGAATCTTGATGTACCAGTCCAGGCATATCCATTTAAATCTAAAGCATACATTTTCCTTTCCTCTTAGTCTGCAGATGTAGAGTTTGAGATAATCTTTCTCCATTTGTACCAAATTATTATTGAAGATCCAAGCAAATTTTCTCTTACTTGACTTACCTTTTCCATTTTCTCTTAATCTTTGTCACTTCATTCTTATTTTTTTCAACCTGTATACATTTTCTTTTCCTTTTTTAGTTATTTTTTAGCACTGTCATGGTTTTACTCACAAACATTGCTGTGCAAAAATATTAACCTCCAAGTTTTAAAGGAGACATTCTTAAAGAACTTAACACTCTGTAGAAAGGGCATTAAAATAGGACCCAAAATGTCTACAAAATATAAAACCCCCTTTCTTATTTGCATGAAAATACCAGCCACAAAGCTAAATAAGTTCTTAAAAGTTATCTGGAGGTTTACTAAGTGTTGTTTTCAAACTGAAGAACTCTGATTTTGATTGCACAATAAGATGATAGATTAAAAAAGTCAATACATAGACTTCATTTTAAAAATAAGTATTTAATAATCTGGCATAATATGTAATGAGAATTCATAGAGACTAAAGCTGGGCGTTTCAATTGTTAAAATTAGGAGAAAAATGTCAATATTTTGTACTTTCTGATCCCCTTACTAAATTTATTCCAAGTGTTTTATTTCAGTCAGTTGTGCAAATGTTTTAGTTTCTGCAAAATAACCTTTAAAACACCAAGTCATACATTTTAAACTAAAAGAAACAAGCAGCAGCAGTAGTATACTCATTAATTTAAATCTCTCTGTAGAGAAGCATAACTTCAATTAGTTTACTGACACAAACTTTGTAAAACCGTACGGATATTCAAAACAAAGAAAAAAATTTTGATAGCCAAGATCCACAAAGCAATTACCCTGAACGTGTAGCCTCCATGAAAAAAAAAAAAGGGAAATGTACTTGTTTCTTCATTATATTTTACTTAGTAGCCATCTATGTAAGCACATACTCACACTTATCCTAGATATCCTTCTATTTTAATGAACATTTACTTGGAAATAAATTTTAATATTAATATTTAGTCCCAAATATTTTTCCAACTGCCTAATATATTCCAATTAAATGTTATATCTGGTAGTGCTTTAAAATCGTAGGAACAACTAAAGATTCTACTCAGAAAAAAATTGTAAATACTCCACAGGGTTGGTATCCAAATCATTTGAGATGCCAACTTAAAAATTTGACTTCAACATCTCATTAATTATCACCAGGCAATTGTTCTGACTTTTGAGAACATTGAAAAGCCTCCCCTGCTTCTTTTCTCCCTTCATCCTTACTTATATGGTCTTACATGTTGCCATCAAGAAAGATTTACAATAGCAGAGCTTGCTGCTTAAAACCATATCAATAACAATACTCACATGGCAGAAAATTCTCAGTTTCTTCCACTTTGTTTAGAACCCAGACAGATCTGAACAGGTGACTGAGATAGAAGACTAAAGATTTTCTGGGTATCCAGAAGTACCCAACTTTCTTTTGAAATAGAGAGAGGGGAGAGAAAGAAGAAGAGAAGGTGATCATAAGGAAATATTGACATATATGCACACCTAAATCAAAACAAAGTAAACAACTTCTGGCATGTCATGATCTGCAGCCTGCAGAGTGGGCTCACCTGCATCTCTCTCACTTAATATAGAAAACTTTTCTTTTAAAAACAAAATTTTATCACCACAAAATCCATGAGCTGTATTACTGATTAAAACCTCCCCAAAATCCAAAAAATATATTTCTGGCTAGAACCTTTATTATTCTGCTTCTACTTTCTAACTTAATTCATGTGACAAAAAAAAAAAAAAAAAAAAAATCCAAATACCCTTAACTATTTAAAAAAAAAAAAAAAGAAGAAGAAAAAGAAAAAAGTCAATGCCTTCAAACTAAATATCCTTGGATCATCTCTAACCAAAAACAAAAACAAAATTAAATCAACTTATTCAAGAGAATACTGTCAATTCATATTAGAGAGAACTGTAATTCAGTTAATTTACAAATAACTTTAAAATCTTATGAAACTTCACCTGTGTAAAAGCAATCATGTTTTAATTATGGATTAAAAATTACTAATACAGTGAACTTGAACTTGAATTAGAAAAATTAAGATTGATACATATTCACAATGGAATTTTACTCATCCTTAAAGTAGAACTAAATTATGGCATTTGCAGGCATATGGATGCTGCTGAAGAATACCATGCTAAGTGAAATCAACCAAATCCCCCCCCCCCCAAAAAAAAGTTGAATGTTTTCTCTGATAAGTGGATGTTAATTTAGACTGGGGGTGGGGGTAGAGGAGGAAGAATGAAGGAACTTTGTAGTGTGCAGAGGGGAGTGAGTATGGAGATGGTAAGGACGGTGTAATGAGATGGACATTATTATCCTATATACATGTATGATTACACTATCGGTGTAACTCTGCACCATATTCAGCCAGAGGAAAGAGAAATTGTGCTTTATTTGTGTACAATGTGTTAAAGTGCATTCTACTATCATGTATAATGAATTAGAGCAAATTTTAAAATAGATTCTAAATATAATTGCTAGAGAATGTCTTAATGGGGGGAGTGTCAATAAAATTTTTTCTCTACATGCAATATGATCATTAAGACTTGTAAATCTTAGATTGATAAGGCAAAAATAGTCAAACCACACTTTTCCTATAAAAAGTTACACATTATCTTCTGTATGGATAGCTATCATACATGGAAAAACAAAGATGTAATCACTGTAATGCACACCCAGGAATATTAGGGAACTAGTTTTAGAATAATCTAGTAATCTTCTTCTCCATCATCTTCAGCATCTCGTTTCCTCTTCTCTCTCCCAGACACCTGTGTGAATTTTCTATAATGCACGTGGTGTGTCTGCAGATACATATGTATGTTCGTAAAAAAGAATACGGTACAGTTATTAGTGTGCATATATGCATATGTGTGTAAAGTTTGTAGAACTAGGATTATGCTGTAAATATTTTTCTGTTTCCCAATGTTTAACAAAGCATTACGTTTTTGAGATATGTGCATCTATTGCTGCCAACATTTAGTGTCCTATAGCATGCCTTCTTCATCTGTAGTTATCCATCTCCCTAGTTACCAATCCCCATTATATTATTGCTACTATTATTATCAGGAAAAAGGAAATTATTAAAGATTTCATGTGATTTTCCAGAGATCAGAAAGCAGCATATCAATACAGCAGAGATGGTGATTTATATCTCCTGATTTTTAGCACAGAATTCTGCTTTTAGTGTTTTGTGGAAATAAATGTAGTTTTAAAAATCTTTGAAAACGTGGCTATTTTGTATAATATTTTAAAGGGCCCACTAATATAAATGTTGTAGTATTCTCAATAAATGAACTAGTATAATATACCCAAATGCCATCTCCATACATTTTAAAACAAAAATGCTATTTATGTACCCAAGTGCAAAATTTACATAAAGAACCATGAAAATAATTTGAAATTGCCCTTTTCTAACAAGAAAATATGATCCAGGCATACTATTAAAAAAGTCCTATTCAAATGTACCACTGTGTATTATACTGTGAAAAATTCTTAACCAATATTTACTTTAAATAATTGAAAAGTTTCTTTGGCACCTTGAGGGGTGAATGGACTCTCAGAACCAAAGAATTGAGCAAGGAAGGATTCAAGGGTGAAGCTTATGCTTGCTCTACAACAGGACCTAGAAAACCTTGCTAGCACCAACTGGTTATGGAACAAGTTTTTCTTTCATTTTCAGATTTAAAGAATGCAAATTTCCAATCACAGATATGGAGAATTAGCTTACAGGTTTCTACCACAACACCCTACATTCCCTTGTAAATGAATAATTTTAGAACTGAGGGGTTGCTAAGGGAATGTCTTTTGCTTTTGAAGGAGCAGCACAGTGTGCCCTTCCCACCTTCCTGTCCCCAGCTTGTTATTTCTTGTGGGTTAGCTCACCTCCACTGAAGACCTGTACACCACAGACCTCTTGAGGGCAGGAAAGATGTCTTTTAGGATCAGGTAACTCACAGGATGAGCATTTGTGAAAAACGGAATGACTGACCCCAAAGAAAATGGAAATCTTTTGGGTTTAGTCAGAAATGACTAATATACTGGTTGAAGAGGCTTTAGTGTAGCTGAGATTCAGAGAGCATCCAATCAATCTTACTTCTGGTTGGGAATCAGAAAATGAGGAAATTCAGGGGCAGTTAATGGCAATGACTCTCAGATCCACCGGATTTTGAGTTGTAGCAACCAAATGGGAAATATCCATGAGGTCTTATACTTCCCAAGAAAACAATGAATATAAAGTCTCTCAATTCTTCTTTTGATTTTGCTTTTGGACCTCTCAAATTCCATATTCAAGTACCTTCACGCCTCCACCATATTAATTTCTTTCTCTTTCTTTTTTTGGTTCCTCTTAAAACACCGATTAAAACAAAGTTGCTAAGAGCTTGAATTACTTTCTTTGAACAGAACAGTACAAATTCATACACAAAAGCTGCTGCCCTTGAATTCCCTCTGGGCCTGATTCTAGGACCTCTATTCATTGGGTAATAACTCTAATTTGGTTAATAACTAGGATAGGAATAAAAGAAAAGAAAAATAATTCAGATAAAAACACCCACCTCCCTAAAACCTATCTTTTAATGGATTTGAAATCTGAAGGCCAAGGGCTTTTTATTCCATTCCTTTCCATATTTTACTTCCTTTTAAAACTCTCAAAGGGAAATGTAAACCATGTGTACACAAAAATATATACTGTTCAGCCTTTACATAGAACCTGTACCATGGTTTAGTATTTATTTAAACTTTAACTCAGGGTAACAACAAATGTTTAGGGTTTTGCAAGCAGCACACCATATCGTCTTAAATATAAGTGGAATAAATACTACTGATCGCATTTTTAAAAGATTTCACCTTGCAAATTTATACTCAAGGTTTTAGGGACTTTAATTATCAGAGCTTTGAAAATGATTCATTTTAAATCTCTGACAAAATGAAATTTTGAAGAAATGAATATAGTCCATTGATAATTGCTATTGTTGCAAAGGAAGAAAATAGACCTTTTGTCTGTATTGGCTCCAGTAGTTAGCAGTTGGCATCTAATTAATTAGTTATTAGGGGTGGAATCACACAGTGAAACAATTCCCTTTTCTCCTGATTATGGATTGCATTTTGATGGTAAAATTGTTGGTTGTGTCCCCCTTTAGTGACAGATTTTGTGTGATTAATGTTTCGGTGTCTATTTTTCTCTGTCACCTTTATACAATAGATGCCACAAAATCAGCATTACCCATTAAAATGTAGCTGCCTTCCTCTTAGCAAAGATCACCTTTCATCTTCTCTTGGTGTGGTTGATCTTTACCATACTATATTTAAAAATTGAGAACAAAATGAAAGACCCCAAAGTTGCCACACCTGCCGTAGGAAGTTTAATTTAAGATGCAGCTGCATAGTTCTGACTTTCCATGGATTTTCACAGATACGATCATTTTCAAGATGTAACCATTTGCAAGTTCATTAGATGTGCTTGTTTTAACAAAACACCCCTCAATAAAACATTGTTTTCTGCCCTTGACCTAAGCATTTAGTTACTGAACCATGATTCTGTACATTTTTGTTTGTGGACACCCTCGGGTACACCTGACATCATAAACATTATCTCAAATGCAGGATAAAAATACATTTCTTATATAGTTAATCCAAATATAACCTCATAGTGCACTTAGTAATGACTTTGTTAGACTGGCTATCTGTAAGGAAAAGTGATCTATTCAAATCGCTTTAAAAGGCATGATTTATGGACATATTGGTATGTTTAGGAGGCAAAGCTTCTCAGGAGACCTCATTTTATCCTAGTTCCTATGCTCTTCTCTTGCTCCAGTTCCATTTCCTTATAAACTTTGCCTTCACATTAGTCTCTTCTGCTCCCTCTTATCCACATAGACCTACATTGTCATCCCTGGATTATCCTCTGCTCTAACTCTAGCAACTAGCTCAGTTGTTCAGGTTTCTAAAGCTGCCTAGCTTCTTTGAAAGAGACTACAGTGAGGACGGGTTAATTTACATGACTGTGATTTCACCGCCTTTGTGTTGTGGCTTGTTTCTTGTCTAACCAGTTCTATTCAGGAGGAACGTCATTATATGTAACAAAATATGACTTTGTAAGTAAATCTTTGTGGGTCATACAGGTGGGAGTGTTCCCTAGAAAAGGAGACTTCCTTGGACGGTGTCTTAGTCCATGTTGCACTGTTACACCTGAATACCTGAGACTGGGTAATGTATAAGGAACGGTAACTTAATTCCTCATGGATGTGGACAGAAGTTGGGAAGTGCAATATCAAGGAGGCAGGCATCTGATGAGGACTTTCTTGGTGCCTCATTCCATGAAAAAGGTACAAAGAGAAGGAGAGAGAGGGAAAGTAATTAAACTTGCAGCCTCAAACTCTTATACAACTAACCAGAATTAATCCAGCTATGATGATTAAATGACCCAAATACTTTCTCTTAGGCTCCATCTTCCAATTCTGCTACATGGGAAGGTTGCTAAGAAAGGTCCTGATTTTGGAGTCAGCAAACCTACACCTACATTTTATCGTCTTGTAACCCTGAGCAATTTACTACATCTTTAGTCTTCAGGTTTTGTACCCGCGTAATAGATTATGTTATTTATTATAAATATTTGAAACGACACTTGTCTGGTCCTACACTTGGGCCAACTTTCCCTATGGTGAAACCAGCCTTGACTTAAATTGGTCTTAGTAGGTTGGATCCATTTGTCAATAGTATGGTCTGGGATTTCCTGTGAAACACTGGCTATCTCAGGAATATAAGCTAGGGTCCTTAAGGTAGAAGTTGCCATTGAAAAGAAAAAGGAAAAGTAGAGAGCTCCATCCTAACTTTGGAAATAGAGATCTAATGGGGTCGCCAATTTTAGCGGTAGAGTGCCAATAAAGAAATATAGACATAGAAAGGCAAGTCCTGAAATTTATAGTTTAACTATAAAAACAAAGTGAACCGGAGACTTCAGCTAATTTTGCCTCTATAGGTGGAAAGTCTAGATGGTTTTGCCCTTGGTTTTCTTGTCTTATAAAAATACAGCAGTGAGTTTAGAAGAAATTGAGTGGAATCAATTTTATTCTTTGCCTTTATAGACAAAGGGGTATTGGTGGGGTGGGATTCTGGGAAAATGCTCTATAACAAAGAAAACTGTAGTACTGTGATTTATTTCTCCTTTGGTTTTTGGCTATAGAAAAATATAACTACAGAAAAAGAGTAGAACATAAATGAAAGTTTTCTTTTAGAAGGTGAAAGTATTCAGGTTCTTCATTTATTCCACCCTGATTTTTAGTTAGTTGTAATGTATCAGGTTTCTTAATAATTTACATAGCTCAAATATATACTTTATTCTGGTGTACAGAATGAATGCCTTCAGACAAATAATAGGCAAAGCTAATTAGCAACTGATCATTGTTATTTTGGCCAGAAGCCACCTCTACTGAGTTCTCTACCCCGTGAATATAGCCTAACTCTGGGAGTACTAATTAATCTGGTTTTTCAATAGCCATACATTTTTAAAAAGTGAGGTTATCATGTTGTCACAGCCCAAAGCTGCTTGTTTCTCTTTTCTCAAAAGGGTAGGGAGTGGGGGGCTTTGTATTTCTTCATAGGGTTTGTTGGAGAAAAAACTGTTTAAGAAATCTGAGAAATCTGGAATGTTTTCACGAACTGTGAGAAAACTACAAGTCTTTAGCTTATATGGGAATAATGAGGAAGGAAAATACCACACTTCAATGAATATTAGAATCTCAGGATGTAACTCCATTAGTCATTCATGTAAGTTCAATTCATTTGTACTCTGTGCTGACTGCTGGGGAGTACAGGGGTGCATATAGTCAACTATTGGAGCATGCACCTCTTAGGCTTCAGAGATTTGCAGGGCAGGTAGGATAGGCCAACGTGTTCTGTAGACATCAGTGTCTACAGAGTTGGCTTTATTCTTACATGTTCCTAAAATTAATCTACTCAACAGGGAACTTTCCCACCTCACTTTGTCAGTAGGTGCCTCTTCTTCCATTTACAAAGGAAAGGTATGCATCTGGGGTTCTGCTCAAAAGTGTAAGAACCTTGCAGGTACAAAGATTAATGATGGTAGGGGAATGAATCATTGGAGACTCTGTAACAAATTCCTTTGTGAGCCTGGTGGCTTCCAATTACCTGCTTAAAAATAAAAAAAGAATGAGAACCAAATTGAATGGAAGGCTGGTAGATCATTAAAAAAATAGATTATAAATCGTTATGCAGTTTTTGGTGTGAAACTCTTAAGGTAGGTCTGTGAAATGATTCTCCCTAAACTCTCCCATTCCAAAATGCTTATTTATGCCAATAGATTTTATCACTACCACACCAAAAAATAGAGACAATAATGAAAAATAAGGGAAGGGAATTTGATGTTGAGTTCTGTGTTATTCTATCAATAATTTGAGATTCATTCAAAACACATGGACCTCGGGAAATATAAATGAAAAAAGTCCAGTCCATCTTAGTAAGGATGCTTGCACATTAAAATTTTATTTTTTAGGTTTAACAATGTTAATGAATATTTGTAAATAATTACATCATTTGACCAGCTAAACATGATCAATCGTTGTAATGATACCTCAAACTGGAAGAAAAAAATGATGTCATATTTACAGATTTACAGTTACAGTGAATTTTAAAATAAATTTCATTGTATCTGTCTGTTTTCCTTGTAGGCTAGTGGGCTTGGGCAATGAATAATAATATGTGCTGAGGAGGATGGCGAAAGAATTTCAGGCAGGCAAGAGCACGAACAGAAACTCAGAGCAGAAGGACATCATGTTCTAGATTCTAAAAATGATCAAGTGTAACTCATATAGAGAATGAGAGTTGCCAAATGAGAAACAGAGATATAAGAGTAGAGTTGAGAGTAGAGTTCCCCATCAGTTTGAAAGCTGGAATTTATACATTTGCTACTAAGTTTTACTTTCTCAGAAATGATGAATGATTGTCTGAAAAGAGATTATTTTCCATTTTTATTTAGAGCAGGTATCAGCCAACATTCTTCCACAAAGCAAGATATAGTAAGGCTTTCTGGTTTCTGACACCACCACTTCACTTTGCTGGTACCATAGCCATGGGCAATATATAAACGAATGAGTGGGCAAGCATTTCAATAAATGTGAATGATGGACATTGAATTTTCAATTTCATACCATTTTGACAAAAAAATATATTTTGACTGTGTTTGTATTTTTCCAGTCATTTAAAAATTTTTAAAAAATGTGAATTCACACGCTGTCTAGAAAAGAGAGTTGCAGGATTTCTTCATAGTCTGTCTGCTCACCCCTTGTTTTGAGTATTGCAGCGATTTTGTCAATTCTAACTTACTTCCTGACCTCAGATCACCACGAAACTTCATGAAATCTAGCTTTTTCCTGCATAACACAAAAATTACATAAAACCCAGGATTCTTTGGCATAGTATTTTCTGTGCACTTTGAAAGTTTTGAGACTTGTTTTTGGGGGCTTCTGTATGGGAAGGTTTGGCAGTTCTGATGTCTTTCTTCATTTTAGCCAAATCTTCCCAGATGATTATTCTCCTTAGCCACTTCCTTTTTTAACTGAAGAGCTGGGCATCTTATATTGCTACAATCTAGATCTTAAACCGAGAGTCAAAAAAGACATTTGGATAAAATAATACAGAAGCAACTTGTGCTTTAACATTGATAACCTGAGTTTGACTCTTCTTTTCACTACCTGGTCCTAGAGCAAATGAAATAATATCGTTGGGTCTTCATCTCCTTGTGAGTAATAACAGATGTGATAATTGTGGGCTTCCTTGGTTCAGTTATTGGAGAGTTAAGATAATGGGTAAGAATACACAGCATGAGTTACATGATAAGTATATATTACATTATAGTTATATAATATTAAGAGTATTTTTACTTTTTGCTTTTGATCAATAAAGTGATTTGGCTAAATCACAATGGATTTTTAAGAAAATTCTCAATGTTTTATTACTTTTATGATTTTTTGACCCATAGCCTGGAAAACCAAATTATCTAGCTATTTGAAACTTACTGGAAATCTTCAGAGATTAGGTTCAACTCTGAATACAGTAAAGGCAAGTGGAAATGTATAACAAGAGCAGCAAAAGGGTCAATAGATGGGAAATTACTAACAGGAAACATCTAGGGTAAGGGGATTTTGCCTAAAGTGACATCACAAGATTTTTACTGAAGATAGAGTAATTAGATATCAGGGGGTAGGTTGAGGATGAGGGATCTGATATCCAGTCCTGTTGTCTGGGAAGAGAAAAGTCGTTTTCTCTGGAACTGAGTCTTTCTCCCCTGGATGATGGCATCCAACAGCCAAGCAATTCCTGAAAACCCATCTCACTGATTCCTCCAGTCTCTGTAACCTCTCATTCCCCACAGACACAGCTAAGGCTTCTTCATCCTCCTGTTATGAATCACCTCTTTCCTCAGTTCCAGATTAACTTTGAACCTGATGTTGACTAAGTTTTAAACAATCCCCAAGCCACTTACTGGTTGATGATCTGGAGTAGCTCAAACAGCCTCCCGGTTCACTCTCCCCAAAACCTTTCCCCAGAGGACTCTATTGGGTTCTATTCTATTTGCATCAGGGTGTCCATCTTGGTCCTGTTCCCCATTTGTCATTCCACCAACTTCCTCAAGTGCTCCATTTACTTCTTGCAGGTGAGGTCTTGATTATTCTTGGAAGCTTTGTTTCTAGAGTATTAGTACCTTGTTCATTAACTGCAGCTGTGTCCAGAGTCCTGCCATCACCTGGTGAGACAGAGCAAGCCTGCCAGAGAGAGCTCCCTTTTATAGGAAAGCTATCCCCTCACTAACTTGTTGATCCGTGGATAGAATAATCCATTCATGAGGGAAGAGCCTTCAGGACCTTGTCACCTCCCAAAGTGCACAGCTCTCAAGTACCATAAAATGACTTTGGATTGATATCATAGAATTTAAGAATAGAATAGTGGTTATTGGAGGCTGTAGAGAGTAGGGTGGAGAGAGGGGTGGAGAAAGTTTGGACAACAGGTACTAAGTTACAGTTAGATAAGAGAGATAATTTCTGGTGTTCCAGTGCAAAGGAAAGTGACTATAGATAGTGATAATGTATTGTATATTTCAAAAAAGTTAGAAGGATTTTGAATGTTCTCACCAAAAAGGAATGACAAATATTTGAGGAGATGGATATACTTACCCTGGTTTGAACATTGTTTTAGTCAACGTTTTCACTGCTATAACTAAAAGACTTGACAAAAGCAATTTTAGAGAAGGAAAAGTTTATTTGGAGGCTTATGGTTTCAGAGGTCTCAATCCTTAGACAGCTGTCTTCATTTCTCCCGGCTCAAGGTGAGTCAGAACATCATGGTGAAGAGTGTGGTAGAGAGAAGCAGCTCACATGATGATTAGAGAGAATCCCACTCTGTCAGAAACAAAATATATACCCCAGGCATGACCCCAATGACCCACTGCCTCCAGCCACTCCAGCAGGTTACCTCCAGGGGTAACCTTCAGTTTCCACCCAGTTAATTTCATCAGGGGATTAATTAATTGATTAGGTTAAGGTTCTCAGAAAACGATCATCTCACCTCTGAATGTTCTTGCACTGTCTCATACATGAGTTTTTTCTTGGGGGGGGCTCATATCAGGAATTGTACTCAGGGGTACTTGAATACTGAGCAACATCCCAAACCCTATTTTTTTTTGTATTTTATTTAGAGATAGGGTCTTGCTGAGTTGCTTTGTGCCTTGCTCTTGCTGAAGCTGGCTTTGAACTTGGGATCCTCTGCCTCAGTCTCCTACATGTATCAAAACATAACATAACATCATGATGTATAGAATTATTATGTGTCAATTAAAAAAATAATAATAAAATATGACTTTGGGAATCAAGTTTCTAGCACATGAAATTTGAGGGACACACACAAACCATATCACTCAATGTTCCCAAATTCATCTTTTGAATCATGTGACTTTATTTGACCCCTCTAGTGTATTACCTGCACTAATATTTTCTTAATGTATTTTTCATAGACTTTTTTTTAAAAAAATTAAATAAATGTAACCTTTTTCTAAGCAATCTCTAGATACAGACTGTTTTGAGATGCTATTTTATTTCATTGAATTTAAGATGCCATTGATTAAACAACAGTATTTTTTAAAACGTTAAGAAAAAACATTGTCAAGGAATTAGACAGTTTCTACTAACTTTAAGAGGTATTCTGGCTTCAGAGATGTTAAAATGCTAAGGTATGTGCATGTGTGTGTGTGTATGTGTGTGTGTGTGTGTATGTATACTCTCATCTGTATGTTTTCTGTAACATCCATCTTGAAATTCAGAGTTCTGCTTTTCATTTATTTGACATCTCTCCATGGATACCATTAAAGTGTACCAGACTCAGATTTTGTTCAAAATTTATTCTGTATCTTTTCTTCATTTCTGCTCCTTGGTCTTTATTCATTTCCCTGAATGATAGCCGAACTAGCCAATGATTGCCAAAGCCTGAAAACTGGGACTTATCTATAACTCCATCCTCTCATTTTCCCCTCCATACTATCAATCTCTAAGTGCCCTTGATTCTATGGCCTTCATTCATTTATCTATGTATTTTAAATTAAATTTTTTATTAGTTGTCAATGGACCTTTATTTTGCTTATTTATGTGTAGTGCTGAGGATTAAACCCAGTACCTCACACATGCTAGGCAAGTGGTCTACCCCTGAGCTACAACACCAGCCCCTTCATTTATTTCTTAATCAACTCTTCCACATAATTATAACTATAGATTCAGTATTCCTTTTCCTCTTTCTTTATAGGTTTCTGATCCATCTCCTGACAAAATCTTTTCCTGTCATTTATTGCACAACACTGCCAAATAGACCTACCTTCCCAAGTTGCACATAAGGTTATTTAGCTCTGTCTTTTGCAATTGTCAGGTCTCCATTACCTTCTGAATAAAATCTAAAAATTTCAGCAGGCCACACAAAGATCTGTGTGATCTTTCTCAAACCTATTCTAAGCCCAGACTCCTCTCATTTATCACCTCCTCCCAAAACACACTCCTGCCTACCAGGCCTTTTCTTTAACTATGCCAACCCACTCACCTGTCTCCTCTCATGGGCACCACTCTGCAATATCTCTCTCTCTCCCCTCTTCTTCTTCCTACTTTTCTCCTTCCATCCTTCTTCCTGGCACTTTCTCCTTCTTCTTACCTCTATCTCTCCCTGCTTCCTCCTTTGCCTTTCTCCATCTCAGCTGCTGACACTCTAAGAGCCATTCCCATCTCCAGATCTGAAGGTGCTACAGCTTTGTGCTCCCCTAGTTCCCTGTGCTTCTCTTGACTGTAACTTACACTGTAATTCTAAGAACTATTTTATCATCACTTGACTATTTCTCAATAGACCTTCTTGTCAGTGGGCATTTCAGGTCTATATTGCTATATAACAAATTGCCCTAAGTTTAATGGTTTAAAGCAACCAACCATTCATATGTTTGTCTACATAACACTTAAACATGTTCATTGTTGATTGACTGTGCTCAGCTACCAAATCCCAAATTTTCTATTTGCTAAAGAAAATTATTCAGTGATTCTTGTTAATGTGTGGGAAGGGAGTCTTATTCAGGACCATCATGATACGTATAGGGATGACTGCTCTGGGATTTTGCAGAGGGAGAGAGAGATTAGGTTCAACTCTGAATACAGTAAAGGCAAGTGGAAATGTATAACAAGAGCAGCAAAAGGGTCAATAGATGGGAAATTACTAACAGGAAACATCTAGGGTAAGGGGATTTTGCCTAAAGTGACATCACAAGATTTTTACTGAAGATAGAGTAATTAGATATCAGGGGGTAGGTTGAGGATGAGGGATCTGATATCCAAGTTGATCAGGTATTAAAGGACATAAGGGTCTTGCTCAACTGACAGCAGGGTTCTGTGATAAAACTAGATTTTATAAGTAAGTACACAGATGGGCATAGGAGAAGGTCAGGAGCACCGCTAGAGTGGGCCCCACAAGGATGGTTTTTTGGGTCTCATTTGGATGCAGTGAGATTGCAGCCGGGTCTGGAGTCAGCTGAAGCTGAACCGACCTGGCAGGGTGCACAAGACTGTCATTCCCATCTCTGGCAGTTGATGCTGGCTGCAAGTGCAGCTGGATCTATCTACAGAGCCCCTGGACTTCTCAGCACAGCAGCAAGGTTCTTAGGAAGAGTGCATCAAGTGCAAGCATTCTGCAAAGCCCAGCCAGGAGCTTCTCCTCCTGCTTAAGACCTCAAATCACAAGCCCCCAGAATGTCTGCTGTGTTCAGCTAGTTAAAACCATCACAGAGTCCACCAGATCCAGGGAAAAGAATAGACTCCAGTCACTAATGGCGGCACGACAAAACCAGAATGCTGTGGATGCTGTGGGATGGTTGATGTTGTCGTGACCATCTTTGCAAAAACGATCTTGCACAGTGGAACATTGACAGTGAGCTCTGTCTTCCCAGAGTCACGCGCTGTGTTGGCACAGTGCTTAACAGTTTCGAAACAGAATGCCACATTCATAAAGGCACAGCCTCTAAAAGCAGACCTATCAAAGTTGGCATTTTGAATGGACCATTTTCTGTCCCTAATATCTTGGACATGAGGTATGTCACAGTTACCGCAGTGGTCAAATGAAGACAGAACCTACCTCACGGTATGCTAGTAAAGACCAGGAATATTAATCTATGAAAACCTTAGAACAATACTTGCTACACACACACACCAAAGTTAGCTACTATGACAAGGAGGTGGAGGAGGAAGAATCTGTCCTTGCAATTTTTTTTCATACTCCAACCTAGTTTTAGACCTTGCAAATCTGTTCTCTCCTGTTATAGACCAGAGAGCAATACCTGGATGTATCCTGAGATACCATGGCAACTCAGTACTCTGGCAATCTAAAACATTCTGTATTTTTATGCTGGCACATGAAATTGCCAAAAGTTTCTTTATTTGTTTGGTGCATGCTATATTTTTATTAGATATATACTTGTGTCAGTGTTTATTTGGGAATCTCAAACAGATTTGAATTTTTTCAAGGACTAAAATTTATCCTTATGATACCTTTGTGTGACTTCTACAGGGGCTAATTCAGTGATATACCAAAGATGTAGTAAATACTTATGATTGGTATTTCAGATTATTGACGTGCTGATAATTCTACTTATAAAAATTTAATAAAAACAGTTCTTTGGATTTTCAAAAAGAAAAAGTGATCAAAATACATCATTCAAAAAAAATCCATAGTCATGCATGTAGCTCTATTTCTATAGTTTCTAAGACAACACATCTCATCGATGGAAGGCTTGCTCACGTCTGGACTTTGTGCTGGCTCGTCACCAACTGAGTCACTCTGTGGAAAGAGCATTTGGTAAAGAAGGGTTGCCTCCTATAATGATATGCAACCTTAGCTGGAAATATTTTACATGCTATATGTGAGACTTTTTTAAAATTTAATTTCTCTGGGAGTCGTGAATATCCTGAAGTTTTATGCCAGATTTTATGTGCATGTGTAAAAGTATATTCTTCAAAGAAAAATCTATTATTTTCCTGAGGCTTTCCAAGTGAACTCTAAGTGGGGGTGGAAGTTAAGAACCACTGGTCATGGCAGCCTGGGCAGGCTCTGTTGATCCTTGACACATCTTGGAGGTTGTTTTCATCTGACCACAGCCTAAATAGTATTCGGTCACTATTTCCCTCTTCTTAAGCATAAAACTGGAGGATGGTATTAACAAAGATCCCATAAAATCCATTTATGGTATTTTCCTATCCTAGTGGTATGGACTGTGGGTAAACAGGAATTTATTGCAGTGTAATAGTGGTCTAAAATTTGGACCATGGGAATTATGAGTATAGTGTATAATCTTTGACTTGTATTAGTTTTAAAAGAATTTTGGAACATTAAAGATCAAGAGAGAAAACTCTGGATTATGCAATTAAAAATACATCCCTTTCCTAACACAAAGACACACACACACACATGTGTATAAGTCTGCATGTACATATAGCCTTCCTTTTCCAATATATATAATATATATATATATTCTTACAAAATGTCATAAAATTATTCACTATGTTTTTAAAGTAGTCTCAGTATGTGTTATTTATAGGAAGCCAGATTTATTCTAAAATGATCATAGGAAGACAGATTTATTTAAAAATGATCAGAGGCCCACAAGTTCTGCTAACTCAGAGAAAATCTTTCAATTACATACCAAAATACTCTTTACTTATCTTCAGAGACAGAATTCCTGGAAATTTTAACCCTTAGTCAACTTCAATCATTCAGGAACCACATGCAATTACAAGTCAAGTTCTGAATATTTTCTTTTAATTAAAGCCTAATATTTATAATAATAACTGTAATAATTATGATCATAGCTCTGCATTGAGCATCCACTATGTACTAGATTTAATGCTGATCATTTCATATATAACATCAAGCCATTCATATAATCCATAGTATCATTCTGAATGCCATGTAATTTGCTACTGTTTAACAGAAGTTGTTTTCCGGAGTGATAATACACTTTTCTATTAATGTCTGCTATGGATAGTGGAAGCCTCTTGAGGCCTTTTCAAGACGCTTGTTTTCTTAATTTTTGTTGAATATCTTTTGTTTTCCAGAAGTAGTGCTAAACTCCAAATTACAAAAGGAAGCAAGATAAGCAGTGGCCTTTTCTCAAGTATTCAAATCTATAACACAATATGTAGTAAGAGCATGCATTCATGCAACCTTGGATCTTTCTAGATATGAGGTTGGGTCAAAGTTGTTGCAGCTTGATCTTCAATGGGCAATGACAAATGGAGTTAGTTTTGTTTGAACTGTTTTTGAAGAATGTGTTGCTGTCACTTCATTCATTAAATATGTCACAAGGTTCAACTTAGTGTCTCTTCATTGTTCATCCCTGCATTTAAAAGCATGTTAAGTAGGAAGCGAGTTTACTTTATGGATCCTGGGGCTATCGGTGCACAGGTAGAAGGAACAGGCCTGTGATTTTGAGTTATTCTCACAGGTATGATGGTTAGGGCTGCAATGGCGGTAAACCAGAGTTACTTTTCACTTTTGCTGCTGTAAAGACTGTCTTGTCAATGACTTATCTGTCTGTTGGCCATTTCTAAACACTCTTCCTCAACATATTCACCAAGCCTGTCTGTCTGTCTGTCTATCTATCTATCTAACTATCCACCCACACATCCATTCATCTTGGATTTAGGCATAGGGAAAAAGAATTAACAAACTAAGTAGAGATAGGAAAACACTAGGAGAGTAAAAACAGATTGCTGATAATATTAGGGCTGTTTCTCAGGTGATGATTCAAAGGACAAGCTTAAAATCACTCTGGGTATTTGCTAACAATGCAGATTTCTGTATTCCACCTAATATTGACTTGATCTTCATCTCTGGGATTCAAACCTCAAAATATGTATTTTGATTATAGGGACGGCTTCCCAGACTAGGAATACTGCCAAAGTAGCCCAGAAAGATTCAGCGTGGCAAAATGGAAACTTCATCATAGTAAGTGTCAAGAGAGCTAAATCTTTGGTCCCACATCTGCTGTTAACTAGCAGGATGTCTTTGAGCTGAATCATTTTAATTACCTGGCTTCAATATCTTAGTCCTATGCCTCCACCTCCTCCTCCTCCTACTATCTCCATTAAGTTGTATCAAAACATGACACTCTGATAAAGAAGTATGAGTAATTAGGCAGCATTATTCCAAACACAGTGTCAGAGGAGGACAAATTCTTCAGCCAATCAATTAGCATTCAGTGAACACAAAATGTGGGAGATTTGAGAGATGTAAAAGAAGAGGTCAGTGTTTTCAAGAGCTTACCATCTGCTTTTTGAAAATAAATTTCATTTAAGCCAGGACAAATAATATAATGCCAAAACAGTTAATACAGACAATTACCCTATGAGGTTCGAGTCAGTCCTCGCTTAGAGTAGTCTGATAAGATGTCGCCACAACTGAATTCAAATGGCACTTATAGGACAACTGGATTTAAATTCTTGGAAGTGCTGATTGAATATTTTATAGAACATTCCAGATTTATGATTTGGTTTTCAAACGAGAGGAAAATGTAGTGTGGAAAAAGCACTCAAGTCAGTAGACTACAATTTTAATTCAGTGCTAGTCACAGGATCTTGGGAAGATCATTTTTCAAACTTGCCTGGTCATTATGTCTGTTAATGGTAAACTGTACCTATAACATTTTAACTGAAAGAATCTGTCCTTGGATACTGGCTGTGAGAGTGTCAATATTTACTTCTCTGCAACTAGTAGTATAAGAGAATAGAGAATTTTATCTATAGACCTCAAAGGACACAGATAATGGGAGGGAGTAGGAAGGAACACCCAGGCTGGCCTATTTGGAAAGATTAAGAGGGCTGAAATTCACCATAAAAGTCCTACCTGCTCCTTTGGATTAGGTTGTGGAATATTGATGCCAAATGCCATCACTGATTACTTTGATTGAGTCACTCTGTCCTCTGAGGTTATTCCTGTATTCTGAAATTCACAGAGGAAAATACACTGAGGCAGGGAAGGGAATGGATCGCGGTGTAAATCATACATCATCCAGAGGGCCAGGGCTTTCCAAATACTGGTCAACTGATTTTAAAGAAGAGACTAGACCAATGCTAAAGAAACTGTTCTTTTTACAGATATGAGAACTACAAGTACCTAAAGAAAGTTAGAAACATCCATATGAGGAGAATTTCCTGTGAGCAGCTTCATTGTTAAGATGTTTATCTTCTGCATTTGGAGGTTCATTTATTACTCATTTTTTCTGGATTTTAATCAGGGGAGATTTTCCCTAAACATTCCTGTCCCCTCCTCACTGTCTCTCTTACTCTTCCCCAGGAATGAAGAGGTCATTGTCAGATGCTGAGTTAAGAGGAACTTGGTAAGCACAGCGTAACCCTGGAACTCTTTTTCCCTTGAGAGCTAGGCTGCCTACAAGGAGAATGCTTTCTGTCTGCTCCTCACTCTAGTGTTTAACAGGGAGGACCCAATGTGGGGAAGCCTGTCGTGATTGTTCAGTGCTGCCTGGGCTCAGGGAAATAAGGCTCATTCTGGTGTTTACTACTAGGAAGTCCACTGTGGACAGATACCTAAGCCATACCCATCAGTTTTTGTGTGTATAATACAACTATTTTGATCTTCACTTGTCTGACTTTCTTGCTTCTCTCTCAGATATTTTAAAATTGGGCAGGAAGAATACTATTTTGGAGGCCACCACACACTTGAACTATAAGAAAAATGCATTTCACATACAGTTTTATTCATTTCACATATTTTTATTATAATTTGCTGAGTCCAGATAAATCAGGTCAAAGGATTGTTGAAATAACCTCACATGGACCTGATGCAGATGTCAGCTTCCTACCAGGAGTTAGTTTCGGTGCTTGGCCAAGGAGTGAGGTGGAATCAGAGAAGCAATAATCCAAGGTCAGTAGTTTAGGAAGTTTGTAGAATGAAACCCCTTCTTCCCCAGGTACCAGGACAGGGACATTTGAAGGAGAGCACAAGGTAGCCCTTGTGTTTCAGTATCAACACGTTGAAAGGTTTTGAATATCTCCAGAAAAAATAATAAACTTAATTTTGAGTTTTCAGGAATGGCAAATACTATAGGACATTGCCATCATTGTCATGGAAGCTTGGTTTCCCAGCTTACATAACCATTTAGAGCCACCTTGTTACCATCAGGAATTTTATCAGGATGAGGTTTGAGAGGAGAAATACAAAGGTTTTTGTGAAGGTCTGTAAACAAGTCTAGATGGCACCTAACAAAATGCCAGAGGGAATAATTTATGAAGTAACACCAGCGAGCCATTAAGTGTGGAGATTCCTTATTGGTTGACTGCTGTATCTAGTTTATGCTAATTAAGATAAGGTGTGTGGAATGTATAAATATCGCTCCGGTCCTACAATAAACGGCTTCCACTCCTGCTGTATCGATCTACACAAGTTGTTCATCACCCCCCCGGTTAGTTTGCTGCAGCCGGACTGCGACAGGTTTTGAAACCTGGTCTACTAATCTTCTGCATAATCTAGGCCATGGGCACTCTCAGAACATATTAAGTGTAAAAGAGGCCTGAAGGTCAAATACTTACACCATCCAAGAGATCCAAGGTAGGTTAAGTATGGCTGAATGAGACCTGAATTTGGGATAATTCCATGATGAATTAGATCTTAGTAAGTATTACACCTGAAGCAGGTTACTTAACTTCCCACAGCTTCAGAAGTTTTTTCAAGAATCTGCAATATAGTGCTCATAATAACTCTTGCAGAGAAATAATCCTCCTTGTGAAATCCAATTGCATATCATAAATGTTCAATATATTTAGTTGGATTAGATGTCAGAAAGAATGAAATCTCACCTTTAGACTGTCTTCTTCTTCATTCTAGGAAGAAAAGATGGATAACACTTCAGTGTCTGAGGTTATATACCATTACAGTGATTTCACACTAGAGATTACCATAAAATACTTTCTGCAGTGTCCTACTTAAGAATTCACACCTATTAAGCAACTTCTACTCATAACAAGATTCAGAAAGCTGGGAACTGGTTTGAGAAGCTATCCTGTGGTTAAATAGCAGAGATAATATATTATTGACAAGAAGGAAAAATTCCAGAAGTCTCGCCCCAAGTTTCTCTTTTGCTAAAGCCAAAGTCAACACAAGGTAGATGTTCTTGGTCCTACATGGATAAAAAACTCTCCCTCTTAGCAAACTTACAGTTTGATCAAACATTTGAATGAGAAGCATTGGAAATAAGACATACTATTGAATTTACAGACAGATTAATCCTTAGAATACGTTTTCTTTTATAAGCTCATGCTAAGGACAACTGTATTATTACTAGATAATACTGGACCCTGTTTTATTACTAGGAAAAATAAACACAATGCATGGAATATGAATTAAAAGAGGTCTTGCCATTTCTCACATCACAGGACTTAATACATTTTCCATATTGTGTTTCTGATTAGTAGAGAGATGCAAAATTCCTACTATGATGCAAAATTCCTACTAGGCCAACCATTGAGCACATTTTTTATATTATTGTATATTTCCTGGGAACTACCAGTTACTGTCCAGAGTTTGGGGTTGCATCCTTACTTATATACAGTACGAAAATATTAATGCTATTTCAAAGACCCTGCCACATGGAATCCAGAGTGTTTGACATCATCAGAGAAGAAAGTAGTGACAAATGGGTGAGAGCACCCTAACTCCAATGAGGTACTGCATGGTACTAACCCTTCGCCAACCACTTATGTTGGCATCTCTTGGGACTTAAAAACATTAAGTTCTAAGTTTCACCGATACAGTTAGTGCTGCTGTCATATCCTCAATTCTGATAGAAAAGTCCACAAGCTGGAAGGAAAGAGCAAGATGTCACAGACTCAGGACAAGGACTGCAAATATTTTCTTCTTCTTTCATTTGACCAACTGCAAATGAACATGATGCCTTTGGATCTTTTGGTTTCTACCACTCAACTCCTTCTGTGTGTTTGCCTATACACATGACAACCACACTTGTATTCTTTCGCTAGACTTTGGTCATTTTCACAGTATTATGAGTTGTGACAAGAACATGAGACAATCGGGTTTTAAACCTGTCAGCCTAGGACACTTTAATTCCAATCTACAAAACTTTTACCAGTTCTTCTCACACCTCCAGTGTCAGGTCAATGATGCATCTATTGACAAGCAAGAGTTGCCTGGAGGTACTTTTTAGTCCTTTGTTAAAGTGTGGCTTTTATTTCTTTTGGACTCCCAGTAGAGTGTGTGTGTGTGTGTGTGTGTGTGTGTGTGTGTATGTGTGTGTGTGTGTACCTCTCCCCAGTCATCTTGGAGAAAAAAGACCCAAGGTGAAAATCCTGCTTGGATTCACTGATTATTGGAAATATCTCAAATACTTAAAGATGTAGTTGATCTGAACTTCAAAGCATGATTCCATAGTTGCCTGTAACTAGATAATTTCTGACTCTTGAAACACACTGTAGAAAACGTATCTAATTTTACTTGCTACATTTTCATTCCAAATAAAAGGAAAATAAGGCACATTTACTGCTGAATTAAAACATTCTAAATGATGGTGAACCCAATGTTTTCAGCATTTACTGGAACATTTCTGAGTTTTGAATAGTGTAAACAAGGAGAAATAAAACCCAAAACACTTAAAGATCAACACATAGTGGTTGACTTCAAATTTACCAATTAAACACACTAAATGAGAATACAACATTTACCATAAACATTTCCTCAAAATGGGAAACACATAGTAAGTTATTTAAGTTAAATACAGGGGCTTTATGAACATTGTTTTTATCTTTTTCATTTAGCCATAGATCTGAACCAGACTATCAAACTAGGCTTAGAATATATAGCATATACTTTCCATTCACAACATGAATGCCTTCTAAATTCTAACTGCAACAAGCATTTAGAGGATGGCCATTTTCATCTTTGCTGATTTAAATGAAATTATGCAATGGAATTTGCTATTACTTTAATTATCCAGTAAAAATCATAGTTGACTTTAAAGGTGTCATTTAAAAATCCCCTTTTGTTGGTCTGACTTTGTTTTTCAGAGACCACATTTTCTTTTCTGAGTTCCTTTCCTCCACATATAGACATGTGTCTCCCCCACTGCAAAAAAAAAAAAAAAAAAAAAAATGCATGTGCTTGGCTTAGAAAATAAAAGAATCACCTGATCAGTTCTTGTTATTTCTTGTTAAAGGCAAGCATGGTTTCTGGAGAGCAGAAAGGCTTTATTCCAGGTTTGATTTCCTTTCTTTCAGAGGAATATAAATTTGGTGTCTAAACTCTTTGGCTCTACCAATGGGAAGCTTGGAACAGAAGTCAACTGAGTGCTTTGAAGATTCCCTCCTCCCTGGTTTCTCAGTGGGTCGCTATGTCCCCTGCACCAGCCAGCTTTCTTGGGGACTTAGTGCTGACCTTTCTGGAATTACAGGGCTTCTGGAATTACAGGGCAGGTAATTTCATTTGACTAGCATAACCACTTTATAGTTTCTTGACTACAACCTGTTCACAAAATTAAAAATCATCTTTTGCAGTGTTTCATTTGGCAGAATATGGCTATTGCAGATTTGTTACAAATTGCCCATAGAAATAAACATATCGAGGGTATTTGATTTTATTTGACATGCCACCTTTCAAGTTTCTCAACTTGGATGGATGGTCATGGGAGATTTGGTGGCTGAGAGAGGGTTTGGGAAATGGATATTGCAGGTTACGATCCTAAGAGGTTGAAACTTTTTGAAAAATGGTCTTATTATTCTAAAATAAATAAAAATGGTCTTATAATTCTATTACTATATTTTAGTGAATTTAAAACACTACCACTGGGATCTCAAAATTTGTTGTGAATTCTCTTAAAAGTACATTAGTCAATGTTAAATGTCAAGTTTTCCATTAATAATCCAACAGAGGAAGATGGAGTTCACTCCTATTCACCAGCACTACCACTTTTATATCACACTTGATCTTTGTTAATAGCCTTAGTAGATAAATTATTTCAAGTTTATCTTTGGGCCTGTCTGTTCCTTTAGTGATATTTTAAGCATCATTGAGGATTTTGAATGACTTCAGACTCTTACTCTCTCATAGGTTCCTGCATATTTATGCACAGGGTCACACACCAAGGGTTTACATATGACCTGTGCTCTCATTATATCTCACTGCTATAACTGTAACCTAGGATAAAGATGGCAGTGGTAAAATATAGAATTTTAGTCTTCAGACATCAGACCTAAAATCGTATAAACGTATATGAGCTAACACATCTTCTTTCTGCTAGAATCCTTTATTCTTGCTCTTCATTTACTCTGTGATGCAAAAACTTGAAGGCAAAATATTGCAAGAGGTAATACATGTTGCCAAAGGCATCTTTTTATAATTAATAAACTTCATAATTATAATACTGACAGGAGACTAGTAGTGCATTCTTTTTGGTACTAGTCACTTGATCTTTACAACACCATTATCAATCTCCTCTTTTTCACAAATAAGGAAATAAATTTCAGAGAGGTTAACATCATGGAACAAAGTGATATCTCCTTCTATGAGGTAGGCCATAAGCAAGTTTATATGCCAAGAGTTTATGAGATACATATTCTTGACTTGTACTCAGTTGAGGGGTAGTATTAAGTTGCATGATCAAACACAAGTGTATACTTCTGCCACTTCTGTTCAAGTATTTTCCTGAGTGCTACTGAGTGCATGGGGGATGGTGGAAAATGTAGAGAGCTGGCAAAGACAGGGAGAGGTCTGGCTTCAGTGAGATCAGCACCTAAACCCACTGCCAGTGGATCTGGCTCATCCCTGGCTCCTCCCAGGGCATACAGCTCATTGTTCACTCTCCCCAGTGTCCCTCCAGGACACTCATAAATTCAACTCTTTCTCTCATTGGTACACACTCTGTCTGTGTCATACTTTCAATCTAACACTTGAAATCTGACTTTAAAAATAGCTTCTTGCTTAGTTTCCCTTCTAGTTTCCCAATCAGAAAATATGTTCTTCAAAGACAGATTTGAGATCTACTCTTGCCATGGCCTCTGCCTCTACCCTCATTACTCATTCCAGTATTTAGTCCTGAGTTTAGAGAAGTTATTTTACAATATGTGCTTCTGTCCATGTGATTATTATAAACCTCAGTGAAGGGTGATGGCCTAAAGTTTTGACAAAATGGGCATAAGCTATAACTTTTTCACTAGAACTGTAAGGAAATACGTGTCTTAGAATACTTTTAGAAAAGGTGGGCAATGTTCTGGGCTTTTGTTGAAATTCTATCAAAGGCAGAACATGTCACATTTCAGAAAAGAAAAGCAAATTCAAATTCAGTTTTTAAATTCAGCAACCTATTGGAATAGAACTACACAACACCATTAAGTCAACTGAAATTAAAGATTTTTAAAACTTCTGGGCTTAGACCTATGTATCACTTTGTGAACTTAGAAAGTACAGGACACATTTTCAACTTCCTGTTTCATGGTAAAAAAAAAAAAATCAGATTTTACTCTCCCCTCTCCAACTACAAAAAAAAAAAAAAAGGAAAACCCCCTAGTTACTAGTTTCTGAGCCAACAGAAAAACATTCAAACGAAGAATCTCACCATCATGAAACACTGAAAGAGGAATTTTATATTTTGGGATGAATGTTAAAAGCTTATGTTTTACTTTTAAATAAAGTTGAGCCAGGGCTCATGTAATTAATCTGGTGAGTTTCCTGAAGATATCCCCTAATTCCTGGGGAGAAAAAAGTATTTCCTGTACCAAAAACATTTTTAATAGATCTTCCAGTGAACAAAGAATGGTCACCCTTATTTCCCTGTTCCATGTGCCAAAGTTGCTGGGAAAGTTGTTTCTCATTGTTTCAGCATTAAGTCAACATTTGAAAAATGGAGACTTTTTTAAAAATTGTAAATCAAAGGATTAATATCCAGGTCATGGGTAATAGAAATTTCACCAGCTTTGGTGCACTGGGCTCATGAAATTGAAACAAGTGGCTCCATTCATGATTAATAAGAATATACGGTTGTGTTTAAACTAAATATCAAAGTCCTAGTTGAGTCTTAGGGACCAAGTGACTCCATGATATAGAGCCCCCTTGCTGCCTTTTTATGATTTTTTTTGCAGAACTCTTCACACAATTTACAACCTTGTAATCAGTGGGGTCCTATAGATCAAGGTGTAAGCAGGGTAAAATATGTTTTGTTAAACAAAAATTGTGAAACACCCCATTGTGGCATATAAATTACTATTTCTTCCTTACTTTTCTGCTTCAGATTTACAACATTTATCTGACACATTTTTTTTAATACAAGAGAAAATCCAATTACTTACATATATTTAAACAAGAAGAATGATTTATAAATGTCATTACTGGGATGCTCAACCCTTGAGCTCAGTGTTACAGTTGTCCTTGAGCACTTAGTTTGTGTCTATTAAATTCTAGTTCATATATGTTGAAATGCGTTTTTTTCCCAGCCTGTGTTGTGTCAATTGGCAGGTCAAGGAGTTCAACTTAGTCAGATACATCACATAGCTAAACATTCAGCTTCCTTTTATTGCAGAGAGAAACGGACACTACATACAGCAAACTTTTTACTTGAGAACCTGTCATTTAGAATGTGACACAAGATGATTGATAAATAGATAGCTAGGTATGTAGCTATCTGGCTATATAGGTAGATAGATGATAGATACCAGGTATAGAAAATTTTAGGATCCAGTTTTCCCCATATCTGCCAAACTGTATTTGGACTCATTGAAAGCCTGGTAAATTATTAGCCCCATGCTCTGCATTATCAGATCCAAATGTTTGGGGATGTGATTAATTTTAGGCTTTTAGTATATAAATCATAAAAACAAAAGGAGAATGTTCTTGTTAACCTAACATTCTGGAGCTTGTCCTAATGTGGAAAGTTATATTGATATTAACTTGAATGGATGCCACTGGCTGGAGAGTTAGATAAGACATGGAGAAAGAGGAATTTGGCAAAGATATTTTCAGTATCATAAATTAATATTTAAGGGATGATTAGGAAGAGATTTAAATCTGTGAGAGTGTGAGAACTCTTAAAAGAATGAAAGCATTCACAATTACCCCAGGATCATCTCACATTATTAATTAATACTATTTACATTAAGGTAGCATTTAGGAAGTTTATCTTCTCTGCTTTCCTGCATTATCTCATTTGATCCTAGTAAATAATTCTATAAATTTTCTGATCCATTTTACAGAAGAGGAAACTAATTCTCAAGTTTGGGTGCTGCTGTTTAGCATTCCCCCCCAATTTTCTGATTAATGGATTGTTATTACTTTTAGAAATTCATCTAAATTTTAAGATGCCTAAAATATACTGAGGTAGAATCTTTGGTCAATTGTATAAGGAAGTGCAGAGAGGGACTGTGTATGGATTGAGTGAAATTTTTAAATTTTAGTCACTGTGCTGGGCACTTTATATCACTTTAATTTCAGAAGATGATAAGAAAGTCTTCATCAACCCCATTTAATAGAAAACTGAGATTTAGGTAACCTAGATGGGAGCTGCCTGACTGAGGCTAAACCTAGGGGATCTTCTGAGGCCCAAACCTCTTCCATATCATGTTCTCCTTCAAAACACACGCACAGATGCCAATGGCTTTGATCATTCATCTTTTTGTCCAGTTCCCAGTAATCTACAATATCTTCTTGATCCACTCAATATATTGAGCATTACAATTCTGCTTCCTTGACAGGCACAGGAAGCTATGAAGAATTCATTATGTAGGAAGAATAATAATGAGGGAAACAACATTAGCATTCAGAAATTGATTTTGCAACACAAATAAGCTTTTTTTTAATGGTAGAAAAATTATTAAAGGTCTAAAGTCCAGGTTAAACAGAGTGTTGGGAGGAGAGAAGCTATTTTATAATTAAGCTGTGGGGCTTTGATTCTGTGTTAAATGGTTTGTTGAAAACTAACAATGCAACCTGTACCTAAACGAATATTTTCTCCGGATGCCCTATCCTGTAATATTTCATGTCTACTTAAGTTTGAGATATTGAAAGAAAATGAACAGAAATTCAAATGGACTCTATAATGATTGTGTGTTTTTGCTTCTCCATTTGTTTTCGGCCTCACCATAAAGACAGTGTAATTTCATTAATTAGCCCAAATGGTCGAAAGAACCATCTCTTGCTGCCAGGTGATCCCTACTCAGTGTCACTGTGATGCTACATAAGGTGAAACTTTTGCAGAGCAATACGCACGCAGCCAGGACTGCCAGTGATTGAATTACCATGTGTTGGCAGTATCTGCTGAAACTAGATCAGGGTAAGTCCTGTGAATAATACGTGTAACACATTCAGCAAGAGCAAGATGACTTATCTTAGATAGAATACATTTGCTTCTCACTTCTGCTGTTAGTGTTTAGCCTGTCTTACAGTAATTATAAATCAATGCCCAAAGACACAGAATAATTAGTATTTTTCCCCATTATAATAAATGGCCCTGGAATATTTTACTTTTGTGCTTTCTGTGGCTTTGGCTACGTTCTAATTTTTGCTGGTGAAAAAAATTACCTTAAAAGGGGGTGCAATGGGATGGATTGGTTCATACGCAACCTATAAAAGTCATTCGAGATAGTTCAGATTTATGACATTACTGTTTTCAGAGTTAGAATGAATCCCACTTAACTTAAATATCACTATCTTGTTTGTCAGGAACTCTGACAAGCTGAATAAATACATAAAGGGGAATCTTGGAAGTGGGGAGACAGACTGGTGACTCATGACGGGGTCAGAGCCTTGGCTATTTGCTTAGGAACAGATCGCTTTCTGGCTGCCATGGGGAGGAAGTGATGATGGAGGGCAGTTAGCATGGAGCAGCGTGGTCTGAGCAGCTGGAGGGTCAGGGGTTAAACATGTGCTATCTCAGCTATGCTGGGTGCAATAACAACATCAGGCATCAGGAGAATGATCTATCAAGGCAATTAGTCAAACAGGCCTGTGGTAGTCCAGATAGGCGGGCTCTGTTTGCATCTGTTTATCAGCGTGTGATAAGAATCCTTGTGAACCTTTTAGCTACCTTGAGAAAGTAGACACCTGGATGGTAAACATAAGACAACAGTGTCTTTAAAAATTGATTTTGAAAAATAACTGCAACTCCCAGATGGGATCAGTTTTTTTTTTTTTTTTTTTTTTGGCACAAGCACACATTTTATTTATTTAGCCCTATCCATGAATATTTGGGTATAAAGTAGCCTCTAGGTCAAATATATTACATCCTTGTTAAAATTGTGAATATAAACTCACATTAATTATACGTATGAATGGGTTTCACTGACATTTCCATACATGCATTTACTGGGTTTTAATGGTATCCACACTCATTACATTAAATAATCTATTTCTGGTTGCTAAAGAAAAAAATGAAGAAAAAGTAAAAGTGGGAAATCAGCAGGGGAAGAGGAAGGAGAATAAGAATTTCATTTTCTTTCTTTTTTTTTTAATTCCTCCTACTTCTCAGTCTATTTTCCCAAGAGCAGAAATTACAAAATTCTTCTTTTGATCAAATGTGGAATTTGGCCCAGCTGCGTTAGGAAGTGGAAAAGATAATTTACATTGTTGTGGTTTTTCTATTTTTCTTCAGGATTTTCCTGTAAATGCCACTCAGACACTCAAAACATTTGTCTTTCTTGGTTCATGGTGACCTGATTTCTGCTCTTCTGATTGCAATGGACCCTTTCTTCTGCCCCGATGTGATTACACCAAGTCACACACGTCTCAGACACTTGTGAAGGGGCCTTTCATAAGAACTATCTGTGACTAATTATGTGTAATATGAATTTTAATGCATTCTGTTGTCATACATAACAAGTCAAAATTTAAAAAAAAGATATTCTGAAATAATTAGATACTAGTAATTGTCACACAACTTTGTGAATAGACTGAAAACTACTTTAAAGTGCATTGTACACTTTAAAAAGATAAATTTTATAGTATGTGAATTATGTCTCAATAAAATTATATACAGGGGGAAAAACTCAGAATTAGAAGCTCTTGATATGATAGTTAAGGTTAATTTTGTATAACAATTTGTAGAGCCCTGAATATGAATGGGCTTACCTCTGTACATTTGCTCACGTGTTTCCCTGTACCTAGAAGGTTCTTCTATTTCTATGCACTTTGGCTTGAAAGTAGATAAACCTTAAAATCTACCTCCAAGAGGAGAGTGCTTAGGTCTTCAAAAGCAGCAGAAAAACTGATAGTTTCACTTATTCCTAGTTGTACTTCTTTTTTAACCCAATTCAGCTGAATTCATGATTTCATTATCCCATCTGGTATTAAAAGGTTATCTTCTACCTTAGCTTCATCATTTCATTTTTCCAAGAGAGTGAAGCATATTTGAGCAGGAAGTCATTCTTTCTCTTAATCTTCTCATAAATCCATCCCCTAGCAAAAAGCCAAGCTGAGAAGGTAGCTACTCATATGCATACAGGAACTACTTCTATTTCTGTTATAGCAAATGTCTGTGTGACACTGGGGTATTTAATTAACTTCTCTGAACATGACCCCCCCCCCCTCCAATTTTAAGTTGGAAAGAAAGAGAAAGTAGGAGTATTTCATGAAAAATTTAGTGAGAATTTAGTGTACAGAGGTACCTCATACAGTGCTCAGAAGCACTATATCAATGGCTCAGCATTGGCACCACCGGTCCAGTTACATTGACCTATAGATGTATGAGGGCTTCTCCATTCTAATCCCAAACTCACAATAGGACAATGTTATTTTGGTTACCAAAACAGTTAAGGTTATTTTGCTGGATTATTTTTTAAATGGTTTTAAAACTTTATTTTTAAGGGCAAGTTTTAATTCAAAGTAAACTTGAGCAGTAGGTAGAGATCCCTCATTTCTGCCTTGCCCCACATAGGCATAGCATTCCCACACACTCCACCAGAGCGGTGCATTCATTACCAATGAGCCCACATTAACACATCATTGTTAACCAAAGCCTGTACTTTATGTTAAGATTCACTCAAGAATATAGTTTCGGATGTTGAATAGGCTCTATTCAACATCAGTCAATTATTAATTCTTGTTTCTATTTAACAAATTTATTCTTCCCTAAGCTGTGACATTTATAGTGCTAATGAGATATGATCTAGGACTACCAGGAGTTTTTAATGTAGTGTTTACTACTCTTTATCTAAAATCGGATATATTTAAACTCTTTTCACAATGGACGTCTATGTGGAGTTCACTTCTACCAGGCCCATGTCCTATAATTGCATTCTTATTAAGATCATGCCATATAGGTTTCTGCCAAAATACAAAGGAATGTGTCTTCTGAACCTTACTATTCATTCCAGAAGTAAAATGGAAAAAAAAATTTTAAAATCACAATTCTGTTAATTTGCCATTGGAAAGCATTTTAAAAAGGGTCTTATAAAAGTTGTTTCTGGACAGATGCTTGTGTTCATTTCTAAGTTATTATTAGACTCAGAGAACACATCAAAGGCCAACGACAACGCAATCTGCTTTAGCACAGAATTTGGGATAATGCAGATCTGTTTTGACCTTCAGATTTTCACATTAGAGCTATCTTTCCAGAACAGGCCCCTTTATGAAATCCTGTGCTGTCTCGGGGATCCTGTGGATGCTAAAGAAGCAAGTCTCGGCCAAGGGAAGGAAGCTACATGGAAGACATGACGTGATGTGAAATTGACTAGCACTAAACTGCCAGTCATTGGGTAAAAGTCTTGTACCTGCCTTTTAAAAACCAGCTGATTTGGAGGCCTGGGGTTCAAATAGAATAGATGGAACAGAGGGTTGGGAATAGGATCAGTATATTGAAAGGCAGCCTCCCTCACCTTCTTTGCTCCTGCCACTCTGGTTTCCTAAGCATTCTTAAAGGTCACCTGCTTCCTCCTTTTGCAGGGTCTTGGCCATATTCTTCTCTGTCTACAAAGCAAATCTTGCTTTCAACTTTATCAAATAATACTTTCCAGTTCTCAGTAAAATTCCACATAAATGATCCTGATCTACAGACTTAATCTGGGATTCTTCTCTTGTCCTAGTGCGTCATAAAATATTCATAGGATTATTCAATAAATATTTGTTTTAGCCATTGGAGTCCAAGTTCTCATGGCACCAGTCTTGAATATCCTTATTATACCTTGCTTGTAGGAGGTGCTCAATAAATGCTTATTCAGTGAATTAAAGAATATATGTTATAGCAGCAATAAATGCAAAAAAGGATGACAAGTTATTAAATGCTTGTATTGACTTTTCTAGCTATATGAAATGTCATGTGATTTTGCCAGATCTTAGATATTTCAAAAAACTTGGATATTGTACAAAATGAAATTGATGAATACATTTTACTGTGAAAAAGTGACTATAATTGTGATTATTAGGCTTTTTTTCCATTTTTTGAGTAAATTAATAAGGTGAAAATCAATTTAAGCAGTTGTATTTTGTAAAAGTTTTTTTAATTGACTTTTAATACTAATAAGCATAATAGCAGGTTTCCCTTTTGACCTTACTTATCTTCTTCATGGGGCCACCGGAAATACAATAAAGCATTGAGTAAATTTGCAAAAAGATCAGGGAAAATTAACAAATGATCTAATTTTAACTTATTTAATGACTTAATTTTTATCTACAAATTAGGCAAAATTCAGGCATATTGATTTGTGCTAATGATTTATGTTGTATAGGTATTAAATAAACCATCTATTTATCAAACATGGCATGTCTTCTGAAAATAATCTCTGTTTCTGACATGATAGTGATGTAAAAGACACTGAATTAAAAAATATCATGACTATTGGTTATGTTCATATGTATTTTGACTAAGGTCCATGAACTGGTTCTATATGAAAAAACTTGCTGAAAATTATAATTCAGTGCTAGTGGATAAAAAAATGTAGAAAAGTAGCAATCAAAGATTTAGGATTAATCAAATCATTCTGGAGAAATATAAGTTTATGAAATCCTAATCAAGAAATTCTGACTTCTGAAATGACTTCACAGGAAGAAAAATCTAAGATATAGTGGCATCTATATTTTATTTTATTAATTTATTTATTTTGTTACCGGGAACTGAACCCAGGGGAACTTCATTCTGAAGTTATACTTCCACCCCTTTTTACTTTTATTTTGAGACCAGGTCTCACTGAGTTGTTGCTAAACTGTTGAGACTGGTCTCAAATTTGCAATCCTTCTACCTCAATCTCCCGAGTATCTGGGATTATAGGTGTGTGCCACTGTGCCTGACTTGTGATCTGTATGTTATAGAAAGCTGTAGGGTGTACCATATTTTGAGGTGAGTTTACTATTTTCTAAGTGTTGCCATGCCTGGGATGCATTGAACAGAATGTGTTGGCTCACAGCAACATGAACTAAGGATCTAATGTAGCCTTGAGTTGTTACAATAGGTTCAGTAAGAGGAGGAGAGCAGTGGATGATGCCTGAAGTCTAGAGAAGTAAGATGTAATGTGAGAAATCAATGACAGTGTGGGGGAGTCAGCTCAGGAGCATAGAGTTGACTAAATTAGGAAAAGCCTAGTAGATTGGTCAGTCCATCAATGCCAGAGATTACCCAACAAGGGAAAGAGCAATTTGGCCACAAGTATTAGGACAATGGATCAAGAGGGCTTGGGAAACAAGTTGCAGGTATGCCCTTTCACAAGATTGTTGATCAGTGTTCAAGTTTTCTAATTCCTGTATACATAGCTGTACCTAAATGTACATAATACATACATTTGTATCCTTAAGCTAAATAACTCAAATGAGTTTAGAAAAGAGCCCGCATTCTTATTTTTATTTTTAAAAATTAATGTTTTAATTTACAAATCATAATCATGTACATTTATGGGATACAACGGATGTTTTGATATATGTGTTCAATACAGAATGATTGAACCAAGCTAACTAACATATCTAGCAAATCAAGCTAATTAACATATTTATCAAATCACTTATTTTTGTGGCGATACACTTGAAACTTATTCTCTTGTTTATTTTGAAATATATAATATATTTTACTGAATATATTATTGCACATAAGAGATTACATAACACTGTCTAGCAGAAACGCTGTAGTATTTGACAAGTAGCTCCCCGTTAGCTCTACCCTCAGGTAACCATGATCCTATTCCCTTCTTCTGTGAGTGAGTTCAGTCTTTTCCTATTCCACATGCAAGGAAGACCATGAAGCACATCCTGAGTTTTCTTCAAGGAGGGGTAGAAGAAGATTTCCTGGTGATGGGTATATGCAGCCCTGATCTATTTCCATTGTGTTCTTTTTAGATTTGGGTGTCATTGGTTTTTATCTTCCAACTCTCTCAATACTGTTTATGCACTATATAATCAATATTCTTTTAATGCAATTGGCTTTGATAAGCCAATATTTATTGTTAAGGTGAGCTCCCCCCAAGTGTTTTTAAATGACTCATATGTTTAAGAGACTAATATATTCTTAAAAATATAACAGCCCTTCCCATAATATTGTGGTTTCTCAAGTTTCAAAGGGCACGTCCTCCTCATAAAACACAGATAGCTATACTTCTGTAGATCAAAGTATCTAGGTTATGATAAGAGGCTTATGGTCTCAATAAGATTTTAGGTTTAGAAATTTACATAAATTCATATCTAGCTGATCTCATGAGTTTCATAGAAATCTCCAAGGACTGAAACTTGAAATGCATATACTCTTTTTTTTTCTAGGCCAGTTGAGAAATGAAAACATTCTTAATTATTTCAAGCCTGTATAGTGGTGGTGTACAGTGTAATTAACTTTGATATGTGTTTCACACCCAATTAGAGGGTATTTTAACACCAAGATAATTGGACCCAGCAGCACCTGGGAAGTGTAATCAAACAAGTTTATCATCACATATTATTGTCCTATGATCCTCTGCATTTTTTTAATGCCACGTGTAAAGAGAATGGTCAAGACATCTGGGAAATGTTGCTCATTATTGAAACTTTAGTAAGGCTTAAATCCAGTTCAAGGTGTTCCTGTTTACTTAAACATCCTTCACCTGTGCTATGGCTTCCTGACCCTTGCGCTACTTTTGCTAATGATTTCTTTACTGCTTTCCAGAATAATGATACCCATCTACTTTGGTTGTCAAGATGTTGTAACATTTTCTTGGTAGTGGAGATATTATATAAGTTTTTTTCTTTGGGTTAACTGGGGGTCCAGTGCAAAACTGGAGTTGAGGATATAATCCATGTACTGGAATTTTCAAATACTATGCTTCCATTTCAGGTGCAAAGAATCCAACTAGACAGTGTTGTCTGTGAGTCGTTTGTGGACCTTTAGACTGAGAACTTAATAGAAATGCATATCCTCAGACTATAGCCTAGGCCTACTATCTCTGTATTTTAAAAAACTCCCCAAATAATGCCTATCTATGAACATTTGAGTTTGAAGACGTGCATCTTGCTAGAGTAAAAAAATCCTCCAGAAAATATGCATGGATTATTTATCTTCCTTGTCTTGATGGAAGTTGAATGCTTGATGATATGTATGAAAGGGGGAAAAGCAGGAAATAACAAAAGAAGGCAGTATAACTAGTAGTCATGGATCAAGTGCCTCAAAATACATAAAGGAGCCAGGAGCCTTCAAATGCATCTGGACACAATTGGTCTCAGAGTTCACTCCCTCACCTTGATCCCTATTCTTTCTAGTTCTGCTGTTTTCAACTTGTTGCTGACTGAAGCTGCCTGGGAGCCTTAATTCAAGACTGAGTTGTCCCTGGTGAGTTGTGCCCTTCATTATTAACACTATAGTGACATGACACTCTGACTTTAGATATCATAAATGAGATCAAGGCCATAGTCATCATTTTTCTTTTTTTCATATTCCAGAAAGCAAGAATAACACTTTTTAACTAAGCTTGCTTAGTTAAAGGACTGTTTCATTTCTTTTGGTCTCTCTTTGCTCCTGGTTTGAATAACATGTCATGAAAAGTCCTGGTAATAAATTCACTTATCTTTAGTTAAAGATGTGGCATTCTTCTATACTTTGTAGGAAGGATCTGAGTTCCTCATGGCATGGATTGTACACATGACTAAGATATCAGAATCCCGTAAATCTTGGCTGGATTGTTCCTATAGTCCTTCTCCAACATGATTATTTTTTTAAGCTGTACAATCACAATAACAGTAGAGTATTTGCTAGCTTGGTGACTTTTAATACTATATTTGGCCCAATTTAAGATATTCATTGTGCCAACTAATAAAAAATACCCTAATGCTAAAATCAAAAATTAGTTAAAGTTGAGGAATCAAGTCTTCAAAATTCCAATGCTCTGATTTTTTTTTTCTAAATTAGGAATGTACTGAGAGCTAGAGATTTTACACACACCCATGCGTGCATATATATATATATATATATATATATATATATATATATGACAGAGATGGCCAGTCACTGACCAAGTGAAAATAGCAATGTATTTAAGAAACAAAATGTAAATACAAAAGTTGCATATACAATATGTGTCTTAAGAGGCCCTTGCATATCAGAAGAAAGCACTACTGACAGCTAGATAGATCTGTGAACAATTAATACAGGGAAGACAATAGAACCCAAATGTTTCAAAGGCAAATACCATCTCCCCTTACCTGGAAACTAGGTGAAGGACTTGCTATGATATTTTCATGCTGGAAAAGTTATTGAGAAAAACTCATGAGAAAAGCAATTTCTGAGATGTTAAACCAAGATGCTGCTTTAACCAAGTTCCATCCAGATGCTTGAGATACACTTATTGCTGGAAGGTAGAAAAAATAGTACAAATGAAAATCTACAATATGCTTTCATAGATTCAATTGGCCTTGTGGTCATGGTGACCAGAACACAAGGCACTGAAAATACATTTTGAACTATGTTTAACTCAGCAAAGTAACAAAATCTATTAGAAAAAAAGAGAAAAGTTTTCTTTGGTTCAACCATCAGATACTGAGGCTGTGTGCATGGGGATGCAGCTTTTGTTAATATTTTATATAAAGTTCAAATACCTTTTGGATAAAATTTCATTTTTTTTCAATAGGTTTATACTCCCATAGGTATATTTTAGTATATTTATCACTATCTCCTTGGTAGCCACATAATTACATGTTTAGTATTTGGCAAATTCCCAAAGGCGACTTTAGTAAAAAGAAAATTCCCAGTCACTTCAACAGTATTTGCCTGTTGCTAACTTTACTGGAAGTCAAAATGGTGGTTTTTGAGCTCTGAAGTTTTATCTTCAATGATGTGTTCCATTTCTCAACAGAAGAAGGAGGAAAAGAAAAAGAAGGAAGAAAAAGAGGAGAAAGAGAAGAAGGAAAACAAAATAGAAAAGACCTCCAGAGTTTGAGACTCATACTCATTTCCACAAAGAGAAATCAGAATTCCTACATAGAGATCTCCAGTAGAAAGCTTCTGTTGATCTCAGTTTTCCTGTTAGAAACTTGTGGTTGTGTTGTTCTCTGCAGACCTTGGCCAGGCTCATTTCATATGCAGTCATCTCGTTAATGGAGGAACGTTACAAGCTCGCCCAGCTGCTCCATCTCTACCCTTCTGGTGAGGCTTCCCTTGCTAACTATGGAAACTTTGACAGTTGGATGGCCAAGCCCCAAGAGGGCTTTTTGCCTCTGACTCTTTGACTTCACTGTTGTAGCTCACCACCCCTTGACTTCCCAGACTTGTGAACAGCCAGAGGTGGTTTTAAAAACCCAACAGTGCTTGGCCAACATAAACTCATTTTCATGGAATATCAACACACTTACTATGATCTGCAATTACTTCAGCTCTGACATCTCCAGGCCCCTTCTGTGAATGACTCAGGGCATAGACTTAATGCTTTGAGGCTCCTGGGATGCCATTCTCAGAAGCAGATGGGCTCATTAATATACAGAATATCTCAGAATCCAAACAGAGAAACAGGTTTAATTTTAGAACTCATTTTAGAATCCATGAAAATGCAAAATTTTAAGCATGACTCTGTGAAATGTTCTTTAGGACTTTAATCATTGAATTATTCCTCTCTCCTCTCTCTCTCTCTCTCTCTCTCTCTCTCTCTCTCCCTCTCCCTCTCCCTCTCCCTCTCCCTCTCCCTCTCCCTCTCCCTCTCCCTCTCCCTCTCCCTCTCTCTGTATGTGTATACTGAGGTGGGCATTACCAGTAATAGAATATTTTAATATAAAACATTCATAGCAGGAAAAGTGCTGGCAGTTCAGGTCCTTCTCTGAGTCGTTAAAATCATTAAACACAAATAGAAAATCATTTGAAAATATTGCATGGCAGATAACTTGCCAGGTTTTAATTTATTTTTTGTGCTGGCCTGTGGCTTAAACATGAACTGTTATCCTACTTGGGGACTTGCTCTTTAGAAGGTTTATGGCTCACAAGGCAAGAGTCCTGGTACTGCTCTCATTTGACAAACAGCTGTTTAAATAAAGTAGGCTTAGAAAAGAGACCTGAAGGAACATTTGCACTTGAGCTTTCTTCCTCAAAGGATAAAGTAGACGTTTTGTTTTTTAAATGGTGAGAAAGGGCACCAGGAGTATTTCCTCAACAAAGCGAACTGAGGAGGAAAAAAAAAAAAGATAGTTGTATTGAACAGACTGAGCACAGGCTTCTCCAAGATATGGATGTGTTTCTTCTCTGCAGTGTCTTCTACTGTACTTACCCAATTTCAGCAGGTGCTTTGCTTGCAAAGGTGCAAAGATGTTCATCAAATAACTGTGAAAATACTGTCTCCTTATACCACTCCTGGCTCCCTTAGATTCTTACCACCAAGGAAAACACTTTACTCTGGGTCCCTGTAATTAGTTAAAAGCTGTGCTTTTGCATCAGATTAGAAAGCTTCTACATAGCAAAGGAGACGATTAGGAATGTGAAGAGAAAACCCACAGAATAGGGGAAAAAAAAAAAAAACTTTACGAGATACTGTTCTGACAGAGGATTAATATTCAGAATATATAAAGAGCTCAAAAACTTGACACCAAAAAATCAATAACTCAATTAATAAATGGGCAAATGAACTAAATGCACTTCTCAAAAGAAGAAATACAATGGACAACAAATACATGAGAAAAAAATGTTTAACATCATTGTCAATTAGGGAAATGCAAATCAAGACCACACAGAGATTTCATCTCCTGCCAGTCGAAATGGCAGTAATAAAAATAGATATTAAAAAAATTTAAAAAAAGAATACAAATAATAAATGCTGGAGAAGATGGGGAGAAATAGGAATGTTACACTGTTGGTGGGATGTAAATTGGTGCAGCCACTCTGGAAATCAGTATGGAGGTTCCTCAAAAGACTAGACATGGAACTACCATATGACCCTGCTATACCATTCCTCAGTATTTACCCTGGAGAACTGAAGTCATCTTACTACAGTAATACATGGATACCCATGTTTATGGCAGCACAATTCACACTAGCCAAACTGTGGAACCAGCCTAGGTGTCCAGCAATGGATAAAGGGATAAAGAAAAGAATATATGAGTTTTATTCAGCCATAAAGAATAATGAAATTATGGCATTTGCAGAAAAATGGATGGAACTAGAGACTATCATGTTAAGTGAAATAAGTCAGACTCAGAAGGTTAAAGGTTGTGTGTTTTCTCTCACATGTGGAAGCTAGAGAGGTCAAAGAAAAAGAAAGGTGGGTGTAGATCTCTTAAAAAATCAAAGAGATATCAGTAGAAGAGAAGGACCAGGGAGTAGGAATAAACGAAGGAGGGGGGAAATATTGAGAAGTGATATGGAAAAAAAAGCTGTGATTCTATATTTTGCTTCACCTACAGAGTGTTTTTGCGCACGTGTGTGTGTGTGTGTGTGTGTGTGTGTGTGTGTGTGACTTCTGGAATAGATATACCTAAACATAAATGGAAAAAAGTCTTTCATTTTTGTGTTCAGCATTGTATGACTCACAGTGAGTAAGCCATTTATCTTCTGTGGGCTCTTGGGTCTGCAGATCACTAAGATCCTACAGGGATCTACAGGTTTGTTCTTTTCCAATTTTAGAGGCTTCTGCAGATCCTAGGGAGATACGTGAAGAAGGAGACTCACTGTCATGCCCCTTGTAATGCTGGACCTGCATCTTCATGCTTTTGCCAGTTGCTTGTCTGTAATTAATCCCTTCCTTGTCAATGCTCTTTCCTCTGCCTAGAAATTCGTATAGTTTACTCTGCCATCATAAATAATGTGGCTGTCTTGTATTCACAGGGACTAGCTCTGCGTTAGCTGGTCGGATATTGGCTCTGTTCTGATACATGGGGCTGACATTCCTGTCTATTCAAATGAAATATCTGACCTCAGGAGATAAAAAGCTTTAATTACTCTAATGGTGAAATTTGGAACATAGAGATGGGCAAGTTGTTTGAAATGCCAATGACGGTGGAGACATGGTGAGATGGGTCCCTTTATTCACTGTGCTGGGAATGCACATCAGAATGCTTATTCCCAAATGCAAATGTAAATTGAGAGCCATCAAAGTAATTCATTAACTTTCATCCAATTATTACACTTCTGGCAGCCTATCAGGAAATAATCAAAATTTCAGAGAATTATTTATTTGTTAATGATGAAAAACAGAATGATAATTTAATTGACAATACTAAGTGCTAATTGCATTAAGAGCTGACTACGAACCTGAAGAGCTCTGGAAATGCTTTGTCTTACTTTGTCTTCTCAGATAGCAACTAAATTAAGTATTATTTTTATACTAACTTTAACACTGGGCAAAGGAAAGTTAGCAAGGTTAAATTACCGAGTTTAAATTGACACAGTTAGGAAAATAAGAAGCTAGAAAGTTTCATACTTACTAGTGTACAAGCCATAGAACCATACATGGCAGCCTTAGACTGACTCTAGTGGTCTCACCCTTAATTATCATCAAACTGCCTGTTGGAGAATATTCATGGCCACATTTACCCCCAAACCCCTCTGCATTGTGCTGCTCAGATGCTACTTTAGACTTCTTAGAAATATTTGAGTTCTGTAGGATAGAAGGGTTTTGGCAGAGGACACAGAAATAGGACCAGTGTGTTATTCTTTTGAGCAGATAGTAGGATTAGATTTCCTGGTCACCTTGTGGTTGGAAGAGCTCTGTCTCTAGTTCTGTCCAATCAAGTGAAAGTGAATGTGATCTATTTCTCCTCTGGGATAGAGCATTTAGTTGACATGTGAGATCCTTTGAAGTTTTCTAACTGCAATTTTCCAGATTGTGGCTGGACTGTCAGTCTTCGTCCCAGTGTGAAGATGACAATGATGTTGGACAGAGCCCCAGTTAATGCATATACAGAAGAAATAAAATTTGTCCATTGCAGCCACTGAGATGGGAATGTTTTTACTACACAATCATATGGCCTATTCCCAGGGAAGGTACTGTGTTCTATCCCACTCTCCTCTACTCACATTCTGACCAAATGTTTATCAGTTCACACAACGAGGCCATGAATGTTTCTTATGTTAGAGGATAAGATCAAGTAAGATGAAGTGCTGCACAAGTGGAAGATGTGACATTATGAGATACTGTGTTCCTTTTTGATTCCTGGAATGGTATTCTCCAGAAATCAAAACTACCAATACTCAGGGTAGTTTTGCCGTTATTTAAGGATTGTGATGTGTTTTAGACTTATAGGTACTCTTTATATTTTCTGACACTTAACGCAAGGACGTGCCACTTTCATTTTATAAAATGACACTCATTTGAGCCATGGCAACTAGGAAGGTAGAATTTAGTATCCAGATTGAAAAGCTCAGAAAGTAGTTGGCTACTGTGAGCTATGGGTAGATTTGTGACCATTCAACAATTGTCTGAAATAACAGCTTCAGAACAATCAAATTGGAGTTAAAATTATTGTTCTCTGGGGATAACATATTTTCAAGAAACAAAAAATTTAAAGGTACTATTCAGAAGATTAATCAGATATCTGAGAGTTTATTTAACATCTTAGCTGTATTGGTGGCTACATCAAGAAAATCCTCTGTTTGAACTGGGAAACAATTGAGGGTTTTTTTTAAAATTCTGTCCAAGATGATTTTTATTCTGAGATGTTGCAGATAACTAAAGAAATAAAAGATTACTCTGAAAAGAAATATGGCTTCAATTCAATTCAACAAATGTCTTTTAAAAAGCTGACATGGGCCACATACTTTGACAGGTGCCCAGGAATCTGCCTTAGAAATAGAACAGATAAGATCTCTGCTTTCAAGGAGGTTACTTAAGGTTCACAAACACTTCTTTAAGTAATAATTGAAATGTACATTCTTGAATTGTATGTTACAAAATATTCCAATATTAGGCATTACATCTGCTATAGGTACTCATGTTATCATTCCTTTTATTTAGCCTTGTAAGTATTTTCATTATATCCTTGCATAAAATTAAATAAATGGAAAATTATGCACATGGGTTTTGTTAAATAGCCCCAGATTCACTTATTCATGCTTCAGTGTAATAGCATGGGCCATTATCATCAATCGATCCCAGAAACAACCAAATGAGGCTTACTTTTGTATTTCTTATAAAATCACCATTAGTGATAAATCCATCTTATTGATGATGGCTCCTATTTATGACTTTGTATGATGAAATCCTTTTCAATAATGTTTTCTAATTCAGGGATGCATATTTCTGGCAATCTGGAATCAGTAGTTGCTGTGGGGTTTTTAAGTGCATATTTTGAATATGCATTGATTTGTGTATACATCAAGACTACATAGCTTAGGTTGAGCTTCTGTTTTTAGAATATGACAGAAGACAATATTTCTTTTAAATAAATAGTATATTAATTTCTATGGGATAAAAATTAGTATAATTCATTTTTTTTCTGAGTTTCCAGGAAGCCTACATTCAAAAGTCAAGTGGATAATAATATTACTTCTGTCATCCCTAGTGGCTTAAATATTTACATCATTCTTCAATTTACGGTTTTAATTTCCTGTTCTTATTCTAATGGGAATTGTCTTATTGGATATGCCTTTTAATACATACCATCTCTAAACTGTTTTGTAGTGAGAAGAGTTATAAGGAAATAAATGAAATAAAGATACAATGACCCAGAATCTCTATTTTGCCATTCAGTAGATTTTATGTTGGTTGTTAACATCTGCATGAGCTTTTGAAATACTTTAACTCACTGTGAGGTTTAACATCCTTGTACCCCCAGGCATCTGAGCATTCAGTAAACTTTTAATACTCAATCATTTTATGAAATAAATATAGGAAGTCACAGCCAAGCAGCTTAGACAAAAGTAAGCCAGGGACAAAAATTAATTCCTAAAATGCCACTTTCTCTTTCAATGAGAGAAAGAAAAAGCACCATAGATTTATTAGTAATTGATTTAAAATGACCCAGGGTCAGTTGAGTAGAAAAGATATATTTCACAAGGAGAAAAGATGAAAGCAAACCTCTCAGGTTTGGATTTATAGCTCTGCTCTTGTAAGTCAAAGAACAAGCATCACCAAAGGAGTTGCCCAGCTGTTTTGTATCTCACGTGGCAATCAATAATTCAGGTAAACATTAACTCAAAGTAAATCTGGTATCTTGCTACCTTGGCTTCTGCAGATCTGACGAGGCCTATCTTTTTCTAGGGAAGACAGACCTGCGTTATCAGTGCCCTTATGGGTACATCCAGCCGGATACCATCTGTGTCCCCTCCCTTCCTGACTAGACCCTGAGGTTGATGCTGCTCTCTCTGGAGACTCACAGATACTCTAGATCAACTTTCAACTCTTTTGAAACACAAATCATAGGGAATGTGGAGTAGCTTACTTCTTGATTAGACGGCAGTAGTGAGACGATTCACAGAGGCTTAAGTAGAGTGACACTTTATTTTTAAATAAAATAAAGCATCAAGACGAGAGCAAAAACATGAATGAACTCACTTATTCCTTAAGATACATCCTAAGTGTCTGTCTTTTGATAGTTCCCAAACTAAAATGACATCTGCCAAGGATTTCTGGAGCGAGCACACACAAGCACAGTCAGATACATGGCTGCTCTTGTCTTAACTCAAATCTTGTGGTTCCTGCCAGCATCTCACATTCCAGTTAGCAAGCAGCCTCTTGCCCTGCAAGCACAAGTTTTTGCAGAAAGAATTAACTGTCCTTTGAAAGTATGGAGAATTTGCCAAAATTCAAATAGACATTCCAAGTACAGAGGGGATTTGCTGAAAATGCCCTTAAAATTGGCGTTTGAAGTCAAACTCTTTGCACAATTGAAACCGGAAGCTTGTTATTGCCCAGAATTAGTCATCTGTTAGGTGGTAAGTTTATATTTCCTTCTCTTTGTCTTCTTTTTATTTTCATAGTTTATGGATCATCTCCATTTATCTTAAGGTAAATTCTCCTCTTTAAAAACAAAAGTTTTGCTAAAATTAGCTTTGCCCTTAGTAATAGTAACTTCTTTTACTAAGGCTTTTTTCAATGAATGAACAGGTTAGAGGATTACATAGACCCAGTTCTGTCAGTCTGTCCTGTCATTAAATAACAAAAGAACTTCCACTTCTTTTGACACATCTACAGTTTTTTTTTTTTTTTCTTGGCATTTTTACTCAGCATAATGGTGGCAGGTGTCAGATTCCTCAAAACTACTCCCAATACCTTCTCTATTATCCCTGCTCTTCAGCCCAGAAAATACACTAGGATGAATTTGAGAAGAACTGCCTGATTTCTTAAGTCCTAGATCTTAGCCAAGGAATGGTGCTACTATTTCTAAAGTAAATAATTGGGCCACCAAAATAAATAAGTAACTAAACAAACAAATAAATAAATAACAAAAAGAATAAATCTCCAAGAGAAATGAAATAATGTAATACTTGCTTCCACTCCATTTCCACAAGGGCTCTTTATAGTTGTATGCCTCCTAAAGAATGTCCTGAGAACTTTTTAAAATGATCATTGTTTTTATTATTTTTGCATTGACATTGAGGTATAATTTACATACCATAAAATTCACACATTGTAAGTGTACAGTTCAACACATTTTAGGAAATTTATAGAGTGTGCAACCATGATCACAATCCAGCTTTAGAGCAGTTTCTTCGCGTTTCATCAGGCTCCTTTCCAGTCAATCCCCTGAGCAGCCTAAGGCTAAGACAAAAAGAAGTTGTTCTTGAGGAGTAAGTCAGTGCAATCAGAGGGTGTCTGATGAATGGAAGAGGTGCTTGAATGGAGAACTTGCTGCAAATTTCACACAACTTGAAGATACTAAGATGGAGAATTATTTGTAGTTCATAATAAGTGCCAACTCGGGAAAGATGGGACAGATTGAAAATTCATAGGACATACATGATATTACTGAAAGCACATATTTACCATGTACAAATGATGTACAAAGTACCTTAGTATATGTTCATTTATTTAATATGCACAGTAAGCCCATCAAATAGCATCACTATCATCCGCAATTCACAGAAAAGGAAATGATAGCCTAGAAAGGTAAAGTCAATAAGCAAATAAGATATGAAACTTGGGTTTAAACCCAGGAAATATGACTCTAAAATGCCCACATTCACTGACTACCCTACCCTTCTTCCCATCAGCATCACATGAGTTCTGAATCCTCAGTAAATAAATGATAGACATTCTCTAAGTTGGAGCCAACTCATTAGCAGCATTCAGAGTTATGAGCCCTAGAATATACAGAGCAGGAAATAGATATGCTTGTGTCACACTGGGGCCATTTCAGCTTGGCTGCACTACTGGTAACACAGCAGAGGTACTGGTGTGAAACAAATGTGTTGGTGAGAGAGGGAAGGAACTGGCCAGATGGGTAAGAACTAGCTAGACAGGCATGTAACGGTTTTGTGTCTTCGAAGGATCCTTCTCTCACAGCGGTCCTTGCTCTCCTTTTCTGCAAATAAGGCAATGTCCACTAATGGCTTTGCATCTATGTTAGTCTGATATTTTTCTATTCCTCTTTTCCTTGATCTGCTCTATTAATATTTTCCTTTTCCTAGACTCACCCTCCTCAGTAGACTCTTTTTCCAGATGTGTGACAACCTCTTCATAGTCTCTAAAAATATTCCAGGCTAATTTGTTTAATGGTTATATGTTCTCTTTTTTGCTGATACTGGAGGATTTCAGAAGTCCAAGGAGACTTCGATGGATGCTGTTCCATGGTAATTCAAATCCCGAGTTTGTGAATATATGTCTTGGCAGCTTTGCGAATTCAAGTACTTCCTGCAGTCCAGGACCAAAATGGGAAATACAGCTGTGACAGATGTTATGGACTTTGTCTCCTTTGTTTTAAAAACTGAGGAATTCAGAACTATTAAGGAGAGAGACTCTGTAAGGCTCAGCCAGATAAAACAGTGGAAGAGGCAGGGTACACTACTTCCATACACTGACTGCCCTGGGTTGGTAGAATTCCTCCAGCAAGGGTTTGTAAACTGTCCAGCATATTTGATGCCTAATAAGTAAGAAAGGAAAAAGAAAGATGTAGTATTGTAGACAACAATAAATGGCACATTGAAGCTACCTCTCTGGAATAATATGCAGTCTTGGAAAACCTAGTTATGGGAAATGGATTCACCCATAATAAATTATCTGAGGACATCAAGACAAAGGTATGTTTTTCAGGAACAGATGGAAAAGAACATCCATTCCAGTGGTGTTTCTTTTCAAAGTTGTAAGTTCCAAGTCCCTGTTAACTCTTAGTAACAAAACCACATCATCATAAAAAGTTGTTTCTGAGAGCATTAAATTCTTCTACAGAAAAAAGAAAAAGATTAGACGGTCACACTTAATAGCTATACAGTTCTCTTTTCAGCCTATTTTTTAAGTTTAGCTCTTATTTTTAAGATGAAATACATCTTTTCCAAAAGATAAAGACTGTAGAAATGGTTGGCAATGGTTTTGTTCTTTTCTTAGTTTTTAAATTATAGCTACAAATTTTCCCTAATTGTTGTGTGAATAATTCCATTGTGTCATGAAATAACATTTTCATGAATCGGCATTTTTAAAATTATGGTCCCATAGAAACCGTGTTTTAAAAAAAAACAACAGTAACACGCAAAGGGCAAATTACACTAGTATTTATTGGTCACCTGCAATAGTGAGTAGAGTGCCAAACTCTCTAGACGGACGTGGCCTCCAGTCCTAATTCCCTTTCTAGCCATGTGACTGTAAGAAAGTTGCAGAAATTTCGGTTCTTGTGTTACTTCATGTGTAAAATTAATGTCATTTTATTAGAATGCTTATACATCTAAATTGTATGCAGCAGAACCCAATTCTGGCTAAAATAAGTAGAAAAGAAATGCATTAAAGAAGTTAAGCAAGTTTGCAGATTCTAGGGGACACTCACATGCCCAGTCTTGCAAATAAAGGAAAGAGAAATATTGTTAAGCTGACTGGCAACTGACCCCTTGAAGGCAGCATCCCTCTATCTAAGGGAGTGAGCTCTACTCTACTACTTTGTACCACTGAAACAATCAGAGGTCACTGTCACAACTACCATCATTTCTGCCTGTAAAAACTGGGTGGAACTATGACAGCTGCCACCACACTGTGTGGCAAGCTTGTGGTCCAGGCTGCGCACTCCCGGCAGTTTGGAATGGTGGTGAGGGAGCGCTCCATCAGTTCTTTACCTGGCTTAGCTGCAGGTGACAAACTCTCCTTTGTTCTCCTCATTGCCTACTGATTGTCCTGTCTTGAAAATGCTTGTGAAGGACCCTCTCAGGCAATCTAGTAAGGATGCTCCAATCCACTTGAAAGATATCTTGGGCCCACTTATTCATTCAACACCTATTTATCAAAGGCTTGGATGTTAGAGCTGTGGTGTCAAATGTGACAACTAAAAAGGTCAGGCCTTAATTCCTGCCCATGGGCAGCTATGGTCCAGTGAGGGAGGTGGACAGACAGAGGGGCAAACTCAGATCAAGTAACACATGTCATCACAGGGGGAGATAGAAGGGCTTCGAAAGGGCTCTCAGCCAGCTTCAGTTGCCAGAAGCACTTGGGAGTCTTCTCTAATGTTTTACATGAATTTAAAACACAGGAAGAAATTTTCTAGACAAAGGAATGAGAAGTAAATACAGAAGTAGCAGCCATTCAAAATCTGAAGACTTCAGAAGTGTCAGGTTTTTAGGGCATGCACACTCTTCCATACAACAGAAAAGCAGGTACAAGGTAGGTGGAACTCAGGGGTCAGGGCTTGGGAATCAAGGCCTTCTAGATCATGAAATATCTTTCACATTAAACCCACAAACTTTGGTCCTACAAAAACATGAAGAAAAATAGATTTTTTTTCCTATTTTGTACTTAAGTGCTTACAATGAAGAAATAATGATATCTAATACCTATTGAACATCATCTATGTGGCTACAGTCCTATACATCTCATAATTATTTATTAATTTAATCATTCCAACAACCACACAAAGTAAATATTATTTGTCTCATATTACAGATGAGAAAATTGAGACATAGAAATATTTCCAAAAGTTATGTAGAGATGGAAGATGAATTTACAAAGTCTATTTCCCCAATTTTTGCTCTTAAGACACAATAGTATACAAAAGTTACAAAAATTCCATCTAACATATCTCCATCATGAGAATATGATTGCTGTAGGAGTTCATATGAATAATGTTATTTTGAGTTATTTGGATCCATAAGCCATAGAGAAATATTACTCATGCTTCAGCATCACCAGACTTACTAATATTGCAATAAATTCACCCAATAAGAGACCATATGTTCTTTCCTCCTAAGAAAGATTATTTCCCTTAGATCACATACCCACTCTGAGAGTTAGTTTTTCATCTGTAAAACAAAGATGATAATATCTTGTTTTTAAATGAAGTGATTTGGGAGCAAGTGACATGTACATTCCTTAGAATGTAATAAGTGAAACAGAGATTGACATTGGAAAGCAAGATATTCTCAACCCTCTCATCCTGGGACTTCCTGTGAGGCTTATTTGTAAAGCAATGGAAGGTACATTACCTTCTCAATAAGAAGATCATTTAATCAAGTGTATTTATTCATTTTCTCATTTAATAAATGTGCTTTGAACTACTTTGTTTTGTCTCTGTCCTGGGTGCTAGGCACAGAGTGGGGAAAGTCTCTCTCCTCATCTGTCAGTTTCAGGAAATAGTCAGACAGAGACAGACAAATTATAATCCAATATGCCAAACATACTGATAATGCAATGTGCAGAGCTTAGTGGCAGCCCCAATTAAGGGTACCTAAACAAGTTTAGAGCATCAGGGAAAAAATTAGACCAAAGGGGCTACCCCTGGAACTTCTAGGGTAAGAATCAGCAAAACTCTAGTTAAGTATAAGATAAGTATATTTGGCTACTAGAAGAGCAAGATTCAAATTCTTCTCCTCTTCAACCAACTAATAAGGCATGTTTGTTGATTCTCTCTCTCTCTCTCTCTCTCTCTCTCTCTCTCTCTCTCTCTCTCTCTCTCTCTCTCTTCCTTAACCACATTCTCCAGATTCATCCCCATGGATTCTAAGAATCTGATCACATTCAGTATGCAATTACAGATGTTCCTGTGAATCTTCCAAACAGATGCCTTACCATTGCTCATCATTCCAGGGATATGGCTCTTCATTTTTCTCCCAGTAGCCAAAGATATTCAGGCCTCTGCATGGGTATAGGAAGTTCAGTAAACATGCTATGAGTGTTTCCCCAAATTATGCTTGAAAACCATGCTAGAATAAGATGCCATTTTTGGAGGGGAGGGCTAGCATGAGGGTTCCTAAGATGGCACATGTATTTGGTTTATTATTTAAAAATGCTATTTCAGAAACACATGCAAAGAATTAGAAAAGAGATTGTAACATTATATACTCATCCAAGGAGTTATGGAGATACTGGCGCTATGTAGTCTTTCCAAAAATGATGTTATAATCATAAAAATGCACACTATCTACAAGTTGTCCCTTTTATGTTGAGGAGGAGAGATATCTTGACTAAGTTCCCATTTAGGTATTTCTACCACATAGATCATCATTCTTAAACTCTATTTATTTCTTGTGGCCCTCCAAAAATACCAAAATACATTGAATTTCTACCCTGGATTCACCCCTGAAATTCCAATGGCTCTTCTCTAGCTGAAGTGTTCTCATTCTTTGAAGTCGAAATCTTACGCCAGCTCCTCCACGCAGCTTTATCTGTGTCCCTTGCAATGACTTCTTGATGAGCTCCCTAGCTCTTGTGCTCCACTGTGGGCACAGACGAGGTCCACATTTGTCGGCGTAGGTGAGGTTGTGCTTTGGAGACTAAAAAACAGCAAATTACAGAAATTATGAACATCATCAACAACAAATTGTTTTCATTGCTGCATGACAACTGAAAGATGTGGCTGGGGGTTGGCTTCACTTCCCTCTAGGAATATTTGCTGCCAGAGAAGCCACTTGCTGGAACCTCTCCAGTTGCATGGGCAGAACAAGAGTTCAGGAGAGCCTTGTACTGCACTGGTATGCTTTATCCAGAAAGGTGCACTGGGCACTGTGCTTGTAACTGATTGGCCAGTACCAGACCCATGGCCCTGCCCACCCACAAGGGAGACAAGAAAGTACTGCTTTCACATTTGCCAAGAAGGTGGAGATCTGTACGTATTTGTACATACTGCATTAATGACAATCCCAGAGTGCAGATAGGGGTTTAACTGACAGCTTTGGCACTCAATGGCAAACTCAAATCTGGGCAAGTGGCTTAACATCTTGTAACTGCTTTGTAGTCAGCATCTCCTTCTGAAGAAGGGGGGGATCCTTATTCTTCAGTGGTGTCCTACAAACTATGATTGACTATGTAACTTATCAGACATATTCCACTTGCTGTTACTTGTACTCCTCAATGATGACTTATTTGATTTCTCGCCTGAGAATACTAAGCTGGATATTCCCAGGGAAAATAAATAAATATATAACTGATGGCGGGAAGGAATTGAGCCTCCCGTTGCAAATTTCTCCTAGTTGGAATACTCCATCTCTGAGAGTGTTAGAGGACTATCCAGCTGCTCTCCACAGAAATCACCAGCGCTGTGACCCCATGTGGGTCTCCAGGCCTCAGCATTTGAGTAGGATGCCCAGTGTTAGAGCAGGACCCAAAGCCTGAAGTTCAAGTCCACGCGAGACTTGGCAAGCGCAAGCGCCTTAGCAGGATCACCTGTCAACACATCTACAGATCTCCAAGACTTAACTCTGATCTCACGTGAGTCACTCAGCTGCTACCTACCCACAGCAAAACTTCATCACCTGGCTCCCCCCACCTCACCAGGCTCCCCGCACCTCACCAGACACCGTGGCACTGAAAGCAGACTGCTGCCATCTTGACTCAACTTTCTTGCCATTTAGCTGGGGGCAGTTCCCAGATCAGATCTCCAGTGGCCAGGTACCAGATTTCCAACCTTCCCCCGTACCCAGCGGCAGTAACCCAGCACGGTAGTTGCACAACACAGGTGTGCAGTGCGACCAGGGAGCCACCCACGGGAGCCCCGGGGTGAAAGTTTCCTCAATTGGGAACTGCTGGGGGAGGGGGAGGGAGTGACCAGGAACTAGGAAATCTCCAGGCAAGAGAGGGAGATAGTACCAGGCGCTCACGTCATGCTAGCGAGTATTCCCAAAAAGAGACCAGCGAGGTGCAGTCTTTCTGTAGGGACTGGTGGGTGCCGCTCCCTGCAACCAGGTGTCCTGAGCCAGGACCAGTCTTCCCACTCTGGTTACCTCCACCATCCAGAAGGCAGGCACATCAGCTTACAACAGACGACCTCACCTACTGGATGAGAAGAGAAGCAGGAAAGAATCAGATCTCTAAAGTTAGCTGCAACCCTGGCTTCTTCAGTTTGTTTGTTTGTTTTTTCTCTTCTACCCTTTCGTCCTCTGGCCCTCACATCCCCAACATATGTGAAACCAAGAACTTTGCATGAAATAGGACTTTGAGGTCTGAGTCATCTGAATAATATAATATAGAGGTGTTGATATGCCCTTTCCATTCTTTTCCTTTTTATTCTTTCATTTTTCTTTCCCTCTTCAAATTTTACTGTTTTAACATCTGAATTTTTCTAAATACATAAGTGTGTTTGTTTTATGTTCTCTACTGTCATCCCACATACTTGCCTACCCTAAATTACTTCCTGTCTATTCTCTTGCTACTAACCCTCTTCACTAGATTTCTCCTTCATACTTTCTAAGATATATTAACTCTATATCCTCACATCCTACCTCCTCAGCATATTGTCCTAAGCCCCACACCAGTTTATTGTCCACTGTCAGAAACTGCAAACCTTTTTACAAAACTACTGATTATATTTTAGATAATAATTGAATCCAACATTTCTGTATATTGAGGCTAAACTGTAAACATCTTAATAACAACAAATTGTTCATAGGTGGTATATTGTTGATATTGTCAACATTGTCCTTTCCCACAAAGGAGACATCTTGGAACCCTACAAGAGCACTATAAACCTACAGGGTAAAAACAATAACAATCTATACCCATAGAGCTGGAAAGGAAGACACATGAGCAACACGAAAAGACAAGGGAAGAAAGTGCCCCAAACAAATGAAGATACCACATCATTAGAATCATTGGCAGCCACAGTAGGAGGAATGACAGAAAAGGAGTTTAGGATGTACATGGTTAAAATGTTCTGTGAACTCAAGGAAGATATAAGAGAACAAATACAGGCGGTGAAAGACCACTTCGATAAGGAGCAACATAAACAAATCCAGGAAGCAAAAGATGACCTCAACAGGGAGATAGAGGTTTTGTTTTGTTTTGTTTTTTTTTTAAACAAACAGAAATTCTTGAAATGAAAGAAATAATAAACCAACATAATAACTCAAATGAAAGCATCACCAACAGAGTAGACCACTTGAAAGATAGGACATCAGACAATGAAGATAAAATATGTAATCTTGAAAAGAATGTAGACCACACAGTGGTAATGGTAAGAAACGAAGAGCAGAACATTCAAGAAATATGGGATATCATAAAAAAAAACAAATTTAAGAGTTATTAAAGTTATAGAGGAAGGCATAGAGGTTCAAACCAAAGGAATAATCTATTCAATGAAATAATATCAGAAAATTTTCCAAACATGAAGAATGAATTGGAAATCCAAGTTCAAGAAGCCTATAGGATGCCGACTGTACAAAAATCACAACAGATCCACACCAAGGCACATTATAATGAAAATGCCCAACATACAGAATAAGGAGAGAATTTTAAAAGCCACAAGAGAGAGGAATCAGATTACATATAGAGGAAAATAGGATAATGCAGAGTGTTAGACCCTGAAAGCTGGAAGATCCTGGAACAACACATATCAGTCTCTGAAAGAAAATGGATGCCAACCAAGAATCTTGTATCCAGCAAATTTAAACTTTAGATTTGAAGATGAAATAAAAACCTTCCACGATAAACAAAACTTAAAAGAATTTATAGCTAGAAAACATACTGTACAAAACATCCTTGGAAAAATATTCCATGAAGAGGAAACGAAAAACAACAATGAAAATAGCAGAGGAAGGTAGTACCCTAAAGGAAAAACTAATCAAAGAAGAAAATTTAAGTCAAATTAAATAACAAAAATAAACAAATATGGCTGGGTACACAAACCATGTTTCAATATTAACCCTGAATGTTAATGGCTTAAAATCACCAATCAAAAGACATAGACTAGCAGATTGGATTTTACAAAAATACCCAACAATATGCTGCCTCTTGGAGACTCATCTGATAGGTAAAGACATACACAGACTGAAGGTGAAAGGTTGGGACAAATCATACCACTCACATGGACTGCCAAAGCAAACAAGCGTTCTCATCTTCATATCAAATAAAATAGACTTCAAGCCAAAGTTAATCAAGGGATAAAGGAATAAAGATGGACATTACATACTGCTCAAGGGAACCATACACTAACAAGACATAACAATCATAAATATATATGTCCCAAATGAGGGTGCAGCTATGTTCATTCACAAATTCTTCTTAAGTTCAAGAGTCAAATTGATCACAACACAATAATCTTGGGTGACTTTAACACACCTCTCTCACCACTGGATAGATCATCAAAACAAAAGTTGAATAAAGAATATATAGAACTCAGTAATACAATGAATAACTTAGACTTAACTGACATAATATTTCAATGTTCATCAAGCAGATACACTTTCTTCCCAGCAGCACATGGATCCTTCTCTAAAATAGACCATATACCATGCCACAAAGCAACTCTTAGCAAATACAAAAAAGTAGAGACACTACCATGTATTTTATCAGATCATAATGGAATGAAATTGGAAATCAATGACAAAATAAAAAATAAAAATTACTCCAACATCTGGAGACTAAACAATATGCTACTGAATGAACAACGGGTTGCATAAGACATCAAAGAGGAGATTAAAAAATTGTTAGAGGTAAATGAGAACATAGACACAACATATCGAAATCTCTTGGACACTCTGAAAGCAGTACTAAGAGAAAAGTTCATCGCATGGAGTTTATTCCTTAAAGGAAGAAAAAGTCAACAAATAAATGACCTCACTTTACATCTCAAAGCCCTAGAAAAAGAAGAATAAATCAACATTAAAAGCAGTAGAAGGCAAGAAATAATTAAAATTAGAGCTGGAATCAATGAAATCAAAATGAAAGAAACAATTGAAAAAAATGAAAAAACAAAAAGTTGGTTCTTTGAAAAAATACATAAAATTGACAGACCCTTAGCTATCCTAACAAAGAGGAGAGAGAGAACTCAAATTACCATCATACATGATGAAAAGGGTAATATCACAACAGACACTACAGAAATACAGAAGATAATTAGAAATTATTTTTAAAACTTATACTCCAATAAAATAGAAGATAGTGAAGGCTTTGACAAATTTCTTAAGTCATACAACTTTCTCAGACTGAATCAGGAAGATATATACAATTTAAACAGACCAATATCAGGTGATGAAATAGAAGACGCCATCAGAAGCCTACCAACCAAGCAAAGCCCAGGAATGGACAGTTACACAGCCAAGTTCTATAAGATCTTTAAAGAAGAACTAATACTAATACTCTTCAATTTATTTCAGAAAATAGAAAAAGAAGGAGCACTTCCAAACTCATTCTATGAGGCCAATATCACCCTGATTCCAAAACCAGGCAAAGACACATCAAAGAAAGAAAACTTTAGACCAATATCTCTAATGAACATAGAGGCAAAAATTATCAATACAATTCTGGCAAATCGAATACAAAAACATATCAAAAAGATCATGCACCATGATCAAATGGGATTCATCCCAGGTATGCAAGGTTGGTTTAGCATAAGGAAATCAATAAATGTAATTCATCAGTAGACTCAAAGATAAGAATAATATGATCATCTCAATAAATGCAGAAAAAGAATTTGACAAAATACAGCACCCTTTCATGTTTAAAACACTAGAAAAAAATAGTAATAACAGGAACATATCTCAACATTGTAAAGGCTATATATGCTAAGCCCCAGGCCAATATCATTCTAAATGGAGAAAAATTGAAAGCATTCCCTCTAAAAACTGGAACAAGACAGGGATGCTCTCTTTCACCACTTCTATTTAATTTAGTCCTTGAAACACTCGCCAGAGCGATTAGACAGACGAAAGAAATTAAAGAGATATGTAGAGGGAAAGAAGAACTTAAATTAGCACTATTTTTCTGATGATATGATTCTCTACCTAGAAGACCCAAAAACCTCCAACAGAAAACTTCTAGAACTAGTAAACAAATTAAGCAAAGTAGCAGGTTATAAAATCAACACCCATAAATCAAAGGCATTTCTCTATGCCGGTGACAAATCCTCTGAGATGGAAATGAGGAAAACTACCCCATTTACAATAGCCCCCCCCCAACAAAAAACAAAAACTTGGGAATCAGCTTAATGAAAGAGGTGAAAGATTTATACAATACAAAACCTAAAAGAAAGGAATTAGAAGATGGAAAGATCTCCCTTGCTCTTGGATAGGCAGAATTAATATCATCAAAATGACCATACTTCCAAAAGCACTATACAGATTTAATACAATTCTGATAAAAATCCCAATGGCATTCCTCATAGAAATAGAAAAAGCAATCATGAAATTCATCTGGAAAATTAAGAGACCCAGGATAGCTAAAGCAATCCTTAGCAGGAAGAGTGAAGCAGGTGGCATCACTATACCAGAACTTAAACTATACTACAGAGCAATAGTAACAAAAACAGCGTGATGTTGGCACCAAAACAAACTGGTTGACCAATGGTACAGAATAGAGGACATAGAGACTAACCCACAAAATTATAGTTATCTTTTATTAGACAAAGTCTCCAAAAATATACATTGGAGAAAAGATAGCCTCTTCAACAAATGTTGCTGGGAAAACTGGAAATCCATATACATCAAAATGAAATTAACCCCCATCTCTCACCATGCATAAAACTCAACTCAAAATGGATCAAGGATTAGGAATACAACCAGAGACCATGCATCTAATAGAAGAAACAGTAGGCCCAAATCTCCATCATGCACGATTAGGCTCCAACTTCCTTAATACGACTCCTGTGGCACAAGAACTAAAACCAAGAATCAATAAATGGGATGGACTCAAACTAAAAAGTTTCTTCTCAGCAAAAGAAACAATATGTGAGGTGAATAGAGAGCCTACATCTTGGGAGCAAATTTTTTACCCTTCACACATCAGATAGAGCACTAATCTCTAGGGTATATAAAGAATTCAAAAAGCTAAATACCCCTCCCCCCAAAAAAAACCAAAAAACAAATACCCAATCCATTAATGGGCCAAGGACATGAACAGACACTTCTCAGAAGAGAATATTCAACCAATCAACAAATATATGAAAAAATGTTCATCATCTCTAGCAATTAGAGAAATGCAAATCAAAACTACTCTAAGATACCATCTCACTCTAGTCAGAGTGGCAGCTATTATGAAGACAAAAAACAATAAGTGTTGGCAAGGATGTGGGGAAAAAAGCACACTCATACATTGCTTGTGGGACTGCAAATTGGTGTAGCCAATATGCAAAGCAGAATGGAGATTCCTTGGAAATCTGGGAATGAAACCACCATTTGATCCACTCTCTCTCTCCTTGGACTATACCTAAAGGACTTAAAAACAGCATACTACACAGCCACATCAATGTTTATAGCAGCACAATTCACAAGAGCTAAACTGTGGAGCCAACCTAGATGCCCTTCAGTCAATGAATGGATAAAAAAATGTGGCATATATACACAATGAAATATTACTCAGTAATAAAACAGAATAAAATCATGGGATTTGCAGAATGTTTTCTCTGATATAAGGAAGGTGACTCATAGTGGGGTAGGGAGGTGGAACATGGGTGGAATAGATAAATTCTAGATAGGGAAGAGGGGTGGGAAGAAAAGGGAGGGTGAAGGAGATTAGCAAGGATGGTGGACATCATTATCCAAAGTAATGTATGAAGACTTGAATTGGTGTGAACATACTTTATATAAAAACAGAGGCATGGAAAATTGTTCTATATGTGTAGTAAGAATTGTGATGCATTCCACTGTCATGTATTTAAAAAATAAAATGAATAAAAAAATGCTAAGCTGGCTCTGTTGAATCAAGCTCCTCTAACATTAAAGGAACATTAGGTGTAAACTAGTCCATGGTACAAGCTGTCAACAAAATTGGGAAATAAAATCTTACCATATGACCTGTTTCATTAATGTGGGAAACAAAAATTAGAAGGCGCATTTGTTGAAATCTTAGGGATGCCAGTTAGAAATTCATCTTTTAGACTCATGAAAAAAATAAAATCGTCTCATAAATATCTCATAAAATGTCCTTTACAATTTAATTTTTTGAAAGAGCATTTCATTGAGTCCTTTCTTCTCAATGAGCTAGCTCTGCATGAGTCAATGAATAGTGCTGGGTTCTATGGATTTGGTAATCATGTTCCAATTTCTGCTCGGTCATTTTTAATCGACACCTTAGTTGTCTGTGTTGCTAGTGAACAGATTTATGCACTGTTTGTCGTCAGATCAATGAGCATTACAAGCAATCAGGGTTGAGAGTAACAAAGCCCCATGTTATTTTACCTTAGGCATAAAATAGTTAGTTTCAAGTCAGAGCTGGGTAAATTATTCATTTTAATATTGTTGATTTAGGCTCACCTGAAGAGATGGCCTTGCTGACCTACAATAAAACTTGCATGATTAAATGTTTCATCTTGATTCTTTGTGCAGTTATGAAGGCTTTTGTGTGCCACAAGCTTAGTAATTCTATATGCATCAAAGAATAGACTAAGTCATAAATAGCAGTCATTTATTGAAGCTGCTTTCACACTTAGTTTGTGGAAATTCCCATAATTTAGACAATGCATATTCTTTAACTGATGTGATATTATATTGTACTTCATGGGACTATTTAATGTTGAGCTTTAATTTAAAATATACAGTTCATGCATTCTGGACTAATACTTTTCTAGCCATCTTCAAACTGTATTTAAAAATATTTTGAATAACAGGTGAAATTAGTTTACTCTAATAGTAGTATATTTGGGATGAGGACTAATTAACCATAACCCTGAACTAAGTTAATTTTGACCTGATTATTTATTGGAATAGCTACCCCACCTATATGGACAAGTGGGCATAAATGTTACCATGCATTCTTCCCCTTCCATAGTCAGAATTCAGACATTAAATTCAGAAGAAAGGGCTCATAGAGTACTACAGAAGCAACAGGAAGTTTTGGCTTGCTCTCTCCATGGCTCTCCCTACATTTTTAGGCTACTCCTGACTATATTTAGTGTCCCAGACTCCTTCCACCATTATGTATTTGCCATGCTGTTTCCTCTGCTGAGAATGACTGCTTCCATTTCCTCTTCTGAGTTATCAAAGTTGCAAAACTCAGGTCCAGCAACACCCCTTCCAGCAACTCTTTCTTGACCTCATTGCAGTTTCCCAATTTCATGTCTCATAAATAGATGGCTCAGGAGAAGGCACCTATCCCCATGTATGTGTCTTTTTCCTCCATGAGGATGCTAACTCCAGACAGTGAATCCCAGAATTATGTAACTTTATATGACCAGTTCCTGGCCATAGCATGGACTAAATAAATATTTGTTAAATGAATGAACATTTGTTGACCTGAATGGGTGAATACTATAAAACCATCACTTTATTGAAATAATATATCCATAGGGAATACTAATAGCTAACATAAACGTAATACGTGTGTGCCAGTAGCTGTTCATTGCATTATGTCTGTTATAACTTATTAAGTGTGTTAAAGTCCTTCCAAATATTGTTATTGCCTCATTTCACAGAGGAGGAGGCTGAAGCCCTGCAATGGAATGTAACTTGCCCAATGTTACAAAGCCAGCAAGTATGGAGCTGGCGTTCAGTTCCAAACAGCTCTAAAGCCAGTCAACTGTGTTACCATACTGTGCCCTTTCTTATTGTGAGTTCTAATGGCCAATGAAGAAAATAAACTGGAAACAAAATCCCTCCTTCCCCTTCTGGCTTTTTCCTAATGGCTTTGCTTTCTAGCCCATGTAGAAAATAAAGCAATAACATGTTTCTGTATTTATTGTAGCTTTAGTAATTTCAGCTTGTAAATTTGCTTTGAAAGCCCTAGTGTTTAAATATTAATCAAAGCAAGGGAACCTTCCAAGCAAGTGCTGTCAGAGAAAAATCAACATTAGTTAGATTTTTACTTGCTGACAAGTTAAAAATAAGATTATAGGAGCTTTCCTACTTTCTGGAAATATGTTAGTCTCTAAGCCCATAGTGGGATTCAAAAAAAAAAAAATTGGCACTAGACTTTAAAGCACAGGTATGTTAAAATTTGTAAATAAAGGAAAGAGTGATTATCTTCCACATTAAAGATTTACAAAAATAAACCTTTAACTGTGTAATCCCATAAGTGTTTTCAAATAAAAACAATTTCCCACATGATTAGATAAAGTTCTTTAATGTATATGACTCAATGCAGTGTTTTTCCTAGGAATGTTCTTTTATCTCCTTTTTTTTTTGAGAACTTCAATATGTTGTAAAATGAGTTATGTTCAAAACTTCTTTATTATAGTTATGGAACATTTACAATTTTTACGTTTGTTAAGGAAACACTTTTAAATACAGAAAGGTGCAAGTGATTCACTTGTATTTTCCCCCAGAAAGCAACAGGATTTATAAACATGGTATTTTGTAGCTCACTTTACTAGTTAGATAATATTCAGGACATTTGGGGGGTCAGTTTCTTATACTAAACTTGACTGCTTTTCTGACCTGTGAAATAGAGGTAAGTATACGATTTATTTTATGAAATTAATATATTTATAATAATGCTTATCAAGAAAAAATTTAATAAATTGCTGCCATTGTTATTATTAGCTTCAGGAAAGCTGGTTTCATAAGTGGATACACATTTAACAAAAGAAAATAAAAACATCTTTAATATGTCAGGTCATGTTCTGTGACTACATGTAGGTATTAGTCTTCTCAGGCTGCTGTAAGGTAAATAGAGCTTGGGTGGCTTAAGCAATGCAAGCTATTTTCTCACTTCTGGAGGCGGGAAGTCCAAGATCAAGGTTGGGTCTAGTGAGGGCTCTCTTCCTGGCCTGCTGCAGCCACCTTCTTGCTGTGTACTCATAAGATCTATTATTTGTGTTTACATACTTGTGTGTCTGTTCCTCCTCTTGTAAGGACGCCAGTCCTATGGGATTACAGTCCCACATTTATGATCTCATTTGACTCTAATTACCTTCTTTAAGGTCTGGTCTCCAAATAGTCACATTAGAGGTTAACGCTTCAACATACAAATATTGAAGGGACACAATGTAGTCCATAAAAAGGGGAGAAAATTATTTGGAACCGTTCTAAAAATTTAAATTGGAATCTTTGATGTGAGGCCTGGATCAAATAAACTTCCTGCCCATCCCACTGGTTTCCATTTTGAATAAATATCTGAAGCTACTTTGGAGAATTTCACTCATTAATATGCTTTTTGTCCACCAGCACAACATCAAAGGAAACTTGCATGGTGTTTTCTATGGATTTTTATATATATGTATGTATGTATATATATATATATATATATATATATATATATATATATATATATATATATATATATATATATTTTTTTTTTTTTTTTTTTTTTTTTTTTTTTTTGCAGGGGTGGTGATGACTACTTGAACAGCAAGCCAGGGAGGGATTCAGAAACTGAAGGGAACAGGAAACAGTGGAACACGGTCCGGGCATGCTGTCAGCCTGAAGCATGTCAGGAATGTTGCTGGAGTGGCTTTGCTCTCAGTGAAATGGTTCTGATGCCATACATCAGTCCTTCATTTAGGTAAGTGTGAAATTCCTAAGGCCTTAAAAATAACAGAATGATCTAATAGGCTTTCGTTCTAACAAACTGAATCTCACCCACAATTTTAATAAATAAGATTTGTATAATGATGGCCTTTTAAATTGAGACTGAAGTGTCTCTCAAGCCAGAGAGTGGGAATAACTAAATTCACATTGTGCAGAGTAACCCATTTGTCAGTGGAGACCTAACTCCCAAGCTGAGATTCCCACCATTCTTTTCCTGGGAATTGTCTGGAGTGTTGATACTGTCGGGATGCCAGTTTATTATTTCATGTACTATTAGGAACTCATCGCATAAAATGAACACAGTGAACTAATTTTCTGAAAGTCTGTAAGGGAATGCTGAATTATTGTTAACTCCTTAGTGAAATGCACTCTATACAACTTTCACTTTGCTTCTCAAGTCTGCTGATATTCCAAATAATTTCCCAAATCCCCACGTGTTTGTGTAAAACCTCAAGCAAAACTATCATAATATTTTATTTAATAAGACTAAAGTTTCCATTTTTATTTTAAGTACTGTGATGGTCTGGAAAAACTGAGTAATCTGTTGGTCTTACAGCTTACAGCCACTAGTTCTTCAGTTAATTAGGTACATTATTGTCCAAAGGAAGTTCATGATTGATGATATATTATTTTTCTTTTTGTAAAATCAATTTATTCTCTTTGTGGTGCTGAGGATTAAACTTAGGGTCTCACAGGCTAGGCAAGTGGTCTACACTGAGCTATATCCCAGCCCTATAATCTTATAAATACTAAAGAAGGGCTCTATTAGAACAATAACTTTTAGTCAACATTACAAAATAGAGATTCAAGATGGAGACAGCAGTTAGTCATGGACAAACACTACCACATAGGAAGTCTTTTAGTGCAAAAACAGTGCTTGGACATGATTGCTGGTGGTTGGCTTTGCACAATTCTTACAGCCTGGCTCTTTAAAATAGGGATCTTGTGTTCTTTCCTTTTCCAGATCTGAACAGACCCAAGTAAGTAGCCCACAAGAACTGCCAGAAAGACCATCAGCCAGCACATTTCTGGCAGCTGGGTTCCCTGGCTGAGCCCTAGGGAAAAGAAACCTACATTTGTCTCCAAGAAAAGATGAGTAGGCCATAGGGGAGGAATTGTGCATGGGAAAATTCTAGCAAATGCTTTTGTGATTTCGACCATGTGTGGTTTGCTCTCTGCTGTAGAATGTTAGATATTCTTTCTCTTTGGCTCTCTTTTAAATGACAATGTGCCCAGCAGTAACTGTGAACGTCTGTGACTGTTGTTGGTGAGCTGTCAGGTCTACTGTGCCTTTCAACACCTTGACCCAATAACTGGATCTTTTTTTCCCAGCTACCTCCTTAAAGTTACCTTTCCCAAGAAATTACTAACCTGTCTAGCATTTGGAATTATTATTTAATGACACAATAGATGGAAAATAATGTCTGTACTTTATAATGATCTTAGGAAAAAAAAAAAAAGCAGAAGGATGACCAACTGAGATTATCTGGCTTTGAAAAGCCATCACTGGCTGGCCCTTATTAGAGAATGACTCAGCTGTCTGGCTCTACCTTTAGACAGATTTAGGTGAACAGGAATCAGAGCTTACACTAAGACTTATTCATAGGCATGCCTGGATTGGCCAGGTCCCATTTGTACACAGCAAACAAGTATCCATGAGTGAATCAAGCAAATCCCATCTTTTCCCTTCTGAAATGCCATCAACTTGAACTTCCTAGACTAGGCTAAGCCTGTACAATTATATTCACACATATATTTCACTCATTTCTTTAATCGCTTTTCACTTATTCTGTTCATTTATTAAGTGCCTGCAAAGCAACAAGAGTCAAATGATGCATTTATTGATATTTTATGAATATCTATACCATTGTGCAGATGAGCAAAGAGAGATCTATTTAGGTAAGAAGGCTTTTTCCAAGACAAGTTGTTTTATGCTAGAGAAAAAAAAAATAGACTTGATAAATGTGTGAAACCTCCCTCCCTAAATTTTCACTTGGCTTTTATTTTTCATTTTGATTTTATGTGATTCAGAAATATTTAAGAATATTGACTGCCAGGCATGGGAAAGGTACAATTGATATAAATCTAGTGTCTGAGATGAATATCTGCTAAGAAAAACCAGAAAGAGTACTAGAAACTGACTAGGTCTTTGGTGACATCACCCCAGCTTGAGCCAATCTTGGGAACACCGACTTCCAGTTTCCTATCAATTACCTGATCTATCTATCTATCTATCTATCTATCTAGTTTTAGATGGACTCAATACTTTTATTTTAGTTATTTATTTTTATGTGGTGCTGAAGATTGAACCCAGTTCCTCATATGCACTAGGCAAGCACTCTATTGCTAAGGTGTAACCCCAGCCCCTTGTTGTTTATTTAATTCAATAATTTGTTATTCTCTTATTTGCTACAAGCAGTTCCAGATAGAGTAAAATAATAGTGAAAACACAACAATAGGAAAAAAATAAAATAGAAGTTTAAGAAAAAAATTTGTCAAAAATAAGCCCATGCTGAACATATTCCAGGTTGTAAGAATGAGGTGTAAGGGGCCTCTGTTTTGGATTTGTATAATGTGGTTTATGACCAGAAACACTAGAGAATTCTTGAAAATTGTTCACTGTATAGTACAATGTCAAATGTAGGCTCTTTCAAAATGGTGCTGTGGAGAAATAATGGTGGAAATGTTATATTCTGCAGATTCTGTCACTGAGAATAAGTGACCCAGGCTGGGCCTAAGAGAGCATCACATGATGTGTCTAGATTGCATTTCTAAATTTGCACCATAAAAGAAGCAGTGCAAGCTTCAACTTCATTGCATGTGTGTGTGTGTGTGTGTGTGTGTGTGTGTATGTGTGTGTGTGTGTGTACTCTGTAAATATCTGTTTATAAGAATACCAGTATTAACTTATGAATATACACTTACTCCCATAAACAGTTTTCATAGAATAAAAAATAAGATGTGACACTGTATGTAAATCCATTAATTGACACTAACAAGAGGTAACATTTATTAAGCACTTACTATTTTCCAAGAACATGCTAAATACTGTTCATACCTGAACCTGTAGAGCCTCATGCTCTTGTGAACTAATATTCTTAATATCCTTTTTTTATTTGCAAAGAACCTGTGGCCTGGAGTAGTGAAACAACATATGTGACACTATTAAATTACTTAGCAGAATTGATAGGATTTGAGCACGGTTAAGGTGACCTAACCTTTGTGCTTTGCTGTCAATCAACACTCAGGAGCTTTTCCACTTACAAACATTTTATATGATCAGTATGCCAGCTAGACTGGATTAGTGGTTAGATATTTTCATGTAGTGTTGCTGGAACTTGAAGACCTGTGGTTTCTTATTCTTGAAAGAAGATGGAACACCTGTCTTAATTTGTTCCTGACTGGGTAATTTACAAGTAATAGAAATTTATTACTCCAAGTTCTGGAGGATTGAAAGTCTAAGTAGATTCCTAGTTAAAGGTCTGCTCCTTGTTCTCTGTCTTCTTGCTGTGTTTCCACATGGTGGAGAAGGAAGAGATGGCTGCTTGGTCCTCACAGGGTAGATTAGATGAGAAGGCGAAATTGACAAATTGACCCCTCGAACTTCTCTTGTAAATATTAATTGGCCTCTTGAGCATTTCACCCTCATAACTTAATGACTTCCTAAATCCTCACCTCTTAATACTGCCCCACCGGAGATCAAGTTTTAACATGAATTTTAAGGGGGACTCATTGTGACCCATAGCATCCCATCCCAACCTTCCAAAAAAAACCATGTTCTTCTCACTTGCGAAGTATATCCATTTAGTCCCAATAAACTTAAAGATCTTAACTTACTCCAGCATCAACTTTAAATTCCAAAGTCTCCTCTAAATATTATCTAAATCAGATATGAGTGGAACCTAGATAGGATTCATCCTGAAGCAAATTCCCCTCTTGCTGTGAACCTGTGAAATCAGTTTCTGTGCTTCCAAAATACAATGTTGAGACAGATGTAGTGTAGATATACTACAGGGGAGAAATAGGCAAGAAAGAGGTGATTGGTTCCAAATAAGTCCAAAACCCTACAAGATTAACAATATTAAATATTGAGTCTTGAGGAAAATCTTTCATTGCTCCATGTCCTGCTTTCCATGCACTCTGCTGTGGGTCTTGGCTCCTGGGGGCACCCCAGGCTTTGCTTGTACCACATAACAGATCTCATGGGTTGGGATTGTATGCAGGCGGCTCCAGAGTTATGAGTTCTCAGGGATGGCTCCAACTCTTTGTGTCCTGTGACAGTTCCCCGTCTGAGTCCCAAGGCTCTCTGAGTCATCCTTTGAAAACCAGGAAGAGGTAGCCACACCCACATGGCTCTTGCACTCTGGGCACCTGCAGAGTTAGCATCACATGGATCCACTAAGGTACATAGTCTGGATATGTGACCCAAGACTTGCCTGGGCCAATTTGAGCCACAGCTTGGACCATCCAAGAAGATCTGCGCCTGAGTATGGAGAGCAGAAACTCAAGGCTACTGGATAGGAGCCTTAAGTTCTCATCGTTACCCAGAGTCCCTCCCTTGAGAGCACATGCTTGCAATGCTCAGGACTCTTGGCCTGTGATGGGAGTGACAAGCTTTAGATCTCTGGGATGCCCTCATGATCATTCTCTATTGTCTTGATGAATACCACCAGGCTTTCTTTTCTTTCTTTCTTTTTTTTAATCTTACTCTTTTCTTTTTATTATTCAAAAGTCAAATATGTTATTTTTAAATCATCCATCCTCAATTTTGATTTAATGTACCGTCATTTCCCCAAGATATGAAATTTCAGAATCTCTTTGGAATACTAATTTCATGTCTCTAGGTTTAACAAAACTGTTTTAAGTTTTAAATTCCACTCTATTTCCCTGAAATATCAAGACAGTTGCTGATGTAAATTTTAATATAAAATATTTAGTCACAAAATAGTATTGCTTTTGTATGCACATAGTTGTAAGATTACTTTGCTTTTGTCAATAAAAACTATACCATCTTTCATAAAACTCTAAACAAATTAAGAACTGTGATGTAGAACAAAAAGTACACATGGTAAAACAGGTACCAGCACAACGTTAGGTTATATTACATCAAAAAAAGGTTTAATGGTCCCAAATATATATATTCAACAACTAAGCATACACTCAGAGGAGGAAAAAAAGGTCAAAAATAAAATGAAATTTAAAAAAAAATTATGACACAAATGACCACATCGAGAATTCCACTCAATCTTTAATCAAGTAGGGACAAATCCCCACTTTGGGGGGGGGGGGAAATCTGCAGTTTGAAGGGCAAAGGGAACAGATAAAAAAGAGGAAACTTTATATTTGCCCCTCCCCCACAGAGGTTTTCCAAACCTGTTGTAGCTTGACTAAAATGTTCAGAATGTATGATTTTAAAGGCAGGTCTCTTTATACAAAGAAACTGCTGGCATTCTTACTAGTGAAGAACGATGGCAGAAAGGCCCATTCTTCTGAGTTTCAAACATGGTCCAAGAAAGCATGTTCTGATTGTAGCAACTGACCAGTCAATCCAGAGTTCCACTTACAAAACCCCGCCCTGTTGGCTTCTTGTCTCCATTTCCTTCCCTGAGAAAAGGGCAATGTGTGGTCCAAGCTGGAGAGCGCAAAGGCTTAAGTCTTTCCCCTAAAAGTGTGGTTACCCCTCCTCCTGCTCCATTGAATTGGCACTTGATGAGCAGAAGTCAAGTGTGTGAGGCTGAGTGTGTCAGTCATTCACAAGAGACCACTGCGCTGTGTTGCGGGCTTTGTAGGGGGGAGGGGTAGAGACCCAGTTTGTCAACAGGTACTGATCACAGGCAGTTGCCATTATTATGACTCAAATTTTGCTTTCTTTGACAATGGTAGGGTGTCTTCCTTGTCTTCATCCTCTTCATCCTCTTCATCATCATCAGGATAATCTGCCAGACCCACGAGGCCTCCCTTTGTGGTAATAGCTGCCTTCTGAGATGTATTCCTAGGGACAGATCCAGGAGAGCCTGGAGATCCTGGGCCACCAGGCTTTCTTATAGCTATCTAAATATTGGCTTGGCTATCTGTAGTATGCTCTTCTGAAAACATGTTTTTATTCTTTACAACCTGGCCAGGATGAGAAGTTTCCAAATCTTTAACTCTGTTTCCATTTTGTGAATGAAGTCTTTGTTTCTTTCTTTTCTCCCTCCTTCCCTCCTCTCTCTCTCTCTCTCTCTCTCTCTCCTCTCACATTTTACTGTAAGCAGACAAGAGAAGTCATGTGCTCCATCAACACTTAGCTTAGAGATTTCTCCCAACATCCTATTTCATCTCTCACCAATTCCACCTTCCTCAAAGCTCTAGGACATGGAAACAATTCAGTCAAGTTCTTTGCCCTATTATAACAAGGGTGGTCTTTACTGCAGTTCCAATGCATTGTTCCTCATTTCCATCTGATACTTCCTCGGGAAGGCCTTCACCACCCACATTTCTACCATGGTTTGGTCATGAGCACTTAAGTAATCTCTACAATTAAGGCTTTCTCAACTGCTCCACCCCTCTTCTGAGTCCTCACCAGAATAATCCTTTATGGACCAGCCTCTATTCACTACCCAATTCCAAAGATGCTTCAGCAATTTTATGTATTTTTTTATAGCCACATCAAATTCTTGTTAACAATTTCTGTTTTAGTCTTTTTTTGTGCAATTAATTGCATTATATTCAGGCTAAGTAACCTATAAATAACATATTATTTCCTCCTGAACTTCTGGAAAGTTCACCATCAGGCACTAGCAGATCCCGTGGTTAGTGAGGACCTGTTTCCAGCACATAGAAGCCTCACATGCAAGAACACATGTTTTCTCATATGGTGGAAGGGATAGGAGGGCAAAAAGGAACAGTAACTCCCTCACATCACTTCTGTAAAGTCCCTAACAGGGCCCTCCAGACTTAAGTAGGAAAGACTCACGTGCTCCTTCTAAAGGCCCATCTCTTAAATCTCCCACATTCCAGATGAAGTCTCAGAATATGCTAAGTGCTATTTAGCATAGAACCCAGCATACATTAAATGCTGCCAGTCACTAGCCTTGTTTCCATGTTATAGAACTTCAAGAATAGTTCCACAAACAGTAATGATCTATGACAAATTAACACTGTTTGTTTTCCTTCTGTACCAGTTACTATTGTCTCTTTCAGCTTCAAACTTCCACTGTATTTTGCTTTTGGATTTTGTGAAAATTTATTTCTTTCCTGTCTTTTTTAGGCTCTGACAGTAGGGACCTTATGCAGAGACAGAAAGGCAGAAGGCTTTATGCTCTATGTGTTCTTCTCAAGGTCCCCTTGACATTTCACTTTTCACCGAATCAAAAGTAGATGTCAAGAGTTGCCATTGGTCCCAGCCCCTTCAGCATTTTTGAAAAGCATGGGGCACAGCTCCACAGGTCCCTTCTCTGTGCTCCTTTTCTCTTGCACCAGTGCCAGTTAAGCAGGGTTCCCTCCACAGAGTTCTTGGTCTAATTTCTGCAAGATGCCTGTGCAAGCTTCTACATTTTGATATACCATCCTTTTCCATTTGTTTCCTGAATTCTAAAGGTGACAGACAGTTGCTTGCTCCAATAAGAACTTAGGCAAATGCAAAACCTTGTGATCATGTTTTTTTAAAATTTTTTTATTCTAATTTGTTACATATTCATTACAACTCATATTACACATATAGAGCCCAATTTTTCATAACTCTAGTTATATACAAAGTGTATTCACATTTGCGTCTTCCTACATGTACTTAGGCTATTGATGTACATGTCATTTCACCCTCATTTCTGTCCCTATGCCCCTCCCTTCCTTTCCCACCCTTTTGCCCTATCTACAGTTCCTCTATCTTTTCATGCTCCCCCTCCTAACCCCACTATGAATAAGCCTCCTTATACCAGAGAAAACATTCGACATTTGTTTTTTTGGGGATTGGCTAACTTCATTTAACCTTATATTCTCCAACTTGATCCATTTATCTACAAATGCCATGGTTTTATTCTCTTTTATTGCTGAGTAATATTCCATTGTATGTATGTATGTATGTATATATACATATATACATATATACATATATATATATATATATATATATATATATATATACACATATATACATATATGTGTGTGTGTGTGTATATATATATATATATCACATTTTTTTTATCCATTCGTCTACTGAAGGGCATCATAGGTTGGTTCCATAATTTAGCTATTGTGAATTGTACCACAATAAACATTGATGTGGCTGTATCCCTGTAGTCTGCTATTTCTAAGTCCTTAGGTATAGACTGAGGGATAGCTAGGTCAAGTGGTGGTTCTATACCCAGTTTTTCAAGGAATCTCCATACTGCTTTCCATATTGGCTGCACCATTTTGCAGTCCCACCAGCAATGTATGAGTGTGCCTTTTTCCCCACATCCTCACCAACACTTACTGTTGATTGTCTTCATAATAGCTGCCATTCTGACTGGAGTGAGATGGAATCGTAGAGTAGTTTTGATTTGAATTTATCTAATTGCTAGAGATGTTGAACATTTTTTCATATATTTGTTGATGGATTGTATATCACCTTCTGAGAAGTGTCTGTTCAGTTCCTTGACCTATGTATTGATTGGGTTGTTTGATTTTTTGGTGTTTAGCTCTTTGAGTTCTTTATATACCCTAGAGATTAGTGCTCTATCTGATGTGCATGTGGTAAAAATTTGCTCTCTATTCACCTCACTGATTATTTCTTGTGCTGAGAAGAAGCATTCTAGTTTGAATCCATCCCATTTATTACTTCTTGATTTTAATTCTTGTGCTATAGGAGTCTTATTTAGGAAGTAGGGGCCTAATTCAATATGATGAAGATTTGGGCCTACTTTTTCTTCTATTAGATGCAGGGTCTCTGGTTTAATTCCTAGGTCTTTGATTGACTTTGAGTTGAGTTTTGTGCATAGTGAGAGATAGAGGTTTAATTTAATTTTGTTGCATATGGATTTCCATTTTTCCCAGCACCATTTGTTGGTGAGGCTACCTTTCCTGCAATGTATGTTTTTGCTCCTTTGTCTAATATTAAATAACTGTAATTATGTTGGTTAATCTCTGTGTCCTCTATTCTGTACTATTGGTCTACGGGTCTGTTTTGGTGCCAATATCATGCTGTTTTTGTTAGTACTGCTCTGTAGTACAGTGTAAGAGCTGGTATAGTTATGACACCAGCTTCATTCTTCTTGCTAAGGATTGCTTTAGCTATTCTGAGTCTCTTTATTTTTCCAGATGTATTTCATGACTGTTTTTTCTATTTCTATGAGAAATGTCATTGGAATTTTGATTGAAATTGCATTAAATCTGTATAATGCTTTTGGTAGTATGCCCATTTTTGACAATATTAATTCTGCCTATCTAAGAGCAAGGGAGATCTTTCCATCTTCTAAGGTTTTCTTTAATTTCTTTCTTTAGCATTCTGTAGTTTTCATTGTAGAGGTCTTTGATTTCCTTCATTAGGTCAATTCTCAAGTATTTTTTGGGGGGGCCTATTGTAAATAGGGTAGTTTTCCTCGATTCCCTTTCAGAGGGTTTGTCACTGATACATAGGAATGCCTTTAATTTACGGGTGTTGATTTTGTATCCTGCTAATTTGTTGACTAATTCTAGAAGTTTTCAGGTGGAATTTTTGGGTCTTCTAGGTATAGAATTATATTGTCAGCAAATAGTGCTAATTTGAATACTTCTTTTCCTATCCATATCCCTTTAATTTCATTCATCTGTCTAAATGCTCTGGCCAGTGTCTCAAGAACTATGTTAAATAGAAGTGGTGAAAGAGGGCATCCCTGTCTTGTTCCAGTTTTTAGAGGGAATGCTTTCATTTTTCTCCAGTTTGAATCATGTTGCCCTGGGGCTTAGCACAGATAGCCTTTACGATGTTGAGATATATTCCTGTTATTACTAGTTTTTCTAGTGTTTTGAACATGAAGTGGTGCTGTATTTTGTCAGATGCTTTTTCTGCATCTATTGAGATGATCATATGGTTCTTATCTTTAAGTCTATTGATGTGGTGAATTACATTTATTGATTTCCTTATGTTGAACCAATCTTGCATCCCTGGGATGAACCCCACTTACTCGTGGTGCACTATCTTTTTTGATTTGTTTTTGTATTTGATTTCCCAGAAATTTATTGAGAATTTTTGCTATGTTCATTAGTGATATTGGTCTAAAGTTTTCTTTCTTTGATGTGTCTTTGTCTGGTTTTGGAATCAGGGTGATATTGGTCTCATAGATGACTTTGGAAGTGCTCCTTCTTTTTCTATTTCCTGAAATAAATTGAAGGGTATTGATATTAGTTCTTCTTTAAATATCTTGTAGAACTTGGGTCTGTATCCATCCGGTCCTGGGCTTTTCTTTGTTAGTAGGCTTTATGTGGCGTCTTCTATTTCATTGTTTGAAATTGATCTGTTAAAATTGTGTATATCATCCTGACTTAATTTGGGCAAATCATATAACTCTAGAGATTTTTTTTGGTGCCTTTGATATTTTCTATTTTATTGGAGTACAAGTTTTCAAAATACTTTTGAATTATCTCCTGTATTTCTCTACTGTCTGTTGGGATATTTACTTTTTCATTGTGTATGTTAGGAATTTGAGTTTTCTCTCTCCCTCTCTTTGTTAACATGGCTAAGGGTTAGCCAATTTTATTTATTTTTTCAAAAAATCCACTTTTTTGTTCTGTCAATTTTTTTCAATAGTTTTTTTATTTCAATTTCATAGATTTCAGCTATTATTTTAATTATTTCCTATCTTCTACTGTTCTTGGTATTGATTGGTTCTTCCTTTTCTAGGGCTTTGAGATGTAACATTAAGTCATTCATTTGTTAAATTTTTCTTCTTTTATGGAATGAACTCCTTGCAATGAACTTTCCTCTTAGTACTTCCTTCATAGTGTCCCAGAGATTTTGATATGTTGTATCTGTGTTCTTATTCATCTCTAAGAATTTTTTAATCTCCTCCTTGATGTCTTTTGCAACCTATGTTCATTCAATAGCATATTATTTAGTCTCCAGGTGTTGGGTTAGCTTTTATTTTGTATTTTATCATTGATTTCTAATTTCCATTATGATCTGATAGAAAGCAGGGTAGTATCTCTCCCTTTTTCTATTTGCTTATAGTTGCTTTGTGGAATTATATATGATCTATTTTATTGAAGAATTCATGTACTGTGGAGAAGAAAGTGTATTTATTCATTGAAGGTTAAATATTCTATATATGTCAGTTAAGTCTAAGTTATTGATTGTATTATTGAGTTCTATAGTTTCTTTGTTTAGATTTTGTTTGGACCATCTATCCAGTGGTGAAAGAGTTGTGTTAAAGTAACCCAGAATTATTGTATTGTGGTCTGTTTGACTCTTGAATTTGAGAAGAGTTTGATGAGCATAGACACTCCATTGTTTGGAGCACATAAATTTACTATTGTTATGTCTTATTGAAGAATGCTGTACGAAATATCCTTTTTTATCCCTTTTGATTAACTCTGGCTTTAAGTCTACTTTATTTGATATGAGGATGTAAACCCCTTGCTTCCACAGTCCATGTGAGTGGTGTGATTTTTCCCAACCTTTCACCTTCAGTCTGTGGATGTCTTTTCCTATGAGATGAATTTCTTAGAAGCAGCATATCATTGGGTCTTTTTTTTTTTTTTAATCCAATTTGAAAGTCTATGTCTTTTGTTTTGTGAGTTTTGGCCATTAATATTCAGGGTTGTTATTGAGACTTGATTTATATTCCCAGCCATTTTTATTTTTGTTATTTAACTTGACTTGGTTTCTCCTTTATTAGCTTTTCTTTTAGTGTAATACCTCCCTCTGCTGATTTTCATTGTTGATTTTTATTTCCTTTTCATGGAATATTTTGCCAAGGATGTTCTATAGTGCAGGGTTTTGAGTTGTAAATTATTTTAACTTTTGTTTATCATGTAAGGTTTTCATTTCTTCATCAACTCTAAAGTTTAATTTTGCTGGATATAAGATTCTTAATTGGCATTCATTTTCTTTCAGAGCTTGATTTTTGTTGTTACAGGATCTTCTAGCTTTCAGTGTCTGTGTTAAAAAATCTGCACATAATATAATTGGTTTCCCCCTATATTTAATCTAATTCTTTTTTCTCATGGCTTTTAATATTCTCTTCTTATTCTGTACAATAGGCATTTTCATTATAATGTGCCTTAGTGTGGATCTGTTGTGATTTTGTACATTTGGTGTCTTATAAGCCTCTCAAATTTGGTTTCCCAATTAATTCTTCATGTTTGGAAAATTTTCTGATATTATTTCATTGAATAGATTGTTCATTCCTTTTATTTGAAACTCTATGCCCTCCTCTATCCCAATAACTCTTAAATTTGGTCTTTTTATGCTATCCCATATTTCCTGAATGTTCTGCTCATGGTTTCTTACCATTTTCATTGTGTGTTCTACATTCTTTTCAAGATAATATATATATATATATATTTCATTGTCTGAGGTCCTTTCTTCCAAGTGGTCTAATCTGTTGGTGATGCTTTCAATTGAGCTTTTAATTTGGTTTATTATTTCTTTCATTTCAAGGATGTCTTTTTTTTTCAGAACATCTATCTCCCTATTGAAATAATCTTTTGCTTCCTATATTTTTTATGTAGTTCTTTGTCAAAATGATCTTTTGCTGCCTGTATTTGCTATTATGTCATCCTGTAATTTGCAGAACATTTTAATTATGTACATTTTCTCTTCATTTCTGCCTGCTGGATTCTAATAATGCCTATGGATTCTAATAATGTGGTATCTTCTTCCCTTCTAGCACTGTGATCCTAGGCATTACCATTTTTACCCGGTAGGTATATAGGGCTCCTGCAGGGTTCCTCTCCTTTGAGGTGAAGGACAATGTTAACAGATCCCAATATAAACACTATACACCCTAAAAAGAAATGTTTGCTATTAAGACTATTACAGTTTGGTCACAATGTACAAAAATGGTGAGTTCAATTATTATTTACAATATACTCCATAGGTTTGTAAAAGGGTTTACTGTTTCTGATGGTGAACAAAGACCCAGGGATGAGGAGTAGGATGATGTGCTGAGGAGGTAGGAGGTGAGGATATAGAGTTGTTATATCTTAGGAAGTGTGAAAGAGAAATCTAAAGAGGACAGTTAGTAGCAGGAGAAGAAAGAGGAAGTAATTTGGGGTAGACAAGTAATTGGGAAGACAGTAGAGTATATAACACACACACACACACACACACACACACTCATATACAAAGAAAAATTTAAAACAGTTAAAATAGTAGAAATTGGTAGGGAAAAAAAGAAACAAGGGAAAACAAAAAGCAAGCAAACAAACAAAGAATACACAACACAACTGTAATATACTATTCAGTTGCCTCAGTCCTCAGTATCCTAATTCATAAAAAGTACTTGGTTTCACATATGTTGTGGATGTGAGGACGGAAGAATAAAGAGGGAGAAAAATAAAAAAAAAAAATCTTGAAGAAAGAAGCAAGGATTATTTTGGTTTTAGATTATCTTTCCCGCTTCCCTTCTCATTCAACAGGTGGGCTTGTCTGTTCTTAGTTGGTATCTTGCTCTCAGGATGGTGGGGGTTACCAGAGTGTGAGGGTTGGTCTTGGGTGCAGGGTACCTTGAAGAGGGGTATGGTACCTGCTGACCCTGTTGGGAGACTGCACCTCAAGGATCTCCTTTGGGGTCTGCTCCTGTGATGTGGGCACCTGGTCTTATCTCTTCATCTCGCCTGTAGAGCTCACAGTTCCTGCCCTCTAGATTAGTCTGTAAAGTGTGTCTCCCTCACCCTCTCCCTTTCTACTTCCTAATCAGGAACCTTTCTGTCTGGAGTGTTGTGTGTTGCACTCTGGTGGGTGCACACCTGTTGGGGAGGGCTTTTTTGAACTGGGCAGTCACTCTGACAAGATAGCGGCTGCTGGGGATTGGGGGGGATTAGAAAACTATGGGTACCTGGCTGTCTAGTGTTCAAAACTGATAGTTGCCCCAACTAAAGATGGTGATGGAGGTGACCCAAGATGGAGGCAGATGCTTTCAGCAATGGGTGTCGGGTCAGATGAGGGAAGCCGGGCAATGGTGTTGTGCGGTGTGTTCAGATATGAACTCTGTGGTGTGCAGTGTTTTGGCTGTTGGCTTTCTTCAGAGTCTGTGATGTCCCCAGGTGCAGGCAGGCTACCTTGGGTAGGGGACTATGGCAGCAGCTGCCGAGTTCCAAGATGGAGGCAACCAGGGGATCCCTACATTGTTATATGGGGGTCCACACAGGAGTGGCGGCCAGGGTTCCTGAGTGTGGGAAGCTGTTGGGTGTTCTTCATGGGAGGGCATCTGTGATATCTGCTCAGGTGGGTAGATAAAAGTTCTGCCCAGGTGCTAATGTTGATGGTTCCTCTCAGGTACCCTGTAGTCCTGTGTGGGTGAGTAGTTAAGCGACCTATTCTGATTCTGAGGCCTGGAGCCCTGGACACTCACGGTGACCTTGATTCCTGTGCGGAACCAGGTATATTGTTCTCAGAGAAGTCATATTTACACTATTTGAGTTCCAGGTCACAGAGCAACACAGAATGTTGCCTTCCTCTTGGATCCTCCTCCATGATCATGGTTTTTTAATCTAATTTCTGAAGTTAAAATAATCAGTGGAGTTTCTTTCTCCTGACTGGACATTGACTAATAAATGTTCCCATGTCCTGCCCAGAGCGCAATGCCCTGACAGTAAACATTGCATAGGCTGGTAAAGAGTTTAATATCTGTAAGTTAATTACAAATCATACTCTATAAGGTTAGGACCTGTCAGAGTATTTAAAATTTAGATGTCTAATAATTGTGACTATATACTCTCAAGATCTGTTATTATATGTATCTGTATATCAATATATCTTAGCATTATATTATGCTTATTCATTATAAAATGAATAAGCAATAACTTCATAACCACTCTGAACACTGCAATATAAAGGAAGAACTAATTTTGAGACAGGATCTCACTTAGTTGCTCACGGTTTTAATAAGTTGCTGAGGCTGGCTTTGAACCTGCAATTATCCTTACTTATATTTAAACACACACCTATATGTATATATGTACATATATATGTATTTATGTGTATATATATTTTAATCATGGTGTCATTTTTTAAAAACTTTATTTTGTTTATTTATTTGTTTATTTTATGTGTAAATTAAAAATTTCATCAAAATAGAAGTGAAGTTATATATCTTTTTTTTCTAGAAAAAGATTTCATTTAAGCTTTAACCTATAATTTTTAAATGATTGTACACTTTGTTTGTGACTTGGGTTTTTTTTTTTTTCAGTTAAGTTTCTTACTTCCATTTGCATATTCTTAGAGTTTACCTTTCTCCCCTACCTCAATGCTCCCTCCTACCACTAATCTCTAGTCACAGATTTATACTTTAAAAATACAGTGTTACAGGTCCTTGTGTTGTTATGAGCTAAAGACTTAATACTAATGTGGCAACTGTAACCCAAGTAATGATTCCAGCATGCAAATAAAAGCATAGCAAATGTTGAAGAACATTAGGAAAAGGAAGGGAGCCAACATTTACCCCTGCTGAGAATGGTCTTAATAATCCAATGGACTTCTCTTCACATGAATGCAAATAAAATACAATACTATAAGAGTTTCTGTACAAGTTTAAGAATATCATGTATACTGCACTGAATATACATATATTCATACCATCAGAGCTTGCTTACAAAGTTAGTCAGAATATAACTCTGAAGCTGAGCCAACTTTAAGATGAAAATTGATGCTTCATATGTCATTGTTAAAAATAAATTAGGGATAAGATGGATATTTCCTTTTAACTTGACCAGTTTGAACTGTGAGTATAATGTGATAAATATTTGAAAACTGTTTAAAACTAAATCTAGTGGAAAATATCAACATTTAGTACAGGAAATTAAAGCTATAGTATCAGTTACTTTTCTTAAAAATATACTGCACTCAGGTGGAGACTAAGCAGTGTTTTTAATGGGAAACAAATTCTTTCTTACGTTAGATCCCAGTTTCAATATAGAGAAGAGCCAAACAAAATTAATTACAACTACTTGGCAGCATATGCAAAGCCACATTGTATACTTTCTATAGATACTATAAAGAATTTCTATTACTTGGCTCCTTCCTGAGTACTTCCTTGGAATGTTTGTGTTAGCTAGTTAAATTAATGGTATAGTCCACTAAGCCATTTACCTATTTACTAAAATTATTAGTAGACTTTTATGATTCCTAGTATAGATTAGGGCACGAAGGTTCACTGAGGTTCATGCCATTCCTTTTTCCTTTTTCTTCTTTTTAATGATGATGATAAATACAATGATGATTTTGTGAGCAAAGCAACATCTTCTAGTAGAAATTGCATGGCATTTTAGATTAAAATATCTGGGTTTAGGTCATGTTTCTCCTAAAAGAAAGCATATAACTAAACTCTTATGGGTCTCAAATGGCATGATTCTCTAGAATATAATCTCCATGAGGTGGAAATCTTTGCTTTTATTCCAAAAACTTAGAATAGTCCCTGACACATAGTAAGTTTTCTTAAATATATATTTTTAGTTGTAGTTGAACACAATACCTTTATTTTATTTATTTATTTTTATGTGGTGCTGAGGATAAACCCAGCGCCTCACACGTGCTAGGCAAGCACTCTACCACTGAGCTACAACCTCAGCCCCATAGTGAGTTTTTAATCAATAGTTATAAAATGAATAAGCAATAACTTCATAACAATATTTTAAATTGTAAATATCAGTAAAAGTATTATTTTCCACTAGTGTGCCATGATGGCATACCCACTGGGTGTTACTGTAGGTTGATAGATTATTCTTAACCTTCACTATAAAATAAATACTATCTTGCTAAGCCTGGTGGTGCATGCCTGTAATCCCACAGAGTTTCTAGTCTGTGGCAGGAAGTTCAAGGCCAGCCTGGGCAACTTAGTGAGACCCTGTTTCATAATACAAAATAAAAAGGACTGGGGATGTAGAGCACCCTTGAGTACAATCCCCAGTGCCACAACAAATGAATTAATACTACCTTGGTTTTTGTTTCCTGATAGGTTACATAAACACTGGGGCATAAGGAGGAATTTGTGGAGCAATGGAAGCAGTGCTTTCCCAAACGAAGTGTGACAGGGTGCAATGTGTGTGTGTGTGTGTGTGTGTGTGTGTGTGTGTGTTGGTGTGCATGTCTGTGTATGTGTCTATCTCACTCATGAGTGTCTTTGTGAATGAGTTTGTGTCTCCTTTGGTCTCTCAGACAAAAGTGAAGTATAGTTTGTGAGACTGTTTGAGCTGTGGGACCAGTCAAAAAAATAGGACTTCACTTTGCCAAGTCTTAATTCAGCAGTTTCCAAGACCACCTATCATTGAAAGTTTAGAACAGAGGGGGAGGAAAAAGGAAGAGAACAAAACTAAAAAAGATTTGTGCATTAGGTAGAACGGCTTTCTATAAATCCTGAGATAATAAAACAAATTACAAGATGAATTCACTTAGTCTTCTGTTTTTATGGCCTGGCCTTAACTGAATCTTCCATCTTCTCAAGTTCCTACATGAAATGCTCTGTTTTGGGGAACACAAAACTCCTCTCCAGTCTATGAATCCTCCTTTGTACATTTTGCAAAAGGCTGTATATTTTCTCACTATGAGTGGGAGGTACTTCTTTATTTGATCTCGCTCTATATAACTCTATCTAGAAGCCCAGTATACTACTGTTCATCAAGTAGGCAGGCAGCTATGAACAACAACCTCCTCAGAGGGAGGCCCAGCTTTCCAAAGGCAGACTTAACTCTTTCCTCTCAGCAAGTCATGTTGTAGGAAAGTGAGGTAGGATTGGGAGAGCCTGGAAGATGTGGGATTTGAATGAGCCCAAGCTTAGGTCTAGCATACAACCTAACCAGGAACTTAAGTAACCTTTCTGGGTACTCTTAGATCCAGATGTCTGTTTCAGGGAGATTTTTTTGGAAAGGACTATAAAGATTTATCTTAATCTTAATGAATTTCCAACTCTCAAGCAATGACCTTTCTGTTCCTAAAGCAAAATGGCTATTAAAGCCCAGAGTTTACCTTAAATTCATGAGTGCACTGGCCTGACCTTGAGAATTCCCAGCAAACTGTCAAAGAGTGAACTTATCTCAGAAAAAAAATATATTTGAGAACTGAGAGAATCAGACTAGTTAGTTGTAAGGAAATTTATCAAAACACTAATTGGTGGGTAAAGGTTAAGGTAGTAAAATAGTACCGCTTGTGGAAACCTGGCAAAGTGTCCTGACTCATGATGTTGTCCCCTAGTTTGATATTCCAAGTTTTGACAGGCAGGTCAATTAATTGGTTATATCATTGCCCACACAGGTCCAACGGTAGAATATTTTATAAATGAAAATTCAACATAGAACCTAGTTAATTAAAAAAGAAAAAGAATTTCACCTGCTTCATTTCATCCATTCCTTAACTCTTTTAATTTCTAAAATTCTAAGGACATGTTGGATTCAGAGACAAATGGAAATCAAAAAAATAGAGGTCATTGTTAAAAGTTTTTGAAACATGATACTTTTAAGAGATACAAATGAATAGAGTTTTTTTAAATGTGTATTAAGAATGTCACTGTTTTAAGCCAGCTATTTTTGCTGCTGTGAGGAAAAGACCTGATAAGAACAATTTCAGAGGAGGAAAAATTTATCTGGGTGCTCATGGTTTCAGAGTTCTCAGTCCAGAGACAGTCAGGTCCATTCTCCAGGGCACAAGGTCAGGCTGAACATCCTGGTGGAAGAGTGTGATGGAGGGGAGAGGCTCACATAGTGATCAGAGAGCAGAGAGAGACTCCACTTGGCAGATACAAAATATATACCTGAAAGGCAGGTCCCCCCAATGCCCACCTCCTCCAGCCACACCCTACATGCCTTCAGTTACCACTAGGTTCACCCTATCAGGGGGATTATATCATTGATTAGGTTAAGGCTCTCATAATCCAGTCATTTCTCCTCTAAGCTGCCTTGTATCATCATACACATGAGCTTTTGGGGGACATCTCATATCTGAACATAACAGCCACTTGCATTTACATTATTTAGTGTGCTGGCAAATAATTCAGGTGCCCTAACCATACCTACTGAATTTGAATTTGGGGGAACTTGGTTTGGGCATCTCTATGAACAAGTGCCTTGGTAATGTGATCATTGACATTAGGGAACCAATGTTGACCATCTAATGCCCTAAAAGCCCTGGCATTGGATAAGGAAAACTCACTTGCTTTTTAGCTTCTAGATATTCTGCCCTTGTCCCCCAGTGGCTGCATTTCATCTCTTTTTCTTTCTTTCTTTTTTACTTTTTCTTTTTTTTTTTTTTTTTTTGAATTTTTGTTTTAACTATCTCCCCTTGCTACCTAAGCCAGAACTCTCTGTTCTTTTGCAACAAGCTTGTGGCCACCATATGATCTGCTCTTCCATGAAGCTTAAAGATATTTTAAAAGGAGAATGATTGTTATTCTAACTGACTGAAATAAAGGGGTCCTAAAACTCACCCTGATTACTCATTACACCAGCTGTTGTGAAGGTTTGACTATAAGAGAAACACATCCAAGTAAGTCAAGAGAAAGGAACACATGGACTAGCAGTCAGGTAGGTCTCTGGGTAATTAACAAGAGAGCAATCGTTATCATTCTGTAGCTATTCTTTCTATGTTCCCACTTCCTCTTCCTCCTTCACTGCTTTCCTTCTTTCTTCTCTTTCCTTCAATTTATATTTATTGAAATTTCTATACCTGGCCTAGCAGTTAAGGGTGCACCAGTAAGCAAAACGCATTAAGAATCACTTCTTACAGATTTTAGGATCATGTGTGTGAATGCATATGAGTGTGCATGGAAACAGCAAACAAATTTATACAAGCTATATTATATTCTGTGTTGATTACAGCTGGAATACACAGAGGAAAACAAGACAACAAACAGGTCCAAGAGAGCTTGGAGATGTTGTCATGGATCCGAGATGCTGATTACAGTCTCCCACTTCCATTCTGCAGTTGTGATTTTTTTGCTTCTCAGAATCTGGTTCTTCTTGTGCTGCGTGTTTCTCTCTCTCCCCACTCCCTTTCCTCAGCAACAGCTGTGTCCATGTGTTGTACGTTCTCATCTTGTGTCCATTTGGCCAGACTCCATGTGATCTTTTAACTCAAGTGCCTACGAATAACTAAAGTTTAATTTTAGTGCCTCAGAGCAGATCACTGAGAGGCTCTGAGGGCTGCAACTGGACTGTGTCTGGACAAAGCCTTTCCTTCAGAGGCACCTGTTCACAGCATGCTGTTTAGCTAATGGATGGATTCTCCTGGATATATAGTTTTGCTTAATCATGTGATGTATCTACTGAGTCCTGGATGACTCAGTATAGAGCACTTTGTACAGAGTTCTCTACTCTGGATATATCCTCTACTTTGCCTTTGTATAACTTACTGTTTTGGAGAAGTGGATTAAAAAAAAAAGTACCAAATTCTATTTTATTTTTGAAAGAGGGCAAGAAAATCAGTCAAGAATCACATTTCATGAGGCAAAGCTTTATAAGGAGAAGAAATGATATTTTGAAATATTAATATATGATTTTTTTTAAAAAAAACCTGCTCATCTTTAATTTAGAAGATACATATGTATATATACACATAAACGTATCACACATGTGAATGCACTATATACATATATGTGGTTTTGTTTGTACATAAGAAATACTAAAAGAAGATTTTAAAAAACTGTTTATTCTTTGTAGTTTTACATGACAGAAGAATGTCTTTTGACATATTACACATGAAATATAACTTCCGATTCTTTTGGTTGTACATGATGTGGAGTTAAATTGGATGTGTATTTATATATGAACTAGATATGGCTAGAGTTTCTTGAATAAGAGTGATGAAAGAGAGTATTTTTGTCCTGTTCCAGTTTTTAGAGGGAATGCTTTCAATTTTTCTCCATTTACAATGATGTTGGCCTTGGGTTTAGCTAGAGACTAGCTTTTACAATGTTGAGGTATGTTCCTGCTATCCCTAGTTTTTCTAGTGTTTTGAACATGAATGGATGTTGTATCAGTTTTGCAAGGTGAAACATATAGGAGGTGATTAGGTCTTGAGGACTCTGCCCCCATGGGCCTATTGCTATAATTGTTGCAGGAGTGAGTTTATTTTAGGTGAGGGCAGCCCATTCTTGCTTTCCTTAATCCTCTCTCTTGCCATATGATTCTTATCTTTAAGTCTCTTAATGTGATGAATTATGATTATTGATTTTTATATGTTGAACCAGCCTTGTATCCCTGGGATGAACCCCTCTTTATCATAGTGAACTATTGTTTTAATATGTTTCTGTATGTGATTTGCCAGTATTTGATAAGAATTTTTTCATCTATGTTCATGAAAGATATTGTTCTGAAGTTTACTTTCTTTGATGTGTCTTTGTCTGGTTTTGGTATTGGGGTGATATGAGCTTCATAGAATGAGTTTGGAAGGGTTCCTTTCTTTGGTATTTTATGGAATAATTTGAGGATGATTGGTCTTAGTTCTTCTTTGAAGGTCTGGTAGAATTCAGCTGAGAATCCATCTGATCCTGGGCTTTTCTTTGTTGGTAGGCTAAAAGAAATTTTAAACTCAGCTTTTTGATTTTTCAAAATAAACTTTAAAAACTTATTATAGTTACAATTGTTAAAGGAGAAAATTTTTGGTTTTGTAGGAAATTTTGAAGTTTTGAATATTAGAAGTCATAGCAGGATGGTATGGGTTTAATGTAACATTGAAGGCAAAATTTTTCTCTGTTTTCCAATCACAGTGAGGACTATATATCTATATCTATATATATCTATAGATATAGATATTCATAGAAATACATATATATATATATATAGATATAGATATAGATATAGATATAGATATAGATATATAGATATAGATAGGTTGGGAGAGAAGAGGTGAGCCTTCAAGGAGAATATTTAGTGAAACTGTTGTGTGGATATCTAAGAAAGGGCTCTGAGCTCTGCCGCATTCTCTGCCATGTTAGATTGCTGGTTAGGAGCTGGATGTATGAGAACATGTGTGGACAAGTGCCTTCCATATCTGAATGGGATGGGAAAAGTGAAAAGTGATTAGACCCCACTTTCCCATTCCCCTGCCTTGCTTGAGTTACATGGCAGAAGTAGAGTAGAAAATTTGGCTTGTTCAGCTAGGGAGATGGAACAGTCCTGGAGTGGCCCCAAGTTTCCATTTACTGTAAAGTAGAACAGAACAACTTCCAGAAGTCTCTTGTGGTTTTCTACCATGCTGAGGGATTTGAAAGTTGCTAAGAAATGGCCACAGGTGCTAAAACTCTTTCACCGTAATGATGTTAGAGACTCAGGGTAACCTCTGAAATGAAAACCAGTAATCTCAACCAAGGAAAATAAATGCGTTGCTGGAGCAAGAAAAGAGGGGCTAAGATTGGAAACTAGGTGGGGTGGTACACTCCTGGGAAAATCCATAGAATTTGGATCATACTGTGTCCCCCAAAGTTCATGTGTTGAGGGACATTATTTTCCAACGCAATAGTATTGAGAGGTGGAACCCATTGGAGGTGATTAGATCTTGGGGACTCTGTTCTCATGAACCTATTTCTATAATTGTTACAGGAGTGGGTTTGTTGTAAAAGTGAGCACAGCCCTCTCTTGCTCATCTTAATCCTCTCTCTTGCTTTGTGATGCCCTCTGCCATGGTATGATTCATCAAGAAGGATTTATCATCTGGGACTTCTCCATCTTGGACTTCTCAGCCTCCAGAACCATATGCCAATTAAATTACTATTTATTATAAATTACCCAGTCTCAGGCATTCTGTTATGGAAGCACCGAATGAAGTAAGACAAATCAATACGGGGGATATTGGAGGGAGGGGAAAATATAGAGTTAACTGAATTTACCAAAAACTGACTTAAGCTAAGAATTTTTGATAACAAAAAAGGCAAAGATTCCCGAATTAAATTAAATAATAAAAAAAAAGTTTCCATTCTTGGCACTTGAGCTTGTGGACGGGGAGTTTCCATGAAAACACACATGTCTAATTCCACACCAGCTTCACTTTAAAAAAAAGTGTTTGCTATCATTTTATCAAGGGTGATTCATCACATTTCTCTGACAAATAGTACATGCTTGATAATCTCCTGCACATGGCTCCAGAGGAATTGGGGAGAACCCACATTTCTTTTCAACTTGATTGTCTTGGAAGATCATGTTTTTTTTTTTTTTTTTTTATATAAAATAATTGTGATTACATATCCCAAGTTATTGTAAACAGCTGTTTTAATATCTCAGCCTCTGAGCCTTCTGTGCTGATTTCCACATTACCTTTGATTCACATGTCTATAATGTAGTCTGATGGGATCTCTAGAGATTTTTTTTAAAAAATGCCTGCTCTTTCTTCGTTCCATAGTCATCTCTTTTCTGTATGCTTTTAGTTTTAATATACATACAGCTAGACTACACCTGCTTGTCTAGATTCATGAGCTAGCCACTTAAACATTAACGTTTTGAAATCTGCATCTATGTCAAAACTCTGTTAAGCTTTGAAATATTCTGTGCTTGCCCCATCCCACCAAACTCACAAAGGCAGGGAGGGGAGTGCCCTGACCCCTTTTTTGATAATTATTTCCCCAAAGATCTTGCATGGCCAGCAGGATACCAGGAGAATGGAAAACAAATGGATTCCAAATTTCTAAAGCACAGCAGACAAAGCCAAGAGAAGCAAAGAAAGAGTGTGCCCCATCCCCGTCTTTTCCCCTTTTAGTTCTGCCAGGCATTTCCTTTGTTCTATTTTCTATCTCACTGAGATTAAAGTGCTGATCTCCCCCTTTTTGAAAATGATGTCACTTTTTTTTTTTTTTTTTGCTTTGGCAGAGAGCAAGTTCATTACAAATCTGCTGTGTGACTGATGGCTTTGAAGAGATAAGGCAGAGGGGAAAACACATTTGGAAAAGGTATGAAACTCAAGAGACAGGTTGACAATTAAACTGGCAGTAGGAGAGATGACAAAGGATAAGGGGAAATAGATGCTGGGTGTAAATATCTCCTCCGTATTTTCTTGTACAGTTGCTGAAGAACTATTTTTATTTCCCAATAGTTTATCCCAAAGCAATACCATAGGCTAAAATTCATTTTGTGTTTTTTCTGGCGAGATCCACACACTTCTGATGACATTATTTCAGGCAGGTCATCATCATGGATGTCTGTGACACTCAAGGTGGGGAAGGTATTGCCTTTTCGTGATTTGAAAAGGGAAAAATACTTTGGTGCTGAAGCCGAATTACTACAATTGCTGATCACTGGACTGTGGCAATTTATAATAGAAGCATTTCAGATGTAAAATCAGATTGAAAGCATAACACACATCTAATGTCATGTATGTTATTTGAAATTATTAGTGACAGATATACAGAGCTTGGGAATTTGAAGATCTTTCTTTTCTCTCTCAGGCTCGGTCTTAGTGGAGAGAGTGGGCACAGAAGTGGTTGGTTAGAGCAACTTACTGAAGTGAGTGGCATCTAGTAATTAAACACACACACAGGCCCTAAGCCTGACCACATCTAGTAAAAATAACATTATCATCTTTATCTGTGTAGTCGAATTTCAGCCTTAAACACATCCTCGTTTTTCCTAAGGATGGACATCCCTTTGCAGATCAAAAGATTTTTAGGAATGTGTTTTGGGGTTAAGGATGGAGGAGGGATGTTGTGGGGAAGTGAGTGGTGTGTTATGAGAAGAAGGGGAACTGCAGAGACAAATGGTTGCCAGGCCCAGCTTATTCCAAGAGAAGGAGATTCATTCTTTCTCCTCTTCTCTGCTCCTCTTTTCCCTCCCATCCCCATCCCAGATCTCCAGCTTGCCCATTCAAACAGCCACAGGATTATCTGTGTTTGCACGCATGTGTCTGAGGAGATGGGTATGGAAGTGCCAAAGGTTCTTTCCACTCCTGCCCTTCATGCCTGCATCATACGACATGGGGATCATAGCATTTCCTTTAGTTTTAGTTTCCCACTGCTCTTGAAGAACCCCTTCTACATAACATTACTATGCACTCTTGCTCTGTTCAGCCTGCTCCATTGGCTCCCGTTGCCTATAGGATAAAATCTCAGCGCTTAGATCTCCACCTCTGGCTCCTGTCAATCTCTTCACTCTGGCTTTTTGAGAACTCTCCTTCACACAGGTATTTTGTGAGGTTGCGCCAGCGAGCCATTAAGCGTGGAGATTCCTTATTGGTTGACTGCTGTATCTAGTTTATGTTAATTAAGATAAGCTGTGTGGAATGTATATATACCCCTCCTGTCCTACAATAAACGGCTCCTACTCCTGCTGTATCAATGTACACAAGTTGCTCGTCGTCCCCCCCCCCCCCCCCCCCCCCCCCCCGTTATTTGGCTGAAGCCGGACTGCGGCAGAGTCCTAATGACTTTTATGGTCCCCAGAGACACTTGCTTGTGCCTCTTTTTGGCTTGTGCTCTTTGCTCTGACTGGCATGCCCTTTTGGTTTCTCTATCTAGCAAACATCCACATTTCCCTCCATTCTGAGGATGAGGAACACCTCCTCTGTGAAGTCATTCATTTCCTCAGGAATATCTGATCACTTTTTCCTTCTGAGCACACCTGAACTTCTACTTGGAGTTCAGTGTCTTTAATGCACTTTCAGAAATTTGTGTGAACTGGCCAGCTGTGGGGGCAGTGCTCCTTTATGAACATTTGATGTGTCCTGATGCCTGCGAATCCACAGCACCAGACTTTCATAAATGACTGTTAGGATATTTGGGCAACAAAAATACATGTAGAGACCTTTTCCCTGCTATGAATATAAAAACATCACCTAGTAGCAAATGGTTGACTGAACTTGGGCCCTTCATGAGAAGTGAACTTTTTTCTTGACTAAACTCACTGTGGCTTCCTTAGTTTCTCACTTGTCCCCGATGATTGCATATCTGATATAAGAAAACTGGTTAGATATCCAGGCATGCCTTTTATTTCCTTTTCTTAGAAGAAAAAAAAATCCGTTTCAAACTTTTTTTTCCTACTTTAAATAGGTATATTTTTGTGATAAAAGTTAAAAAGTTATTATCGGTAGATGAAATATCTCTGAAGATATTTTAAGAAATCTCCTAGTTTAGTTTGGTTTTGCTGAGGAGTAAAGCGGAACCAGAGGCAAGTATTGGAACTCAAGTTCTGTGTTTGGGATGTGGATCCTGAAAGTGTAGCAGGCCCAGGAAAGCCGGGGAATTCAAGGACACATGTGCTATAAAGCAGGTTTCCAGTGAGAGTTTGTCCTGACAGGTTCTCCTGCATCCTGTGTGCTCTGAGTCATCCCAAATGAGGGGTGAGGCAGCTGGGGAAATTCACACCAATTCCCAATCAGTCACTGACTGAGGGCGACTCCCCAGCTTCCTGATACTTGCAGTTCTACAGGGACTGATGTGACAAGCTCCCCCCAGCTTTAGCTCCTTCTGCCAATAACATTTATTCAGTCAGGAATGGCTTGAGTCCCTCAGATACTAATCTCTACTGTGGTAACTGCAAAATCCCCTCTCTGGAGTAGGCATCCTGCATACACACCAGGATTTCTATCAACATCAAAAGTAGTGTCATCATCATAGCCTCTTATCCAATCATGGATGATTCTAGAGTGCTAGCAATAAGCCCATGGTCAGATACTGTAGAAGACACCCGATATGGCTAATACCCAATAAGAAGAAACAGAATTCATATAATAGTCATAGCAACTCATTGGTTACCATGCAATTATTGCAGTCTTTTGATTAAATGTATAATAGCTGTTCCATACATATTTGTGAAATGGATTATTATCATTGCTATTATTATAAACATTGTGAACTTTCTTAGGGATTCCAGAGGATCTGAATGTGCTTCCCAGGTCAAATTGGGATTACTTCATCTGAAGTGATCTATATACTTGCTGGGAAGTATGTACCTTGGGCTCTGCCTGATAGGTTAAAGATATTTATAGGAACATGATAAACAACATTTATACCTCAACATCTCATTTCTGTGATGCTGTGGTCAAATTCCCTGGTCAAAACATTGTCTAAGGCTATTTTGGATGACAAATTCCAATCCATCTTGAGGTGGTGTTGAGGACTGTTATGAATGTAGGAAGAGCACATCACAATGCATTAGCAAAGAAATCCTATGGAAATCAATGTGCAGTGAGGGGTCTTAGCTCACCTATAAAGCAGGAAATCTCCATGATGTTGGCAATCATATTAATAAGTTTAAATCTAGCCCATGACAGACAAAATTGATATTAAATATTTAACATATTCAATAATTATATCATTTCTTTTTCCCTTGGTCTTGTTGTTCCACCTTTTTAATATTTGTGTTGGTCAGTTTTCTTTTGTTTCTGTGATCAAAATACCAGATAAAAATGACTTAGAGGAGGAAAAATTTATTTTGGGCTCATGGTTTCAGAGGTTCAGTCTGTGGTTGGCAGGCTTCATTGCTCTAGGTCTGAGATTAAACATAACATCATGACAGAAGGTCATGTTGTAGAAAGGATGGTCAATTCATGGTAGGCAGGAATTAGAGTGAGTGAGAGTAGTCTTAGGGACAAGATATAGTTGAATTCCATGTTCCTAGTGACATATCTGCTCCTGCCACATTGTACTTAACTACAGTTACCACCTGGTAGTTCATTCAAATGATTTAACTATCAAATGAAATAATCCACTGATTAGGTCACAGCTCTCACAATCTAATCATTTTATATCTGAGTGGTCCCTGCCCTGAGTGAATCTGAGCTTTTTGGGGGATACCTCACATCCAAACCATAACAATATTTATATTTTTATGTATGTATATTCATAATTCATACCATACTGTTTTTATTTTGTAAAGAGGTGATAGTTAACTGGTCTTAGAGCTTATTAGGATAAACAGGAATTTAAAGATGCTTAGGAAGATGTAAGGCTTGTCTTCAATTATGCCCATTTTCTTCTCTGGTAAAGATGGATTTATATTATGAGTTCAAAGAGAATATAACACTTTTTAATGGTTATTTAAAGCCCACAGTCTGTTCATTTTTAAGCATAAGCTATGGACAATGCTTTAGTATAGTTTTTGAATAGATTACCACATTCTGTTGCTTTACAGATTTTTTTAAATATATAAAATTATAATTTCATCATCTAAGTGTTTTCTTTTGTTTGGCTAGCAGAAGAACGAAGGGAAGATGAAAAAGCACATATGTGTTTGTGTGTGTGTGTGTGTGTGTGTGTGTGTGTGAGAGAGAGATAGAGAGAGAGAGAGAGAGAGAGAGAGAGAGAGAGAGAGAGAGAGAGATTTCTTTTTATTCTTTGGGGAACAGAAACTTCTCTGATGCCATTGCTTATGAAAGATCAGAAATAGCTGATACACCCAAATTTGTAGCAGGACAAATAGGTTGTTGAAAGGGATTTTATACTTAACTGACACATTGCTAACTCCTTCTGGCAAAGAGAAAAATGAGAAGAAATACTTGAACATAGATGCTAGTGTTCAAATCTCAAATAGCATTTCATCACCAAAAAAATATTATAATATTAACAATATCAAGCTTAATAAGAAGCAAAATTTACAACACTTTCCTGAAATAACTGCATGGCCAATACAAATTTCTGATTAGGAAATGGGAATTAGAAAGAGAAATAATTCCATTGCTTACCCTGTGTCAGTGATCACAATACCAAATAAAATCTATAAAAGAAGCATTTGCATATTTATCCATTCAGTCTTTTGCAAAAATTGCTAGAGTTGGGCATTCAGATTTTCCCACATTGATTCAAGAAATTTCATATGCAAAACTGTACATTTAATGGAGAGTGTTATAATTTTCTTCTGTTCATATTTCTGAAATTTGTCACATTAAATTCATTTTTTAAGTGGAATTCTTATTTATTATCCAAGGCAGATTTTGTGAGGAAAGCAACACTTACTTTTAAAGACAAACCCAGTTTGTTTGCACATAAGTTACAATGTGAAAATTAACATTGTGCTGTGTTTGCAATACTGTAAAAATATTGGTATCTTATTTTGACTAATTATACATCCCAACTTATCCTATAATGGAGCATTTAGCTGAGACATATTCTTGTTTTGCACTTTCTTTTAAAGTAGAGGTGTGAGTTTTTCTGTGTTGGCTGTGTTCCAATTTGTGCAATAACACTTTCTTTTAAAAAGTCCTCTGCTTCTAAACTAAATTTCATTTTTCTCTTTTAGAGTTCATAATTACTCTAGAGAGGATTGCAGATTAGAATAAGATTTTAGTCAGACAATGAGCCATGGGATTCTTTGAGATGAAAAATAACCACTGGTTATTGTTATATATTAAAGGTTGCAAACCTGAACCTCTGGGCCAAATCTGCCCTGAAACCTCTTCCTCCATAAAACTTTTTACATTTTTAAATGATTGGAAAAAAAGGTATGTTTCATGGTAATTCTTAAGTGTCCATATATTAATGTTTTATTGGAACATAATTGTGCTCATTCATTTACATATTGTTTATGTACATCACAAATAAATAAAGTTATGACAGAGACCATATGGCCATCAAAATATCAAATATTAGCTATCTGGTCCTTTATGGAAGAAAAAAAAATTGCTGATCCTCTTTTCTTCACACATATATATATATAAATGTGTATGTGGACCTAAAATATGTCTATCTGGATGTACATATATGATCTATCCATGATCTGTATGCATCTATTTCTACATATTCACAGGTGGAGAAGAGAAAACATTTGATTAAAAAATTGCAACTCTTATTTAATCTCAAATGTATTTGGGCATATTGATACTAGTATAGTGAACAAAAGTTTAGCAATCAATATTATTGTCTTAATTTACACTTCATGTTAAAATGACATGCTAATAAACAGAAGATTCCATCTTATTTTCATATGAACACATTTTGGGCTCATCTTCACTTTGATAGATCTACTTCCTGAAGGCAAAGATGTGGCTTGCACTGTTAGGCAGACATTGAAGTTTAAATAAACTCCTTCTCAACCTGTTACTCTTCCTGCTATCATGTCTCTGGCTCACATAGTCTCATAAAAAGCTTTAAATTTACTACATTTCTAAAAGGATACAGTTTGTGCAGTAGGTAACTGTCAGATTCTATATAGACATTGGTGAAATACATTCACAAAGCAGATCAGTTATTCCTCTCCTTTTCCCAGAGATGGAAAATCACTTCATCTCATAAAAACCTTCTGATTTTATTTTATATTTTTATAGCTAAAAATATGAAGCTGAGTGGTGACCTGGATCGTATTTATTGCTTTTAAAATGTCCTTCCTCTAGTGTCCTTCTTCTAATTCTTGTAGTAGTATAGTAGATATTTATGCAAAGAGGACCCCTCTATGGTTTTCTGCACACCATAATCACTTTCCAGAACCAGGAAAACTGAAGCAATGTGTACATGAAGTGTGTGTGTGTGCATATGCATGTGAGTGTGTGTGTATGCATGTGAGTGTATATGTTTAGTTGTAAACAAAGTTAAAATACTGTATCTAATTTACATATTTGGGGTTGTTATTTTTCTAAGTATCATTAATGAATTGTACTAACATATTGATAAATACATAGTATTTTTCAGCTATAATTAATAAACTTATTTTAAGAATAATTTTATTACTAAATAATTCAGGGGATGATCACATATCATTTAACTGCAATTTAATGATTACAAAGACGATGATGTTCCAGAGTTTGAAAGGTGAGCCCATGATGAAATTCTGCTAACACAAATGCTTTCCATTTCCATTTTGGAGAGCTCCCTGCAGGTAGGCTAATATGATAATGATAATAAGGACTCTTTGAAATCATTATTTTCTCTGTGTGCTTTTAATTATAATTTTTTTGAGTTAAATATATTGAAAATGGGGATATGCTCTGTCCTCAGACACTAAAGTGTAATCTATCAGGAATGTCTAAAGGAGGCAGAAAAGGAAATAAGGGGATTTTATATTTCTGAGCAGCAGTGTCAGATCCTGAGGAGTCAAAGCCAAAGAGAAGATAGGCAGGACCCTGAGCAAAGTTGCTGTGGTGGTCAGATTGTCCTTCCTCTCCCAACTGGACCCACTAGGAGGATCCCACACAGCCTTTATCTCCTCACCTTTCTTACTCCATCTATGGTAGTCTTCCTCTCTACTTCAAACACTGTAGAACATTCTCTACTTGAACACAGTCTGCAACCTTCCAGTTCCTTCCGGGATAGAGAAGCACTTTATCCAAAGTTAGTTCCACTCAATTCATTTCATCACATGGTAGTAAGAGAGTGGTAACTCCCTCAAGAACAGTACGTTCTGGTCTATAAAACAATCCATTAGGACACGATTCTTGAACTAAAATCAAGTTTTACATTTTATTTTCTTAAGATAGAATTATTTCCTTTAAATATAAGGATATGTATTAAGAAATAGTATTATTTAAGTTCTCATACTATCTAATATTTCTAGTGTCCTGATAAACCCTAGTGTTCATTTAAAACAATTAAGTAAAATAAAGAGCAAGTATCTTTGCAAAACAGAGAAAAGTTTAAGTGTATAAAAATCATTGTCTTTTAAACCACTAAGATCCCTTTAAGTTTAAATAGTGTGCCTGTCTATCTTTTTTAGATTCTGACTATGTTGAGTTGATTTTTTTTTAATAGTCTCTAAAGATTATTTGGTTTAGGTTACAAAAGTACATAAATTATAGCTTCATTTTCTTCACTGAATAAAATAACTTGCACTATTAGAATAACCTATTATGCAGTCATATAAACATCAGCCACATTCTAGATCAAAATGATTTGGAATTGAAAAGCAGTTTTCAATTTCTACTTGTATTTGGATAACAAAGTCTTTAGGTTGGTTAGTGCTAAATGCACCACATACTTCTAAGATGAATTAGTTTCATTTTTATTTTTATTACTGTATTGCCAGCTTCTCTTCCAAATTACATTTTTAATAAATTTGATCTATAGCCATTTTGAAGGGTGAAAGCCCATAAACACATCTTTCTGCTTTAATTGCCTTTATAAAGCACTTACTCAAAAGGGCAGTTTTTCTTCCCAATTGTACCACCTGTTTTTATAAGTGAATCTGCCAGCCTCTTAGGATTAACTGAAGCTCACTGCTGAAAATGAATCTTATACTGTAGGATGTTAATATATTCACATCTCAATTTATATTGATAAAGAGGGAAAATAATTGCCTTTTTCAAGGAGGCAGTATGAAAATCTCAGGTAACATTAATATTCTCATTCTTTTACAATAACATATGCACTTTATTCTGCAAATCATGGTGGTCCCATTGTCAGAGCACTGTGGTCTGTCATTTCAAGGAAGTTAAAAAAAAAAAAAAGCAAAAAACCTTTTGCCATAGAACAGCAAGCTTGAGCTAGTTTTTTTTTTGGGGGGGGTGGGTAGTTAGTGGGGTTGAACTAAGGCACACTCAGCCACTGAGACACCTCCCCGGCCCTATTTTGTATTTTATTTAGAGACAGAGTCTCACTGAGTTGCTTAGTGCCTCACCTTTGCTGAGGCTGGCTTTGAACCCGAGATCCTCTTGCTTCTGCCTCTGAAGCTGCTGGGATTATAGGCGTGCACCACTGCACCCAGCTTGAGCAAGTTCTTTGCTGATCACCAGTCCACATATATCTTTTATTTCTCCATTAACACATATATTGTAGGCTAGTTGGATCTCATCCAGAGTCATGAGCTTGCATTCCATCATTCCATTGACACATATTGTTCTTTACCTCCACCCACATCATTAGCATCTCTACTAGGTTCTCTTCCTGATTTTAGACATACATGGTCAGATGCCTCTTCCCTTTGAATGTTTACATGGTACCCAAATTCAGCATGTCCCAAACAGAACTCCTGAGTCTGCCATCAGCCTGTCTTCCCTCTCCCAGTTGGTAGCTCCAACATCTAATACATGGATCTAAAACTTGGTAGGAATCTATAACTAGTCCTTATCTCCCACATTTCTTATCTAATCTATAATCAAATTCTATAGTTTCTATCTTTAAAAGGCAAACATGTACACACAGTCTCAGACCCATGTCTGGACATCTAGTCTGCTAACACCTAAACTAAGTCACAGTCTTCTGTCACCTAGACTGAGATATGCTACTGGCAGATTTACCTGGTTCCAATTAATTCTCTAAATGACAGCTGGAATGATATTGTAATATAGAATCAGATGAGTTCTCACCGTTATTCAAAGTTCAACAATGGGCTCTATCACATTCAGAATGAAATCCAAGCACAATGGTACAATGTCATACCTGAGTGTGTTTGCTCATTGGATTTCTATCTCCTCCTAACTCATAGTGTTCTAACCACACTTGATCTTCATGATTTCTGTGAATAAGCCATACCCCTTCCTGCTGAGGGCCTTTCCATTTTCTGTGTCCTTTTACTGGAGCACAATTTCCTAGATCTTTAGATGGTTCATTCTCCTACTTTACTGATGTGTAGGCTAAAATGATTCCTCTGAAAGCCCTTTCCTATCTGATCCAACTTTTCCTATTCCATTCTGTTATTCAAGAATTATGCCCTTTTCCTTTTATTATATTTACTTACTTTTCTACTTTTAAAAAACCTCTCCCAATAAAAGGTTGTTCCCATGAAGGATGGGATTTGGTCTCTCCCCCACCCCATTATAGCCTTTTTGATCAACATATCCTTTGAAAGGGCAAATAAAATTCTGCCATATGGGAATATGTGATTCTGCTGCTGTATGAATAGGCACTAGATATCAGATGTGAGAATTTAAATTAAATCCAAACATAGAAATGATAGGCCTAAGTTATCAGAGGGGCTTCCTGACACAGTCATGATTTCTTTAACAATTTCAAGGCTAAAGAAGGGAAAAAAATGAAATGGGAAAATTAGAAATGTTGAGGTCTTATCTAAGATGAATACTAAGAACATACGGGGCCAATATTTGAGTAAATAAATTGACATTGAGCATCTCACTTGTAATGACTAATAAAAAAGCAACTGGGTCAAAATAGAAAATAAAAATCAATAATCCATGTTTTTATTGTTTTTAATGTCTCATTTTCCAATTAAAAGCAAAAACAAAAACAGAAGTCAGTTGCAGAAATCTCTGAGAAGCTCTTTAACATACATACTTGTTAGCTACAGGTCTGGGATTTTTCTCTGGAATCCAGAGGATTTCAATGCAGGTGGTCAATGAATTTTTTTTTTTTTTTTAAAGAATAATGAATCAGAGTAATGAGTTCTCTAAACCATTTTATCTCAATAAAGAAAGAAGAAATATTTTCAAATTTTCTTTCGATATATAATGAAATAATTATTTCAAGATCATCCATGATTTGTAACTGATGAATGAAAAAAAGTCTTGATAAATAATAATCCTGCCTGATTTATGATCACAGAGCATTATTCTTGCAAACATATTGTTAATTTACATAGATGTTATTTACATGGATGTTATTAAAACAGTTTTGGCATTGGCTCAGGCACTCCTCTGTTAAAAATTAGGACAATTATACTATTTATATCACATAAATATTCGAGAGAGTTAAGTATTGGACAATGTTAAAAAATGTTCAACATTTAATAATCTCAGTAAAGATTTATAACTATTATTACTATTGTTATTACTAGTACTATTATTATTTGTGACTATTATTACTATTACCAATATTACTATTACTATTACAAATAATATTTTAAAGTTTTGTCCATATGATTTAATTTTGAATTTGTTGGCAAAAGGTTTTGCGTGGGATACAAATCAATGTTTAAATTTCAGTAAATTCTAGGTTAATTTGTTATAGAACCTTCTGTATTATAAAAAATTACTTAGACTAAATCTCAGTCATTATGATAATTAGCATAATTTTATCTCCAATTGTGAATTAAAATAAATATTTCTTTTGGTTACATTCTTTAGATTTTTTTAAAGTTGCATTTTTTTAATTGTATGAAAATCAGAAAAAATGCATAAATGAAAAAAATTATAATACTACTGCACAATCATTCATGTATTTCTTGAAAATTTACATCATTTTTTATGCATAATCATTTACAAAAGTTGAACTGTATAAGTTTTAATTTACATATTTAAAAATTTTTTTAAATAAAAAAGGTTTTAAAATTTATTCTTTGTAAATTTTTATCTTACAAATTATATTTTTATACTATGTTCACCCTGGAACTTAAAAAACAGTGTTTCTTAACAGCCAAAGTATAGGCACTATTTTATCAGGTGAAAAAAAAAAAAAAAAGGTATTATGTGCCAATGTGAATCCTCCAATGTGGCCTTCCAGTCTTTTTCAAGAGATGAGAACCCTCCAGGTATATTGTCCCCAGAGTGATCTTGGAGTACTGACAGGGTGTTGGTCTTTCCTAAGCTTCCTAGTGGCATACTTTAATGATAGCTGCTAGCTCAATTATGCAGAGTGGCAATGATATATTTGAATAGCAACAAAAGGGAAGTCAAGTAATACTTAATCCACTTTAATTACATATTATTTGGAAAAGGATATTTCCCTAACATGAACTCAAGCTCAAAATCTCAGTTCGTGCTGTTAGCAGGGGTGTTTAACACACGGCTCAGCTCCCAAGTGTTCACGTGGTCAGGCATGCCTCTGCACAATACTGTATTCTCTTTTAACTGACAAGTGAGTGGTAATCATGCCAGTATTTCTTTCTTTTCCTTTTTAAAAAATTTGTTGCAGCCTTATGCACTACAGACAATACTTCCATCCTTCAACTATACAGCTTCAATATAATTGTATTTCCCTTTATTTCTCACTTTTATGTCTTTGTTTTGAAAGGCAATGGTGTGTAGATAAAAGCTCAGGAGTAAGACAGACAGTGAATTGAATTCCACCTCTACTTGCTTTCTATGTGACCTTGGGCATGTTTCTTAAACTACCTAATTCTCTACTTTTTAATTTGTAAAATGCGGATGATAATGTATTTTACAACTTGTAGTGGAATTTGAATAATATGAGACATAAACTTCACCTGTCACCCTGCGTAGTCTTATATCACTTTTCTTCTTTTTTATTGTATTGCACCTTTCTCCATATTTTGTTGTATACTTGTCACATATTTTAAAATTTCTCATCTCCTTTGCTTTCAATGTTTCCAGAATGATCTCAGCTGCATAATATATGGCTGGGTCCATCTACCTTATCATTGCCTCTCTTTTACTATTTTTTTTCCATTTTTATATCCATTTTCTTTCAAATAAGACATGTTTTCTCTTTAGAAAAAATTCTAAAGGTTTCACATATAAGTGCATAGCAAAGAGCTCCATCACAGTCCCTTATAAATATAATTTATTTTCCCTCTTTCCACTTATCTGATATATGATCTCTATACAAGCTTTTCTTGACCTAACTGGTGTAAAGTAGTCTTAGCATGCTCTCTCTTGACGTGAATCCAGAATCTGATCTTACAAATACCTTCTGACCCCAGACTACATTGACAGGCACTTTGTTTGATTGGCACCTTTTCCAGCAAAATCATTTTCATCAGCACAGTGATGTTTGCACAGTGATTCCCTACTTTTGATATCTTCCTGAACGTCCTTTAAAAATACCATAAGATCTTTGTCTAATTGTGCTAGCTGTTTGTGTGTGTGTGTGTGTGTGTGTGTGTGTGTCTTAACAGGAATTAAACCCAGGGATGCTTACCCACTAAGTCACATTTCCAGCCCTTTTTAAAAATTTATTTATTTTTTTGAGACAGAGTCTTGATAAATTGATTAGGACCTTTCTATGTTTCTGAAGCTGATCTGGCACTTGTGAACCTCTTTGCCTTAGCCTTCTGAGTCACTGGGGTTACAGGGTTGTGTTACTATGTCTGTCTTGTGTTATCTATTTCACTTTTACTCCCATGATCTTTTAACTGAGCTAGGATGTTCTGTTCAAGAATAGAACAAGTGGATTGGGGACACAATCAACTTACCCGTTACCTGGTCTCTATGTTGTAGAGTGAGATCTAACATTCAACCACCAAATTCTTCATCTTTGACATCTTTCCTGGTCAGAATTCAAGTCATTTCTTAAAAACTTTCCCTGAGAATTGAAACAGTTTAATAATTCAATTTCCCTTTTGCCATTTTGATCTCTGAAACTACCACTCCCTGCTCTGTTCATGAACATAGTCAGGTTTTGGTACAAAGTGACCTAAATATTGCCTTAAACCTTTTCTTCTTTATCTCATTTCAATCCTGCCGCAGTGCGGCTGCAGCAAACTAACCGGGGGGTGGGGGTGACAAGCAACTTGTGTACATTGATATAGCAGGAGTGGGAGCCGTTTATTGTAGGACAGGAGGGGTATATATATATTCCACACAGCTTATCTTAATTAACATAAACTAGATACAGCAGTCAACCAATAAGGAATCTCCACTCTTAATGGCTAGTTGGCATTACTTCACAAACTACTCCCTCTGGCAAAATGCCAGGTGCCATCCTAACTTGTTTACAGACCCTAACATTCCCCCCTTTTGTTTAATTTAAATAACGACCATAGTGGTTTTTACACAAAAACCACAAACAATCTGCTACAGGCAGAAGGGAAGGATACAAAATGCCATAATACCAAGCCAATTGATGGCTCCATGCAAGAAGCCCTTGGAAAATTTATACCAGCAATGACACCGTTAGCAAAGATACCGAGTTATAATTTGTTGTAGATTACAGTTTGTTGTCTAAGTCAAGGTAAAGCAGTGTCTCAATAGATTAACTCACAGTCCAGGTAAATCACAGTCCAGGTAAGTTCAGCAGGCAGCTAGCTTGATCCGAAGTCTCGTCCGGTTCTCAGCCGAAGTTTCATCCGGTTTTCAGCAACACTGGAAATTCTTCCACCCTCGTTTTCACCGGCACTGGGACGAAGGCAGGAACTCTGGCAATGATGTCTAAAGAAAATCCTGTAGTATTCCAGCAGGCGCTAAGAAAACAACCTTCTGAACAATTTAGTACATTATCTCAAGGTTTTTCTTTCTGACTAGAGTTCCCGGGCTTCCATCAACACATGCCCTAACTGCTCTTGGTTCCACTGGGGTGCCTTCTTCTCTTAGTAATTTACTTCTCACCACTTCCATATTTTCATCATAAAGACATTACAATACACCAAGACAAAACAAGACATAAACATACTGTATCAATCTTCTACATTTTTCTCAAAATGGCCATTTTTCTGCTCGCCCTATCTAGGGACGAGCAGAACTGCTCCTGTCCTATCCATGGACGGGCAGCTTTTTTTTTTCGTCACTTACCCCCGAGTGTCCCAGGGCTCCCCGGATGGGCCACCATCTGCCGCAGTCTGGCTGCAGCAAACTAACCGGGGGGTGACGAGCAACTTGCGTACATTGATACAGCAGGAGTGGGAGCCGTTTATTGTAGGACAGGAGGGGTATATATACATTCCACACAGCTTATCTTAATTAACATAAACTAGATACAGCAGTCAACCAATAAGGAATCTCCACACTTAATGGCTCGCTGGCATTACTTCACAAACCACTCCCTCTGGCAAAATGCAAGGCGCCATCCTGACTTGTTTACAGACCCTAACACAATCCTACCAATTTGTGATTTGTGTTAGAATTCTTCCTTCTGTTTTCTCACTGCTATGAATATATGAATTTGATACTAAAAGTGACTTGGCTGTTATTAATTCTTTGGGCTTCACAGCTTCTCAGAGATCATTCCCCAGACCGTCTCTAATATTCTTCTGAGGTCCTCACACAGGAGCCAAGTTCTCCTCACCTTGCTGTTTCCTCTGAAATTTGAACAACATTCTTATTGTGAAAATGAGCTCACCTCCCCAATGCATTGCCAATTCATCCATTCTTTATCAGATATATTAATGATTTGAAAAGGTAAGCTTCACTCTTCTTACACATAAACCTTAATAACCCTAACCCTTTATAAGCCTTTTCAGTCTTACTATGTACTTAGAAACAATGCAAATTCCGAATCTACTTCAGACTGAGTCTATGTATTTTTATTCTTTGATTAGATTTAGTTATTTCTATTTTTTTCAATTTTTCTCCTAAATAAATCTTTCATTCTCTCCAAATGTGACCATTTTTCTTCTTTAAGGAAAGAAGTCACATCCATAAGTAACCTGTTCGTTTATATTTCTTGGTGCCATTGGCAGGGATCAAGAGGCAGCTGCAGTATATGCTATACCATCAACTCTCCCATTTTCACCACAATTTGCATGCCTAATCATCTGGATCAGAGTTCATTCATGTATCCAGTGTCTACATGCCCTGTCCAGCTAATGTGATGGTTCCAGTTACACTCTCAGTACAGCTATTTCCCAATTTCTGGACTCACAGTGAAACAAGTTTATTTAGTTGAGTTCCAAAAACAGTGCTTTAATTATCAGCTTCTGTCGTCTTCTTTCTAGCTGTGATATGCATATGGTTATCCTGCTTAATCTTAAAAATTTGGCACAGAATCTCTTTTCTCTCTCCATCACCCCACATCATCCACAAATTCTTCGCTTTCCTGGAAGCACAACATTTATTCCTCATTTTTTCCTTCTTTTCTAACTGTAGTTTCACTTATTTTGGACTTTGTGGGTATTTTTTTCCTTTTAGTTATTTAGCCATAATTTTTTCTCCCTTATTCCCTTACTCTGTAAACTCTCCCCAAATTAATGTCCCAATGTATACCTTCTCCTTCTCCTCTCTTCTCCTTTCTATGCTGCTTGATCATCAATCACTGGACATTTCCTTTCCTTTCCTTATAATTAATTCTACTTTCATCATTACAATATAAACTTTCCTTTTTTTAATATTGCCCTCATCACTGCTATATGAAGCCACTTTTTAAATTTTTATTTTTTGGGGGGGCGGAGTTGAGAATTGCGACCCGGGCACTGAACCACTGAACCACATCCCCAGGCCTTCTTCACACACACACACACACACACACACACACACACACACACGTATATATATTGTGTGTATCACTATGTTGCCTAGATCCTCGCTAGGTAGCTGGGGCTGACCTTGAACTTGTGATCCTCCTTCCTCAGTCTCCCAAGATTCTGGGACTACAGGCATGAGCCACCACACCTGGTTGATGCCCCTTTTTTGAAGCTTTCTTCTCCTAATAACCTAGGAAGCATTTTCCATTTCTATTGGTTTTGGGACTTATAATGATATGCTCTTAGTAATTTTCTTGGATGTTTCCCTTTCATCCTAAAGTTTACTGAAGGTACAATAACCACAGCAGTTAATATTAGTGAGTGCTTACTAATATTTATTGAGAGTTTACAAATATTTATGGGGAGCTTACTACATGCCAGCTCCTCTGCTACTTTTTTTTTTTTTTTAACTGGCAGAATTCTCTGACATGTGGTGAAGGACAAATTGAGTTTTGCAGAAAAGGTTAATTTGAGATGTAGGATGCCAAAGTTCACACAAGCAATGAGAGGCAGATATAATATTCAACCCGCTACTCTGACCCCCAAACCCCACTCCCCTGCAACAAATCTCCTCACCAGTATAAGCTGCCATGCGCTAATGGGATCAGTATCTACCCCAAAGTTTCTGATTAGTGAATCCATATATTGTGTGTGGGAAATATCCCGTTAGAGAAATCCCATGTATTTTTTTAAAAAGTAAACATGGTACCAGCAAACCACAAATATCTGCATGTATAATGTGATTCATTCACTTGTAGCTTCTCCGGTAAAGGGATGCATTTTTTTTTTTTTTTTTTTTGGCTGTGTGCCACCTAAACACCAAATTTAGGTGTTATAACTAAAGATATTTTTAATGTTATAACTAAAGATTTTTTTTTGTAAAAATACTCAAACCATTCAAAATATGTGAGTAATGAGTAGTGGTCTACTTTCCATCTATTCCCTTCTCCTCTTCTTCCTTTCCAGTTTCATTTTTCCCCCTTTTTATTGCCAAGTTCAGAGAGATTTTCAGTGACAATCTATGTATTTCAGTATTTTCTTGATTGCTTATCATAGTTCCAGGAAAAGCAACATCAGTAAAATTCTTATGACTAGTAAAATTTACTCTATGATCACTTTGTTTGTTTTAACTTCAAAATCTCCAAGTGGTCACTTGGCTTTTTGCTATTTGTTTATTTCAACCAGTATATCTGGATACTATTATATAAAAACAAAAGCTCTTTTGCAAATGATTTTTGTATGTAGATGATATCTTGATCCATATCTAGGAAAACTTGGAACTCTCTCTCATATCAGCCCAAATTAAGAATACATATGGGGGACTAACCTCATTTTCCTTTTAAGACATTTTTGTGTGTTACCAGCATGTATTCCTTGGTAATAGATAAAGCTAATATGCTTTAAAATAAATGAATAAAAGCTTGATATTTGAGGTGGTCAGAACAGAGTTCTATCAATTCAAACTTACATATGAGAAAACTGACCTATAGAATCGACTTGTAAATCTCCAGGGTCACAGAAGTAGCTACTGCCTGTTCAGGAAAGAGAAAGTAAATCTTATTTCTGGTTCTCTGTTCTCTGTACTGAGATATATGTTCTTCATTTGTCAGATTACATTTACCTACTATCCCATCACTTTATTGCAAAATAAGTGGTGCATGTTTGAGATATTTATTCCATGTATAAAAGAGTAAATAATGAGTTGCAGTTGAATGAATCTCCAACCAGTATTATATATATTTTCATAAATTAGGAAAATAAACATACTTGTGACAATGTGTTTTTATTTCAGTCTTAAAACAATTTCTTAAAATATCCTAAAAACTTAATATAAACTGTATCTGCCAATATAAAAGAAGTTTGTATTGGGTGGAAAAGGAGAAGAAAGAAAAAAATATCTTTCATTATTGAAGAACTATAATTATTTCCTATAACAGATAGTTATTAGTTTAAAGAGCTGAGCAAATATGTTTATATGTACAGTTATATTAACCTGTCATGATTTTTGAGATGTGATCAAAATGCAATTGCATTTCTGTCTTACTTTGTCTCTTTAAAATTCATTTCAGTACAATTTATTTATTGACAGAATACAAATTGGAGGGTGCAATGACTCTTCTGATCACTCTTGGAAATTAAAGGCCTTGTGGTCATTTTAAAGTAAAGAAAACAAATTTTCCATTCAGTACCTTAAAAAGTCCAATCCTAGATATCAAGAATTTCTTTCATATTTTCCTTCAAACAAAATCTTTATTCCCCAAGTAGGTTCAGATGCCTTTGCTTTTCTGTTTACCTCTTTGCCAATCAAGCACCATAGGAGGAAGGGGAAAGGAATAAAGAAAGTTTGGGGGCTTGGAATGAGGTCTCATGCTGACTTTTGAAACTCCATCTTTCGAGGTGTATAAAATTGACACTTTTCCTTTTTCTTTGTGAAGTTCTTCCAGTACCCGGTTCATGGATATTTGTGATTTCCCTTTTCAGCCACTGGCTTTCCAGAAATAACTATTTAATATAGACCATTCCTAGCTGGAGACCAATTAATCTCCAAAGCCATAATAAAATCCTGCTCCACGGAGCTCTCTCCAATATCTGGTCTATGTGATCCTTGCACACCCATCACCTTGACAAACTTGAAATTCAGGTGCATCCATGATTTCTACAGCCATTTCTCTTTTGTTCCCTCCTTAGCCTCTTTGGGTGAGAGAGAGCACCCATCTACTGTATCCCCCATTCTTAGATATCATCCCCATTTCCTATCCTGAAGTTATATTCTGGAATCAGCCAACTGGACTAAAATCTAAGCTTTTCTACATAACTTTGCAAAAAATTATTAAATTTCTCCATACTTCAGTTTGTAAAAATAAGAACATAGTATCATATGTGCACCATAGAATTGTTAGCGTAGCCCAGGGAGCCTGCCTGGATCTTGGCTGGCTGGATTTGGCCACCCACCTGCATAAGCATTAGGCAAACAATGGAAAAAGAAAAAATGAACCTCATGCAGTTGGGTCAATCTGGGAAGAAGCAGCTAAATTGCTCTCCATGTGTCTTACAGAAGCAGCTTAACTTACAGAGACAAAAGCCAGATGATACACACATGTAGATTTAGCCAGGCTATGTTAATCAGAAACCTGTCGGTCCTAGCTTGCTTGGCCTCTTCTAGGCCAGGGCTGGGCAGTCATAAAGGAAAGCTGCTCAGAACATGGCCACCAGGAGGCAGAGACAGAAAGGGCCACAGGGAAGAAGAAACCCTTCCGGTGAATGCCTGCAATGACTCAGTTCCTCCAGCCACACCCAACCTGCCTATAGTTACTACCCAGTTAATCCATTCAAATGAGAATGAACTGATTAGGTTATGGTTCTCAACATCTAATCACTTTATCTCTGAATATTCCTGCATTGACACAAGAAATTTGGGGGGACTCATCATATCCAGACCATAACAATCATTAGGCTTCAAGTCCAGATCCATGAAATTTGAATTAAAATCCTTTATCCACCCACTGGGTGACCTTGGGAGAGTCATCTAAATGACTGCTATATCCTTGTCTACAAATATACCTCCTATTCTGAGAAATATTTGGATGCTATCTTATGATCTCAAGGCCATCTACTGTTCATTAAAACAAAGCATTCATTCTTCCCATTTTATGAGGACAAGACTACCCAAGTCCACCCAAGAACACGACTATATAGCAAATGGGTGAGCATCCTGCACACAACCAAAGTGCAAGAGAGCTTTGGGATCCTGCATTCCTGCTGCCTGCAAGCATCTTCCCAATATTGTCTTCCTAGTTTGTGTGTATTTGGACTCAGTGAAAAAGTCATAATCACACAAAATATGAGCTCCTGGAGCATCCTGGTGCTCACTGAGTTCTACAAATGATATGGCTATAAAGGAGGCTGAAGTAGTCCTGGGCGGATGTTAATTGAACAGCAACCTTGTACAGTGTAATTTGAAGTGTAAGAAAAAGTGCCCTGTTAATATGCATGAGTGCGTTAGACTCCCATACTCCAATCAGGGGCACCAAAGAGCAGACATTAAGAGCAAACTTTATAAGCCACCAACGACTCTAGAAATGAAATGTCTGGGAAAAAAAAAAAAATGCATGTCCCCAACACACTTACCTTCCAGAATGGCAATACTCTTTCATAGCAGTGCTTGATATTGTTTGGAAATTGCTACTAGAATATCTTCTCCTTTTATTCATCAGATCTGGGGCTGCTTCTTTAATAGATACTGTGTTCATGTGTAGAACTGGAGATTCAGGGAAATCTTGTGAGTTTAAATTGCCTAAGTCAACAAGAACTATCTCAGCATGGCAGAAAGATAAGAGGAGACGGTGCTTTGTCAATGAGATGGTAGTTGGTTACTCATCCACTTTACAACTGCCCTAGTCCCCAATTAGCATTTATCTCCAGCTTCTCTGTTGGCAGATTTTGCTGCATATTTAGATTATTTACATATCTATTATCAGATTGTAAGTTGCTTAGAGCCAGAAATTCTCATTTTTTCCTCAGAGTTTCTCTGTACCAGCTAGCGTAATAACTTTCACAAGAATAAATAGAAATGTTTGTGAAATAAGTAAAGATAGTATATTTGTATACACACACACACAAGGAATTAATGAAATCAAATTTCATAGAAACCAGAAAAAATTACAAATTATTTAACTTCAATCTCTTATTCACATTCATATATCTATTGTTATATTTAATTATGACATGTTTTAAAATGTATTAACTCAACAAAACCTTTATGGACTCTAACATTGGCTGACTGAATGTACATTATGATCATTAAATAATAGAAATTCCAAGAAAACTAATTTTGTAACTATAAGAAAAGTAATGCTGAACTAAGATTAAAGTTTCAAAGTTGAATTTTCAAATAAAGTCATTCCATATCCTACACCATTTCCCCTTGGTGAATTTTCTGCTCATGATGGTGGAGACAAAAATGTAATCTCCATCAAAAGATTACAAAAGACACAGAGGATTGGACACAGAACTTAAAGGAAAGTTGCAATGAAAAATTTCTCTAAAATGCATCTTGTTGGGCTGGGGATGTGGCTCAAGCGGTAGCATGCTCGCCTAGCATGCTCCGGGCGCTGGGTTCAATCCTCAGCACCACAAAAAAATAAAATAAAGATGCTGTGTCCACCAAGAACTAAAAAATAAGTATTGAAAAATTCTCTCTCTCTCTGTCTCTCTCTTTCTTTCTCCCTCTCAAAAATAAAATAAAATGCATCTTGTTAACAAATGTGTTTTGCTGATTTTTATCTGTAATTTAACTTATCCTTGAATCTCACAAGAATAAACTTTTTAGCAATTCTTGAAATTCCTAGAGTTTTAAAGAAAGCTATTTTGATTGGCAGAACCATTGCAACTTAATCTAAGTAACAGTTTACAATAAGAACACTGTGAAGAGTGGGGCATCCTTTGAATGCCTCCTAAACCATGTTTCACCACACTTTCCAAATTGCACTGGCTCTTTCCCTCCAGAAGTGTGCTCTTCCTTTTGTGCTTTCTGTCCTCATCAATGGGCTACCTTCCTTGTAATCCCCAAAGCCAGAGAGCCTGGATTATCATTGATACCTTCTCTCTTTTTTTTTTTTTTTTTAACCAGGCAGATTTAACTATCAGTTACACTCTGGACTCTCTTTCCTCTCTTGCTACCCCAGACTTTGTTATCTTTTCCTTACTACAATAATCTAATTGGTGCTTCCCCTCTCAATTTGATTTTCTGTAATCCTAATGGATTTATCTTTGTGAAATGCTCATATACTTATATTGTTTACCAGATAAAAAAAATCAGAAATCAACTCTTTTTAAAAGCACATGTTTCCCAGTTGCAATGTGGGTGTCAGTGGGCATCTTTTGTTTGGTCGATGGTGCTAATTTTTTTACTTGATTGATATTTAATAATTTAGAGAATTAACTTGTCATATGAATTGCTTTCATTGAAAACAGAATAACTGGTTAGTATGGGTCATTGTTTCTCTTCTCCTAGACTGATTTACTGCTCTCATGTTATTCTCAGACACACAGTCCCTCCCTCACTGCCACAGCACAGCCCGCACCACTCCCTGTCTTCACGCCTCCTTGGCAAGGAGACTCTGTAACTATCATTTTCCATATCGTTTTTACTATAGTCCTTTAACACTCAACTGATGTTCCCCACACAGCAGGGAAGTAGCTCTAAACAGCTTCATTCAACCTTTTCTTCTTACCTTCCTTTACTCTCCACCTTATGTTTTAGCCACATTTGGCTGCTTCCTGCTCCTACAACAGCTGTGATCCAGAGTTTAGAGTACTGTGGGACAGACCCAGGTTGTCTGGGGTCAAATTTAGTTTTTATCCTTCCTATCTCTACTACCAATAAACTACTTAAACTCTTTGTGCCCTTGATATCTTGTCTAGTGGAAATAATAGAACCCACCTCATACAAACAGAAGTTTTAGAAGGTGAATACATAAAAAAAAAAATAGCACTTTTTAAATACTTAGTAAATTTGAGATATTTCCGATTTCCCAACGACATTTTGCTCATAAAATTTTATCAATTTACCATGTCCTTTTCTTAACTTCTTTGACTGGTCCATTTTTACTTCTCCTTTTAATAATCAATGTAAGTGCTGTATTTGGGAAATATTTCCTACAAACCCAAACAGATTTAATTGCTCCTTTTGCTTTTGAACGTGCTCATATAGTCACAGACTAATTGCTCATACTTCTTTTATGGATTTACCATAGTTTTCTCTGGATTTTTAGCTATTCTAGGGGAAGGAGCAGATCTTACAGGTCATTTTGTCTTCTAAATATCTAGCTGTGTGCTGTACAAATATTCAGTGTTCAAAAAAAGCTTATCACTTGAACCAAAGTGTTTGTCTTTGAGGAACCAAGTAATTATGAGCTGAGTTAATCTTAAAGAGCATCATATGCAATCCATTTACCTGAAAAGCGGAAAAACAAATAGATGTGTAAATTAAATGATTTTTCAAAGGTCGATTTTCTAGACTGCCACCTCTGTCACCTGAAATTGTACCTTCTTTTCTCTTTGATATATCCATGAGGAGCATCTTCATTTGTGTGACAGTGGGATCATTCGGGCTCATGTAGGCAGGGCTCCTGGAAGACGATTATGTGGGAGTGCTCTGTAGCACCAGGAAGCCACTTCCAGGGGTTGAAGATGGTGGCAGTGGCCACATTGTTGCTAGCGGCTGTAGTTTATAAGATACAGACCTACAGTTGCCAGCACCTCTTTTGCGCAGGGAGCTCAGTAAGTCATCTGTTTTCTATTATCTCCTCAATATTATCCCTCCTCACCACTACTTCATTAAAGTCAGCACAACCATGTAACGTGTTCCCAGTGAATACTGGCCTAAGATCATACAGCCAGTAAATTGTGGAACCACTATTAGAATCTAAATCTTCCCAGTTCCCTTTCAGGATCTTTTCATTCTCAACCTAGAACAATTTCCTCCCTGAGAATCCATATAAATGCATTTCTAGTCGACTGAGCCACTTATATTTTACAAAGCATCTTTTGCAATTTTGACCTAACATCTGGAAGTTTTGTTTTTCTTTTCCAATTTCCACTCATCTTTTAAACCACACCTGAAGCTTCTTGTCCTCTCCTGCCTGCCTCATCTGGATCAGGGACCAACATGTCTTTGGTACTGTAACAGCATTAGCCTTCTCCTCTCATAGCTTTCCTTACACTCTGCTTTTCTTTCCACCCGTAGGACATGAGCTACTTGGAGGTTGGGAATTTGTTCCACTGTATTTTGTGGCCCCAGATACTAGCAGAGCTCTCCGAAAATTATAAACACTCGTGAACATTGGTTCAACAAGTGTGTGGAGCAAAGAGCACAAGTCCCAAGAAGTAGAACAGAGAATTATAGCAATAGGTACTAAGATGGAGTGGATGATCTGCTTGGCTCATGGAAGAGCTTCCTGCAGGGACCAGTGATGCTTGTCCATAGCACTTATCTTCCTGTCTTCTTGTCGCTCCACTTCCTGTAGACTATAGCTGGGGATGATTCATTCTCAGTAGAACTTTGTGCTCTGGGCCATTGTTTCAAGTGTCTAGTACAGATTTAGTTTGCCACTGCACACAATTTTCTTCTTTTCTAGCTGTGGGCACTGTGTCAAGAACAAAGCACTCTCAATTTAAGTAGAGGTTTATAGGTTCTCTCAAAACTAAATTCCCTCAACAGGAATGAAGTGGAGGCATTCTAACAATAGGGTGATGTTGGTCACCGAACAGAGGTGATCTTTTGACCACAAAATGCAATGTCTGAGTTTAAAAAAAAACTCATCCGTGTGTGAGGTTTTGGTTCAGCAACCTAGATGGTACAAATTTAGAGAATCTGTGAATACTGAAAAATGTAAGGAAGTTAGATCATCAGGGTTTGGGTGTGAAGCTTATTTCTCTGCAGAAGGGTGGGGGGTGCTTTTTATTTCCAGCCTCAGAAGATCTTTTAAGAAAGTAAACCCAAGACTAGGTGAGAATTGTGTGGCTTCATTCTGTCAAAACATATTGCTACTTATAGGCTTAGAGATGCTGCCAGTAAAATATTTCTTCAACCCCCGAGGTTCTACAAGAATAGACTTTGGATAAGATCATTGTTAACAGCGCAAGTGTTGATACAGCCCTGAGTTAATAGCTACTGGCAAACAGCAGCCTTTTTTGTTCTGTGCGAATAGTTCTTCCTATTCCCGTCTGCCAAACTAAGCACATTTGGTGTGTTTTCAGCGTGGCACTCGGGAGGTCAATTCATTAATCATTCACAAATAGTAGGAAACAGAGACTCCTGTCTAGGAAGCCGCTGGAAATGTAGTTCTTTCTATTTTCAGTTTTAAACTAGTGAGTGATATATACATACATTTTTCTTTAAAAATTCCTTCCTTCCTCTTCTTGCTTCTCCAAGGGCCTGAACTTTTCTCATCTCTTTATTTTTGAATTCCTACAAATGCATCACCTTTATATAGACAATTGAGTGGAACTGTGAGAAAAGAGGATACTTTTAACAACCATACTTTGTTCATATAAAGCGTATAAAATAGTTAAAGTTTATGTTTCCAAACTTTACTTCATTAAGAAACTTCTCTGGATGCACTAGTAGGCTCCGTGTTTGGCAACAGCCCACCTATTTTAGGTAGATGGAAAGCATCTGAAATCTACCCTCACCCCCACTCTGGGTCCTTGAACTGATTTTGCAAGCTTGAGATTTGATGGAGGATAGACTTGGGTGGGAGATCTGCTCCAACTCTAGCTAAGTATTAGACTTTGGGAAACTTACATAATTTCTCAAAGCCTTGCTTTTCTTCTCCCTAAATTGGATTTAACTATAGAACCTGCCTTCAGAGGAGTTCTGAGGGAACACTTGATAAAATACAGAAATATGGGGGCTGGGCTGGGGCTCAGTGGTAGAGCGCTTGCCTAGCATGTGTGAGGCACTGAGTTCAATCCTCAGCACCCCATAAAAATAAATAAAATAAAAAGGTATCATGTCCAACTACAGCTAAGAAAAGATTTTTAAAAATACAGAATTATCTTGGCACAGGAAGGAAATATCTGCATCATTTACTCTTCTCTCTTCTTTCTTTTTCTCTCCCTCGTTCATCTTTTCCCTCCTCTCTTTTGTCTCCCTGCCCTTGACACCTCATCCCCTCTTCCACTCCTCTCATTCCCCACACCTGGAACAATCCCCTTGGTTCTACATTCTAATGTGAATTCCACCAAGGGTTGATTCATATTTTAATATACCCAAGTCTCTAAACAAATGCGAGGCCAAGAACTTTTTCATCCAGTCTGAATTCTGTTTACATAGCAAATAAACGAACCTTTTCTGGAATGATTTTCCTGGGGCTTCTGACTGGAAAGGCCTTGGGTTGGGGATGACAGTGATGCAGGAGGTCCCAGGGATCAGAAAGCGGAACATGGGGTGTGCTGGCAGATGAAATGCAAGAGTCTTTCCTCCCTGCTCTCTGGATCTCTGGGAAATGCCCTGTTGGTTTGGAAGGTCAAAGTGAGTTCTAAGCAGTCATTGAATGCAGAGCATATAATGTTTGTCCATTGTTCAGAGTTTCAGGCTTCCAAGCTGATCAGGCAACACAACTCTTTTTGTTTGTTTTTAGGTGAATATAAAACTCAAATATTTAATTGATTCTGAGCCTGTACAATATGCAGCTTTATCTTCCCTCACGAGCATCTCCTTCTCCAATCTGTCCTTCACCATCAGCACACAGCTTCCCCACAGTCCTCGGCCTTCTTCAATCCTTTACAGAAGCCCACACAACCCTTGTCTACCCTTTGATTGCTCCTTATTTACAAGAAGCAGAGAAGACCATATGCAGAAGCAGTTTTATTTCATCTCATTTATTCCACTTCAGTGGTCCTCCCACAACTATTATTATTATTGTTGTTGTTCTAAAATTTTCTTTGACTTCTGTCACCTTGTAAATTTGGGGTTCTGTCACATTTCTCAAAGGGTACCCATGGATCCTCCTAACAATCTTCTCAGACAGCCTGTGTTGCTGGTTAGGTCACATCCAGCCACTGGACTAAATAATATCCAGATCTAGTCTGGCTAAAGTGCTAATGACATTATCCTTTCCATTTCTCCAGAGAAATCTTACATGCCAGCTTAGGCTGGATCTTCCAAGTAGGAATTGGACATCATTGTAAACTCTTGTCCTCAAGATGGCCTGGCTGGCCCATGTGTGACCCCAGAGTGCTCTCTTGTTCTTCAGTTGCCTTTGGGTTTCTCCAAGCATGTTGCACACTTTTTTTTATTAGTTATAAGTCATGCAAAGCGACCTTCTTTTCTAATGTCTATGTCTTCTCTACTCCTCATTCGTTTCTTTTCCATTTCTTTGGAGTATTTATGGTTTAGGTTTCTCGCAAAGAAAGCTATTTAATTTATTTGAGAGTCACAGGAAATGAGCATGAAGTCAATCTATGAAAAATAGACTTCAGTCTAAGAACAAAAATGCACTCTTTCCTGACATCAAGCAAACTTGTGGCCAGGGCTCCCATCACATTTTCATCTTTCTGTCTCAGCCATGGTGCCAGCCTTATGGTGACAGCTTCCTGTGTGATTAATAGATGGGTGGATGAACTTCCTTTCTTTTCTTAAAACATAGCCTAGCATAGGCACAGTAAGGTGTTTGCTGTGTATGTGATGATTCCAAGTTGGGGCAAGATTGACTTGACTTGGGCAAGCTTAAGAGATATTCTACAGCTGTGAACTGAAAATATAGAATTTATGTATAATGGTGGTCAACCACCTTATATGTTAAGAGTTGCATGTTAATGGACTGATGAAATATTTGTGGCCACACAAGGCTGCAGGAGTTGGGATTCAGTCTCCAGATGGGAGCTGTCAGTGTTAAAACATCATGTTCAACCCAGAAAACTTTACCTCATAGAGTTCTTTGAGTCCTCTAATTCTGAGTTGGAGGGTGTGTTCGGCTTTTATTCTTGCTGTCTGTAGAATCTTGAGGAAGATTCTACCTACTTCAGGGCTTAGTTTTGCCATCCATAAAATACAAACACTAGAACTACCTAAATTAGATTATTTCTTTGAAAAGGCTTTATATTTAATGTTGATTTATTGAGTTAGGTATTAATTTATGAAAAGCATTTAGAACAATGGCTGTCAAATTGTAAGGATAATACAAAATAAGCTTCATGGTCACTATTAGTTACAGCACTAGCTTTTTTGGCTAGACTCCATGCATATGTTGCCCACCAGGAGAGTCGTGCTCTGGACACAGTTGCTACTCAAACCTGGGAAGAACCTCATATCATTTTACTCTCCTGGTTCATAGTAGATACACAATGTTTTTGGAACAAAATGTGCTCTTAACGATTTTTAGCATTATTTGTGGGGGACCAATACAACCCCCACATTTTCCTTACCACGTTTTTCCTAAGAATAGAAAAGAACTCCCCAACTCTCACTGTACTTTGGTAGATGCACAGAGACTGTAATTTCTTTTTGAACAAAATTATACATTTTCTGGGGCCTCCACATATTTTCCAGTCTCAGAATTTCCTGCCAGAGGTAAGGGCATTCTTGAAGTGGGTGTAGTAGGGGATGAAACAGGAATGAAAATCTCAGAGCTTGTTGCTCCTTCTGTGTGTGTGGTCTTTCCTCTCTTGGGCCCCGCCCTTGTGCTCCAGAAGGGCTTGCCAGAGGAAACAGTCTCCAGGGTGGGCATTTCCCGCTCCAAGATGTGAGAAAGCCCATGATTGGAGAGAGAGCTTCGGGGACCCCACAAGGGGCACCATGGAGGGTGGCTTTGCTTACCTCCCTACCTCAGGTTTCCTATAAACTCCTTTCCAGTCTGGTTTCTAACCAAAGTGGTGTGAGGGTCCTAGTGACCCTCACTCAGCCCCAGTCAATCCTTTACTGTGGATTCAAGACATGCAGTGTTACATAGGGAAAAGGAAGATGCTTCATGGTCCCTGCCTTGAAGTAGTGGGGAGGAAGCAGAGCTGTGTAATGGAAACCTGACAGCCACACGGGGGAAGTGCTAGGAATCCCTGGGGGAGGCAAGCCTGGCACACAGGAGGCAAGGAGATTCTAGGCAGAGGAGCAAAGGGTTCCAAGATGGGAAAATTGCAGCAGCAGCGTGCATAGAGAGGGGAAAACTGAAGGTGGCCACGTGAGGCATGGGTCAGTAGGCAAAGCTGCACAGATGGGCGAGGGCCAAGGGAAGTGCACAGGTCTTCCTAAAGCTTTTGTGAATTTCTAAAATGGTGCAATGGGAAGCAGTTAAGAACTTTTGAATAAGAGAAAGAGTTAATGAAAAAGAAAAAGAGAATATATGGCTGTGTGTGTAGGGGGTGTTGGGTGAACAAAGGGAGATTTTCTTGTTAGGAGGGTATGAGAGTAATAACACTTGGGAATGACAGAGCCCTGAACTATGACAAGAAACAGGGGGATGCAAAAGAGAAGATGATATGGAGTGTGAAATGACCATCAGCAGTCAAAAATGATCACCTGGATTTCAATCTGGACTGCCAGGCGGCTGGGGATGCTCGCAGCCTGGGATAGGAAATAGAGGCTGGGTTGGGAGATAATAGCTTCATTTTGCCCCTGTTCAGTTTGAGAAAACATTGGAACATCCACATGAGCTCTCAGCAGACTAGAGCTCCTAAGGAGGGTTTAACTGGATATTGGGTTATCAGAATGGACCTGCATGGGCCACTTCATGTTGTCAAAATATAGCTATAGAAAGAAAGAATGAGTGATAACTGGAATGATAATGTAGGCTGCAGAGTACAGAGGCTAAAAATTGGGCTCTACAGCTGCAGTGAAAGAATTCAATTTCCATTCTCATAACTTACCAGCTGTTCAACCTTGAGCAAATTATTTCACCTCTCTGAGCTTCATGTTCTCATCTGTAAAGTGCAAGCAGTAGCAATATCTACTTTATGGCTCTGTCAGGAACCTTGACTAAATGGACGTTTTTAAAAAAACTTGGACCAGTGGGTGAGGCGAAATTATGTGGAAGTATTGATAGAAACTTTTATAATGAATGAGAGGAACTAGGAAATGTTTGTGGTGGGGGAAACAACAACAACAAGATCTTTAAGAACAGCCTTAGGTAGCCCCTATGTTTAAAAGTAGGTAAATGAAAAGGCAAAAAAAAAAAAAAAAAGGTATAAAACATAAGAGAAAGAATGGAAAGACCTAGAGAGAATTATGCTACAGAAGTCCAGGGAGGAGAGATGTTCCAAGAATGTTCAACATGGGAAAATGCGACACACAGGATTTAAGACTAAAACTTGAGTGTCTCTGGATTCGTCAGCATTGATATTTTTACTGGAAGAAGCCATTTTCAGCAAGATGACTATGATCAGTGGGATGGGAATGAATAAAGAACCGAGATGTGAAAACACTTGTTATGTGGTGCTCCTTGTAGAAGCTTAGCAATGTGAGAGGGGAGGGAAATAAAAGAGTAGCTGGAGGGAGATGGGATATTGAGCGAGTACTTCTGTTTTATTATTGGTAATATTTGTTGTTTTTAATACGAGAGAAGCATAACTATGCATATCAAAGCAAGAAGAAATTAAGCTTGAAAATACATGAAAGAGAATAAATCTATCAGGAAAGCCGATAGAGAGCATGTCTTTGCTTTCAATATCACCAGAAAAGTGCCTGGAACAGGCACTTCTCTGCACTATCTATCCTCAACCCAGTTCCTGCCAAGGTCCTAAAAACTTGGTGGTCTGTATCTTGATATTTACATTCTTTGATGATCTGATGTCAGTCTGAAGCCTGTCTATACCTCCCCCTGTAATCCCAGTGTTCTAGACTGTGTTAGCCAATACAAGAGCCACAAACCCATGTAGCTTTATAAATTTGACTGAAAATTCAGTTCATTTGCCTGTGACACATTTCAAATGTGGATGTGGCCACTAGTCCCTGTGTCAGGGAGTATAGATAGAGAATGTTTCCCTTAAATAGAAAGTTTCCTTGGACAATGTTGGTACAGGTTTTTGAGGTTTATCACAGGTGAGGAGTCCTGATGCTGCTCCTATTGACCCCCTGCTGACCTTGAACCCTGAGCATGATTCTTACTACCTGCAATTTGCACTGTGCTCATGGTCTTTTGTTAGTTCTCCCTTTGGGACCCCTCTGTCTTCTAATCTTTTGGAGCATCTTAGCATACTGCTCTTCCTTCTGAAATTTTTTTTCCATTGGCCACAGGAGCCTTTCTTTGCCCACAGGTGGACAGTCTCTAGTTTACTGACTTAGTAGATAGTAGCCAAACTATTCCCTTTGTTCAGCCCTGTAGTGTACACCCCCGTGCATATTCCTTTCATATTCTAAACCTAATGTGCTCCATTTTGAGCCAAAGGCAATATGGCAGAGAAGACAAAAGCACAGGCTTTGGATGCAGATAGACAAGCTGTCACTGCATTTATGTGCAAGGCATGGACATGATTCTTAAACCAATGGAGCTTTCATTACCCCATCAGTGGAAGAGGGAGGAAAACTGTATTTTCATGGGTTTTAAGAGGATTACTTGACACACATTCATTTACTTTTCTTTCTTCCTCTCTCTCTCTCTCCCTCCTTCTCTCCCCCTTCCTCCTCCCTCCCTCCCTCCATTTTTTTCTTTCTCTTTTTCTTTTTGAGTTGTTTAGAACTGTGTCAGAGGCTATATTTGGTTGCATGAACAGAACAGAGGAGGCAAGGGCTTAGGTGTATAGTGGTTTGCTATTTGCTGTACGTCATGAAGACTCGAGGTAGGCAGGGGTCAGCCACGGTCCTCTGGCTGGAGGATTCAGAAGTTTGGCCTCTGATTTTTTGACCTTTTCTCCTTGCCGACAAGTTCACTGCTGCAAATCCACATCCAGATTGTAGTCCACAGCAAAAGGAGGAGAAAGAGCTGATGCTATCTTAGGAGGCAGAAGATTTTCCTAGAAATCCTAAGGAATCCAGAAGGGTGGCTGTAAGCTACCTTATCTTACCTGTAAAAGAAGTTCAGGGGAAACATTGGTGAAAGTGATGTGAAGCAAGAAAATCTACAGAGACTCCCTCATAAGGACAAAATATGAGATTCCATGTGTTCGCTCCCCCACCCCAGCTCCTGTGTGACTTCATATACAGAAATTTTTTATCCACTCATTCAATTCTGTCTAAATGGCACTGTAGAATTCAAGTAGCCCTCATCTCTGCTCCCAGGCACCTCAAAACACTCCCTTGCAATTTAAGCTGATGATTTCTACTTTCACAGTATAGGTTCAACAATGTATTACTAATAACTTGATTTAAATTGTGTTTGTGTCTAATATAATGTTCGATACAGCCTCTGGATATTCATGTATTTTTCAAAAAAATACAATCAGTAGTCACATAGTTAGTTCTTCCCTATAACTCTGACTTTGCATGTCTTCAAGAGAGAATATTCCTATCACAGAACATAATATAGTAGCAGAAATTTTTATCATACACAAAGGATCGATGGATACCATTTTGTAATATTTTTCTTCCTTAAGTGTCCTTGAATTTTTTTTATATTTGTGGTGTTTGTTTTACTCTAAGTAAACCTATGCATGGCTATTTTTAATATTTATTTGAACATGTACATGTATATTCATTGATATATTTGTGTATCATATCCTGGAACTGGTGAATATTCCAGCTCATTTTTAACCTTTTCACATTTTTATGACTTTATTCTCATAATTGCATTATCTGCTACTTAAAAAGAAGAAAAAAAGTTAGGAATAAAATGCATAATTCAAGAGATATCTCAATACATTAAACATACTAACTTGGTGACCCTGTGACTGATGTCGAAATGTACACCATAAATAGTCTCATTGTAATGTGAACATAAATATTGCACATAAAGTCAAGACTCCTGAATAAGGCACCCCATGAAGAATATTCAAAGACCCAGCAAACTCTAAACTTAAGCAATGCCAGTGCTGGAGTTAAGAACATCTGTTGGAAAGGATTTTCCAGTAAGGACTTCTCCGTTTACAAGGAAGAATCTGAAGAAAACATTAAGTGCTTACCATTACATCATGCTACAGATTTCTGCACCTCTGCAAGGCACGCAGTTAAATGAGCTTTACCCTCACTCCCAATAAACTGTGCAAAGAGCTGCTCCTTCCCATGCTCAGCAGCTACTCCTAGAAGTTCCATATTGAAAGAAGTTCACCTAGGCCAGTTCTGTGCCAGAAATTGTATTTTCTAACAGTTTCAAAATTAAATCTGCATTGCATAGACTTTACTAAGCAATCTTGGTTGGAGGTGGGGGAGGTGAAAAATATCAAATCAAATCAAAAAACAAAACAACCCTACAACAAATAGGATTCAGTTGGGAAGGGGAAGGAATCTCAGAACCATAAATCACATAGGTTAGGGCTGGTGTTTATCCCTTGCAAGAGCCCAGAAGGAGAATTTCTCTGGTGCAAAGTATTACACAAGTAACAGAAGCATCTATTAAACTAGAAAGCAGAACCCCTTTTGGTGGTGTATTGATTCTTTGAGTGAATGCCACCTAATCAGAGTTTTAAGTAAGGTAGAGAATGGGAGACACAAGATTTGCAGTTGTGATTTTGGAACTCTTAATTATCTGCATGTTGGAGTAACTTAAATCAGCCTAACTTTCATTATCGTAAAAAACCCAAACCAAAGCAGAACAGAGTGGGGACCCACTCCAAATGCACACGTTTAAGTCCTGATGCACCATGAGGATCTGAAAAATCACTATAGTGTGGCGTGGTAGTGCCATGACTCCTGATGGTCTTTTCCCTTGCTGAGATAATAAGGTGTGGCCCTGAGAGTGGCCCTAGGAGTAAGTGGCACCCAGAGGGGTAGAGCTACACTCACCTTTTCCTTGTAATCCTACCCCTTGCTTCATTTGAACGTTTTTTTTTTTCCCAGTAAAAGGGTTCAGCATGTGCTCCTCTCTCTTTTTCCATGGATCCCTAAGGTCAGAGAAGCCGTCACAGGACCCAAAGAAAAAGGTATTTCTCTGTCTCTGTGTGATTATTTTGTGTAGCCCAATTCACCTGGAGTAACCTTGAGTGTTTAGACGTGAAACATGATAGAACAGCTTGGAGTTCTGGGCCATGGGACTCTCTCATTGTAAAAACCAATTAAAGTGTGCTGGTAGAACTGCATTGCCAACCACAAAAACCTGGAGAATGATTGTTTTGTAATTTTTAAAAACAGTTACAGGAAAAACAAAGGAAAGTTTATGAATGACCAAACAGTCTGGATTTATGTATCCAGTTTTTAATTTAAATAAATTATTAAATATTAACTATTTAAAATAGATGACAATATTAAATAAATTATTAAGATCTCTATCATTGGATTTCCAATACTATTTCTCAGTTAATAAAAAGTCACACACTTTTCCAATATTCTCTTACATAGCCTGCTTTAACTTAGAATAGCTGTTCTCTATTGTTCAGTACAGTGTCAAAAAATGGGGCTACACAGGTTGCAATTCTCCAAATTCCCATAAATTCCCTTACATATCCTTCTCCCACTACTGTTTTATATCTTAGAGATAAAGGGACTTAAGATAGAAGAGGGCTGAAACCCAACCACCAGGTTTTCATCTTAGAAGAAGCTAAAGTTTCAAAAATAAGTTACAGTATTATATGGTGACTATAGTATCATACTTTGGAAAACTGCTCAGTGTAGCTTTTAAGTGGTCTTACCACAAACGATAAGTCTTCGAGGTAATGCATGTTAATTAGCTCCATTTAGCCATTCTGCAATGCATATGTATCTCTAAACATGTTGTTTGTGATAATCATATATAATTTTATTGTCAATTAAAACTTCATTAACTGAAGGAAGTTACTGCTTCCCCTGTCTTGTCACATGTGACTCAATTCTGTTTCAAAATATCTATTTGCTTTCATGAGGTCACACATGTTATTCCTAACATGGATGAGCGCTCCTAATAATCTACCAAATTAATTTTGATGGAATAAGTAGGCCTGCAGGATGCATCTGGCTTGATGATTTTCTATAGTCTCACCCGTCTTGTCCTGTAATATAGCCACCTGCTCCAGATGGCTCTTTGTATTTAAATCTGAATTAATTAAAGTAAAATGAAAAGTTCAGTTCCTCAATCATGGCAATACATTAAGTATTAAATAGGCATCTATCTATGACTATATGTTATTGATACAGAGCATAATGCTTAATTACAGAAAGTTCCATTTGACAGTGCTGGTCTAGCTTCTCTCTACTTGGTCCATGCTGACTTTATCTTAAGAGAAGAGTAAGAGAAAAAAGGAGTGGAAAGCTATTCATGATATTATAAAGTTCAGATCTTCAAAGGACCAGAGAAAACAAGCGTTTGGCCCAGATTTCTGCCTCCCCCAAGTGAGATGATGCAATTATTTACAAGGTGAAGTAACTCAGACCCAGAAACACCAGGTGACAGGTTCAAGTTCATACAGTGAAAGGGTGTCATCGAAGAGATTTAAAACTTGGCTCCCTTTTCTCCCATAGCGAGGCTGCTCTTACAGTGACATGCTGCTGCTTCTCATTCATGATACACCTATAAAGACAAAGTGCAATAGGACGCAGCATTATTGACTTTGTCAGTAATTCATCATAAAATTTAGAGCTCATTAGCATGTCTATGTAAAGACACTCACACTGAAGCCATAAGTAAGAATACCATCTTAGAATACCATAGATGCTTCATGAAAAAATAATTGCTAAAATTCTTGAGCAGCTAAGTCCTATAAACAGTAACACAAACCATAGGCATATTATTTCATCATCTTAGTGACAGCCCTCTCATAGATGATGAAACAAACTTAAAGTTGTTAACCAGCATGTGTAAGGTTACAAACCTATGAAGTAGCAGATGTCCCAACAGTTAAATCCAAGTGTGTTTGACTGAGACACATTCCCCTTATCAGACCCCTCTGTATGTAATCCCCTGTGGGGAGTGAGACAGGAAAATATTCTCAGCTCTAATCATAGGAAGGAGATGGTGAGTGTGTGTGTGTCTGTGTGTGTGCGTGCACACGCATGTAGATATATGTGGCAGAACATTATTTTTCATATATTTCTACTTTTATTTCCATTTTGAGTAGTTTTTTTTTCAGTAAGAATTAAATCAATTCAAAGTAGAGGAAAAAGAGGTAAAAGAATAAAGATTCATTATTTCATTAAGGATAAACTTATCAAATATAAAAGGCAAACCAATTTTACTGATATCACTGCCCTCTCCTTGCTCTCTCAGTTTTCATATTCAGAAAGATATTGAAAGTATGGGATAATATTTGCAAACAATAAAAGATCTGTTTTATGGGTAGAAATGTGTCTAAAGCATTCATTTTTTTTTTCATGGGAACATATCGAGAGAGAGAGAGAGAGAGAGAGAGAGAGAGAGAGAGAGAGTGTGTGTGTGTGTGTATGTGTTACAGAAATCATAGCAGGTTTTCAGATTCAAAAATAAACTCAATATCACCCATGGACCAATGGGCATATGAAGATCAATAAAAAATTTAAACATCCCTGAACCAAATGACAACAAAAGAGCAAAAGGCCTTAAATAAGACTGTGGGGCCAAGTATCAGGTGGGACATCACTATCAAAACATGATCTCCCATGCTGCTTATTCCATTGGTCTTCATTAGAACCAACCTGCTCAGGGGTGTTAAGAAGAATAAAAAGACTCTTCATTTTGAATGTGTGCCTCCCTGCATCGACCTCATTTAGGTGAGTGGAGGAGAATCTGCACAGCCTGGCAAAGCTCTTTTTGCTCCATATTTCTGACATGTGCTACCTAATGTGACAGTGAGCTTCCTTTTAGCACATGAGTGATCTAATTCCCACCTCCCTTAACTCATACCAGATAATGGATAGTTACATGTGTTAGCAAGTATCCAAACCTATCCAGTAGGCCTACCATTATTTTCAGTATTAATCTATTAACATGGCATGATAAAATTATGAAGAACCTTTCATTTTAGTGAATTTTTTTCTATTAAACTTTCACAGGATAAAAAGTTGGCTCTAACTTAAACTGATTCAAGCAACAAATCGGATCAACAATTAGGAGAAAGTGCCCATCAAGTTTCTTCTTAGACCAACTGAAAGCTAGTTTCCAGATAACCTTAGAGCTCTTTTTCTTATGCTGTGTCTTTCAGTGGATCTAATGATGAGAGACTTGTTGCTTTCAGCCCATGTGTGAGCCACACATTGGCGCAGAGGTGACAGAGGTGACGGAGAACTCCTTTTAGCAGCATATTAGCAGGGTTTCTTGTGTCCTCAGTACAGCTCATGCTCAAAGAAGACGACGAGAGGGAAGCTGACTGCCAAACACTTTATTTCTATTTTTCCCATTATCTTTTCATAAGCTTATATTACAACCAAATTTTAACACCACATACAGAATATTAAATATTAATTTAAAAGAACTTGAGGGAAATCATATTACAACTTCACGGTAAATTTAATTTAAAATGCTAAAAGCAAATGCTTTCCCTGTACACTGTGTTTGCCTTTTTGGAAACAGGAGCATGCAAAGTGATTCTCATTTTTATTAAGTGACTCTGTAATTGCAGGATTCTCAGAAAGTCAGAAAGTAAAGCCCACACACCATGGGAAATGGACAAGTTCTTATTACCTGACAATTTATTTTCCCAAGGCTTTCTAATCATTTCACCCAACAGCCAATTGAATCTATTTAAATATAATCTTCTCTTGCAATACTGTGTGGATAAAAAAAAGTAATAGCTCTCAAAATAATTTTTTTTTCAGAAAGAGAAATTAGCATTGAAAATCAGCTGAAGTCAGTGTCACATTTTTTAAAAGTGAGGAAAAGAAAACCACAATCATTGTTATTCCATGTTATTTATTTATTGTGTATTTATTTTTAACCTTAAGACTTTGATTGGACAATATTCTTATATTAGGTTCTCCAGGGAAACAAAATGCATAGAATGTTTAGATATAAAAGAGGATTTATTAGGGATTGACTCACGAAGATAATAGAAGTTGAAAAATTTCTCAGCCAGAGAAGAATCTGGAAGGTTCAGAACCAGGAAGGCTGATAGAGTGACCCCTGTGTGATGCTCAAGGGCCCAAGAGGGCCACTGGTGCCAGTCTCAGAGTTCAATGGCTGAAGGTGTTGGAGTCCAAGGACAACAGCAGGAGGAAACATATTGGCGAAGCCAGAGAAGGTTTTACTCTTCTGTGTTTCTGATCCATTTGAGTTCCCAGCCTATTGGATGGCTCCTGCCCAAATGAAGGGTGGGTCTTCCCACTAGGTTTGCTGACCCATATGCCAATCTTCTCTGAAAATAACCCCACAGACACCCTAAAATAATGCTTCACCAGTTCTCTAGACACCCCTCAATCCTATCAACTTGACAAGCAAAAATTAACCATCAGAGTGCTTTTTGTTTCCACAGTGATTATTAGGACATGCGATTATGCAGATTTTATTTTATGAATTCTCCACGCCCCTATTTTTTAAAGAACGTTCTTGGAGAAGGATGAGTGGTGTCCTTTTCAACTTGGAGGAATGAACTGATGAAAAGGTTATGCATGAAAATGCAAAGCCAATCTGAGGGGGGCTTGCTAGGTGTGAACAGTCCAGTCAAACAAAAAAAAAATCGTTTTATTCATTGCATTTGAATATTGATGTCTTTGGCACACAGCTTCATGTTGAAAACTGCTTGGGATTGACAACCAATCTCCAGTCAGCCAGTAATGCAGGGATCATTGGTGTGTCCAAGCATCATGATCAGTGAGCAGGATGTTTAGTATCACTCCAAGCAATCATGCCATTAGGTTAATGATTCTCAGAAGCTTAAGTGACCTTGATTGCCTTAATCTTAGGAATAATCTGGGCTAATAATGAAGATTGGTCTCTTTTAGTTAATGCACATGGCCATAGTGTGGGTACTCTCTGTCCCTCAAATTTTACAATGTTGAAAACAAAGTAGACTGTGTTTTGGCAAACTGATATCTTTAACTCAGAATAATCTAGATAATTCACTCAAGTGCTTAACTCTCCAAACCTCTACAGATATTTTGATCATTTTCAACAGAAAGGAAAGTCCTGATGGACTAAATAAAAGGTAAATAAATGAATAGTACAAGGCAGATCTATCTGAGACCAGGAAGAATGAGGACAATTTTGCAAGAAGCTCCTTGTTGAGTTATAGACTTAAGTTGCACTTTGATTTTAAATGTAGCCGCAGCACAACAGCTCTGTTTTTCAACTCTATACAAAATTACATTGTTTTTTTGAATGGGAAGATATTGAGTTTCATATAAGTGAATTAAATCAGATCTCAAAGATTTTAGCCATTTTGAAATTTTAAGTTACAAAAGAACAATGTGAAATGATCTATTCCCCGTTTTCCTGCTACAGTTGCCTTGGTTCTTCCATTCCTCACTCTATTTTCTAAACTCTGCTATTCTCCCTGTATTTCTGGCATTTCTTTTATAAATTCCCAATTTCACATTGAGGCAGAATGGGCTCTTTAAGCTCAGTTTAATTCAAACTTTCTATTGCCTATTGCAAAGTGCAAGCTCTTTGGTGGGACCCACAATCTGTACCCTTCTCTGCTTCTCCCTTTCCCATCACTTCCCAACACACATACATGAACTATATATAATTCTCTACAAGCGCCCATATGTGTTTTAGCACGGGAACTTTACCCTGGCTAAGAAAAAGAGCCCAAAATTGCTTGTTATCCTGCAGAGCCATGAAGCAGTCCAACTTTGACTGTAAGTAAGTCAAAAGTCTTTGGAAACAAAATGTGGTTGTAGGTTTCTATGGCAATGAGAATTCCACAAGACAAGAAAGTCATTTACTAACAATCTTATAATATCTTCTGCCCTCTGGAAATCATTTTCTGCGAAAAGAAAATTAAAAAAAAAAACTAGGTGTTAATTTTAAGCAGAAGATAGTATTTAACATCAGCTCACACAATCACTTGGATGAGATGAAAAGTCAGAGAGAGAACAGATTGGGCTAGGAGAGGGAGCAACAATTATAGCCACAAAAGAATCACTTCCTCACCACTCTCATTCCCCAACTTCTGAAGCCAAGTATTTTAGTATTTTGCAGGTCAGGAACACCAGATGATTTTTTTTTCTCTTGTGGAAATTCTAATCTGGATTCCAGAAAGGAACTTGAGAATAAAAATGGTTTTATGCAAGATGTCTCTTACAGCAAGCCCTTGACCATTTTTCTTGGTGATATAGAGACCTTGCTATTTTAAATCTCTTTTCAGAGTCCAATGAAATTGTGTCCTCAGACAAAATGTTATCCATTCTGCTAACACCAATAGATACTATTAGAAGTTGCTTGTGTAATTTCATTTTAGACTTAAAGGACCAAAAAGAAAACTTGGAACCAGCTTTACTTAGAAGACATCTAACTGCCTCATTAATCTTGACAATAAATTTTTTATTTACATTTTGATTTTCCTGAATACTCAGTTCTGCCATCTCTCAGTATCCATGGGGAATTGGTCCTAGGACCCCTGCATTTGCCAAAATCCCTGTGAGCTCAAGTCCTTAATATAAAGTGTAACACCACCCACATATAACACACACACACACATCCTCCCTAACATTTTAATCATATCTAGATTGCTTATAATATCTATTGCAAATGTAAATGCTACATAAATTGTTGTTATACTGGGTTGTTTAGAAACAACAACAAAGTAAAAAGTCTGATCATGCTCAAAACAAATACAAATTAAAAAAAAATATTTGGAAGAAATTAAGGATGTCAGAGCCCCAAAGCTAACTTGCTTTCTGTTCTTCCTTTCCTCATTCTTGTTCCCTCCCTTACCTCTCTCTTTGTTTACCTTTTTTTTTTTTTTTTTTTTTTTTGAAAAAACTAAGTTACAACTGGTTAGGTAAAGACATTTCTGTAGGAAATTTCAAACTGTACTCAATGTGATAAAACTTGTGTATCTATGATAATGGAAGACAGGAAAACAGAGGGTAATATAGAAACATGAGCTCTTCAATCTAATAAAGATTTGTTTGACAACATTTAGTACTGAAAATATGAGTCATGGTTGAATGGTTTTACTAAGAAAAATTTCATAAAAATAAATTTCAAAAAATAAAACATTAAAAAGTTTAACAAATTAATATAAACAATGAATAATTTAGGGGCTAATTAACAAATTGGAGAAGAATAAAAGGAAATTATCTAAAAAGGAAAAAAAAGTACTATGAAAATATTCTTAAACAAAGCATTAGTAGCAATAAAAATACTGGTATTTTTATTTATTTGTTTGTTTTGTGGTACTGGGGATTGAACCTAGGACCTTGTGCATGTGAGGCAACAAAATATTGCTTTTCATCAGCAAACATACATTAGGTTTTTAGAAAGTTCATTTGCAAATGCAAATCAAACAAACAAACAAACAACAATGGCATGGCTATTAGTATGTATCTATGGAAGGGATATAAATTCTACATGAACTCACCTGGAAAGCAATTTGAAAGAGTCACTAAGACCTTAAAAAGAGATCCATATCCTTTAAATCATTTATCATGTTTCTAGCAATTCATATTTAAGAATTGGCTAGTAATGTGTGCAAAGGTTTATATAAAACACATTCCTGGAATTATGGCAGTAAATTTTAGAAATAAAGTAAATATCAACAATAGGACAAAATGACAAATTATGAGGAGCTATATGATATATGGTTGAGAGTAAGAAGTAGTTTTAAAAATCATTTATTAAGCTTGTCAGTTTTATCTTCATAGTTGGAGACTCCATTTTGAAAGAAAAGTAAGTCAATAAACAGACAAATATATAGGTAGATTAGAGAATGCATATTTTCCTTAATAAGGAGTATAAAAGAATTGTTGTAGCTTACTTATGGAAAAAAAAATTCTCTCTCTCCTTGAGAACCCATTTCTAGGTTACTTACAATACCCAAGTGAAGGAAATAATTTGTACAGGATATCACGGGGGGTTTCTTAAAGAAAAGCAATGGATTTCAACTTTTCCTTCCAAGGATTCCAAGATCACAGATGAGCAATAAGTGTCCTTATTATGCAATAAGGACACTGAAAAGTTAGGTGACAAGCACCATCACCATTTTATTTGATAACAGTTCTCCATTAGCAGTTTGGGCTTGGCTTGTCAGAGTGGATCTTCTGTTGATCTCACTTGGATCATGCACTTATGTGGCTGTAGTGAGCCTTTCACCTATGAAAGTAAATTACAACCATTTATTAAGCATTTACCAAAATCAGGTATTCTTCTAAAGTCCTTAAAAGTCGTACCTTATTTAGTATTTTAAAAAATGCAAGAAAACTAGGTATAATAGTGTTATTACTTGACTATTTGAATATGCCTATAAATATAATCTATGCATATTTAATTATGTATTCCTTCTCACCACAGCCCCCACTCTGCTATTTCACTGTGTGGCATATAAAAATAGAACAAGATCTTGTCTCAGGAGAAATTCACTCTGTGCAAACTCCTCATTGTCCTGCAAACTGCACACTAGAACTGAAAGGAAACCAAGAAACCTGGAGACAGGGGAGCAAGAAATGAAATACACAGGAGAGTTTATTTGTCAGAGTTGACAAATAAAGGCACATCTCTCCATAGACTGAGAAAGGCAACACAGGCTAGGGTTCCGGACACTTACGGGGCAGGCTCAAGGATTAGAGCCGGATGGGTCCTAATGCAGGTAGTAAAGGGTGGGGTTGGCATGAGGGAGTGGTGAGCCTTTCTTAGAAACTTGGGTGGGAAAGTGAATTTTTTTCTCAAAATTGCTGCTTTCACTTAAGATGGCTATCCAGATGCTAAGCAAGGACCTTAAAAGAACATCGGAATCTGGTGCTGGACACCTGTCCAATCTGGGTCCCCTGTCACATGAATGCCAAGCATTGGGTATTGTAAAGGTGTGTTTCATTCCCCCAGCACTGAGGCACACAGCTTTGCCAGTTGACAAAGTGCTGGACAGGGCATTGGAGGTGGAGGAAACACAGGGTTTCTGATTCAGCTGGGAATCTGAGAATTCATGCTTTTGTACCCCCATTGGTTGCCCCATGTGTCTGCAATGCAAGCATCAAGCCCCTGATTTGATGCTATAGCTCATGGAGTTACTATTTTTCTTCGAGTTAGTCCCTGCAATCCAAACAAATATGTGCATTTGAGGGCTGGACCATAATATATTCTGTAATAATGTGTATTGCATATATAAATAATAACATGTATAATATTGTCTGAAATATATGAGAAGTTTAGCTATACTAACACTCAAGACAAAGGGGCTGCTGTGAATTTGAAAGATGACACTGAGATTCCAGGGCAGGAACAAAAGCATGTTTCATTATTGATTTAAGAGACTTTAAAGGTGAACCTTATGTTTGTATTCTTCATTGGGGTGGATTCCTTCTATGACACATAAGGCACTCACTGTACATTTATTGTCATGGGGAAACTGAGGCAGTGAGAAGTCAGCTCACTTTGCTGAGGTCACATAGCTACATAAGGATGATGGGAGGATTTGAACACATGCAGTGTGACCTGATGGATGCAGTGTTGGCCAAAACATGAAGCAGAGTGAGATGTTGAGATAAATACATCATGGAAACTTTGCCAAGATAGAAGTGGATCAGATTGAGGGAAGAGTGATTTATTTTTGAACATGCTGAGTTTGAGATGATTGGTAAGACATTCAAGTAGACACCAGACACAATTTTGATACCAGTCAAGTTTTCTTACAGAACCATGAGTATTAAACTTTTGAAAGCCAAAGAAGGTTTTGAAATGATTTGAAAATATATCTGAATTAACCAAGTCAAATATGAATTTTTGGTTAGGTACTTAAAGTGTTGAAACTTTGTGTTGACCAATGCATGGACTTAACATACTCACCTGTGTCATTTGGCACTTCTCCAAAGTTCAGAGTAGGTTCAGTTAGGGAAGAGATGGTGAGTGTGAGGGCTGTATAGTAATCTGAATGTTTTCACATTAGTAGAATTTCACTGAAATGAGTGTATCATATTCATAACATGCAGCCTTCCTCTATCTCTGTAATGATCTCTTCACATACCCTTCAAACTATCCCATGTTTGGTGTTCAATTAGCCAGTAATGGATAATTTCTTTAAAACTAGGAACTCAGGGAGTGCTATTACTGGATAGTAAGCTACTAAAAAATGACTGAAAGCTTTCACTTCTGCTTGCTTTTTTAGAAAATGTTAGAGAATTAGGAAGTGGCCCCCCTCTCCAAGCTAGGAATTTTAATGTTCTCATCTCTATACTTGAACACATTTCAGTGTTATGTTTTGTTTATTATGAGTATCTTGTTTCTGAAGAGTTTTACGCCCTTTTTGCTGAAATACTTGAGATATTGAGTTTTGGGGTTATATGGGGGAAATCCTGTGGTGTTCATATGTCCCTTTAATTCAGGCCTTGAAACTTAATGTCCAATGTACTTGCGCTAAGAAGTGAGGCTTCAAAAGGTGATTAGTGTAGGGTATTGATTTCACATTCGAGCAGCCATCTTAAATGTTAACCGCCATCTTATGACATAAGTTTTGCTTTCTTGAATTTCCTCTTACCCAAACTCCCCCTACCGCCATTAGTGACCTGCCCCATGGTACCATAACCATAAGCCAATCCCAGAAAGCCCCATGGTGCCATCCACCTAAGCCAATCCCATGCTATTGCCCACCCGCCTAGCTCGGAGGCAAGCACCCCTAAGCCCATTCCATAGCGCCACATCTACAACCCCAAACCCCTGCCCAACAAAAGCCGAACACTGGAACATCTCAGAGCCTCTCCCCACTCTATAGATGGATGGCCTTTATTTGTCAGTTTTGACAAGTAAACCTTTGTGTGGATCTCTACCTGGTCTCCATCCCTCATTTCTTACTAGCCCTTCTCTTGCTTTCTCAGTTTCCTTTCAGTTAGGTGGTGAAGGCTTGTCCCTTGTGAATGAGGTGGCAGTGTCCTGTCTTCTCTCTTGCTCACTTGCCCTTCTCCCCCTCACCATGGAGTGTTCTTCCTCTCCAGAGGCTAGAGCAACCCTGTGACATCATGACAGCACAGAGCAGACCTCGCCAAACAACTGAAACTTCCTTCCAGGGCCTGGATCTTGGAGTTCCAGGCTCCAGAACTGTAAGAAATAAATTTCTATCCTCTATAAATTATTTAGGTTTGGGCATTTTGCTATAGCCGCACAAACTAAGAAAGGAACGTTGCTATGGTTTGGATGGGAGGTGTCCCCCAAAAGCTCATGTGTGAGGCAATGCAAGAAGGTTCAGAGAAGAAATGAATGCTTCGATTTTCATTATAGTCCTTCTTAATTAACTTATGAAAATGAGTTTTGTATAGTACATAGAAGTAGATCTTAATCCAATCAGTGAATTAATCCCCTGTTAGGGTTTAACTGAGGGGTAACTGAAATGTTAGGGTGTGCCTAGAGGAGGTGGGAGTTGGGGGCATGGCTCTAGGGCATATGTTTTGTATCTGGAAAGTGGAATCTCTCTCTCTGCTTCCTGATCCTCATGTGAGCTGCTTCCCTCTGCTACACTCTTCCACCATGATGTTCTGCCTCACCTTGAGCCCCAAAGAATGGAACCTGCTGTCTGTGGACTGAGAGCTCTGAAACTGTGAGCCCTCATATAAACTTTTCCCCTTCTTCAGTTGTTCTAGTTGGGTCTTTTAGTCACAGCAGTGGAAAAGCTGACTAAAAAACCAACCAACCAACAAAAAATCCCACCTTTTAATTTTTTCCTTTCCTTTCCTTCACAGGTGTTGATATCTGATAGATCTTTGTGCCCAAACTCTTTCTCAGCATTTCCTTCAATGACGCTCGCCTATGGCAATATCCAAAGATGAATCTCAAAAGGAGAATCCTGTCAAAGTGAAGCTCCTGTGGCTAAGTCAGCCTGTGAGTCCTCTGCCCCAGCCAGGAGACGGTGCCAACCAGAGGACAATGTGGAACTCTTTCCTTCATTCAGTCCTTTCATGGACAAGTTGGGGAACAGAGCCTTATCAGGCTTTTGGGACCCACAGTCATGCTGAGCATATGGACAGGGACTGGTATCAAAACTGCAGTTAATTTGGGTGCTTCAGAATTACCATAAGTTCAATCACAAATCCTTCAAACTCACACAAACATTTTTGTTTCTAAGTGTGAAAAGTGATATTATATTTTTAAAATTTGCAATAACTTGTGATTTATTTTAATTCAGTTTCAAATTTCTTCAAATTTTGCTTCGATTTTCATTATAGTCCTACTTAATTAATTTATGAAAATGAGTTTTGTACAGTACATAGAAACAGATCAGCTCTGTTGAAGAATAAGGTTTAAACTGGTTGAGTAATCTCTCTTACAACTTAAAATTTAAAACATTCTGGACCATAGCAAGTCATGTGTGTTTTGCCTAAGACAGTGGGCAGTGGATTTGCTTTGTGTGGAACATCTCACTGGCTGGAGATATTTCTATTTTCTAATTGTTGGATGCTACTGGCCAGGGCAGCTGGAAAAATGCTACCATGTATAGACAACCCTTCCCACAAAGGTCGTCTGACCCCAAATGCCAATATTGTGGCTGTTGAGAACACTGGTTGGATGTCATTGCCCTACTAACAGCAAAATGAGCCAATGACACTAACAAAGGGGCCTGGATTAGGGAAAATGCCCTGGACTAGGCCTGGACCACAGAAGTGGGAGTTGCTGCCCTGAGTTTCTCTGGCATAGTTTCTATGGAACATTCTAACTAGCTGACTGTGCTTGAGTGGTTTGATCTTCACGCCCCTTGGGGGCTGTCTCACCTACACTAATTAGCTGAAACCCCAGCTCATGTGAATGGGTGTTCGAGAGCACAGGGCAAGAGAGGATGGCTCCATGACCAAATGAGGCTTGTTAAATTAATCGTAATTTAAAAACAGCTCCGATGTTTGTGCCCCTCTCCATTGAGATTTAAATGTTATTTGATATAAAATGTTACTTAAAAGCAATATCTGATAACCAAAAATACCAATAAATTAACAACTACTTCCTGCTTTTCAGAAGGATTAAAACTAAGTGTTCATTGTTTTTAAACAAGGAATTTCTTCCAACCTTAGTATGTTTCATAAGATTTCATTTACATTGGGCCCCCCTCTATTAGCTAGAAAGAACAACCCACTTTGGCAACCCGAGGATAGACACTTTGGCATATTCTGCCTCAGTTCTGAGCTGCTCAAGACAGCATCGAAGTGTTGTTAGGAAACCATTCATGCCCTGGTACCTGTGTTGCATACCCTCAGCGGCCTCTGGAAAATTGACTGGCATCTTGGACACACTAGGTGTGAATAACTACCGTGATGTTAGAGGCGAGAAGGGAAATCGGAAATCAGAAAGGACATCAGCTAATTCACCAAGAGGATTTAACAAAAGCTGTTTAAAGCAATGATAGTTGAGCTGAGTTTAGAAAAACTAAATTAATAAAATAGAACAAGACCAGAGATAAGGGCTGGTAAGGAGAGAGGGATACAGCTCAGGAAAATCTTATAAAATAGATATGTAAAATAATCCACATTATTTTTATAAGAGCTGATTTCCAAACTTGGACTCAGATGGAGAATCATATAGCCCTATCTTTGTTCTTGGCAAAACAACAAAATAAAAAAAAAACGCCAGGTGCCTTCTCCCTTTTAATTCTCCCAAGGAGTGTTATGTTAGTATAGAAATATCTTTTTCTTGATCTCCTGACTTTTTTTTGTACCAGGGTAAAATTAGTTTAAGCAATATTCAGGAGGTTTCAAATAAATAGAAACCAAGACTCATTCCTAAATTAAAGCTAAACATTCTTATCGGTAACAATGTTTTAAAGATATTAAAGTTTAATCTTTTGTCATGAACACAGAGACAAATGTGCCCTTAGTTGAGCTAAAGGAATTAGTCCCCACAGCACGTTCTTGCAGGAGACCTACTCCTTAATATTAAGGAGCCACCTAGGAGCTGTTTATTTGCATCTCTCCCAGCCACCCAGCTGTTACCTCCATTTGTGGTCTTAGTGCTAATTGCATAATGTCCCTAATTTATACCCGCTGGTAGATCTGATCACCACATTACCTGGAGGGCAGGCTTTAATTAGAGAAATTTCTGAACAAATTGTCTAAAGAGCTTGTTTAGCCTGATTAAATGCAAGAGTGCTTTCCCCCCTTCTTTTCAAAAATGAGCATTTATACTAAAACTTTGCAGATAAAAAGCAACATCGGTTCTAATTAAGGCCTATAAAAATGAACAGCGACTTTACCCAGGCAAACCAATTGGACTTTGTTGTCTGCCGCTGAAATACATGTGACTCCGTGCTACATTTAGTCAACAGCTTTCAGCATTTCGACTTCGCCTCTGTCAGAACTAACAAGGTGAAACAACACTCTGATGGAAAAAAGGATAAACTGTGAAAAGATGATACACTGATGTGAGATACTAATTCAACTGTGGCTTAGGAAAAGAGATTAGGATCATATGTATTCTCACCTGTGTGTCTCCAGGCACTTGAACAAACTAACGTTAAATTGAACCTTCCGTATTGCCAGTAGGCAGCAAGATACCATGTGAATTAATAGGCCATCATTGCACATTTGGAGGAATTACAAATAAGAGAAATATCATAATCAACAGACTCTAATAATTAAAAAAAAACAATTAAAACAATTAAAGCCCACTTCACTCTTTAGATGGAATAATTTGGCTAAATGTCAATGTCAGAATGGAGTGCAAAAATGCATCTGGGCTAGGGGAATTTAGAAATCTCAGTCATTTTGTCATCAGCCTCTGTGAAGAGTGTTTGCATTATTCTTAATCATCAGCCATTTTGTTGATCTTGCTTTCTACTGGATCTCTGTTAGAAAATACATTAAGTGTAGAAATTGTACTCCCTGTTTGAATACACAAGCAGGGTATGGTAAAGTGTGATTGATTATTGGATTCTTTGGAGTAAGCCTTTGAAAAGGACTTTTTTTTTTTTTTTTGGTCATTCTTGGCACCAACTCTGTGAATACTTGCACTATCTGCACATTAAAATCACTATTGAAAAATGCCAGTACTCCACTCCAGACAATCTGATAATCTGTAGACTTCATGTAGACATAGTAAAAATTTTAAGGCACTCCTCATGCTTCTGATACACCACAGGACCAGAAAAACTATTTAAATAAGTAATCATTAACTGAGTGTACTTTGAATAGTATTTTCAATGAGAACCCTGGATTTGAGACCACAGAACCAACGTTGCCATCTGATTTTGACCTCTATGTTATATCAGGTCATCCCCAAGCAAATCACTTAACTTGTCTGGGACCCCAATGGGTGATCTTGTATGTTTTGATTTAAGCCAAATTTCTAATTTCAAAATTAAAATGAAATTAATTTTATTTTCATTTTATGTCCATTAACTCTAGTGTACAATGCCAAAAAAAAAAAGTAGAATATTCCATTAGCGTGCACTCTGATATCTCTTGTTATTAGACTATTTTCTAAGCTGAAGTATTTTCAGTAAATGGAGAGTGAAGGAATTATGTCCTTAAGGCAGCACCAGGGCAGTCAGGGTGTCTGATGACAAGCTCTGCAGTTCTTGGTGTAGCTTCCCTCCCTTTACCAATGAATGGTTTCTTGCCTTTACCATTATGGAAATATCATGGGTATCAGTGATGTTGCAGGTTTGTGAAAGGACAACTAAATTTCAAACAAAATAAATTCCTATGTTTAATCTAGGCTCACTCACCCATTGACTGGCTCACCGATTCCCTCATTCATGGCTTCATGAATCCAGTGATTGATTGAATAAATGATTGATTGATTGATTCATTCATTCATTCATTTGATGCTTCTCTCATTCATTAAGCATATACCCATTTGTCATAGAAGAAGACTACCCACTTGACCTACACAACCAGAGAATCCAGTGGCACTGAGCCCCCATTTCCCACATGGTAACCTTTTCATTAGTTTCACACTCATTTCATTGACTGTATTACTTTGTTCCTCAAGTTTCCAGGACATCAATTCTAGGCCATTTGGGGGATACATTGGAAAAAGAAGCTATAATTCCTTCCCTATGGGTTATTCAGAAAATAAGCAGCAGTTTGCCTTCATGTCACTGAGAAAGAGTCTGCTAAAATGGAAACAGGACAGAGAGGAGCCAAATGGTAGCATAAGTAAGTCTAAATCCACTTTACATCTGGTCCCATCTCTATCTGCAGTTACAACATGTACTTTTCATTTACATGAGCCAATAAATTTCCTTCTTCAGCTAAAGTTAATTTATGATTTGTAAATGAGAGCACTGAGACTAATATTCTAATATCTTGTCTCCAAGAAAGTTACATCTTTGCTATCCCTTGCTTAAATCTGCTTATTAATTCTGTCAAGACATAGGTTTCCTAAAATGATCCTACTTTTCTTCTGTACTCACCTGTATAATGAGCAGCATGTTTTAAGATATTGCATTGGTTGTACTGCCAATCAGAATGCCATAGACTAGTTGGCTTAAACAGCAGGAATTTATTCCTCTTGGTTTTTGAAGGTGGGAGGTTCAAGATCCAGGTGTGGCTGATTTGGTTTCTGGTTGAGGACTCTCTTCCCAGCTGCATACTCTCTTCCTGGCTTAAGAATTGTTTATTTCATGAATGTGTATTTATTATCATTAAAAAATTTGGTTAAGATGCCCCTGAATTGGTGTACCTGAAGTTATGTCCTTAGGTTACTTTTTATTCTTTTGTGATAAAAACACTGTGAATTATATCTCTTTGTGATTAGATTTCTGAAATTTCAGAATCATTTGCTTAATTTTAATAATTGAAGTATGAGACTTATTTAAAGGTTATTTTTATTATGGTCAACTAATTTATACTACAATTAATGATGTATATTGTTTCTATATCAACATATTTGTCAGCTGTGAGTGTTATGTTAAAGATATTTTTCTGATTATTTAATGACATTCACAGTCAATGATATGACAAATGCAGAAAAGTATAAAGAAATAAATAAAAATTGCCTATAATTTTACTACTCTAGCATCCTATTCTAACTGCTTTTACAAGTTTGAGTTTTTAGAATTTGCATCCTTCTGCATATACATTATATAAATTTATTTTTAAAAGGTTAGCAGTGTGCTGAGATCTCTTTCCACTGAATTAATTACTTTAAAATCCATCTTTAAAGTGCTGGAAGTATTAAATTTTATAATTATGGTTGATACTAAAATTAAAACACTGTTTTTTAGTAGAGGTTGTTCCTCATTTGATCATAAATGTTGCAATGAGAATTCTTTTATGTTCATTTTTAGAAACATTTTTTGATTATTTATTGAAAATTAATTTTAGGCTTATTATATTGCTATAAAGTTGAGTTCTGAATAAGGTCATTTACATGTTATATCATATAGAAATTACCATTCAGAAAATCTTTACTTAGCATTTATCTATTTATTTATTTTCTTTTTTTATCTTTCTTTCCATTTATTTATTTATTTATTTATTGACAAATCCATCTCTATTCCTGTTAGAAGATTAATAAAAAATACTCTTATCACAGCTAAATAAAACATACATATATGCACACAACAAAAATGAATCTCTGGGAAGTCTACATTAATATCTTTTTAATTCTGTTTTTAAGCACCAAAAATACATGAACATATGGATAGAGCAAAAGCAAGAAAAATAAACAACAGTAGTTATCAAAACAAAGCATGTCATATGTCTAATTATTTCTCTTAATAATCCGTTTTAGTGGTCATATCAGAACAAGTTTTGCAATTTTACCAAGAGTACTTGGTAGAATTTCATATACACATTTTTGCAAAAGTATTGCAAGCTGCAAGATATCCTGTCAAATTGCCTTGCAATAGTTTCCCATTTATCAAACATAGACACTTGCATAACTAGCTAATCCACCAATGACAGGTTTCATCGTCTAAAAACTCTTTCCTTTTTATTATCCCATTTTCACTCTTCGTTAACAAAAAACTGTATGCAAACAATTCCAAGCCCTACTTCAAAGGTCCTAAGAGACATCCAGGATTAACAGAAAAGTCAGTGGAGATTTCTGCAGATGCCGGTGACAGACAGCCCACTCGTTTCATCTAAGTGAAAGTGCTAGGAAAGCTGCCAATTCCAGGCACTCCTGCATCCAAGGTGCAGTGATGTCATTGCCATCCTCAACCCCTGCTCTAATTTTCTTGGTGACAGCTTCATTTCTTAGCTTTGCTCAGTTGAAGTACAAGAGAAGGCCATTGGCTGTTCTGTGTTCATATTGTCCTTGGTGTTCCCTTGCTCAGTGAAAGAGGAAATACAGCCTTGTCGGTGGCAGTTCCAGCCAGGGGTGGCACCAGTTGGCCCATCCAGAGTGTGCAAGCCAGCGATAACTCAATCTCTGTGTTCTCATCTGATTCTTCTATGCCCAGGATCCCTCAAGAGATGGGCTGAGGGGAGAGAGAGGTGTGCCTGTATCTTAGCATGCTTTTGGAGGTTTGCTTCCAACAACTAAGAAATTTTTCTTTTTTACAGAAGAAGTGGGAAAGAATGCAAGAAGAGCAGAAAGCACATATCCTATCCAGGTGTTTGAGTAAGAGTTGAAAGGGGGGTTTTCTATGCAAGATCATTATAAGATCCTCTGGCCAAAGAGTGAGTTAATGCTCATTTTATTTTTTTAGTTTTTTTTTTTTTTTTTAAGAAGTGCCTGCTTTTACTCCTCTATTATAGAATCAGTCATCCATGAAGATGAAATTGCAGTCAGATTAGAGGGTGTGCACCTGTTTAAGAAACACTGAGGAAACCTGCTGAATGTTTCAGACCCCAAGTGCTAGTTAGCAGACTGCCAAGTAATTGACAGACCCTTCTGGGAGTGAGCTGCAGGCGTGGTGGCCCCCAAAGAGGTATAAAGAACCCAAAGCAGTCAGGCTGAGGGGATAAACATTAAGTAGATCATCATCCCCTAATTGCTGATTTCACATGACAGTCTCTTTTGAGAAAACAAGAGGCTTGGTGGGGGGAAGTGAGAATAACTCGATGTGTCTTTTGGTTCTTTTCCTCTCGAGAACTCTAACACACTTAGGCAGAATTAAGGGGAGTTCAAAGAAGGAATCACATGCAATGTAAGGGAGAAAAAAAGAAAGAAAGAAAAGAATTCAGTTTACTACTTTCGTGAGAGTGAAAACTCAAACTCAGCCAATGCTAATCACTACTTAATTCTTGGAAAATGACCTAGACAATGAAATAGAGTATAACAGAAATTTAAGAGCAGTCTAATGATTAGAATTGAAAAAAATAAATATAAACACTGATGGTTTTGCAAATTATCATGGGAGCCTGGGATATGAAAGAAATAAATGAAAGCCTCTTCCTGGAACATCAAGGGATTGTTGAGTGAATTTCCACCCTTTAGTTTTTCTAATGAAATGTTCCCTTTCATTTTTGTTTTAACCTCAAGCACACATAGAATCAGCTCTAATGTTTTTATTCTTCCTTATGGCATTTATTAGCATTTGAATAGCACAGTATGTGAGTACATGCATTTACTTAACACTGATTTCTGTATCTCCCTTTTAGAATTTATGCCCCAAGAAAGAGAGAATTGCCTTACTTAAAAAATAAATGAATAAATAAAGAGCCAGTCCATATGAGGAATCTCACTTTGAGCTCAGGTTTAGAGATAAGCAATGTAAGAAAGAGAGGAAGGCAGAAAAGGAAGGAACAGGCATTAGAATATGGCAAATTGGCGTTTAGGACTTGGGCAGGCAAGGAAAGAGGGCAATAGTCCCTGCCAGAATGCTAGAAGGGGAAATGGGGATATAGGGCAGAAGGGAACCAATTGGTGAAGAGGGCGGAGCTTGATAGGATGCTGAAGTTACAGAGCCGGTCTCTGGACGCTGAGCGGGCATGCTGTTTTCCCTTGACTTTGAGAATCTCAACTCTTTGGAGAAATTCCTTGCTCAAGATGCTTTTCAGCTTCTCCCTTTTCTCTCATGATTTACTTGCTCCTTGTTGCATTCATTCAAGGACCTACTTTCTACTAAAATAAGGAAACTCAAAGAGGTTCTAAGAAACCATAGGCGACTTTCACTTGGGACCTTCATGGTAATTTTTCACTTCGCATCAGCCAACACTTAGGATGGAGTATCTCCAAAATGTTAGCCCCCTGCTTGGCACCATGGAACAGATAAGAAAGAGGATTTTTGTCTGCAAGGATTTATGCATAGCAATCAAAGAGAAGTAACTGTGCAATGCAGTAAGGGCAAAGTTAGCATGGTCACAATGCTTCAGGAGTGATCAGAAGGTGTTAACTAGCTCCACTGGGGACATCAGGATTCAAGGCTTCATAGAGGAGTGATATTTATAAAAGAGGACCTGGTTGAGTTGCAAAAGGGGGAAAGATGCATTCACCAGGGAGGAAAACATAAATGAAGGCAAACTGAGCAGAGACTATTTGGTGCTCAGAGGAAATGGCATGACTTGTGGGTAACGCAGGAGCAGTGATCTAGAAGACCAGCAACTTGACAATGACCTCATCAATCACACAGAATCTACAGTACCAGCTCTTCAACATACTCAGAGTAGTTTCTTCCTACATAGACTACCATCTCAAACAGGCATCAGCCACATAATGTTTTAGGTTTTGCATGCCGATGGGTCCCTGTGTGACTCTATTGTCAGAACATGAAAAGAGCCATAGAATATATGTAAGTGAACATTCGTGGTTATGTTTTAGTGAAGCTCCACCTAGAAAACAGAAGCCATCCATGGACCATAGCTTTCTACCTTTGCATGCCATGTACTGGTTACAGTAAAATCTTCTATACTGGGGAACAAGGAAATGGTCCAGTATTTCTACACGTTTTCATGTGGACCTGTTTGATGTGCTCATGTGTTCAAGTCTTTTAATGCCCCTTAACATATCAATAATTGAAGGGAGATTCATGACTTAACTTTTTAAGTTTTAAAGCACAACTTTACATACAGTTTTAGTAAGAAGGAAATAACTAGCTTTGAATAAGAAATAAGTAATGTCATTTTTTTTTCTTTTCTTCTACTTCTCTTTCTTCCATTATCCCCCGTAGCAAACTAGAAAATACTTTCTAATAAAAAGTCAATTTACCTAGGTTAAAAATGTCCCAGATTTGCATTTTCTTCAGCTGATGTTTTTACAACTTAATTTTAAAATTTTTCAGAGCCACAAAGAAGAGGCAAACAGAACTTCTGGGAAAGAAAGACTAGGAAAGTTGAGTGGCGAAGAGATCACTGTATTTTTCCTCAGAGCTTCCCAGGTAAAGCACAGAAATGCAGATTAAGTAGCTGTGCTTGTTCTTAGAGGCTCATTGTGTGTTCACAATACTATCACAACTGGGAACATTGGCTCTTTTTTCCCCTACATACTCAAATAACTAGCTTGACAAATTTTCCCACTTAGCTGACTTTTGTTAAAGCATTAGAGTTATAGCATGAAGCACCATGGAGACCAGGTTTTCATCTGTTGCCTTTGTCCAAACATGCAAACAGGTTAACCAAGGTGTTAATTCATTCCATTTTCCCCTTTCTCCCCTTTCTAACTGCCATTTCACCCCAAGAAAATCTCTCTTGACATAAAGACATGGCATTTTCTGTGTTTGCCACATCAGTTTTTGTATAACCAACTTAATTTGTTGTAGATGCTGTTAATTTTATCAGTTTTCCAAGTAAAAAAAAACAAGTAAAAAACACCTGAGCAATTAAACTAACTTCCAGGACTTTAATACCCAAGCCAGTCTCTTAATAGTTTGAAAAGTAGTGTTAGATTAATATACAGAAGTAAGATCAGAATGATTATGGCCAGGCTGAGTTTTGTGGTTTAAAATCTTTATGTAAATTTTAGTCACATAGGGAAGAATATAATTTTGATTTTTAAAATCATGATTAGTATATTATTTAAATTTCTTTAAAGGGCTTAAATCTTATCTGAGCCATGTGATTTGTTTTCAAGTGTCAAATTACTAGAAATGAATGTACTATATATAAATATGTATGGTCAACCAGACCAAAGCTACTGCAAATAACCAAAAAGTTCCTAAAATGCACATTTGCCTCTTCTACTCATCCCCTGATTACCAAGTAGATGATCAGTCTCTGTGTGGAGTTTGTTAAAAGAACAAGTAGCCTCATTCAAAATATTATTTTAGGATGACTTCTGATTACTCTGTGTATCTCTCCCTTTTGCTCCTTTTCTTCTTTGGATATAATCTGCTCTAGTGTCTCTATTTTAATGATGTATTTATCTTTTCTATGCTGCTTAAGTGAGGTTTTCAGAAGCTGAGGTCATGATTATTAACTTGATTTTTAGTGCCTAGGCATACACCTGGAAACCAGCAGGTAACTAATTTCCGGTGTATACAATGGTACAAAGGGTTGGATAAAGTATTAGAAAATATTTTCCAATCCTTGGAGCCAAGTACTAACGTGTTTTGGTTCTTTTTTTTTTTTTTTTTTTTTTTTTTTTTTTGGTAACAGAGTAAGCTTGTCTCTAAAATACAGATGGATAAATGAGATAAGAGATGTTGCTCTTTGAGAGGCTAGCTTGCCCTTTCTTGACACTGTGTAGTTGCGAAGTTCTTTAAATCTTTATTCTGTCTTCTGTAGTTTCCTTATGAAAGCTAATGATTAAAGGGATTTTTCAGCCCACAGTTGTCTTGATTCCCACATACTGACAACATGAGCTTAATTATCTTGAGACCCTGCAAAAGAGGTTGACGTTATTGTTTTGGGAAAACAGCTACTTCTGTACAGGACTGACCTTCCAGAATGGGAAGAATGCTATGCACTGTATGTTTTTCCAATAGATTTGAGTTGGCCAGTTAGAAGGCACTATACCTTAGTTGTCAAGAGCATAGGATCAGGCAGACTGAGTTTTGAGTCCAGCCTCCTCATCTCACTCTTATCAGATGTGTACCCATTGGGTAGAGAATTATCTATAATGACTAAGGAAAGCAATGAGCATAATACTTAGATTATATGGTGCTGTAAAGATTCAATGAGCTGTAATTACTCAATATCTATTGCATGCCTTCCCTGTGGATGCAACTGAATAAGAAGACAATGTCTTTCTCACTGGGGAGCATGCATCTTAATGACCCTATAGAGTTAATACATTTAAAGTCTGAGGACAATGCTGAACCCAAAGTTAGTTGTTATCATTTTTGTTATTAATGCAAATGTTTAAATCATCAGCCCCCAACCATGTATCACATATCACTCTTCTATTATATTTCCCTCTAGACAAATTGGAGGATCTGTGGGGGCAAAGGTGCACTTCTAGAGTTTTATGGTGTTGTTCTGAAGGGGATGTGGCAAGAGACCAAGCACCCCGACTTTCAGGCCAAAGAGGATTTGGTATGCCAGAAAACAGGGAAAATCAGGCCTTCTCTTTCTACTTTTCCTTAGCTACACTGTCTTCGTTTGGTCTGCACTTCCCTATCAGCAGGCCCTCACCAACCACCCCTGGCAAAGGCACAGAGTTTATGGTAAGGAGCTGAGTGAGTCCTGACCACAAATTGGAGGACCTGTGTGGGCAAAGGTGTAGTGTTACACTTTCCTGGACCATGACCTTTCTCATTTGGCAAAGAGTTACAGCTTGCAGTTTTGAGGATGATGGGAAGCAATACTTAACTTCATAACCTTGATTCATATCCTTTCTCTTAATGGCTCTAACAGGACAACTGAAATTTATATTGCCTGATTGAAAAGAGGCTTTATTTGACCCAGACACAAAGTTAGCCTTCCAATAATTCCCTAATCTCTGAGCCATAAAAAATTAAATGCCAAGAGTTTGTACCTTACAAGATAAAATAAATGAGATAACTTTTTACTGGTAAACAATCAATAGCCTATTAAAAAAAAACCTAGAATAAAATTCTCTGATTTTTGTGGATGGATAATGTTTTATTTTGGCGCATTAGGATTTTGCACTAGCTCTAGAATAATTGTAGAATAGATTTTGAAAACAGCATATTAGAATAAAGCAATGCAATGTGCAATAATTCAACTTGAAAAATAAGCTAATTGCAACATTGTTTGGTATATTAGACCTTTTTTTCACTGATTTTGAAATTTAGAAAAACTCCTGGTATTTATGTTTGCCATTTGAACAATTTAAGGCAACTATTAATATTCAGAAACACATACTCATTTCCTTTGAAGGGAGATAATTTAGTGGCTGTAAAGTAAGCATTGGCTTTGGATCTTGACAAATTGAGTTGAAATCCTGGCCTTTCCACTGACTTGCTATGTTATTTTAGATTAAATTATTTAATATTGATTTTTTATCTGAAAAATAGTAATGTTGACACCTGATGCTCTAGAATTATAGTATGATATTCCACAAAGGTAATGGATAACAGGGAAATTAGGTTGCATAGTTTTTTATCTTAAGAATTTTAAGAAAATCACAAAATAATATGTTCCCAACCCCAGAAGATGTGATACAACTTGAGTGAGTCTGGGGTGCAATGTTTTTTTTTTTTTAAAAAAGATGCAAATAGACATGATTTTTATCCTATATGGAGTGGACATCATAGAAGATACAGATAATGAACTCACTTGAATATGAGTTTTATAGTCCGACCTAGAATATCTTACAACTCTGTGTCTTTGAATAGTAATTTCCCCTGAACCTCCGTTTCTCTCTATATAAACACTCAAATTAATGCTACATCTCTTTGCATCATGATTTAGAACTACCACAGAATAGGTGCTCCTAAATTGTATTATTTAAAATAATTTATGGTACTTCTACTTCTGTATAGGACTGATCTAATAATAAACATTATTAGTTTTAGTTTTACCTGGAAAAGATATTGTGACTCTGAATGTTTAGGTCTATAACTATCCAGTTGCACAGTCATAGGATTTAATTTTAAAGGTGGATAACCTAGATTTTGAAGGCAAAGGAAAAAATCATATTTTTATCTCATCAGTGCTGAGATGGGTAAGTAAAGCCTCTTCTCCATGCCAATTCATTATTAGTACTACTGGACCTCTCTCTAGAGAATAAATCTGTCAGACATAGAATGTTAGGCATTCAGAAGAGCTATGTCCTTCAGCGTATAAACTCAGTTTAAACAACATTTTATGATTTTATTTTCAATTTCCATCTTTCATGTTTTAGCATTCATTTCATTTTATATGTTAGTATCTGTAAGGATGTGACCAAAAATCAGAGCATGGAGGAAAGATGACTCAACAGATTCATTCATCCAGATCGATTTCAATTCATGTTCTATTTCTTTTCAGTCTAATACTTATAAGCCTAGGACTCCCTCATAGGCTCTGGCTTCTTAATTAAAATCACTATCACATTGCCTAGAGGAAAGTCTATTTTTCCATGTTTTTCTCCTTTTACACAGAGTTCCAGAACATTAAGATTACAGCTTTTGGCCTAAGATTTTAACCTTCTATAAGCAGAGGGTGATTTTCACCATATCAAATCTGGTATTTATCATTTTTGGCAGTCTCTGATTGCAAATGAAATTTCCCGGAATATTATGAAAGAAAGACATTGGCATACAGAACATTCCTGATTTATAGTACTAGACCTTGCTTTTAAAATAATTTTGCGGGACAATTTGGCTTATCCTTATTTTTTTTTCTTGATTTCATAACTTAATGTAGCTAAAATAGACACTTTAATTTGACTGATCAATTATAAATTAGGGACATATGAGGGCATAATTAAGGGCATATTTTGGCTTCTTTGACTTTGGCCTGAATCAGAGCACCAATACAAATGCTAACAAAGCCCTTCTTGGCCATCAAAATATAAGATCTTGAAATATAAAGTCTACTATCAATGTTATGTGTTTAACTCGGAATTGTGACTCATCCTCAAGGAAGCTATGAAATAGACTCCACCCCTTCCTCGGAAGAAGTCAGATTCTGCTAACCTTACCTTCATGACAGTAGATACTGAGATCAACAAGGTAGGAGCTGACCTATCATTTCATATATTACCTCAGAGAGCAATATTTCATTTGTCCTCCTACATGGAAACTTTCCTTTGAGAATTATTCTTTCCCAAAAGTTATGGTTTAAATATTATATCCACCAAAGCTCATGTGTGAGACAAGGCAAGAAAGTTTAGAGGTGAAATGATTGGGTTATGAGAGCTTTAACCTAACCAGTTAGGTAAGGTGTGGCTGGAGGAGGTGGGTCATTGGTGTGTCTTTGGGGTTTATGTTTAGCTCCCAGTGAGAGAGAACATCATATATCATAATGTTCTGCTTCGTCTTGGCTCAGAGCAATGGAGCCAGCCATCTACAGACTGAGACCTCTGAAACTGTGCACCTTCAAATAGTATTTTTCTCCTCTAATTATTCTTTTCAGGTCTTTGAGTTGTATCAGTGAAAAAGCTGACTAAAATATCAACCATGTTTATCACATGACTTTATGATCCTGCTCACTTCCAGTAATTCTAGAATAAACTCAGCATTCTCTGCCATATGGCCCCAAACCATTAATCTATTAATCCAATCTTTTTACATACATGATTTTTCCACTTATATCAGGCCAGGATATTTGCAATTTCCGAAATGTACTTCATCTATTCATATTCTATGCATTTGTATAACACAGTAGGATAATACGAAGTATACATAGTAATCTTTGCCTACAGTCTCTGGCACATGGATCCTAAAGCCCTTGCAATTTCCTCAGCAATGGTAATGCTAGGAATATCTTTAGTGCTAAGATTTGGTCTCTGTTCTAGTTTCAAAGACTTAGCTACTTATATTCTTGCAGACAGAAGTGCTAGCACAATCTTTCATTCTACTATTTTCTCTTTGCCCTTGGTTCCTGACACAGAGCTCCTAAGTCCTTTGAAATTTCTTGAATGATAGAAATTTTTTGTGCTCATGAAGCAATTCTTGGTGGGTTCCTAGACAGCATCTGGAGGGGATTTGGTTGCCAGGAGAACCAACCATGTTATTAGAGGGTTAGAACTTTGAACACCCCCTCTCCAACCTGAGAAGACACTTGAAAGTTTAGGTTGATTAGCAATGACCACCAGTGTAATTAATTATTACAAAGTTTGGATCAACTTTTGTAGAGCTGAAAACGTGAAGGTTTCTGGTGGATGGTATGCCTGAAGTGGGCTTGGAAACTTTGCATTCATTCTTCCCTACCTCCCTCTATGCTGTTCTCCTGTATTCTTTAGTATATTCTTTATTAGTCAACCAATAAACATGGTTAACATGTTTTCCTGAGCACTGTCAGCTTGAGCAAATTAATTGAACCTAAGGTGGGGATCGTGGGCATTCTGATTTATAGCCAATGGGTCAAAAGCATAAGTCACAGCCTTTGCTTACTGTTGGAGTCTGAAATGGGGCATTCTTTTGAGACTGAACCCTCTCCCTGCAATGTCTGATGCTGAAGAGTGTCCGAAGTAAATTGAATTAATGGACACCCTGTTAGAGTTTGCTGGAGAAACTACAGAACTGATTTGGTTCCTGGTGAAGAAATCCCCATACATTTCGGTGACCAGAGGTGAAGACTTCAGTAGTGAACTAGGAGTGAGAAAAAAAAAAAGTGCTTTTTATTTCCTCTCTCAGCATACACCCTACCCTTTGTTTGGAAGAACCCTTCTCTCTACCTCAGAAACTCAGTTTGAACATCAGATTTTCTATGTACCCTTTTATGACAAGACTGCAATAATTCTTCTTGTCCTTTTAGTTATTCTTTATCTGTATGCCTTTCCATGCATCTACTTTGTTTCTCAAAAACTATAGCAGATCTAACAATGCCTCTGCTACCTAATGCACCAAAACAGAAGACTTTTCATTTCCACAAGTATTTATTGAACACATTGTGTCAGGTACTTTTCCAGACATTTAAGACACACCAGACAACAAAGTTTGTTTGCTTGCAAAGACAAAGGAATGGCTGATTTTAAAAAAAATAGTTTTCTGAATCTTGGAAGACTGATAGGATTATCTAAGTTCTAGTAGATAAGTAAATATTATGGCACCCAAGGAAGTACTCAACTTGGTATTGGGACAAATGCTGGTCTAGCTTATTTAGAAATTTCTAAAGGGAAGAGGAGAAATAATACTAACAGTTATTGAACAGTCATACAAAACAAAAACAGTTATTTTCATTTACTGTTACCAATAATCTTGAAAGATTCTTAACTGCTTTTACAAATTCTTTTTAACAAAAAACAAAAACCATGTACCAGATGGCCAGGAGAGTCTTGATCTGTCTATATTAGACAGAGTATTACTTAATTGTACATGGATGGCATCTATGTCTCCTGAAGCCAGCTCTAGTTCTCTGGAATAATTGGGATGATAAATGATAATATTTTTCATCAGTTGATTCCAACTGCTTTCCAACAATAATTTCCAATACCAATGGGGATGATTTCAATTGAAGTCAGTTCCCACACTAATTACCCAGACTGCAAAGATTAAGGGTTAAGTCCTATAAGATCATCACCATTTCAGGTCCTAGAAAAAAAATTGGCCCCTCAAGCACTTCCATTTTACTGACAATAAATTTGTGGGTTTCCACAACCTTTCATCAGATTTCTCAATTTACTAAGATGACATTCAGAATTTGGAAAAGCACTATGCATACAATCACAATTTTATTATGAAGGATATAAAACAGGCACAGCCAAATGAGAGAGATACACAGGTTGAGTTATGGGATGGGGCAATGCAGAGCTTGTGCACCCTCTTCTGCTGCACCACCCACATTTCCACACTTTGATAAGTTGATGCCTTTACCATCTTGGAAGCTTCCCATATGTCTTTGTTCAAGAGTTTTTTGGTTTTTTTTTTTTTCAAAGATTCATTATATAAGCTTGATTGGTTAAATCATTGTGAATCATTGGCCATTGCTGACTGATTTCAGATTCCTGCCTCTTTTTCTCTTCTGAGGTCAGGGGAGGGTCTGAATGCTCCAACCTTCTAATCAGGTGATAGGCAACTGATCCTGTCCTAAAGCTACACAGGTACCTTCCAGGAGTCTCCTCATTAATATAAACCCAGGCATGATCAAATAGGGCTTGTGATGAGCAACTATAGTAAAAAAGATACTCATGTCACTCAAGAACTTCCAAGATATTAAAGAACTCTATGCCAAAAATTAGGTAAAAAGGCCAAATATAAGCCAATGCACGAACCCATCCACTACAGGTTATGGTTTAATAGGTCTTCAGTGAGAACCTATCATGGGCACTTTAGAAAGGATCTCCAGGGACACTTATGTGGAGGCAGGGTTAAAAACCATTCTTTACATATTCAAGGAGCTGGGTTTGGGTGGTAGGTGTAAAACAGATTTATAAATGTTGGCTGAAGCATGGTCCAAGCACCATGCTGGATTTGAGGAAACCACAGTGAGCAACCAGGCAGGTTTCTACCATATGCAGCTTATAGTGCTATAGGAAAGACAGATGGAATATATATGCCAAGTACGATGGAGCCAAAAGGTCAGGTTCAGAGTGATATGAAAGTGTGGAGCAAAGGACCCTGGCAGAGTGAGGAGATGAGGGTAGACCAGGGAAAGCTTCCTAGAGGAAAACCAATGATGGGAATCCTAAAAGAAAACCAAAAGGCAGTTAATTGACAATAGGCAAGCAGATTATTTTTCTTGGCATTTGATGTTCAATTTGAGGATCATCATGCACCAGTGACATTGGCAGGCATCACCTAGGGGCTGCTAACAGTACAGAGTACCAGGCCACACCCCAGAAATCCTGAGTTGGCATAGCATTTTACTAATAACACTGGTGAATCCTGTGCACCACTAAATTTGAGAAATATAGCTCTTTTCAATCCCCTCCAAAAAGAACCCCTTGTGAATTTCTGGATGAAATCCCTGAAGCACGGACAGAGAACTAATTGTACAAATATTCCGAAATTTCTATAATTTACCCTAAGAATGTCCCACTGAAATTATTTTTGCTTAAACTTGTAAGATTCATATCCTATTGTTTCCAAAAATTAAAAAAAGAAAAAAAGTACCTTAACTAATGTAATTTCCATTCCCCAAATGCTAGGGAAAAATGTCCAAAACCTAAATTATAAATCACATTTTCAAAATTTTATAATATATTTCCAGCATTTCATACTCTTCCTTCCCTTCATAATTTAACACACATGTAGTTTAAGCCAATTAGCTTTGACTGATGGTAAGAATTTGGTGCTTTTGGCTGCCTTATGATTTCTATCACTTTTCAGTTGTATATATTTAGTTTGTGAGGACTGTGTTAGTTATCTATGGTTGCATGACAGAATACCCCAAATATATGAGTTTAAGACAACAATGAATGCTTACAATCTCACAGCGTTAGTGGGCTGGGTAATTTTTACTTTTGATTTAATCGTCCATTTTGATTATATGTAATAAAAAGTATTCTGTTTTATTTATTTTTTCCTGGCACTGGATTGAATCCAGGAGTGCTCTACCACCACTGAGGTACATCACAAGCCCTTCTTAATTTTGAGACAGGGTTTTACCAAGTTGCCAAGGCAGTCCTCAACTTGTGATCCTCTTGCCTCAGCCTCCTGAGTTGCTGGCATTTTAGGTGGGTACCACCACATCTGACTTAACTGGGTTGTTTTTGCCCAGCATATCTCATAAAGTAATCGTCAAGGTGGCGGGAAGGGGAATTCAGTCATTGAAAGACTTGCCTGGGGATGGAGGGTCTAATACCAAGGCTCAAATCATGACCTAAATGTTCATGCTTATTGTTGACAGGGGACCTTAGTTTTTCACCTCATGGGCTTCTCCATTGGTTTACTTGAATGATCTCATGCTGTAGGGGTGTATTTCCCCAGGGAAACTGATCCCCAAGAGCAAGTCAGAAATTGCCTTGTGAACGAGGCTTCAAAGCCATGTTCTACCACTTCTGCTGTGTCCTACTGATTACAGTTCAGCCCTGCCTGTCCAGTGAGAGAAAGGATACCCATAGGAGTTTGAACACCACGAAGGAGGAATTAAAGGAACTGATCTTGGAGGCTTCCTAACACAAGGTTCATATTGCATATGATTTCACTTTCCTGTTTCCAACTCTTATTTCAAAAAATAAGGACCAAATATAGTGACATGTCAAACATCCTCTATGGGACAAAGATGAGGACCACCTTGAAGCAGACCTGTGGCAGTCCTTTATAACGATCACTTTAATGTGTATAATAACAATGCTGGAAAATAATACTGAACCATTATATAATAGCAGTATGATGTTTAATGTTATATTACTAACAATAAATATCTAAGAGTTATATGTCACTTGATTGGTGTCATGCACCACGCTAATGGCTTTCTATGTATTAATGAAACATCCTTAAATTAAACTGAAGGGGTAAGAAATTTTTCTCTATTTGACATATGAATAACTAACTTACAGATATTAAGTAGTATTGTTACTGTATCTCCTAACTTCCTGTATTAATACTCCTAAATAATACTACTAATTAGTAGATTGAGTGTAGGGTAATAAGAGCATGGACTGACTGACTGCTTAGGGACTGGGAGTCACTTCTAATTACTATAATCTGATGTTGAAAAACAAGGTGAACAGGTGTAAGAAAAAATATAGCTTAAGTTTTCAGGATATTTAAAATACAAACAATGAAATAGGAAAATGTGGAAATATTTTTGTTTCATTTCACTTTCCAAAATGTTCAACAAATCATTTACTGTTAGATTTGTTTATTACACAAACATTAGTTGAACTTCCATGTGCTAGATTCTATGGAAGGGGCTGAGACACAGTGTTGAATAGGGCAAAGAAAAATCTCTATGCACAAAGAGTTTAAATTCTAATGAGGAAGATAGACATCAAACAGGATAAATTAATGAAATATATGGTAGACTAGATGTTGTTAAGAGCTAAGGATTAAGAATTAAGCAAGGATGAAGGGGAAGGGGAGGGAATCGACTACTCAGGGATGATCTTACTGAGCAGGTGATTATTGAGTAAACCCCTGGTGGAATTACGAGACCCAGATCTGGAGATACTGCATTTCAGGTGCAGGGACCAGCAAGTGTACACAGTGGGTTCAGAGACATGCACTTGTATAGCCACTTTGGAAAAACAGCAATGGAATTGGAGCAAAGTATACAAGGAGAGAAAACTAGGAAGCTGGTGTACAGTCAAAACATGGAGGTGTGAACATAGGTCATTTAAGGCTTTTGGGGTTTCAGTAGGCACTTATTGGGATCATGCTGTTGCTGTGCTCAGAAAAGATTGAAAGTAAACTAAGTCAGAAGCAGTAAGCTGAGCTGGTAGCTTGTGTAGCAAGCCAGGTAACTGCTGTTATGCTTGGTCTAGGGTGGCAGGAGTGAGGTGGGAGAAGAGTAAAGGAAATGGAACTCCCATTTGAAGATACCTGACGGTTGTTTTCTTTAATCACAAAAGTGATGCTGAAGAGGTAAAAGTGATCCAGGACAAGAGCTCCAAAGGTGTAGAATGAAAGGGCCTCAAAGAAGAACCCATGCTCATCTAAGATTAGAAAGGACACAAGCTCTACTACCCACAAAAAGAAGACTGTTTAAAACAAAAGGGATTTCGATGACCTACAGAGTTACTGACACAATGTTGAGAAGTGTAAAGATTTTAAAAAGAAGATGGTACCATGAAGGTTTGGAATAATATTTTTTTTAATATGACTCAGTTATTATCAAAGTAAAGCTTGGCAAGTTCTCCCACAAGAAAAGAAAGAAGCAAAGAAAGGGGAAAAAAGTTTAAATTATTTATGAAATGAAGTAAATTTATTTCTAAAATTTCCAGCTATTTATAGATAAATATTCAAATGTTGATCCCAAATTATATTGGATTTATCAGTATTTAATCTTCCAATATTAAACACAAGAATCAATAGAATGGATATCAATAGCACAGATCCTAGGATAGTCAAAGACTCAACACATTTCTCTTGAATCTCTAGCAGGGTCAAAATGAAAAATTTTACTAATGGGGAAAATTAGACTCTTTCAAAATGACTGTTCATTCCATAAACACTGAGTGCGTCTTGCAAACTAAATGCTGATAAATTACTCCCCCAATTTTTTTTTTCAGCACTTGTCCTTTTCCACATAGGAGACTGATAAGTCTCAAATGGTATAACATGATATGATTTAGTGTTCTATACCTGGAAAAATCGATGGAGATGACTTAATCCCTCTTTCTTGACCTCTACCCACTTGACAGATGGAATAAATGAGGAACATGGGAGAGAAGCAATTTACCTAATGTCATATGATCAATTAATTTCAATATTGGGATTGAAAAGCAGAGAACTCTTCCACTATTTATATCTTTATATCATTCTAATATAATGAGGGTCACTTTAAAATTTATTGTTGGTGTTGTTCCCCCCCACTCCCGCCACACACACACACTATACCATTAAAAATATGTGTTTCCTATTTGGATTCACACTGGCATCTCTCCACAGCTGCGTGAGGACAGGTGTAAAGGGGCAATGTGTGAACTTCCCATTTCCCTCTCCTGCTGGGGAAGTGCAAATCCACAGCCTGGGATCTCAAGGAAGAAGCTCACAGAGCCACATGGAGGGGAATCTGTTTCATCACGTCGGCATCCTCAGTCTCCCACAGGACCTGGCACACACAAGACACTCAGTATACTTCCACTAAATGAATGAGTAGATTGTTCCTTGCTTAATGTCAGTGAAACCCAGAAATCCAGCAAGGGGTAAGTCACATGGACTAGCATGGAACTGGCTCGCAGTGCCTCCTGGGTTACAGGTCTGCTTTGGCTGGGATGAGGGTGGAGGCTTTTTTATGTTATATATGCATTTCATAATTTTAAAAAATCACAGTGTAGGTTTTTAAAGACAGATAAAAGAAGACATAAAACATCTGTGAAAGGATTCTCTTCCAGGTAAGAGAAATGGAAAGTGGTGTGATTACTGGTGAGAACAAATAATTTAAAGCATGCCGAAAGAAAGTGAAACCTAAGTTGCTACTTTTCTTAAAACGACCTAGTCCTCCATCAATTAGGTTAAAGCTACCTTTATAGGGACATGTGTTCTAAAATTCTGGTTCTTATGAAATTCCATGTACTAAACCATATTCCTAATCTTTAAATTACAAGACTCTAAATCATCCATTTTAAGGGGAAAAGGAAGTATGTTAAATGTAGCCCCTTCATACAGTGGCAGAACATGTGTAGAAAATTCATTTTCTATCAATCAATGCAAAATAGAAGTCCTATCTTTTACAAAAAAACATTTTGTTTTTCAAAATTGAACTCAGCCAACAGTAAATTGTAAGACTTGGATATCAGTTTGCTGTGCAGGAACATTCAGATTAAGGATTGACACAAAAGGAAGCCACTCGCTCCCTAACTGCTTGACTTCTGGGAGCATATAGCCGGTCTAACTGAAGTTGTCCACTAGAATTTCAGCAATCATGAACTTCCTTCTGTGCAAGCACGGACAGGTGATAATTTACTTCCATCCAAGTGGCTATAATGGAGTCATTTTTAAAGACGAAATTTTTAAAAGTCAGACTCATATTTTATGTGTTACACAGTTGCAGCTCATTCTCTTTCAGAAGGAAAATGGCTGTAATCATGAAGAAAAGGTCACACACTTCTTGAGTCTCCTCCTTGAGCACACGGAAATCTGCACAAATACATACAGAAATACACTCCGAGGTTAACTGCACGCCTCACTGCCTACGCCTTCTTCTCCAGGATCCAGCACTAGTGTGAGATGAGGAGACACTCAGTCTGGGTGCAATATTTAAGGGGAGACAATAAAGCTCCATAATTAACTGAGGATCAGTAATGCTGCCCACTCTGCCACACAAGCATCTGAGGTAGAAAGGAAACAGCAGTAATACCCATCCTGTTTGTACTTGACATGTTGATATGTTCATCATCAGGGATTTTTTTTCTTGCATTGCTTTTTGAGTTTTTGAATATTATATTAAAATATTTGTTTGGATTATTATTGAGTCCTGGGAGTCTCTTAAATTTTGTCCTGGTGGCTTGTGCCTTGCTAATCTAGGTCATCTAATCTGAACATGTGCCAGCCCAGATGACTCTGTTTATCTCAAAGATATCAAATAAATACTCAAGACCTCAAGAATTTCATTCTATTGTATCGGTTTCTCCACAAACATTAGGAATGTTCAGCCTCTAGACAACCCCTCCAAAAGCATGGCTTCTTGGGATTTAGAAGAACACTGGAAGGTAAGAAGAAACTGTGCGTGCTCTGAAATCTATCACTATGAAAATCAGAGCTAAGTAAGGAACTCTAGATCAGAAAATAAATCCATGTTCTGAATTTGAGCCTTTATAACATCCACACAGGAATATACCCACCCAAACAGACTGGGCGTGATGGAGAATGTGCTATAATCAGCAAAGCCTACTTTCACTGAGACCTGTTAGCATGATCATTCTTACACTGAGTCAGATTCAAGTTTTCCTTCTTAAAAAACTCACTTTTAATCCCTGGATCTGTTATTTACCAAGACTGATCCTTTGTTCATTCTTCTGAATTTTGAAGACAGATACAAATTGGCATCCAATTGAAGCAATTTTTTTTTTCATTTTGGGCATTTATCCTCAGGAGAGAATTATTATTTTCCTACTAAATGTTGTTAGGAACTTGAACTGTGTTGAAATAAGAGCAAAAGTCCTGGTAGTCATCACCATCATGTTTCATCCTCAGACTGGTTTCTAAGGGCTGAAAATGTGCTGATTTTCTCACCCTGGATAGTCATCAGCAGTTTCTGAAGGGATTCAAATAATATGAAAGTCTGCAACCAACCCTTCAAGAATTTGTCTCCTTTGGGTGAGGTCCAGAGGTCTTTTTGTTATTGTTGTAGATGGACACAACATCTTTTACTTTATTTATTTGTTTTTATGTGGTGTGGAGGACTGAACCTGGTGTCTCACGCGTGCTAGGCAGGCAAGTGCTCTATCATTTAGCCACAACCCCAGCCCTAGGCCTAGGGGTCTTTGTTGTTAAAAAGTACCCTGGGAGATTCAAGTGCTCCTATGAGAATCAGGCTAGAAAAATTTAAGATTAAATATTTCAGTAATTTTCATAAAGCAATTTTCTCCTCTGTATTTAAGGTTCTTCTGAAAACTGCAATAATTATTTCACTACTAAAAAGAGATTACATGGGATCGACTATTTTCCTGGATTGCTCAGGGGTAGAAAAATTAGGCAAATATAATGGTATCCTAAACCAATATGTAACATATGTTCTAGAAATCAGAAAAATCTCAGTGAATTTTCTAGATTTTCATTCAGGGAGAAACATTTATCTTATAAAATGCTATAACCAAAGACAATTATAATACTTTATATCAAAAATTATGTACCTGTATATTTCCTCCGAGACTTATGAAAATTCTAAGACAAAGAAATGTACCAACGGGCTTATTTCGGTGACCCAACCGTGCCAAACATAGGAGATATTCTACTGCTAATGTTATAATTTAGTAAGAACTACTATGATCATAATGTCAGTTTCTATGAAATATTCTATAAAGCATTTTATCAGCTTAAGGAAAAAAGTATTAATTCAAACCAGGAGAGTTAAAAAAAAATACTACAGGCTAGCCAGGTTTATATGATCTAATATTTTTATTGGGGTTTCAATTTGATTAAAAGATAAGAACTCTTTCTAATTATTATTTTAGGATAAACATTCGTTGACTTAATGAAATTTTACTGTACCTGATTAGCAGTTGACTTTAGACACAAAAGCCAAGGCCTACAACAAGAGAGAAAAGCATGTGTGGTCTTGTCGGCTGTTTATTTGGGCAAAATCAGAAGCACTTTTAAGTCTGGCTGGATTCCCTATTTTTAAACTGTTTTCCATTTATAAGCACATAATGGCCACAAGGAAATACCTTCAGGTTTTCTATGCTACTCTAAATTGGTGCTTTCAGGAGAAGATTACTTAGAGTTGAAATGCAGGTCTTTAATTGAGAGTCATTTCAGTTCTAATACCCCTTACACTTATGAACAAGGGTTCTGTGCCAGACAGGCTGGGATATCTAGACTGAGAGATCTAGACACACTCTCATGTGTCCTTTTACTAAGTCTCAATGAGAGTACAACCCTTTAATAGAGCCAATCTATTTCAGATCTGGGGTGACTCCCTACTATAGCTTAGATTCTTACACCAATAAACCAGAGCTTCTCTTATCATATGTAATAGCATCAAATTGATCCATGATATCCCAAATAGAATATCATAATTCTTAAGGCTTGTTGGATTTTAAATACTTCAGTGCTATCTATAACAACCTATCTGTAGTGGTGGTTTTGTTTTGAGTTCATAAGAGTTAATGAAGTTAATAATTCTTAAAAGAAGTATAGATTGTAGAACAAGGTGTATTACAGCCATGCTTCCTGAATACATTGATTGAATTAACCCCACTTGTGTCATTCCTCAAATAGCTTTAGGAGTTTTATGTATAGGAATTAACTGTAGCAGGACACAGTTATATATTCAGAACTGATTTTTTTTTGAAAACCATCTTTCTTTCTGAATTTGCTACACTCTGTTAAGCAAATTACTACTCATTTGAGCTCTTTGCATCATAATCGAATTTCATTGTAAATGCAGACTATCCTTGACCATTCCCCTTGAGCTAGAAAGACACACATTGTCGACTCAATCTATGAAACTATCAGTAAAGGGAGCAAAAAGGAGACATAAATGTGAGAAATTTTCCAGAAGCCCTCAATGTTATAGTTGTCCAGCCTGTCATGTTGGATTCATTTAGACAGAAACGGCTTTCACAGAGTGCCCACCAGACTCGTTCCCACAGGCTGTTTTGCCATCTGTAGTATTAAAGAATATCCATTATGAGTGCCTTGGGGCTACTCTTCTAGAATTGATTACAAAGTGTTCATGATGCACCACTGAAAGTGGAATTATTAACTTAAATTTTCCAAAACAAAAAAAATCCAACCAGTTGCTTTACTCAACCAGAAACAAATAATAACCTGTGTTTTAAATTTCATATCTGAACTGAAAACACACAGAGAGACACACATACGTTCACCTTTGCTTGAGATAGATCCCTGATAATAAAAATTTATTTAACTGAATGATGGTCATAGAAAGTTGATACGTAATATAATCTACTTGAGAGACCCCTTTTCCTGATTTATTTATTCAAAAAAGCACATCTCAAAATCCACAAGCATCTAGCTCATAAAAAGGGGATCATGAGGTCTTATTTTCCTTAAGTAAAGCATTCAGATGCAGTTTAGATGGACAGCAGTACACATGTTCTATAAAACTGTATTATTGGATGCAATGGCTTTTCCCAATTTAGGAAATAGATATTTGAGCCATTTCCTTAAAAATTGTAATAAACTTTTTAGATATTCTGACCTTGCTACGTAAGGCAATTCTTATTTTTGTAAATTGAGTTTTTCTTTTTAGAAATAGCCCATACAAAGTTGGGGATATCAAATATGGTTGTATAGCCAGTATTTGATATTAGAGGTTTAGTTACTTACAAGCACAAAGAAATTCTCTAAGTGGCCTCCAAAGTGATTGTTCTGGTAATCTACTTTCTCTTTTATGCTGCATCTTTGGACTCCTCCTAAGGCATGGTTGCAAAAACATATTCTCAGCCTCAAAGGACAAATTATTTTCCAATATGTTATCAAGAGAAAACGGTATAACTGTTATGCAAATTAGGTGCTTAATTGCTGCCCTCTATTAATCATGAAAGCTTGATTTGGAACTGATCCCAGAGGTCATTCAATCATTGAGTGAATCGCTTACCCCAAGAAACCATAATATACACCATCTAAGTCAGATCACAGCATTCACATGTGATGTACTTTGTGTTCAGCTGAACTGGGGCAGATGATTCAGTGCCTCACTTGAGTAAAATGTTGGCAGGTCCTTCTATTTTGGGGTATTCTTACATATTGGAAATTTCTTTTTTTTTTTTTTTTTTCTGAGATGGACATCCATTGTTTTTCTGGTCTGCCAGTTATCCTTTCTAATAGAAACTTTTTTTTTTTTTTCTCTCCTCTTGTCCACAGGCATGGTGCTGCAGGGAGCCAAGAGCTCCTCATTCCCTCTGCAGAGGCTGCAGCAGGCCTATTCACCAGGTGCTTCCTCTCCCTGCTCAGAGACACACATGTGCCGTGTCCATTGGACTCTCTGTCTCAGGAATTTAAATCATGTGAAATGAGATAACAAAGACGAAACAATAACGCAGATAATTAGGGGGTTTTTGAGTCACTTTAGAGCAGGTGTGCGAAGTAGATAGTTCCTGCAGTTGCCGCTGGACCCCAGACTTCCTTGAACCCAGTCTCTTGATATCATTCCAATTCCTTCTTTTGCTTCAGTCAACCACTCTGTTCCCATTGCCTGCAAGCAAAGAACTCTCGCATATAATTTCCCAGTAGTTTCCTCTTTTGTACCTCAAGTTTACTGTCTTGAATTTGTCCATGTTCACAGATCCAGAATTCAAACAGAAATCCCGCTGACTATTTAACTCCCTTTTGGTCAAACAAATAAGCTTCCTACAACTATTACTTAGAGTATTTGAATTGTAGACTTTCAACCCACATTCCCCATCCCATTTCCTCTTTTGAGCCTTAACTCACATGAAACTGGGAGTGAAATAAATGACACAAGTGTCACACTCCTGCTTTTGGGGAGGGGGCTGATCTGGTCACAGCCCCATTGCCTTCCTGACCCTGTGACCATGTTTGATTAATTTCCCAGCTAAATTTAAGACTAATTATTTTACTGTTGCATTTTGTCTAATGAATTATAGCCATTAATTTAGTATTAAACTATTAGGGTTTTAATGAAATATGGTATCGTTCCTTCTAAATCTTCATTAGATTCAATGATAAAAGGTGTTGAGTTGACCAGATCCCTGTAGCAGATTATTAATGATTTGTGTGTGGTTCACATCAGTTTAATCATAAGTGGCTTGTTACTGAAAGTTTTTTTTTAACTGCAAATTATCTAACATACCTAATCACTTAAACATATTGAAATAACTACATACCTGTATATCTGAGGAATAAAATTTCAATTCAGCCCTAATTTATCTGTATTTCCTCAATATGATACAAAATATTTCTACTAGACCAACAAATAGAATCATAAGTAATGGGTGAAAAGATTTACTCTTGTTATATGTAAAGCAATCTGTGAGTTTCTATTGTGTTCTATTCTATAGTATTCCTTTACTTTTAAAAAAAGTAGTCATGCAAGTTTAATGATTTCTATCAATATTACTTTCTTGATTGTGATATTGCATTATAGTTATACAAGATGTTATCACTGGGGAAACTTGAAGGACATGAGAGATCTCTTTGTATTATATTGTATAGCTGCATTTGAATCTACAATTATCAAAAATGTTTTAAAAGAATAAAAGTCAGTTATGGCCTAAATTAATTCAGAGTTTTAATAATGATACATCAAAAGAAACTTATAGGAGACTACAATAAAAGTATTAATAAAAATAATGAATAACGCAAAGGCTCTGGCATCCATCACTTTTCAATATTATTGTGAACGGTCTAGCTATTATAATATGATAAGAAAAAAGGAAATGATATTGTAAAGAAAATAAAACTGGAGTAATTTCTAGATTGCAGCATTATATATAGGGCAAGTGTTAAAAATATAATTAGAAGTTGGATTATAGACAAAGTGAATCTGAATAACTAAAAAGTAAAATTGGCTAATCTTATTATAAATAAAATAAGACACTGGTTTTCACTCATAAATAATTGCATTTTAAGGACATTTATGAACCTAATTTTTCAGTGACTGTGACAGGTATTATCATACGCTGCTGTGGTAAGTAGAAATTGGTAGAAAACTTTTTAGAAAGCAATAGAAAAGCTGAAAATTTATATAAATTTATTTCATAATCTTTGTTCTAGTAAATGTTTGCTTTGGATTCCATTCTAAATACATAAAGCACTTTGGTAAGAATTTATGCAATAAGTAGTTCACTATAGCTGAGACTGTAATTGTAACAAGACATTTTAAAAAGTTTAAGTCTAAACCAGGGATTATGTTCAAATGCATTTATGGAAGGATTCTTTACAGCCTTAATAATGTTTTTAATAAGATTGTTTAGTAATAGGAAAAATACTAAAATGTAATATTAAATGACCAGAAGGAAATTCACTAAAATGTTGATGGCTGTTATTTCCTATTACTTTTTGCACTAAAAGAATTTAAATTCTCTGAGGTGGTTGCTTCTCTGCTATGGTTACATTTTGGAGTGGCTTTTAAAATATATGTTCAACAAATATGTATTAGTCAGTGAGGGCTGCCATAACAAAGTACTCATACCAGGTAGTTTAAACAGCAGAATTTTTTTATTTTTTTTTTTAAGTTCTGGAGGCTGAAAATCTGAGATCAAGGTTCCACCCAGGTTTATCCATTCTGAAGCACCTCTCTCTGTGGTTTGTGGACAATGGCCTTATCTCTTTGCTTATCTCTTTTCTCCATGCATATCTGCATCTTTATTCTACTCTCCCCTTCTTATAAAGGCGCCAGTTAAATTTAACTAGGGTTCATCCCAATGACCTTATTTAACCTTAAGTACTTCTTTAAAGACCCTATCTCTAGATACATTCATATTCTGAGTTAGTAGGGTCATCATATGACTGTCTATAACAGTGTTCTGGATAGACCATTTGGTGCTATATACACTCAAGCCATCATTGAGAGAAAGCACCCACATTACAATGTATTATAGGAGTCCCCCCTTATATACAGGGGATAAGATCCAAGCCCCACAATGGATGCCTGAAAGAGTGAATAGTAATGGACCCTGTGTACACTGTGATTATCTAGACACCCAGTGGCTTTGCCACATAATACTAGAGTTAAGTGTGCTACCATGTCTTATGCCCTGCTGCCTTGAAGGAATCATGACCCTGTGTTTTGAAGCCATTACTAAATAAAATAAAGCTTACTTTAACATAAGCATTGTGGTACCAAGCCAGTCTATCAAAAAACCTAGAAGCCATCAGTGCCTAGCAGGTAGATAGAGTATACAACATAGCTATGGGGATAAAGCAATGACTGATATCTCAGGTCAGGCAGAGCAAAATACCATAAGATTTCGTCACACTACTCAGAGCTACCCAGAGTTTCAAATTTAGAAACAATTTCTGAGAGTTTCCATTTTATATTTTCAGAGCACAGTTGATTGAAACCACATAAAGCTTAACCACGGATGAGGGAACTACAGTATATTAAATACAAGAAAAGAAATTAAGAATGTTAAAAGAATATGAGTAAGTAAATATAAATTGAAACCCTGATACATAATTTCTCAAACTCTGTGATCAACTTGCATGTTCCCTTGGATACCAGCTACTTTAGAAACCTCTGAGCCACATCAAAGATTTAGTGCTTAAGGACATTTTCTTCCCTTTGGTAGCAATCCACATAGAAGTACCCAAGGCAGACTTCAAAATAGTAGGTGCAGTTCCTTTATCTTGGTTCATTTGTTCACACCAATCAATGCAATATTCAACTGTATTGTTATGTATAAGGCAGTTATATTACTGTTATGTTAGGTCTCTCCTTTATAACATTACAGTGAACTTAAGTGGACAGACACATTTCAGGAGGATGACAGGAAGAAATTCTCTCAACTCTCTTCTAGTAATTCTTAATTAGTGGAACAATTTACCCAGCTCTCTTCGTGGAAGGCTTCAACCAGCCTTATTTTAAAATACATACCATACACTAAAAACTTCAATTTCCAATTCATATAACTGTGCCTATTTTTCATAATTTCTTAATATTCTTAAAGAAAGGAAATAGGCAGACTGTAATCATAAGGCTATGAACACATAGGGGTCCCTCTTTGAATGTTTTGTTTGATTAGTTAATATATTTATTTATTTTTGGCATGTGAATTTTTATGATATTTTTCCCATTGTAGGTTTCTGGTTGTTTTTCCAATATGAAACAGTCGCAATAATATGACCACATTTATTTTTCAGAAGGATATCTGTGTTGTCCCAGCTGGTGAGTCGCCTCTGGATGCCATACAGCAATTCAGATAAATCAATCCGCAGTAGCAGCATATGTTCCCTTAGAAGAGGAAACATTTGCACAACTTGGGCTATGCAGAACCCTCCTTAAACCCAGACTCTTCCAGTGCTGAGAGAACATTTCTAATTTGAGCCCCCATATGAGGAACACATCACCACTCACACTCTCCTGTAAATGGATATTTTTAAATGGCAGCTGATGGAACAGTCCAGAAGCCAGAATGGAAAAGACAGTGACGTATTTGTCACAACAAACAGGGTGGTCACAAATGTCCCATTAGCCACCAGCTTTAGGTATTGACAATCCTATAAAAGGCAGTTCTACCTCACATCACCATGACTAATTTAATTTGTTAAGTCATGGTGGCAGAAGGTTGCAGGTGAAATAAAAGCAATTCTTTGGAATAACATCTCACTGCAGTGTACTCACATAATTTAGTATTTATTTCCAACTCAATTTACTAAGGCAACACACATACAAAAATTAATGCTATACATATACTTTATGGTCACCATTAAATAAGTGCCTTTGACAAATATATGTCATACTTGCCTTTTTAGCATCAACACTGACAGTTTTAAAGTGATGAAGGTGATATAACAGGGAGGAACATGTTCATGCTAATGCTGACATTGGTAAAATTATTCAAGCAAAACCTTTGTGAGCTTTACTTACCAATTCCTTATGCAGACTCTCCATGAAGTTGATAAAAGTATAGTTTCTAAGATAGACACATTTTTTTTTAACTATAAAGAACAGGAACACACCCAAGTTAACACATGCAACAGGAATTATTGCAAGGCCACAAGCACATGCAAACTAGGAGAGGCTGGGCACTTTGTTTTCAGAAATCCAAAAGGTTCATGGTCTACACTAAATAAAACAGGATAGAATTTTTACTTTATAACTTTGCCATTGAGTTGACCCAACCGTTTATGAACTCCACATTGTTCAGTTTCCAGTTGTCAATTTCAGTTTCTTTTTCCAAATTATGCTCCAAATTAAAAAAAATAAGATTGATTTAGCTCACATTTTACAGCCTACTGGCAAACACTCACTGTCTCATGGATTGAAAAGTGAAGGGAGGGGGGATCCAACATGGCGGCCGGCGAGGAAGCAGCACTTTCAATATCTCCACATTAACGGGATCAGAAACACCCATTAAAACAGCTACATTCTACCTACTGAGGATCTTCTAGCAAAATTCCGTTGATAGGAGACCTGCCGAGAATTAGTAAGTTTATTAGACGTGACAGTTTGCCCCAGACAAGTGAAACTTGACCGGCAGCGCGGGCTCAGAGTCCAATCCCGCGGCCACCGGCTGCTTCTGCAAGCGGCAGGCGGCCCAGAGCAGAGCGGCAGAAGGGTCCCCGCCCGGCCAGCAGACAGCTCCCGCCATCCCGGCTACCCTGGCGGCCCTGCTCTCGCTCGGCGAACAGCCACCCCGCCCGCCTGGTTCTTAGCCACGCGGCTGCAGTCACCCGGCTTTACAAGCGGCCCCCGGCGGCCCTGCTGGGCGAGAAGGGTCCCAGCCCGGCCGGCAGACAGCTCCCGCCATTCCGCTCTTGTTCTGCAAATAGCCACCCCGCCCGCCTGGTTCTTAGCCACGAGGCTGCAGCCGCCCGGCTTTACAAGCGCCCCCGGCGGCCCTGCTCGGCGAGAAGGGTCCCTGCCCGGCCGACAGACAGCTTCCGCCATCCCAGCTACCCTGGCGGCCCCGCTCTTGCCCTGCAAACAGCCACCCCGCCCGCCTGGGTCTTAGCCACGCGGCTGCAGCCACCCGGCTTTACAAGCGCCCCCGGCGGCCCTACTTGGCGAGAAGGGTCCCCGCAAGGCCGGCAGACAGCTCCAGCCATCCCGCTCTTGTTCTGCAAACAGCCACCCCGCCCGCCTGGTTCTTAGCCACGAGGCTGCAGCCGCCCGGCTTTACAAGCGCCCCCGGCGGCCCTGCTCTTCGAGAAGGGTCCCTGCCCGGCCGGCAGACAGCTCCCACCATCCCGGCACTCCTGGCGGCCCGCCCGTTCTGCGAAGGGTCACCCCGCCCGGCTCTTAGCCACGCGGGCGCCGTCTGCCTGGCTCTGTGGGCGCCCCCGGCGGCCCAGCGCAGCCAGAAGGGTCCCCGCCTGGCCCGACAGAAGGCCCGTGCCCTTCCGGCTCTGCTAACGGCCCTGCCCACCCGGGAAAGGGTTCCCCCCCTTGAGAGGACGGGAAGGAAATCTAACCAAGCTTCTATGAATTAGCGAACTGGGATCTAAAACCAGAGATTGTGTCAGACAAGAGACAAGCCAGTTCCACCTCTCCCTTCGGTCACTCCTGCAAGGAGCCAGGGGCCCGCCATAGCAGAGAGGGGAAGTCACCAAAGATCGGCCAAAGAGATTCCTTCGCAGCGGATTCTAAATTAGCAGGAGCGGCGCGGGAGCCGGCCGGAGCTGGCGGGAACCGCGGCAGCGGCACGGGAACCGGCGGGAGCCGAGGCGGCGCTGACGCAGGAGCCGGCCGGAGCCGCGCGGCGCGGGTCTCCCAGCTACCGCTCCCACCAGTGCTGACAACTGAGGTCTCTTGCACCAGATACGGGGGCGTGGCTACCAGAAGGTAAGCAAATTTGCTGGGGGTTCTCAGCCCCAAGCTCTACAAACTTAGGGCCTGAGGGAGGCAAACAAGGAGAGTGTGCCCAGGCACTAATGAAACAGCTGCTCCACGCGTGTGCAAGGTAGGCGGAACTGTGACCACCGACAAAACAGGCCCAGTGGACCGCCAGACACATCGCTCCAGTTGGGGGAGGGGCAGAGCCGCCGGGCGCCTGCAAGGTAGGTGGACCCACTACCCACCAGCAGAACAGGCACAGCAATACACAGAGCGGCAGAGCCACCCCCCGAGCCTACAAGGTAGGCAGACCTGCGACCCACCGGCAGGTCAAGCCCAAAAACCTGCGGAGGGGCACAGCTGCCCCACGTGCCTGCTAGGTAGGCTGAACTGTGACCACCAACAGAACAGGCCCAGCCGCCGGCCAGACACATCGCCCCGCCCCGGTTGGGGGAGGGGCAGAGCCACCGGGCGCCTGCAAGGTAGGCAGACCTGCGACTCACCAGCAGATCAGGCCCAGTGACCCGCGGAACGGCAGAGCCACCCCCGCGCCTGCAAGGTAGGCGCACTTGCCACCCACCGGCAGGTCAGGCCCAGCAACTCTCGGAGGGACACAGCTGCTCCACGCGCGTGCAAGGTAGGCGGAACCGTGACCACCGACAAAACAGGCCCAGTGGCCCGCCAGATACATCGCCCCGGTCGGGGGAGGGGCAGAGCCGCCACCAGCGCCTTTTAGGTAGACAGACCTGCAACCGACAGACAGAACAGGCCTAGTGGCCAGCGGAGGGGCAAAGCCGCTGCTCACGCCTGCAAGGTAGGCGGACCTGTGACCACCGAAAGAACAGGCCCATCGAAAGTACAGGTACAGCGGCCTCCTGGCGTGGTAGGCACATTGCCTCAATTGGAGGAGGGGCAGAGCCACCGCCAAAGCCTGCGAGGGAGACTTTGCAGCTATACAAGAGCAATATAAATATATAGGGGGAAAAATCAATAACACAACAGTTTCACCAAGCAGAAAGAAACGCGATCAGTATGAAAAGACAAGGAAAGAAAGGACCACAAGCAATGCAGGTCAACTCAACTTTAGAAGAGGTAATATCTGCAGCAGATGGAATGTCAGATAAAGAATTCAGGATATACATGCTTCAGATGATCTGGAGTCTCAAGGAAGACATTAGACAGCAAAATCAGACAATGAAAGACCACTTCGACCACTTTGACAATCAATTACATAAACAAATCCAAGAAGCAAAAGATCAATTATACAGGGAGATAGAGGTTATTAAAAACAAACAAACAGAAATCCTGGAAATGCAGGAAACAATAAACCAACTTAAAAACTCAATTGAGAATACTACCAGCAGAGTAGAACACTTAGAAGATAGAACATCAGACAATGAAGACAAAGTATTTCAACTGGAGAAGAACATAGACAGCTCAGCAAAGCTGTTAAGAAACCATGAGCAGAACATTCAAGAAATATGGGATAACATAAAGAGACCCAACTTAAGAGTCATGGGGATACAGGAAGGTATTGAGGTCCAAACCAAAGGAATGAGCAATCTATTCAACGAAATAATACGAGAAAACTTCCCAGACTTGAAGAATGAGACAGAATCCCAAATCCTAGAAGCCTACAGGACGCCGAATGTGCAAAATCATAAGAGATCCACACCTAGACACATTATAATGAAGATGCCCAACATACAGAATAAGGAGAGAATTTTAAAAGCTACAAGAGAAAGGAAGCAGATTACATTTAGGGGTAAACCAATCAGGATAACAGCTGATCTTTCAACACAGACTCTGAAAGCTAGAAGATCCTGGAATAACATATTTCAAACACTGAAAGAAAATGGGTTCCAACCAAGAATTGTGTATCCCGCGAAATTAAGCTTCAGGATGGAAGATGAAATTAAAACCTTCCATGATAAACAAAAGTTAAAAGAATTTGCAGCTAGAAAACCATCTCTTCAAAACATCCTCGGCAAAATATTACAGGAAGAGGAAATGGAAAATATCAATGAAAACCAACAGCGGGAGGTAGTACAGTAAAGGTGGGGGGGAATAATCAAAGAGGAAAACAAACCATGTTTAGTAACATAAATAAACAAATATGGCTGGAAGAACAGCCCATATCTCAATAATAACTCTGAATGTTAATGGCTTAAACTCACCAATTAAGAGACACAGGCTAGCAGAATGGATCACTAAACAAGACCCAACAGTATGCTGCCTTCAGGAGACGCATTTGATAGGAAAAGACATACATAGACTGAAGGTGAAAGGTTGGGAAAAATCATATCACTCATATGGACTTCGGAACCAAGCAGGAGTGTCCATACTCATATCAAATAAAATAGATTTCAAGCCAAAGTTAATCAAAAGGGATGAAGAGGGACACTACATACTTCTCAAGGGAACCATACACCAACAAGACATAACAATCATAAATATATATGCCCCAAACAATGGTGCAGCTATGTTCATCAAACAAACTCTTCTCAAGTTCAAGAGTCTAATAGACCACCATACAATAATCATGGGAGACTTCAACACACCTCTCTCACCACTGGACAGATCTTCCAAACAAAAGTTGAATAAGGAAACTATAGAGCTCAATAACACAATTAATAACCTAGACTTAATTGACATATATAGAATATAACACCCAACATCAAGCAGTTACACTTTTTTCTCAGCAGCACATGGATCCTTCTCAAAAATAGATCATATATTATGTCACAGGGCAACTCTTAGACAATATAAAGGAGTAGAGATAATACCATGCATCTTATCTGATCATAATGGAATTAAATTGAAAATTAACAATAAAAGAAGTAAGGAAAAATCATGCATCACTTGGAGAATGAACAATAGGTTACTGAATGATCAATGGGTTATAGAAGACAACAAGGAGGAAATTAAAAAATTCTTAGAGATAAATGAAAACACAGACACAACATATCGGAATCTATGGGACACATTGAAAGTAGTTCTAAGAGGAAAATTTATTGCTTGGAGTTCATTCCTTAAAAAAAGAAAAAACCAACAAATAAATGATCTAATACTTCAACTCAAAATCCTAGAAAAAGAAGAGCAAAACAACAGCAAAAGAAGTAGAAGACAAGAAATAATTAAAATCAGAGCTGAAATTAATGAAATCGAAACGAAAGAAACAATTGAAAAAATTGACAAAACTAAAAGTTGGTTCTTTGAAAAAATAAATAAAATCGACAGACCCTTAGCCACGCTAACAAAGAGAAGAAGAGAGAGAACTCAAATTACCAGCATACGGGATGAAAAAGGCAATATCACAACAGACACTTCAGAAATACAGAAGATTATCAGAAATTATTTTGAATCCTTATACTCCAATAAAATAGAAGATAGTGAAGGCATCGATAAATTTCTTAAGTCATATGATTGGCCCAGATTGAGTCAGGAAGATATTGACAACCTAAACAGACCAATATCAATTGAGGAAATAGAAGATACCATCAAAAGACTACCAACTAAGAAAAGCCCAGGACCGGATGGGTATACAGCAGAGTTTTTCAAAACCTTTAAAGAGGAACTAATACCAATACTTTTCAAGCTATTTCAGGAAATAGAAAAAGAGGGAGAACTTCCAAATTCATTCTATGAGGCCAACATCACCCTGATTCCTAAACCAGACAAAGACACTTCAAAGAAAGAAAACTACAGACCAATATCTCTAATGAACCTAGATGCAAAAATCCTCAATAAACTTCTGGCAAACCGGATACAAAAACATATCAAAAAAATTGTGCACCATGATCAGGTAGGATTTATCCCTGGGATGCAAGGTTGGTTCAATATACGGAAATCAATAAATGTTATTCACCACATCAACAGGCTTAAAAATAAGAACCATATGGTCATCTCGATAGATGCGGAAAAAGCATTCGACAAAGTACAGCATCCCTTTATGTTCAAAACTCTAGAAAAACTAGGGATAACAGGAACATACCTCAACATTGTAAAAGCAATCTATGCTAAGCCTCAGGCTAGCATCATTCTGAATGGAGAAAAACTGAAGGCATTCCCTCTAAAATCTGGAACAAGACAGGGATGCCCTCTCTCACCACTTCTGTTCAACATAGTTCTCGAATCACTGGCCAGAGCAATTAGACAGACGAAAGAAATTCAAGGCATAAAAATAGGAAAAGAAGAACTCAAATTATCACTATTTGCAGATGACATGATTCTATACCTAGCAGACCCAAAAGGGTCTACAAATAAACTATTAGAGCTAATAAATGAATTCAGCAAAGTGGCAGGCTATAAAATCAACACGCATAAATCAAAGGCATTCCTGTATATCAGCGACAAATCCTCTGAAATGGAAATGAGGACAACCACCCCATTCACAATATCCTCAAAGAAAATAAAATACTTGGGAATCAACCTAACAAAAGAGGTGAAAGACTTATACAATGAAAACTACAGAACCCTAAAGAGAGAAATAGAAGAAGATCTTAGAAGATGGAAAAATATACCCTGTTCATGGATAGGTAGAAGTAACATCATCAAAATGGCGATATTACCAAAAGTTCTCTATAGGTTTAATGCAATGCCAATCAAAATCCCAACGGCATTTCTTGTAGAAATAGAGAAAGCAATCATGAAATTCATATGGAAAAATAAAAGACCCAGAATAGCAAAAACAATTCTAAGCAGGAAATGTGAATCAGGCGGTATAGCTATACCAGACTTCAAACTATACTACAGAGCAATAGTAACAAAAACAGCATGGTACTGGTACCAAAACAGGCAGGTGGACCAATGGTACAGAATAGAGGACACAGAAACCAATCCACAAAACTACAACTATCTTATATTTGATAAAGGGGCTAAAAGCATGCAATGGAAGAAGGATAGCATCTTCAACAAATGGTGTTGGGAAAACTGGAAATCCATATGCAACAAAATGAAACTGAATCCCTTTCTCTCGCCATGCACAAAAGTTAACTCAAAGTGGATCAAGGAACTTGATATCAAATCAGAGACATGGCGTCTGATAGAAGAAAAAGTTGGCTATGATCTACATACTGTGGGGTCGGGCTCCAAATTCCTCAATAGGACACCCATAGCACAACAGTTAATAACTAGAATCAACAAATGGGACTTACTCAAACTAAAAAGTTTTTTCTCAGCAAAAGAAACAATAAGAGAGGTAAATAGGGAGCCTACGTCCTGGGAACAAATCTTTACTCCTCACACTTCAGACAGAGCCCTAATATCCAGAATATACAAAGAACTAAAAAAATTAGACAATGAGATAACGAATAACCCAATCAACAAATGGGCCAAGGACCTGAACAGAAATTTCTCAGAGGAGGACATACAATCAATCAACAAGTATATGAAAAAATGCTCACCATCTCTAGCAGTCAGAGAAATGCAAATCAAAACCACCCTAAGATACCATCTCACTCCAGTAAGATTGGCAGCCATTAGGAAGTCAAACAGCAACAAGTGCTGGCGAGGATGTGGGGAAAAGGGTACTCTTGTACATTGCTGGTGGGACTGCAAATTGGTGCGGCCAATTTGGAAAGCAGTATGGAGATTTCTTGGAAAGCTCGGAATGGAACCACCATTTGATCCAGCTATTCCACTACTCGGTCTATTCCCCAAAGACCTAAAAAGAGCACACTATAGGGACACTGCTACATCCATGTTCATAGCAGCACAATTCACAATAGCAAGACTGTGGAACCAACCTAGATGCCCTTCAATAGACGAATGGATAAAAAAAATGTGGCATTTATACACAATGGAGTATTACTCTGCATTAAGAAATGACAAAATCATAGAATTTGGAGGGAAATGGATGGCATTAGAGCAGATTATGCTAAGTGAAGCTAGCCAATCCCTTAAAAACAAATGCCAAATGTCTTCTTTGATATAAGGAGAGTAACTAAGAACAGAGTAGGGACGAAGAGCATGAGAAGAAGATTAACATTAAACAGGGATGAGGGGTGGGAGGGAAAGGGAGAGAGAAGGGAAATTGCATGTAAATGGAAGGAGACCCTCAGGGGTATACAAAATTACATACAAGAGGAAGTGAGGGGAAAGGAGGGAAAATATAAGGGGGAGAAATGAATTACAGTAGAGGGGGTAGAGAGAGAAGAGGGGAGGGGAGGGGGGAGGGGGGATAGTAGAGGATAGGAAAGGCACAGAATACAACAGACTCCAGAATGGCAATATGTAAATCAATGGTTGTGCAACTGAAGTGATTCTGCAATCTGTATATGGGGTAAAAATGGGAGCTCATATCCCACTTGAATCAAAGTGTGAAATATGATATATCAAGAACTATGTAATGTTTTGAACAACCTACAATAAAAATTAATTAAAAAAAAATAAATAAAGGGAGAAAGTGAGAACAAGAGAATTTAACTATTAATGGGAGAGAGAGAGAGAGAAGAAAGAGAAACAAAAACAACCCAAAAACCCTAACCTTCAAAAGACATGGAAAAATTATTGTTTTAAAAAATTTTATAAAAGAGCAAAAAAGAAATAAATACATAACTGTTGTATTATATATATGGTATATAATATATATTACATGTAATATATATTATATACAATAATTATATCTGTATATGTATAGTTATTTTATATATCCATGAACCAATCATCAGAGCAAGAACACCAAAAATAAAGAAGGAGAAAAGATAAAAAAAAAACAAAAAAAAAAAAAAAAGAAAAGTGAAGGGAGCTACACAAAGCAGACAGCTTTCAATAAGGTATGAGGTAGAAGGTAAACCTGGGCTCCGTATATCAGCAGAGAGGCTGATATAGCACCCAGTTTCCTGATTCAATCATCTTGTTGGTTATCCCAAATAAGGATTCATCTCCACTCCCATCAAAAGACTTGGGTTCTCCCTTCTTGGGGAGGAAGATGCAACATCCCACTCCCACCCTTTTCCTGGTGAGTTCAATTAATCTGCTCTTAATCCTAAATTGACTCTAGACACACATCTTCCTAGTTGCTCCTTTGAACACATTTGACATCCATCATTGATACTCTTGTTGTCTTTGTCAACATCTCTTATAAACACCCTCTTGAAGCAGCTAGCTGTGGCTTCGGAACTTTTACTAGGTCACCTAGCTGCAGAAGTTCAGAGCTCAACAACCCAGAGAAGCAGCTCCAGGCAGGGAAGGAGAGCGATATGATGTCTTAGGAGACAAATGATAATGTCCAAAGGCACACTGGGCTACCACAAGTGAGTGCTGCTGATGTCTAGAGAGGAGAGGTCATGGAGGCTGCCAAACAGAGTGCACAGGACACTCCCATGACTAAGGGCTATCTGGTCTAAAATATCAGAGGTGTCAAAGTCAAAAAGCCATGGTTTGGAGGAATTCTGAGGCTCCTAACCCAGAGGCTAATATATGTGGTTAAATTTTGAAAAGATGAGTCTCCAAGTCAGAACAAATCTTAGTAGCTGAAGGAGACCCCTAATTGGAACATCCAGCTCTCATGATTGGCTGTCCAAGCAGGGGTCATCCTGTGCCACATTCCTTGGCAGAAGGTACAGATGCTGGCACACATACATGCACAGACTCTGGTGGAACTGGAAAGCATGTCTTTTGACATTTATTCTTGCAAAGGTGAGTACGAAAAACAGAATAACCCAGTTACATATCTCCCTAAACATTCTCCCTTATTGCACTCAGAAGCTTAAAGCCTGAATGCTAACAGGACTCCTCGTACCAAGTCAGAACCTTACAGATCAAGCTTCTGTAATTGTCAGCTACTTAAGTGAATTTGGGGATGTCTGTTCTACTTGACAGCCATCAGTGCTTGGAATTCAAATGGAGGGTTTCATAAATCCAGGGCAGAAGCAAACATTATTGTTTTTTTTTTTTCTGGGTGTTTATTATGTACTAGATCCTGTGTTGGAATGAGCACCTGGAATGAATGTAAAATTGAATGAATGGTAAAAATTGAACCATGTTCCTTCACTGATTATTGTGTCCCTCATAAAATCTGTGTTTTCATATGAATGTAACTTTCTTTCATGCCAATGGTAGTATACAATGCTGGGAGCACTCTTTCTCAACTCTTTGCTCTTTCCTAATATGCATAAAGAATGCATTAACATTCCCACACTCCCATCAATAACAACTAAGTGGCTATTTTTTAAGTATATGTGTTGGATGGGAGGAGAGATATAAGAATGTAAATCTTCCAAGTATGTCTGAGTCCCGAGATGTTTAGTAGAAGTGGATGCTCTGTTCCTTCAAGTTCTAGGAAAGCAATTCTTGCTTTCTGAAGCACCTTGAACTTTGTTTACATTGCAAGAATTAGTACATACTTTGCTTACAACTTTTTCTAAAGCCAGAATTACAATATCAATGTAATGGTCAATATTTCTATTTATTAGGTATTATGTTCTATTGAAATTTCTATGTATCTGCTAAGTCCTTGAATCCTGTGCAGCTGCCACTATTTAACTAAATGCAGAAGATACAACTGAGACTCAGAGCAGTCACGTTCAGATTAGAACCTGGCAGACTGTATCCAGAGCTTGAGCTATTCAAAGTTTTCAGTTCTATTTTGGTCTTTCTTTAAGAATCTCATCAAAATCTTTAAGTTTCAGGGATATGCTCTTCAATTTATGAAATTGTTTCTCACACTTAGGATTTCTTCAGTATTGTTGCATATTTGAATATGTCATGAATAATAGATAGTACAGTCATTGAAGGTAGACCCTCCTATGCCGGCCAATTTTATCTTTATTTATCTATCTTTTTCTTTATAGTCTGTCTTCTATTGTCCTGACTACCAGAAGATACTGAAATCTATGCTTCTAATTAGTATTTACACATGAAATGGAATCCAGAAGATCAAAAACCTTCAGCCCTATTCTAAGTGAGATTTTTAAAAATGTTCTATTTTCTAATATTCATAAACTGTGCACCATCCAATTTCATCACCCAGATTTTATCTTCAGGGCCAACAGGTCCAGGAAACCTAAATGACTTGAGGAAAATAGAATCTTAGTGGCCAGGCATTTATACAAGGAACCATTCCTCTAGGTGGCGACAATTTGGAGCACTCACTCCCTCTTTTCACTTTGCTTCCTCTGCTAGATTTTTCTCTTAATCACAGTCATAACCATAATTGAAAAGAGACAACTTAGGAGAATTTACTGAGGAAATTAATTAAACGGAGCACCTCCTCTTCCTCATATCCCTGTTACTATATAATATTTGATGTATTTTTTTTCAACATCACATTTTATGATTTCAAATAAGTTATTGACATTTATTCCCGGGTTCCCTGTTTCTGAAGATGGTCCTAATAGCCTGGCATCACTACAATGAAATACCTAACACAGGCTTCTTATGAATAAGGTTTATTTAGCTCACAAGTTTTGAAAGTACAAAGTCCAAATGGCATAGTACAGGCTCTGTGGTGAGAGAGGCTGCCTCATTTCATGTCATGGGTAGCAATTTTAGAAGTGCACGGGAAAGCAAGGAAGTGATTATATCTGCAATCAGAAGCAGAGTGGATGAGAGGGGCAAGGCTTGTTCCTTTTATAGTGCTCCTCTTGTGAGAACTCAAGGGATTGCATGAGAGTTGTTTCATGCACATGTCTTCCCACTAGTCTCTTCCTCTAAAGATTTCATCATCACTTTTTTGCTGTATAATAGTGTTTGGTTTCAAATAAATATAAATGTGATTGCCAAACATTAATGGAAATGAAATACAAGCCCATGAATTACAAGTATGATGTTTTGGCATAGCACCCAGCATGGTCTTGTTCTTTTGATATTTTCATATAGTTTCTTCTGGAAGTAAGTTTGCAGTTCTAAGCAGCAAAACTTTTCATGTTCCAGAGTAAAAAGCCCTTTATACATGTTAATGACAAGATGGACTTCAAGAAGATAGGGTGCTTATATAATTTATCTAACTCGACAACAGAGAACAATGATGACCTAACCAATATGGCATTTGGTAACAAAGAGAAACATTGCATGCATAATCAAATGTTTCTGGGATGTAGCAACTGATTAGCACAGATTTTAGGTCAAATATGGGACTTGGGGTCCAAATGTTGGATGCCATATGCAAATTTTATAGCTCACTCTTCCTGAATAAGAAATCTTGTGCATGACTTAAATGTCATAAACATTTTACAAGTCTTTCCTAGCAGCAGATTTCCTGTACTGGGAGTTAAAGGGCAAGTGTAAACCTGAGAACATGCTCTACATATGTATGACAGATATAAAAACACTCTTAGTGACCTTTGCTAACACATCACGCTGACCACTTTCATCCTGAAGATAAACTGCCAGACTGAAGCCACTTTTTGAGCAGGTCAGTGGTATTTAAGAGTCTTGAGTTCTGAAAAATACAGCTGTCTCCTTCTGTATAATAATATTGAGAGCTTTGTAATGTTTTGAACAACCAATGAAAAAAAAATAAAGTAATTTCAAGTAAAAAAAATAATATTGACAAGCATTTCATGTTCTTTGAGCTATGTCAACACTTTTTATCACTCACAATTTCTCTTCCTTTTTCTTAATTCCCAGCCCAGAAATGCAAATGATAGGTAGTTTATCTAGAGAGAACATACTGCTCTTTAATTGAGTTCTAATGGGTTACATTAACGTGGTTAATTTTACAAGTTGATTATGGCTCATAGGCCATAACTGCAGGAGCCAAGAGTTTACAATAAGCTCTGCCTTTTCAAAAGATTTCTTGAAGAATTTGCCCAAATCCTCTATTAGCTGATGACAGCCCTAGGGAAGAGGAACAAGGGAGGATTCAAGTGAACAGAGTGCTTTGGAGAAGAGGAAGAAGAGAAAACTGAGTGATAGATGGACATTAGGTTGTGTTTGCTTTTTAGTTTTTCCAAGGGCCAGATGTAGGTATAATTATCAAATAATTGCATTCTCATTTTTCTCTTCATTTTGGTCTGCTACACTAATAGAAACTTCCCAAGAGGTTTATTTACTCACAAAGGAAAAGACTGACTCTATCTATAAGCCATGAACATCATGGAAACAAAAATTTAAACCTTGTGAAAGAAATCCAAATGTTTTTCTTTAAATTCAGATTACAGTCTAGACTCTTAATAGCAGCATTTGTTTTATCTACTCAGGAGAATTAAAATTTTCAGTGAACAATTCTTGACACACCAAGACAAATTCCAGCCTACTTGAAATGGCTTTTTGGTGTGTGTTCTTGTGCTCATTCTGATGGAAACAGAATTTGGATTCAAATTGAAATCAGAGAAAGCAATAAAAAATGCATACATAGCCTGCAGATATAAAGCATGGCCTCATATATGAGTCATTTCAAATATCCGGAAATGATGTTTAATTTGAATGGCTCATATTTCCAGTGATCTTTCTGCTATCCACTAATTCTAATCAGCATGGTCAGCATGCACAGAGAAATCTTAAAACACTTCCCATTGGTTATAAATCCAGAAATCTTAACCATAATGAAGGTTTTTTTTCTCTGCTTCAGACTGAAAGCCCAAAGAATGTGAATCTTAAACATACCGGATCTTGAGAATTAAGCTCTTACATATCTGGGTACTCAAATTATTTATTTTTGTAAGAAACATTTTACAAAGCTCCTTTTTAATGTGAGCCAGTAGTGAGCTTATATACACTGAAAAGATATAAGCTTAAGCGATGAATTGCCCCAGCACACTAAATGAATTAAGATCATCAGACATGCCCCGAGACCACTGTGGAATCTAATATATAACATCAGGAGAGTTTATTTTTACATGTATCCTTCTTCCAATTACTGTATATGCTAGCCCAGCCACTTCATGTAACATTATGTAAAGAATTCTCTATTAAAGTCATAGCAATAAACCCCAGTGCTTCTGGCCCACTTTGCATGAGATAAACACCCAACATGTGTTATTCATTTCAAGTGCATTTCATCTTTGTTTGCTGTCATTCAGGCCAGATAACCAACAGAACAGCTGGGAGACTAATGTGATGCAGAAAATATTATTAGTATTATTATTTTATCTGGATTTTTAATCCAGCTTGCAAGAATGTTTTTTCATGTCTGGAAGAGAAGGAGACTGTAATTCTATCACTGAACAATCTTTGAATAGCAAACATCAAGGAAATGTAATGTATCTGCTTTGATAACTTTGTTGAGGGGTTTAAGAAACCACTCTGAAAATTAGCTGTTATCCACTTTGGAAAAAAAAAAAAAAAGATGGGATTTTACAAGAGAAAGGAATTTTTCCAATGAATATGAGTACTTGTTTAAGAACAAACATACCTTTTAGAAACTATATTCCTATAAATGGATGCTTAAGTGAAATATTAGGTGTGTGACTATTTCAAAATCCTATAGTTTATTGTTTCTGTACTGGGTCAAATTTGTATTCCTTTCTCTGTTCCTAACAATCAGTTTTTAAAATACTTCATTAGTATAATGCTTATTTGACATATACTATCTGGGTCTCTTGACTGATTTTTTTTTAATAATGTTTTGTTAAATAGATTAGACAACTGTAAGTGAGTGGTTGTCATTACTTATTTCTATAAAACTTAATCTATTACCGAGAAGGCAGAATATCCAAAACTAGATATATTATGGTATGCTAACTTTTACATTGGACCATCCAGCTCTCTGTTACCTTCTTGACTATTAATATCTTTTGATTCATCAGAGTATTCCCTCAGATTGGCACATAGTAAGCACTCAATAAATGTTTGTTAAATTGAATTATTGGTCAGCTTTAACTCTTTTAGTAGTATTAAAGGAATTACAAAAGTCTTAAGCATTTTTCATTTATATCTAACTGGTAATTTAAATAACACATAACTTATATAAGTTATATAACATTTGTTTTTCAAGGTAGCTCAGAATTCATTACTGTATTTAAATAGTAGTCTTCACCAACTATATTATTTATGTGAGAAAAAGAGAATGAAGAATATCAATGTTGAGTTTTTGAAATACAACATTTAAATACAATATAACTGCTTCCAATATCACACAAGATTTCTTCCGAAAGACATTTTAATCTGAATTCATTTGTTATATAGAGAAAATTATGAATCCTGAGTTGCTTGCTCTTCTCATGATTGATCATTCTTCAATTCTACCTAATTATGTTTACATTTCTTTCTTGAGCTCCTGGAAATATTGTATATGTGCATTGACAATAAACAGGCAATGAAACAAGAAAAATTAAAATAAATTGCCACAATACGCCCGAGTATATACATTAAGCAAGTCTATTAGTAGTGTTAATTCAATTGGATATTACACATTCTTATATGATGAGACCTCAAACTTCTATATCAGAAAGAAGAAAACTTCTTTCTTTGGATATGTAAATAGAGAATCAATAATGAGTTACAATTTGTAATAATATTGGTAAAAGTAATTGTCTATTGTGATGTTAGAACTCTTGACTTTAAATATACCTACCTAACATGAGATTTATAAATCAAATGCTATTGATGTTTATGTCTTTGCCTTCATATTGAACAGTTTTCCTCTTATGTACTGACACCCCTCACTCAGATTCTGGGAGTAGACTGTTAAAGTTAGACCATAAAATGATATTTTATGAGTTTAACATAATGTGTGCAGTGAGCCTTAGGTGAACTGGGACTGAGCTAAGTTCATTATTTTTTCACTACTGTGCTGTAAAATGCATTTTAGTTCCTGTCCAGGTTATTTATGTCTCAAAATTAGATGTAATCTTTTCAAAGAAGTAAGGGGAGATACTGGGAGAAAAGACCAGATGTAATGTTTTCAGTTTCCATTTGTGAACTGTGTTCTTGAAGCCCAGGGAACTCAGCAACCCAATTAAGACAGTATTGATCTGTTCCTGTCATCACAGTGTAGACAGACAGACTGGAGGTTTGCAGTTTACACATTTATGTGATTTCTCTTGGTTTTGGGGTTGTTTTTAAAAGCATCCAAAGTTTCACAAAGGTATAAAATTGACACTCTGAGGTCCTCCAGGTTTTGTGAAGGAGGAGTAAAGGAAATGGGAACCTCCCCCACAGGGTCCTCAGTACAAAAGTGAGATCAAGATAGGATGGTCAGAGGCCCAGGAATTGGCCCAGGGGCAGACTAGCGCTGTTGTCCCTTCCAGGACCCTGTGTGCATCTTCTTGCTGGTGGGAATGCCAGACAGATTCCTTAGTTCTTGTGTTAAAGTATCTCCCTTTGTAACTCCAACTAATAAACCCAAAGGAAGTACAACATGATCCTGCCTTGCAGATGAGAGAATGGAGCCAGCAAGATGGTTGAATACATTGTTTCACAACACAGAGCTACCAAGAGACACAGCTGATTTTCAAATCCAGCTCTGGGTCTGAAGTGGTTCCAGGATCACTGCTCCCAAGAACAGCACTGGAATTTGACCTTTATTTCTGGGATCTACAGCTATTTTATTCCATTATTAAGTAAAATACATTACCAACACAGCCTTGGTCTGCATCTTGGTTTGGTTGTGGTTTCTCCTACAAAGATTCATGTGCTGAAAAGCTGGTCATAGTTAAATGGGATTGAGAATGTTCAAAACCTTTGGTCGGTGGGGACTAGGAGAAGGTAATTCAGCTGTGGGAGCACCACCCTCTGGAGAGGTTTTTGTTTGCCTTGTGGAAGTGGATTGGGTTTCACGGGACTTGAGTTGTTAACTGTGAGACTGAGTTATTAGGATGCAATGTCATGACTTATTTGATTTTTTCTGCATATACTACTCACCGCTCTTGCACATGCTTCTGGCATGTAATGACATCTGCATGTTCTGATGGAGCATGAAGCCTTTGCAAAACATGACCACAGGAACCTAGAATTTTCAGTTTCAAAACTGTGAGCTGAAACAAACCTTTATTCCTTATAAATTTTCTAATTATATGTCTTTTTTAAAATAGCAACACCAAATAAACTAAGAAAATAGCTCTCCTCTCAAAAGCTCACTTTTAATACTTTTAACCTCACTTGGCTATAAGCATCTGTCTAGTGGGCTCTGTGGGGTCTGGTCAATGCATACTATCTCCTCCCCTTGTAATGGTCATCCAAGTCAGGTTCCTTTTCCCTTAAGTGTTATAGAAAAGGGAATTACAACATGGACTGTTGGGCTGCATACTAACGTTTGAGAATCATATCACCCAGAATTTGAATCTTGACTTTGACCTCAGAAGCTCTGAGTTCTTGAGCTCTTAGTTCATTCATCTTTAAAATAGAAATAATATTTATGTCATACTGTCCAATTCCTTTCTTTGGATTCCCATTTTTCTACTTGCAGCAGAACTTGAGTGCTGCCATTTTTAAATGAGTCCTATACTCCTGTAACTGCTAACATAACTATGTGAGAAATTGCTTCTTTAATCATGTGTAAGTAAGAAAGGGGTGGGGGAAATCAGACTGCAAGTAATAGGAAAAACCTGGGATTATTTGAACTTGTTTGTTCCCAAGGTGTTGGAAAAGTGCATACTAGGAGTTGGGATCACAGGGGATAGAGATGATATCTATTCTATTGTGCATGGTCTAGGGACCAATCCACCAATATTACTGCATTCTCAGAGTCAAGTATAGGCTGGGATGGGTGTGTGTGGGGTCTGTGCTGAAACAAATCACTGAAGATTCTTTAGCAGTTATTCTAAAGGCACACTGAGAGACAAGATTTGTACCCACACTAAAATAATTTTCTTGAGGGATGTTTCTGGAGTAATCCTCTCAATTCAGTTAAGCACCATGCCAACCAGACACATGCAGTTTGTAGATTGCTTTGGTAGAAGGGTGGAACCCTGCTATCAAATACCTGCAAATTAGTCTCTTCATACAGACCCTGTGACTAGTTGAATGAAGTGCTTATTTTTTAATCATTTTTGTCATTCACAGCAATCTTCCTCCCTGAGGCTGCCTGTCAAACCAATCCCTAGAGAGTTGCTCCACCGTCAACACCGCCCTTATCCAACACCTTTGTTCTCACAATGAGGACTCCCTTTGAAGACTATAAAGACTTGAATCCAAATGCCATCATAAATTGTTAAAGAAGTAAGTCCTTGTGAATATAAATAGCTATCTAAAAGATAAGATGCAACAACACATATTATTTTCCAGGCCATAAACAATGATTAAATCAGATTTTCAGCAGTAGCTTTAATTTGAGTGGGCTGGGCCAGAAGATGCATGAGAAGACTAACAATTACCCAGAGAGAGTTGGAAATGAAAGTTCTTTTCTCCTTTTTAACTCTACATGATTCCTAAAACCTGATAGTATTCATTTCCTATTGGTACTGTGACAAATCACTGCAAACTTCCTGGCTTAACAGCACAGGTTAATTATCTTACTATTCTGGAAGTCACACATTCTGATATCAGGACACTAGGGAGACTGTACTTCTTCAGGGAGCCCTAGAGGGGAATCAGTTTTCTTTCCTTTTCTAGCTTCTTTAACTTGCTGTCAATACTTGGTTGCTTGCTCTTGTTCATCTCCAAAACTCGTCCTCCAATTTCTACTTCTCCTATCCTCTCTTTCTCTGACTGTGATTTCTTGCCTTTCTTTTGTAAGGATCTTTGGGATTTCATTTGGTCCACCTGGATAATCTCTAAATGAATCCTAAATAATTTTAATCACCTGGTCCTTCATGTAATTGCATTTATGAAGTTACTTTCACCACATAAACTAACATATTTGGTTGCCAAGGATTAGGCTATGAACATCTTTCAAGGGCCATTATTCAGCATCCTGTCATAGTCAATTGATATTTACTAGTATTTACAATTATTCCTTCTTTCTATTTACAAATATCAAGGATTCTTATAATGAAAGGAATCTGGTTTCAATGAGACAAAAATGGGTGAGAACTTGTTCCTGCACATAACAATAAGAAAACTACCCTATACTTAGAAACCCTTGGATATTTGCTAGGAAATCTGATTATTTGTTCAACTCTTTCTTTAAACTCTCAGGAAGCCTATGAGGTAGATTCTATCATTTATTCCATTGTATAGATGAGAAAATTGAGCCATTAAGAAGTTAACTGATTTTCTAAGTAATAGGAGGTAAATATCAGGATCTGAACTTTATTTAGCAACGTTTGACTAAGTGTGCCATTTACCTATTTGCTGCCAGACAGTTCCTGGTACAGTTTGATATCTTCTTGTTAGAATAAATCATTCAGACTTCAGCTGACTTTGGGAGCAGGGCTTGGCATGCAGATGGTAAATAATCTGCAAATCCTGACGTTGGCAATGACCATGATGGCAGTTTTTGTGATAATGATGATTAGAAGAACCAACTGGCTACTTTTAGTAGGGCATGGTTTAGTTAAGGAAAGGTTGAGCTCTAAGCTTGCTTACTCCTGAGCACTGCGGGGATAGTACATGAAAATGCAGAGGGATAGAACCAGGAGGAGTTTGTGAACACAGGTCCTAATGAGCAAGATACTCAGTAGCCAGTTCTCATTTCCCATTATTGTCCAAAATCTCTGCTCTCTGCTCCCAGAATGAGACAGTGTGTTTATCTTGTGGCTTCCCTAATTATCAACTAATTAAGGAAATGATGGATAACCAGTGTCTTTCCCCAGTAGTCTAACAAGATAGGTGGGCCAGTCCCCTAAGCATCAGGGTGTGAAGAATACACAACAGGGCAACCTCCATTAGCAGATTAATCTCAGTTCCCAGTACAGACAAACTAGTCAATCTCTTCAAACGTCCTATGACTACATTTGGTCTAATTATGCTTCCTCTCAGATATCCAAATCCAGGAAGTTCTACATCATCCCACACTTAAGCCAAATACATTGAAGTACACAAATTAACATCCGAGTTTGGAGTAGCAGAATGTCTACAAATTCAAACTCAATCATGATAATTGAATTTCTATTAACCATCCTAGGAAGTATAGTTTTTGCAAACAGGGAGGGAAAGAAAGCTATTTGAGTTGCTGACATGAAAAATGGGCCTCTGCAGAGATTAATCTCAACATTTTGCATACTTTAATTGTTTACTTTGTTTCTTTAACTACCCTCCTCCACATTGCTGTTCCTCTACTGATTCAGGGTTCACTGATTTAAAAAAAAAAAATCCTTATACTTCTTTCTTTTAACTATATTAGTTTCTACTTGTGAGTCTTTTATAATGCATGGTGTTTAAGCCTTTAAACAAAGATATTAAATAAAGCCTAAATCTCACCACTTGTAGACCAGATGATGCTGAAAATCACCTCATCTTATAAATTTTCAGCTTAAATACCAGCTGGAAAAGCACACACATAATCATTGTGCTCATTGTTAAAATATCTCAGAAACCCTTGAGACTTGTAACCTCTAGTGGATTTGGAGACACACTCATTTTTAAGCAAATTGGGTATTAATTCATTCAACCTTTATTTAGTAAGTAGTTATTTAAATATGCAGTGCACTTTGGGAGGGGATTCCTCTACTTTAAGAGTGAGGATGAGGACAAAGAATATTCAAAAATGACATAAATTTAAAGAGAGATGGAATTTTGATGGTGGAGAGATGGGGGGAAATTATCCCAGTCAGATAAAATATTGGGAGTAAAAAATGGGGGGAAATCAGTTGGTGCAGGAATCTCAAGACTCTGAGTGCCAGGTCAGAGACCTGGAAACTTTGGAAGGTGATTTAATACTGTATCCAGGTAACTCTAAGCTATGGGAGGAAAAAGAAGAGTTTGGGAGAGATCTTTCTTGCTAATCTTTCACTCCTTCCATTCCAGAGATGTCAGCAGCAGCATTAGGAAAGTCAGGTTGCTCATTTCTGCTCCACCCAATTACTACAAACTTGGTGGATTAAAATAATGCAGGGTTATCTTACAATTCTGGAAGTCAGTTACTATCTAACCTGGGTAAAATTCCATGTCTGCAGGGCTGGGTTTCTTAGTGGAGACTCTGAGCAGAATATTTTCTTTTGGCTTTTGAAGCTTCTGGGGGCCACTGGCTTTCTGGGGCTCAAGGCCCTCTTTCTTTGCCTTCAAAGCTAGCAAGGTCCACTGGAGCCTTCTCACTCTGCCATCTCTCAGACTCTCCTTTTCTGCCTTCTTCTTCTTCTCCCATGGGTCTGTTTGATTACATCAGGCCCACTCAGATAATCCAAAATAATATCACTATTTTAAGATCAGCTAGTTAGCAACTTTAATTCTATCTGCTGCCTCCTCTTCCCTTTTGAAGCTACCATAACATATTCACACATATTCTGGACATCAGAATGTGGGTACTTGGAAGAGGAGGTTGGTCTCATCCTGCTTTATCAGTTGGGAAAATCCATGATTTAGGGAATAGAGATGAGATAGATTTTGAATACGGTGAGACTACAATATTTGGTGTACTTTCTGGGGGAAAATCTACAAAAATTCATTGTAGAATCCTGTAGTAGTTTTAGTCGATCACCAATGCTTTTGGCCAATTGCTTACACAGGAAACACCAGGGGAACAACAGCAGCCACCTTCTGCCAGTGGTGCTCACTGTGTGCATTAGATATATTGGACTAAGTCATTTTTATAAATCACCTCATTAAGAATCCATGAGAACTGATGGCTCCTTTTTTTTTTTGAGCAAAGACACCGAAATCAAGTTCAGAAATCAAATTCAGTTCATCTCAAGCAATGACTGATTCCCAAACACTTGAGCTTAAGGTTATTTCCTTTCCTAGTTTGAAGGAAATCCAGAAAACTGGAATGATCAGCAAGAAGAATTATGCAAAAGAAGTGAATATTCAAACCACTGATTTCTGTTGGTTTAGTTTATTTTTTAAATAATTAAAAAAATGTGAAACCACTTGTAGGAATATGAATAAGATCATGTGTTTACTGCATCTCTGCTTCTGTCAAGACAGGGACTATAGGATTAAGTAAGTCAGGGTGCTCATTTCTGGTCCACCAAATTACTACAAACTTGGTGGATTAAAATAATGCAGGGTTATCCTACAATTCTGGAGCACTGGGGTATCATTCTTCCTAATCACTGAGAAAGAGATGTGAACAATGTCCCCACAGTCACATCTACCTGCATCTCCAAGATGGTGCCTTGTACCTGCTCTCCTGACAGTCATAGTGGAGAAATGGCTATGAACCCATGTTGGTCCAACTCCTCCACCTGTGAATTCTCTCCTACACCTACCACCTTCTCAAGGGAATTGCCATAACTAATGTCCACTCCTTGCTACAGAATTTATTTTCCCTTCCTCACTAGATCATTCCTATTAGTATATCTGCTCACTTTAACAAACAGAAGTCTCCTTTGACTGCACTGAACCCTCTGATTTATTTTGTTCTATATTGAGAAAAGATTCTTTAAAGAATGATCTATACTGTTGTATACAATTCCTGTCCTCTGGTTCCTCTCTTTCAAATCTTCCCAAGCTCCCAACCAGTCTGCTATGCCACCAAATTGCTCTTGTGAAGATAGCTCCTATCTAGCTTATGCATAGTTTATCTGTGCATAGGTTATCTGCTAGTGAAATGGGTGCAATTCTATCAGGATAGTAAGAACGAACCCACCATGACAAACACTGTGTCATAGATTGGATTCCAGAGAAACAGACATTGAAATGGGAACTTTCCTGCAGAAGGATGATGGGTGTGGAGAATCCTCCAGGAGGCACAGCTGTAAAATAGAGAAGAATGCCAGATTGAGCAGCAGGGGGGTGCTCCATGTGGATATGTGAGACATTCAACCCATTCTATGGGAAATCTCCATAGCTGGGTTGGCCCTTCCTTGCCATTCCAAATCAGCCAGAGGATAGCCTTTGTGTCCACACTACAGCTGTGCCTCCCTATTTGGAGGTGGTGACATGGCTTTAGTAGAGAAACTTTCTTACAGAGACAAGCATTTCTATTGAGGGATGCAGCTATGAACCATGAATAGTGAAAATTCTCTATGGCAGAAGGGCAGTTATGTCAATCCCGAAGAAAGATCTATGTGGAGCGCATGATTATCTCTACACTAGAAGATGTGGGCATCCTACCAATGTTAGCTAGATTTTAGCTAAATTCAGTGATCAAGTGTCAGGTCACATTTTACTTGTCTTTGTAGCTGTCTTTGAGCTGGGTGAGCATTCACTTTTCCTTGAAGAATATTGTATTTCTTCTCTTCTAGATTCACTCTCTCCGGGTTTTCTGATTCTCTCACTGGCTTTCACCTCCTGAGTTTCTAATTGTTATGCCAGCTCATTTCTTTAGTTGGTAACTTCTTCTGTGGCTCAGAGCTCTGTCCTCTTTCACTCTGCTGACTCTCAGGGAAAGGACTGCAAAGTACTATGGACTGAGCCTTCCTAATCCAAAAATTTAAAGTCCAAAGTGGTCTAAAATCTAAAACTTTAATCACCAACCTGGTACACAAGTAAAAAAAAATGCCACACCTGACCTCATGCAACAGGTAGCAGTCAAAATGCATGTACACTAAAAATATTGTATTAAATTTCAATGACTGGGGGTATAGCTCGGTGAAAGACTACTTACCTAGCCTGCATGAGGCCCTGGGTTTTGTCTCTGGAAGCATACACACATACACACACACACACAAAAAAAAAAAAAAATAAAAATTCCTTCAGCTTATATGTTTAACAGGTATATAAAACATAAATGAATTTAGATTTGGTTCTCATCTCCAAAATAGCTTTATGTCTAAGCACATATTCTCAAATCTGAAAATCTCCAAAAACATTTATGGTCCCAAGCATTTTGGTCCTGTACTCATAGCTCAAATTTTGCCCTTTGCCTGCTTTGTAAATGAAGTTTTATTGGATCACAATTACACTTATTTGTATTGTCTGTGGCTACTTTTGTGCTACAATCACAGTGTTGAGTAATTGTGATAGAGACCTCATGGGCTGCAAAGCCAAAAATATTTCTTATCTTATCCTTTACAATAATTATGGCTGACCCCTGCTCTGGGTAATGTAAACACATCTCCAAAGATGAAAGGATCTCCTTCAGGTTTTTAAAAATGTCAATACAGTAAGCTTCTCTTGGCCCCCACTGCACATAAAGATTTGATACATTCACTGTACCTACTCCCAGTTTTAATTTTTATTCCTTATCTCTAGTCATGGTTCTCCAGAGAAACAGAGCAAGTGTGTGCATGTGTGTGTCCCTATATATCTGTCTGTCTGTCTATCTATCTGTCTATCTTCCTATCTATCATCTATCATCTATCTATCTAGGACAATGACATGTGGCAAGTTCAAAATCTGCAAGGAAGACCAAGAGGCTGGAGACTGAAAGAAGAGTTACTCTGGACAAGGTGGCACACACCTGTAATCCCAGAATCTAAGGAAGCTGAGGCAGGGGAATTACAAGCTCAAAGCCAGTCTCAGCAACTTAGTGAGGTCCTAAGAAACTTAGCAAGACCCTGTCTCAAAAAAACAAATATAACATGGGTTGGGTTGTGGCTCAGTGGTTAAGCACTCCTGGGTTCAATCTCTGGTACCGGATAAAACAAAAACAAAAACGAATTAATGAAGATTTGTACAATTATTGGCCAAATACCTGGACACTGTAGCTCAGCCAAGCCAACACATAAAATTTCCCATCACAGTAGGTAAATAGCGTGTATATTTTACTGTCTTCCACTCCAGGGTAGTTCATTACCATATATCCCAAATGCCTAGAGAAGTTGCCCTGGCCACAGTTGATGTTCCATACATAGGTATTGAATGGATGGTTTTCAGTACTATATATACATGACTCTCAAGTTTATATCTCTAGCATAGACCTTGCCCTGAACTGCAAGTAGGTATACATCAACTGCTTTACATGCATCTCCATATCCCTCTTGGATTTATCAGGAATCTCATTATAGCATGCCCAAGGCTTTCTCATGACACCTCCTAGTCTCTCTCTTCCATCTCCTACAGTGAGTCCTCTCCTGGCTTCCCTGTTTAAAATAGTCTAGCTCTCTCCCTCGCTCCTTTGCTTTGTTTTTCTCAGTTGTACTTATCACTATCTCAAGACTATTATACTAGTTTATTTGTAACCAGTAACTATCCTTAAGTTACCTGCAGAAATTTCCTTTTTGAGAATTTTTAAATATTGTTTTCATAGTTTACTGCTATCTCTGCAGTTCCTAAAGAGTGCCTGCTTCATGCTACACAAATATATGTTTCACATCCCAATATATAAATGAATAAAGAGGAACTCCCTCGGTGAAAGAGGCAGATGCCTGGAAACAGTGGCTTACAGCCTCCTATCTGTCCCAGAATCTTCTTTGCTGAAACAGGGCTATTTTAGAATCTTTTAATCTGTAGGCACTTTGGAAGTCCCTTCACTCATTATATAAAAATATTAAAATGTACCACTTAACCACATCAATCATACATTTTTGCTGTAAAATTTTGACTTTGGAATTAATTGGCTAAGAGTAGCTGGTTAACTTTGATTTTGACTTCTCATTAATTTGTTGCGCATTTTATGGAAAATTTTAAAGAATGAGGGAGTCTAACCTATAAACTTTTTAGATATAATGATAGGTTCAGAGATACTAAATTTTTCACATGGTTGAAACAATTTTATATAGAATACACATTTGATGAAATATTTATTAATGTCAAGCCAATGCTGTAAGTTTTGTATTCTGGACCCATTAAGTTTTTCATAAGATTTTTTTTTTTCCCCCTGGCCTCTATCAGTTATGGAGAGGGGGTCTATCCAGAACCGTGGGAACAGGGACATTTTTAAACCCTTTGTGCTGGGAGAGATTAGTGTGTCTGGTGTTCACGAGAGTAAATTGGAGACAGTGTGCAGAGGCTGTAATCCCACCTACTATGATTAGACCTGTTTTTAATAGCAGTTAAAGGTAGCAACAGCCCTCGGCTGCCCCAGGAGGATGGCCCTTATTAAAGAACTTGCTGTGGAGAGCTCAGCCAGCTGACAGTGGGCAGACTTCATTCTTCCACAGTCTGCACCAGCATTGGAGCTGAGGCCCGGCAGCTCTCTGACAATGAACGTGCACCCAGGCACTGCTATTCTGAATGTTTGGGAGGTGGGATCTTCCACAGAGCTCCCTTGAGGATACCTGGGACATGCAGAAGTGTGCTGTAGTCAGGGGCTCCTCTTAACCAAGCTTCCCTCCTCCTTCGTTTTCCGCAAGTGTCAGCTCCACGGTGGTTGCAAAATCTTCTTGCTATTTATTGCTCTCTCACCCTCTTTATCTTTCAAAGGCACTGTCTTCAACAAATGCCTGACACTTCTCTGTCTTGACATCTGCTTCTGTAGGACTCAGCTGTGAAAGGGGCCGTGATTGAAGGTGGTTTGCCACGTTTTAAAGTCACCATAAACTAGACTAAGGCTGCCTGTTCAGCCTGGGTTCTCAATGTTTCCTGCACAACTTTTCTTCACAGACAAGCGGATTCCAACACAGGACGGTGAGGCCACCTGAAACCTGTGCTTCACATCCTATTTCTGTCCCTTACAACTTGATGCATTCAAATCCCAGCATCTTGAAATTCAACTTAATCCCCAAATCTTTGCAAATTCTTCTTTTGCTCTCCCAGTGTGAATTTATAAAATCTCAAAACTGCTATGACATTTAGAGAAAAAAATACTCAAAAATCCATCCCTTAAGTATTTCAATAGTTTTATCTATTTAATTTTAATATCCTCAAGGTCAATTAATAAATCTTTTATACTCCTTTGCTCTCTTATCAGCTAATAGATTTCTGGATACCCAGTAGATTTTAAGAAATATTTTGGTTGATGGATTTGAACCTTTGTAACAACAATTGAAATACTTGCCCATAAATGAAATAGGCTAAAGTCTAATGGCAGCTACTATCAGATATAAAAGAAAAGAGCTGGACCTCAGAGCTGCTCATAATGAAGCAAGTCGTGTTTCTAATTAAATTTCAGACTTGTTAGGAGATTGTACCGTGATTCAAAGGTAATGAGAAGTCTGGACACCAGGAGGAAGTGTAATACAGAAGTGGCTTTATCATATAAATCATAGAAGATAAAAAAAAAAAAGTCACATACAACTTTGACCAAAGAAATTTTATTAACTCTACTAATGCAAACCACTTTCAGGAGAAAGGGAGAAACAAAAATAATCTTTGTCTTATATTTTTTCAAAGTTACAATTTATTTAATGAGTTCAAAATGGGATCGCTTTCAGGAAGTAATCTTAACAAACATAAGCTTATCTCCTTTTGACAGCAACAATAAACTGAAAGTCAAGACAGCAAGAGTCAGGAAGAAAGAACATTTGTGAGTTAGGTAGGTATGTGTATGTGGTTACACAGTCCTAAGAGTCATAGCCTGTGAACCAGACCTGACTTTGCTGGGGGCATCAGGGTATATATCTCACTCAAAGGAAACCACGGCTCTTTTGTGAGAGAGGGCAAATGACTCAACAAGACAGTACTTATTGGGAAAGAGAAGAGACAGTGTTTGAAACCCTGGCACCAACAGTATGAGGGCCAGCTCCCTTCCCGGAGGCTGACCAGCCAGGGGTCGAGAAACGTGGAGCCCTGAGTTTCCCCAAGCAAAGAGAGATCACAACGCAGGAAAAACACAAACAAATATCAGTGCAATAGTTTAGGTGTTTCCTTTCCTGATGTTTCTTTGCCCCTCAACTTTGTGAATCGGAAAAAAAAATGAATCAGTGGAAATGTTTTTTATGAAAAAGTTCTGCCCACTCTTATAACTGTAATACCGAGCTGATTCATTTTCAAATTTAGTATATAATCTTTTTACTATAATCTTTGTACATGATGAAATCAATTCAGTAACCCTAAGAATAAATGGCATTCCCTACCATTTGCATATTGAATGATAACCATTCTTTTATTTGATGTTTTTAAACCTGGTAAAGACAAGAATCTATCTTCCAAAACAGGTTACATTATTTTAGGAAGGATTTTTTGCCAAAAAAAAAGAAGTGATTTTGAGGAAGGGGGCATTACTTTTTGGAATGACCTTATTTGCATAAATGTACACAAAAGTTTCAACATCCAAATACCTTATTTTTTTGTTCTCCAAAGAATAGCGTGAAATTTTGACTATAGTCTCTTGGTGAGCTCAGTTCATAGCTATAACACAACAGGTACTTGTTAAAGTCACTACCCTTTATAAGTATAGTATTCATGAATTCAGGAATTAGATTTAGGTTGCAACAAGAAAATGCAGAGTAAATCTTCCTAATCTCTGCAATGACTGATGTTCTTCATTCAGAAATCATTGTCATTGATGATATGGAACATGGTGAGGGTGAGAGTTCTGTTTTCTCCAAGGATGAATTCCAAAGTCAAGTTCAGCAAAAGAATCTACATCCTCCTGCTTCTGGAAAGCAGAAATGAAAGTGTTGTGTTAGTTCATAAAAGGCTTTCTTTTAGTAACTGTTTTACAAAAGCAGTTAAAAATACATTAAGCAAAGCTTGTTGCCCTACCCTTTAAAAAAAAAAAAAAAACTGCTTTTGCCTCTTGTTTCTTTGCTTTATTAGAATTTATGTGAGTTGAAATATGTAGGTACTTTGTTGATTTTGTAAGTCCAGTGATCTTTTGATGTTTTATGCATCCTTAAATTTACAGTGTCACAGTAAATTTCTAAGAATTTAAAAAGCTAAATAAAATTTGAACCCATATCAACAACTCTACCTAATCTTCCAGAATAATCAGTTATGTATTTTAAAATGTGTCAGTAAATCATACCAGAGTATGGGTTAAAACCACACAAAACACTAACTTAATAATAAATATAATGCAAATTATTTGAAATATATAAGATATATATTCTAGGTGATAATTGAGAAATGATCCCATTTTGCTGTAGCAGGTGAAGAACCCATAGCATTATTTTTTTACATGCTTAGATTTTAAAACAAAAGCTATTGTCTTGGATTAAATGATATCTCTCTAAACATGAGCCTTTTGGGGAAATTTTGTATATAATTTTTATCTTCAGTGCATTGTAGTTATACATAATAGTGGAGTTCATTTTGATTTATTCATGAATACATATAACATAGGTTTCCCCATTTAAATCGCAGTACTACCTTCTTCCTTTGCCTCCCTCTAGCACCTCCCCCAAGCCCCTTCCTCTATTCTGTTGGATTTCCTTCTATTTATTTATTATTTTTAAATTGGTACATTGTAGATATATATAAAATTGAAATGCTTTGTGATATATTCACACATGCACATGTGATAATTTGGTCAACCTAATTTTCAGATCCTAAAGGTAGGGATAGTTAGCACTTAATAGAGGTGGAAACCAGTAGTTAGTGCTCAGCATGCTTAGCAGGGTCGTGCTCTCCTTCTGTGAAGGTACACAGCTCCCAAGGCCTGGATCAGAAAGTGCAGGGTGCTACAAGCTGATTCAGAAGGCACTTTCAGAGTTCGGATGTATTCTGATAAAGCAAGATATGACAGCATTTCTGAGAACCACATAAGTATTACTATTTTTGAGTCTTATGTCCCCCTAAGTTGTTAATCCACTCAGACTACTGTATATGATACTATAACTGCTTTCAAGTAGGGGAGATAAATCTTTTAATTCTTTCTAAATGATTTACCAACCTGGCTTTGATATTTCCAGATTAACACACATAACTGGCTAAACTATTATTTGTAATAAAGCAACCTTTAAATATATGCCTTGAATGTGACCATAAAGTTTCCTTCTCCTTGTTCCGGGGCAAGTCTGGGAAATGAGTTAAGACTTGGGGGACTGTGACTGGGGAGAAAGAGGTGAATAAGAGACATCACCCAGTGATTCCAAGTGCTTAAGGATTCATCAGTGAGTGATTCTAATCACCCCTGTGAATCAGAATCACCCTGGGGTGCTTAAGAATGTCAAATCTGGGGTCCATATCCAGTTATGCTGATTCAGAAGGTCAGGGGCAAGATGAAGTTTAGGAATCTGAATGTCTAAGAAGGACTTTTGGTCATTCTGACGCCAGGGTCTCTGCTTTAAGTCAATGAAAGCTTTGATGTCTTACCTAACCCCAGCTTCCTTTGAAAAATAACCTTTGAATGGTAGGAGCTATAAAGGGATCATCATGTTCTTGAAGCAGTAGGTAGCTGGCTGGTCCTCTGTCCCATGGGCACTAATTGACATTTATCCTCAGCACAGTCACTTCCACAGCCCACACATTTAATGGTGGCACAACTGGGTGGTTAAAGCTTCATAAATGAAAATACACACAGTGGTGGCAGCCTTTTATTTATATACTTATTTCAAAGAGGAGTCAGAGCAGTTAGCTCTGTTTACTAAACAGAGTTTAAGCAATGGGCACAGACAGGGATGCTTTCAGCTTAATGTCTACCAGATGATTAAAAAAGTTTCCTGTTGGCCTCTGTTCACAGCCCAGCCAGCAAAGAGGTAATACCTGTAAAATAATTATGGTAGGGCATGCACTTAATTTATTCCAAACATTGCAAGATTTTCACATTAGCATTAATGGCTTGCTTGTAGTGGAACCCTAGAGGCCACATAAAATAATAGGAGGCTCGAAAGTTGTAGCTAAAAAGGAAGTGTTAAAAAAAAAAAATTCCTCATTCAGTTTGTAGTGTGTTCCACCAAAAGATTGTGGTTCAATGTTCACATTGTTCTCTCCAGACAGTACTAATTTGTTTCCAATTAAAAGAAAATGGATTGCAAATGACTTCACAGAGCAGCCTGGTCAAAGGAATAGGCCTAGTTTATAATGTTGCCTGAGGAATAGCTCTTTTGCTGCAGGGCACAAATCTAGCCCTAGATTGAACAGAGTAGCTGTGTCTAAAGAGAGGAGTTAGTTACTTTTGGTGATGGAATTTATTGTGTTGCTGAAGCTAGTTATTATCCTTTATTTGGGGAGTTTGCAGAAGCTTATAAATCTCTGTGGTGGATAGACATTAATAAAATTGCATCTCAATTCATATAGAGTAATTGTTAATGATTACCCTCACTTTTAATGGTGTAACGCTTTCCACCCACCCCCTTGACGTGAGAGGGTAATTGTTTCCTTATGATCCTTCATGTCTTTGATATGTAGACAATGAACTAGGAGGCAGGCATTTGATGAAGTAAGAGAAGACAGGGAGAAAGGAAGTGCTCTCAGTGATATGATAAAAGTCACTGAAGACCTGTGACCTCTACCAATGTCTTGCAAGAAAAAGTTGGGAAATGTTTTTCATTCCTAGTGTGTGTACTAATGTCCAGGAAGCAACCAAAGTGCGGATGCTACCAGCTGGTAAGGGAAATGTGCTTGCATTAAAAAAAAAAAAAAGAAAAGAAAAAAAAAATCAGAAATATACAAAAGCTTAGCTCTCTTTCATTCTCTTAACTTCCTTTGCACAGTTAGGAAGACCTGGGACCTAGACAATCCTCATTAGAAGAGCAGAATTCCTATGAACTTCATTACAGAGAATCTGGATCTATAAGAAATGAATGGGTCAGAGTAGAATTAATTAGTCCTAAGCAATAAAAACTCCTGGTCAAGTAGTGTGTTTGGGACAAGAAGTGAATTGTTAAGTAAGAACTGGGTCAAATTCTGGAACAAAATGAACTCAAGTAGCTGTCCCTCTGAGCTTTGGTTTGCTACCAATGAAGACTGTGCTTTCAGCAGAAGAGACAAATTCCAACTGAAACTTGTTTAAACAAACAAAAAAGATTACTGCATTAATAGAATTATTGGGGGATAAGGAAAACTTTATTCAACTAAGTTTTATGAATATGAACCTTCACATTTCTCAAACTTTATTGATGGCTGAAACTAATACAAATAACATAATCGTGCACATATTGTCTTTATTCTTTTAAAGATATTTCCCTAAAAATTAGATTGTATTAAGAAAAATTTATCCAAAGCCAATGGTGCATGGCATATCATCCAGTGTTATAAAGTCAAATGAACCTACCCAATGCCTTGTTTAGTATTTATTAAAAATCTCAATTTAGTGAAATTCTATGTTAACATGCAGATTTTCAGTAGAGATAAAAATAATTTTTCTCTAGAAGAAAAAAAAAGTATCCCAAATTTCAGTTTATTGTCTTGTAGAACTATAACCAGTTTTGTATCTACTCCAGCTATCATATCCTTATTCCTTTAAATTAAATTAACTATGAATACCTGGCTCCATAAATACTCTTTAAATCAATCTTAATATCTTTATTATGATTATCTCATTAATTAAGGAATTAAATACTGTCTCTGACAAAGGTTCATTTGATACTTGCTTGGGAGTCAGGCATTTACTTTTTGGGAAATTATACTTTAGCAATAACTAAAATGTATTTATTATACAGTCACTGTGAAGCATGAATCAATCCTAATCTGTAAATGCTTTTTAGAAATTATTTTCATACTATAATTTTCCTGTGTAGAGCCAGCTCATTTTGGAAGAATGGATCTCTTGCTCTTGACTGATAGTCTCACCCATGCTAGTGCCTATGAGGTTGTGAGTTTACTGTTGCTTTGTTCCCAAATGCTTGTATTACTTACTCCTTCCTTTCCTTCAGGTCTTTACTGAAAAGCCATCTTTTTGGAGAGGACTTCTTAACCATTGCCTCAGAAGTAAGATCTGTCACTCAACCTTATTTGTTCTTCATAGGACTTTCACATTACATATATCTGTTTCTTATTTGTCTTCCTCTATTAGAACATTGACTTTGTAAGAGCACAGTACACAGCTAATGGGAAGGCAGGGAGAATACATTATCAGCAAATGTGGATACCAGCAGTATGAGTTCAAAATAAACAATGGTCATATGTGATATCAATCATTCAGTATATGCCAGGTCATATTCTAAACATCATTATTTTATGTGAACTAGGTAGCTCTTCATCATTCATTAATAATCCTTGCCACAGCCAATGAGGTAAGAGTTGTTACTATCTGTTTTATACATTAAGCAATGGGACACAGGAGGATTATGTAACTTGCTAAAACTTACACAGAAAATGTTAGAAGTCTCAATGTAAAGCAGGGTGCCCTGAAGTAAGGAAAAGTAGAATTTAATATTCACACTTACATTTTTTCTTTGTTTTCTTGTTTTTTCCTTTTGTACTGGAGTTTGAACCTAGGGTGCTCTACCACTAAGCTACATTCCTATTTTTTTATTTTTATTTTGAGACATAGTCTAATTAAATTGCCTATGCTGGCCTTGAACTTGCCATCCTCCTGCCTCAGCCTCCTACATCACTAGAAGTATGGGTGTGTGCCCCTGCACCCAGCTTTACCCTTATACTCTTATTAACTGGAGTATAGGCCCCACTAGGGCAGTGTCTCTGATCTTTCTTTGTTTTTTTTTTTTTGTTGTTGTTGTTATTATACTATTATATCCTAAGGCCGAGGAAAAAAATTTGTTGCGTAATAGCCAGTCAATAAATGATTTATGAATGAACAATATGTCGATGGTTTACTATGTTCTGATACTTCCTTGGCCCTGGAGATTTGACAGGCAACAAGAGACCACCTCTGAGAAGAAATCTTACATAGGAAAGTCGATAATTCTCCAAGGAACATTTACAATATTTGAAATATAACACGAAAGTCACTCCTTATACTTATTTTTATATTTTCTACAAACTCAACTTGAGAATACAAATATTCTTTCCTTATTCAAGAAATACTGTCAGCCATGTCAGAGTGAACAATTATTATTATTCCTACTACTATGGGAATTGAATCCAGTGTGCTCTACCACTGAGCTACATCCCCAGTCCTTTTATTATTTTTTTAAATTTTGAGACAGGGTCTTGCTGAGGGTAACAGTGGTTATCTCCAACAAGCACTCTAGCACTGGAGAGCTAAGACTGCAGAGCCATGCAGGGTGGATGAAGTCAGGCTTCCTGGAGGGTCTGAACTGCAGTCTGGGATCAGCTACTCCTGCCCATAGCTCCTCTGGTAACCCCAGGAGAAAGCCTGCCAGATCTAATTGGTGAAGCAAGATAGCAATTCAAAATAGATATTACTGCTTTCTATATTTTCTCTGGTATGAACAGATTCATAACTGAATAGATTTGTATTACTTACTCCTTCCTTTTCTTCAGGTCTTTACTGAAATGCCATCTTTTTGGAGAGGAGGTAGGTATCATAATTGCAATTTTAAATGTCGTAATGAAATGACTTCCCTAGAGCTGCTCACTTGTGCAGCAAAAACCAAATCAATTAGGCTTCAGGATATTTCAGTTCAAAACCTGTTTTCTGTAGAGAAATTACCGTGACAGGGTCTTAAACCCAGAAGGCTACCAGCAGCCTTACCAAAAACCTAAGCATCTAGAGAGATGTTATTTTGAAAACTTGTACAGGGAACATAATTTTCTGGGTTCTGGAGAAGTAACAGTTCTTACAACAAGTAGCATTGGGAACAGAGGGCAGACAAAACTGAAATGAGAAAGTTGAGGACTTGTTCAAAAGCAATTGTAAAAGATGATGTTGCATCAGAAACATTTTAAAAAGTTCCGTGTGCAGCTGAGGATGAAATCATGAAGAAACTTTCAAACAAATAATTTTGTTGGTTTGTTTGTTTGTTCATTCATTCATCCACTCACTGTATTAAGCTTTGTTCAGTCTTTATCCCTTTGCCACGTGTAGGAAGGTTTGCAGAATAATTAGCACCTGGATTTGGGGGTTAAAGGGAAAAATAAATAAATAAATAAACCACCCTCTGCCTCAGTTCTCTGATTGATCATCTAGTTTATTTTCTCTTCCTTTTTTATGGTGCTCTTTACCCCTACAGTGCACAGTGGGAGATCGAAATGAAGCCAAATGAAAGGAGACAAACAACCCTAGTCTCCTTTGAATTCTTAAAGAAGAGGTAAAGTAATTTACAAATGTTGGCCTGAAGATAGTAAAGCTATTTCTTCAGATTTTTTTTAAAATCAATTTTAGAGAAATTTAATATTTTGAACTTTCATAAAAGCCTTTTTTTTTTTTTTTCAAGAAAAGTATCATTTACTTGTTTGAGATACAGCTTTCAAACTGAGGTCAGTATGGAATAAAAGCTTTCTATTTGGGAGAAAAACAACATCTCCTTTTCCCTACATTTAACAGAACAGGAAGTGGGGGGCCAGAAAAGCTTTGGTTAAACTGCTTTCTTTATCTTCCTTTACCTCCTTTGAGGAAGAAGAAATGCTGAAAAATCAGATCCTTCGCTTTTTACCATGTCATGCAAATAAATTTCTCATGGTATGATTGAAAATAAAAGAGGACTACTGGATATGTTCTTCAGAATAGAAGTATAGATATTTAGGAAAATTTGTATTTCTTCATATTGATGATGTGTGAAGTGTCATCATGAAATTGGGGTTCTGATTTTTCTCCAGAACTTTAAGTGAATAAGGTTAGTCTGAAGATCAGGATTATATACTGACAAAGATAAGCAGAACATAGTTTGCTTTATATAAGATATAATGCAAACTAATATTGTATAGTCCCTGAACTTCCATGTATTTACCTTTTCAGATGATAAAACAAGACATTTTCTCTAGTCCCCTCCTATTTTTTCCCCCAGAAAATTCTGAAAATGACTTGAATATGCTTTACATTTCTAGGCAAAAACTCTTTGGGAGTAAAGAAGTAGAAAGAGTCCATTCTTGGATTCTATGGCGTGGCTATTTGGTTTTGGAAAAATTGAAGAAATGAACAAATGCACCTCAATCTAACATCTAGATTGAGATGGGATTAAAAAGGATTAGAATGAAAGAAAAGGCAAGAAGGTCAAGGTTAGGAAACAAAAGCAGGGTTGTGCAGTGTTAAACCAGCTATAAATAACACAGTGTCTTGCTCCATCACCTGAAAAGATAAAACACATGGAAGTTTAGGGACTATAGGATACTAATTTGCATTATTTCCTATGAAAAGCAAACTATGCTCTGCTTATCTTTGTCAACATTTAATCCTGATCTTCAGACTAAGCCTTATTTTCTTAAAGTTTTGGAAATAAATCAGAACCCAAATTTCATGACATTATATGGTGGGTTGAACGGTGAATCCCTCAAAATATGGGTTCGTACCTAATTCCTGAAACCTGTGAATCTCACATTACCTGGCAAAAGGTATAATTAAATTAATGATTTTGAAAGAAAGTGCTTACCTTGTCTTGCCCTAAAATTAGCAATCTGTATTCTTATGAGGAAGTCACGCAGCTCTACAGTAGAATGCGGTAGCTAGTTAATAACAATGTATGTTCGTTTTGAAAATCACTAAGAGGGGAAATTTTACATTTCAAAAAAGAGATAAGTACATGAAGTAATATTTAGGTTAATTATAATTTTTGTCAAATTAAGAAAATGTAATGGTAATGTTACCTACAGAGTTGAGATCAGAGCTTGAGACGCAAACAAAGCAAACACATGAAGAATGGTGCTTCTCAGAGATGGTCAACTGTGGAAAGCCATTGCCATCCATAAAGTTGACTGACAAGGGGAAAGAGTGTTGAAAGACCCGAAAAACTGAAACCAAGAAGGAAGGACTTCCTCTAAGAGGTCTGGTACTTGGGCAAGTGCAGCTATTGCCAGAAATGCAGCAGCAAAACTGGAGGGGAAAAGAAATGTGCCACTTCCTTCCCAAGCCTCTGGTCAAGTCTGCAGAGGAAGCTGGTAAGTGCAGTTCATGTCAGGTGCCTAGGGAGGTACAGAACTAGGAGCAGAGGGTAGAGAGGGAGGATAACCATGGAAGATAACTAGCTCTCTTATGTTGAACCAGGCATATCATAAGCCCCATGGAAAATTTTGCTGTGGATCTTCAAGTAAATTCTTCCCAAATTATGTATTAGTACTTTTATTGTTTAGTTGAAAATTAAAGCTCAAAGGTGATTTGCCAAAGTGACCTAATCTCATGGTGCCTCCTACTCCATCTGTTCACCTTCGTTGACCTCTTCACTCTTCATCACCAGGAATGCCCCACTCCTGGTACAGGAAGGGACCATCAACTTCATCTGATGCACAATCTTCTCAGAGCTCCCGTGGCCCACCTTCTTCTCAGGTCCCTGCTCAAGGACCATCCTCTCAGCAGCCTCCCTGTTAACCCCAGGTTACTTTCCTTCAGAGCCCTGAGCAATCCCTTGCACCTTGCTGTGTCTTTACTTGGGTGTTTTCTGTTACTTCATTATAACTTCAATGCCACAAAAACTAGATTCACATAGTCATGTCTTTTCAGTGTATGATACCTAGTAGGGACTCAATAAATATGGTTAAATGATGGACCACGGGGCATCAGTGTCTGAACCCTTGTGTGTGAGGTTCTGAAGCCCCTCTCTCTCTATAATCAGGGCCTGGGAGTCTGTGAAAATGAAAATGAAAGTGGGGTGTATTGTCCAGTAGAATATCGGTTGAAATTGCAGCAGCAACAATAGCAAAGAACCATGTTCAATAGGGAACTGGTATCCACCGTCAAGATAATGTAACAAGGAAGAGCAATATCATTTGGATACAACTGAAACAGGAACATTGACTAGGATCTTTTTTCATCAGCTCTTACACACACACACACACACACACACACACACACACACACACTCACACACCCTCCTCATCATTCCCCGCAGGTTGTGCTACCCCTCTGAGAGGAAAAGCTGACATGTGTGTTCCAGATTCCACACATTCACATCCGGGCTGGGCGGATGAGCAGAGGACGCATCCACACTGTGCACCCAGATGGGGGCTTTGACACCAGTGGGAGCTGTCTGTGCAAATCTCCCAGCCAGCTCCGAGGTGCCTGGGAGCCTCTCCCTGGAGCGCTTCTCAAATACCAGTTTCACAGAAAGAGAAGCAGCTTAGGGAATTTCAACCAAATGCTGCTAAAATTAACAGCATCAGGACAGGGGAGGCCTATGTTGTACTGGAATCTACATTTTCCCCTCTTTTCAGCCTCTTTTTTTTGGGGGGGCGGGTTAATTGTCATGTAAAATGTCACAGAGCACACAGTTGAACTAAAATCATTTTTTTGAGGAAGAACTCCTACCTTAAAGGGAAAGGCACCTGATTTCCCCTTTTCTCTTTGAGTGTGCTCACAGTAGCACTTAAAATGACCGACGTGACCACACTGTAGTTGTAGACAAAGACAGTGCAGATTGCCACCTGTCTTCCTCAGTTTGGGCTGCTGTCATAGAATGCTTTAACAGTAAACATCTATTTCTCACAGTTCTGGAAAGTGGGAAATGACTCGTATAGGAAAATATGAGAATATATATTACTCTTGTGAGGATACATAAGGTTGAGATACTAACAGATCCCCTATCTGTTGAGAACCTCTCTCCTGGGCTTCAGGGGACTGTTTTCGCTCTGTGTTCCCTCTTGGTAGAAAGCAGAGAGAGGAAGCAAGTTCTCTGTTCTCTTTTCTTGTAAGAGCACTAATCTCAATTTATAGGCTTCACCCTCATGACCTCACCAAGACCCCAATTCCTGGTACCATCACAATGGGGTTCAGGTTTCTGTATGTGAATTTGGGTGAGGGTGGGGTGCATAAATGAGTGGTTCAGAGCAACAGCTGAGCAAACTTGGCTTGTAGAAGAAACAGTGGACTTTTAAAGTCAAGTGGCAAAGTTTTCAATTTTCTGAGCTGTTTCTCAGTGATCCTGGATTGCCTAATAATGATTTCACATTTACTCAATAATGAACACTTCTGTTCCATGAGTCAGAATGCCATGTGGGGAAGGTACTCTTTTATGATGTGAAGTCAAGACCTGGAGTGCAATGGGCAGCCTGGTGGGATGCTCATGGAAGCCAGCCCTACTGGAAGAGCTTCATGACAAGGTATTCTGTTTCCATTTATTGCTGTTAGTTTTCTGTTACGGTAAAAAGTACCAGAGACAATCAACTTATAAAGGGAAGAGGTTTATTTTAGCTCATGATTTTGGAGGTTTTAGCCCATGATGGATTGGCTCTATTTCTTGTGTCTTATGGTTGAGGCCTCATATCATGGTGGCAGTTCTTGTCAACATCTGTCACTTTGTGACCAAGATGCAAAATGGAGAGTGAGAGAAAGGGTCAGGGCGTCCCAGGATACCCTTCAAGGCACACATCCAAAGACTGAAAGCCTTCCCACCAGCCCCCACCTCTTAAAGGTACTGTTTTAGTCAGCTTTATTTATTTATTTTTTTTTTTGCTATGTAACTAAAAGACCTAATCAAAACAATTGTAAAGGAGGAAAAGTTTATTTGGGGGCTCAGGGTTTCTGAGGTGTCAATCCACTGACAGCAGGCTCCATTCCTTGGGGCTCAAGATGAGTCAGAACATCATGGTGGAAGAATGTAGTAAAGGGAAGCAGCTCACATGATAATCAGGAAACAGAGAGAGACTCTACTTGCCAGATACAAAAGATATACCCCAAAGTCAAGCTCCCAATGCCCCACCTCCTCCAGCCACACCCTATCAGCCTTCACTTACCACTCAGTTAATCCTATTAGGGGATTAATTCACTGATTGGGTTAAGGCTCTGATCACACAGTCATTTCCTTCTCCTCTAACCATTCTTACATTGTCTCACACATAAGTTTTTGATAATATCTAAACCATAACAGGTACTATATAACCTTCCAAATAGTGCCACTGTTGGAAACAAGCCTTGAGCACATTGGCCTTTGGGTGACATTCTAGATTCAAATTATAACAATCACATTTCTACTGAAATTTCTCTGATTATTTTCTGCTTAAAATCTTCTCCACCTTGATCTCCTCCTTATTGTTTGGGGCAGTGCTTTTACCTCCATCAGGGTGTTTCAGCAGTGAGCACCCTAAAGTTTGTAGCAGCTTCTTACTGGATATGTTGGCAACTATATCCATGATCCTAAACTGTCAGGTGCAATCAGCCTTCTGAATCCACAGATTCCACCTTTGTTGATTCCACTAAACACAGATCAAAAATATTTGGGTAAAGCATGTCTGTATGAACATGCACCAAATTATTTTTCCTTATGACTATTCCCCAAACAAAATATCAGTGCAACTGTTTCCATAGTATTCATATTGTATTAGGTATTAGAAGTAATCTAGAGATGATTCAAAAAATATGAGAGGATTGAATAGGTTATGTGCAAATACTACACCATTTAATATAAGGGACTTGAGCGTCTGTGATTTCAGGGCCCACAGGGGTTCCTGAAACCAATATCCCCCAGATTATCAAGGAACAACTGTGTAGCACTTTACACCCAGGAGAAGAAGTCCATGCTCAGCCTCAGAACTTATTATTTTTGCTTCCAATTGTAATGATCAGTCTTTCTTTAGTGCATTTTCCATTTTATGACTTAAGCATTTAGTTCTATTTTTAATGGTAAAAAAATAATAAAAATTACTAAGACAGGTTAAAGAACTAGGGAAAATGCAGTGTAAAATTATGTCTTTTGTAGGAAAAAAAAATAAAGCACCATTCAATTAGTGAGAACTATTTGTTTATTTTTTTAAGACGCAAAGGAATTCTGGCATCCTAATTAAATCATTGGTATGAGAATGAAGTATTATTCACAGGGATGATTAGAAATGTGAACTCTAGACTCTGACTGCCTTATTTGAACCACAGGTTCTCTTACTGACTATTGAACATTCAGCCACTTACTTTACATCACTCAGACTTGGTGTCTCCATGGGAATGCTTGGTAACCAATAGGGCTGCTAATCATGGTTTTGCAGCATATTATTGACAGGAAGTACCCAAGACTGCACACAATGCTTCACATGTAGTAAGTATGAGGGGATACTAGGAGTGATTATTGAGAATTGTATGTTGTGTTATAACCCCTTCAAAGTCAGATCTTGCAGTCATATTTCTGAAAGTTTGCCAACTGTGATTTTGAGAAGGGGTTTCATTTTTTTCTTTGAATATAAAAGTACATTAATGTTCACAATTCTAAAGTTCACCTGGAACATTATAATTGTTTTATTTCCCATCTAAAATACAAGCACACTGAGAAGTCTTACATCATTTTAGGACAGGCTCTGACACAAGTATTCCTGAGGCCATAATGCTTGCTTTAAGGTTGTGAAGCATATGACTGCATCTAAATTGGGAGGATTCTATAAGGACCCGGCATAAAGGGAAACAATGTACATTTTTCATTCCCTGTTCATTCTTCATTGCTACTAATGTCATTGTGAATTTTGTTTTATATAAAACAAACAAAAATAGATCATTGTTTTGGTATAATGTTCCATACAGTTTTGAATTCTATACTATGAGATATCTTTCTTTTTAATTTATTTTTCTAAGCAAACAATAGGTATTTAATGCATGATCATTATTTTTTTTCCTATCACTTATGTGAAGGTGACCATAAAACAAAACCACTTTTCACATCTCTTATATGTGATTTTTTATTTCTGGTTTAATCTCTAACATGCACACATGCGTGTCTGTGTGTGCGCGCGCACACATACACACACACACACACACACACACACACAATGTAATGTATTGGAACTCTCCCAGAAAGGGAGAAATGTAATCTTGGCACATGGGAATGATCAAAATCTCTAATCTTTAAAAGAATTCTAAGTTGATATTACTAACTTTGTTCTATATCTATAATATTAACTTCAGCATGAATCATATGTGGCTAGGATATAATGTTTAATATTGATTTTGATTTCATTTCTGTTTGTTTTTTTCTTCTTGCCCTCCAGGCTGTGCCTTAGTTTCTGGCCTTGATCTTAAAAGTAAGATAGATGTTAGGCATTATTATCTAGCAGAAGTGAAAAATCAATTTTATCTTCTGGCATTTCATTCTCATTCCCCACCATGGCCAGGTAGAAACACTGGAACAAATTTAAACTAATGTTTCCTTATTAAAAGGTATAAAGCCGATCTGAGTATCTACAAGCTTTTGTATTCACTGATGTTTATTTTCAGATTATAAATATGTAATGAAGATGAGAACTTATTAACTTGTTTCTTCATTGTGGTAACATTTCTTAAAATGATCTCTATAAATAAGGTCAAGGTGACATGTTTTTAAAATTTTTTATTGGAAAATAATTTTGGTTACCCCCCCCCATTCTTTTATTAATTAAATAGAATCCAAGCCCATCATCAGAGGACTAATGACTGTACCAGTGCCCAGGCATAGGAAATAATTTGAGAAAAATTTATTCAACTATTCCAATCACCTTCTTCCAAAAGTGTTGGTTTCCACTCACCCAGATTAAATCTAGACTTTGGATAGTCCAGTAACATACAAAGGTCTGTTAAATAGGAAACCACCATGTTATAAAATTGGTGCCATTGGTTTTGAAACATATAAATAGGTTCATACATGCCATAGTACTTCTCCCAAATTTCTTCTTCTTTCTTTTCTTCATTTGTAACAATATGCATATTTAATATGGTTCAGACACTGTGTTAAACATTGTGGAAAATAAGATCAATAAGACACAACTTTTCTCATTTTGCTCAGAGTTTTGTGGATGTGATAAATTTAAAATCAATAAGAAGTCTTAAATAGCCATTTTAAATGTTGTGTTTTTTTTTGTTTTTCATTTCATGCTTTTATTCCAAGTTTTCATTCATATTATTATGATTATTAGAAGATTCTCTAATTTCCAATGTAAATTTTTTTTTTTACTATAAGTTTCGTAGTTTGCTTAATGAAGCAAAGAATGGCTTTAATAGGAGGTAATATTTCCTTCCCTCTTTAGCTTGGTTTCCTTTCCTTCTTTCTTTCTTCCTAGAGTCTAGACTAAAACATAAGTAATTCTTAGAAGACCAAGTAGTAAGTACAAGGGAATGTGATTCCGGGCAGATAGACTTATTGGTAGCGAGTAACTCAAATGGTTTGGAAGGACTCCAGGTTAACATAAGTGTGAGAGAAGAGAAATAATGAGATCAGAAATTATACTGTCAGAATTGAGAATTTAACGTCTCTGTAATTTAAGGAAGAGATAGTGGGACTTGAACTAAAGCAACACAGTGGTGATAGAGAAGAATAGATAAGTTCCAGGAAAGAGGAGAAATGGGTGTGACTATGAGTTGAGAATAGGAAAAATGTTGAAAGAAATGCTGGACTTCTGGGGTGGTAGACCTTGCTTGTGGGTAAGATGGAGATAGAATGGAAAAGAAGCACCTTAGGAACATGCCACATGAATGGGAATGAGAACTAAGATGTTGGATTCTTCCTGGATGTGTTGATATTGGCATTTCTGTAATATACCAGTTAAGGTAAGCCATGAGAAACCCAATATAGGAAGGTAAGTAGGGAAAAAAAAATATTTGGAACCTGTTAGCATTGGACAAGAGTTGAAGTGTCGTCTTATATGGGATCATAAACTCAGAGACAGATGAAAAAGGAGTGAACATGGCATAATAGTATTCAATAAGTGTGCAGAGAAAGAGAAGTCAATTTAGAGAAAGAGAAGTAAAGACTAGGGTGTAAGTTTAAATGTAGACGCCAAGGTCTGATAGGAACATGTGAGAAAACAAGGTGTGGGGAGAATGCTGGAATAATTTAGGGTGCTTAAAAGTATCCCATGTGGAAGACAGGTTAAGGAAGATGACAAATAAAAAGAGTAGAAGTTGAGAAGTCTTCATGTTGGTGACATTATTGAGTAGTTGAGTGGAATAGTGGTGGACATGGGACAGGAGTGAGTTTATGAGAAGGCTGTTGGACTATGAGGCAAGAAAAAGTTTGGTTTATTTGGTCTTTTATTTGTTATTTATTTTGCTTGATTTTTCTTTGTTTTTGTTTTTGCTTTTGCTTTTGAATAAAAGACAGCCTTGTTCTGTTCATAGTGAAGGGAGAGCTTCCTGTGGAGAGAGAAAGGTTGAAGCTGCAGGAAAGAGAAAATCATTGGTGGAGGACATTCCCCACAAAAGTCCAGAGAGGCTCTAAATCTAGAGCCAAAGTGATGGGTCTGGGAGCTTTCTCCTAGAAGAGGAGAAACCTCATTCTTATCCTTGGTTTCTGTCCAATGGGTAGAAGTATAGAAGAGAGCTTTCCAAGAAGTCTTTGCAGGGATCTGATGGGAGTTCTTGACTAATGAATCTGTTGTCTTTATATCTTAGGGAACATGTTTAGATGCTTAGCATCACAACAGGAAGTGTAGGTTGGGTGAGCATGATAGGAGTTCAGAATAACTTCAGGAGAATGGGAAAGAGGCACTAAAGATTCAGCAGAAGCTAGAACTCATCTATTCTACTAAAGACTTTGTAATCCAGATTGTACATTATCGCACATTCTATCTATTCTTCATCCATAATTCACCTGTCAGGACTTGGCAGGAATAAAGACAATCTAAAATGAAAATGTTGAAAAGATAGCAGTGAAATCCAGTGCTTTATGCTCTTAAGGGTTTAAGTGGGGTTATGGACCACAGAATCATGAAGGGACGGAAGACAACAAATTTAGGAAAAGGCAAATGGATTGAATTAAAAGGAAGAGGTCAATAGAGAGGACCATGAAGTCTGAATTAAAGTGTGAGTTTGACTACGTAATTGAGAATTAACTGAGACTGACTACTTTAGCCTCATTCATGCTCTGTCCACTGACCTTGCCAAGTTGTGCAACTTTTAACCAAAGTATAGGACTGGGGTGAGACTGTACACAAGAAAATGGGCTTTACTGTCTTCTAAGAAAAAGACAAGATTAATGATAAAAAGTCTTCCTATTATTACTCTACAGAAATAGTGTGTAGGAATGAGGTCAACCAGAGGGACCTGCTGAAAATGAGCATGATACTATTTATTGTCTCTTTGGATGAAAATCCAATTTCATCTTCTATCAAAGATCAAGCTACTGCTATTTTATGGTAAACACAGAAACTGCCTTACAGAAAATTACTATTTTAACAGGTGAAATCTTATATTCAACAGTGATTTAAAAATTGGCTTCATGACTAGTATTGCATTCCTATCACCTACATAAATAATCTCCTTAGATATATTTTTACTGATAAACATCATTAAAGGGTATGCTTACATTATGCTTAATCACCGAGTATTCATTGAAAATATCTCTATCTAGATGAACTTTAACCACTTAATATATTCTGTTTATTTTTATTTTTTTGCTGATCAAGACATCACATAGAAAAATAATTTGAATTATTTTATATAAAGAAGGAAGAAGAACCATAACAGCAGGAAATGTTAATATTATGACTATTATGATATAAAGAAAAGCTCTTTATTCATGCAAAAAGTGAAAAAACGCATCTTCTAGGTAGAAGGCTTTGTACTAAATAATGTGTAACTCCTATTTTAGCACTAAATAATAACTTTTGTAATCAATCCTTAAATAATAGCTCTAATAGCCGGAGAAATTTGTTCATTCACCATAAGATCACACTTGCTAGAAGGTGTGTGCTGAAGAGCCAGGGCTTTGCCTAGCTCACTGCTCCTCCCCCACATGTTCAGGTAGAAAACCAATAGAGCCGGGCACATGATGAAAATCCAAGCAGTATTTGTTGGATGCAGGAGTGAATGGGTTGAGTGTCAATCTCACACAAGGAAGATTTCGGTATTCTCAATATTTATTTACTAATGAAGGAACACAGAACTTTGCACATACATAAGAATAAGTATGTAAAGCACGCCAATTCACTGCGGTGCTTAGATATCAGAGGTTCATGTATGGAGAGAAAGAAAACTCCTTTCTTCATTATCTCTAACCTCTCAATGAAAATTTACATTTTCTGCCATTATAAATGCAGGAAACAAGCCATCATAGTGTTAGTACTGTGCCTTTGTAATCAATAAAAATCATAAAGTAAAAACTACATTACAGTTGTTGCCAATATTTCAAAATATATAGCGCTCATTACTAATTTGAAATTATGGTAGTTATTAGAGTCACTCCTAAGTATCGTTTCCATAATGGTTACAATAATGAACTGGTATGACTATAAAATATTTAGCTCTTTTGATAACTGAGTTACTATGATAATTGGTTTTCTTTCTAATTCTCTGCCTTTTATTTTATGCTTTAAAAAAATTTGCTCCAACAAATGGCATTGACATAGATTGTATGCAACAGTAGCCCAAAACAATCCCTCCTGTCCTTGTGGATGCTTTTCTTTGCAATTTACCTTGTCACTTCTACAAACCAGGAACAATATTTAATCCCCCTGGGTCTGGTCTGCCCTTGAGTCATACCTTGATAAATAGAATCCTACAAATGTGATGGTACATCTGAGCCTCAGCCTGGAAAACCCATATCTTTAGCTCTCCTGCTCTTGCTGCCCAAGTCCTGTCATGTTCAGAAGTCAGGGCTTGTCTTCTTGAGGATGCAAAACCATGCAGAGTAACGTGACCTGAGGAAGACTAGAACCAACACCAGGAATCTGAGCAAGGCTATCTCCACCATCACGTGCCATCCAGTTCACAACATGGTAAACTCCAGGTGAGACCAGCAGAAGGCCTGCTGGCTGAGCAAAGCCCAGATTGCTTGCCCACACTGTCTTCAACAAATAAAGGCCTGATGTTTTGGGCCACTATGTTTGGGATGCTTTATTATACCTTACTGCACAATTAAAAACTCTTGACTATTATCTCACAACTCACTGTGCCCATGGTCCAGAAAATGAAGAAATGTGCCCTGAGCATATGCTCTTTGCCTGGCCCTCTGGCATTATGCTTATTTCATCAGAGTTTAAAGAGGTAGTCAGTTGGGTAGCTCTGGCTCTCATACATTTCCATTTAAAATTATTATTAATTATTTTCCAGAACTATAAGCTCTAGTATGGTAGTGAGATACAAATCACCTTTTAAGTAACATCTCCATTTCTGGGACATTGAGGAACAGAAAGGTTTAATAATAATATAAGACAAAGCAAGGGAATATTAGAAAAAGAAAAAAAAAGGAATATTTTCAAGACATCTGAGAGATCAAATTAGATAAAAATTGAGAATACTCACTGAATTAAGGGAGTTAATTAGTCAAAGGTCACAGGCAATCTTAAGGGGAGTTTTAGTAGAATGTTGGAGTAGAATATATGGTATAGGTCATTGAAGAACAAAAGAGATGTAAGAGCAGGGAGATACCAAGTGTATACAACTGTTTGTGGAAGTTTGACTACAAATGGCAATTGTAAATAATATTTACTACACATTTGTAAGAGCATAGAGTATACTGGGTACTTCATGTGCATGGTCTCATTGATTCCCTAAAATATCCCTGGCAATGTAGTAACTCCATGTTTATTCTTTCACAGTTGAGAAAACTGAGGCTCAAAGTTATGGATATACTAAATGGTGCAGTTAGAATCTGAATCCATTGTTTCCAGAGCTCAGCTTTTAGAGCACAACCCGATCTTGGCTGTATTTTGAAGGGTGGTGTAGAAGAGAAGGTTGAATATTGAAGGAATTGGGTTAGAATTTCAATGTGTAAAGAAGAGAGGAATTTTCACATGTTATTGGGAATGCAGAACAAGTAATTGTGACTTTAATATAGGTACGATCATTACTTAGGTATGTTTTCTGAGAGAGGAGGAGGAGGAGTGAAAACTCGCTGCCCACAGGAACGGTTGACCTTGGAGAAGAGGAAACAAGGGAGGATGAGAGTAGAACTAGGCAGATTTGGACATTTTTAGTATAGAAGTCAAAGTAGTCACTATATAAATAGACTACATATTCTATAATTTACAAGATCATCTACTTGAAGGTGGAGGATAGATGAGATAATGTTTAGAGTCTCAATAAAGTTTGAGGTCATTGTGGATAGAGAGAGAGAGAGAAAGCAGATGGAAGACATAGTAGGATTGCTAAGTGTTCTGGAGGCCCGTTTGAGGCTGAGACACTGGTTTAATAGAAGTATCAATATGTCATATGTGAGGTTTTCTCTGCCTCTACTCCATAGCTTAGGATTAACCAGAAGAAGTAAAAAGTATAATTCATCCTGGGCAAGAATTTCTCCAAGCATGTGTAATGAATTGTGGACTAGGTTACGGATTTAGATAGTTGGTAAGAGAAGGATGGGATGAAGATGAGTGTTGAGAGACATGGCCTGGGTATTGCTGAGAGATGGAGAAATGTAGAAGAATGCAGATGGAGAGTCTAACAATATGCTCATCTAAATATAGCACCTGCAGGAAGGTTAGAATTGTGGAGGTGATGTCATTTCAAATTGTGATAAGTTCTAGTGGGCAACTTGAGAGGAAGAGGAGGTCATGGGAAAGGAGGTGAGTACCAGGGTGTTGATGTGTTGCTTATGTTGATTCTTGAGCCAGAGGTGGAACAGAGAAGAAGGCAGGAAGCCAGATAATACAATGTGAATAAAGTAGTTTATAAGAGCCCAAAGAATAATAAAGAGGAATATAGAAAAAATCTATCAAAGACTGAGAATTGTCCCATCAGGAGTAAGGGTAAGGAGCTACACCAGAAAGAGGATGCTCCACCTACCACATGCCAATCCAGAATACCTAAAATGTGGGAGAACGGTCAGACTGTGTTGGATAAACTGCGGGAGAGGCATTGTGGACTTATAGTCATTTTAAATTGAAGTGGAGTTTGGAGACATAGAGTTGTCTGGTTTGGGGTGGATATTTCATTGTCTTGATGAAATGATCTGAAAGAAAAATTAGATATTAGAGAATGCATCAGAGTAAGAATGCTCAGTGCATCATAGGTGATGGAATGGACTAGGAGTCTGGGTAGTGACTGTGAGCTAGAGTGCAGATTCTAGGAATATTGATTAGTTACACAGAATTTAGATGTAACCTAGATCAGATGGAAACCTGATGGTTGTATGGTGAGGCTGAGCATTTATTTTCCTCTTGCTCTGAAAGAGAGCCTAGCAGCTTACCATGTGTGGCGCTCACAGTGTTGGAGGGAAGCAGCAAGTGGGCAAGTTCAGGTCACCTGGAGGGTAAAACTTCAGAGCCAGCAACTAAAGGACCTAAGTGTTGTAGGTCAGGGTCTCCCTGGAGATGGTGATCCATGTCTTGTCAGTGTTCCCAGCAGCCTGGGTGGCCAACAGCTGTGAAAAAAAAAAAAGAAGCGCTACCACAAATTTCCTTCCACTTCTCTATTTGTGTACATTTATAATTAATTTTCTTAGGATATATTCCCAGAAAGTAAAATTTTATATTAATGGAAATGGGTAATTTTAAGAGTTTTGGGTATGTATTTCAAATTTCTAATTATGAGATTTCTGCTACTTTCTATGTGCTCTTTCCCCATTCTCCTTACTACATGAAGTTTTAAAAAGTTTAAGACCACTGCCAAAGTAATAAGCCATCCTATTTTTCTTTTCTTTTCTTTTATATTTTTCCCAGTGCTGAGAATTGAACCCAGGACCTTGTGCATGTAAGGCTAGTACTGAGCTATTTCCCCAGCCGTATTTTTCATTTTTTACTAATAAGTCTGAACAAGAGTTTTTTTTTATTGATTTTGTGTATTAATTGTTTATGTGTTTTGCCAATCTTCCAATTGAGATTTTTGCTAATTTTTTTCCAAGTCTTCTTTATATAAATCTTAGTGCTTTGCCTCCTATAGAAGATATAATTTATCGCTTGCCTATGTTTTTCATTTTTATCCTTTGGAATCATCAATATTTTGCATTTTAATGTGAAGAAATATTACCTATTCTCCCAAATTCATCCTCAGGCTGTGTTTAGTCTATGGGGGTACCCCTAGGGGGTACCGACTGGTCTTGCTTTAGAATTCAATCACCAGTATGTAATTGTCAGTGCATCTATGTGCTATTTATAACATTATAACATCGGAAATGGAAAGGAGTCCCCTTTTTCAGCAACCTGTTTTAGGTACAACTTTGGGTATTCAAAGTTATGGGTAGACTCTGGTTTGAGATCCTGGTTCTTTGCTGTGAATAACAGGTGTTCGGCAAAGCATAAGCAGTCATTGGCGTCTTCAGGAGCCTTCTCAGTGGAGTGAGGGCAAAGCCATTTCAAGAGGATTGAGAAAAGAACGGGAAGCAGGAAAATTGAGTTCCTCACCCATTCAGGGAGCAGCTTCAGTGTTAGTGGGACCAGAAGAAAACACATCTCTCGAGGATCTTTTTTTTTTTTTTTTTTTTTTTGTGATCAGGAGCTAAGAAGCAGTTGGTAGGTGGATAAGGATGTATAAATAAAGACAAGTCTAGATTTGGCACATTCCAGACTTGCAGACCTGCACTGTCTTATGCTAGTCATGCCCCACCCCTAAGTTATTTTGAAAAAAATATGGGATTAGTAAAATCTCCTGACTAAAATATATGTGTCATTCTATACTTAATTATTGCTTAACTTAACAATTTTGAACATATGCTTTACTGTAGTTCAGATATTTAATGCCAAGCATTTTTATGTTCTTTTATAATCTGTTCTTTCTAAGTCCCAAATGATAATTTTAAAATGATATTAGTGATCCACTTAAAAGGTTTTTTATGTGTTTGATTAAAAAAGAAAGTTTTTTCCTGAAACCACCACCTTAAAAATTGGAATGTATCACATGATATTCATTATAAATGGTGCTAAGAGTGCTAGGTTAAGTTGGGTCTCTGTCTTTAGGAACACGCAATATAAAAGGAAGAATGTACCAACCACCAGCATGAAAACACAACAAGTTCTATTTCCTCATCTACCTGAAAATAACTGGGTGTACAGTAAATATTTGCTGAAGGATAGCAGCTGGATTTTATCAAGTGGTACAATTAGGTCCCTTCACCTCCTGTGATTTCAGTTCCCTGACTTGGTCTTATACTGTCAGGTCACTTAGCTCTGCTATTGGCTCAGAGTTTGTAAATCTTTTCCAGAAGATCATCTCGCTACACTAAAAGCCACTTCAGCAAACTTCTGTGTCCTCAACTGGATTTTAAAGGCAGCATTGAACATTTTCCCTTCAAGTCCACATTTTGACAGGAGTATTAGATGAATGAGAAAATAAATGCAGGCCCTCTGAGAGCAGAGCTTGCCTGCCATGTACTATTCCTGAGTTCAATCTCTAACAATGCAAAATAATTACTAGGTGGAGGAATATTCAAAGTTCAGAGGAATAATGTAAGAAAATGAGCTTAATGTAATGTGCTGACATTGAGCTGTGTGCTCTTAGGATATGTGCTGTGCTTGTGTGTTTTGCCTATAGGACAATCAGGGAACCTCAGGATTCTTTATATAGACATTCACAGAGCTCTACACGGGTGACATCTGCTGAAGAAGAAAAATTCCTTTTCACCCATCTCTAGGTTCATGTCTGAGGCTCCCATAACAAAGATAGATAAGCGAGAGGGAAATACACAAATTTACTTAATGTATGTTTCACATTATTGGGGGGCACTTCAGAAATGAAGACGCAAAGAAGCAGGGAATTTTGTATATTTTTATACCTTGGATTAATGAAGAGTACGCAACTGCTGGGGAGTACGATTAGACAAAAAGGGGTAGGGTCTAAGGATAAGACACTGAAGGGAACTCACTGAGGTCTGTTGGTTTAGATTAATTTTCCCAAAGTTAACTCTTTTCCTTAGAAATATGAAGTGTTCTTCTATAATGGGGATCTTGTGACTTGCTTCAGAGGAACAGAGTGAAGGCAAGCTAGAACTGACTGCTACAGTTTGAGATAGAACATCCCCTAGAGTCTCATGTTTAAATGCTTGGTTCCCCGTCCTTGGCACTATGCGGAGGTGGTACAATTTTAAGAGGCAGGCCCTAGTAGGAGGTTTCAGGTTACTGAGGGTGTTTACTCAAAGGGAAATAGGGGATACTGATTTCCTCCAGCCTCTGCTTTCTTTTTTGTGTCCTGGACACGAGTTGTAAGGTTTTACACCCCACAGTCTCCACCATGATGTGCAGCCTTGCCACAGGCCTAAAAGCACAGGAACCAATTTGCTGTGGATTGAAACTTCCAAAACTGAGAGCCAAAATATATCTTTTCTTTTATAAGTTGATTTTCTCATTGTATTACAGGAACAGAAAGTTACCTAGTACAGAGACCTTCCTGCTTCTGTGGTTTCTTAATTGTCAAAGTGTCATAAAACTCATTGCACTCAACCAGAGACTCTCAGCTCTGCCTATATCAAAGGTCCTCTGAACATTTATTTTATTTCTACTTAACTCCTGGGCTTTTTAAAACATTTTCCTGACTTTATGCTTGCTCCTTATTGCTAAAGAAGATTTTGCCTTAGTAGTTTTAATCCTTGGCATGCTATTGAGTCTAAAATATGTTGGGCTCTGTACTTCTCTCTTCGCTTCTGAGCATTCCAGGTCCTCTCTGTAAAGATTATCCTTGACTCCAAAGCTTCAGTTTGGCTAGATCTCCTAATGTACCCTTTTTTTGGTATATTTAAAAATAATTCTGATTTTTTTTTGTAATCCTTAAAAAAGGAAGAAAATTCTACAGTCACTTGATTATCTCTTAACAGTATCAGTAGACAGTCAAATAGAGTTTCTTGAATAGGTACTAGTGAAAGGCGTATTTCCAAACTATATGATGCTCAGGAAGAGCATTAACTGTGTGTGTGTATGCATGCACGTGTGTATGCTGTGTAAATAGAAGTGGTAGGACATGATTGAACATAAAGGAGATAGGCTGCCAACTATCTATGAATCAGTCTTCTGATCAGTCTGAGAGCCTGAGAGATGCAGACAGGTTCAGCGACCTGACTTGTTCATTGACTGAGCTGAGAGATTGATTCCTTGCAAAAAGCTGTGCAGGTTGAACTTTTTTTAACTACCACCAGCAAGTTCTTCTGCCTCATTTTCATCAGAACAGAAGGAGGAAATTAAGTCATTGATAAGTTCACTCAAATACTTTGCATTCCTTTGGCGTGATAGATACTGCAGAAACTCGATGTTGATAGGGCAATGGGTAAAAATAAAGATGTGCTTTAGCAACACTATGTTGCAGTAGAATTGAAAGGATATAATGGAAGTGGAAATTATTTTTTTCATTTTCAAAAAGGAAAGATTACTTTCAGTGAGAGAGTCAATAGCATTCATGAATGAAGTTTTATACATGAAGTTAGAGGTTTCAAAATCTAAAATAAAATATATGCTTCCCAAGAACATCATGTGCAACTACTCTTTAGCAACCCTATTCTTTCCTAATAAATGTTCATTCCCAAAGTGCATCATACAAAATGAGACAATAGCGTGCAGTCACATGCACATTATATATTTATTTGTTTTGTGGGATAAGACTCCCTCTACTAAGGCTTGATGAATTAACAACGAGAGAATCTGAGTTCCACAGTTCTCTGATAAATCCAGCACACATCTTGTATTCATGAAAAATAAATGGTGCTTTTCTCCATGTGCTGTTCCTCAACTCTTAAAGGAATTGTGAATTTTGAAAGAACCCCTGTGTCAGAGTGACAGACTATAGTTTAACAGACTAAAACATATGTTAATGTCTTCACACTAAACTATTTGCCTTTTAAAGAAGAAAAATAATTGCTAATGTAACTTTCACCATAGTAAATTTATGAGAAGTGACTGTTCTAAAGAACTGAGACAAATCCTTTTAAAGCAGGAATTAACCAATTAAAACCAGAACTCAACCAATTACAATCTTATGTGCCAGACAGGTACTAGAAATGTTTATAATTATTATATTATTTAGAACTTCCCACTAGCTCACTAGGTACATATTATCATGTGGATGTAAAAAAAAATAAGGAAGTTTAGCTCAGAAAGGTTAAGTAACCAACCCCTCATTATGCAACTATTCAACTCTAAGTCTTTTCAAGAAATGCTGATTATTTTAATGGTATCATCCAACAATGCATTTTACACTTAGATTTTGTCAAAAGAGATAGTAAGCATAATGTAACTTGTTTTTGGATGACTCAACCCACCATATCAAGAAGTTTCTAGGTTGTTTCTAATATGCTGATGACTTAAGAAGAAAGGGTTATGTTATGTGTAGCTACTGTTACACAAAACCACCCCAGCTTATTTTATTTGGGGATTCTAACAGTTGATTTTAATGGGTCCTCTTTTCTTTTGCTCTCAAAACATTGGCCACTAGCAATAAAAGTTATCCTTCATGAAAATTCTACTTCTAATCTTCCGTATACTGGAAAACTAGATAAGTAGATGCACTGCATTTCATACCATCACTGGGGTGCTTAGATACTGAGTGAAAGCCAAAGGGTAGATTCCTCCTTTGCTTCAAGTGCATGGAAGCTCTGCATTGCTTTGCATAGATCTGGTTCCTTTACTTCCTAGATAAATTTTACCAAATGTGAATTCTGGAAGAGAGTTTTATAGTTCAGCTCAATTCTCATCTGTTGCATTTGGCTTCCTTCCTCCCTCCCTCCCTCCCTGTCTTCCTCCCTCCCTCCCTCCCTTCCTCCCTCCCTCCCTCTTTCCCTGTCTCTCTTTCTCTTTCTCCCCCCTCTAACCTGTCTGGTTTCCCCTTTGTATGCTGCATATGCACTACAGTAAGTATCCTAGGGTGCTCTGTCTGTGATCCAAGTATGGTGGGCTCATTGGTTTTTTTTTTTTTATCATTATATTTGTCATATAAACTAGATCTCAATGAACATAAATTCTATTGAATTTTTAGTGCCTATGTTTTCTTATCTGTGCTTCTGTGAAAATGTGCTGGAAATCAAAGACACTAACTGAATCTCCTACAATAAAATTATGATGGCTGCTCTCTTTTGAATTTCTGCATTAGCTAGCAGTTTACAGGCACCATCTCATTTAATCCACATAATAAGAGGGAAGGCGGATGCTGTTATTTTCACTTTAGAGGGGAGAAGCAGGTTCAAAGAAATTAAGTTTTCAGATTTTTTTATTATATTGTAGGGAATAGAATTGAAATTCTTATGTAGCGTTCATGAACTCTAAAACCTATAATTTTTTTATTGTTCCAAACCATACAGTCATTTAGTATGTAGCTATGAATACATATATTGAAATATTATGTAGATTATATATATGATTATATATATTTTTTACACTTACAGTCTATGAATGTCTTTTTGTGTTTGTGTTTGTGTATATCTATACACACACAGAGATAGTGTGAAGATTTGAATCTAGACCAACACAATTAATGCTGTAATAAAGTGAGTCACATGAATTTTTGGTTTCTAAGTGCACATAGAAGTTATATTTGCACAATACTGAAGTATATTGAGTGTATAATGACATTATCTCTAAAAATCAATGTCTGTACCTTAACAAGACTTTATTGCTCAAAAGTGAGAATGATCTGATCCTTTGGTGAAATACAGTATTTTTGTTGGTGGAAGGCTTTTCTTCAGTATTTATGACTGCTGACTGATCATTATGGTGGTTCCTGAAGGTAGGTTGACTTAAAATAAGACAATAATGAAGTTTGCCACATCAACTGGCTCTTTTTTCATGAAATACTCCTCTTAACATGTAATGGTGTTTGAAGAATTTTACTTATAGTAAAATTTCCTTCAATTTTAGAATCAGTTCTCTCAAACTCAGCCACTGCTTCATCAACTAAGTTCACGTAATGTCCCAAATCCTTTGTAGTCATTTCAACAATGTTCACTGCATCTTCACCAGGAGTAGATTCCACCTAAAGAAAACACTTTCCTTGCTTATCTATAAGAAGCAACTCTTCATGCATTGCTTTTATTACAGTAATTCAGTGGCATCTTTCACATCTAATTTTTATTTCTCTGGCTCTTTAGATCATATGTACATTTAGTTCTTTCACTGAAGTCTTGAACCCTTCAAAGTCATCCATGGGAGTTGGAATCTACTTTTTCCAAGCTATTAATGTTGATATGTTGAACTTCTGCCATGAATCACAAATGGTTTTAGTGGCATCTAGAATGGTGAATCCCTTCAAGATTTTTTTCAATTTACTTTGGAATCATTATCTCCAACATAAGTAGGAATTATTAGCTATCACTTAGTAATCATTATCTATAACATCAATAACCTTAAGAGTGTACTTGCTAAATAACCAAGAATTATAAAACAAAATTACTCCTTTATCCATGGGCTGTTCAATGGATGTTTTGCTACGAAGCATGAAAACAACATGAGTCTTATTGTATATCTCCATCAGAGTTCTTTAGTGATCAGGTACATTGCCAGTGAATAGTCATATTTTGGAAGGAATATTTGTTTTGTGAGCAATGAGTCTTAACCACTTAAAAAATTTAGGAAACTTCTACTATGAACAGATGTTCTGTGACTCAGGCACAGAAAAAGTAGATTTAGTGTAACCATTAAGTGCTTTAGGATGTTTGAAGTGATAAGTGAAAATGAGTTTCAACCTATAGTCACCAATTTCATGAGGTCCTACCAAGAGATTTGAAGCTTTGAAGCAGGTATTGACTTCTCTTCTCGAGCTATGGCATAGTCTTCCAGTATAAGACTGTTTCTTTGACCTTGAAAACCTGTTGAATGGTGCCATTATCTTCATCAATGACCTTAGCTGGTTCTTCTGGGTATCTTATTGAAGCTTCCATGCCAGGATCTGATACTTCATCCCGTACCCTCAAGTTATGGAGATGGCTTCTTTTCCTGAAGTCTCATGAACCAACCTCTTCAAGGTTTAGGTTTTTCTCTTGAAACTCCCTCACCTCTCTCAGGCTTTCCAGAATTAAAGAGAGTTAGACCCTTTGTGTTAGTCATTTTTTTTTTTTTTTTGCACTGTGACCAAAATATCCAATGAGGAAAACTTAGAGGGAAGAAGTTTATTTTGGCTCATAGTTTCAGAGGTTTAGTCTGTAGTTGGCTGACTCCATAGTTCTGGGCCTGAGGGAGGCCGAACTTCATGTTAGAAGGGAATGGCAAAGAAGAGCTGCTTAGGTAATGGCAGTCAAGAAGCAAAGAGAGCAATTGAGGTGCCAGAGACAAGATGTAATCCCCAAAGACATACCCTCAGTGACCTACTTTTTCTATCCATACCCTACCAACCTCCAGTTATGACCCAGCATGGTAGTTACTTTAACTCTTTATCCATCAAACAGATTAATCCACTCACTGGGTTAGAAATCTCATAATCTAATCATTTCACCTATGAACATTCCTGCATTGTCCCCCACAGGAGTTTTCAGGGAATACCTCATATCCAAATCACAACAGCTTTACTCTGGATTAGGCTTGGGTTTAAGGGAATATGGTGGCTAGTTTGATCTTTTATCCAAATGACTAAAAGTTTCTGTATCAGAGGAATAAGGCTAGTTTGCTTTCTCATTATTTGTATATCCATTGGATGACACTTCCGATTTCCTTCAAGAACTTCTCTTTTGGAATCACAGCTTGGTCAACTGGTGCTAGAGCCTTGGTTTTCAGCCTCTCTCTGCTCCCAATACGTGCTCTTCACTAATTTAATCATTTCTACCCCTTGATTTAAAGTGAGAGTTACATGATTATATCCCCTCACTTGGACATTCAGAGACAACTGTGAAGTGATTTGATTTGCCTATCTTCAATATTGATGTGTTTCAGTGGACAGAAAAGCTGAGGGGAAGGAAATGACCTGGGCGATGCTTGGACAGCAAAGCAGTCAGGACACATTAATTGATTAAGTTTGCCTTCTGCTGTAGTAATAGTTCATGGAATCCCCAAAGAGTTACAATGTGGAGGTAAAAAAAAAAAATCACTGATCACAAATCACCTCAAGAGACAGGATACTATTTAAAATATTTGAAACATTATGAAAATTACCAAAATGCTGTACAAACACATGAATTCAGCACATTCTGTTAGAAAAATGGAGAGAATAGATATTCTCAATGCAGGGTTGCCATGAACTTTCTATTTGTTAAAAGAATGTAGTATCTCTGAAGCAAAACAAAAGGTGAAAAGCATATGTACATGAATTTGTATATTTATACCCAGATTAAAATAATAGATAGATGATGGATAGATAAATAGGTAAGTTAACAATTGAAGCCCTACATATAATCTTGAGGAAAGATCTGGAGATATAATTTCTTTATGGTTTTCTTTTGGACATGTGTCATGAAAGGGTAATGAATCCCTCTGAAACATAACTACTCTGAAAAGAGCAAGTCAGTCTGGCTCAAAATGCTGTCCTGTACTTGATCCATGAAGAGTAATTGACTGATGAGTTGAGAGAAAAATGAGGAAAAGAATGACATTTCATATTGGACTTTGACTTTAGAAATGGAATTCTCTCTTTTTTAAGATAGCTTTTCTTTTCTCCTTATTCCCACAATGAGCTTAACACCCTCACTACTTTTCATTTTCCTCTCATTAGAGGAGAAAGGTTAGTGGTTTTTAGATATTAGGGGTGGTGGGAGAGTAGTGAGTGTGACCATAGAGGGATAGTAGAAAGGATTCTGTGGGATGATATAGTGGATGGTATGTCTTGATCATGTAGTGGCTGCACAAATCTGTACATTTCAAAACATTGAATATAGGTACACACACAAAAACGAGGACATGCATAATTGATAAAATTAGAACATACTTTGGTCTATCCCAAGACTAATTCTTGTTTTTTATATTGCATTAATGTACTGGTAAATTTTCTATTACCATAAGAAAATTTCTAAGGCAAGCTAATTGTGTGATGAAAAAAAATATTTATTTAGTTTGTAGTTTTGGAGGGTGAAAGTACAAGATTGGACCGCCCCATTGGTTTGGCCTTTGGCAAAGGTCTGTGGTGGATGGTGTGACAACACTGGGAACAAATGTAGGAGGGAGAGATTATAATCAAAATAGAAAGTCAGAACACCATTCAAAGGTAGGTCTTACTCTTTTAAAAACTAGCTGCTGTTAGAACTGAGTTAGTTCCTTTCCAGGTTAGGCACTCAATGATCTATGAATCTCCTCTTTGGTTCCGCTTCTTAAAGATCCCATTACCTCTTAACATGGCCACACAGAACCAATTCTTGAACACATGAGTCCTCGGGGACACACAACATCTATGCACATTATGTGGAGACTGGACTCAGGGTATATAAGACTTCCATGTGCATTTTTGGCAATTTTTTTATGAACATATTTTTATTTCAAAATAAAAATTTATAAAAAGGGTACCTGTTCCTTTTTTTAACCAATGTGTTGATTTTCACTCACCATGAATTGTCAGGTAATGCTGACACATGTGTACATTTTAATCAAAATCTTCTGCATTTCTCACCTTGAGTCTATGACATGTGAGAATTGGCAGGAACCAAACCTATTGTATTCTTTTCTGCTTCTAAAACTGATGATGATAATTAAAATATTTAAACATACTTAATTTGAAAAAATCAATTCTGATTTCTAAACCTCAGGTACACAGGGAAAATATAAACAGACAAATCCTGTTGTGGAAGAAATCATGGGAAACAATTTATGAAAGTTAACAGAACTTGTGCAGGTGAGACTGGTTCCTAAGTATTTCACCTCTAAACCTAATGCTATTTTTATAAAGGGATATGTTGTGATAATGGACCTCTGATAACCCTGCACCACACAGCTCTCTTCATCACAGCTTCTCAAATGGCCACATTCTATTAAAGTGTATTTAATTTGAATTAGCAGTAAATCAACAGTATATTGTTTGGTTCAAAAGAAAGAAGCTTTGCACTTGTGGACCTGGGTGAAAATCCCTGTTATGCTATTCATCCAAGGGGACTCCAATTTCTTCATCTGTTAAAATACTTTAGAAGCTTCTATCTCTTAGGACTATTCTGAATAGTGCAAGAGCTAACATTCTCAAAAACTCTCATCAATAAATGGCATTAGCAGATATGAACAAAAATTAAGCTTCCTCTTTATGGCACTTGCCATCCTCATCTATAATATAATATAGCCAGAAATCCAGAAACATATAAGAAAAGTTCCTCAAGTTCCTGGTCATTAAAAACGAAACAAAACCAAACCAAACCAAACAAAAACAAAAACAAAACTTCATGGAACATAGACATTATCATTATTCACAGAGATCCTAAAAAATTTTACTTCTATTCTACTTGTATATCCATACATTCAACAAATACCAATCGAATACCCACTATCTGTTTGGGGATGGGAAATACAATGATAAGACAGTGTCATTCTAGATTTCTATTGTTTCTATTTCACAACTAATTATTGAGTGCCAGTATATGCTGATCACATACTCCAGCGTGGGGATTGATCTTTGAACAAGTCTTGGTACATGGTCACATGTCAGGTGTAACCTAGCAGTTGCAGTAATGTAGGATAAGTGAGAAGGCTCCTAAGTGCAGAGTATGGGAGCTCCGTAGTAAGAATCAAGGGCACACAAGGGAGGACCAGCTAATTAGACATGAAGAGTGGGAGATGATTCCAAATGTTTATGAAAAGAGTGACATTGAGATTGTGATCTTGAAGATGGAGGAAGGAGGAAGACAGGAAAGAGAAGGAGACAGACGTAAAGTTAGGAGAGGATGAAGTGAGTCATGGAATATCCAGTAAGAGAAGGTCATGTTCAAAATCAGTGAGTAACAGCATATTCAAGTACACTAGAAGGGAAAGAACTTGTGTGAAACGGAAGCGCAGAATGGGTAAAGTGTTGGAAGTAAATCTGGAAATAGAAGCTGGGCCTGCATCATGAAGGGCCCTGTAAGCAACAAGAAGAAATTTAACTTTGATACTGAAGATGAAGGGAAAGCAGTGAGTAGCATTAAAAAGCTGGGAGATAAAATCATATTTGTGCTTTTTTTCTCTTATTGCATTCCCAAATCCACACAATACTGTTACATGTGTTTCAATCTTTAAGCATGGGAGAATAGAAACTTAAAACTCAGAAAAAAATCATAGGCAGTTGAAACCAAAAATATAAACGAGGGACATACCATTTGAAAAGCTGAGGCACCTGCATCTTTTCGTTTCTTTTTTTATATTAAACATATCTATGATTATTTAATAATCCTACATTGTGTGATCATGAGGGCTGGAACTAATAAATTATTTTTTGAATGACTGAGCACATGGAGGAAACCATCATATAAGTCTTGTTGGCCTTTATGGCAAAATTGTATTATAGCAGAGTATAATGTTAATAGACATAAATTGTCTATAGAGCTTTAAAATTATATTTAGAGCATTCCAATTTAAAAAAAATGGCGAATTATTTTAGAAAATCTGAAAATGTGCATACATGTCTCTATATATACATATTTACATGTATATATATGCGTGTGTATATATATATATCTGTATGTGTGTGTGTGTGTGTATATATATATATATATATATATATATATATATATATAGTCTTTTTGTACACAAGTAGGTAAATTTTAACTTAACAAGAAATTTGGATGCTCTGAATTTTATATCCAATAATTCCATAGAGCTAGAAGTTTTTATAATTATTTTAGAATAATATTTTAGAAAAGTATATTCTCCTGATTTGTCCTTTCCATTAAGCTTTGGAACTTATGAACTAGGTCTATTATCAATTCTAAAAAATTATGTTGTCTGTTAAAATATTTTTTTAAAATTTTCACTTAAAATCCAACTTCCATTGTGTCTTATGCTTAAATGTCTCAGACCACCTATGATGATGATTTGGGGCATTAATACTCATGCATTGAAATCAGCTATCTCAGTGTTATTGCTGTTCAGGGTATTACAGTAAAATGAAACAGGAAGAGAGCAATTCCTGTGTTTCCCTTAAATGCATGAGAAATAAGTGTAATCAGTTGAAGTGTGTCCCATTGGGAATTCATCCACAGCCACAAACCCCTGTAGGAAAATTAGTCTACATCAGCCTCATTTAAACACACTGAAATCTAGCTCTTAAAAGAGAATGTGGAAACAACAATTAAAACATCAAGGCATTTTATTGCAAAAAGTATCAGAATTAAACATCTGTCTTATTCTTTGTCAAAATAACGAGTCATTCAACTTAATCATTTATATTAATTAAAAATATATATGTATATATGTGTATGTATATATATATATATATATTTTTTTTTTTTTTTCTCTATGAGTAAATGATTCTGCGTCTTGCTTGTGATTCTGGTGAGATTGCTTGTATTTGTTTGTATTGAATTCTAAGATGCAGGTTTGTTTCTTAATTTTACAGCAACGTGGACAAACGAAGCATACCCCCTTGTCCTTTCCAGTGAGACAAGCACCACAATCACTGACACCAAGCAAATGACTCCCCTTTTAAAAGATCAGTGCTGGACAGCTTGTGAAGGGTATTTTTTTCTGACTTCCTAGTCCCTGCAAGGTTGGTCACGCTGCTCTTGTGCATCTGGAATGTTGCTTACAAGTGCTACATGCATACATCGTTAATATGTTATGGGCATGCACCATTATCAGAATCATTATCACTTCTCCCTTTTATGCTGCTATGCACTTTTTAATGAACTTTAACTTCTAAAACACCATTAAATGCAAAATAACATGAGAATATAATTTTATGTTTGTACTGAGGAAACGGAGACAATGAGTTTAACAGATATACTCTCACTCACAGTTGGGAGAAAGATCAAATTCATGAATTCTGTGAGCAAAACAAAATAAACTTAGACAAACATGACAATGGTTGAAGTGAAAAGCAATTTTATGTGGTAAAACTACATCAGTGAAAGCCACTTAAATAGCATTTCATGCTGTTCTTCATGATACTTTGCTTTTCATTTTTCCTCAAACAATATAATAATGTTTTTAGAGTTAATTTCTTTGAAAATAAAATTTCCATTCTATAATGCTCTCATTTTTCACAAAATAGTAAATGAAAAACCATTCAGTATTTTCTGGTATTGTATTGATAAACTAAAGATACCTTTAAATTCTATTAATCTGGTGGAAATATAGTTAATTTGAAGAAATTTGATCCTTTATAAATAAAATAGTCCAGGGAAAACTAAGGAAAATCCTTCATTTTTCTAAAATATGGCATCACACAGTTATATTTTCCAGAACTTATCACCAATAAGCATATCTTTAATGGTCTGGATTGTGGCTGTGCCCTTGAATGCCTTCATCAATTTGACTAACCCATGGTTAACTAGGATTATGAAAACTATTCCCTGACATGGTTAAATATTGGTTTTATTTTGTATTTTTGTATGAGAACAAACAAACCTACAGGATACTTGCTTTTATATCCCTTAAATAGCTGAATTTCTCCAATGGGGTTTTTCAGTTTTTAGAGATAGATGCAAATAGCTACTCATTCTAATATTTTTTGAAGGCATAAAAAATTCCAAAGAAGAGCCAAGAATTAGGAAACTTCAACTCTAGTGCCAATTGCTTTTTAAAACATATGTAATATACCTCTATAGCAAAAGTGACTTGAGTATTGTGTTAGTATTGAAGATTTGATTTTTCAGAATTGTTAGGAAGCCAACTTTCTGTAAAATGAAATGATTTTGAACATAAACAGCACCTAATAATAAACTTATTATCATCATTATGATTGCTATAATTTACCATGTGCTAATTAATTATAACCCAGAGAGGGTGAAAAACACTGTAGCTTTCACATACTTTATCTCAAATGCTAGAGGAGGACACTCATACTGAGTCTGATAGAAATTATTCAACAACTAGTCTTACTTCTACTAGGACAGAATCAGTATCCTTATCCTTGAGAACAATTATGAAATTCTTAAAAGTTTTTTTTAACCCCCTCAACATAGCTGGTTAAGAAATTACTTTCTTAATATGGAATCCTAGTGACAAGTTTGTAGACTCAATAATTAAGTTTTTCACTCTTAAGCCCATATTTAAAACCTTTCTGTGCCTGGTGGTAGCTCACTGGTAGAGTTCTTGCCATGCACGTGTGGGGCCTCAGGTTTCATCCCCAGCACAAAAAAATAAATAAATAAATAAAAAAGCGTCGGAGAGTGAAAAGAAAAGAAAAAATTAAAAAAGGAAAAACCTTTTTTCCTCCCTTTTTATACTCCAAATAGAACCCTTCATAAACTAAAATGTGTGTACCAGGCTCCTAAGATCAGAATAACATGAGGGCTTTAAATCGTTGAACTATAAACAGTTCAAAACATAATATTTTCCACACTTGTTGAGCAGTCTTTTATCCTTATTACCACTAGGAGTATCTCAGGGGCTGCCTTTTTCTTCAGGCTCAGCCTCCTTTGTGGTCTTCAGCTCTCTTTCTTCTCTGACCTCTGCTCCTCTTTCTTATCTCTGATCTTCCTCCCCAAGGCCTGTTAAAGTAATTTTCAAAGCCACATAACTCTCTCTTGTTTGACCATCTGATTCCAGATCATCCCCTGGGGACTCCCGGCAGCGCCCATGAAAGCAGACTGTTGAGGACTTTCTCTAAACATAGACCTCTCCAAGAGAGAAACTTTGAAACCAGTGGTTAAAATAATTTTTTTTAAAAAAACCATTTATTTGTTTTAATTTGTTATACACAACAGAAGAATGCATTTTGATTCAAAGTACACAAATGGAGCACAATTTTTCATTTATCTGGTTGTACGCAAAGTAGAGTCACACCATTCGTGTCTTCGTATAAAATAATGCTTCCCCCAAGCCGACGGAGAAGAGTCCTTTCCAATGAGCATGATTATTATTATTGACATTTTGCAGATGAGGAAACTGAAGCACCTCACTGTTTAAGTAGCAGTCTGCAGGGTTGTTGGCTAATGACCTGGAGAGTCAGGCTTGCCTCTATTAATTTTTGGTTTGCCCTCATATCATGCCTTAATTTCTGGTTCCCACTTAGACTTGATTCTTTTTCTTTTGCCTATGTCTTTACCCATAGCTGACTCTGTATTTATTCCAGAAATTCTCTTGCTAGCTTTTTCTTTCTTCGTATCTGAGTTCAACTTCATGGACTATTTTCAACTTCCCTGTTAAAAGAAATTCCATATCTACCAAATATGTGACATGTGTCAATACTGATTTGATTAGTTAATCCATACAGAAATGCTTTATATACTATAAAACTCTCACAAAATAGCATTATTGATGTTCAAATATGCTACATATACCTTATTTAATCAATAAAGCCCACAAGAATCAGTTGAGAGTCTTCAAACTAAATGAAAGTTTAAAATAAATACCTTCAGTTATAACTTTTGTGATTTAAACTATCAACACTTATACTAATTTATTATCACAGACATCTAAAGTAATTATATTACTAATTTTAAATAACATTAGGAACTATGCCTAAATGGAGCCTGGAGAATGATCAGAAGGGATGTCCCATAATTTATGAATTGACAGCTTATGCAATGGCTATTTTCATTATGTGTATGAGTTGGACTTTCTTAGGAAGTCAAAAAACTTAGAAGTAAATCTGTCCATCATTTTTCTCTGAGCTATATCAGAGATTAAGATTTCATGATCCTTGAGTTCCAAACAAAGATCCTGCTAAATTAAAACAAAGCTAAACTAAATATTCTTGGGACTAGGGACAGGGTGGGTTGAAACCCAGCACCAATAAATAAATAAATAAATAAAATGAAAGGAATCTGCAGTTCAGAGACATCTATACTTTGGATGAACCCAGTGAAAGAAACAGAAAAGTATTTGGTAGCAATTGATTTCTGAGAAGATGACTTAATTCTTTATTTACTTTGTTTGTAATATGAAACAGTTAAGATCTAGAACCTCACTACTATAATGAACTTTTGATTTAGTAATCAATGTTAAGGGTAGTGGTCAATGAACACACATATACCTCTATGCATATCTATATATCTATATATCTATATCTATATATCTCTACTTATCTATATATGTGCCGAGACTATGTGACTCCTCCATCTCCTAGACCTAATAGAATCACTGAAAAGGGCAGAGACATCTAGCACATAATCTAATCGCTGAAATAGTATAACCCAAATGTCTTGTTACAGGAAAATGAAAAACTCTGATTCTTCTATAAATTCTTAAAATACAACATGACAGCCTGAAAGGTAGGATTATATTAAAATTACAGAGTCATTATGCTCTTTATCTTTTTTTTTTTTTAATTTTGGAAGAGGAAATGGGATAAAGAGAATAAGCTTTTATAGTAAAAAGAGTTTTAGTGTAAGATCAAGGCATGCCTAGATTTTTGGGGAGGCTGACAAGAAAAAACTATAATTTTTTAGATTTATTTTCCCATAATTCTGAATATTGCCCCAGTTGAAATTCTCAATTTTTCCCTTTTTCCAATAAGTCTGTTCTGGAAAGGATTCAACATTATACAGTTGGTTAGTTGAGCCTTTAAGAAAATGGACTGATCTGCTTTGGGTCAGAGGAAGATTTGACTGGGAGGGCAGAGGCAGACATGGGTTGCTGACATTTTACTTTTGTGTATAAAAAGCACTGGAGTATAACAATCAAGAGAATTGCTCAGAGCAATTGATTCTACTCCATTTTTTTGCTACTACTATGTGCTATTCTCTTATAAACTCACATTAGAAACTACCAGATTAATTCTCTAAACAAAGATACAGAATATTTAAGTGAATTGCATATAAAAAAGGCCAGTGGTCATTTTCTAGATTTGTATTGCCTTCAATATGACTGATTTGATCTACATTAACAAATATCTTCCACCTAAAATGCTGTAACAATTCAATTTTGTATGACGTAATTCCCAACACCTAATTACAATGACATACAAGCAAATGCTAAGAACAACTGGGATTCCTAGAAGTGCTGTGGACCACAAAGAACATAACAATTTTTTTTTTTTTTTTTGTATTCTGCTTCACCTATAAAAGGTTCAAGAGACTGCGTGATGGAATGGAACTCAGAGATGAAAATGCTCACTCCATCATCTAAAGAAATAATAAATGTGGCAATATACTTTCTAAGTAATTTGCTTTGTAATGACCTTAGGTGTGAGTCACATTTGAATTGCAGTCTGTATACATTTTAACTTTTAGTTATTGGAAAATTATAAGCAAAACTATCTTGCATACAAATATTATCCCTCATTGTGTTCTTTAAGCATAACCAAAACCACAGAAAACTAAATTGACAGTGATAAGGCTAACTTTTCTCCTCATAAAGAAAACAGAAAGCACAACAAAAATGGTACATGAAGAAGCTCAAGACAAATAGAAGGTGCCTTTCAGTTAAACACTCTGTCAATCATCTGCTCTTTGACAATAAAACCAGAAAATGGAACTTAAAAGCTCCCATCACTTTATGATCCATTAAGAAGATCTTCTTGAACTTGGAAAATCATGAAAAATACTTGGAGAATCAATGGATACAGATATGGACTTGAACAGACACATTGATACATTAGCTCATGGGAACCTGACTTGTTGGGTACAGATGCTTTGTGTGAACCGTGACCAAGCTGGATGAGAGAACCTCAGGTTCTAAATCTGGTTCTGTTTCCAAACAGTCTAGTTTGCCCTGCTTTCTCCTCCATACTGCTTTAACATTAAAATGTGATCCTGCTTGAGGAAGGGCATGAAAGTATGGAAAGTGCTAGCAGCAAAGTGTAGAAAGAGCAACATTCAAAGTAGAAGAGACATTTAACGTCATGAAGTCCAATCTTAGGTTATAGGTGAGTCCCAGAGATTCATGATTTGCCCCAGGCAGCTTGAAATTTAGTGGCTAGCATTCAGCTCTTCTGAGACATGGTCCAGATATGTTTCAGGTTATTTTTTTTTTCAGAAATTGATTTTATTTAATTTTTTATGTAGTGCTGAGGACCAAACTCAGTGCGTCTCACATGCGAGGCAAGTGCTTCACCGCTGGGCCACAACCCCAGTCCATTTTTCAGGTTATTTACATCAATCCATAATTCGTAATATTATCAATGTTGTTATTAATATGTTACTGATAAAATACAAAAAAAATGTCATTTAAGAATACTACTGACCACATCTTTCTTTGTGAAATCTTTTTTTCTTTTTGACACTCAATATCCTGGTTCTTCTCCAATTCTTGTCTCTTTCCTTTATCAAATATCACCAATTGCATCCAGGAGAATCCTACTAGAATGAATTCTCAGCTTTACGATTGATTCACTTCATACTCTCATGGTTTCAAATGTCTCCTCCAAGTGGATGACCACAAAATTTAAACATTCAATGTTTTAAAATTTAAGTGTCAATGCAACATACAGATAGATGTTCCATTAAATATCAAAATCTTAACAGCTTTAGACATCAGCAACTTTGGGATGGAGAGGACAATGAGTAATAACTTGAAAAATCTGAAGGAATATGACTTTCAATGTAGATTTCCTAATATAGCCAAATGACTAAACAAATGGGACTAATTAAAATTCATGGTATATTCAGACATGGAAAGAGTAAAAGTAATTAACTTTCAGTGCATCTTCTCTTTAGAAGTATTGAGAGAAGGAGTTCCGGCAAAATAAAAATAAGTGAATAAATAAAGATACAGGATGACAAAAGAGAGAGTTTGGAGAGAGCAGTAAATCAAGTGCCAGGAAGCAAGCTGTGCTCAGCCAAAAGAGCTTCAGTATAATTTGGGCTAGAAGAACAGAGGCTCCAGAGAGAAGAAATGTACTTGATAGAGTAACTGAAGTAGATGATTGTTGGGAAATATTAGATAGCATTCTTGTAATTAGTGGAACATGTGAAAAAATAAAATGAGAAATCAAAGGAGAAAGATGGTAACAGTTATGTCCTGGAAATCTAAAATTGAGCACAAATATGGTCCTCAATGGCTCAACTCCTTCAGCCCCAGGCCACTCCTCCCTATGGTCAGGTAGTGACTTCTTAACCTTGGGTATCATTCCACCATGGAGACCACTGAAACTGTGTCCACTCAGTCTCACTTTAATCATTAATGTAGCCTTTGTTCTCATGGTTTGCAGCTTCATTAAGTACAAGCTGAAATTTTTGTGAATTTTCAAATCCTAATGACAATTATTATTTTTTCTATAATTATCAACCAAAATATAATTGCAATTGATTATTGAATTAGCAATAGGAGTGCATATAACCATGATATTGCAAATAGTGTGTTCTACTTTAACCAACTGCTATGACAGAATCTTGTTGGGAGGAGGGATTGGAAGACAGAGTTAGAACTGGAACTGTTGAGTGTAAGAAAGCTGATTCTGCATTTGGGAGAGGATTACTTAATGTGAGACCTGAGAGATGTTAAGTGCAAGTTCACAAAAGGACCCACTGGGCATATTAAAGACTGGTGGTTGTTTTGAAGACAACGAGTTACAAGTAAAGGAAGATTTTTGATAGAACCAAAAGATCCTTTGGAAGAATATGAAGCAAGAGTCTTTAAAGTGGGACATGTGCTTTGGGAAGGGGAAGAAGACATTAGAACTACAATTTATATTTGTTCGTTTTTATTACTTTTCAAAGGTCTGTTGGCAAATTTTTCATAATAACTACTTAATTTTATGGTGCACATTTAACTGTAAGTTAACATAACTGCCTGAGTATGTATACTCCTTTTTTGTTTGTTTGTTTGTTTTTTGCTATCAATGAAATGTTCAAAAAAGATTTGGGAACTACTGATGCTGACACTGGTTTGACTGAGGTATAAGAGCAAGGAAGTGGCAGCCAAGCAAGACACAGATTCATGCCCTCCGATGAAAGAGGCAGGAGCCATGGCATGGAGAAGGGGACTAGATGGGGGTCACATTCTGCAGGTGTACAGTCTCCCTGACAGACATGGACATCTTATTTGTGATATGCTATCTCAGTTCACTTAGGCAGGTGTAAAAAAAATACCATAGAGTAGGTGCAATACCTGGAAAGATCAAGATCAATTTTTTGTATGTTGATGGCTGACATGTTAGTTCCCACTTCTATAACAACAACTACCTGAGATAAACAACTTATGAAGAGAAAAAGGTTATGTGGTTCATGGTTTCAGAGGTTCTAGTCCATCATTGATTGACCCTGTTGCTTTGGACTTGTAGTATCAAAGCACGTGGCCAAGTAAAACCATTCACCTCATGACCAGAAAACAAAAGAGAGAAAGAGAAGGGGGCTGGGGTCCCACAATCTCCTTCCAGGGCATGTCCCCATTGACATAAAGCTCCCAACTAAGTCTACCTCTTAAAGATTCCAACACTTCTCAACAGCACCACGACGGAGACCAAACCTTTAACACATGGGTCTTCTGGAGAACAATCCAGATCCAAACCATGGCCACTTGCTTCCTTACAATGACATTCCTCTCACTGTAACTTTATATAGTGGAGAAATGGAGAAGTCTTTCTCAGTTCTCTTTTATAGGATCCCTAATTTCTTTCATGAAAACCTTGTGTTTACGTCCTAATCACCTTCCAAAAGACTCATCTTTTAATACTGTCACCTTAGAGTTTGGGAATTCAACATAAGAATTTGCAGAGGGGATAATATTTATTCCAATGTATTCTATCTCTGGCTATGGCCAAATTCATTTTCTCACACCCAAAACGTATTCATTTCATCCTAACAGCCTCCTAAGTCTGAACTTGATCCAGTATCAAAATCTAAAGTCAACAGCCTCACTTAAATATCATGTAAATCAGAAGGTTATGAGTGATCCTTAAGACATAATTTATCCTGATGCAAATTCCCTTCATTGCCCAGCTATGAACTTGTGAAGTCAAATAAGTCATGTGCTTCCAAAGTGCAAAACTGAGATGGGCAAAGAGGCATTGCCATTCCACTGTTGGCACACATCAGTGGTTTACCACCCTTTATTGTTGTATACTTTCCCTTGATGATGTTGTACCATGATTTTCTAATAATTTGAAAAGGTGTGTGAGTTTTTAGTTGGAGCAATTAAAAAATCATGGCCTTTGAAATTATCTCATGTCTCCTGAATAATAAGACAAATTATCAGTTTGACTACAACTCTAATTGAAAGATCTGCTATGCATATCCCTCATATTGTTTTCTTTTAATTCAGGGAGAAAATATAAAATTTAGATGTAAAATATATGCTTCAAGAAGTTTATTTTTATAATCTGATATGTGAATTGATCAACAGGTTTCAGTTGATTTTACAAAGAATGCATCCTGAAATTTGCTCAAACCTGAACCATTGGGCTTTCATTATAATGATCTTGTGCCTGTGTGTGTGTGTGTGTGTGTGTGTGTGTGAGAGAGAGAGAGAGAGAGTGTGTGTGTGTGTGTGTTTATAAGGTGAACTCCCTGAGGGCCAGGGCTGATGGGTCATTGTCTGGGTCCCAGATCATACCTAATGATTTTATTGAATGAAATAAAATTCCAAAAATCTAATGTCCTTGAGAGCAGCTACTTTCCATGTTGGCATTAGGCATGCAGGTGTTCTGATCTCAAGTTTCTCCTGGCTGGAGAAGCTGATCAACTGTCAGTTAAATGAATTTTAAAGACCTAAAGGTTGGGCTGGTGGCAAGGTGATCAGCACCCCTTGCTCCAAGGCAAGCTGTGTTCCCCAATGAAGCTTTTAGCCTTTTCTAAGTTTTTATTTTTTTTCCCTAGTATTTTTATATACTGGTATCTAAATTAGAGATCAACAAATAATTTTTTTAAAAATTTTAGATAGAAACTGTAAAAACATAACTGGTTTATATTACTTATTACTCCACTTGGAAATTTAGATTTTTTAATACCTTTGTCATCTTTCTTTTAAAAAAAGAAGAAAATGAAAGAAGAAACCATCGCGTTGAAAGAAGCAATGATTTTCACCTACAAAAATGCTACTTTATAGATAAAATTCATTTGCATATTACAAATAGCTAAGTCTCTAGTCTAACAAGTGTACTGTATAGGTTTAGATTCTTTTCTGGGCATTTGGAAGAGCATTAAACATCAATAAAATTGATATATCCAAGTGGAGCTTTTAATATCCAAAGCCCATTATCACTCTGGAGCAAAGAAGGTAATCTTTTGAGATAAAATGGCCTCATAATACTTTCCCAGAGCATAGGAAAGAAGAGTAATGCTACACTTAAGCATTCTAAAATTATTAAGGAGTCTCAACTTTCTTTTGTGATGTGGAATATGAAGGCCTACATGGAAATGACCACTAATATGAAAACTCATAAAACCTTTTCTGCAAGATTTTGTATGGACTTAGAATATAATTTAACAATGTCATCCTTGAGTTTGTGGAAGGCAAAACTGTTGCTATTTAAATGCAACATTCTTAGTTTTTCTTCTTCTTTTCTTTTTCTCTTTTCTCATCTGTTGTAGGAAATTAAATGACAGAAACTAGAACATTTTATGCCCCCAATTTCATTTCATCAGAAATATCTTCTGTAAGCAAAAAGAGAACATTGGCTACTTTGCATGTTATAAATGTTGTGGCTCAAGGCTGGTACATTGAGCACTGTATATCCCAGAGTTAGCAGGCTGGAGGAAACTGGGAACAGAAAAATATCCCCAAAATAGTTCTGTAGCAAAACAGACTCTCTTATTGGCAGCCTGTTTATTCCTTTTCTACATTTATTCCTACTCCAAAACAAGGATTTAAAATTTTTTTAAAGCTACGGGAACACTGATGCTTAGGCTTTCCTGCTGCATTGAAAGCTTTTCTTCATCTAAGCTCACAAAATATGGCAACAGGAATATTGCAAGTACTGTTTCTCTTCCCTTCTGCCATCCTCTTGTGAAGGTTTTAAACCTATCCAAGCTGAGCTGTTATTTTTAATATCAACCCTCTCTTTCTAAAATAACCTTTCAAAGATTTTTACGTGTAAATGAATCACTTGGGTTCACATAAGCATATAGATTACAATATTTTTTTTTCTCTGCAAAATAAATAACACAAATAAGATTAAAGGATAAAATTGTTTGGTTTACATTCACTCTGGATGAGAGATCTGGTCCAAAATGCTTAAGACAAATTCTAGCAACCAGCCAGCTGATAAACTCGCACAAGTTCTTCTTTTTCTAATTCAAGATTTCTCTTCATTGGGAAAAACTCTAGAATTGACTCTCTGGAATGAATTTGTATGAATGGTTTGGCATGTTTTTGAATGGTTTCTTACTGAACGGGGCAAGTATATGAGTATGGTATACTGCACCTGTTATGTGCTAGCTTAAAAATACCGCCAAGTGATATAAAAAGGCAATTTTACTGAGTAGGAATCAGCATTGATAATGATATTAATATTTCCAGTCAGGAAAATCTGAATCAAGCATGTGTTAGAATAGTAAATGGAGTTAACTGGCACTCTTGTGACCATAGATCTTCTTGGTGTGTATTATTTCAGATATAAAAAACAGAAACCCATTAATAACCATTTTTGGATTTTTTTCTCATATCACCAGATGATTTTGCCAAGTTATGCTGGATAGTGTCTATGAATAATTGGGAACAGTTAACTTTTCTTCAATTAAAGAGAGATGAAGTGATATCATTCTATAGGGAATGAGTACATTATTGGAATTTTGTCCCAAAGCTACACTATGTGATGTCTTCTACATTCTCCCAAATAAAAGATATGAAGAAGATGCATTTTATTGAAATCTTAAAGCCCTTTTATATAAAAGCATTTATCTCTTGCAGATAAAAAACTAAGTAATTACTAGTAGAAATTTCCCTGTGTTCTAAGCCCAAGAGTGTGTAAAAATGTTAACTTGCAGGCCAAAGAGACTTCAGAGATATCATTAAGATAGAATCATGAGTTGAGAACATTCTTGTAAATGATCCAGGTAAGTCCAATGTAATCACAGAGTTCATAAAAGAGGAAAGGTCAAGAGGAGAAAAAAAGAAAAACCTACAGAACCATTTTGAGGATAGAGGAAGGGGCCATAAGCCAAGGAATGCAGGCAGTCTCTAAAAACTGGAAAAGACAAGGAAATAAAATCTCCTTTCAGCCACAGGAGGAATGTGGCTTGCAACCTGACTTCAGCCTTCTGATCTCTATGACTATAAGAATAAATTCACTCTTTTTAAAGTCCCTAATATTTTTTTTTTGGTATTTTGTTTCAGCATCAATAGGAAACTAATACTGGTGTAAAGTAAGGGTGCAATAATTGTTTGCTAAATGAATGACAATGAGGTAGGACCATTAATACTCAAAATATTGCTTTTTTATGTTTTCCTTGTACCTACCTGTTGGTGTACTGGAAAGTAATTACAATGATATAAGGTCCTCTATCAGGGAAGGGAAGTAATATGTACTTCCAAACTGCAATTTGAATGTTTGATGTGGTCTTCACTTTTCATTCACTCAGGGGTATATGAGTCAGATAAATGTGTTGTCGTTAAAAAGGCACATTCTGTAGTCAGCCTGCCTTGGTTCAAATCCTCACTATATGGTCCAGGTTTTTTAATTAGTTGTATCTTAGTTTTTTAATCAACTTAATTCTTACTAAGGAAGATTTTATGCATATTAACTAAAATTTAAAATGTAAAGAATACAGAGTTGCGCCTGGATTGCAGGAAGTGTGATATATTTTAACAAATATTATCACTATTGTTATTGTTTACGTTTGTTATGTTCACGTTTGTTCTAGGACTGTAATTACAGATATAAAAGCACTAAAACATTTTGATGTCAAATGTGTAACGAAGTCAATTGAACTTCTTTGGCAAACACTCCCACTGGGTGAGCTTTCCTCTGATGTACTGGCAGTTGTCTGTGTGTCAACCATATTCTAAAATTATGTTTTGCAATAATAAAAGTGATATCATTTTGGCTTTTACAATTTACCAGTCGCATGCAGTAAAAGAGAAATATTGCCCCAATAATTTATTTATAGTTTTTTCAGTCTTAATTATTTGGAGGAGAAAAAGTTGAATAAATAGTAGGACTAGCATTTATGTCTAGTTTTCCTATCCCTGACCAAACATCTGACTTCAGGCAAGATTGTTAAATGAGACCTGGAGTGTTTAAAAGGAAAGTGAAACCCCAGATAGCCACAAAGATTTCACACAAGGAATTTTCTACAGAGTGTTTTCTTTTTATGAATACAGTGAGGCAATATTTTTATTATTGTTTTGACCCAGTGTTTATGAGTTTGGGGTTTGGCCCTTTTCCTGACTATTGTTCTGTTTCTGATTGAAAACCTGGAATTCATCTGCTTTACATGAATTGTTCCATTCAGATATAATAGTCTCTGCAGTGCTCGGTTTTACTGGCTTAGGTCATTCTCAGTGCTGCTGCTGGTGCTGTGTATGGTGACATAAAATGCACACATGATTAACTTTTACTAAGGTAGCCACATTGACAGTGAAATGGAACCCATGATATATGCTACTCAGGTACAGTTAGTTAAGGAATGTTCCATAAAACAGTTTGAAGCTGTCTGCCTTATTTGTTTAATATCAATTTCTTTTTCAAAAATAAATATGCCCAAAAACCACACACATGTGTATGTGTGTATATATGTATATGTATATGTGTATATATATATATTTGTGTGTGTGATCCTGTTAAGAATTATTATTTTCTTGAACTCATCATCAAATAAGAAATATTGACATCTAAAGTTTCTAGATTTTTCTTAGATAGATTCAGTTTTCAAAACTCCTGTATGGAAGATTAAACTAGGTCTGATATTTGATACAGCACCATGGTAGCAATAGTTTCCACATCTTTGTTGCTCATTAGTTTATGGTGGCCAAACATTCTTTTATAGGAACATTATTTTATTCATTGCTCATTTATTAATTTAGTTAGTCACTCATTTGGTCACTGAATGATTTGGGAGGACTCATTTTTTTCTGGCCTCAGAATAGATGTTAGACATGAACTGATAGTGATTCAAAACCCTAAAGTCAAGAGATTTTGATGTAATTTGTGGTCTGCTTCATGCTGCATTGCCAAAAGAATTGTCATTGTTAGGTAAATTTCACCTTCACTGTCCTGAATCTGTGTAACTTGTGGAGAAACCATTTAGAAGACACTTGGATTGGAGTAATCTCAGGTTTTCTGATCTGCAGATACCAAGCAAAGGAAGACACTTAGCTCTGTGTGCCCTGCATATTGTGGGGACATATTCACAAAGCAAAATGAAACAGTATGCTTGAAGAAGCACACATTAGCCTAGTTATCATACTAACCAGCTTGAAATATATTTTGTAAATATTCTTTGTATGAGAATATTCACAATCCCCTCTATTCTTACAAGATAAAAATCACTTAAATTTAATGAGCATTTATTAGCTCCTACTATGTTCCAGGCATTATGTTGAGGGTTACATAGTAGCCACAAATATTAAGTCTTAGCAAAACTTATGATCCAGATGCATAGTTTCGAGGAGCAGTGGAACAGGTAAAGCTGAGAGAAATGAACTTAGAATATAGGTCTAAATAAATGCTTTGTGTTCTCAAAGCATTTTTGACTAGAGAATCAGAAAAGGCATTTGAGTGACACGGGTCTTTCTGGATATTAGCATTTTGATAATGAAATTCTAAAGGTGGAGTAGGTGGTATAACAGTGAAAATGTTCACTTTTCCCTGCTGGGCTACTGAGTGGGGAAGAATTATGTTTCCTATCCCACTTACATCAGATTCATCAAATGATTGGATGTACCATTTCTAAGAAAAAGCTTTCACCACCATCATCTAGTTCCACTCTGTCTCTGTTCCATTTCCCAAGAGAATGCTGTGCTCTAGATACAAGTTGTACCTTTAGGTTGTTCTGAAAATAAAGGTGACACAGGGCAAAGCCAAATGATGAACAGGGTGTGAGTGGAAAATGCACCTTTGTTATTTTAACACACTTAGGACTCCATTTGTTTCTGCAGCAAAATGCAGTTTGAGCCGATTGACATGGTGGTTGATATGTTCTGGAAGATGGTATACACACACACACACACACACACACACACAAGCATAGATAAAGAAAACTTAAGTAGCAGTTGTGGGCAATTAAAAAATAATACATCTAATTTAAGGACAATATATGCATAGATACACATGGAAATGCAGCTTGTATCTGTATGATAGAAGAACTCAGGATCTTGGCTATTGGAATTAGTGGTGGTCAGCAGCTGATTAAGAGGAAACATGTAAATGCTAGATATTTTGACTAGAAAAAAAATGACTTCCTAGAATTATACTTAAGTCTCAGGCATAAAAGAATGATACAATGATACCAACATGGACTGCTTTTTTTTTTTTTTTTTTGGTCTGTTTACTGAGAGCTGGTAGATTGCTTAGCAGAAGTTGTGTAAGAAAGGGTTTATAAAAGTAAAATAATCAATTAGGTGCCAATTATTGTGACCCTAAGATTCAAATATGATGAAAAGATGGAGATATTCAATCCATAATGAGAAATGCAGGAAGAAAACTGAAGAGAGCTCTGGTAGCTAGAGATAGTATCTTGGAAGTTGAAACCTTTGTTAAAATGAGGTATTAGAGGAGGTATACCAAGATCCAGGCTTGCCATTGAAAATTTGATGGGGAGGATGGGAAGAAGTCTATCAGAAAGGTTTTTAGAGAAACAAAAGGGAAAGCTTACACAGTGGAAAACTGTGCTCATATCTATAAATCTATCGTTTGGGAAGCCAAATGTGTAACCCAAAGAATTTGGCTTAACTAACAAGCAGCCTCTGATGCTCACTATTTCTGTGTTTCTGAAAAGACATTTTGTCACAGGTTTCATAATCTATAACATTCAAATGAAAAACTGCATGTGGACTGTGGATAGTCCTGAATGCTTGTGTTCTCCCTAAACACATATTTTGAAACCTGAACTCCCTAGGTAATGGTGTTAAGAGGTACAACCTTCTGGGAGGTGATGAGATCATGAGGGTGGGGCCCTCATGAATAGAATCAGTGCCCTTTTGATAGAAGCCCTGGAAACCTCTCTAGTTCCTGTCTTCAAGTGAGCTGGTACTCAGATGTTGGTCTGCGACCTGGGAGAGGACCCCCATCAGAACTTGACTATGTTGGTGTCCTGATCTTAGACTTTCCAGTCTTTGGAATCATGAGAAATAAATTTCTGCTATTTTTATAAGCTATTCAGTATATGGTGTTTTGTTATAACAGCTCAAATGCAGTAAGATTGTTGGGAATTTGGAGACAAATTAAATAACTCACTGACACATCTCTCATTGTGCTTTTTCCCAAAGAAGGGGCCCAGTATAAGTTTCTATCTCCATCATTATTATACAGAACTTCCCTGTGTCTATCAACAACACTAGCAGTAATCTAGTGATTTTTCATACATTATCTGAAGCTTGTGAAAATCCCTCTCATAGACCCAGGTCCAACTTTATGACCTTTCCTACAAAATATTTCTGACTTTTGGTGTTCCATCCATAGCAAGAAACAAAGATAAATATCTGGTTTTGATAAATTTAAGCCATAGAAGTTTCTTCATTCTTCCCATAGAGGACTTATAATTAGAAAATTAAAAAAAATATTATAGGTGAAACATTTAAAATGCAACATGTACATTAAGAAATTGATGCAGAGAATATAGGAAGGGATTCTCCATTAAGTCAACCCTCATGTGGTACTTCTTATCTCCCAAGTGTGGGATATGTGAATGCTGGTTGCCTTTGAACAGTCAAGAATGGAAGTAAAATATTAGCTTCCATGTCACTTGACCTCAAAACGGCAGTATGACTGCTGAATCTTCACGTTTTCTTAATCTCTTCTCCATGACGCAATCTTTACTTCCCGTTTCCTTATCCATCTCCCTAATGCAGAGGCTGTCAGCCTAACTCCAACAGTGCCTCCCCATTGCAGAGACTGCTCCCCCCACTCTCAGTATTTACCTTCTATAATGCATTCTCCACACTGGGGCTTTCAAATCTTGAAGTAGTCCAATTGATACATCCTCTTAGCTTTTCCTCATCTTCTCTTTGAGAACAAACCTACTTATACCAGTATATTTGCAGTGTGAGTTTTTGAACGCCAAATCAGAGATATTTGTGATCCAAGTGTGGACTCCTAATCTAACTGGAGCCACCAAGTACTTAAAATTGGGCAGAGACATCACATTTGTGAAATATTGGTGCTTGTCCTTTTTAATAACTGTCTTCTGGATGGACAGTACAGCAATAAAGGTCTTCAGTAGAGAAGACCAAACTTATCTAGGTCCTGCCCTTTCTTAGGCTTAGTTTTTAATTATTTGTTTTTCCCCCTCTTAAGGTAGCTAGAGTCAGTTTCTATTATTCTCAACACGAAGGATATTATGCAGTTTTTATTCTGAGTAATATAGGCATAATTATAATTGTGCTGTTCTTATCAAAGATGTTAAGTAACTTTCTTGTTCTCTATTTTTGAATTTTTGAATTCTTAGCCCATTCCATTGTGGAATTAGTACTTTCCCTTTCCTTCAGGGATCTGTGAGTCTAATACGACTCTACAGAGAGTTAAGACTATGGCTATTGGCATCATATTGCATAAGTCAAAGCCCTTGTTTTCCAAGATAGTAGTTGAGTGACCTTGAGGAGCTACTTTAATTCTTTGTGCATCATTTTTTTTTAAACTATAAAATAGGGATAAAGGCTCCTACTCATAGTATCATTATAAGGAACAAGCATCTGCAAAGAGTTTGGATTCATTTCTACTATATATATTTATGGCTTATAAATATTACTATGATTATTATTTGCTCTTCCTGAAGTATCTTTTGTATTTTCCAACCTCTGAATTACTTCATGTTGTTCTTTCTCTTTTTCTATAAAGCTTGGTAGTATCTATTGACCTAACACAGCTCAAACAAATCCTTCTCCAGTGAATCTCCCAGAGCTGCCAAATTCATATGGCCTCTTCTTCTGTAGAACTTTCATTGTACCTTATGATAGTGCAGCCTTAGTTCCTGCCAGAGAGCAATTTCCACTTTCAACCCTTTTTGTCATTGTATATGTATGTTCCTTGTTTCTTGCTAATAGTTTCTAAACTCAGAGGGCCCCTGCCTATGTGCCATCTGTCTTATGTTCTTTATACTTAGCATAATGCAGTGAACTTTACAAGCTCAAAAGAAGTACTTGCTAAAAGAATAGTAAAAATGGAATAGTACACATTTTAGCCTCATTCTGCCACATGGGAGGGTATATATGTAATATCTTTTTAGGGAAATGACTTGTCCACACATTTTCAATGACGCAGTCACAGGTCTGGGGCTGGAGACCTTGTGCTTGTGTCTTCTATGGCTCTCTGTCACTCTGCCTCCATTGCATTTCTGAGCTCAGCCCTTAGGTCACACTTAAATACCATGAGGAATAATCAGCAGGAGGCACTGTCAAAACAGTGAGAGACCAATAGTTGTGCCAGTTGGAGTCTATGAATATACTTGCTTGTCACTCAGGTACAAAGAGATATACAGGTCAAAATTTAAACTCACAAAAAGAGTGGTAAGAAGTATAGTCTACATCCACTGCACATTTGAATAACTGAAATTCTTTTTTATAGCATTAAAATAAATACCACTTGATAAGGAAAAAATACTAAATTTAAGATGTGTTTGACTCTACAAATGATCTTTCTTTTTATGAATATACTGGATGAGAGTTTGGGATAAAACAAAAGTTTGAAAGGAACACTACATTATCCTTCACTGGTTTCCACTTAAAAAGTGCTAGCAATATATTTTAAAATAAGAAGAAACAGGATATATAAATATCTCACTGCTTATAGAATGCAGGCACAGTTTTTTTTTAAGATAAATTTAAAACTAATAAGTTAACAGCTGAATAGAAACTTACGACTAAGTAAATATAAATAGGCAGATGGAGTGTAATATTGAATTTTGCCCTTGACTGTCCTCTTATAATAGAATCTTCCTCAATCTTCAATATCTGCTAATGCCTTCTTATTATTGGATGGTTATAATTTTCTTCCTTTAAAGTTACACCATTTTTATTTAAGAATAAAATTGGAACAATCTCTTACTTTTCCTCTTTTTCATATTCCCCAATTCTTTTAAAACTAAAACATAATTATAAACAGGAAATTCTGTCTCAGTTGTATTGTATAGAACTTTTCTTCTGTTACAAATCTAAGGTTTCTAGCTGAAGAGCTGAGTAGGCAGTCTGGGGCTTGGGTTGTTTTGTTGTAATGAAGCCATGACTTGGCCCTTATGTTGATTGATGCCGATTATTCTCCATGTGCATCACTATGCAAGGGCGGTCCCTGGGTAATATGAACGAGAGCTGGAGTTCCTTTAGTTCTTAGGACTGGAGTATGGGTTCTTGACAATAAGAGAAAGAGGATGTCCACAAATACAGAGGAGGAGAAATACCACAGACATCAAGATTCTACTTCTACTGACCTCTGAGTGCCATGCCATTTCAGTTTTCTTTTCCCTGGGTTACCATAAGTTACAATCAATCATGTGTATTTTCTTGAATGGTGGAATGAATAGAATCTTACTTCTCCATCTTATCTTTAGTATTGCTTAATGGAGATGATCATTTGCAAAGGTATCTTTTGCTGAATAAATATATTTTTGATTATCAGCTTAAAATAGAAATCTAAAGTCTAGATGTAATATAAAAATGTTTTTAAAAATCGTGGCAATAAATAAATAAATAAATAAATAAATCACAAAAGCTCCAAAGAAACTAAAATCAAGGAGAAAGACAGGAACAATAAGTTCTTTTAGAAGTTATTTTTTTAAAAAACAAACAATTGAAGGAGAGAGAAAGAGAGAGAGAGAATGAAAGAGAAACAAATAAACAAACAAACAAACCAGGTATTAGTGATGAAGACAAGACCTCAAGATGTGCCGCAGTCTGGCTGGGCACAAAATCACAAGCCACTCAAACAGGAACAAACTTTATTTTGAAACTCCCGCCAATGCCCTGTATGCTCCCGGGAAATATGCCGACCCACACACAGCGTTCTCCCGGACACACACCAACAGGAAATCCCCTCTCCGGAATTCCCTCCTACCGCACTTCCCCAACCAATGGGAACTCTCCAGGAGTCCCGTAGCAGGCCGAGGTGGACAGCAGGGGTCTAATATCCATTTAAATGCAAATCTTAACATAATCATATCATCTCAATGGCTTGCTGGCGTCACCTTACAACCAAAAATGCCATGCATCATTTTTACTTGGCTATGGCTCTTAGCAAAGATGCTAGAAAATTTAGTAATTTTTGTGTCAGCATGCACTTAATTAAGTATATTTCATCAAAAGATGTGTATGCCACCTCAGGACTACATTCATTTCCATTTTCTCTGGAAAATTATTTGGTGCATAACTACAGTCACAGATTTGCCTGTGTTTTATGGCAACATAAAGAGGTTGAGTGGTATAGGTAAACATGGACAGAGCCAAAGCAGATTTCTTAGGCTAGATGAAATATTTGTCAGTCAAATGACATTGGAAAATTATTTGCAAGGTCATATCCATCGGCTTGGAATTTTCGGATTTGTGAAATGATAATTTCGGAAAACTCTGCAATACTGGTGGCATATGCTTTTTAAGTTCTTTCTATTAAAAACACCACTCAATCTATGCTTCTAAGAAACACACACCCACACACTCCACAAATTGGACTTGGATTTATTCTGTTAATATTGACAGAAGAACAGTATTGCATAAATAAACTAAAACACTCTGATCTTCAGCAGTCTAACCTAGACATGGGGACTGCCAAATACAAGAGATAAATAAATAAAAACTAACATCATGGGAAGCTAATGTTATGTTAGGTTTAATCAAACCTTGGGATTAAGGCTTTAAAAAAATGTACTATCCACAGGCAAATTTGTAAAAAAAAATAGACTTCCTTTGCACAAATTTCTGAGGGGAAAAATAATATATTTAAACTGTGCATTGAGAGTTATCACATTCAGAAATTTGCTTTAGCCATAGTTCTGGAATCATGAAAGCTTTTTAAAAATCTAGATTTCTAGTTCATATCCAATGTTATTCTCAATCCTGAACTCCAGTTTCCTCTGACCAGAATGCTCTTTTTGTCTATCTAATGAGCAATTCAGCTTTCGAAAGATTTTTCATACCCTCTCAAAACCCTACCATCAAATACACTCCAATAAACTATCTCTCACTTGGGATACTCACATCACAGTTAAAAAAAAAGTCACAAGCATTTTCCCAGTTGCTCATTACAATGCCTGAGAGCTACCTCATTTTTTTTTTCAAGTCTCCCATCTAATTCATCTTCCAAATGTGTCCCCCACTCCTTCAGAGCATACCTAAGCATGGCCACTTATCCCCATCTCTACCTCCACTGCTCTCATCAAAGCTGCCATTTTCTCACTCCTGGAATGACCACCTGCTCAATGGTCCATCTCATTTCCACCACCCAGCACAGAAGATCCAAGATGACTTACTCATTGTTTCAGCCTCATTTCCTACTAATCTCTCTCCACTCTCAGGGTTCTGATAACAAAGAACCTCTGCCTAGCCCGATCCATGCCACACCAAGCTCACTGTCCAACTTCTCTTACCCTGGAATGTCTTTTCCAGGAAGCACACATACCTTTCTCCTTCTCTGCCTTCAGCTGTCTGTCAAACAGTGTTCAAAGATGCCTTCTTTTATCAACTCCAGAGAAATGCCCTTTACCACTCTTTTCTTTGTTCCTGATTTATTTACTTTATACCAATTTTCACTACGTAAACTAATTTTCTATTTCTGAGCCTTTTTTTTTTCTTTTCCTCATTAGAATTGAAGCTACATGAGGTCTGGGAGTTTGTTATCTTCTCTTTTGTACCCATGGAACCTGAAATGAGTGTTTCACTCATAGTCAGATCTCAATGTTTAAATGTATTTTATAAAAATCCATAAAACGTTTCTTCTTTCAATCAGATTCCTAAAGCAGTGACCTATATGTCGCTATATAATTAGTTTTCTTCTCAAGAATGACCTCGGAAACATAGGCTAAGTTTAAAGTACTTAATGTCAACATTGCTTGAAACTGTCTAAGAAATGGATGTTGGTTTGTCTCATTGGTGATGACCCAAAGATATTTCCTCATCCAAACCATAACATGAGAATTTTATTTTTTATACTATTGGAATATCAACTTTGGTGAAGGAGAAACAGACCTGAACTGGGTTACAGTTGGACTACATGATGTGGCTCATTCCATTGTTTCAGAGATGTAGAGAACAGTGAAATAAAGTGCACAGAGACTACCATACCTTTAACTTATCGCCTTTCTTTGACTACTGTTATATTGACTTGTTCCTCAATTTACTCATCTAAGAACTGTTTCTCTGGGGTTATTTTGATGATTTAAAAATATATGTAAGTATATAATTATTTAATTTAAATGAAGGATTCATGGGCCCCATCTTGACCCCACTTACACACACAAACACCCAATTTCATCTGACGCCTGTAAGGTGTACTACATGCTGTGTTCCTCCCACTCTACCTCACTGTCCATTCTGAAAGCCACTCAACATTGACCAAGGTGGGAATCAAGATAAAAGGAGCTCCTAAATCCCTTGTTTCTGCACAAGTGTCTGGCTTCCAAAGGGTTGTCAGAAGCCCGGGTTCGTAGAAGGGTGGTTATTTTTAAGAAGTGGAAATATTCAAATATGAAAGTTAACTTGTGGAGGCACATTATGGATTTCTTGGCAGGGCAAGTCTGTAATCTGCGTTTCTTTGGGAGATGTCATTGGCTTTTCCTCTGACTTGTCTGGTACCTTTTTATAAAATGAAACCTCCGATGGATGGGCAGTTGGAATGCAGATTGAGATCTGGCATTGTGCTAGTTTTCACAGGTCGCTGGCGCTGTGTGTTTCCCTCCGGACTCTGAGTGAGGGATAGAGAGTCACAGATGTCACCTTCGAAGTGAAGGATGGAACCAGATTTTGTTGTTAACAGGAGTCCTATTATAATAGCTTCATACCTCAGTTAGAGCAGCGAGACCATGCACAATTATGGAATATTTTAGCTAAGCAGATGTGCCTCTTCAGAATAGAGATCACTCAATTCTTTGAAAGCTCAAGAGCAGAAATGGCTGTCTCATAATGTTAGACTTGGGAAATCAAGGCAGAACATGAGCGTTCTTGCCCTGAAAACTTTGTGCCAGCTTGTTAGTCTATACTGGGAGAAATATAAAGAACTCAAGATAGCACTATTATTCACAGAGAAGAAAATGGTTGGAAGATGGGCAGAGATGACAGGGGAGGGCCTGCTCTGTCCAGACCATCCTTCCAGGGGAATTGGCATATAAAAGCATTTATTTATGAATGGGACTATAGCCCATGTGCCCAAAGCCTGGGATTTGGGAAGAAAGCCATTTCTACAGACATGAATATATAGGGAGAAGGTTATGCCTGCATCAACTAGGCTGCAATCCAGTTCAATTTCTGGAACAGGGGTTTTGGGTTGGAGTTAAATAAACAGAATTTGCTCAGGGGTCTTAGAGTGAGCTTAGAGTGCATGCCCTCCTTCTGTGTATGACCGTGGAACTGGATGTGGCTACACCAGCATTTAATAATCAGTAGCCACTGCCAGTGCTTCCTGTCTGTCTCCTTTTACAAACTGAACACAATTGACTGATAGATTTCTCTCCTAAACTCTTGGTGGACTACATGCAGTCCAGCAGGCCTTTCTTGAGCAGTTTTTGTTTTAGAAGCAGAACACAGTTTCCAACTGAAACTGTGCTTAGACTCCAGGTGAGCTTCTGTGTGTTTTGCTTAGGCATGTTTCAAACATGGTGTGGGTAACTATTAGGGAATTGCAGCTAACTGCTTAGAAATTAGTGATGCTTTTATGAGGAGATGTTTTTTACAAACTAATTTTGTTCTGTTGTTATCAATGCTTAGCAGAAATACTCCTTGAGCATTTATTTACCTTCCTTGTTCAGAATAAATTAAGAATATATTTACTTCAGAAACTGGGTAAAAATGTCATTACAAAGGCAGGATCATTTGACAGGAGGGAATAAAGTCCTGGGTATCATTCTTGAATTTTATCTTTAAGGAAACTTTTCTTTAACCTTATGTATAAGAACTTTGTCAACTACTACTGTGACAGATTTGGGAGAGTCACAGAGTCAATAGTCCCTAAAAAGGAAATTGTTTGAACCCAGATTCAATCATTCATTGGTACATTTATTCACTCAAAACTAAATAAATGTTCAAGAGCCTATGGAAACAATGAATAAAATAGTCAATTTTCTTATACCAGTAGAGTTTGTATTCTAAGAATTATATTCAAGAACTGTCTATATATAAATATCTATTATATATTTTAATGTTTCAGATTTTCCAACAGAAAAGATAAGCTACGCAGATTCATTTGTGTGTGTGTGTGTGTGTGTGTGTGTGTGTGTTCGAAATTACAGAGTGAAAAAAAAAAAAAGAAAGAAAGAAAAGAACTGAAAATGCAGCTCTGTCTCTGTGCAGGTGGACCAGGGGTTTCTGGAGGGATTTACCCAAGGTTGCATTGCTGTTCAATAGCAGGTATTTTAGTAGCATCCAGGGCTTTAGGGCTTAGATTTAGTTTCATAGGGCTGCCGTAATGAAATACGATAAACGAGTGGCTTAAAGTATCATAGATTTGTTTTCTCTTGGTTGTGAAGACTGGAACTCAAAAACTTAAGAATCAGCAGGGTTAGTTCCTTCTGGGTCTCATAGGACACTGTGTCAAAAGCCTCTTTCCTAGCTTCTTGGCTGTGGCTATCGTTGGTGCCTCTTGGCCTGCAGCAGCATCACTCTAGTCTCAACTTCCGTCCTATGGCCTTTTCTGTGCATATCTCCCTGTTCCCATATCTTCATGTGGCCTTTTTATGAGAACGCCTGGCATTGGATTTAGGCCCCACCATCATTCATTCTGAACTTGCCTTAACTTGATGCCATCTGAGAACACCCTATTTCCTAGAAGGTTATGTTTACAAGTTCCAGAACTTCATCAAATCCTTTTGAGAAACTCAATCCAATCCACCACACGCACTTGATCTTGAGCTCTTTGTGTAATACCCTGCGGCCTCTAGCTTTGAAGATGTGTTAGTGGTTATTATGAATTTTTTGTTGTTCATATAACAAAGAAGATTTGGAGTCGAAAGAAACAATAAGGATTTTTAAAACCATCAGTCTCACCTCTAAAACATATAAAACTGATGATGATTTTGAGGAATTAATGTGCCAGGTTAGGAAAGTAGACAAGTAATCTATTTCTATCAGACTCCATTTTCCTTACATATCCAACCCCAATCCAGCCTAGTGTCTCAAAAAAAAAAAAATATATATATATATATATATATATATATATATATATATATATACACACACACACAAAGGAAAAGAATTAGGAAAGAAAAGATAATTTAAAATGCTAGTTAATATCATTGTGCTTTAGAAACCCAAGAGGAACCAGTATTGGATGCCAATCCCCCAGTGCTTCCTAACTTCTCCAATTCCAGGTAGGCTTACTTCCTGCTCTGGAAAGGCAGAACTCACTCTTGAGAGCCTAGCACATTTATAAGATTTCCAGCACAGAGCAAATGTTGTGCCAAATGTTGCAAATCATATATGATCTGTTCCATGGGAGACCTTCAAAGGACTTCACTTATGAGCACATAAAACACCCTGTAATTTCAGCCATAGTCCTACAAGGAAGGGATCAGTGTGCACCCTCCACTCTGCTATGTAATGCTTCCCTGGCATAGCCATCTCAGATTTTTTTTTTTTCTGGTAATATTTGCCATGACCTTTTTTTTTTCCTTTTAATAGAAAAGTCATTTATAATATTTAATCAGAATGACACAACACACTATAATATTATCTTACAATTGCCATGAAAAGTAGCTTTAAATATTTCTTATCATAGTTTAATCTACCATAAATTAAGCAAAAGAACAAAAAAGTTCACACCAATTGAAGAAAGGCACAGAGAAATTTTTAATATACTATGGATTAAGAATCTGATTTTCCTGGATGGAATAAAGCAAGAATTTAATAAAAGAAGATGGATGTATTAAACATAAGACCATATTATTTAATGGTTGAATCAATTTTCTGGGAAAAATTAAAATACCATGTCAGGTGTCTTTTATGTGCCACTTCACAGCTTCGGCTTCACCAGTCTTTGTTCTAGCTGATGCTGAACTGGTCAGATCTGTGTGATCTCTGGTCAACTTCAAGAAGCCACAGCTCAATAGTGTCTCAATTCAGATACTGCTCATTTGCCATCTGGCTTTCCTTGCAATAGGGCGACCAACTTATCCTGATTTGCACAGAAATTTCCAGCTTTTGGCACTGGAAGTCTCTCATTCCAGGAAAACCTTCAGTTCCAGACACTGGGATAGAGGATGACCTTACTAAGGACCCTGAGGCATGAGCCACCATGGACCCAGTTCAAGAACCATGCACCTGCAACCTGCAAGTGTAAGTCTGTGTATTCGGGGAGGGGGACTGGGTGGTAAGGTATTATGGGGTGAATTTTTTTCTAGTGCAATCTGGAAGTTAATGAAATATAAGGATGGTAGAATTGTTAAAGAGGCAAAATACTCACACTCCACAGATCAGAAATCATTTGAAAAGGTTGGGTCTCTGAAACCTGGGCTGAGGATATCTGAGTGGTTGAAACTGAGAGTCTTGAAATCTGGATTTCTCCAAATCGTCTGATTTGGTGTACTCAGATCCTTCCCTTTGCCAAGAGAGAGTAACCTCCTCATGTTTTGAGATCTGTTTTGAAAGGGATGATTTACAGTTTTGAGCTTTTCTACCATAGATCTGCCCTTGCCTTGACTCTTTGACACCAGTCTGATAGGTAGTGTTGGGTCTTAGCAAGGCATAGGCAGGGGACTACTTTTGCTGCTTTAGAAGGAAATTTCTTACACTTGAAAGAAATTATAGGTCACATCTAATATGTGCTCTCCAGTATCAACTCAGACTCCGGAACGGATCTTGAGGGCACTGGTCTTGATTAGATGGAAACTAAGGCTGAAGGGAGGAGAGTGACGTGTCATAGATAAACTTACCTGTAGCTACAGATTCAGTATTGTGTCAAAAACATCTAACCTTCTGATGGAAAAGCTACTCAGAGCTTGGACTTGATTGTCACCCTAAATAAATGAGGTAAAGAGATCAGCTCTTTCTTGATGTAGTGCTGGGAAAGGAGTCAGAATTGATGGGCTATCTAAGACTTACAAAATTTTCCACCCAACTCTACTATACAGGAGATTTCAGAAGATACTTCCTTCACTAAGGTAATAAGTAATCTGTTGGTGGGGTACATATATCTTTGAGAAACACAGTGGTGGCTTTTCTTTGCAGACTGAAACAATAGAAGAGGCAATCATGCATTGGACTTGCTGCTTTTAATGGGGATGACGGGATTCCTGAATGACAGGGGATAAGTGGCAACACTTAACAATCAGATGCATAATTACTGATATGGACAGTATGTCTCTATGGCAGAAGGACACTATGACTCTCAAGGAATTGTGATGATATTTAATAGGTCAGATTCTTCCTAATGTAAAAAAAGATAGACAGTCTATTAGAATGCTATTCCTCCTTTTATAATTGAAGGAAATTAAGAATTGCCAAGTAGAAGTTATCAATCTGCTGTCAGGGTAAAACTTTTCCACTTCCCACCTACTTTACAGATCCATGTCTGTTTGGAGACTCAAAACTGACAGATTGAAGAGAAGATGAGTCCTTTGGGAAAGGGAGGGCTTTGCAGTGCCTCTGCAAATATACACAGTGGCTATTCCTTTAGTCCTTCCCTAGAGGGTCAGGAGACAAATACCATTAGGACTATCCTAAAGAATTCCCCATGAGAGAGCAAACTCAGAAACAGATTGAACTTGTAGGTTATCTCTTAGAGAAGTCAGGACACCTTGTGTTCACAAAAATGGAGGCCATTTTTTTATTGTAGGAGGACTGTATTATGAATGGCATGAGTGGCTAGAGAGAAATGTGGAGATTCTTACAGAATATCTTGGAGCTGTTTCACATCCCCTCAGGGTTATGTATGTCTTGGTCTACCTGGCGTCATGGTGGCTAGATCAACATAGCTGTTAGCCTTCCTCTACATAATTGTAACCTGAAGGATCCTTGCTTTCTGTCTACATAGGAATTTCTCACCTGTCTCTCCTGAATTTTTCTGTTGATGCTGGAGGTAGACATTGTGGCACTCCACTCTGGACTGTATGTGCAGGGAATGGGAAGGACACAACATCCGTGAGTTAAGAACCTTCAATCATGAGAGATAGAGCCCCCAAACTCCCTGGTTAGATGGCACTGAGACAGTCATTGCAGGTTCTTGGTGGATGATCTCAGAGTGTAGGGAAATAAGTCCTATGCAGTGATAGGCAATTCCTCATATTTCTACTCACTCTCCCCATGTCCTTCACTCCTACTAACTGGGGCTTACATGAATCCCTTGCCTTCAGTCTAAGACAACATAATGTATTTACAATGTCATTTGTAATATTTAATGAATGTAGAAAATACATATATATTTAAATTATATATATATATATATATATATATATATATATATATATATATATATATATATATGTGGGTGTTAAATAAGGGGGAAATGGAAAGATAAAAAGAGAAATTAGACAGAAAAATGATGGATGACTTGAATGAAAAGCGAGAATTCAGCTAATACAATTTTCATGTAGGTTAGAGACTAAAGAAAAATAGAGGGACTTTGTGTTGTAAGTAACCCTGCAGCTACCAATTATGATTACCTGAGATAAACCTTCTGTGTTGGTGTCTATAGATGTGTATTTTGTCTAAGCTCTTATCCTTTATAGTAGGTCCTCATCCCTGAAAATGATAATGATCATTAATATTTATGTAGTAAGTTGACCTGTGTCAGAAACTGGTATGCTCTCTATACATTATTCCATCTAATCCTGACAAGAACTGTATGAGCTAGGTTAGAATAAAAGCCAGTTTCAGAAAGGAGGAGGTTAAAGCTTAGAGAATTTAAGTCTTCATAACTCTCTCAGAAAAAAAAAATAGCTAAGTGATAAATAATGTGAGATGATTCACCTCCAATAATTAAAGTTTAATTTACTTTCAGGGTCCAGAGAAAAATAGATATTTTTCATCCAATGCATATTATAGATGAGGAAACTAAAGCCCAGAGAGTCTTAGTTCATAATTCTGCAAGGGGAGACTGGAATTCAAGGTCAAAATCTTCCAACTGTGCCACAGCACTGACCTTCCAAACCAGTCTCCACTCTTCTATACTCATAAGGCCAGTCTTACTACTAAATCTGTACTTTTAAAGCATATATGTACATAACAAAAACATTAAAAATACATATACAGAGGGTCTAAAAATGGAAATCCTCACTCCTATCTCATTTTTTTTCCCTCAGAGGACAAAGGTATTGTGTTGGATCTACATCTATTATCTATCTATCTATCTATCTATCTATCTATCTATCTATCTATCTATATATCAGATTTACATATATCCTTACACATTTTTTAAACTAAAAAATGAGGTCATTCTTTATCAGCAGCTGTGGGGCTCCTATCTGCCTTTCTTAATGACTTCATAATACTTCCCTCCACGAAGTGTTATAATTTAATTAACCAGCCTTCTGCTGATGGTCAGTTTTGCTTTCTAGCCTTTCGCGATCACAAAGTTGCCATAAACATCCTTGACATATACTTTTGAGCAATATCAGTAGGATCATTTCTTGACAAGTGGCATTGGAGGATCAAAGGGTAATTCCACTTTTTTTCCCTATTAATTACCAGTTGATGTATTAAACATACTAATTCCAAGGGACTGCTTCTGTGACTAATAGGTTGTGACAGCATTTCCTTCTTCAAAGAGGACAGAGGGCATTTTCAGGTGACAAGGGTCTTTGGAGTGTTTGCAGATAAGCACTGCTGCTGGGGATGATCACTCCCCAGTCCCACTCAGTTCCTGTCATCCTGTGTTCATTGTTCCTCTGCAAGTGCCCCCTGTGCTGTCCCAGGTGCAGGAGGTCTTCATGTCAGCAGACATTCCAAACAGCAGAACTTCTCCATGGGGTGCAGGGGCCTCAGCCAAGGCCCAGATTAGTTCAGGAACTGGACACTTTCTTGCTGGAGAAACACATGACCTTAAATCCACAGCTTAGTATGGGCTTAAACATTCAAATATCTGACTGTGAGATATGAGAGAGCAGATCTGTAAGCAGGCGGGGAGAATTTGTTCTCCCTAGACATCCTTTAATTAAAGACACTAAAAGACGAGAAAACTCATTGGCAAGACTCAATTTATTTCTTGGCTGCATGGGATGTTCAGAGTGGATCACTAAGAACAAATAAATATATTCAAGGAGCCTGACACTGAGAAATAGTACAGTTTTATGACTGGTTTTATTCACAGGGCAAGAATTAGTGCACTTAGAAAAAGTGCACTTGGCAAAATCAGTTTATTCTCATATATTTTTTTTCCTCTCTCTTCCTTCCTCCCTCCATCTGATATTTAGTGCCCTAAGGGGTATCAGATCCTTTTTTTTTTTTTTTTGTAACAACCCATCTCTTTTTATTCTGACCCTTGGCCACTGGCTGTAGGTGAAGCAATTTTGAGGAGTGGACCACTCATTTCCTCTCCTGGGACCACTTTTGTAAACTCCAAAACTGCAAAGTGAAGACTTCTTTCAAGAATGACAAAAGCCTCCCTTGACCTTCTCTTTTTCAATTACTGGCTATGTGTATCTTGGGCTATTTCACAATCACCCCAGAGGCTGCCAGACACACAGTTCACTTCCAAGTCCAATAATGAAATGTCCACTTAGTGTGTTTAATTGTTCTCTTAAAATGAAGTTTCCTTAATTGCCTTTATTGGGTTTGAGATTCTTGTGGCTGTTGCTGCTTCCCTTCCTTTAAATGCAGACTCATTTGATTTCCCAGCCACTCATGCACGCACCTCTGCAAAGTTCCATGTTTGCTGGGCTGCAGGGCAGGTACTGTGCAAGTTTCTCCCACATCATGCTGCCAGGAAACCTCCAACACTCCTGCCTCTTCAGCTACCTCCGCAATTCTGTCAAAGTGTCTTCAGGCAGATATACAGCCTCAGGCAAGCCCTGCCAGTTCTGAGGCAGCTCAGGAATTCAGAAAAATGTCTGTGACATAGACAAAGCTGTATTTCCTTCTAGGGGTCTGGATGATTTGAACTTGGCAGAAGCATGTGCAGGCTGACATGTCTCTGTTAAGATTCCAATTCTCAGTAGATGGAGAGTTGCAAAGGTTTAGATTTACATGGAATATTGGAGATGAGCTATTAAGGAACCAATACATGATTGTATGAATGATTATAATGCAGATATATTTATTTATTCATTAACTCACTCCTCCCATGACCATTTCCTGTATTCTGCAAGCTGGGGGTCAGGCACTCATGATAAAGAGGGGCTTTAACTCTTTACGACTTAGTGAGCCTCACCTACCACTGAGGAAAGTATATCTGCTGCTTAAATTTCATTGGCAGGAAATTTGTTTATTAACTTTGCAAACAGAACAATCACAGTCAGGATGATTATAAATACTAAATTACATGTGGCGTATGCCATCATAGTCTTCAAGGGGTCTTGAAAAACTTGTAACTGGGAAGACATAAGTCATGCATGCATTAATAGAGCTTGTATGTTTTAAAACTGTTTAAGATTGGCTTTACATCATGGAAATAAGCAAGTCACCCTAAATCTCTGTAATTGTTGACATAGTTGATCAATTTGTCAAGGAAGAAATGACTCAGAACTGTTCAGAGGAAGATTCTCTTAAGCTACTTCTACCCTGGTGGCCAAGTCATCCCTGAGTAAATGGGGACCCGGCTGAAGGAAGTGTGAAGACAACACCTTGAGAAGTTGAACACCCTTCTTGATGGACTGTCAGGTCCAGAAGTCATATATAATTACAGCTTCCAAGGTTTCTGTTGTATTTCTTCGTAAATAAAATCAGTGCTCCCAAATTAAAAAAAAAATGAAAAACAAAAATAAAGAAAATATAACATAAATCAAAACCCAAACCCCTTTCCTATATCTTTAAAGTTATAGGAAAGAGAAATTGCTACCACATATTGCTACCACAGTATCATCTTAAAATATTATTCATCCTTTTTTTTCCTATTATCATTCAACATTATCCTTTGGCACTCTATGAGACCTTAGATGTAAAAGGCAGAGAGTATACAGCTTCTAAAAAGAAAACAGAATAAATTAGAAAAAAAAGAGTTGATAAAATTCTGAAGCATTAATGAATAAAATGGAACATATATGAACAAAAACAAGAAAACTATCTTGCCCTTCCACCCCAAATTCACATTCCATTTTGCAATTCTTCAGTGGTTTGGGGCCTGCTAATTTCTTTTTCTAGAAGGGAGAAGGCATTTGCCATTGGAGACCTAAGTCAGCCAATAGGGTGAGCGATAAAGGCTGCTTTGATGTAACACAAGTTGGAGAGTAGCAGGTGGCTTTCCCTGCTGTTTATAGTGCAGCTCAGGGAATTCTGTCAGATTCAATAGCTCCTCTTTATCTTCATGGAATCTGTAAATCACTAAAGAACAGATGGAAAAATAGTCACGTACCCCAGTTCACCTCTTAGAAGCAGCTCATAAAGCCCCACACCACTCTCCCTGTTGCAAAAAAACAACCTTCATTGGTTTGGTCACTCAATTGCTGCAGGGTAATCATATTGTTTACAAAACATCCAAATACTCAAATTAGACAAAGAAAACAAAAGCAGCCAATGGTTTAAATGACCACAGATGTTATATATGTGTAATTTACCATTAAATTCCAGAATTACAATAAGTAAACACAGAGAAAATTAGAAATTACATCTGATTTACCCGTGCTCCATATCTTGTAGATCATCACTTTGGTGATGTCAAATGATGCCGGTTGTTTACTGGGTCTCTTCCTTTGTTGTTACTTTTTAAACACAACTATGAAATTATCTACCACAATTTTTTTTTTCCTGAAAACTAAACAATCTTCGAAGTATTGACCTACATATTTCCACACTGGAAACCATCAAAGCATCCCACTCCCCATCCAAAAGTACTTATATAGAAAGCACTTAAATTATATGCATTTTAAAGCAAATACTTAAAATTCACATAAACATACTACTCAAGTTCGTGTCCTGCATTCAAATCATACTTCAAGGTTTATAGGCACTCTTGATCAAGAGTTCCCTTCTACCCTGTTCATAAGACATGTATGCATGAGTCCACATCTCTAATAAAGTTTGTGGGGGGGAGACACTTACTTTTATTTAATTAAGAACTTGTTCAGAATTTAGCTAAGCAATGGAAAGTGAATAAAGAATATTTCCCTAAGAGAAGGGAATGCATAGAACAAAGGCACTAAGGTGTAAGGCAGAGAGTGGGGCATGGCCTGAGCTGCCTCCTAGTGTTTTTTGGAGTGTGATTTGTAAGACAAGGCGTTGAAAGAGATGAAGATGTGGGTTAGCAAGGTCTTGACACAGAAGATCTTAAAGGCCTCATGAAAAACATGCGCTTTGACCCACATGTGATCAAAGTTGACTACTGACTGTTGACTTTATTCTATTTATAACTTTAAAATAGGTACAAATAATACATTTTAAAAATCCATAAATCTGTCCAAAGACCTAGAGGGCAAGGAAATTATCCATTAGAAAGACACTGTTATTCAGAAAGAAAACAATTTCTGTTTTCTTAGGGATCTTTACAATGTGCAGGAGTATTGTGGAAAATTCTTACTGTCTGTAGATGAAATTGTAAGCTAGAGCCAATCAAATCTTGAACACAAGATCAGTAAGAGACAAAGTCTATACTGTTTCTAAGGCATCCTTAGGAACTTCTTTTTCTGTAAATTCCAAGAGAACAGGAAGCACACAGGAATTCTTTCCAGAGCTTCATAACTAAATTCTTTCTAAATTTGTGTCCAGAAGAGACAACTTATTAAACCAGTGGTTCCAAAATGGGGGCAGTTTTTCTCTCCAGTTGACACTGGCAATGTCTGGGGAACATTTTTATGGTTACAACTGGTTCAAGGGAGTATTGGTGGCACCTAGTGGGTAGAGATCAAGGATACTCTCAAACACAAGATGGCCCCCGCAATTGTCCAGACCTAGATGTCAATAGTTTTGAGGTGGAAAACCCTGGTAGAGATATTTCTAATATTAATGCCATGTCCCAGTCTCAAGAGAATGAGACCTCAAGTTCTGTCTTGTCCAACCATAGAAATTGACATGTGAATGGGGGAGGCCTTGAAGCTGTTAATAAGATCATCAAAGACACAATCTTCACCTGTAGTGATGTTTTTTTTTTTTCCTCCAACAGAATTGTACAAAATTCTATTGACTTTTTGGGGGTTTATATCTTTGGGAAGTTGCCAAGAAAAAAGGAATTACTTTATTAAACTGAATTCTGTCTGAAATAAAATTGTTGTTTTCCACATAATTCCAACAATCATAGTTGAATGTAATTTTATCAGAGAATATGAAACAACTGAATGTATTTATAGATCTCCTTATTATCCTAAATGGAGATAGAACTGGATTCTCATTATATAGGACTAGGGATTATGCAAATAGTTAATTTTGAAGTTTTCAGATATGTTTTTCTCTTTTATTTTAGACTATGAGAAATACTTGCTTTGTTATTTTTGTTTTTATATAATGCAAAGTTAAAAGGCAAATTTCATAGTGAAATATTTTTTCCTTTTAGATTATTCATTCACTTGGATAATCTATGTTTATGGAACCTTTCTTTTGCCATAACAAAGATCATGACAAGGGAACGAACCCTCTATTAGCAGGTTATACATTTTCTTTATCATGCCAAAAGTTTAAAAAAGAGAGAGAGAGAGATAGACAAGAATCCATATTTTCCATTCATTTGCAACAGTGTTAAGTAACTGAAATACTGGGGAGGTCCAAAGTCAAACATGAAAGGTAATTGGCAAAAAACATTTGAGCTAAAATAATATAACAATGGCATACAGGATTATTCTATTTAGTTTTATTGATGATAAATGGGAATAGATGAATTTTTGACATTTCTTCTGTACTCTTGTACTCAGTCTTCTGTCAGAGAATACAAAATAATTATATATTTCATATTTAATCCTGATTTATGTTTTTTATAACAAGCCTTACTAAAGCAACATGCACAATTCATAAGTGAACAATTTGACTGAAATCTTATTTGTTAAGAGTTTATAAATGCTGCCTTTTTAATATATAGCTGCATGAAATAGGAGTATGATCTTGAATCCAGTTTTCCTTCTAATCCTTACTAATTATGCTATGCTAGAAACTTTCTGGAAAGCTGGTTTAATGGACTAATAATATTTGGAAAATCAACCTAGTTTATCATTCTCTTGGAGAATCTTGATGCACACTTTTTCTATTATAAATAAAAAGAGAACTTATTTGATTTGGTTAATCCCAGCATGTCTCTTAATTGAAGTTCTAAAGGAAAAATTTTAGGAAAAAGTAGTTTAGCTACTATCATGCTTATAGTTTACTGGTTTTTGTTTGATTTAATTGCATCTTAAATCTTGTTTCCTGATGACTATCTTTTAAAGATCTTTTCAACATTTTCACCTGGGCACCAACTAAATAAGAGGTTAACTATTTTTCCATTGTCGATTTTTTTATGAATGGTGAGGATAGTCACTGGTGAGTTTTTCATATTATTCCTGCTCCATTTCCTGAGACAGATGATGAGGAAAATGTACTGACAGACAAAGAAAAATAGCAACATAAATGCAACATTTCAACCTACTTTGTATAACACATAACAATTAAGACCCAGGTTGTATTACTCTCTCTCTTTATTTCAACATATATTGCACCATATATGGGAAGCATTTGGGGGCACATCTGTGATTGAATTGAATTCTCACCCGTAGTCACACCCTTGTGGCTGTCTTTGGTAAAGATAATGTCTCCTTCTTTATTTCAAACTTGGTTGTCAAATTTTGTAATTCATTTGTAACTTTCTACACTTTCTTCTGAAGACCATATTTTTGGGCTCTGCCTCTCTGTCATTAAAATAAATTTGATGGGGATTAAGTCTTATGGGGCACATTGTTTTACCCTGCCATTCAAGTTTCCTTCATTGGAAATGGATGAATATGTTCAGATCACTGTAAATTGGCATGAACCTTCATCTGAAATGCAATAAAGTTAGAGAAGACTGAATGATTTTTAAAAAAAATGTATCATTATTCATATCCAATGCTTCCTCTGCACTTCTGTGTACCATCTGGTCCTGATGGTCGAAGTGCCAAAATACCATAAGGAAAGTTGTTTTTGTGGTATTTCCAGTCCAACCAGAATCAGAAAGTACCAGAAATCTCTTGAGAAAAGCTGTTGTCATAGGACACGAAGCCTAATTTGTCAAACCAAAGAATTTAAGAAACATAGCTAAAATTAAGGGATGTCCAAATTTAAATACAGAACAAAGAGAATGATCTGAGTTGGCGCCTTATCAAATGTCTTATGTGCTTGTGTGTGTGTGTGTGTGTGTGCGCGCGCGCACACACACACATCACATATTTACTTCTTCATACATGTATCCTATTTCTTATAAAGTTCTCTTTATATACCTTAATTTGTTTAATTTTATTCTGTCTGTGCATTGATTTTTTTAAAAGAATATTTATGGATAAATATATGTATGAAATTTCCAATAGGAAATAATTAGGAGAAAGAGGGACTGTGAAAGGATATTGAATGAATGACATCAATTTTAGAAGTCTGTATAGACTTCACATGATATGTAAAAAACTATCTGACATTGTTCTGTTTGTGAGCCTTCTGATGGCCACAGAATTCTTTTACATGTCTTCCTACTTCTGAACAGGACGTCACATCTTGTCAAATACAAGGAATCTTGAATCTTCAAAGACTCAATCTGTGCTATAAACTTACTGCCCAGGTTTAGAGTAGGCTGTTCAGTTTGGCAAGATTTTCATTTTCATTCAATCCCCAAACTAGCTGAGATTCAACCCTGATTTTTTATTCAGCTTAATTTAGTTCAATTAAAAAAAAAACTCTAAGGAATGAGTTTAAGCAATGAGTAGAACTGTATGACAGTATATTTAGGAGGAAAACTTAACATACTTATTTTCTGCTAAAATGAGTGTTGTATAATGCAAAAAAAATATGATTTTTTTAGTCAGAGAGACAGAAATATAAAGCCTGGTTCTATACCTCTTAATTTGTGTAACCTGGAGCTATTTACTACTTGCTCTAATCTAAACTTTTTTATTTAAAAATGTCAAGCTAATTATTTTACTGAGTTGGAAGATCAGTGAGCTATCTGATCTAAAATGTTGGAGAATAGCAAGTCCTCAGTCTAGCTGAAGGGCAGATGCTTATGAAGTTGACTTTTAACAAATGTGCATTGCAATTCTTGCTTAATTTACTTTTTATCCATTGAAAGCAAAAGTAGTAACATCATTCACAGAAGTTTAGGAGGTAATGATGGCATTCTCCATGAGGAATAGTACCTTCTCACCTCCTTTAGGCCATGCTTTAAGATCTTTTATTTTATGTAATCCCTTCAGAGACTCATGATCTGACTTAAGATATTTCTGTATCTATGTAAAATATATATCTCTTTGGGGCATTACTGGATTCCTTGTTACGTCCTTGGCCCAGGCCTAAAGAGGATCTTCTTCCAAATGCAACTAAAGAAATTCAAAATAATTCAGGCCAATGTTTTAATTGAGAATAAAATCCCTGCCTGTAGGTTTTGGAACTTTCTTTGTCTGGTATATGCACTGTCATATAGTTTGCCAGAATATGAAATCTAAGACAAATGATCCAACTAGTTATCATTTCCTACATCATTCACTTTCTGTTTTTAAGTCAGAGCCCAACAAGAACATTACAAAAACACACACTGCTTAGATTTTAAGTATAACTTTGATAACCCACAATCTAGTCCTTAAACCCCAAACCTTTAGAGCCTGAAGTAATGTCATCTAATCTCCAAGTTGTTACTGTCCTGGTTCTGATTCTCTTAGTTACATAATTTCATTTTTCTGCTCTTGTACTCTCTTCAACCACTTGAATCACTTAAATTGCTCACATACCCTTGAAACTGTTTTTGCTTTATAACATTCACACATAGCCTACTTAAGAAGGTAATTAAGGTGTCATTCTATTATGCACCAAAGTGTGCAAACAACTGTGTTTGGAGAACCGTGCCTGCACTGTCCTCCTCAGGACTGTACACATTGGGGATGTGCAGCTATTGGCAGTTGCTGTCTTAACTCCTGTCACCCAGCACTGGGGTTCATTGCCCAAGCAAAACTAACATGAGTGGGTTTTTTTTGAATGTTAAAATGTACAGTGTTCTGCTTTGAGCTTTGAGACTTTGTCTTATTTGGAATGCAATCTGTCAAGAAAAGCAAAGTACATCGAAGGAGAACTCCGTTGTCTCTGTTATGTTACAATAGTTTTATTAGAGGGTGACATTCTCGAGACAGCACCTGCTGCTTAGCTTTGGGCAGTGGCCAGAAATGAAAGAAAAACAACAACGGCAGTTTAAATCCAAGATGCACAGGAGTACCTGGCTGTAACAGACACCAAGGGCTGATGGGTTGGGAAGGTTGAGCCAATCTTGGAGTGTTGACTTTGGAATTTGGTGTGCATGTGAATGCTCCAGACCGTGTCAGGCTTATGTATTTGACATAATCAATTTCTCCCATTCTTCTAGGGAGACCATCCTTTAGGGTTACCTTATAATTTGTGTCTCAAAGTATAAGACCCTAATTAGTAAACAAAATGAAAACTGAGTAATAAATGTTGACATTGGTGAAACTTCACTTTGAATAAAACAGTTACAGGAGGAAAACAATAAATATATGTCAAATACATAATCTATATTATATAATACAGTTAATATAACATAGATATATACATACATATATCATTTTTATTGATAGGATATTATAGGTTTTCCCTATAGAGAAATATTTTTATTTTTTTTTAAATTCTGTTCTTCATCAGGATCATGTTCTGATGTAAATAATATAGAATACACAGAAATTAAAGCTTCTTGAATTTGTAGTTGTTCTGAGAAGGTCAGATGGTCAAGCACTGTAAGTGTAACTCAGTGCTGCCCTTTCTCCTAAGGAGCCACATGAATGGGGAGCTAGGAGAGGGAGTGAGTTAGAAATCTGAGCTTATGCCACGATTAAAATTGGGAATTGATATTTTTTGACAATTAAACTTCAGAGAAATGGTACCTGTATGAGAAAATTAAATTGCATCCATCCCAAAAGAAAACTAGAAATCAGATTAGGCAGTGCATTTTTTTTATTAGTTAAAGTGGAACTTCATTCATAGGACACCTTTCACTAGGAAAAGGACACTGAGTCTTTCTTTTTTACCTGACAAAATTGATGGTGCGCTGCTGTTGACTTTCTGGTTAAAGACTGCCGTGAGAAGACTTCTTGGCCTTTCCTCCATATATCTGATGACCCTGGAAAGTGATGACTTTATGGGATGTGACCACATGGCTCTTTCCACTGTGAGGTAAGTGCAGAGCTCCCAGAAGCCCCAGCGGGGGAGCAGTGAGAGCTTTTATTCAGTTACTGGATCCCACTGAACATAACTCCATATCATTTCTCCTCAGACTCGAATGAAAATTCAACTTGCTTTACACAAGTTATTGAGCATGCGTTAACATGTGTGCGATTGTTTCTGCGTGTGGTTTTAATGGAAGGATGGGGACTTTATGTAATTTGAACATGTGACTCTCATTATACTACGTTTGGCATAATTCACCACTTTCCTCCATAGGTCAAAAATGAGGTTAAGAGAAAAGCAGGATTCCAGGTCATGTAGAATTCCGACCTCAGAACAATCTGTCTTTCCATTTCTTCTGGGAATTCTTATCAAACTGATGGGCTTGTTTATGACGCTAAGTCAGTGTCTTAAAAGCTTCTATATGCTTTACGGAAACATGGAGTGTCTCTGAATTCTAAAATCAATTGCATCGATTCAATTATAGAACATAAGTGAAGACTAATGGTTTTTATGTTCATTAACTTCTAATTTACATAAGACAGAAGATGTTAATATTATCCCAGAGTCTTTGTGGGAAACCATTTTAGTTGAACTAGAGAAAATGGGACTTCTGTTTTCATTCACAATGGATCGATGTTCCAAAAATTAAAATATACAGTCTTCAACTCAGATCCTAAACTTCTTCCATCTTTTACATTGCATAAGAAAATTTGTGAGTTCTGGATTGAATTGGTGTAGACTCTTTATCAACTGTTCAAGTGCCTTTATAAGCAACAAGGATTCCCCCCCCCACAAGTTTTACCAGAAGTAAATAAAATAAAATTGACATCTCTTTGAATTTTTCTAAAATGTAGAAAAGTCAAACAGCAAATATCAGCACTTAAGATACAGGCAAATCTTGAAATATTTCCAGTTTGAGTTACATTCAAATAAACACTCAACATTTTAGGGCTTCTCTGAACAGTTGTTTTGTTTCTGATGTTTTCCTCTTTGTTAAATACCATTGATGATATTAAGGAAACGTGTGTAGTTGGGAATTGTATCATTAATAGAACATTTAAACCTTAGGGACACAAATTAGAATATGAGTTAGAAAAAATCTTAAGTTATTTTTAATCAAGTCCTAGATGTAATTTTCCTCTAGCCTTTGAATGTCCAGCTTGTTTTCTTTGGAAAGGAAGACAGGAATTAGTTTCAGGCCCCAAGTTTGTCTTTCTTTGAACATGCTAGATGGTTGCCTTATGGACATACTACGATGTCAGCATTTCTATTTTTTCTTATTTTTGTTGAGATAGACAGGTAGCAGTGTTCGACTTGAATAATACTTCAGCTACTTTTGGAAGTGTTTTAGACATAATTTGTATTGTTTTTAACCAATTCAGATTCTAAGTAAAGCTCTAAACACAGTTTTGATGACTTGGGTTATTTATCCATTCTGAAACTCAATTTTCTCACCAATAAAATGGGAACAACATTCCTGCATCTTATTTTGGGGAGGATTGTGTAAAAGATACCAACAGATGAGCTATTTCAGTGACTGGTATGCAGAAGGTGCTAAATAGTAAAATCTGACATCCTGGTTGCTTATGTTAGTTTTGCCCTGAATACTACTCTACCCACCCAAGGGTATTTTCTTTTACAAGGAAAGCATATGGACTTCCCTATTTCCTACTTTGATTTAATTCTGGGTATCTTCTGTAATTGCTTAGATAGGATTTGGCTGTATAAGACAGGGTGACAAACCCTGGAACTCCAACATGTAATGAAATATAAATTGGGGATCTACAAGGGAACCCACCCACAAAATTGACATGAGAGTGGAACACATCTTCTCTAGAAATGACAAAAAGCAACAATATAAATCAAGTCCACTTTTCTTTAGGTCCTGTGTATTATATTTGATTTTTAAGGTAGAAGTGGAATGACATTTTAAATGTCACATGATAAATAAAATAACCCAGTTCTTTACTTGTGCAAAACCATCTCATCCATTATTATATTAATAAAATTTCTTATATTTTAACATTTATTTCATTCTTTCTTGCCAGCTCTCACCGTTACTCTGCTAGATTATGATCAGGTTGCTTAAAAGCATTTGAGCTTATTACTTACAGTCACAAGGTGGCTGTCTGCAAATAAACCTTAATGTCAACTAATAAAAGATATCAACTCTCTTCACTCTGCATCTGACATGCATGATCAGAGTTGAACTGAGAAAGGTCATATTTTCAAGTCTCCAATCCATTTTGCACATATGAATACTCTGATTTGATGTGATTTTGAGAAGCCAAAAGATATCTTTGGGACCCAGGAAATTAAAGAAAAGGATTTAATAAAGGATTATGTGGTTGGGCACATGGGATTGTACTGGAGACTTCGAAAATTGAAAAAGTAAGGGAAGAAACAGAGAACAGAGAAAATTAAATGAAGAAAAAGTGTATGTGTGGCAGATATTCATTATGCATATGTCAAGGTAAAGAGATGGGTAAGGTTGTTGAACCAGTGGGTATTGATAATCCTAGAGGAAAGGTAGTCTTCCTAGGGTCATTATTCATGCTCACACGACCTTTACTACAGTGGCTGCTAGTTCAACTAATTCTGGCTACCATATTCTCTACCTTTCTGCTTAGTAAGAGTACATTTACTCCCTGTGATGGAGAAAACCTGTAATCCTAGTGACTCTGGAGGCTGAAACAGGAGGATTGCAATTTTGAGGCCAGCCTTGGTGACATAGAAAGACCCTGTGTCAAAAGTTTTAAAATAATAATAAAATAAAAAAGGTGAAGATATAGCTCAGTGGTAGAGCACCCCTGTGTTCATTCTCTAACACAATAAATAAATAAATAAGCAGACATGCAAATCTATTTTAATGTATATTACCATTTAAACCTCTGAATAAGACTTTGGGGTAGATATTAACATTCATACTTGATTTATGAAAAAGTACAGGCTTTGAGAAGTAACCTGATTTTTCAAGAAAAGATGATAATGTGGTTATTTGCACACAGGTTTCATTGGCTTCAGAAACTGATGATCATAAAGCAGAACAAGGAAATTAGAGAGTGCATAGAGCTATGCTGGAGAGATACAAGAAACAGAGGGAGACAAAAAATAATTAAGGAAAAATTACAACGTAGGAGGTTAGGAGGATATGCAATTGCACATAACAGAAACCCTGAACAACAGAGAGTGAAGGAAGTCCTTCTCCCCCACAGAAGAACTGTAGCATCAGGGAATGCACAGCCATCAGACACCCCCAGTCAATTGTTTTGTTTATCTTCTTTGGTATGTGGTTTTTGTCCTCAGGCTTGACTCCAGGACTGAGTTGCAAAACATTGAACAAATAGCATATCCAAGGAAAACAGAAATTTTTATAGAAAAGGAAACAGAGTCAAAGAACGTTAGGTGGCCCAGCAGTGAGTAATACTTATCCAGTTATAATACTGTAGATGCCAACCGTGGATTTACTTCAAAATTGTGAAGTTTGATGAGTGTTAAGAATAGACCTATCTTCACATAATAGAGAGAGAGCGAGAGAGAAAATAAGAAATAGCATCAGGATAGCAGTGTAGGTCTAGTTTTCAGAAATACGGGAATAAATATCAGATGAAATGGCTGTAGGAGGTGAGAAAGTGGCTCTAGCAGCAGAAAGGTAAAAAGAGGTGAAGTGAAGGAATGGACTCGGTTTTTCAAAATGCATTTCCTACTTTGTTCTAAACTATAGAGGTAATAATTGTTTCAATGTGAGTATTCTCACTAATCTGAAAAGCTCTAAAAATAGAGATTCTTCAAAAGAAAATAGCCATAATCTGTCAATCCAGAAATGAACATTATTAATATTTGGGGTGTATTTTTTTTCTAACTTTGGCCTATAGATTCTTTTTACATGGCTCATTTTTTTCATTGGCCAGATTGCAAGCCCTGATTGTGTGCCAGATACGGGATGGGACACTGGAGACAAAGATGAGTAGCCATATATTTATTTCAAAAGGATAACAGTCTAGTGAGAGGTAGAAACCAAGGTCTCACCCAGCCCGGGATCATATGCAGTGAAAAGATTTGGAGAAGAAAAGAGGGTGCAAACCCAGGGATGGTTATTGCCACCCACAGAGAGGCGGATGCTAGACAGTGTTGTATCAGTAAATGTTTGACAGTGAGTTCTCTGTGACAAAAGTGGGCATTTTCATCTACAAGTTTATGATAAAATATTGTGTAATGTAAAAGAGGAAATGTTCATATTTTTTAAATAATAAATTATATACTATTGCTTAGGATAAATTCTAAAAATTTGATGCTAAGAAAAGTTCAGCTATAAGTATTGGTTAATATTTTCACTAAGGCGAAAGATGTATGTTGATGTTTCCTTAACTGGTCAATGACATCAGTAACTTCTTTTCTTTTCAGAAAATATATACTTTTAAAAATTCTTAAGTGGTACTTCTTGAATTTTTTTTGTGTGTTATTCTCAATGCAATGTCTTTATATATAGTTTTAAAGTTTAATCTGCGATATTTTAATCTTACCCATCACATTTTTAAGCCTAAACAATCCATAAAACAACAAATCAAACTTTGATCTGTAGCTCTGGCTGATTTCAGTGATGTCAATACGTGCACTCCCCCAAGGCCAATTTTACACTAAATGCCGCTGAATGTGCAATTAGGAAGCTATGTTCTCATTGTCCATAAAAATCTAATAGGCACAAATAATCTCAACCGCATGAAAAGATACAATGCAAGAATTAATTAGGAAGTCATGTACGTCAGTATATTTTACTTTTGCTTTTAATATAATTTATTTAATCATAAATTTACATTTATTAATTTTATGAATGACTGGGTTTAATGACTGGCTCATAAAATTCCTAAAAGGTGAATCGTGGTTTCTCATGAGCTCATGAGAGCTGGCGCCAGCACACTGCTGGTTGTCTGATGAGTCAGTCACACTTTCTGCCTAAGGTGAGGTCTCACCAGGTAAGTCCCAACAGGTAAGTAGGAATCAGCTTCCAAATGAACCTGTAGATAGAAATGAAAATAAGTACACTGAGTGGCTAGATAATGGAGGTCAGGACATGTGTGGGTTTGAACTTCAACTTCGGATGAAATTCTCAAAAAGTGAAGGCCTGATGGGAAAAAGCCTGCAAACTACATCCAGCAGCCTTTGGACAATTTAAAGCAGGGGAGTGAATTCTTCAGCCTGGTGGCTGTGGCATCACCATCTTCTGGCAGCTCATTGTAGAAAGAACTTGAGAAGACAGCCTACAGACATGAAGACCAGATAGGAAGCTGCTGCTGTGAGTGGCTCCGAGAAGTGATGATGTGAGCTGATCCGGGACAGTCGTACTTAGGAACAGGGTGAGGGTGATAGATTCCAGAAATATTTAGGAGGAAAAATCAGCAGGACCCATGATTGATTAGAAGTAGGCAGGGTTAAGACAGAGGGTATAGTCAGTGACGGCTTCCAGGTTTCTAGTTCAGATTTTGAATTATGGAGTCATGGACAAAAAAAAAAAAAAAAAAATAGAATCAGGGAGGAAGATCAGGTTTCTGAAGTATACTGACTAAATTCAGAGTCCACAAATAGAATTTCAGTCATTTTGGGACATCACATGGACATGTCTTGCAGGTTCATCTGAAGATAAAAGGTCGGGCTTCATTAACACACATGGGTTAGTAGCTGAAATCTAAAGGGAAAAGTGGGAGCAGTAAGTCAGATGGATCAAAGCAGAACCCAAAGACACATCCATATATGAGGGAGCCAGGGTTAGTAATGGAGACGAAAACTGTCCAGAGAGGAGAGACTGAATAGGAAAACAGGAAGCACACAGCCCAGGAATAAAAACCATTTAAATGCCAGAATTGAGAAATAAGGTCAACACCACCAAAGGAGTTGCATATGGCATTTTTATTTACCTAAAATCAGAGTTTATTATTTTTTCTCATTTATAGATAAGTTACAAATATCTTTATGGGTGCATTCACTTTTAGAAAAGGTTAGTACACAAAGTAGGACTTATTGCATAATGACTAAAGTATGAAAACAGAAGAAACAAAACATTTACAACCTACTTTTTAGAGTTAATAGCTGTTAATATTAAAAATGTATGTGATTCTACAACTTCTCTAAAGTTTGTGCATTTACATATACACATAAATTATTATATTTTTAATTGGTATGCAAATGTACTGTACTAGTTATAAAACATTTTATTGACTATACGTAAGATTCAATACAAGACTATTATAATTCGTGAAATCAATATCCATCATCATGGATGTAATATCATTATTTTCATGTATTATAATAATTGCCATAAACATCCTTACACTTAACCCTTTTTTATGTAACTTGAGCTTTTTTCCTTTAGGAACAAACTCTCAATATAGAATTAACTGAGTTAAAGGATATAAACACTTTTAAGAATCATGATATATTTTATGACATACTTTTCAGAATAGGATTTCCTAGAATTCCACCAGCACTATGAAAGTCCTCATTTCCCAAGACCTCATCAGTGTGGGGTCCTGCCCAATTATACCCATATTTAAAATATTCTCAATGGTTGTTTCATCTACAATTGAAGAGTGGATTTGAAAGCCAGGTATTTCTAGATTTTGTTATAGACACAATATGGGACAAGAATGGACTGTGTGCACCAAGTTGTACCTGATTTTTGGCCAGGTGAGTTTTCACATTCTCCAATGTGCAGCTTATGTTGCTAAGTCACTCCCCGACTACAGCTTGTCCCAACTTCTGTACTTATGTTTGCCTCACTGTGTAGACTACTTGTTTGAACAGACTTCCCACTATTCTCCTGGTCTAAACGGGACATTTTTTTTGAAGTCATTTTTAAAAAATACAATGCCTATAGAATTAAATATTTGGACAATAGAATGTCCAGCTACGTATTTTCTTGGATATTGTATACATCAATTTTGTTATGAGTGCTACAAGATCTCAAGGTAAGGGACTGTATCATTTAGTCAGTCCCTGTAAGTCATGACTTATAGGTGTGTGTGTGTGTGTGTGTGTGTGTGTGTGTGTGTGATGTTTAGAATTGCAGATACTTGGGGAGCAAACTAGGAAAGGGCAGAGCTAGGTGACTTGTTTAAGAGATGTGAAAACTAAATTAAATACGTATTGAATGGATTTCAAACACAGAGCTAGCAAGAGACAGGTTGACCTAGAATTTAGATCTGCTGACTCTCTGATCAATGCTCATTTTATCCTAAACAGATCGTACTTTAAAATTTACATGCCTTCAAACTAAAAATATTGCAGTAATCTACTGTCCAATGACTAGAGACATAGAGCAACTTACAAGATATTACAAAACGTCATAATTTTTTCACTTTTCATTATCTCTCCTAAAGCAGATAACTTTTCTTGTTTTGCTTGGTTTTGCTTTGTTTTTCTTTTGGTGAGTGTGTATGTGACATTTTTTTTTTTCCATAACCACCTACAACTGGAAGTGTGATCCCTATTTAATGAATAGGTTATATGGCTTTAGGTGTTCAACATATCCTTATTTAATTTTACATAATATAGTGCATTTTCTATGGCTATCCTATAGTGAAATTTTGTTTCTATAAAAAAAACATATGTATCAGGAGTTCTCTTTAAAAAATTATGCCACCATAACTTCTCTGAGCAGAGCTTAATGTGTGTGTGTGTGTGTGTTTGTGTGTAAAATTCCTTATGTAACAGTTATAAAATTAAAGAGGTTTTGATGATGTTCATGTTGATATATAAGGTTATTCTTCAGTAATTGGTAACAATTTTCAAGACTTGGGTAACTCTTAAATGTTGGTCCATCTATACCCTTTTGCCTACATGTGATTGTAAGTATGGATACGTGTGAGTAGTATGTATGCACACATGTTTGTGGATGCATGTATATCATTGATTGAACATTTTGGAGAAATTTTCTCTTTAGTTACCTTGAAGTGATATCATCGGTATTTTTCAAAACCACATTTTTCAAAATATTTGAAGCCTAAGGTATCTTTTTGAATGTGTAATTTTTCAGTGATTAGGGTTCCATGGGAGTGGTAGCAAATGCATTCAGATCTGTGGTTGGGTGGTTGTTCACATCTTTCTGGAACATCTTCCCAGCCCCGTGCATTCCTAGTGACCCACACGTATACACTGTGGATGTCCTGGCACTATAAGTGGGGTCTATGGGATCAAAATCTGGGTGTCAAGGCTTTTTCAGTCTGACCTGACCTTCAGCCCCACATCTCTCAGTGGAGTCTTCCCGTCTCCTCTACCTGCTACTTGGATACCTTTCCACTATGAAGGAGCCTTGTAATGGAAAGGATTCCTGTTTCATGCTGGGCTCTTTTTTGTTGTTTTAAATATATCCCCAAGATGTAATTAACCCATGATAAGTACCTTGGTGCTTAATGACTTAATTTGGTAATCACATAACTGCAGTAAGTGATGTTTTGTGTGTTGAAAATGTGGAATATGCAGTAAGTTATCCAAGCTCCTCCATGTGGCCAGCAAAGCCTACTTCTCAGTCTGGGAGTTTAATTTCTGTCTCCCCCAGACAGGTCTTTCTATTTTTGTAGAGCAAGGTGGGAGGAAAAATGCCTCTTTATACTAAACAGACAGAGGAGGATATAATGATGTTTTTCTGGGCCTGACATTTTTTTTTTAATCCGCCCTACACACATGCAGAGTTAAGAATAGAATTGCTACTTTTTCCTCTAAATAAGGCCCATTAGCCAGAAAAGAGCAACAGCTGCTAGAGTGCTGTGGTTTCATTTTTCTTTCCCTTTTATTCTTTATTTTTTTTCTTTTACTATATTTATGTGTGTAGTGGGTGTGTTCAGCAGGTAAAAATGGGCATTTTTGGAACCATAACATTTCCGTTCAGTTCCCACATTAGGAGACACACACTTAAGTGAAAATGATTCAAGATGTTATTTTGCCAAAGGTCATTAAGCGAATTGGAGTGACTTTCTTTACAAGTGTAAAATGACTTTTAGTGAAACAACAGGCCCATTACTGTCTTGTCTCCCTCCATTGGCTTATGTAGAAAGGTTTTGTTGTGAACTTTGACAAACGATGTTTTTAGAATGTTTACTCTGCCAGAGTGAGTTAACCCAAACACAAAATAAAGAAAAGAAAATGTTGCAGTAGAAAACAAAAACAAAACAATAAAAGCCCCATCTTTGCAGTTCTTTGACCCTCTGCTTTTATACACTTATATTCAAATACTAAGTGGTCATTTTCTACCAATTATATATAAACTCCATAAGAAATCAGCCTAATTTTCACTAGTGTGACTATCAATTTGAATAAGAATATAATATTATAATCTGCCTCCCTCAAAATATTTGCCTTTCTCAGAATGGTTTCTGGAATCATATCAGTCTAAAATGCTCTTTCCTGAACCTAAACTTCTATAGCATTATCTATACCATCAATTTACCAATTATGTTCATTCATTCATTCATCCATTCATATTTGTTTAAATGATTTTATAAAACACCTGCATTATTTCTGCTGCCAGATCTTCCTTTGTTGTATCGAGTCTGATTGTGATTTATTGATAAAAGTGCAATTTATCTCTTTATTATCTGTAGTAACTGGATCACAAGGTTCTACATTTTATACAATTCAAGGTGCACACCGTGTAGGTATGCAATAATTAATGGAGTTTTATTTAAAACTTGATTTTGTCAGGGACCAAATATCATGTTGTTGAAGCAACTACAAATTACACATTTTACACTGTTTATTTGTATATTTTACAAATCTTGCTCCTGGAAGAAGTCTAATAGCTGACCCAATAAAATGCAGGAAAGCATACTGTTTAGGACGAGTGGTTCTTGCTTAAGCCCAAGAGGTTACAGAGAACACTGAGTTCCTTATAACATGCAGAGGTGGCTCAGGATGTAGACACACATTTATAGACTTGAATATAAGAGTGATGGAAATTTTTGCAACGCCCAACTGAACCAAAAGAGTGGTGATTTCTGACAGATAATGCTAGTGCATCCTCAAGTACTGTGATACAACTTTCCACACTACTTTCTGTTAAATCCAGCTGTTTCAAAGAAGGCCAACTCATGATTGATGGCAAGTTCCTTAACTTCAGTTTCTTAAACTCTGATGTGCATCAGAATTACCTAGGAAGCTTATTAAGCTTTGAGACCAGCTCAGTTTTGAGAACTATGGCTCTAATTGTTGGTTTGCTTTAATGGATTAACAGAGTAGAGAAAAATCTTAAAGATAATACAATTCAGTGAGTTTGAAAAGGCGCCTCAGTATTGCCTTAAGTCTAAAAATCCCCCAAAGTCACAACCATTCTCCAGTCTTGGCCTAAGTCTTTAAGAGTGACTGGCTGGTCAGGTATAATGGTACACATCTGGAATCCCAGCAATTTAAGAGGATGAGGTAGGAGGATTGCAAATTCAATGTCAGCCTCAGCAATTTAAGGAGGTACTAAGCAATTTAGTGAGGCCCTGTCTCAAAAATAAAAATAAAATAAATAAATAGATAAATAAAAATGGCTGGAGTGTGGTTCAGTTGTTAGGTGCCCCTGAGTTCAATCCCTGGTCCCTCCACTCCCCACAAAGAAAAAGTGATTGGCTGAAGTTGACTTAAAAGAGGTGTTTTGTAGAAAAGGAAGCAAAAGGGAAAACTGACCCTGATTGAAGCATTCTGAACAACGAGATGGCACTTTTAGATACAGGAACAAAGGCTCTACCCTAAACCCAGAAGAGTCAAACTTGTGATCCAGTCTGATAAATTCAAGGTAGGTGGACATTACAAGATAGCAACCATTCCTTCAATTTATGGACTATTTGAACAAGGAACGCCATCAGTCCTGTCTGTTTATGTTGATATATACCAAAAAAAAAAAAAAAAAAAAAAAAAAAAAGAATCCCAGAGGCTGAGTAATTTATAAACAATGGAAATTTATTTCTCAGATTTCTGGAGACTGATTCAAAATCAGGATGCTGTGAGATTTGGTGTCTGAAGAAGGCCCAGTGCCTGCTTCCAAGATGCATCTTCTAGAGGGCATAGAGACTGTGTCCCCTGAAGAATGAAGCCCAAAGGGCAAAAAGACAAAGTCACTCTCTTTGATCTCTATTTTTATAAAGTCACTAATTGTATTCATCAGCCAGTTGAGTTACATCCTGTGAAAATCAGAGGACACTTTCAGATCATAACACCATCCTTTCATCCATAAATATGTATTAGGTAGACACGAAAGAGATAAAGAGTGAGAAAACTTTCTGATGATTATAGATTTAATAATTTTGTCAAAAGCAAAGGGATACTTCTGATAGGAGTAGGAAACTATCTTCTGCTTCCATATGCTCTTGGGAGAGGACCCTCACCTGCCCAGAAGCTTGGCATAGCTAGCTGCATATCCAGCCTCAGGGGTCATTCTCTTCAGGTTACTTAGGGAAATATGTTTTCCTGATTTCTGAATGTGATCTCAGTGTCACTTTATGGGTAATTTTGAAGGAAAAAATAGACACATTTTAAACACATATGTAGATTAGTTTTCAGATGCTATGAGTGCTAGATATTATTAGATCACCATAAACTCTCTTAGTAAAGTCTTTCTGAGTTCACATGAGTTGAAGAAAAGTATTAAAATGCCAGAAGAAAAACAGGACTTATGGAAAGTTCAGCCAGGTATCTACTAAGCTAACATGGGGCTCTGGCATACTTAATATTTTAAGCCACAGAATGTGAGGAGCAGCAGGTTCAAGGTGGGACTCTGTCTTTCTCCTTCTCCCATGAAGCAGGTCGGTAGGGGCAGGCTAGTCTCTGAGGATGAAGGGGTTCCAAGCCCTGCCCAGCATCCCCTGTTCACTGACCATAGCCACTGTTTTCTTGTCATATGGATTTTCCATGACTCTTCATTCCTTATCATACCTGGCTTAAAAACATGAGATTAACCAGTTTGAGGACTTATAAAGTTCCCTGTGTCATGTAAATCCTAGGTTAAATAAATTTGTCTTTTTGTTGTTGTTGTTGTTGTTGTTGTTGTTGTCATAGATGTTAATCTGTCTTTTATCAGTCTCATTTATATGGCTCCGGACCAATTACCTAAGATGCCTAAAAAGTGAAGAGTTTTATGTTTTCTTCCTCAATGGAGTTAAGCTTCTAATCAATGTTGATAAATTCATAGAGGGTAAAAATTGATAGGAAAATATTTCAGCTCAGATAATTAAAGGATGGCATCACAATTTAATACAGTGTTTTTTTCTTTTTATTATTTTTTACAGTGTCCTTTTTAATTGGCATTTCTGGCACAGTGACTGACAACCTATGCTTTCTTTGGAGCAGACTATCTTGGGAATGGATGAGTAAAATAAAAAATAATGGCACGATGCTTTTCTTTTAAATTATTCTTTTGTGATATGATGCACAACAATATAAGCCCCATGTTAACTGTTGCCCAAAACAGATGCCTTGTCATGTCCAGCCCTTATAACCTCATCATAGTTACTTGAAACAGAAAAGTAAAGACAATCTGCAATGAGGGACGGTATTGTGATGATAGACAAATGGAAGGAGATGACCATGAAGATCAGAGTGTCCATGTCAACTTCAGTCTTTATTCTTTCCACCTGGAAAGCAGATGAGTTTGAACATTGTTACTGTGAACCAGTTGAAAATTTGAGTCATTCACGGTTTAATATTCCAATTCTCCCCAAAGAAATCTACGATATGAGACTCAATGAGTTTTTCCCCATATTTTGTTTGCATTCAGACTGCTATAAGCAAATCCCATCAGGAAACTCCTCTTTATGCCTACCCCTGTTCTCTTGTGCTATTATTGATGTTCGTATTCATGATTTCCGTCCTTGGTAGAGATTAAAAACAGCTGGCTGCAATTTGCAGCACGAAGATGCTAATAGAACTGTCGGCATAATTGGAGACCATTATGAAATTGTCCCTCAGACATTACATTCCTAGCCTAAATAATACCCATTCTTTAGCCTTCCTTATTACCCTCATTCTTTAATCTGGGAAACATCCTTATAGCTCTATGAAGGTGCTTATGCTAGGTATAATATGCTTATGCTAGGTCTCGGAGTTACTTCTGTGTGACCAAGGCATAGTCAAGTCCCAGTAAAGGATTGCAAAATAGATACCATCATATGCCTGGGAGATTTTGGGGAGGAGAGAAAGCACGGAAAAGGAGGGGTCCCATTAGTATGATTTACAATCAGAGACAGAGTACTCTCAGGTTCCAAGTGTGCACTTTTGGAAAGCCAGTCTTTGAGGGTGGTTAGTCTGGAGAACAAACTGTGGCATGCCAACTAGTAGGCAGAGGTCAGATGGCAGTCTGGGTATCAGTTGCTCAGGGCTCAGGAACACAGTCAGGAACCTAGAACATCAGAGGATCGGGTGCTCCAGGTTGGGTGAGCTAACCAGAGGGGGTCATCAAAAAGGCCAGAAAACACAAGAAAAACTCTGAGCACACAGAGCACCAAGGGAAGAAGGAGCCAAAGTTGTGCTTCCTAGAGAGAACCTCTTCCTTTTTCCTCCACTGGAACAAATCTTCCTTAAGACTTATTACAGTGTAACCCCCTCCCATTTTGTAGCATACGCTTTAGCAAATGTGCACAGAGGTTGAAGTAAGAAGTGTAAAGAGCAATTGTCAACAGCTTTTCAAAGGTACCCAAATCTATTAGCAATCATTGAGCTTTTGTTTAACAAGTATCTACAATATACTGTTAAAAAATTTTAGTGGGAATGCTGTTAGGCTGATGTGGCTCTAGCATCCTGGTTTCCTAAGTAAGCAGACTAAAGCCCAGTATAAACAGTAAAACAGAATTTAAGGTGAGCCAATCAGAAACTGCCAGAGGACCTCTAACTAGGCACTTTCCACCAGCTCATACTCAAATATGATAAGCATCTTTCAGAAACCAATGTAGTAATTTATTTATTTTTCTTTCTTTCTTTTTTCCTATGTTCAGCCTTAAACAATCGACTGCTCCTGTTGTGAGGATATGGTCTCTGAACCTCTTTTCATTTTGAGTGCTGCCTGATTCATGAATTGTCCTTTGCTCAAATAAACAAACTTTGCTAAATTTATCCAAAGTCTTTGCTCTTAACAGCCCCACCATGCATCAAATGATAAATCATTATTTCTATTCTGAACTACTTTCCTAAATTTCATCCTTCTATTCATTTTTCTGATGAAAACATTATACATCACTAACACATATGGCTAATCCTAAATAGCATACACATGAACAGTACTTTCATGGCAGAACATAAAGGAAGTTAGAGAGAAATACAGAAAGTCTTGATTAAAGTCAGAAAAATTTTTAATCCTTCCACAAATATTGTTGATAATTTACTATGATTTATTCTTAAATATGTGACTTGATATTTTATTTGAACTCTAGGGGCTTATAAACTGAAAAGAAGCTGGTAATTGTGAGAAAGCATAAACATTCTCTAATGTGCACAGAAATTCACTATGATGCTTAGTTAAAACTCAAAGAACCTTCTATGGGCATCTATTTATAAGTGAAATATGTACATGGAGATTATACATAGCAATTACTCTGGACACTTTTTAAAACTTTTTTTTTTTTTTTTTTTTTTTTGCTGTATGTAACATTTCCTTTTATACTACTGTTCACAAAATTTTCTGAGGCCTCCACTTAGATAAAATAGTCATGCATTTTATGAAGAAGCAAATCTGGGTACTCATAGATTAAATACAGCCTTGTTTCTCCAAACATTTTCTTTAAACACAAATTTTGTAAGATATTTCTCAACTTGGCTCCAGATTCATATGCTGTCTTCATGCATTTTTTGGCAATGAAATCTGGTAATTTTTGAACCTAATTTTTATAATTTTAAATGTGACTAATGAAGTAAACAGACACTGCAGGATAAAATATACTTGTTTATTTGCATATTTATTCTTTACAAAAATGCTCATAATATTAGTATGTCAAAAGTAACCTTCTTTTAAAGTAAAGGGACTTCAAGTAGCACAGATGGAGGAGTTTAGAAGCGGGATGAATAAGAAAAGAAATAGAAGTACAAAATGTGCATAACAGACAAAAGAGTTTGAAATATGAAAGGTTATTAGAAGACCAGATTGAGAAGCTTTTGGTTTAATTCACCTGGTTTTGAAGACTTTTCAAATAAACAATCAAAGATCCGTTAATAATATATAAATTTTAAATCATCATACATAACCATTCTTCCCTATGAAGGAATAGAATTTAGAATAAGGTCTGTATCTTACCCAAGCCAGGGAGAAAGAGAATTACTGATGTCAAGAGAAAGTTTCCTATTTTCTTTTGAGTGACAGAATCAGATATCAACATTGTCATATAAACAGTCAGGTCTGGGATTAATTCTTCGGCCAAGATGAACAGACACAAAAGACTTTTCAGAAAAGCTGTGTTTTGCTGTTCTCCCTGCGGTGCTGGTCTTAAAACAAACAAACCCACCAAAAAGAAGGGGGAAGTGTTCTCAAGCAGATGAAAACTAAACCAATAAAAGCCTGCAATTATTCATTTTAGAAAGGAAGTGGCCAGCTATTCAGTAATATCTGTCTGTTCCATGGCTTTTATTTTTTTTAGACCTCGGTTGTTTAGTGATTATTCTCTTGCTTAAAATGAAAGGATCCCAGGCTATTATACAACATTGCCTCACATAATAAGAAAGGTACGAGGCTGACCTCTGCCACTGGTCTCTTCTATGAATTGTTAGTGTGACGATTGTCCTACATCAACTTGCTTACTGAGCATGAGCTGTTCCCACTGTGGAAATGCAAATTTACAAATTTCTTGAGTAAGATTTAATATACCAGCTGAGAAGCTTCATTTCAGCATTTATTTCCACTCTGCCCTCATTCCTCGAACAAGGCTGGCACAGAGTGTTGACTGCCTGAGCAATTTCATTCATTTTACTTAATTACTCAGTCTTCCAATTGCCCTTTGTGCATATCAGGATTAAGTCGGCTAATTTTTACTTTCTACTTTTTCTTTTAGAAATGACACACACACAGGTATGCAGATCATTTTACTGTATGATTGTATGTGACCAAAGGATGCCCATCCTCAGTAATATCCTTTTAAAGAAAGAATTGAAGCATCCCAGTGGCTGGTCTAATCTAAGAATTTTTACAAGTTCCATTGAGATCCTCCTTTAAAACATAAAATAAAATAAAACATTAAATAACCAAGCTGACCAAGACACACTCAATGTGCTAAACCTAAATCTTTTCACAAATGCAGATTAAATGATGTTCAAAATTGAAATGAAAGAAAGGAAGAAAAAAGGAAGCTAGCTAGCTTAATCTGTGCCAATGAATAACTTATGACCTGATATTTGGTTTCATTTAAATTTTCAGATAAGTGCTGTGTTCCAAATTATAATCATAGAGATATATTTAGAAAAGCCAACTATTTGATAATTAGATTCTTTGATGTAGAATGTTTAAAAACAAGATTTTATCATCAGATTTTGTGATAATGTCACAACTGTTTCATTTACTAGACTCTCAAAGTAGCCATATTCTGTCATTAGGAGCAATGATTGCATAGCCAAAGTTACCCAAACTCAAATCCTACCTGGATCATCTTAGTTGCTATGTAACTTGGGATAATCAGTTAATCTTTCTGTGCCTTAGTTCCTTTATATGTTAAACAGATAATTAAAGCATCCATTTTGTGAGGTTTTTATGAAACTTAAATAAATTAGTAGGTGTGAAGTGTTTCAAAATAATTTCCTGCAATTATCATTGCAATGTTATTGAAATATTTAGTTTAAATGTTTTTAAATATTTACATATTTAGATTTACTTACATTTAAGTATTCATTCTGTTTTAAATTAGAAATTCAGTTTTAAATTAGAAAGGAGAGAGTTAGAGGAATGAGCTTAAAAGTGGAAAAACAAAGTTAAAGAACAGAAGAAGAAAGTTAATGAAAGAAGTATATAATTGTATCTAAAGGTGGGACAATTGTGCACGGGCTTGCTTCCCAGCAGACATAGAGACCAGTATTCTGGCACTGTTTTTACAGAAACAAGGGGCTTGATTGTGATCAGTGGGCCTGGAGGCCTGGAGTTGCAAGCTGGGTCTGCCTTCCATTACTAAGGGAAAACTTTAAGGTAGACACAGCTTAAGGCTTGGGTAGGAGGGGAAAGTCCAGGGTTTTGTGCAGTGTAGACAGTGATCACCCTCTTCACAGTTCACCTGTTAATTTGGTGGGGTGGGGAGTTATCTCTTTCTGCCTGGAGGATTTTGAGCTTGAGGCTTCAGAAGGTCATCAGCTGGATGACCTGGCTCCTTCTGCGCATGTCCACTATTGAAAAGCGGATTTCAAACCATCCCTGTGTGGATTCTGCAGGCTTTTCCTGGACAAACAACCTAAGCAGTTTGTTATCTGGGGAATTTTTGTCCGGGTGTGTTCAGTCTTTAGGCGATTGCACAATTACTCGGCAAAATCTTGCTTAAATAAACATTGAATATCTCAGAATACTTTGATGGCAATAAGGAAAATCAGAACTCTAAGTGATTTGAAATAAAAAATATTAATAACGAGGATATTTGTAATACCCACCTCCCATGCTCCAGATATTGCTGATGAGATTCCTTCCCAGGCATTTGCATCTCCTTGCCTTTTGAAAAGGACCTTGCTTCTTTCAAACCTCAATAATGATAACTGAAAAAAAAATACTAGGAGAATATTCATGCATAAGTATTGTGGTTTGATCAGTGATTACACAGTGGCTCTGGCTAAGACAACCACACAGAACTTGTGTGCAGATGCATTGTGGCCCTTGTCAACCCCAGCTACCACCTTGCCCCTGCCATTCTCATTCTCCATTATATCTTCCTCCAATGAATACCAGCAAGTTATATTAGCCTTCATGTTGCAAATGTGGTTTAGTGTTCATTAAGAAAAATGAACATATCAAGGGTCATAAATAAGCATAACTTTTATTTACAAGCAAGGTCTTAGATTTTCTGTTTTATCTGAACCAAGCCAAAGATGTTCTTTTACACCAAGCCAAAGATGCTCTTTTCTAAGGCATGTTCTTTTCTAGCTTGAAGCCCATGATCAAGACTGCCAATCCCCTCCCTTTGGTTCTCTCAAAATAGCCAGCATGCACCCCAGGCCTTGTGACATCCTGCAGGTAAACGGACTTCTGGAGACCTCTGGGTTCACCCCTTTAGTCTTATTACTTCCTGCACCTCTAAAAGATGTTTGGTACCTCCCTGATGTCTGGTCCAGTTCTGGTCTGGGTCTGAGTAATTTCTTCATCATTCCATGAACTGTATTCATACCTTCTACAATGAGTTTTGAATCTCACTGTTGAGGACCCCTCTCTGCCCCTAATTCTGCCTTTCCGGTTGTTCCTCTATTGAGAACTCTCAGTCTTTGCGTATTCTTGAGAGCTTTTCTCCAAAACATTATAATTACCCCTCCAGCATAATTAATATTTTTTTATATTATACTTTGTTTTTCAAATGGAAGTCTTTCACTCTCAATTGGATCTTGACTGATAAAATAACTTCACACACTTAAATAATTCCTTAAAATGTGGATCCCTCATTATTGAATAAAATCCTTCAGAAAGATCAAGCAGCCTTGAAATAGATGTTATTTTGTGTGTAGAGGAATGTCTTATCACATGCCGTGTCATGCAATTTAAATAGAATAGTATTTCAAATAAATCAGAATTTTCATAGTTTAGAAATATAGGTATGATCAATTCATATGTTATGATAAATTATCATTCAGACCATGTATACCTATCTTTTTAATGTTTTTACCTGAATTTCAATAGAAGTTGTTCAACTTCCACATATAAATATTTGAGTTGAAGCAACAAATGTAAATACATGCTCAAAATATTGGAAACCAAAGAATCACTAATATTATTCTATGTACATTAAAATCATGCATTCTGCCTTAAAAGTGTTAAAGACATTCTGATTGTAAGCAAGACTTGTGACAAGCAATGTGCGATCATTAGGGTGTAACTGGCAATGTCCAAAGCAATTTTTGGTTTGTGAATATTTGAAAGGATAAACTCATGTGGATTCTACTGAATGGGAAAGTGATGAGTGATGGAATAGATAAATGTATGCTGTGGTTCAATAATTTGAAAATAACATAAAAACAACAACATACATTGAATAATATTTATTTCTAGCACATTCTTACCAAGTTCATGGCACTTTAAAGATAAGAATTTGTTTTTTGAAATGGGTCATGGGGATTAATTAACATATGCCGTTAATTCCTCCCAAAGAAGCTCCCCCTCTTCAAAGCTCTCACCTTCAAGAAAACTAAGAAACTGCACTGATCACTTCCTTTTCACCTTCTGCTAATCCAACTGCTGCCTCCTTTGCAAAAGTTGTGTCTGGCTCTCCTCCATCCCTCCTTGCAACCCTCCTATTCTTTATGTTCATGCCAACATTCCACAGGCTTCCATGTAAACCTGCAACAACCAACTGGGCTAGCAGGTAATCTGTCGCTCGCTCCAGTAGTGCCATATTCATTTTAATGTATATTTTATACTTGCTATAGACTGAGTTTATGTCCTCTTCGAATTTGTTTGTTGAAGCCTAATCCACAATGTGATGGAATCTAGAAGTGGACCCTATGGGAGGCCATTAGGTTCTGAGGGGGGATCCCTCATGAATGGGATTAGTGTCCTTATAAGAAGAGATACAAGAACAATCGCTTCTTCTTTCCACTGTCTTCTGTGCAATGCCAGGACAAGAAAAGGGCCATGTGCAAATCAGAAAGCAGATTCTCACCAGAATCCAACTATGAGGGTCTCCTGATCTCAGACTTCTCAGCCTCCCAAAGTGGGAGAAAATTTTCTGTGTGTTTCCCAATCTTTGCTCTATTGTTCCAGTAGCCCAGAGAGACCAAAGCCACTCTTTCCATTTAAACTTGTTGCATCTCATTGTTCCTGTCCATTGAATTTCCTATCCCTTTCATTTACTGGTAACTTCACCAGGGTGTATTTCTTCGGAATTCTAAGCTCCTAGAGTAGTAGCTGGCCTATAGGAGCTTAATATTATGTTGAAAGACTGGGGCAGTATTTTCCACAATGAGCAAGGTGCTGAGGGGAAAAAAAAAAAAAAAATGGGAAGGAGCCTTAAGTAACTCCCATGGAGTTCACAAACTAAATTTGGGAACATCCTAGGAATTAGTTGTTTGTGCATCTGTGGGAAAACCATGAATAATGGATTGAAAATTATGGTTATTGCATATGGAATTTGTGTGCCATATATTATTCTATGTGCTTTAGCCATACTAATTCATTTAATATCCATACAGAAAATTGATGTCCCAGATATCCATTCTTTATCACCACTTGATCAAGAACTTACCCACAAAAGGAATTATGCATTTTATCAGATGGAAATAACTCTTAAGGGGCAGAACTAGCACTGAACTAAGGCAGCCTGATACCAGGCTCTGTGATGCCACTGCACACTGACCTAATGAAGGAAGGAGAAAGGAAATGGCCGGGGTCATATTCCAAAGGTGATGATTGAACCCACCTACAATGCAATGCTTTCCAAACCACAAAAGGTAATAATCAGTCTGCCACAGCTTAAGGCTTTTAACTCTGCAAACAATCAGTGTCTTATACTGGAAACTAAAGATTCAGAATTCCATTTTTTAAATTAGTATTATTCATTTCAGGAACTATTTAATTGCACTCCAAATACTTGCAAAAATTGTTCTTGTATTAAATATTCATAGGTTAACATTCTTCTATCTTGTTCTCTAGGGTCCCAACAGGAATTGGAACATTTAGATTTATTCATGTAGTAAATAATACTTGAGCACTGCTATGTGGTAGGTGACATATTGATGATGACATATTGGGGAAGATATTGGGGTAGATGACATATTGGGGAAGATAATATTTAATTGTAATTAAATAACATTTAATTATTAAATATTATTAATCATTAGACTTCTTAGGGACATGTGTTTTAGGTGAATGATTAGTATGTTTGTATTAAAGCTGAAATAAGGCTAAAATCTAGGTCCCATATATCCCTTTAAGCAAAAAATTTAGAAAATACTCAGGAGCTACCTCATAAAGAAAACAGAAATCATTCCCTTTGTAAATTCAACAAGTTGATACCTGGGAGGGACCTGGACCATGAGAGGTCAGGAAACACGGAAATGTACTCTACTGCGCTTAATCCATGTTCCTGGCTCTTCAAGTGGGGTGTTTTTAGATGTAGATGACTGTGATGAAGTTCAAAGTACAAGGCACAAGATCATCCAGATCCCCCAAATTTCTATCCAGGACTAAAATCTTCTGAAACTTGTAAGAGTAAAATTTTACTGAGATTGTCTTTTTTGAACATCTGATGACTCATGCAGTTTTAGGGCTGCAGGCAGCCAAGGAATAGGGGTTATAAAAGTTCCAGTGATGGGAACTTGTTGTATATTTATCTTCCCTGCTCAGAAAGCCAAAAAGAAGAGATAGGAGGGAAAGATCCAGTGCCTTAGAAGCATTTTGCTAAGGAAAAAAAAAAAAAAAAACAAGGGAATTGACTTAGAGTCAACATTCCCCGCTATTGCTTTGAAAGAGTGAGATTTTATTTCTCTCCATTAGTTTTTGCTAAATTGGAGAAAGCTCACTCTATATTTTGTGTATATATTATTTGTCATAGGACTGAAAATTACCCAAATGATCCCTTCTTTATTCTCCTTCAGTGGCTCATGAGAGACCAACGAGTGCACAGTATATAACTCAATCCCCTTAATATTCCTTAATTTTTTAAGGCAAATGAATCATTTTTCAGAGTTGCTTAACTAATTTGAGAGAATGGAATGGAGTTTGTTTCTTTTAGAAATATTGAAAAATATAGATATAAAATCGGAATCAATCTTTAGCATTAACAAAAAATGCAATAATTTCAATAACCCTGTGAAAGAGCATCAGGAAGAGAGTCAGGAGACCAGGTGTTCAATCTTGGGCTCATCATGGTGCCTCCCTTGATCTCCTTAGTGTCCCTACACTGAATAAGACAAAATCATTCAGAAGGGTTTCCCAGGCTAGACACTCTTGTCACTCAGGGTCATACTTGTTGGAAGATGCTGTGCGATGCTTATGGGGTGTTTAACAGACTGCCTGGCCTTGACCACCATACGCTAATGAAAGTCCCACTCAAATCAAATGTGATTCTCTAAAATAACCCCAGACTCACCAATGTTCAAGGGCAGAGGCAAACTCACCCTCAGCTGAGAATTATTAGGCTACTAGTCTCTAAGCTAGCAACCTTCTCACTTGGTGTTTTGTAATTCTAAATAACTGAGCCCCAACATGAAAACACCTAAAAAGACACATTCAAAGTCTGCTCTCCACTCAGAAAATATGACTAGAATGTCATCAATATATTCTGATGCAGAATATTTCTGGTGCTAAAAAGGAGTGATGGGAAATGAACTTTCCACAAGAATTACCAAAGGGAAAAGGGTGGGAGGAGTGCCTTCCAACAGAAGTGCTTTTAGTTTTTGCAGAATTGGAAAAGCGAACGTAAAATGATGAGCCCTTTTGTGTCTATGGAACTTCTCGGATACTTCACAGCCCCAGCAATTGTGTGAGCAGCCCAGAACACTTTTCCTTTCCTGTCCCCTTAGCCCTGCAGAATCCACCCGGAGCTCATTAAGACCCCAGCCACCGGCTCCTACTCAGGCTCTTTCAAAATCCTTTGCATTCAGCACCCAATCACATTTGCATACTTTTGGCTTCCTCTTAGATAATTTCCCTGCTGAGTCTGAGGAGAAAATCATCCTCTTCTAGTTTCTCTCTCTTGTATTTACAGCCAGGAGCTACCTTTGCCTTTCCCCTGACTGTGAACATTGTTTTCTTCTCCGTGGTGTTCTGATTACTTGATGTATTCATGACATTGGCACTTGGATGTTATTTCCCCTCTGGAATAATGTGGAGCAGAATGCAGGAACTAGTTCCAGCCTAGTCTGTAAGTAACTACTTTGTTTACCTCAGTTTCCTCCCTTTAAAAAAAAATGATTTATTTAGACTGAAGGATCTCAGGTCAACATATGTCTGGAATTTTCTTGCTTAACCCCTCATTTTTTATTCTACTTATAAACTCATATTTGACAAACCATCAATCCTGATTTTGAGTTAGTAAAGCCCAGTCAATATATCGCCAATCTATCATACTGTCCAGGTATAAATGCTTGATTCTTGGGAAACCAGGACAGTTGGGCCATTATTTTTTACATCCATTTTAAAAACAAACCGAAGGCATGGCTCTTTTTTCGTAGGAGTGCTTTTGCTTTGTTGAATCATTCTTTTTGGTGCTTTGGTGGCTGTGATATTCATGAAAATGTTTAAGATTCATGAGGAATTTGTATAGTGTTGGTTTTATCCACTAAAACTAATGGAATTGTAGGTATTACTAGCCGGCACTCATCTGCAAATCCTACTGGCTTTGAATGTGGAGCATGGAGGTCTGGAATATTTCCATAGAGCGTCCATGTTGAGGAAACTCCCTTCTTTTGGACAAAGCCTCATTCTGCTGGCTGTAACAGCAAATTCCATATAGTTAATCTTTCTGTCTCCCACTCCAGGTAAGGGGATTAATCTGTTTAGTAGTAAATGGATGTGTTTCTGGGAGCCAAGAACTTTAGCCAATGGGTTCATTTTCCAGTTTTAATAACAAAATGTGGATGTAGTGATTGAAGCCATCTAGTGGCATATAATGTTTTTTTAATTTTCTTTTAAAAATAAAGAAATATACCTGCACTACTGACCCCTCCATCCCTCCTTGAATGCTTTATTCATTTCATACTAGAAAACGCATCGTAAATTCTGTAGATAAAAGCAGAGACATCAATCTGTTTCACTAATTCTTGCTTTCTTCCTAGAGAGGGAAATATGAAAATTTCCCCTATTGTATCAGCATCAGGACAACACTGTTTCTCCCATCTTCCAGCACTTCTTTCTCTCCATTCTACTCCTTAATAAATAGACTTAGTGTGAGCACATGGCTTTCCTACCTCTATGCATCTTGGCAGACTCTGAGGATGCTGGAACAGGCTGGTGGTTGGGAAAGAAGATGCCTTTCATGTGGCCGTGCAGTACAGACCTTTTGGGAGTGTTCAATTCTTGTGTCACACTGAACTTACACACATGCTGATTGGAATGCCTGTGGCCTTGTATTTATGGGAAAATTAATGATTCAGTGCAGAACTTTGATAAATGGTAAAAACATATTTTAAAGCATCTTGCAAGTGAAGAGTCCCCCCCCCCAAAGGGAATAGGAATATAGTTTATGAAAGAATTAAAATTACTTATGAACCCATTCCACAGGAGGCTAGGTATTGTTAGAAAATGGACTTTAATATAGTCGCATAAACCAGTAATATCCAACATGTGACACCATAGTAAAGTTAAGAGGGCTGGGGTTGTGGCTCAGTGAGGGCTGGGGTGTGGCTCAGTGATAGAGTGCTTGCCTCTCACATGTGTGGCACTGGGTTTGATCCTCAGGACTATGTAAAAATAAACAAAAGAAGGATATTATGTCATCCATAGCCAAAAAAAAGAAAAAAGAAAAAGTTAAAAGAAGGCATGAATTTATGGGAAAGATGTGAGCATTTAAATTAATCAAATGACTATATAATTTTTATCTAAACTATGATTCTATTAAGAGTGGGTGAGAGCACATTTAATAAACATGTGATACAAGATATGTAATCCAAGGTGGTTCTGGGCAAGCCAGGAGATAGAAGATCCCTGGAACAGCTCTCCTGGTGGATAGGCAGGGAGAAAGGTGTGAAAGACAATTTTATAACATAAGAGAAGTCTCCGAGGTGAAGAGAACACATATAAGTGATTCCAGCATGCTCTTGACATGTTCATTCTCTGAATTCTATCCAACAAACAATGAAATCAATCTCCAAAGCATAACTTCTCCTTAATTGTGTGGAATGCTCTTCAAATGAAAGAATTGCAAAGGATGTTACAAACTTTCCAACTTTGTAAACCAAAGACATTTCTTACAACTAAACACTGGGGGAAAATCTCTTCAAAATCAATAACATTCGCAGAAGAATAGCCTGCACTCAGAACCATTCATTTTTCCTACATTTCACATCTTCTTGGGTGGAAATGTAACTGTATTTAATGGTTGTTAAAAAGTTTAAGGAAAAATGTTAGAAATGAAGTCAGAGATAGAAGTTAGTTCAAGATATACTGGATCTAATATGAAAGGTGAAGATGAGTAAGTACCCTGATCTCAACTGCTGTTTGCAGTAATGGGTTATGAAAATGAATTACTACCTTTGGGACTATTTTGCCTTTAGAATCTGCTTATACATGTAAACCTTCCTATTAAATCACAAAATATTTTGTCCTCTGTATTTTCTACTCTATAAGGGAAAGATCATTCGTTTACTTACTCATTCATTCAACCAGTCACTATTTCCATGTTTATAATCATTTGCAATAGACTTGAAACAGAACTATAGGTTCACAATCCCTCTCTTGTAATTTTAGAATCCAAACAGATCTGAACACAGACTTTTACAGCCAAGTTAAAGGCAAAATCTGTTCTCTTCTGAACTAATTTTTGTAGAAATTTGACTTGATGTGTGAGTGTTTTAAATCTTTGACTCTCTTTTTTAATATGACTGGGCTCATATTTTGCTGCAGAATTATGAATATCCTTTACTCTGGCCCTACCAAGATCTCTTTGGTATATTATGGAACATGCAGCATACACAATTTGAGAAATTCTGAGTTCCCATATACTCTTGACTTTGGAGTTTTTAGATAAGGAAACTAATGGCTCTACAGCATTCATAATGTTAAGAGGTGAGCTCCTAGAAAGCACATATAATAATATATTTTGCTCTTCAACAAGAGAAAATAATTGGAAAGCAAGCTTCATTCTAAAGTTCTCATCCAGACATGTATCCCTGTGAGGTGTTGCCTGCATGTGGGTGGCTGACATTTTTTTTTTTTTTTTTTGAGTCAAAAGAATCCAATTCTCTTTCTTTGAAGAGCAGTGGACCCCTACCAAGAGGACACAGCAACATCCTGTCAAACAGTGGTGAGCAGTCTCTGCCCATGTGGTCTAAAATAAAAATAATTGAAACACGGTGTTACTGAAGTTTCCAGCTTCCCCTCCTAGTTAAAGAACGGAAAAGGACAGAGTGTACAGGGTGGGGTTTCACATTTCAGCCTTCCTGTCCCTTAGACATGAACCAACTAAAGCATCTAAAATCCAGAAGGGGAAGTAAAAAAGACTCAGCATTATCAAGAAGAGAGAAATGTGATAGCTGATAGGTAAATATAACATGAAGTGGTGCTTCATCCATTGTTCTTTATCCAGAATTCTCCAACTTCTCACAGTTGCCAGAGTCTCAGGTTGCTGAATTAATACACTAAAAATTATCACGTGAATAAAAAATGAACTTTTCTATTGCACATATTCATCATTGCTGGAAATATCTTTAGAATTTCCAAGTAACCGAAACATTTCTGTTATCAAACGATTATACTACACATGAATCATCTTGTATAATCTCTCTTCAATGTATGCTTGGGTAATTTCTAACTCAATTGTCAGAACAAGGAAAGGCAATGAATTTCGACAATTGAATGCATAGAAACACAAGAAAGTCCCAAGTGACGTATGCAATGGATGCCATTCTAAATAAAAGACTAATGCTGATTCACTGGGACAACTTCTTGGGTTCCAAAGGTAACAACTCTCTGGGGATTTGCAGAACCTCATAAGAATGAGGTGACTAGCTCTGGAATCCCCTTCCCTACTACCACAGCAGTAAGCATATAGAAGTAATATAAGTGATATGGATTTTTTAAAAAAGAAGACATTCTTACAAATGGACTATTACTATTCTTTTAGATTGATATTGAAGTGGCTTCCAATTACACATGAGCCTTTTTATACGGGAAAGAAAATTACAAATACTGATTCCTACCTACAGATTACATTAAAGATACATAAAGTTGAATTACAACAAGAGTTTCGTCACGTTTTCTAATTTAATCCTTCCCTTAAAGAATATGAAAAAAAATAATAACTGCAGTGTAAAAATTTGTTCTGATGAAGAAAATTGAAAGTCTGAAAGAGTTTGAGAGGATGATCTTTCATCATAAGTCAACAGAATCATGGAATAATTTGGACATTTTGTACAGCTCCAGAATGCAATCAAAAAAATAACATGAACCAAACATTGTTGAGCTTGTTTTTGATTTCACTTTCATGTACACTTAAGTGCGAAGATATCACACATACAATGTGACTCATACCCTTAAATGCTAGGTTGTGTTCATCATGGTACAATGGAGTGTTGTTGAAGCACAACTCTCAATTCATGAGAGTTCTCTGAGGACTGTTCACCTTGCAGAGTTGAGACCATTGTAGATATCTCTATATCTCTATCTCTATCTCTATCTCTATCTCTATCTATATATACCTCCTTTATTCTTTTTCATCAGTAAGTAGGTTTGAGAATCAGAAGCAACCCATCTATCAAGCAGAAGACATAGAAATGAAATTTGAACTAAACTAGGACACAGGAAGAGGAATAAAATAGGTGGACAGAGAAAAGGTCAGGAATGGGAGGTGTTGTCTGGCTTCCTGATGGCTTTCCATCTTCAAATTTGTCTACTTATGAGCCCTGAAGTTATGTAAAACACTCCTCTTTCATTCAGCTGATGAAACAGAATAATACCATCAAGTTATTTTGACTAGTTCTCTGGTCTCTCAAGTGAGATTCAATGTTCTGTTTTGAAACTTAGCTCTTGCTGGTTTATTTGCCCCATGTTTCAATAAAATGGCCCCAAATCTTATGTTCATATAATAGTATTGCTTTTTAAAAAGTAGCTTTCATTAATAGGCCATTGTGGATCATCTCTGCACCCAGATGAAAAGCCTTTCATATTCTTAAGAAGCCCTGAGCAGTCTTAGTCCATATGCTTTACCCGCAGCCTATACCCAATATTCTTTTCAAGGCTGTAATGAAGAAAAAAAAAAAATGATGTCCTTAATTTGGTGTTTATTCTCCCAGTTTTTGAGGGTTCCACTGAGTCTACCCTAACTGCTACTAAATATTGTTCTTTCTTCCCTAGAGTTAATCTCTTAAACAGATGCCAAATAGAAGCCATAGAAGAGCTCCTCTCTCTACCTTGTTTCAGGAATCGCCAGATATAGACACTGAGATCCTTCATATTCAGTTCTGTTCCTGTGTTTCTCAGGAGTCTGAACAATTCCTTCAGGAATGAGCAATAGGGGAGTCTGGGAGGTCTAGGACACAAGGGCAGGGAATGCAATTAGCTCATCTGGTTGCCCCATCTCTGCTTCTCTCAATTCACTGGCTTAGTCTCCTCAAATCTCTCCTTCCCTTTTCTCTACAAAAAAATCAGTGCCTCTCTATTCTGGGCCATTCTTCCCATGCCCCTTTGAATGCCATTATTTCTTTTATAAAGCTAATGTTCATTGGGTATTTAATGTGTGCTATGTATTGGCCAAGAACTATTGTTCTGAATTTATTATATTTTTGAGGAAGGTACTGGGGAATGAGAAAATCAAGGCTTAGATTTATTAAGTGGAAGAAGCCTATCCAACACTTGAACTCAAATAAGCCCTTTGTCAAAGACTGAAATAAAATTAAAAGGCCTTATTGCTGCCAAGATTGATTAAATCTCACTAATGTAAATTTTACCTGAATATTTAATTTGCTGGTACATTCCACCTTTCGTACCTAACCAGTTGCCTTTCCCCCTTATTTTCTGGAACCTGTAGCTAAATTTACTCAAAAGTTTCCCTTGGCCTCCTCAGGCCTATCTTATCTTCTCAGCTATTTCTTATAGACTTTCCATTCATCCATCCATTGTGGAGCTTGCCACTGTCATATTCTCAGATCCTGAATTCTTATCTTGGGTTCTGGCATTTTTCTTGCACACTTGCTTATACATACCTCCCTTGTTCTAGGCTATTGTGCATTTTAGGCTAATGAACTGGAAAAAAAAGATATATATCATATTCCCATGACTGAAATGAATCGCTCTAATTCAGCTGACAAAAAAGAAAAAAAAAAGAAAGAGAGAAAGAAAGAAAGAAAGATAGATAGATAGATTACACCATCAAGTTATTTTGATTAGTTCTCTGATCTTCTCAGTGAGAGCCAGCCAGTGTTCTGTCTTGAGACTCGGTTCTTGCTGGTTTTTTTGCCCCAAGTTCCAATTTTCTGATACTATATAAAAATGCCCCCCACCCCATCTTAGTGGCTTAAGAAGGCAATAATTTTATTATATGTCATGAGGACAGGAATTTGTGTGGGGTTTGACAAGACAATTCCTCTCCACATGGTCTTGCTTGATTTGCAGCTCACATCTGAGCTGGACTGGAAGTCCAAGATAGCACTGCTTACTGTCACACATGATAACATCACCATGATGGCTGCCTGGCCCCAGGGCTGGGCTGAGCCCTCTCCCTCTCTACCTGATTGCAGGCCTCCCCCATGAGGTCCTAGGACATCTTTCACAAGTGTCCTAAGTAAGAAGGAATATGCTAGGAGGGAAGGCTACCTGTCTCTAAAGGCTGAGGCCTGCAACTGCAAGGCATCCCTTCTGCCCTGTTCTGTTAAGGTAGTCACAAAGTGTGCCTAGACTCAGAGGATATATAGACCCCTTTTCTCAAAGGGAGATGTCTCAAATAATCTGTGGCCTTCTTTCATCCACCATACCTAAGAGAGCTTTCATCCTTCGACAGCAGGCTTTTTGCATACACTCACATTTCTATTGCCAGCCAATTTTCTGCATACTTGCATCTGTCTAGATAACTAGGCCATGTGAAACTGATTAGACCCCTTGATGCTGTGTCTTATTTGCATAGCCAATGTAGCTCAGTCTCTATCCTTTGTGATTAGGTCTTTATGTGTTCAATCCCAGTCAGCTGCAATAGTGATATCACACAGTGCACATAGACAAATTCTTACATCAGTAGGGAGTTGTGTTGGCTCCTAGAATTCAGAATAGCAGTCCCTTGAACCAAATAGACATTCATTTCTATCTCATGCTACAGGAACTCTAGGTATGCAGTCAAGGGCTGGTATGGTAGCTCCACATCCAGGCAACTTTTTACCGTCTTTTCGTTTTTTTCTTCATATGTGACTTCAAGCCTCAGAATTATTTTATAACTGTTGGTGCATCAGTGATCACACTGGAGTACCAGGCAGAGAAACAGAAGGTAAGGAGGGTAAAGAAAACCACCAAGACAACCTGTTTGTTCTCTTCTTGAGTAATATTCCTTCATAGTCTTATCCACCAATTTCCTCGTACACCTCCTCGTCTACCCATTACTACAAGAGACTCAGTGGAATAGGTTTACTTTGGGAACCGTGACTAAGGACAAACACATAATGTATTCAAAACTTTCTATATAAAGCTGTGAATTGAGATTATCCTTCATCAAAGCACAAGACTGCTATCCAAATGACTTCAGTGCTGTAATACCTACCTAGCTACTTTGCAAACAACCCAAGTTACAACATAAGAATTAGAAACTTTGGGCTTAGTTGGGGCATGTTCATAGTATAAATTCGGTCATTATTATACCTCCTGATGAAGTAGGTGGTCAAATCATTATTTTTTTTTCTGGAGGAAGCATTAAATAATCAAAAGGATCTGGAAACCTAATGTAAAGGAAGGGAAAGGAATAGAATATGAAAATCATGGACATCTTTGTATTATAGTTTTTCTGAAGAGGGACCCAGCATCTTATACAACTACAGGTTGAAGTGACTCTTTTGAAATATTATACAACTACAGGTTGCAATTATACAACTACTGGTTGAAGTGACTCTTTTGAAATATTATCTTTTCTTGAGTCTTTGGCATCTGTTAGGTTTCATATATTGATTTATAAAACATACCCTTTCTGTTCTCTGTCAAAAGCATATGATTTATGTTTGTATGAGGAAGACACAGATAATGCCAATGATGGCAGGCTGACAGGATGTATTGAGAGCTTCCCAAACAAGTCACTCTGTTAATCCATCACACCAAGTCTTTCATTTCAGCTGCACAATAGGTTCTGAAGTAAGAACTGAGATTAAAATAGCCTGGTAACATCAGAAAGGTAGTCAGTGGCAAAGTCAGATTTCAAGGCCTGGGTGTGTCTGCTTCTAGAATGTTCTCCTAACCCATAGAGACAGTTCAAAGAGCAGCACAGCTATGGTACAGTGCATTGTTAAAACATGATTGAATCGTAAATAATGATCTGAGCTAATATCACTCAACCCTTTAAATGTGTTGCCTGATTTATTTATCGTAAAACACGATGACAGGTAATATTATGATCACCTTAGTGATCAGTGTCCGTCTCCGCCCATGCCATATTCCTGAAGACCTCTGTTGTGCTTAATCTGAAGAAGAAAACAAAATTTACTTATGGTTATCATTTATTTCTAGTCATAAATCTATAATAAATAAACAAATCCAGCAAGTGCTTCTAAATGATATCGGGTAGTTATTCAGTTAAGGTTGTAAATCTGTGTATAATCTCGCTTAGCTACGAGTCTAACAAAGATCTACCAAGATTCACAGTTCTGTGAGCAAAGTGACATCCTGTTAGTTTGTGTTCACCTTCTCCATGTAAACTGGTTTGTCCCTTTGATGACCGTGCTGTTCCAGGCCAAATACCATAGGGACCATTTAATCAGGAAGATGATGGTAATTACGAATAGGTGTTTTAAAGACAAAAAAAAAATGAAAGAATAAGAGTACTTATTTATCTCTTGTCTTCAAATCTCAGGGATTCACCATGATCCAACATATTATAAGTAAGCAAGCTAACAGGAACAATTCCTTCCTAAAATTCACTCATATTTCACAGGACAAATTCACTTATTTTGATGTCCCACCCCTGACAGTTTCCTTGGACAACCTGAAAAAAATCATCATCATTCTTTAATTCTAATTAAATGATGCTCCAAAAATCTTCCACTTAAGGATATTTACAAGTTAATCAGTATACTAAAAAACAGTGTAGTTGGGCTTCATCAACTGTTTAAGAATTTAAGATTTTCTCTAATTTATACTGATCTTGACTTTAAGATGGTAGTTGTTGTTAAGCACTTGAGTATTTGTTTTTCATTTTTTATTTTATTTTTTTAAGCTTTCTATTTTAGAGTGGTTATAGTCTCATGGGAAACTGCAAAAATCAAGTCTATAAAGTCTTGCAGACACTTCATTTCAGTGCAAACATGATTATTAGGAAAATAATATATTGATGAGTTTCTTTGGTGGGGGTAATTAGATTCAATGTTTTCAAAGTCATCAAGATGTTAAAATATTGAGAGTTCTAGGGTTTATGTAATTTCTGAAATAAGGTCAATTTCAAATTCTCCTCAATTATCATTGAAGATCAAATCTTACTGCCTCATTTACTACTAACTCATCAAGATCATCAGGGTTACTTACTGTTAAATAGGGCAAATCTTTAGAGTAGAGAAATATGATTGCAAAGAAATATTGTGCATATCAGGAATGCCCAAAAGTAAAAATTTTATAGGATATTCTTACTCAGATGATAAAATTCTCTACTTTGAAAATTATAACATTGGGGGATTAGTTGAGACTTGTATTATTATAATTTCTTACGTATTGACTCAATATTTCAAATACAGTATATTGATTTCTCCAGTAAGTCAATGAACTTAAAGTGGCTATTATTATTCTCAATTTTGAAATGAGATAGAAGCTTAGTGCTCAGGTGACTCATCTTTGTCTAGATAGCTGGTTCCTGACATAGCTTAGATATTCCTGCTGCACCATCTTTAATTTTTTTTATGTGCTATATCTCAGATAAGAATTTGTTCAGTCAGTTGGGTACCGGTTATAAATTATCATGTCTAGATTTAGGGATTACTTTCAATAGTCAACTTCAACTGATAAATCTTTGTCAAATATGACTGTGTTTCAGAATTAGACGTGATGAATACTTCACATATATTGATCTTTTCTTAAAAGATTCATTCAACAAACTTTGAAAAATATCAGAACTGGAAAAAGACTTTGTTCTTGAATAAATTATAAAAAAATCCAAATTTAGGCAGGCTCTTTGAATATTTTCATTTTAGTTATTGTTTCTGAAATATTGCCTGGATTCACTGAGTATAAATGGTGCATCAAGGTCAGTATAATATGCTTTTTTTCTAGTACAGTATAATTCTAATTGTAGTTTCTTATGCTTACTTTTTTCCAGAGTGTGTGTTAGAACTAAAAGTTATTAGTTTTTAACAACTGCTTATGAATTATAATAAAAAGTCATTTTGAAGAAGATTCAGCATTTTCCTTCTGTGGAATTTCATAGTTAGCTTTCTCAGCAGGTGTGATGTTGACTGCAATTTGGAGGAGAAAGCTGGACCTTCTGCACTTTAGAAAATATTTATCATATTTTAGGGGGCTGATGAAAGGGTTCCCTGCTCTTTCTCCAGATGTCAACCTTCAGGATCCAACTGTCCATTTGTAGATTCAGGTTAATAATTGCCATAGAAAATATGCAGGAGGTTCATGTGAATGCTTGGTTAAAATATATAAAGGCATATAGGTTGGAACAGAGCAGCAAAAAAAAAAAAAAAAAAAATTAAATCACTCGATTTCTTGCTTCTCACAAACCACTATCTTACAGCAATGCCTTGGTGAAGAATGGAATTTCGATGCTTCAAATCTGTCCCGTTGGGAAAAAAAGCAGTAGTTATTCTTCAGTATTCAATGTTCAGTGTCTCAGATCATTACTGAGCAATCCAGAGGGATGTGCTGAAGGATTGGCCAAAGAGTACTCATATCTTGGTGGTATAAAGGGGGAAAAAGTACTGTCAAAATCCTGTTTTCCAAATCATAAGAGGTACATGTTTCCTGTGGTCTCATAGCTGACTTATTTGGCCTCTTGAAGTGCCCTATATGATATATTCAGACACCTCTCTTGACTGTTCAAATCATTCAATGAATACACGCAGACCCTCAGTTATGGAAAAACACAATAGAGAATACACAGAAACATAGTACACGCTCTCCAGTGTCCAAACAATTAGGTTGGTGTTTATGCAAAATTGGTGGCCCTTTTTAACCCTGTTCTGATGTAGCATAACAAACAAATAGGCCTTCCCCACAGGAGAGAGGCAATGCCACATGGACGTAATTTATAAGTTAATTAGCACAGTAGATGGGGCCAAGTGGTGACAGATGTGACACCTGATTTCAGGGAAAAAATGAAAAACGAGGAAAGAACGGCAGAGGTGAGCTTCTCCTCTAGGGAGGTTTGTGGTCACACACAGGTCACACTGACTGGTGTCTGAAACAGAATTTTAATAGACCAAAAATATCTTTGAAAAGCTATGAATATGAATGCAACTAAAAAACACATGCTAAGCCCTCCATCTGCATGAAGAATTAAGTGTATGTACTGGGGGAGGCATTTGTACACCAGAAATTGCTTAGTGTGTTAAAATCAATTTTATATATATATATTTTTTTAAAAAAATCTATCCATTTGCATGGTGCATTATTTTAAAGTGTTTCACAAATTTTCTTTTTTTTTTTTTTAAAAAAAACAGAACTGTTAAAGTAGGCAAATTTTTACAAAGTGTAAAGTCAGCAGTAGGAAGAAGTAATTGATAGTCCTATGCTAAATTTATTTTGTTTCATCAGGAGATATAATAGGAGTAAAAATAATGCTGCCATCTTGAATTCTTAGTCTGTTTTGACTCAGACTAGGTTTATCTGTGAGCATGAGTGTATGTAGTGGCTGACTGAAATCAATTGCAGCCTTTGAGGGTTGCAAGAATTCAGTATCTGCTTGTGCAACCCTACAACCAAATCACTGAACATACACAGAACTGTCTCCACAAATTCAGGTGTTGATCAGGTTTTATTTCCCCTGGATGAGGCAGACTTGGATATATTTATGCAGGTAGTTTACTTAGGTGTATTGTCAAGAGTAACACCTTTGGAGAATAAGGGAAGATATTTTGGAGACAGGGAAAAGTTGAAAAGGAAAACAGTTGCTATATAGGTCCAGCTGATCCCAAAGTGAGCTGGGTCATCCCTAGGAGTTGCCCCAAATTAAGGCTGAGCTATTGGATTTTTACCACCTTCACTCTTCGATCTCATCCAGTCAGACATACATGTCTTTTTCCACACTATAACCTATGAAAATTTTGATTGATAAAAACAATAAAATCAATTTTGTTTTTAAATTAAAGAAGAATTAGAATCAAATAATTCATCTAGCATGTAGGTGATTAAAGAGCAATCCTTGCACTAGCAGCATTAACATCACCTGAGAACTTGTTAGGATTCAATTTCTTGGGTCCCAATTCAGAAATAATGAATTAGGAGCTCTGTGTGTGACTCAAGAATCTGCTATAATAATCCCTCTAGGGGATTCCCCGACACTATAAAGTTTGAGAACCACTGACCAAATATAGTACTTTTAAAATGTGATATAATATTTGAGAAAAATGATCTATTCAAAATATTTCAGAATTATATTGGGCTAAGAAAGAACAGCTAGAATTATATTGACAGCTAGACTTTGGTTTGTGTGAATTTTACTCAGTTCTCTCATGACCCAGGTTTGATCTGGTTTCTGCTATTCATGCAGGTGATGTGAATTTGTGGCAAATACCATGTCTTTGGTTTATCCAAACATGCCTAAAATAAGTGCAAAGCAGGAAGAATATATCATTTCACTCAGATTGACAGGAAGAAATAAGGAAGTTCTAAGAATGACAAGGATTTCCATTTTAGCAAACCCCAAGCGGATCAGGAAGTAGCTTGTCTCATGTTTGATAATGATACTGAGGTCAAGGTCTTTACCAAAACTTAAGATAATCCCAGGAGTATTTCAGAGTGAGAATTGTATCCTATAGCTTTATACTTTTCCTTTCCAACTATTCTTGCCTATTTGCCATTTGAATGAGGTTTCATCTACCATAAAATATCTGCAAGAAAGTGAGCTGGACCTAAATACTCACTTCCACACAATAGAGTATGGATGGGGCTAGTAGTCATTGTACATTGCGAAAGCCTGGCAAATACTTTTACCATATGGTCAAGGTCACATCACCAGTAAGGAACCATGGTGACCGTGTGGAGTAAAGACCTTCACTTACATGGCTGCTTTCTTCTCATTGTTCAGACTTTGTCCAAATGTTACCATCTTTGAGAAAGATTGGAGCTACCTTGTCCAAAGTTATCAATCACCTAGCTTAAAAATTGGCTTTATTTTCTTCTTTGGAGAAATGCTCAAATATCTGCTTTATTTTCTTTGTAGAATTACCAGTATCTAAAGTTATTCCATTATCATTGTATATTTTATTTAGTTTCTTCACTAGTTGGGAAGTAATATTACTTTAAGGAACTTACTTATTCTTAACTGTCTAATGAGGATTTAGGACTGTACCTATCACATATTAAGCACACAATCAATATATTTATTTAAAAAAAACCTTTTCCTGGTCTCTTAGAAGCTTCAGATATAAAAAAATTTAATTTTATATTTAATCCAAAATTCATTGTTTTTTCATCAAGATGCCATACACATAAAAATTACTACCATGACATTAAATAATAACTACACTGAGTTGCCATGTGCTCCAGAGATTTACAAATGTGTGATTCCCAACAATTTTTGTAAGAAATCAGGTATTCCTCCCCTGGTTTATAGATGAGGAAACAGAGCTTCGAAGAGAGAAAATTTTCCAAATTTACAAAACAGGAAACTGCATAGTTGTCTGGATTGGAAATTCAGATTCTTAACCACTAGTCAGCAGTATTTAGAACTTACCTGTGCAGCAGAATTTCCCGGGTATCTTTCTGAATTCTGGATTCTCTGTCCCTATCTTTAGAGTCAGATTTAGTGCATAGAGGTTGGGACTCAGTTCTCAGCCTAACACAACCTAGGTTTCTAAAACTGGTGGTGCAAACGCTTCATTTTGTTATAGATGACAAAAAGCAGACTACACTAATGCCCTACAGTGACAATGGTGAGCAGAAGAATGTAGCACTTGGGGGAAATCCCTGCTGAAGATCTGATTGCATACCAGGAAAGGTGCAGTTCAGTAATGAGTCACAGGCAGTAATCATTCTTCCTTAGGGCCCTCTGGTCTCAGTCAGATCAAAGCTAGTTCTGATTAGCCTGTGGGGATGGGCGAGATCACAGTGCCAATGTATCTGGTTCTTTGGGGATATTACTGCACTTGTCTGATGGAAAGAATAGCTCTTCATTCAGAAAGGTGACAAGAGAGCAGGCTTCTTGATGGGTGATTCCAGGATGTAGGAACAGGGGCCAACTTTAATCTTACCAGAGGAAGACTTGCCATTGACATGCCTGACTCTTGACAGGAGTACAGCGGCTGCTTGTGCTCAGCTCTTAAATTGGAGTGAGGGAAAGGCAGGGTCTGTCATTGGCTGATGATGGATTTCATCAGCTCCTAACAAAACTTAGTAGCTCAGACGGCCTGTTGAAATAAATTTAATACTATTGTGGGAGAAAAAAAAAAAAAGGACGAAAGAAAGAAATAGTAGATTCATTTTTGGCAGCTAAATTCAATCTTGTGTGAAAGTAAAGCTAACATAATTTGAAGTGCCACACGAATCTTAAATCTCCCCCAGGATTTCTTTTTTCTCTCTTTTTTGTCCTTTCCCCTCTCTCTCCCATGCATCAATCTCTCTTTCTTCAAAAATTAGTTTTCCTATTCAGTATGCCTTTGCTCCCTTCCTCTGGACATTATATAAACCCCTCATCATGTTATATGATGTTAGTGTTATTTAGTTGTGATCTTGTCCCTGATGACAGTCCCTGGTTGCTTAGATGGAAGGTCAGTTAAACTCAAAGAGGGGATTCCTTGTTGGATCAGAACTCTCTGTGCTCCTAAAGTGGTAGATAATGAGCACTGCTACATAGTCCCTCCTTTGCAGCAATATTTGGTCAATGAAATTGATTTTTTTCTATTTCCCGATAAATTAGCAATTATGATGTCAGGTGTTGGTTTTTTGCTTCCCTCCCTGCCAAAAGAAGTCATCAAGTCAAATTCATACCTGCATCAATATTAAAAATAACTATGTTAACTCCAAATGAGTTATATTTATTGACATAGTAGGAAAATACATATCAAGAAAATAGTAATGATAACTCATGGTTCCTCTACATCAAAGACAACTACCCCTGACAATTTAGAATATCACTTTCCACACTTTTGTTGATTCCATGTATCTATTCATGTATACATACATAAATAGAAACAGACTTTTTGTTTCAAAAGAATGAATGCTTATACTTTTCCTTTCTTTAAATAATGTAGTATGACATTAATTTGATTATTACACATGCCATTCAGTGTTGGTTATTTTATTCTCTTATTATTTTGTTCTATTTTAAAAGTCTGTAAAAACTGCCCTACTTCATCATGATGTTTTCATAGAAGGATACAATTTTCCTTTTCTTTTTTTAATTTATAATTTCTCAAAGTGTGGTCCCTACAGCAGCACTATCAGTATCACTTAGGTACCTTTTAATGAGATAAATTCTCAGGCTGCCACCATAGACTACCCGGAGGCATGGAGTCCAGCATGCTGGGTTGTAGCAATACTTCTAGGAGATTCTGATAAAGACTGATGAGAGTTCTGGTCCCAGGTATTTAGTAGTGGTTGTGAATATGGGACTATCCACATTGTTAAAAAGAAATACATCTCTTTGACACATTTACATTTTTTGGGGGGGGAGGGAGGTAATTCTAAGAATACTAGTTCCTCTGGCAGTTATTTTAGTATCCCTATATTTCTTATATTTAAAATATCTAGTCTTTATTTTCTCTCATTTGAAGGATCATTCTTACCCCTTGAGTTTTTTCCCTCTTATTTCTTAATTCCTCCTTCCTACAAGCCTGCAAGTAACCAAAATTTTGTGTTTTTGTCTTTAAAGATTATATGAAGCACAGATGATTATTCTCACTTGACAAACCATCAATTATTATTTCTTTTCGAAAAATGTAAACTCATTACTGTAGCATTTAAGATCCTTCAGAACTTGGCCACTTATTACTGATGGGAACCACAGAAAAAGAAAATAAATCATTTTATCCCTATTTCTCTTATTTCTTGATTTGTATGGACTCCACTAATCAAAGACTAAAGGAGAAATACAAGCTTAAGTTTAAAAACATGTATACTTCCTGTGTACATGGGAGACACCCAGAGAAACGAGAACACGTCAGAGAGGTGGCTTTGTTTCATACTTTATCCCACTCTCTGCTGAAACACTGTCTGGGGAAGCCAGTCATTGGGAGGTACCTAGGAAAAGCATAGCCAATAAGAGTAATGTTGTTTGTGCTGATTTTCATCCCTACCTTCTGAGTTGTTAACTTTCTCATGATTTACTCATTCTTCTTCCCTTATACAAAGAGGAAAAGATTTTTTTTTAAAATGGAGATTTCCCTTGTAAATGTAAATTTCTTTGACAAAAGGGTAACTTCTACTCTATTCTCAGAGCTTATCCTGTATCTGCAGTTTCTTAAAATAATGAGCTCAAAATAATCCTTATAGCAAATAGACATATTTTGGGTGGTATATTCTGGTCTGCTACAGTCATATTTTGGGGTGGCATATTCTGGTCTCTTACAAATCTCATCTGCCACTGCCCACTCATTCAGACTCCACTTTTAGCCCTTTCAATTACTTTTGGTTCTCTGTAAGCCATTCGCTTTCAAGAATCCCCATTGAAACACCATCCACCAACAACACCCATCTTCCAAAGTTTGAAATAGAAAACAAACTTATTTTTCCTCCAGGACTCAGCTGGAATATCACTTTAGCTGTGCAGGTTTTTTTTCTGTTATTATGATACATCACAACTCTTTAATTGTTACTTTATTTATACCTCAATATGAACTTTTCTTAGTGCCTTGTAAATGAATGAGTACCTTTTCCAACCAATTGACATGAATATAAGGACCAGAAAGCACTTTCAAAAATCTTAATACAGTACCAAATGCTTAAAAATTGTTCAGTTTAGTGTCAGAAACTCAAATGAATAATAAAAATGCAAAATTCCAAGGATGTATGAATGATTATATGGACACCAAACATTTAGATTCAGTGTGAATTTAGTATTATAAATATATCCTCCTTTTATTGTGTTTCACTTTACTGTGCTGTGTAGATATTGTGTTTGCTAAAAATGGGCATTTTTTTTTCTCATGGAAAAATGTCAACTCTTAAAATATTTCAAAATTTTTAATTTTATTATATCTTTTTTGGTGATGTGTGAGCAGTGGTTTCTGAACTTAATTGACAAATTAAGTTCATTGGACCATTAACTGGTCCAATGACCAACTACCTGTTCTCTCAGCATCTCTATTCCCTGAGACACAATAATAATAAAATTAGGCCAATGAATAGTCTCATATGGCCTCTAAGTGTTCACATGTCTCTAACTTTATATCAAAAACTATAAATGACAGGGCATAGAGGTAATCCCAGTGGTTCAGGAGGTTGAACCAAGAGGATCACAAGTTCAAGGCCAGCCTCAGCAACTTGGTGAAGCCCTTGCAACTTAGTAAGATCCTGTTTCAAAATAATAAAAAGAGCTGGGGATGTCACTCAGTGGCAAAGCATCCACTTATTGAATCAAATGGTCCAATTATGAATGTGAAGAAAAAGTTCTGGAAGGAAATGAAAACTTTTCCCCAGTGAACATAAAAAATGATAAGAAAGTGAAACAATATTATTGCTAATATTGAGAAAGTTTTGGTGGGCTTCATAGATGATCAAATCAACCACAACACTTTCTTGAGTCAAAGCCTAATCTAGTGAAAGGCACTTCCTCTGCAATTCTATGAAATTGAAGCAAAAGAAAAATTTGAAGCTAGCAGATATTGATTCATGAGATTTAAGGAAAGACATCAGCTCAATAATGTAGAAGTGTAAGGTGAATCAGAAAATGATAGGAGCTGCAGCAAATTATCCACAAGCTTTAGGCAACAAAATTGATGAAGATGGCCACACTAAACAACCAGTCTAATGTAAATCAAATAGCTTATCTTGGAAAAGTATGCTATGTTAATCAACTTTCCATTAGTGTTGCAGATATGACAGATAAGTCAACTCACAAAAAGAAAGGTTGATTTTGGCTCAGAGCTTTGGAGGTTTCTGTCCTTGATTGATTGGCTGCATTGCTTTGGGCCTATAGTGGCACAGTATATCATAGAGGGAGTGCATAGAGGAGGAAGGCTATTCCCCTCATTGCAGCCAACATTCAGAGAGAGAGAGAGAGAGAGAGAGAGAGAGAGAGAGAGAGAGAGAGAGTCCCACAACCCTAGAGACCAAGCCTTTAATAGATGGGTTAATAGTGGTCATTTCAGAAACAGAATAAAGCATGTGCATCTCACAGTTCAAAATTAATTCAATCCATCTCCAAGAATCCTCCAAAATCTTAGTTATTACAGCATTGCTGAAAATTCAAAGTTTATAAACTTGACTGTGAGTCACTGCAAAAGTCAGAAGAAAGGTTACATATTTCCTTATTTAATGATAATGGGGTTAATGTCTCATTCCAAAAGGGAGAGTTAGGAAACTTACAAAGTTGGAACAGGATGAAAGCAATATGGAAACCCAATGGAACATTAAATTCTAAAACTGTGCCTGGCATCCAGGGCACAATATGGTAGGATGGGTTCTCCTAAGGGCACGGGCAGCCCAATACTTGTGGCTTTGTTAGTTGTGGCCCATATGTGACTCTTAATCTGTCTTTGCAAGCTCTCTATAGAAAGAGCTCATCTGATTTCTTTTATCAGATATTCCATGATGCTGCCATTTTTTTTTCCTCTTTGGGGTCCTTGTTACAGATTTGACTTACTTACACAGCTTCACACCAGTGAGGAGATGTTTGCAGGCACTCTGAACCTGCCACACATTGCCTGACCTCGCAGGCTTTCTTTTCAATCTTGGTGGAAGCCTTCATTAACTGTTGCATTCTGCACGTCTTGAAAATCACCATCACATGAACCCCAGCTGTGTCTCCAAGGGGAGCTATATCTGGGTGCTGCTAAAACAGCCTCTGTCTGCTTTGCTGCCAAGTGTTCCCCAAGGCAGTCCTGGGAAAGCAGGATGCTCTGGGACTCTTTTTCTCAAAAGACTTCCCAGGAAAGTCTTTGAAATAAACTTGAACTTCCAAAGAGCCTGAGATAGGTGGGGTCTTTTGATCTCTGAGATGCCCTCAAGGCACCTTTTCCTACTATCCTAATGGAAAGTACTGGGTTTCTTTTAAAATATTCTAGTCTCTTTAGCAACTGCAACATCCTTAGTCACATCTTCACACATACTTCTTTTCTTGACTAACTTTAAGTTTTCCCATTTTTTTTTGCCCTGTTCCTCTTAACTTCTGATTCTTATAGTAAATCTATGTTAAAAACAGCTAATAATGCTCATATAACTTCCTAAATGCTGTGCTGCCTTAATATTTCTTTGCCAGATAATCTAGTCCATGGCTCTGAATATCAGCATCCCACAAAGTCTTGGGACTCAGGTACTGTACAGCCACTTACTTTGCCACAATGTAACAGAGTGGCCTTTAGTCCAATTCCCAATAGAGTTCTCATTTCCATCTGAAATCTCATTACTCTGGCCCCTACTCTCTGAATTTCTACCAGTCTGATCTTCTGAGTCCTCATCAGAATCAGCCATTAAACACTGCTTACACCATTCTAAAATTGCTCCAGCCTGCTTCTCAAACTCTTCTAAACTCCTTTCAAAGACCATTTTCAAAGGTTTCCCCAAATCATATCAATGTACTTGCAGCAACAATCCCATTCCTCAGTATCAATTTTCTGTTAGCCATTTTTATTACTATAACCATACCTGGATAATGAACTTATATTTTGGTTCAGAGCTTTTAGTCCATGACTGACTGGCCATATTGCTTTGTGTCTGTGATAACATACTATAATACAGCATGGTGGGGGAGAGTCACTCACCTTATAGTAGCTGGGAAGTGAAGAGAGAGAGAACAGGGTCCCCCAATCTTCTTCAGGGACATGACATAAATCCTCCCACTGGGGCCCACATCCTGAGGGCTCCACTGGTACCCAACAGTGTCATGGCTGAGAAACAAACTTTCAACACCTATGCCATTGGGAGATATTTCATATATCAACTACAGCATATGCCATCTAGGACTTTCATAGCAAGAAAGGAGAAGCCAATGTCTGGCTTTAAAGTTTCAAGGACAGGCTGATTCTGCTGTTAGGGACTAATGAAGAAGCTACTGACTTTGAGTTGAAGATGATGCTCATTTACCACTTCCAGACTCCTAGAGCCAATCAAAATCATACTGAATCTACTCTGCCTATGGTTTATAATGAAGCAACAAAGCTTGGATGGAAAAAAAATCTGTTTAAAATACAGTTTACTGAATATATTAAGCCCAAATACTGGTCAATAAAAAGTATTTCTTTCAAAATATTACTGCTCATTGACAATGCACACAGTTTTCCAAAACCTCTGATGGAATCACATGATGAAATTAGTGTTGTTTTCATGTCTGCTAACACAGCACATGGATCAAGGTGTTGTTGTTTTTATTGTTATTATTATTATTTTTCTTATTTTGCAGAATAGGGTTGCTCTACCACTAAGCTACACCGTCAGTAATTTTTAGTTTTTATTTAAAAACAGAATTCATTAAATTGCCCGTGAACTTGAGATCTTCCTGCCTCAGCCTTCCAACTCACTGGTAATACAGGCATATACCAGCACACCCAGCTTAATCAAGAAGTAATTTTGACTTTCAAGTCTTATTATTTAAGAAACACAATTTTCATAGCTATAGCTTCCATAGATAGTAATTCTTTTGATGAAGCTAAGCGAAATAAATTGAAAGCCTTCTGAAAAAAATCCAACATTTTTGATACCATTGAGGACATTTGTGTTACATGGCAAGAGGTCAAAATATCAACATTAAATGAGAATATGAGAAATTTTATTCCAATCATAAGGATAAATCTTAGGAGTTCAAAACTTCAGTGAAGGAAGTAATTGTAGATGCGGGAAAAAATAATAAGAGACCTAGAATTATGAATGGAGCCTGAAGGTCTTACTTTCTGTTTTCTTATGATTAAATGTTGACAGATGAGAAATGGATTCTTAAAAATAAGCAAAGAAAGCAGTTCTGAAGATGGAATCTGCTCTTGGGGAAGATTCTGTGAACAGTGTTGAAATGACCAGTGAAATATTATTACCAACGGAATGTTCGAGTTATCATCAAACTTTCTTAGCAATGAAGTATTTTTAAATTAAAATATGTATATTGAGTCTTTAGGCATAATATTATTGAACACTTTTAGACTACAGCAACATATAAACATGGTGTTTATATACAGGAGAAACTTAAAAAATCCACATGACTCACTTTATTGTAATATTTGTTTTATTGAAGTTATCTGGAACCAAACCCATCTTATCTCCAATGTGTGCTGGTACTGAAAATCTGGAAAAGAATGTAATATTAGTCCAATAAAAACAGACTTTATGTTTACTTTATATAACTAAAAATTATTAGAATTATGTTTATGAAAATTCTACTAAAAATGGTAGAAAATAACTTCACAATGTATATTTTATGAACTACTTTTATTTTATTTTACTCTTTCTATATCCTTAAGATGAGGGGGAGATGATGGAAAATTATTTTGGCCTTGGTTTATTGGCTGGAAAACAAAGTTGGGATAAATAACTTTGTCATAAAATAGAGATGATTATAATGCAATGATATTGTACTGCTAAAAATGGGTGTAAGTGTTGTTTTTCTTTACAATCTTGACTTTCTAAATAGATGTTATTAGCTGCAAAATGCTTCAAAGAAAGTAATGATTTCAGCATTCAACCTAAACTAGTAGTTCTACTCCTTTAAATTTATTGTTGTTTATCAAACTTTTATGGCCTCACTTAGCAAATCCAGGGAGATCAGTTATGCCTTGCCTTTAAGAAATGTCTACTTCATCACTTTCTCTATTGCATGGTAAAAATGGCTAATTTCCTGGGGTCTATTAAATCTCTGTCTTTCATTGAAGTCCAAAGTTCTGCCTCCCACCTTACTTAGTGATTTGAGGCAAAAGATTGACATTCAGCAGAACTTGAAACAGATAAATGTGGAGGGAATTGTCAAAAATCCTTGTCAAAATCCTTCCTTGTCAAAAATCCTCCAAAAGCCCCTTGGAGAAGATCTTTATATGAAATACTTGCACCAAGCTCAAAAGAGAAGGATTTTATCATAATTGGAATATCTGACAGATTTCAACAGTGTGCCTTCCACCATTACTGAATTGTGTCCTGCCCCAGTTCTTGTGTCGAACCCCAAAGGAATCAGGGAATGTGGCCTTAAAATATGTCTTTTCATTTGTTGACCATCTTAAAGAAAAGGTACCTGGGAATCAGCAGATGCTGGAATAAACTTTTCTCTCAAGTTCCCTTATCCACCTAAAGACTTGATCTACAATAAGGAACACAATTGCCTTCTATTCCCTGGTATTTTCTCAATCACAGTATTTTCTCAATCACGAGTAAACTCATATCACAGAAAAAAAAAAAAAAAAAAAAAAGACTGAAGTAAAAAACTACACTCAAAGGGCAGACACACTTTAATCCAAGTTGTTGTCTATCTTTAAGCACCTTCATATCCCCTAAAAATCATTTACTCATTCTCTAAAAGTTTCCAGACCATTCCTTTCCTGAAATGTCCTATGCATGGAATAAAATTGTGTGCTTTTCTTTCTGTTAATCTCTAGACTGTCAGTTCACATGGAGATTCAGACTGAACCTCAATAGGGAAAAGAGAGAGAAGGTTCCCTAATGTAACAACCCCTAATGCCTAATATAACTACAGGCAGAGCACATAAAGAGGTAGTTGAGTTTAAATGAGGGGGCCTCATAAACGTGGGGTCTTATTCAATAAAATTAATATTCTTTTAAGAGACAGCACAGGACTCACTCATTCTCCATGGATACTCACCAAGGCAAGACCATACCAGGAGGTACTGAGAAAGCAGTCAACTGTAACCCTGTAAGAGAGCCCTTACCAAAGCCAACCTTGCCCAATCTGGGATTCTAGCCTCCGAACTATGACAAAATGAATTTCTATTTTTAAGCAATCCAGTCAGTGGTGCTTTATGGCATCCCAAGCTAAATAATACAACTTCCCAATGGGCATCATTCAAAAAAATTTAATCTAATAAATACTGTTTTAATGTCAAAGAAAAATCTTAAATCTCAGACTTGCAAAAACAAGCATTCAGTATGGCCTTTGAAAAGCAGGGAAACTAATGTCTATTTCTTTGTGGAAAAAGAAAGCAAATGTGCAGATCTCATCCCATCAATGATTTACCTAAACCTACATGAAGGTGAGTAAAAGGCCTTGGTAACGAGGACAAATGTGAATTTGCATAGTGCATTTCTCATTTTATGTATCAGTGCCCATTATTTATTCACTTAAATTATTTATTATGAGTTTTCTCTGTGTTTTCAGCACACTCGTGAGTGCTGGGAAAACAGTGGCAGGTAAGCCAGCAAAGTCTCAGTGATTATGAGCTTCCATATCTAAAGAGAGAGTGTAAACAACTACACAAAAGCATAATTGATATAATTTTCAGAAAGTAAATAGCATATAGGAAATAAAACTAGGAAGTGAGACTATGAATGATTTTCTTGGCGTTATTTTAGATCTCTCAGGGAAATAGTCAGAGCTGATCCTCAAGCAGCTTAAAATCAAATGGCGGTTGCCCCTTAAGGAAGCAAGTAAATGTGTTCAGATCCTGTACACAGATAATTGCTGGAATGTGTGGGGTAAACCTCTTACCCAATTGTGGGAGATTACAGAGAGAATAGGGAGCAAGGCATGGGAGTTTAATAACTCAGTAGGGAAAGACAGATGCAGGTTGGGACTTGAATATTTTGTGTGGTGGTGGTTAGTAGCTTTCTTTCTTTATTTTTAAATTTATTTTTTGATTCTTTTCTCCTGTGTACAATGAGGATCATAATACCCCTTCACAAGCATAGGCAGGAGAGTTGGTTTTCCTTACTCAGAATGGGAACTAGCCTAATATAGCCCTGCAAATCAAAGTGGCTCCTAGGAATGAGGATACAAAAAGGAAAGGCTGAGGCAGAAATCAGAACAGAAAGGTCTATGCTGTGGAACTAAAAGTATATTTAGGGCAAAGGATATCCCTTGGCTATTTAAGCATTTTCAAGATGATTGATTCAATCTATAACTTAGAAAATTCACAGATGATTTATAACTTTTTGTTTTATATATCTCTTAAATATTCTACAACAAATAGTGTGTAGGTACATTTTGAATTCTTCAAGCAGTAGGGGAAAAAGAAAAATAATTAGATTGAATTAGTCAACTTATTAGCCTGTTTTTCATTACTATAACACAATACTGGGAAACTTTTATAAAGAAAAGAAGTTAATTTAGTTCAGTTTTAGAGACCGAAAGTCCAAAATTGGGTGGATCCTAGCAGTCCATATAGCAGATGAAATCATAGGAGAAGCATTTGTAAGAGTGAGAGATCAAGTTATAAACAGGATGCTGCAGCAAGACTTGGGTCCACAATCTCTTCTAGAGACATGCCTCCAATTGACTTAAAGTCCTCCCACTGAATCCCTCTCATTAAAGGTCCCTCACATACCACAATACTGCAATCAATTCTTTACTACATGTGCCTTTGGGAGTTATGTGACATCCAGGTCACAGAATTCTGCTCTGACTCCCAAGATTCATTTATCTCATAAAGTAAAATGCAATCATTTTATTCCCAGGAATCCCAAAGTCTTAAAAGTCTGCTTCCAGAGTCTCTTCTGTGACGCTAGTCAAACTCATTGGGCTATGAACCCCTGTAAATTCAAAAACATTACTTACTTCCAATATTCAGTGGTGGGACAGGCACAGGGTGAACATTCCTACACAAAGGAGAAGAGGACCTAGCAAAGGGAAAGGAGAAATTGACTCCAAGCAAGACTGAAACTCAGCAGAGCCAACATGACTGCTAAATCTCCACGTTCAGAATCTTGTGAGCATTTCAGTGAGGGGTGGGCTCCCAAGGCCTTGGACAGTCCCACTGTTGGGATAAACATGAGTCTGTGCCTAGAAGCCTTGTTGTTCCCAGCCATGAGATAAGAACTCCAAAGAATGTGATAACCAAGAGAACAGAGAAGGGAAGCCGGCCACTTCCCTCCTCCAATCTTTAGATGGAGGTCAAAAACAGAGCAACCTTAGTTGTAAAGTAAAAGAATGCACTTGTAAAACATTTGAAGAAACCCATCTGTGCATTAGGCATGCAACTTATGCTATATGTTTCCCCTACTTGTAGGTACAGATGGCTCTCCATTTTTTCTTGTCCATCCGCCACAGAGTAATAAAATGTCCAAACCCTCTCCATTGAGTCCTGTAAATTCTTTATTTGGAATAAATAAACAGTATGCTGGGGCTTTTGCAATCTTGGAGTTAGAACCCACTACTAGGATTCATTAGTTGTCAGCCATATGGATGTTTTTTAAGGCTGTAACTGATATCTAAGTCTTTCTCAGGTGGGCATATTGCTGATAATTCTACTTCTCTGGGGTCCTTACTAGGGCTCCACTCCCACAAGTCCTGTAGGCACTACCCTCATGGAGATTTCTGCAGGGGCAAAGTTTTACCTGTCTTGCTCTGAAAACTTTGGTGGATGCAGCCATGATTCCATAGTTTTCATTATCTGCAAGCCTGCAAAATCTGCATCACAGGGTGACCAAAGTCTGCTGCTGTCATGAGCTGACCTTCCTGAACCATGGCTAAAGATGGGTGTTCACTGCCCAAGAGCAGGGAAACACATCCTGAGATAGTTTGGGTGGTGAACTGAGAAAAACACACAGGTTTCCAAGGAAATAATTCTGCCCTGATGGTCTCTGGACTTCTGATGAATTAAGGATTCTGAGATGCCAACAAGGCATTTTTTCAATTGTCCTGATGTAAACATCTGGCTCTCTTTTATGCATGCTAATCTCTTAAGTAAGCAGTTTCTTAGAGACACTCTTATGTTTTACTTCACTTTTCCTAGGTAGCACACAAATTTTTCAAATCTTTCATCTCTGCTTTCTTTTGTTCCCAAATCTCACTGCAAATATGATGAAGAATGGTCAATAATGCCTACGCCACAGCCTGAATGCTTTGTTGTTTTGAAATTCATTCAAACCAATAAACAATTTCATCACCTTTAAATTAGGCCAGAGCACAGACAATAACAGCAAAATTCTTTTTAACTTCATAACAATGATGGCTTTTCCTCCAATTTCCAATATAATTTTCATTTCCATCAGAGATTATTTCCCTAGTCTCTTTGTCTTCTAAGTCCTTACCAGAATCTTTCATTGTGCTCTACTCAGCATTTCTAGGCCTGGTTTAGCTTGTTCATCCAAGCTCTTCCTGTCTCTGTTCTTAGCCCAATTCCAAAGCTACTTCTACATTTATAGGTGTTTGCCTCACAGTATCAATGTTTTTGTGTTAGACTCTTTTTCAACATAATCACAAAATAACTTGGTGCTAGATGCCTTTATAGAGGTTTATTTAGCACATAGGTTTGGAGACTGAAAGATTAAGATTGGGCAGGTCTACTGGTTTGGTCTCTAAGGTTCAATGAGGGTGGCATCATGGTGTAAGCATTTATGTGAGAGACCACATCACAATGCAGGCATAGCAAGACAGAGGTCCCATAATGTCTTCTTGGCACATGCCCCAATTTAAAGACCATACACACAGCCATCATCTTAAAGGTCCCATCACTATATTAGGGACCAAGCTTCTAGCACACAAACTGTTGGGGAATAAACCACAACCCAATCTTAGTATACAAAGAAAGACAAAGAGCCTAACATCAGTAATATTTCTGGCTGAACATATGAGATCAGTGTCTAATAGCTTCCAACAAGGGCATTAGCCCATTGACTTTAGAATCACAGGACTTTATGCAAAAGAAATTGATAGTGCACAGAAGTAAATATTTTCCTATAAACTTTGAGATTATGCACATGTATATATTTTCTTGGTTAAAAAGACTGGGCAGTAAAAACTGAAACACCCTGAGAATTCCACGAATCATCCAGTATGCTTGGTCTACATGGCTTGTAAATAGAAAATCTATTAATGCTTATCATATATACATCCTATAACCCAGGAATTTCATTTCTAAGTACATGTCCACTGGGAATCTATGTCGATGCTAACCAAGGGAATTTAGGAGTAGCAGCACAAGTTGTAAACTCACTAAATGCTCATAAATAGTAGTATGATAAACATATTTTGTTAAAGTTGCACAAAATAGAATGGTATTCACAAGTGAGACTGAACAGAATACAACTCCACACAGTAATATGGCTAACTCTCACAAAAGATATGACAAAAAAAAGGAGATAGCATAAAAAAATGTATGTGTGTGTGTTAGTGTGTGTTTATGCATGAAAACAAAGAAAGTGTAATGTCTAATTTTATGTGCTGACCTAATTGAGATATGGAGTTTCCAGATAGTTGATCAAACATTATTCTGAATGTTTTTGTTAGGATGTGTTTTAAATGAGAAGAATATTTAAATCGGTACACTTAGTAAAGCTGATTATTCTCCCTAATGTAAGTGGGCCCCATCTAAGCAGTTGAAGCAAAAAGTCTGATTCTTTCTTAAGTGACAGGGAATTGCTCCTGCCTGATGTCTCTGGAGCTGCAATACTGGCTTTTTCTTACCTTGGAACTTGAACTGAAACAGTGGTTCTTGTTGGGTCTGAAGTCTGTTACTTTGTTTAGAAGAAATGCACTATTGGCTCTCTTGTGTCTCCAGCCTGCCAATTCACCCTGCAGATCTTGGAACCTGTCACCCTTTGTAATCATAAGAGTCAATTTCTTTTAATAAATCTCTTTATATATGTAAAAAACACATACATATCCTATTGTTTCTGTTTCTCTGGAGAACCCAAATTAGAATAGAAAGTTTCCTGGAGGCTGGTAATATTTTTACTAATATGAATACGAATATGGCAAAATATTCAGGCAAATTTTAGTTAGTCCTTTGTATTAGGGATTCATTTTCAACTAATGGCAATTTTTTGGGTACTCATTTGATAAGAGAGTATCAAAACTTCAACACAATATGAACGGCAAAAATGAAAACAAAACAAAACAAAAATAATGGCTCAAGGAACATGTCATCATCATTGCCCAAACACAAATGTTGTACCATAGGCCATATTTAGTCTGTTTTCTCAAATTAAGTTCAGCTACAGGTCAGAAGGACTGGCATGAGCCACAGTATTCCCCTGAGCCCTTCACACTACTGAGGCTATGAATTAAGCTTTTCTTCACATGCTTTCTAGTAGAATGAAGCCCTAGGATCACTGAAACTGTGTTTGGCAGCTTTGATATAGAGTACGTCCTGATCCACACAAAAGCCACCTCTCCAGAGACTTCCAAGTTACCCTGCAATAGAAGGGTGAAGTCTTGGGTAACCTGGGACAGACCAATGCAAAATACCAAGTGAAAAACCATTGATAAATTTTGTACATGACCCTCTCTTAAATGTATATTGAAATCATTTTTAAAGGCTCACTGCTATTGAAAAAATGATATGTTAAAGCTCCGGTGGGAATCTTACCTGAAGGATGTTAAGTTTATCACTTTAAAAAACAGACATTTAAAAATATTGCTTATATAGACAGTTCAGGATGATTAGCATATATCTTCTAAAACAACAGCCCAAACCCTTCCTTCTTACAACAAAATCACAAGTAGTACCATGGAACTTCTGCCTTCATATAAAGAAAAAAAATATTATTTATTGGAACTTTATAAAAATGAATAAGCAAATAAATGCTAAGGCTCACCTGTGTACATTGTATTCCTGATACCCATCTCCACCCACCTCCCACTTACAACAAACCTAGGAATATAAAAATATTAGTAAATACCAAGAAAAAGAACATTACAAGCTGTATGTATTTGTCTATTGCCAAGTATAAAAGATAATATTTTAATGGATTCACAGTTTCCCATATTAGGAACCGGATCCAAAGGTTGTAAATAAATCATGATTCTTGTGTAACTGGCTTTTCCATTCACAATCTCCCTGAGTTTTGCTGACACCATTATCAGTCATAAAAATAAAGTGGTCCACCCCCATCCCATATGCCTGATGTTTCCCTGATACCTTTGAAAGTATTAACACATTTGGTAGCTCTCTTGTGTTTCTTAAATATAAACTTTGGCACTTTTCATCAAAAGCTAATTGGAACTTCCTTTAAAAAAGTCCCCTTTAACAGTTTGTTAAAAGCTAGTCAGTTAAAAACCGGCTCTGTTGAAAACTCCTCACAGCTTTCTTTCTGTGCCCCCACCCTCCAACCGCTTTGTCCCTCTCTCAGCCTGGCCACTTACCAGAAACCCTGGGACTTCCAAGTCAAGCTTTGTAGTACTGAGTCACTTCCAATTCTCAATCTAGCAAACGTCAGCCAAAGCCCTAAACTCTTGCAAATAGTGTCATGTCTTGATTAATTATTTGTTAATTTGAAAGCAAAGTGCTGTGTTTCCTGGTGGAGAAAAACCAAAATAATCAGATGTCTCACATGTTTGTTCCTCTCTCTCTTTTGGCTTAGGGTCAGTATGTCTGAATAACACTGTATCCCAGAGTGAGTCCTCATTCACAGGCCCACAATCCACATGTGTAAGATACACAGAGAGGCAAAAACTTGAAAGCAGTTTTAAAAAGAGTTTAAATAAAGATAGCAATTCATTCTCAAACAGAAGTGTTTCAGACTAATTTTATTAAGTGTTTCTGGCAGTGACTGGTATCTGATAGGCAATGAGAAAGTTTGTTTTGTAGGATGCTTCATCAAAGTTAAGTCACCTGAAATTAAATGCCAATAGAGCTCCTGAATTATTGGGCTGTCCTAAAATACCAAATGATATTACTCTGAGCTCTCTGTGTTGGTTTATGTAGTTTTCATCTGCTTGGCATCCTCTTTCCCTGGCACATGGAGCCAGGAGTTTTTTAATCATATTTTCACCCCTTCCTCCTCTGCCACAGGTGTGGACTGGTCTTGACTAATCTCACTAGCTCATCCACTTAACAGCCATTGATTTATGAAGTGAGCTCAAGAACCAAGCAGGGGCCGAGGCCTTTACCTAGAAAGAAATATGCACATAGGTAAAAAGAAACATGGGTTGCAACAACTGGGTTCTCTACCAAATGGAGACATTTTATCTGCAATTAGAGAAAATGGGGAAACACAGGCAAGCATAAACAAGTGCAGGTCAGAAGCCCTATTCAGATTATCTCACAGTCTAAACTGACATAGGCGGATCTCAGAAAAGTAGACTTTCCGAACAGGCTGGATCTTCAGAGATGATTAATTGTATTTTCAGAGGTAGCCCAATGCATACTTTTATAGCTATTATTGTTCTTCCCTATTATCAAATAATAATGGCTTCCCTTGTGTCTTGACCAGCACTCCCAAATCACGGGGTAAGCTTTTTTCTAGAAATTATGTGACAGTCTTGTGCATATTTAAAGATATCCAGTATTCCTGGAGCCTCATTTTTGCCAAGATAAAATACCACTTAGCTTCACTAAGTGAGACAAGGCTGGCTGGGACTGAACAGGAATCTGATTCAGCGTGACAAATCTTTTGTTCTGATGAGTATTCCCTGCCAGGTCAGGGGTAATAACTAAGCACGTAGCATGACTGTAGATGTCATCTGGGTACAAAAGTAGGAAAGGCAGCACATGTAAAACAGAAGAACAGTGTGCACTAGAGATGAAATGAACTGAAATGGCCTCAAGAGCAGTATTATGCTCATTTTTTTCCCCTAAGGAATAGATAGAATAAAATATCTGAGCAAAGATTTGAAATTTCAACAAAGTTCTGTCAAACCCTAGGAAGTGTTAAAGGAGACACTGTGAATAAAAAAGGTTATTTAGTGGAAAATTAAAAATGGAAATGAAACAGATTTGAAAAACAGCAGTATTTCAAGTTTTTTAAAGTTAATTAATCAGGAGAAAACTGAACTCATTCTATAAAGATTTAGGATGCATAAATGAGATTAAATTGAGACTATCAATGTAACAAAGATCGGTTGAAATAGAAAAATCTCATTCCTCATGGTAATTTAGCCCCAAAACAGATTAATTGTGGGTCAGGAATAGGCATAAATTTCTTTTGTATGACATGATCAGCCTCAAACTCTGAGTTTGTATGAATACAGTCTGACAAACTCTGATTTCTTACAAGTGAAATAGCGATTTTAGAAGACCTAATAAGGATTTCTACTTCAGGTTTTAGAATGACAATATAATACAGTTTGTTTTAATAATTACATGCCTCTTCAGATTGAAGAGAAAAATCTTAAAAATGGAAAATTCATTTTAAGACTAGAAAATTCTTTTTAATTCTCTGAGCCAATACTTAGTGTTACAAATGATAAATGATGTGTAATAAATCTCAAGCTGAACATGTTATTTCAGCTTTTTTCTTGGATCTCAGTAGATGACAACTTCTATACAATTCCAAAGGACATCCAGAACACGGGTTTCCCCTGCTTCTGACCTATGCACCTTCATGTTCAAGACTTGAGAGGTTATCTTTAGACTTCAGTCTGGAAGTGTCATTGCTGACCTCGTTTATACAATGGACCAGAAACAGTCATTTGCTTGGGAATAGTAACACTTGTTTTACTGTAGTGGAGGAGTATACAGTAGAAGAATTCCAGGCTGGCCTTTGGCTTTACGTTTAGAAACATATCCGGTTTAACTCTGAGCTTTCTAACTCACTAATTCTGCTGAGTTCATTTCCATATCTATAAAATCTAAATCATAACATTACTCATATAGGTTTGTTATGAGGGTTCTATTATTTTTTCAAAACCCACAGTAATGTAGTAAGTATTAAGCCAGTAGGAACTTCTTTTATAAATGTAAGAACTTGGGATACAAGCTATAACAGAAAGACAAATTATAATTACTGATATTTAGTGGAGACACATGGAAATAGAACATGCTATCTATTATTCACCTTTACAATTCTAACAAATTAACATCAGGATGTCTTTTTGATCTAGAAACAATTTAAGGATGTTTTTCTCAGCACTGTGGGTTGTCTCTGGAATTATGCAGTAGGAAGATATGAAATCCGCTTCCCTTGAAGAGGTTCTGAGTTAAGAGCAGATACGTAAACAATTTCAGAATCCATGTTACAGCTTTAGATTTATTTCTGAGGTGTTTAGAATATATTCTTCTCAGGAAGGGATCTAGTCTTGCTCCAGGTGAGGGGCTTAGTATATCTAAGAGAAGGTTTTCTGGAGATCATGCAGAATGTAGCCTTGAAGGAAGTTCAGGGACTAAACAAGGAAGATCATTCTACATAGACAAAAAGGGCCAAAATGTGCTTTTGCCACTAAAATATGAGCAAAGAACTGGAAACTCTTTGACAGTAATAGATTAAAAGACATTTTTAGAGTGTGTTCTTTCAAATTCTAGCAATGTGTTGGATTCCTGTGCTGTGCTATCTTTCTGGGGAAGAGAAAACTATAGAAAGCATTTCAATACAATTACTGAAGTGAAATAAAGGATCATGTATAGTGGTGAATATATAACAGCAACTCCATTAACATCAGACAAAGGATGTCCACTGTTATAAAAATAGATGACTGAAATAATATTTGTGGTTAAGATCAAGGAAAACTTTAATATCATCATTGGTTGTATATGATATAATGTTTTTTTTTTGGCAGAGGGATACCCCAAAGAATACAATTGTTGGAACTAAGATATAAATCTGGCTTTATCTACAATGACTAGTAAAGGTACAAAACTCAAAAAGTGTCTTATATCACCTATAATAGGTTGGTGAACATAATGTGGGAAAAAAATTCATTCATAGCAGCAGCAGCAGCTACAAAAATGCTTGGAAGAGATCTTAGGAACTTTTCTGAACTGAACTAATCTGAATATTTTTTGCTGAGAGATGAAAAAGAAGACTTAAAAATGGAGAGACATATCAAGTCCACAGATGGGAAAATTGAATATGATAAACCAATCCTTCCCTTTTTAGATTTCATGCAAATCTCATAAAAATCATAGTGTGACTTTTTAACTTGACAATATGAATTTATGACTCATTTAGAAAAATAATTATCAGAAATTGTAAAGAATAAAAACTATTGTATCAAAGCTAGCGTACACAGAACTACATTATCTAACAACAGTTACATATATTTATAATGAAACTATAAAAATTAAGACATTTCAGCATGAAATAGAAATCCATAGACCTAACAAATAAAATATTCACAAAATGGATAAAAATATGAACCCATTGTGTAACAAATCAGGAGATGAATTCAGCATGAAAAAGTTTTATTTAAAAAAGTTTTATTTAAAAATAACGATCTTAAGTTGGCTGACTCTTTTAATGAAAAGTTCCACAAGTTATATGCAGATAAACAAATTACATGCATTATATGATAAATAAAATCAAAACAGTTAAAATTAAATAAGGAAAAACTTACCTAATTTAAAAATGAAGTATGGTTGTATAATCAGAAATCACAAAAGAAAACTTGTATAAATTAACCTATATATAAATTTAAGACTATGGTACTTCCAAAAGTTCCATAAATGCAATTAGAAGCTAAGTGAGGAATATTTTGGAATAAATGCAATGTAATAAGCAAAGATAATGAAATAATAGTTATGGGTAATATCAAGAAAAGACTTCAATATCATCATTACTTGTAAATGACAAGAATTTTTTCCTTGGGAAATCCAAAAGGATTTAACTATTGTAACAAAGAGGCTAACAAGTTAATAGTCTGAATATGTTTGGAGAAATTAAAAAAAAAATAAGAACACTAGAAATAGAAAAGAAAAACTCAGTACACAGATTATGAAATACAAATGTTCAATAAATATTTTGATCAATTGCTACCCAGCCTGAAAAGGTAACTTTCCTTCTTAATAAACAGAAGCATCATTTATTTCGCTAAAGTCACAGAACAGAGTAATATTTTGTTGCTGTTACTTACAAAGTAAACATGCATCTTAGTTGTGATAATAAGGGTATGCAAACAATTTGTACGGAAATACAGAGTTTTGAAAAATAAGTTGTTAACATTCATCAAGAGATGAAAATATTTCAAACTTCAAGAACAAGTAATGTTCTTTCTAGCAATATTTTAAAGAAACAAAATTCTGTAAAATATTTTTTTCACAAAGGTCTTCATTATATTATATTTTAAGCAAGCTTTTTGTTTAGATCTAAAAAATAACTGCAAAGATAGCACAGAAATGGCTGGGGTTGTGGCTCAGTGGTACAGCACTTGCCTCACATGTGTGAGGCACTGGGTTCAATCCTTGGCACCACATAAAGAAAAATAAATAAAATAAAGGTATTTGTCCATTAAAAATAAGAAAAAACAGCACAGAAAGTCAATATAACCCACAACAAGTTTCCCTGTTAATAGCATCTTAAATACATATGTATTTGTCACAATGAATGAAGCAATATTGTCACATCATTATTAACTAAAGTCCACACTTCATTCAGATTTCTTCAGTTTTAAACTACCATCTTTTTTTCTGTTTCAGGAATTTAACCAGGATACTAGATTACATATAGTTTCGTGTGTCCTGAGTCATTATGTGTAACCTACACTTAAATCATGGGATTGGGCATGACAATGCATACCTGTAATCCTAGCAACTCTACAGGCTGAGGCAGGAGGGTTGCAAGTTTGAGTGTCATCCTCAACAACTTAGCCACAAAGATTAAAAGTGGAGAAGGCAGTGTATACAGCTCAATGGTAGAGTATCCCTTTGTTTGATTACCAGTACAAGGAAAAAAAATGAAGTATTACATTAGACTTCCAGAAATATACAAACAGTTAATCCTGGTACTTCTGTAAAAAAGATTCATCATATAACTAGTTCAAATAACTTTAAAAAATAAATTTCAAAGCCAGGAACTCTGTTGTGTGCCCTAGAGACTGGGGTAGCCCAGGCAGGAGAATCACAAGTTCAAGGCCAGCCTAAGGAATTTCATAAGACCCTCATACACTTACCAAGACACTGTCTGAGATAAATTAATAGATATATAGATAAAATTTTAAAAGGACTGGGCTAGTAGTTCAGTGGTAAAGCTTCCCTGAGTTCAACCTCCAATAACAACAACAACAACCACAACAACAACAAAAATCAATTCCATGTCAAAGAAAATATTTGCTATAGAACAAGTAAAGAAGGGCAGTCTATACAAAATAAAATTGGTAGTTAGGAAAGACTATGTATAACAAAATATTATAAAAGATAATGTTTATAATTTCAATTGAAACATATTTTCTGTTTCTTATTTTCCCAATTTTTCTACAAGTATTTACTGATTTTTTTATCTTTCAAAAGCTAAATTAATGTCTCTCTCATTCCACAGACATTATTACATACATGTATGACTATACTACCAGTGTGACTCTGCACCATGTTTAGCCAGAGGAAGGAAAAATTGTGCTCTTTGTATACAGTGTGTCAATATGCATTCTACTGTCATGTATAACTAATTAGAACCAACTAAAAGAAAGTTAAAAAGAAAAGAAATAGCTAAATTAAGTCATCTTGTTCATGGAAGGGATATGGTTGCCAGGTGGTTTGGGCATATTTAAGTTGTCTGGTCAGTACTCCACTTCTTGGGACAGGTCTGGTAGTTTCCAAAATATTTTTTGGTTCCTTTTTTGCTTCCTTAATAACCAGACTGACCCACATATACCCATAGTCACACACCAAGACAAATACACAATTTTCTTTTAGGTTCGTAAAAAGCATAGAAATACAACTTCAGAACTCATAACATTCATAGTTATTTGGGTCCTGATTGGGTTATGCAATTTTTATTGGTCACATTGACTCATACACTGTGTTTAAAGGAGGGATCTCACTCACCGAAAACATTTTCCTTTCTGTCTCTCACAGGTTAAAATATTGTCAAGTTCTGGATCACCTTTTTGTTCTCAAAAACTTTAAACGCTCTGTTTCGGGAAAATTACACATGCCCTTGTAGGAAATCAACCAAAGAGGCCCCATGTATACTTTACTCAGTTTTCCCTGATGGTAATATTAGGCAAGATTATAGCATAATACCGTAAACAGGATGCAAATTTAGATACAATTGGGTGCCTCATTCAGATTTCCTCAGTTTTATTTCTCTCTCTCTCTCTCTCTCTTTCTCTCTCTCCACATGTTTGTGTGTACACTGTGTATTCAGTTCTAAGCAGTTTTATCATTCAAGGTTCATGTACCTGATATTGTAGCCAGTACAAAGCATCATTCATCACCTTAAGCATTTCTCAGAATGCCCTCCTATTACCATATCCATCTCTCTTTTGAACCCCACACACCCATTTCTAACTCTTGAAACCGCTTATCTGTTATCCATTTCTTTAATTTTGTCATTTCAAGAATGCTATATAAGTAGATGCATGCACTCTTTGACATTTTGATATTAGCTATCCCCTATTTAGCATATAATTCAATTAATCTTCCCAGGGCTGTGGATGTAGCTGAGTCGTAGAACCCTTGCCTACCATGTGCCAATACACTAGTTTCAATCATTAACTCCCACAAGTGCACGTGACGCACGAAAACACACACACACACACACACACACACACACGCACGCACACACACACACACTATTTGCAAAAATTATTGCATAGCTTCAGGATAGCAATCCACTCTTGGTCTAAATGTTCTCCTACTGAAAATATCTGAATTATTAACATTGTCTGCAGTCGTTTGGGCCTAATATGAGATTAATGCTGCAAACAACATCATTATACAGGTTTTGATGTAAACAGGATTCCTTATTTCTCTGGAATATACACCCAAGAATACTGATTACTGATTTGTCAAAGTGATTTCTTTTAACTGATCTTGTATTCCCACATATCTGATAAGGAATGATAGAAAAATGATAGCAGCATTTAAAATGATTGCTACAAATCTCCAGAACAGATATATAGATAAATGTCTTTAATGAAAATCTTATTAAAATATGTATGCAATCTGAAATGTGCATGATGATAAGTGTAGTCTAATGCCTTTTTGCAAAGTGAGCACATCTATGTGATTAGAATCCACAGCAGATCACAGAATGTTACCAGAGTCTCAGAAGACTGTTTAAGCCCCTATCAAAACTACCCTTAATGTTAGCACAATCACATTCCTGATACCTAACTTCTGACAGTGTTTTTTTGTGTGGTGGGGGTGGTGGTGGGGGTGGGGTGTGTGTGTGAACTTTTGAACTTTACCTAAGTGGGTTAATAAAGGGTATGATTTTACATCTGACTCCTTTTAATGTGTCCCTGAGATTAATGCATGGTTTGGCATATTGTGGCTTTAGTATTGTTTATTCATTCTCATTGTTGTGTAATATTCCTCTGTAATAATGCACCATGATTTGGTAATCTATTCTACTTATTTACTGTCTCCAACTTCTAGCTATTATTAATAGTATTGCTTCAGATATTGTTGTATATCAGATACTCCTTTTGAACATACAGAAGCATTTGCTTTGAGTGTTACACAAACTAGAAGAATTGCTGGTTCGGGAGACTGCATATATTCAACTTTAGTAGATTTTGCCAGATTTTTTTTAAGTGGTTATGCTAATTATGCTCCCACTAGTAGGGTAAGAGAGCTGCATATCCACATATGTGTTTAAATTTTTTTTCGCATGAGAGAGCTGAGATTTAAAATGTTAAATCTTAATGTTACTTAGCTAAAAAGAAAAATTCTTGGTTTAAACCTAGGTTTGCCTAAGTTCAGTGGTATTCTTTTCTTATTAAATGACAGTGTCAATACTTAACTTCATTCAATGTACTCCAATTTATCTCCAACTATCCCATAAATGAACACCTTATACATCTTGTTCCTCTCAAGTCTTTCTACTTAACAACCACTCCAGGAGAACTAGGAGCCCCTCACTAAACCCAACACCTCATAGCCATCCCTTCTTCCCTTTGATCAGCTGCAATAATTTGCCACATAGATCACTTTAATGGATGCCTGGGTTCAATATTTAAATTTGAAATATTCTTAGTTTAATGCTGTTTCATAAAAAAGTATAGAATAGCTGAGAGTAGACATAGCTTTCTTTGATAATCACCCCCCCTTATCAATGCAGACAATGTTCAATAAGGATTTGCTGAATTTAATTGCTATCTTGCTAACCTCAAGGTTAAAAGGGTTGTCTAAAATTAGAATAAAATGGCAGACTAATGTAAAGACAAATCAAGAAACATATGAAATTTTGAAGGTAATTCTGCATATTTACCTTCTGAGATGGCAGATACAGTGAATCCCGAACTAATGAGAGAGCTAAATTTTATTTTACATTTTTATAATTTAATGACTGTGATAAATGTGGGCCACATTTAAAAAAAGTGCAAGGTTATAAGTGAAAATACTACTTGAGGGAAATATAGATTAAGAATAATAAGTTATATGCTTAATGTTGGTTCAAGATGCTAATGTTGTTCAATGTTGGAGAATTAATGAAGCACAAAATATAGGACAATAATTTCTCTCAATCACAAGTTTCACAAAGGAAGGATTTTTTAAATTTTTAATTTGGGAGAGAAGATTTTGTTTAATTCAAACGTGTTTGAAGGTTACATACCAAATATCATCAGAGTTTTCTCATTGCTTTGATATGAATGCACAAAAGGAATAAAGAAGAAATAATCTAAAGCCATGAGAAACTGAAAGAGAACCAGGGCCAGTCATTTATATAGATATTTTAAAACATAACTTATATAAAGTGGCTTTGCTTTGAGATCTTTGCAGTGTCTTATGTGTATAAAATTGCATACAAAATAGTATCTGCAGTTAAAATAATTCAAATATTTTATCACCAAACAGTATTTATGTGTCCTTATTTTATCCTATACTGCCCTCTCATATAAAGATAACTTGAATTAAGACCATTATATAATGGTGGAATTGAGTTTGTACCCAGATTCACTATGAGACTAAACCTTGAATATGTTGATCCTGGCATCCCTCATAGTGATCGTCCCCTGGATGGCAGCCAGTAAAAGACAAACCACCTGAGCAGAATTGCTGGGTTCACCCTGAGATCCTCTTACTTGAACATTTATATTTCTAAGCTGCTCAAGTAATAATGAGGTTACTGAATTATGTTTGTAAAATTCAGTTTTAATTAGTGAGATGGGAAAGGGAGTGATTGAAAAAAAATATGCAAAAAATTGCACAATAAACACACAAAAAAAGATGGTAAATGTCCTAGAAAGTTGGGAGAATCCAAATTACAGTAAGGAAATGTCAATTCCTCATATCAGATTGCCAAAAATTTAAGAATTTATGAAATCTAATATTGGTGAGCATATGGAAAAAGGGCCAAACCCATATAATTTTGGTGGGAATATGAGGGGTACAGCATTTTTGAAGATAATCAAAATTTGAAATACATATTCTTTCACTTAGCAATTTTTATCTAGAAATCTATAATTTAAAACTACATACTGAAGTGTTTAAGAACATGCATGTATTGTGTATGTATACGTATTAGAATGATTATATATTAGAATGATTTAAGTATACATATTAGACTCATTTAAAATGATAAGCAATTTGATATAAAATGGAAAACAGGTTAAATTACTCACAAATACTAAATAGCCATTAAAAATAGCCACAGACGTTTATGCATTGACAAAGAAGAATAAATTCAGACTGCTAAATATAAACAGATAATTGCAAAAAAAAATGTATGTGTATTTTCTAATTTCCTTGTTTGTAAGTTATAACTACATATATGGTATACTTTATATATATGAACTATAAATCTACCTACTTACCTATCTATCTACAAATCTATTTACTTCAATATCTATTATATTGCAAGAATAAAATTCTGGAACTAAAGGAGTGACGAAAATCTGCTTGAGTGAAACAGGAAAAAGCACTCCTGCTGTTACATTAGGCTGGGTGAGGAGACAGATGCAGAAAGAATCTACAGCCAAGTTACCAGGAAACACCATTTCTCCCAAGGCCCCAAAGCCTTGGTATTCAGTAGGAAATGAATAAGTACCTGCTGTTGAGTACCTGCTGCTTCTGCCCAGTGTTGCTCAGACCTGCGTGGGGATGTCCAGTGGTTGTCACACCACATCTCCTGGAAGCTCTCAGAGCCTTAATAATCCCTCTTCTGATCCCATCTCAGAGAAAGTAACCCATCTAGAACTGATCCCTTTTCCTATACATCTTTCTCTGAATCTTTCACTGGGAGCCCAATCATGAGACTTGGCCCTCCTCTCACATGTCAAGTGGCAGATATTGTTACTCTAAAGGGCCTACCCTTCATGCTTCCGGTAAAGAAATTTGAATTTATTAAGAGTGCGTGTTTATTTCTAGTGGGCTTTGGCTGATGCAGTTTTTACAACGTGTACATACATGTGTTTACCTTGGGGTGTGCACGTTTCTATCTCCATCTTTCTCTCGACTTATCTGTCATCTCATTTGGTAAATCAACAGTTCTGGAAGGTACATGTGACACTTAAGCAACTTCTGCTCTAAAGTATGCTAGTAGAGGAAGAATGATAACAACGTTATTGACAATTTACAATTTTCTTGTTAGAGTGTTTGCCATGATCATGTATTATTTTTTGTTTGTTTGTTTTTAAGTAGGGACCTTAACAAATTTTTAAAAATCAGTTTATTTCAGCCAGTTCTCTCTTCTTCTACACACACACACACACACACACACATACACACTCACACATTCCTTTCTGAGAAAGGTGAACATCTAGACTTTAGATCATGGGAATTGTAGATACAGATAGTTAGTTCTTTAATCGTTTTCAAAATCCAAATCTGTACTTTGATTTCAATCTGAAATATGTTTATTATTCAAAGAAAAACTATTAAAATAAACAAATCATACAATTTTATTGTTGTTTATATTTTGCTTCTTTAAATTATATAGAATTGGGCTGGGGATGTGGCTCAAGCGGTAGAGCACTCGCTTGCCTGGCACCTGCCGGGCGCTGGGTTCGATCTTCAACACCACATAAAAATAAAAAATAAAGATATTGTGTCCACCTAAAAAAAAACTAAAAAATAAATATTTAAAAAATTATATAGAATTATTGCTTGACATCCACATTCATATTAAACTTATCTCATCATCTGTATCTATCTTTAACTCATAGCAATGCCTGCTTCATGTACACTAGGAGTGAGACTCAGAGTGAAGACTTACTTGAATGGGATTGAATAAAACTGCTTTCAAGCTCTGCTTCTCCCACATCTACCTGGCAACAAAGGGCATGGGAATGAGAAAGAGACCCAAGTACTGGAGATCAATGGACTATCTTTAGTCTTCATTAGCTACCATCACTGTACCTACTTCTCTAAAAGGGAACACAGATGGAAAAGTAATTAATGCACAAACTAATTAGTGATCTCATTTGCCAATTGTTCATGACAAATAAAACAGATTGCAAGAAATACTCAGCAGGTTGAAGCAAGGTGAGGCAAGTAGGGTGAGATGGAGAGATATTTATGATTGGATTGGTAATAAACCATAAAACAAATTATGCATTTCCTTGAATAGCACTGGAGCAAGGAGATATCAGGAAGAAAAGTGAATCTTGAAAACTACAACCATGGGCATTCTGTATTATCAGTGGGTATTTGACAACAAATTTGATTTGGTGTGTATAATAATTATTTTGCCTACTTACAACTTTTAGAAGAATTAATCCAATCTACCAATATAAAAATAGCTATAGACTTCTTCCAGAATGGCAACTGTTTGATCCTAACAGTCCATATAAAATATAATTTTTCAAGTTGTGCCTTCTCTTTGGAATCTTTTAGTCTGACTCTATTTCAATCAGGAAAAACTTAGTTTTATTGAACCTCTATGTGTGATAATTCTGTGAATGGGATTTCCATACATTAAGAAAGTCACTCTATTGATGATGAGCTCTGTCAATGGAAAAGTTACTGGCTTGGAAATTGAAGTGTTTCATCACCAGGGAGACATTAAATACCCAGGTAAGTGGCTTAATGTTGCTAAGAATTTCTAAAATGAGAAATGGGGTGAATGACTGCCCACAAGATGCTGATAGTCCTTTCTGTCACTCATGCCTCTGTTTCTCGTAGGAATCCACAGTCTTCAGATGTCCAGGACTCTCAAACTTCCCTCATGTTCCCAAATATTTCATACTTAAACAAGAGGAAGGACCAGGACCTAGCAGCTGAAATCTGTGCAATTATCATTGAGAAGAAGTTGGTTTGGGTTGGATTGTATTTACCCCATACCTTGAGTTTTTAGTTAAAAAAAATGACAGTGGAATGCATTATAATTCTTATTACACATATATACCACATTTTTTCATATCTCTGTTCGTATATAAAGTATTTTGACACCAATTCGTGTTTTCATAACTGTACTTTGGACAATGATCTCTGTCACATTCTACCATCCTTGCTAATCCCCAGCCCCCTTCCTTTCCCTCCTACCCCTCTTCCCTATCTAGAATTTATCTATTCCTCCCATGCTCCATATCCCTACCCTACTATGAGTCAGTCTCCTTATATCAGAGAAGACATTTGACATTTGTTTTGGGGGGATTGGCTAACTTTACTTAGCATTATCTTCTCCAATGCCATCCATTTACCTACAAATGCCATGATTTTATTCTCTTTTATTGCCGAGTAAAATTCCATTGTGTATATATGCCACATTTTTTTAATGCATTCATCCACTGAAGGGCATCTAGATTGGTTCCACAGTTTAGCTATTGTGAATTGTGCTGCTATAAACATTGATGTGGCTGTGTCCCTGTAGTATGCTGTTTTTAAGTCCTTCGGGTATAGTCTGAAGAGGGGGACAGTTGGGTCAAATGGTGATTCCATTCCCAAATTTCCAAGAAATCTCCATACTGCTTTCCACATTGGCTGCACCAATTTGCAGTCTCACTAGCAATGTATGAGTGTACCTTTTTCCCCTCATCCTCACCAACACTTATTGTTATTTTTCTTCATAATAGCTGCCATTATTACTGGAGTGAGATAATATCTTAGAGTAGTTTTGATTTGCATTTCTCTAATTGCTAGAGATGATGAACATTTTTTCATATATTTGTTGACTGATTGTAAATCCTCTTCTGAGAAGTATCTGTTCAGCTCCTTGGCCCATTTGTTGATTGGGTTATTTGTTTTTTTGGTGCTTAGCTTTTTGAGTTCTTTATATACCCTAGAGATTAGTGCTCTGTATGATGTGTGAAGGGTAAAAATTTGCTCCCAGGATGTAGGCTCTCTGATCACCTCACAGATTGTTTCTTTTCCTGAGAAGAGGGTGCAGGCCAATGCTGGTCTTGCATTGACCAGTACCCTCAGCTACAGTTCCATCCTCACGGCTGGGCCAAACAGAGAAGCGTTGTTACTATCTTTTGACATAAAGGACTCTTCTTATCTTTGGGATCTCTAGTTTTAAAAGTTTTACAAATATTTTCAAAGAGCCTACATTTACAATATTTCCCTCTGATTATAGTACAAATTATATACAAAGAAATCTAGCTACATATTTTTAGATGTGTAGTAAAGTGTGCTTAAACTTTACACTAAAAATAATCACTATTGACATTTGGTCTATAGTTCTCCTGGACATTTCCTGTGAGCATGTGTTTACAAAAAGGGGGTTACACTCTGTATATCTTATACTAAAGGATGCATATCTTGCCATATCTGTGTAGAGTCTATCTCATCCATTTTATGATTAAATAGCATATAATTTTACAATTTGGTTGGTAGTTGTTTTATTTGCATTAAATTCTCCATTGCACATAAAATTTCACAGTACAATCATTCCTTTCATATTTAGATTGATCAATAAATGACATGTTGATTAGAGGAATAAAAACAGAAAAGGAAACAGTCTTGTGAATTATCTAATTTGGATAAATAGAAATGTTTACATGTAAGCTAAAATTACAGGTATTAACCTGTCCATTTTGATTAATAATAGGAATCTACATGTGTAGGAATATTGCACATTTTCAGAGTAATTTTACTTGTATCATCTGCTTCAATCTTCAAAAATCTCTCTCTGGTATTTAGACTAAACATGACCATCCTTATTTTACAAATCATGAAATTGAGATCATGAGAAAAGGAGGAAATGACAGTTCTGGAAGTTTAAGTCAGATTTTTTTCTTTGAATATTTAATATTCTAGCACTATAATCAGTGGAATATACATATTTATATATGGAATATATATTGGAATATATATATGTATATATATATACATATATGTATATATATATAAACACATATATTCAGAAATGGCTGATATTTGAAGGTGGAGGATTGACTTCCAACAACTATAAATTATTATTGTTATTATTATTCTTTGGTGCTGGGGATTGAACCCAGAGCTCAGGCCTGTTAAGAACATGTTCGGCCACTAAACTGTATCCCCAGCTCCTTAAAGTTTATAAACTCTCACATCTGAATCAAGCTTAATTTTCTTCCCAAAGTGTTTAATAACAGCTAAAATAGTGCCAAACATATCTACACACATACCATTAAGTGTACAGTTCAAAGAGAACACTCATTTAAAATTTAATAATATTGGGCTTGGGATATAGCTCAGTTCGTAGAGTGCTTGCCTCACACCCTAGGTTCAATCCCCAGCACCACACACACAAAAAAAACCCCCAAACCTTTAATAATATTAATACAGCTAGCTAATATTTGTTATGTTTTGAAAATGGGCCAATTGACACTGTAAATGCATTATGTTTTAACCCTTCCAACAAATATCTGTATCAATATTGTTTTCTGTATTTTGCAGATGAAGAAGATAAAGCCCAGGAAGATTTAATTTGCCCAAGGTCATTCAATTAATAGAGAAGAATCTAATTCTGTATTTTGGGGAGAAAAATAAATACGATTACTTGATACTTCTCAATACCAAAACACTATAAATTACTGATGCATTTGAAATCTATTAATTGAGTCCTTTGTCTGGGTCCTGAGGAAAATCTTAAGGTTAGATCTTACTATGGTAGTTTATCATTTCCACTGAATCAAGAGCCAATAAGCACAATATAACTTAATGCCTATAAAAATGAATATTTTATCAATATAGTCACAAAAGGCAATCTACTTTGTACTAAGCACCTCAGAGATGCAAATACATTCTTATAAGAATTCTGTATTCAATTGCTATGGGTTTTGTACATGGAATTGAAGATATAACAAGGGTGGTCACTCATTGTGTTAGTCAGTTTTTACATCTGTGATCACGATACTTGACAAGAACTAAACTACTTAGAGGAGGAAAAGTTTATTTGTGTTCACAATTTAGAGGTTTAGAGGTTCAGTCCATGGTCTGTTGTTTCCATTTCTCTGTGCCCTAGATGAGGCAGAACAACATGGTGGAAGAGTGTGATCGGAGGACACTGCTCTACTCTTGGTGGAGAGGAAGCAGAGAGAGAGAGAAAGGGGCTTTAGGAACTATGAACCCTTCCAGGGCACACTCTTGGAGACCTACCTCCTCTACCATGCTCACCCTCCTACAGTTACCACCCAGTCCATTCAGGTGGACTGATTAGGTCACAAATCTCATAACTCAATAAACTACCTCTGATAATTTCTGAATTAACTCAGGAGGTATTATGGGACACTGCTGAATCTAAACCGTAACACCCATATTTTCTTTATATAAGTATGCCTCAATTTATCATTTATAGAAGTTAGGATGATGTCTATGCTTAAGTCTTGTCAATATTCTAGTGTTTTTGTTCAGGCTTGTGCCAGTTTTTGTACCAATTATTATCCATAGACTAGAATAAGTACATTATTCTGTACTCATTATTATTATTTTATAATGAAAAGTATCCCTTTTGAATCCAGTCTTTGGTTGTCATTTTTCTTTTTAAACCCCACTTCACTATCCTCATTTTATTAGATATTGTTCAATGCAATTTTTTGCTGTTCAAAAGTTGACACAGAGAGAATCAAGTTTAGTCTTATATGAAATTTCTTATTTAATAGAGGTCAGAAAAAAGCAAGACATATTCCTTTAGTTTTTCACAAGTGAACTTCAAGAATTTCTGGGGAATATCTCCTAAAATGCCAAATCAGATGTAGTAAAATGTCCTCTATCCAGTGATAAAAACTTTTTTTCCTAAAACTTCTTAAATTTTAAAAGCAGAACTATATCATATTAACACCAAGATTACTATATTAAAGTAACATTAATTACTGTTCTTGACATACAACATCCATGATCCAGTAAACTCTGAGAAGGTGCTTCCACTCCTGGTTTGAGCTTCATTCTGCAGTTTATAAAGGCAAAGGCTCAGCAGGGGAAATGATTTATATTCACCAGTAGGCACTGACAAGTTAAGCCCCACAAGGTTATGTACTATATCTTTCCACAATTGTCAGAAGTATCTATTGAGAGTCCATTGTGCATAGGGCAATGCATTTCATGCTCTGTGGGGGACAAGGAATAAAGTAGTTGATGGGGACTTTTCCCCCATGAACTAAAGAGATTTTAGAAAGAACCCATAAATCAAGTGGAAGATCATATTAGATAACCACTAACATTTTTCTCACTCTAAATTTCTAGTAATCATCTTCAGTTTCTGTCTCTTGTATATTTCAATTTAATCTGGCCAAAAAGTTATTTAAAATGGCTTCTCATAAGGAAGGACTCATTTAGTCCTTAAATGACTTAAAAATAAGTAGGAAATTATACAGGAATCTGAACCAAGATGCTACTTAAATGAGTGTCATAGTAACTTTTTGTTTTGTTTTGTTTTTTGGTACTAGGGATTGAACCCAAGGGTGCTCTCCCACTGACCTACAGCTGCTGCAGTCTGGCTGGGCACAAAATAACCGAGCCACCACACAGTCTTGTAGATTCAAACAGCAACTCTTTATTCTCGAACTGTCACCGGCACTCTACACGCACGTTCTGGGGAAAATCCACACCTCCACCGGGCTTTGCATCCCAAATACTCTCTGAATCCCGTGAGAACTCAAGGGGAACTTAAGGAGCAGGTGGGGGCCTGAGGCACCAGGATACTTCCTATTCCCAGCAGGATACACCCTAAACCTAGAACCGCCCTAAACCCGGATCTGCCCTGGTCCTTGAGCAGGGTCACCTTTCTCAAACATTCATGCAATGTCACTGCAAGTGACCTGGGTCCAAGGCAAGCCCATTTCCACAATGGAGAGTCCTCCCTCTAAGCAACATTGGGTAGGCTGACAAAGAACTTGCCATGCGTCATTCCTACTTGGCTATGGATCTCAGCATACAGCTCTAATCTTTTAAAACTTTCTTTTTTTTTTTTTTTAAACAGAGTCTTGCTAAGTTACCCAGGCTGATCTCAAACTTGTGATCCTCCTGCCTTAGACTCCCGAGTCTCTGGGAGTACAGGTGTGTACCACATTATCCATTTTTACTGACTGCTGAGATAACCAAAGATATTAATGTTCAGCACTGGCATGGGGGAGAAGAAGAAAAGGAAGCAAAGCAGTATTCTGGATTTTCCCTCCAAAGCCCAGCTTCATTGTTGTTTTGAGAAAGAGAACTTAGAAAACTAAGAATTCCATGCAATTTGATGCTGACTCTAACCAGAAAAACATTCTACAGTGAAAAAATAAAAATTCTTGCAAGCTTCCTACAAGTGGGGGAAGAGTAGAAACCTGATTTGTATCCACTTTTGACTCTAGAATTTTCTCATGTGTGGTACAATATTCAGGGTGATTTTCTGGTTGGGGAGCAATGAGTACATATGCCAAATCAGATTGTCTTAGTTTATGTTCTGTTGCTATAACACAATAATTGAGATGGGATAATTAATGGGGATAAATCTTATTTGGGATCATGGTTTTAGAGAAAGTTCAAACTCATTATGCTGACATGTGCAATGCCAAGCTCATACTTATAAAAGTGAGAAAAAAGGAACAAAACCCTCACAACATCTAATCCATTCTTCTGAGAAAGGCATCAACCCATTCAGAAGGCTCCAACGCAGTGACCCAAATTTCTCTCATTAGGCCTCACCAACCATCACTGCCTCCAAAGTTCATGTGCTGGAAACTGAATTCCTCAGTGAGGCAGTGTGAGTTTGGTCTTGTCACAAAATGTCTTTAGTATTATTATTTTTTTTTTCAGTGCAATTGTATTTGCTTAGGAAATACACTGTTTCACCTCCATTGTTTGTTACACATCAATATTCTGAACAAGATTCCAAAAACAATTTTCTTCAACCTTTGGATGACGTTGATTAAACATTTTCCACATCAAGAACTATCAGCATGACTGTATCTAGAATGCTGGTATTTTAAAGGGTGGACACAGATCCTCGAGATGGAGTGGAAGTGACTGTCCTCCTTGGTTACCACTTGTGAAATTGCCATTGTTCACATCATTTTCTGGCCAAATAAAAAGAAGTACTTCAATTCTGCCAAGTAGACACTTTCTTGGCATCAAATTCTATATATAATTTAAAGGTGAACGTTAATTTAAAATCCTTTGAGTGACATAAAAGAAAATGTCTTTGATAGGAATTCCGTAGAAGATATGAATGTATTTTTCATATGGTTGCTCTTTTTTTAGTGAGCCTCCAAAGGTGTTCAGGGTTAGAGAGCAAATTCCTGTTTAGTACATAGTACCTTTGCATTGCTGTTATGTCTGAATGGGAGTTCAGAAAGTCCAGAAAAATGAGTCCTTATTAAGTCAATTGTTTGAAATTATTTATTGGGTCAACTTCTTTTTATTTGTTGTTTGTTTTAATTAGAGGAGAAAGGGAGAAATTGCTAATTTATTGTTAAGTGTGCTAGGTAATGGGAAAAGTGTTTTCCAATCTGTTTTCTTATTTGATGTCATTTTATCAACACATTGATGGTAAATGGAAATTTCACACTTTTCATCTTTCAGACACAAATTTATAGGGTAAGAGAGGGTGTGTGACTTGCCTAAATCATGTAATAAATAATATTATGTCAGGGTTTGAATGCAAATACCCAGGGCTTTAAAATCCAGGCACTTTCTACTGTAGAGTGGTTGATTTTATGATGACCAAAGGTTTTTCCATTTTTGGATCTCCTATGTTATCTGCCTTTCAATATTATATTAGTCATATTTATTTTATTCCCTCATAATAGATTGTAAAATCTGTTGAGAATAGACTGTGTGCTATTCTTGTGTTCCTCTCCCCTACAATTTCTGACCAAGGGTTGTGCGTACATAACATAATAAAATTCCTCTCCACTTGAAATATCTTCCCTCTTTGCCAATTTAAGAGAATCCAGATGTGATCTTTCTAAGGGGACTTGTTAACATTTATTTCTTGAAAATAATTTTACACAGAGAAATTGTACAGGAGCAATTATAAATCAATATATCAACCCATTTAAAATTGAAGTAGTCAGAATTCGTCACTTTTGTGTGAAATAAATACATTTCATGCCAGGTTTTGAATTCCTAGAGATAATGGATTGCTGGAGAATGTGAGAACTCAGTCTGACGACCTGCTATTCAGCTCTGAAATTTTTGGAGAACTGATTCATGTTTTTGTAAAAATAGTGACCAATTCAGAGCTCACTTTGACAATCAGGCTACATGTACCATTCACAAAAATGGTGACAATAGTCAATATTCTGAATAGCTTCCCTGTGTCAGATACTATGGAATGTCCTTTGCAATTCATTTATATTTACTTCTCAAAACAATGACGGAAGCAAATATTTTCAACCCCATTTTACAGATAAAAATGTCTTAGAGACTATATTTTCTATCTAGAACTGTAAAAAGTGGCAGAGGTGGGATTTATAAATCGGTCTATCTGACTTCAAATTCATTCTCATCTTTGAAAGTGATGTCACCTCGTGAAGAGTACAGAATCTGTCTCCAACTGCCAAGATTAGAATTCCAGCTCCTTTTACAGCAAAGGGAACCTCATCCACATAAACTCTTTCTCTCTAGGCTTCAGCTCTCTTATTCATAAAGTGGGAGATGCAGAAAAATTGGAAATGTTTTCATGTAAGTTACACAATGCTCAATGCAAAATAAGTGATGAATAAATACTACCAGTTGTGATGATGCTGTTGATGATGAAGTTGATGATGATGAAGAGGGTCAAACTATAAATGATGCATTCCTATTTAAATCCCTGGTATCTTCCATAGAGCTTGGACAACTTTTTGTTTCGTTTGGGTAGGAAAAGGCTGAGCATGGCATGTATGTTCAAGAAACATTTGCTGAATGAGCAATGAGAGATTGTAAACCTTGAGTTTTAATTGCCCTTTATTCTCACTTTTCTAAATTTCATGCTATAACCAGTCCATATAAATCCATGCTGGGTAGAAATCTCATGAATGCTATTATCTGTATTTTAACAAAAGAATTTTCAGATATTTAAAATTTAAACACTCTCATCTTGAATACAGTATCTTGGCTAGTACAGGCATTCATTAATTTTTAATTTGTACAATTATAATTAATAATTTGTACAAGAAAAAATGGAAAGATAGCTTTTTGAGTTTTATGGAGAAATTCTTCTATCAGGTAGTAGGAAAATTGAGAGGAATAGTGGGAAGATGAGACACAAAAGACAGAAGGTTTCTTACTAAATCCTTTTAGGAAATTTATTTGAATTTTGTTTAATTCTTCTTGAGCATTGTTGGTAATTTTTCACATACTTGCGAGTTTCATTTAAAGTATAACTTTCCTATTTTCTTTCATGCTGGGGGGTGACGAACAACTTGTGTACGTTGATGCAGCAGGAATGGAAGCCGTTTATTGTAGGATAACAGAGGTATTTATACATTTTGCACAGCTTGTCTTAATTAGCATAAACTAGATACAGCAGTCAACCAATCAGGAATCTCCACACTTAATGGCTCGCTTTTGTTACTTTACAAACCCCTCCCTCTGGCATTTTGCCAGGCGCCATCCAGACTTGTTTACAGACTCTAACATATCCCCCTTTTGTTTAATTTAAATAACGACCATAGTGGTTTTTACAGAAACACCATAAATAACCTGCTAGAAACAAAAAGGGAGGATACAAAATGTTACAATTCCAAGCTAATTGATGGCTCCATGCAAGAAGCCCTTGGAAAAATTATACCAGCAATGACACCGTTAGCAAAGATACCGAGTTACAATTTGTTGTAGATTACAGTTTGTTGTCTCAGTCCAGATAAAGCAGTGTCTCAATAGATTAACTCACAGTCCAGGTAAATCACAGTCCAGGTAAGTTTTGCAGGCAGCTAGCTTAAGTTGTAGCAGCAGAAACAGCAACAGCTCCAAAGTCTCGTTGGGTTCTCAGCCGAAGTTTCCTCCAGTTCTCAGCAACACTGTAAATTCTTTCACCTTTGTTTTCACCGGCACTGGGACGAAGGCAGGAACTCTGGATGGCTAAAGAAAATCCTGTAGCATTTCACTAAGAAAACAACCTTCTGAACAATTTAGTACATTATTTCAAGGTTTTTTTTTACATTTGAAATAAGCCTTAATAGTGCTCATTATTCATTAGCTTCCAGGTGTGGGAGAACCATTGTAGTTACTGACATTGGAAATGATAAAACTTCAGGGACGCCAGTAGCGTCTTCTGCCAGCTGTAGCATCCCAGGCAGCCCCAGATGGCCCTGGGGAGAGTCCCAGACTCAAACTGGTTCAGGGCACAGGGAGCAAAAGCCTGCGAGACTGTGCCTCCAGGTCAGGTCTAGATTTGGGCTCGCAGTGGAGTTCTGCTCCCCCAGGCAGGGGGGTGGGGAAGAGCCAGCAACTGCTGCTTGGGAAATTCTTGCTGCGCCATGATCGGCTTGGGCAGGTGGCAGCCGCCTTGTCGTTTCACGCACCCTCCGCACCCTCCGGTAACGAAAAGTATTCAGTAATAGCTTTTTGCTGCAACTTTTTTCCTGATAATCCTTCTTCTTCTGAACTTTCTTTTTCTTTCTGACTAGAGTTTCTGGGCTTTTATCAACACATGCCCTAACTATTCTTGGTTCCACTGGGGTGCCTTTTTCTCTTATCAATTTACTTTTCATCCCTTCCATATTTTCATCACAAAGACAATACAACATTTCAAGACAAAACAAGACACAAACATACTGTATCAATCTTCTCCATTTTCTCGAAATGGCCATTTTTCCTCTCGCCCTATCTGCCTAGGGATGAGCAGATTGCTCCCGTCCTATCTATGGACGGGCAGCTTTTTTTGTCACTTACCCCCGAGTGTCCCGGGGCTCCCCGTAAGGGGCCACCATCTGCCGGGGGGTGACGAACAACTTGTGTACGTTGATGCAGCAGGAATGGAAGCCGTTTATTGTAGGATAACAGAGGTATTTATACATTTTGCACAGCTTATCTTAATTAGCATAAACTAGATACAGCAGTCAACCAATCAGGAATCTCCACACTTAATGGCTCGCTTTTGTTACTTTACAAACCACTCCCTCTGGCATTTTGCCAGGCGCCATCCAGACTTGTTTACAGACTCTAACACTTTCAGGAGAAGAATTTGAATTATATTTCCAGAATAAAGGCAGTAAATCAGCTTAAGGTAAAATGAAAAGCTTTTTTTAAAAAAAAAAAAAATAAACTTACTTATTTGATAAGAAACACTCCCTCTTCGGAGTGCTGAAGAGATTTTTGAAGAACCCATAAATTGACCTTTGAATAATTTTTGCATTAGCAGGGAATTCTTATAAAGTAGACAACAATGTTAATTTTCTGATAATGATGACAGTTTTTCAGCATGGATACTCCTCAAAGTGTCATTCCTGGTTTCCCCAAAGAATTCTCCAGATGTCTAAATGCTGTATATATTGGCTTAATGCCTACTTTAATGGGCAAATCTATTTTTCCTCCTTCTCTATCTTTCTTCTTATATTCTTCCCCTCCCCTTTCTCTTCCTATTTTGCACCTTTCCCATCTCAATTCCTCCCTCTTTTCCTCTTTCTTTAGTAAATCAGCACAAATGAGCCCTGAACTTTGTCCAAGGTACATTACAGGTTTGGAATAAATGAAAATGAGTGTCAATAGTCTTTTCTGCCTCCAGAGGAAAAGAGGCAAGTGACAAAATAAAATAGGGTTACATACTGCAATAGTTAATTTCAGATGTTAGTGTAGTTGCACTGTATTATCAATACCTAGAAAACCGGTAAAGCATTAGTTTTGAGTTCATCTCCGTGGGTGTTTGCAGAGGAAACATGTGAGTTAGTGGACTGAGTAGAGTTGTCTTCAGTGTGGCTAGGCACCATCCAAATGGCTGGGGGCCTGGATGGTAAAGGAAAGCAGGAAAGCATCTTCTCTCTCTCCTGAAAGTGAGATACACTCTTCTCCAACCTTGGACTTCAGGACCCTGGGTTCTCTAGTCTGGGGCTCCAGGACTTACACCAGTGCCTCACCCAACTCAGTGCATGGGCTTTGGTTTCAGTCACAGAAGCACATTGTTGATTTCCTTGGCTCTGAGGATTTGAACTTGGACTAAGTTAAGCTGTCTGCATCTCAGGGTGTATAGCTTGCAGATGGTCTTTTGTAGGTCACAGATATAAAGATATATAGGTAATAGAAAGATAGATAAATAGATCGCTAGTTAGATCTGATATTGGTTCTATCAGGGAACACTAAAACACGTGTTGATAGAAGTGCAAGACAATTAACTATATGAATGTACAAAAATAAGAAAAGTTTAGCAAAATTACTATTGAATTATATTTTGTTTTATACTTTTATCTTTTTTTTTTTTTTTTTGAAGTCATGGAGTGATCCTAGAGGAAAAAATGAATGAATCAAGTGCTTTTTTGTATTGTGGTGCTCATTATATTTCACATTTCCAGGATATTTTAAACGGATAATCACTGCCTCCTCGTTATATACATTTTTCCTTGGATTTTCAGGGTACCACACTGTCCTTCTTCCATCTTGCCTTATTGTGTTAGTCAAGAATCTCCAGAAAAACAGAACCAATATATTTATTATGTGAATCGGATCATGTACTGATGGAGGCTGAGAAATCCTGTGGTCATTCATCAGTAAGCTGGAGAACCAGGAAGATAGTGGTGTAATGTAGTTCAAGACAGAAGCTAGAGAAGAAATAAAACTATGGTGAATGTTTTTGCCTGAGTTCAGAGGTCAAAGGCCCAAGAATTATAGGTGCTGATGTTTTAAGGCAGAAGACAGATATCCTGGATCACACAGAGGGAGCAATTAGCCACTCCTCCACCTTTTGCTTTACTCAGATTATTTTACAGACAATACTATGTCCACTCACATTAGGGAGGGTGATTCTTACTCTGTCTACTAATTCAAATGCTGTTATCTTATAAAGATAGCTTTATTAATACATCCAGAAAAATTATTTATCATCTATTTGGGCATCCCTTCGCCCAGTCAAATTGATTCATATACTTAATCATCTTTCTTACTCTTTCCCAGTCTCTTTTTCTAGATTCTCCTCATATTTACATCCTATATATTTAAAACTCAAGAGTTCACTTTTCAGAACTCATTTCAACTTACCTTCTTTATCTTCTAGTCCTTCTTGGTTTTATCTACCTTCAAGGTTAAAGATACTGATTGGTCCATACAATCAAGACTCCTTTTCTGGAACATTTTATCTCTTGTTTTGCTTTCTCTCCTAATATATAGTTTCCTCACTACAATGTGGAATAACTATTTTGCTTATTTTCAATCACCTACCATTTATATATAAGTTTTATAGCAAGAGTGCCTTATGTCAACTACTCACAATGACACCTAAGGTTGGAACAATGCTTATTCAGAGCAGGGAGTCAATCATGCAGCATGGGGAGAATCAGGATTCTTTAAGATACACACAAATACCATTTCATTCTAGTCTTGCAAGCCAAAGAATTGGGTAAGATCCAACACATTTCAAGGCCAATCAGTATAATTCACATTCATAGTGGCCACTGAGACCATGATAAAGTTGAAAGTCGGGAACTTCCTTTCTCAGATTTTTTAAACAATCGCTTTATTGTCTAATTTAAAGTTTCTCTTTGGGTAGGCTCCCTGTGCTTCTAACAGCATCTGTAAGAATTGAGAAACAGGTCCTCCATTTTCCTTTGGCACATTCATTTATTTCAAATTTAGCAGTCACCATGTGTTGCCCACAACAACATTCTAGAATGTGAACTAAGACAGCAGATGTGCATGCACCTTGGAATGGCAAAGTATTATTTTTTTTATTCATTATGTTGCTGTCACAGCATATGATATATAAGGTGGCAATTTATATACAGACGCAGGATGGTATGTGTGAACATTTGCAACTCCCTCCTCATTGGTCCAGCATTTTTTCACCTCCTTATGCTGGAAGGAGTGTTGTTAGCCAGCACATAGCCCATTTGTGTGCACAGTGAATGGAGCAGTCCTGACTCTGGCAGTCCATAGTTTAGCCAGTCAGATTCCAGATTGATTCTCAACTGGCGGCCAAACACAGCAGAACAGCTCCAGAGGCCAGATGTGAGAACCATGCTTGTTTTCCAGCTTGTTTTTCTATCCTCCTTCCTTTATTCCATGGAGGTATTATTTTCATGAACTGTCCACCTTAAGTCTAGAGAGTACTAACAACTGGTTGCTCTAGTCACTGTTGAATAATTACTTTAGTACTAGTAAAGTGGCTCCAACAACCATACACTTAATACCTAGATTTCAGTTGCCACCCAAGAGCCCCGTCCCATCCACCCCTAAAGATAAAACAAAACAAGTCAACAAAAACTTGAATAAATAAAGAGATACTGGTGTGCTATTTTCATTCCTTTAGTGGCAAGCCTATAACCACTCATATCATTTTCCATACCCTTTACTTAGAAGGAAATTATTTTTAATGTTGCACATTAAAAAGGATCATAAATGTACTCCACTATTGAGAAGTTTTAGAATCACATTTTGTACTAGGTACCACAGATTTATCTATGTAAATGATGACTAAAAAGCAAATCCTTAAATAATCCTCATTGGAAAACTGGAAATTAATTGCCACCATATAACTGGTTAAGTAGAAATGAAGTAAATAAGGATAGAGGGATAATTGCTGCCTCTGAGTTATTTCATGCCTGCAGCCTACCCTGAGATTGAAACTTTCCTCTCAAAATGCCTTTTAAATATTTAAAATATTGTGAAGCTCATATTTTAAGACAGTTAATAACTTTTCATGCAAAATCTTGGATCATATTCTCTTGTCTACATATTGCAATGGATCCTTAGATACTGTTTCACCAAGTGTAATTACTCATTAAAGGGTGATTTTTTTTTTTTATTACTCTTTTGATTTCTTTTCGGACACTACAAATTTTGAGACAAGTGATTTACTCTTACAAAACAGCCTTTATGCCCTGGTTCCCTGCTGAAGTACTCTCTGGTGCTATTCCAGTTAATACTTGCTCAATATTTCGGGTGTGACTTTGATTTTCTGAGTTCAGTTCCCTGTAACAAAGCACAGCACTGACGGGGGATAAGAATTGAAATGATCTGTTTCAGTTACAACCCTGAAACAAAGGAACACAGAACATACAAGAAGAAAATGTCTTGGACACAGCCTCCTACTCTGGGAGAAGTTTCCTTGGCAGAGGGACACCTTCTTTGTGATGATTTTAACCGATTACCAGAGGAGCTTCATGTCGTTCACAGCATTCATTTTTTAATGTTTTCTTCCTAAGGATGAGGTTCCTAGTTCAATGTCAGGAATGACATAAATAGTGAATTTGGCTTTCTAGCAAACAACACATGCATTATTATTCTACCTACAATAGCTCTTGGATAGATGTAGGGGAAAAGTAGAATGTGAACATGTATTTCCTCAAAATTAAGACATCATCTTTCAGCCATCTTCCTTTCAAAAGTATTTTTGGAGAAAATGAAACTCTACTACATTAAAAGTACACATTGATTTAAAATGTATGTATTCTTATTTTGGAAAACAAAACATATCCTTTTAAAAATAAATGCATACCCTACTTGCTGATAAACCTTGATTATACATACAACTTAGGAAATGAACTGTTTTTTGTTTGTTTGTTTGTTTGTTTTCTTTTTTCTGTTTTCTCCTTTCTTTACTCTCTCCCTCTCTGAATTGTATTTCCCTCATTGTTACTGAAATCCTATGGTAGGGAGAACAGGATAGGAGCTGGGTTGAAGGAGGGAGGCTGCAGATATTTAGAAAGCAGAGTTTGGCTAGAGCTTACTCTCCAAAATGTTTCTGTTTTCAAGAAGATTTAAAGATTTGCTGCTCTCCATCAAACAATGCTCAGAAACTATAAAATCATTTAGGATAAAAAGTTAAATAAGGAAGGTAAAATGAACTTTTTTTTATAATGTTAGGTAAAGACTAACTACCTTGGAATTTAAAAGAACCGTAGCCTGCCTTAAAAAGAAGTACTTTCATGGCCTTCAAGATTTATGATCTCTTGGTACATTGAAAGTAATTGGCCATGAGAATTCACAGGAAACTACTTGTATAGCACCCACTGGGTGAGCTCATTTTATTTAAGCCATAAATTTCATTGAAAAAAGAAATTACTGAAAACTGATCAAAAGCCCTCATGTTCTCAAAGAAAAGTAAAATCAAATAAAACAAAATGCTTCCAGAAAACCTGATGATCCCAGGAAAGGTAATGTAATTTTTTTATACTCACATAGACAAATGCCTTCAAGCGAGTATTCAAAAAATGAAACTAGAAGGCACAAACTTGCTGTCAAAGCCAAATATTCAAGCCTAAAAAAAAAATGGAAACAGATTAAAAAGAAAGAGTCCCAAGAGATGTAGGTAAATATGTAGTTTCCTAAAAGTGAATTGTTAAGTTTTTTGAAAAAAAAATGTTAAAATTGATAGGAAAACTACATGTCAGATTATACTTGCTATAGTCATCATTGCATTTACAAAATCCTGTTACCATATGATTGATTCTTACTCCAAAATGACAAGTTGTTCAATCGCAGGGCTGCAAAAGCCCCACCGGCACTTGTTTACTGATCCCAAGAAAGAACTTGGAGGACTCACCAGAGAGGGTCTGGACACTTGATCTCATGTGCTCTTTGGTGGCAGCTGGCTGGAATACAATGGGGGGCCACCCGTGTTTACAAGCTACGGGAACACAGGTTGCGTACGTCCTGTGCAGTTGAGTTTCTTCAGAGGTTTATGAGTACAAACTTGGACTTTACAAGACTGAAGACAAAGGAAGTGGCCAGTTTCCCCTCTCCACTTCCCTCATTATCACATTCTTTAAAGTTCTTCTTATCTCACTGCCAGGAACAAGAAGCTTTCCCAGGCTCTGACTTGTGTTAACCCCAACACGAGGTAGGTACTGGGCTCAGCATAGATGGGGTCATAGATGCCTGTGTAAAGATAAAGCTATGAAGACTGGTCTAGAGTCTTCTGTTCTTTCATTGCATCACAATTTATTCAAATCCCCAATTGCAAAGGTGGAACAACTCTAAGGAGTTACTTTATGAATTAAATATCAATGACTTTAAACCTTGGTGATAAAAGAGGATGGATTATAGTTAGCACAATATCTATGTTTCCCAATAGCTAATAACACTTAAAGGGAGGAAGAGGGGAAGCAGGAGGAAGGGAAGGAGGAGGAGAAAGAAGAAGAGGAGGAGGAGGAGGAGGAAGAGGAGGAGGAGATCAAGATCCACCCAACTAGTTCTATCTTACCCTGGACAAAATTGAAAGCCGGTGTCTATAACATTCAGACTCAGAAAAGGCTGCTGGGTCCTAGGCCTGAGGACTCTAACCAGTTAAACTCTTTATCTTCAGGTTGCTCAGGCCTCCGAAGGCAATCTCCAGAAGCGTGACTCCTTCTTCATTTTTCCATACAAACAGGAAAACTGATTACTTATACTCTTTTGGAAAGAGTGGAGGGACTCAGACCTCCTATCTATTTCATCTTACCCTGCCTGCATGAAGTGAATGAGATTTAATGCCCATCATAGCAGCAAAGCATATGCTAATAACAAATTTCTTGTCATACTTACTGCAATTTACATTCTCAACTTTAGTCACCACTTGGATAGATATGAGCTAAACTGAATATTTTCTTTTTAAATTGCCTAACAATATGTGTATTTTTAAAGGTAATGATTGGGCATATTCTTCAGTAAAGGTTTAGATCTATTCTTATTAAGAAAAAAAACATGTGATAACTTTTCTTAAGGAAAGAAATGAGGAACAAGCACATTTGAAGGCATTCTTGAGGTATTCTGCCTGCACAGCAGCCTCAAAGTGGCATCTGGCCAGAATACAATGGGGGGCCTCCCATTGCCATGCCCTTGTGAGAGGTAGTGAGCACACATGAGGAATGAGGACAGACAGCAGGGCATGTGAATATGGTATCAGGGGAAGAACAGTGAAACGGATGAAACCTTTAGGCAGGAATATTGGCCAGGAACATGAATTGTTTGTCAACATGCACTTTGCTTTATAATGTCTGCATGCCTCAGATGTGAATTGCATTTTAGAAATAGCTTTGGAGTTCAACGACCACAGGGCACAGGACTAATGTTCACAACAGATATATCACTCTGCTTTTCTATAGACCAGATGACAGATTGATACTCTACTGATCAATCAGATAAAGTATCTGCTTGATGTGAACCATAAAGCACCTACACTTTTTTAAAATAACCAGAACACATGCAATCAGACAAGAGCTTTGTTTTGAAGTAGGTGACTTGCAAAATTCTACCTCACTCTAGTGATCAAGTGTCTTTGTAGCTTCTTAAAAGTGTTAAGGACACTGTTTGCTGAATACCATCCTTGATGTTGAAATTAGGCTAAAACTAAAAGAATGGAGGTTCAGTGTACGCCCCGGAGTTAAGTGTCGCATCCTGAAGCTGTTTAGATAATCATGTATGTACAAACATGCATTTAAAGAGATTTTAAATTTTGATGAAAAAAAGGATCAGGGTTTAGGTCAGGGGAAATGTGTTAGGCACAGCAGGACCGAAGGCAAAGAGTAGTCCTAGACTATTACTGATGTTGTTGGTTTATTAGAATGTGTGCTCACAGAAGCATATTGCTACCACTTCATAAAAGGATGGTTTGTGGAATATTTTCTCACCTATAAAATGAAAGTATCACTTTTCCATATGTACTTTGATAGAATGCCTTGAGAATTTAAATGAGGAAACGTGAGGGTAAGTACCTTACAAAATGAGTTATACAGCTATTAGTTATACTACATTTAAAAAAAACCATAAAACCAGTATACAATAGACTGCAGAATAAGTGATCCATATTGATTCAGCATAATGTGAGATTAATCTTTCAAGAATGTGGGGAAGCCTGGATTGGAAGTTGAAAGAGTGGAGAGGAAGAATTGTGGAAAGAAGATGAAGAGGATGTCTTGGCTGGGATAGTGATGCAAGAAGCCTCCCAGAATCACGGGTACTTGTTTATTTCTCTGAATGTCAATCAGCAGCTTGTGCAGCATGGTGTAGATCTGTTCTAGCAATTTACCTTCCAGATACACATAAGCTTTGAAATGCTAATTTCTTCCCTAGTTTATACTGTAGAATGTAATTTCCTGTAACTTTGTTATTATTAGTCAGTAGGAAAGTACGAACCCAATGTACTCACTAATGGGTCAACCTGGTTCATAAAAGTCCATCAAAAGCACCATTTCTCCTTTATAAATAGCTCCATTTTGATGTTTGTTGTTATTATTTAAATATAAGTCTTGCTTTCTTCTTTAGAAAATGTGTATTTGATTCTGACTCTGCTATTTACTAGCTATTACATCATGAACAAATGAAATTCTCTATGCCTCAAATACTTTTTTTTTCCTGAAAAATGGAGATAATAAAAACTCCTTCCTTTTTGTTTCCTCCAAGAATTAATTATTTTGTTAATGTTCTTAGAGTACCTGGATTCTAACAATCACAGAGAAAAAGTTAATCATTTTTACATACAAAGGGTAGTTCAAATAACACTGGATCCAGATCCACTGTGGGGCTATAATATTTTATAAAAGCACTTTCATATGGAATTAGTTCATATGGATATGATAATGATGACATAATTTGCTTAGGGCAATGCCTTATCAAAGATGTTCTCAGTAATCTCTCATATTGGAAGTGGATTCTTCAAAGAATGAACAGCTGGGAAATTGTGACAGTTGCTAAAATTATTTTATGGACTAGAATCTCACAGATCCTTTGTGAATTATATTAGTTGTTCATGCATTTTAGATATCAGATACTTATAAGATATTTTATTTCAAAATATTTTTCCCCAGCTTGTCATTTGTTTTTTATTTTGTTGATTGTTTCCTTGAATGCGTGGGAGCTTTTCAGTTGTATGAAATTTCATTTGCTAATTTTTGCTTTTGTCACCTGTGCTTTGGTGTCGTCTTCAAAAACCTCACGGGTGAAACTCAAGTCAAGGAATTTCCTCCTGTTTTCTTCTAGAAATGTTATGTTTTCAGGTCTTACTTCAAGTCTTTAATCCATTTTGAGTTGATTTGTGTGGATGATGTAAGAGTTCACCTTTATTCCTTTGCATGTGAATATCAAGTTTTCCTAGGAGCATTTATTGAAAAGACCATCCTCTGCAGTTTGTAACCCTGGTGCCCTAGAAGTAAGTTATGTATATGTGTGTGTTTATTTCTTACCTGGACCTAGTGTTTCATTACTCCATATGTCCATTTTTATACCAGTATCACCTTGTTTTGATTACTGTAACTTTGGGATATAATTTGAGATAAGGAGGTATGGTGCCTCTAGCTTTGTTCTTCTTTCTAAGGATTTAAAATTTTTTTTTTTTTTTTACTATTTTGGGTCTACTATTGTTTTATATGAGTTTTTATATTTCTGTGAAAAATGCAATTGGAATTTGGATAATCATTTTGAGGTATCTTTTGCAATACACCCTTTTTCATTCATAATTATATTTATTTAAAGCTTCTATTTTTCTCAGTTAGTTTATCCAAGGTTTGGTAAAATTTATTTTTTGAGAAGACTAGTTCCCAGCTTCATCACTTTTCTTTCTTTTTTTTTTTTTTTTGGTGTGGTTGGTAACTGGGGATTGAACTCAGGGTCACTCAGCCACTGAGCCACATCCCCAGCCCTATTTTGTATTGTATTTAGAGACAGGGTCTCAGTGAGTTGCTTAGTGCTTTGGTTTTTCTGAGGCTGGTTTGAACTCACTATCCTCCTGCTCCAGCTTCCCAAACTGCTGGGATTGTGAGTCTTTATTTCTGCTTCAATCATTATTTACTTCCTTCGGCTCACTTTGGAATTTCTTTTTTTCCCCCTAGATTCTTAAGGTATAAAAGGTAGGTTGTTCCTATTTTATTCAATATGGACAGTTATTATTATAAACTTCACTCTTACAACTACTTCTCTGTGTCCCATAGTTTTGAGATGCTGGGTTTCCATTTTCCTTTGTCTCATATTAGCTTTTATTTCTCTTTTGATTTTTTTCTTTATTTAGGAGCAGGTTAATTTCCACACACATGTGGCTATCACAGTTGATTAAAAACAAAATTTATTGCATATACAAACACTATCTTTAGTTCTATTTCCACCCCTTTCTATTTTATTCTGATATCACAATTTAAATCCTTTTATTTTCCTCTTTAGAAAAGAATCATGGAACAATCACATCTTCACAGTTCTTTTTTATTTTTTAATTGTTTTCAGTTAATCATAATAGTATAATCCATTTTGTTATAATTATTCAAGCATGGGATACATCTTAATGTTTAGTTATTTTCAAATTATAGTCTCTGTGGTTAATTTTTAATACTTTTGTCTTTTCACTGTTATGCTAGATTTGAAAGTGATTTGTGTGCTACTTTTATTGAAATGAAGTATTATTTGGGGGTGGGTAATCACCAGGGATTGAACTCAGGGGCACTCAACCATTAAGTCATATTTATGGTCCTATTTTGTATTTTTATTTAGAGGCAGGATTTCACTGAATTTCTTAACACCTTGCATTTGCTGAGGTTAGCTTTGAACTCATGATCCTCCTGCCTCAGCCTCCCAAGCCACTAGGATTGTAGGCATGTGCCACTGCACTTGGCCTGAAATAAAGTATGGTTAATTTGACTACATATTTACCTTTCCCAGTGAGTTTTATTCTTTCACCTTTTTTTGTCGCTAATTAATGTTTTTGTGTTGCAATTTACAGAAACCCCTGTAACATTTCTTGTGAGGAATATTTAATGGTGATGAACCTCCTCAGCTTGTTTATCTGTGGAAATACACCTCTCCTTCATTCCCATGGAGAGCTTTACTGTAGAAAGTATTTTTGGTTGATAGTTCCTCAACTTCCTGGACAATGTGAAAACATCATTCCACTTTCTCCTGGCCTCCCTGATCTCTGCTGAGAAATTGCTCCTAGTATTATGGATGTTACCTATATGTGACAAATACGTTTTCTCTTTCTGCTTTGAAAATACCTTGTCTTTAATTTCTGTCAAATTTTATTAAATGTTTCTTAGTGAAGACTTCTTTATGTTCAATAGGTTTAGAGATCCTTAGGGTTCATGGGTCTGGATGTTCATTTCTCACCCCAGGTTTGAACGTTGGTCTGTCACTTTTCTTTAAATAACCTTAGTGCTTTTGTTTTTCTTGTCCTGTTCCCTCTGTGGCCATCATAGTGTCTGTATTGTTCTGCTTCAAGGTATCTATTAAGTAAGTCTTTGAAGGCTTCATTCACTCTTCTCCATTCTTGTATTTTATTCCTCTAACTAGATTATTTCAAATGATGTGTCTCCAAGCTTACTGATTCTTTTCTTGGCCTTATGGAGTATGCTGTTGAAGTACTTTATTGAATTTTAATTTTGATCCTGGTGTGCTACAGCTCCAGAGTTTTTAAATTTGTTAACATATTTAAATATGTTGACTTCAAATTTGTTAACATATTATTTTCTTTTAGTTATGTCACTGTTCTCTTTAAGTTCACCACTCATCTTAAGTAAACTATTTTGAAAAGGTTTTCAGACAGTTCCTAAAAATCTCTCCTCTCTCTCTCTCTCTCTCTCTCTCTCTATATATATATATATATATATATATATATACACACACACACATGCAAACTATATAAAATATATACACATATAAATGTGTGTGTGTATTTTCTTCTTTTTGGCATTGCTGGGGTCCTTTTCTTTTTGGTACATTGCTGGTATTTTATTTTGTTTCTTGGGTAATCTCTCATGTATCTCTTATCCTTCATAATTATCACATGTTTGTGTTGGTATCTGCATCCTTGAAGAAGTAGTCATCTTTTCTGGTCCTCATCAACTGGCTTTGGTCAGACAGCCTGTCCAGAGATTCTAGGTGACTGGCAGCACATATGGCCAGGCCTGCTGTGAATTCCCCCCGGTGGCTTACCTTGGTGCCTGGGTTCATGGAACTGTCCCGTCACTGGGACCCACTAGGGCAGGACTGAACCTAGGTCTACAGGTGATGGTCTGGAGTCTGGTTTCACAGGATGTCCCACGTATTCTGATTTTAAAACTGGTGCAGGGTTAAAACTTCAGTTTGTTCAGGCGCAGGGATAAAGGGGTAGAGCAATGCATAAGAGTCCATCAGATGAGCTGAAGTCTGACTCCACAGTGAACTTAGGCTCTCACTTCAAGGTCTTTTCCAAAGATCTTAGGAAAGGGGACTTCACTTGGTCCTGTGCTGCATAGGCTTCAGGGATGGATGACCTGGGTAGAATAGAATGGTGCTTCCAATCTGACCAATGCATCTTTTTCATTTCTGTACTTCTGTACATGTGTTTTAATCTTAAACTGTGATTCTGAATTTCTGATGAAGGTATCTCATGTATGGGCTATTGTTGATTCAGTGAATTTGTCAGGGGACATGTCTGAAAGTTCATGTTGTACAATCTTGCTGATATCCCTCTCAGATGAACCCTTGTGAGAAGCTATGAATGAAAGAGGCAGAGATTTGAGAACTGAGGCACATTAATGATATGCCTTAAAGAGAAAGTTCATTAAATTTACTGCTGCAATTCAGCTTGTGGCCTTGAAGCTTTCCTAGGCTCACTGTTCTTTTTATTTCTTTAATTCTGTGAACTACTTTCCTACTCGAACATTATGCATCCTTTTTTTTTTTCTTTTTCCTGAAGCTACCTTGCATTAGTTTACTTTTTATGTACTGTTTCATAAAAACAATGGCAATACCTAGGAGGAAAACAGTAATCAGTATTTATTTATCTCAAGAGTATGTCGGTGAGCCAAAGGTGAGCTAATCTAGGCTGGGTTTGGCTGAGGGTGGCACATGTTTCCTCATGTTTCTCAGCCACCCCCTGGCATAAGCAGGCTAGCCAGGGCACATTTAAAGCAGAAGTACAAGATTAAAAACACACACAGAAAAAAGCAGAAGAGGAAAACATCTAATGAAGAGGTAAGAACATTATCATTTGGCAAAGGGCATAGATACCGTGAAGCATAAAAATCAGGGCCAATAACATAATCAAAACAGCTGTCTTCCTGTTACTACAACTAAAGGGTTTTCTAATTAATGTAGACTCAGGCCACTTTCCATAAGAACTTTGGCCTATTTCATACATCTATCTGCCCAACGTTTAAAGACATCTTGAAAAGGTTAAGAAAATCTGTGGTTTCTAAACCAAGATGTCTGGGATGGGTAATGGTTTGCCTTCTTCTCTTCCCCAGTAAAGTGAGATGAATCTTGCTTTTCTCCAAAATGTTTATGTTACATAAAAGAAAAAAAATCTCTATTTCTGGTTACTCTTAGTTCTTCCCACAATTTAGCATTTTAAACATTTGGAATTGGTTTGACTAAAAGGGAAAGAAAATGTTTAAAAATGTTAGCTGGCAATGTTCTAACATATTGTAAAACAAACAGCCGAAATCCGTGGCCACCCAAGCTGAGAGCTGTTGCCTTGACTTGTGTGATTACTTAAAGCCTTTTTGTAGGAACTGTATGAATTTCTTTGGAAAATCTGGCAGAGGACAATAAAGATATCATATGTTGGTATTTGGATTTATACCACATCTATATGACCAATACCTAAACCAGCTATTTATTCTCTAGGATACTTTTCATTAATATTTTTAATTAGCATTTTATGTTAAAAGGAAGATCCAGTGCTTATATTTAGTGATCAGAGAACCTTTGTGATAAATATTGACTCTGCCACTTTTGGGTGTCTTTAGACTGCATGATTTCCATGTAGTTAAGTTTCCTGAGAAATATAATTTTCACATCTTTTCCATAATGTTGTGAAAAAAAAGTTTGCTAAACACCTGGTGGATAGAAAGCACTAAAATAATAATAAAAACAATAATAGTAGTTTACATAGTCTATTATTTAGCTTTTCTGACAAATGTAAAAATTTGTTCTATTTACATTTTCTATTGCTTTTGGAACAGCTTGGGGTCTATTCCATATCTTTCAGGCTAGCATTTAGAAAGTGGGATGCTTTATCTTGCATGTTGGCATTCCTATAGTAAAGGGGACATGAGAGATGGCTAAAGGGTAACATAACTCTTAAACTTGGGTTTGGAAATAGCAAGAGTCACTTCCATTCAGATTATATTATACAAAGTTAATCATGTGCCTGAGCCTATGTCTAAGTAAATTGGAATTATATTTTTTAAAAAAGTCTATTGTAGGGATAGACCCAATGAAGTGGGACTAGATGTAAATCTTTTACAAGTATTAAACATACTCCAATGACTTGAACTATTTGTGAGATTTGTAGTATATATATATATATATATATATATATATATATATATATATATATATTTGAGTGGGAAACTACACAAGAAATTGGTGATTGGAAACATAAATTTTCCTCCTGATTATGATTCTGAACAAGCATTGGGGTCTCTCTGGAACTTACCTCTTCATTTAGTATCTAGTTTATCCAGCAGTATTTATTTAAGAGCTGTCCAATGTATGTTTCTCCAATGTTTTTGGCATTTTCATCAAGAATCAGTTTTCTGTAGTCATTTGGGATATCACTTCAGTTTCACTTGTTTGTCTGTTTTTATGCCAATACCACGCTATTTTGAAATCAGGTATTGTGGTCCATTCAGCTTCTTTCTTTTGTCCAGGTTTTTTTCAGCTGTTCAGGGTCTTTGTATTTTGGTATGAATTTTAGTATTGTTTCTTTTGTTTTTGAAAAATTTCATTGTTATTTTGATGAGGATTTTATTGGCTCTGTAAATCTCTTTGGATAGTATGGACATTTGAATAATGTTTATTCTGATCCATGAATATTGAATTTCTTTCCAGCTTTTTGTGTCTTCTTCAGTTTCTTTTTCATCAGTATTTAATAATTTTCACTGAGAAGGTCTTTTAATAATTTGGTTAAGTTTATCTATTCCTAGGTTGTTGTTTTTTTTTTTTTTTGTAGCTAATGTGCATGGGATGACTTTCATGATTTCTTTCTCAGCAAATTTGTTATTGGTGTATATAGAAAAGCAGCTGGTTTGTGTACATTGGTCGTGTATGCTGCTACCTTACTGAATTTATCAGTTCTAATAATATTTTGGTGAAGTCTTTAGGTTTTGCTGTATATCATCATATCATCTACAAACAGGAATAATTTGATTTTCTTCCTGTATGTATGTCTTATTTCTTTCTCTTTCCTAATTGTTCTGGTTAAAACTTCAGGTACTGTGTTGAATAAGAATGGTGAGAACAGACACTTTGTCTTGTTCCTGGGGTTAGAGGAAAGGTTTTTGCCTTTTTTCATTCAGTATGATGTTGGCTGTGGGTTGATAATCTGTAGACTATATTATGTTGACATATAGTCCTTCTGTGCATAATTGGTTCAACTAAACTGAAATATCTATTTGGTGGCTGAGGGTGGTCAATCTGAATATTGTGATGGGAATATACTGTAGGACCAATAGGTAGAAGTAGGGGCACCATTTATATTTCTCTTGTGTGTTCAGATAGTGGATACCGGAAACTTGAACCAGATTGCAAAAGAGAAGTTGGTGAGAAAATAATGGAATCTGTAAATATTGTGAGGGTATAGCCACCAATGTTCTCTTACAGATTGGACATCTTGAATGGGACTGCTACAGGACCAGACCTGGGGCAGTAGAAGAGCAGTTCCATTATGGCTCTCTACTGGTTGAGCTACTTCTTGCCCATGCAGCTGCAAATGCAGAGTAGGCAGTGAGATTTTAGAAGCAGGTACTTCCCTGGAGATACACCATTAGGCATCATTGAAACACAGCTGGTATTCAGCATAGTGAGACTAGCTATGTTATCAAGGGCTGAGAGAAATGGAGATAGAGTTTGAGCCCTAGGTTGTGTTTCAGCACTTTGGGGACGACCATAACAAAAATCCACAAAAAGGATAGCTTAAAACAACAAAAAATTGTGGTTTCCCAGGTATGGAGCCTAGCTGTCTGAAGTGAAGGAGTTAGATTCCTGGTCCCTCTGAAATCTATAGACTCCCTGGGGCAATCTCCCCTCTCTTTGTATTTCTCTGTGTCTTCACCTTTCCTTATAAAGGTCTCAGTCAGGTTGGTGAAAAGGACCTTCTTACTTTAGTGTGACTTCTTCTTAACCAGTTACCTCTACAATGAACCTATATTCAAATGAGGTCCCATAAAAGGTACTGGGAGTTAAAAATCTATCTTATCTTTTTAGGGGACCCAATTCAAACCATTACAGGGCCTTTAACTTTTAAGGGAATATAAAGTACACAATATCTTAATATGATAAAGGTATGTAGTTCTTTGCATTCTTCCTTAACCACTTGGAGTTACATCATCCTTTTGAGTGATACTAACTTTCACTGTGGTCTCTTGTGCAGAAAAGGCACTCAATATAGATTAGTTGTTTGCTCTCTGAGTATTTTTTATTTTATGAAAACGTCTCTATAAATAGACCACTGAATAGGAATGGGAATATGAGAAAGTTAGTTTTGTGCATGCTTACTGAAGAAAGAAGAAGAAGAAGCATCTTTGAAGAGTGGTTACTAGGTTAGAAAACCACTGAATCCCCTCTGAGGACTTTCCACTGAGAGAACATGCAAAGGCTATCCTAGTAATGATTGAGCAACCCAAAGATATTAAACGTGACCCCAGACTTGCTCCACCAGCAAGAGGAAAGAAGCATTTGCTTTTGTGGCTTCAGATGGCTTCTTGTGTGAAACGAGCACCCATCCTCCTCTTGATTCAGCCTAGAGAGCTGGCATGTATTCATCAGGTGCTGGTGGGTGAGAACCCAGGTTAGAGGATCCCACTGTGTAGTAGACACTCCAGACATACTTGGTGAGTGAGAGACTATCACAGATTGTCACTTCACCTGTGAGGAGAAAGGAGGGAGTTTATATTATTATTATTATTATTAATATCATCATTCACAGAGGAAGGACCAACTTGGTTGGTATTTTAGCTAACGGTCAATTTTATTGGGTTTTACCTTATATTAGCACTATTGCCCCCACTCGGTCTTGGTTCTGCTTTGTCTGCCATATCTGTTCTTGATAAGGAAGGGGAACCACTGTAGCTTGGGCTGGGTGTCATGGTCCTCTCCTAGGTGCTCAGCCATGTGGACATAAGCTGGCTCCTTCCTCTCTGAACCAGGATCCGTAGTCCTGCTTCCCTCTGTGTGTGCACAGAGTTTAATGAGGTTACGGCATCAAGGGAGGCACGTGGTGTTTCCATTCTGTCACGCTGGCAGTTCTAATACCTGGGGCCTCTTATTGAGAAGTCTTAATATGTTATTTCAATTATCTTGTCAGGATTAGGTCGGGAGCAAATAGGGGGATTTTTTTTTTCTTCTAAGGTGAGATTACATTTAAATGATAATGATGAATGCCAAAATAATGTGGATGCACACGCCAGAAGAGGCGATGCCCTTCCCGGCTGACTGAGTTTCCACTGGTTGCATGTCATAACTTATCAGCTGTAATCCCCATGTGGAGTGGCACAGAGGGACTCCCAAGATGATAAGAGGACTGAGGACGCCCTCCCTAAGCAGGCCCTGGGTGACAAGGTTGCCCTTCGTGTGCAGGTTGGGCTTCATTCTCTTAGTTTCTGCTCAGGTCCAGCTCAGCCTCATCAGGTTTAGCAAATGGAATTGACGTTTGTCTATTTTCTCCCTTTATTCTGTGACCTCCTTTCTTCTCATTTTTTAAAGATTAGTATGTCTTTTGAGCAACTCCAAAGATGCCGAGATTCCTTTCCCTGAAAATAGGATGTCTGTTTTATATAAAATCCCTTTCTATACAGCCTCACCCACATTTGCTTATTTTCTTTAGAAAAGGCCAGATCTTAAAATAATTAGTCTAGGATGAGGGAAAAGGGAAGTGCAGGAATGCTAGGGGTATTTGTAGGAGAAAACCCAGTAACTTGACGTTAATATTACACATTTTAAAGTTTTAAGGTGGGCTAAAAATATATGCATGATTCACTACAATCTTATCTGTTATATACAAACTCAGTTACCATTCTGAAATTCTTAGGTTATTACATGTGTGTACACATACTGAGATATTATCTGGATAAGATAAAATGATTAAACTGATTAAATGATTGTGGTAGAACAGCATCGTAAAATGCATTTTCTTCATTCCTGAATGTTGAAATGAAGCAGCCCAGGTGAATCTTGAATCTTACAATTTCTGAAGAATGTCAGAACATCTTCCTAAGTCTATATGATCTATACATGTACATGTTATTTAAAAAGTCCCACATACATCTTCATGACTTTTGAAAGTTTGTGTTTTCAATTGATTACTCTTCTTATTGAATTTTAAAAATGACACAAGGCTTCATCTTGATGAATGGTAATGGAAAGTCTTCTTTGAATTGGTCATTGAGAGAACCTAGAAATAGCAAGATAGGGCTCCTCAAAAGAGGGACCAACATATGGCAATAGGTAAGGGTCATGAAACACAGGTTCTCATTTTCTTTGCTTTTGAATTCAAAAGTCTTTTACTCTTATAAAGGTCATGTATCTATAGGGTTCCAACAAGGACAAAGGAATCAAATTTCCAGTGGTCTTATTTATGGAAGAATATAGCAGGATTAATATTTTGAGGTCATCTTTAAAAGTCAGCTTGAAACAGACTGACTGTATCTGTTATCAACAGTGCTCCAATGACTGCAAACTTCCCTGCAGTACAGGCATTCATATTTTGTACCTGAAAAAAAAAAGATTTTTGCAAAATTAATTGAAACCTCATGATGAAACTCACAAAAGTTCAAGGTATCTTTAGGTGCAGTGTGAGGTTATGTTTTTTGAGTTCAGCAAACAAGATCAATCAAAGCACATTGGGAGTGTTTGTTCCCACCTTACTCATAAATAGGCTCAACTCATGCATCTAATATATTCAATTCTTGTTTTATGGAATATTGCATTAATGATGAGTAAGCATTAATATTGCTTGTATTTCAAACTTGTTTCATATGATCTGGCACCTTTCAGGATCTCATTTGGAATAAGCAAGCATGCTTATCCTATAATATCTCTCAACCTCTGGAGGCTTTTCTTTTCAAAGTCTACTGGTACTTTACAGTGAGACCACCCCTTTTTCCCATGTGGCATTGGATCACTGTGGTTTTAGCCTCAGAAACAAATGTAAACCAGAAACTTTAGAGATAGTTCCAAATCCTCAAAGTTTGCTGGTCAGGTTGGCCAGGAAAAAATCCAAGCCAGAAATATGTGCGCAGATTTATTGGAAACTGCTCTGAGGAACAGCACCTGCCAAAGAGGAAAGTGGAGCAAGATTGAACTGGAGATCTGGGGTGATCCTTCCAAGTTGCCTGGTACTGGGGTGAGGGATCCAGCCACTGGTATCCCTAGGGGGACCTTGGTCTGTTTAAACAGGCTGGTCTTGGGAGGGGGTTCTTTTAGGTTGACAAGATCCCCAGGGATGAGGAAGTGTTCAAAAGAGGAGCCATCAGGGTGGACAGTAAACAACTCAGTCTTAACCCATGATCTCAATTGTTTCCAAACAATTGAAGTTTCCTGAGATGACAGGTATTTAACTGAGATAAATCTAACCTTAGATATTAGGTGAGGGGATACCAGGAAAAAGGAAGAATCTTTAGGAGGCCTTAAATTCTATTTTCACATTTAAAAAATAATGTTGTTATGCAAAGCAGAAATCTTGATTTGATTGAACTGAAAGACCTAGCCCCAAAAAATATATAAGCAAGAATTCTTAAAATGAGGAGAAAAAAGTGCAGATTTAAATCAGCCATACTTTCCTCAAAATGCATCCATTCAATTGGCATGAATATAAGAAAAGTTCAGTTGAAGGAAAAAGAAAAATAATATATACCAAGATAGGGTAAAGGGGGAAATGAAGTGGGACATTTTATCTGGAGAGATCTCTGAGGACAAAAGAGATAACAGCAATAACAATAATGATACTACAGGCGATGATAATACAGGGGTGAAATAAGTCTTGGTAATTACTCACAAGGGGCAAGAAGCCATAAGCTAATTGTATTACATTGTGTAATAAGTTTGATCTTGCCTGGACTCTGGCTTTTCACCTTGGTAGAGTGGAGCTATGCCAGAGCTTTGAGATTTGGCACCTACGGCACTTGCTTCTTTTCTTCTCCTTACTTTATTTTCTTTTATCCACATCTTTCCATCTTCTCTTTTTTTTTCTAAGTTTGGTTCTTTGTTTGCTGTTTTAAAAAACATAACTTTTTTCTATTCAAATCCAGAATAAAGCAGCCGAGAGAGTTTGAAGATGATTAATGAGATTGCTCACTCTGCACAACTGGGATTGAATCAAGGGTCATATTAAAGATTCCATTTATTTATTTACTTTTTATTTACTCTCACAATTTGTCACCTAGACCCTATGCTATATAGTTTGGATCTTGAATGTCCCCAAAAGTCCCATGTATTGAAAGCATGGGCTCTAGGGAAGCTCTACTGGGAGGAGATGGAAACTTTGAGAAGCAGGACATAGTAGGGAGTCCATAGGTTATTATTGGCATGTCCTTAAAGGGCATTGTTTTATATAACTCTCTCCTCACTCCTCTTCTGCTCTCTGGCTCTTGATGAGGTGAACTATGACATGCTACCTCATCCCATGTCCAAAGCAACAGAGTAAATCGATCATTGATTGGAACCTATAGAACTATGAACATAACTAAACTTTTCTTCTTTATAATTTTAAAATCTCAGATACTTGTCATAGTAATGGAAAACTGGCTAACACACCTTAGAATTAGTTCAAGTATGATTGAAAATTTGATCTAATTGGGGGTTAGAAGCAACCTTGTTTTATTTTATCATTTTTTGATGAAGAAAAAAAAATGCCCAGAGGTTTTATATAAAACAAGGCTGAGAAGGTGGATAGTAGTGGAGTAGACAGAAAGAGTAATCTCTCTACTCTGAGTTCCTACACAAGGGCTTATTCCAGTTTCTCCCTGGGTGAGACTTTGGACAGCTTTCATATTGTTTTTCTTCTGAAAAATGAAGATTATGATAATATCAAACTCATAGAGTAATTTTGAAGGTTAGCTGAGTTGAACAACTAAAGTGTATTGGAAAGCACATATTAAGCCCATAAGAAATATCTATTACCCTTGCCTAGTGTTTACCTTTCAATCCTGAAACCTACACTTTTCCTCTATGGACAAAAAAGCATTTTCTGAACATTTTCTAATCATTATTCTAAATTAAAAGTGACCTACTGATCTCTCCTAGAGGTCTTTAGTTATGTAATTTTCTTTTCTATTCCATCAAAATATTGCATTGATGGACACCACCTGTCTCATCTCCACACATCTTCATGCCTGAAACATTGTTCTCAAACAAATCTTTCTCACTTAAATTGTTTTTGTAGCATTGTCCTGCTCATAAATGTTTCGGAGACTCTTTAAATGCTAACCACACTCTAGGTGAGCATTTGGTGCTTTCAACAATCTGGTCCAATCTGATTACTCCTTTACCCTACCTTACTTTATTAAATAAAAGATTGATAGTGAACCATATAACTAGGCACCAGAGACAGGGTGATAAACAGAGTCTGTTCTTTTAGAACATTGAAACTAATGCATGATCTAATCTTCCCCCAGAAGCATATTACAATAACCTGCCTACCTGATTTAAACCTGTGACTTCCTCTGCCTGGAATGTCTTACATCACTGAATCTGGTCGTCTTGTCCACATTACCTCTTACAGATAAAATCCCATGATTGCCTTCTAGCCAGAGAACTGATTCTTACCATGTGTGTCTGCAAATATATATATGTGTGCACATGTGTGTATGTGTGTATGTGATATACACACATGTAAATATTTGTAAATGCTATATATGTAGTATTTTATGTATATATATATATATAGTAGATAGATAAATACATGTATTATAGTTAACTATGTGCAGTTATTAGTTCTTGATAGACTGTAAGGCCTTTGAAAATCAGTTGTATGTCTGAATGACATTAACACATCCCATAATGTCTGCAAATGAAACCAAATGATCACACAAAAAAAGAAACAACTAAATAAATAAATAAATAAATAAATAAAAGAAAATGTCTTTGAATAGGTATTTGTCCAAATTGCCTGCAGTAATTATATTGCCATTCAGAATTATCTTACCATAAATTTAACTTTAAAACATAAAGAAAGACTGGCCTGGGCAATCTCAGTTGGTGGAAATCAAGAGGGACTTTCCAGTGTAAGAGTGTCCTGATTAATAGGTGCTTTCCTTTTCTAAACTCAAGTTTGGTTCTTTTTAACTCTTTTCTAGGTCTTGACCTTTGGACCTTGCATCTCTGCATTGTCCAGTTTTAGAAAAAATCCTGCTTAATGAGTTTAGAAAGAGCAAACTGCCTTTGAGAAAAAATATCTTCTATTTCATCCTGGCCTGCTTTAGAAAAATTCCTGGAAGATCATTTAGCCAGAATTACCCTGTTTCTTAGAAAGTTTCCATCCACCAACTTTCTATCCTGGTCTTTGGCCCTAAATTCCCACTTTCCCTGTTGTGTTTGGAGTTGAGTCCAATGTCTCTCCTATACTACAAAACCCCACGATAATGGCCATTTTAAAATAAAGTCTACTCTTTTATCTTTAAAAATTGTCTCAAATATTTTTTCCTAAACAGTGAATACAACTTTACCTTTGATTTGATGAAAGCTTTGTCCAAGGAACTTGAAATCACTATTATCATATTAAATTTACTCTATAGTTTTAGAAATTATTAATGTTATAAGCTTCATCATTCGCTGACATCACAAAAAATTCTCAGTGTCCTTTGCATTAGAGTAAAGTCTCGGAAACTTGGTCTGATTATTAGATCAGAAAAAGAAAGTCCACTGCAAAAGTACATTTTAACCTCCATATCTTAGAAATTAAAAGTAGATCAGAACTCCCAAAGTATTAGTGATAGAAACTCATAGGCTGCAGAAAAATTCAACTCTACCAACTTTCTTATGAGATTCTAAATGCCATCGTATGTAGCAGATCCTTCAGTTGCCAAATAGTTAATGAGAAAACTTTCAGTTCAATAAAAATCACCAGAAGGGTCTGCATAAGAACAAAGGAAAATACCACATTTATCTGACTTAATTATAAATGCAATAGTGTGAAATGAAAGTTAGAGAAAATGTGTGATCATAACTTCTCTAGACGTATATCTAGGCTGAGATTGAGAAGTGTTTCTTGTATTTACACCTTTTATGTTGAAATCGTCTTCTTTATATCATTTCAAATGCTTTTCTTTCTGAATTTTTTAACAGCTATCTATACCTCTTCGACCTTGTGTAATTTCTTTGAACTATGTGGGATATTCCTAGCAACAAAAGAGACAGAGGTGGGGGGGGGGTGGACAAAACAAAATATGTGAGTTTCTCCAGTCTTTATTGTTTTTCTTTTCTTATCACTATTCAAGAATCCAGTAAGTACTTTTTGCTTATCTTTAAAGCCAGAAACTTGTTGGTTCTAATACATAGTTGCAAAGAAAAACACTATCAGATAGTTGTCAAAACATTTCAATCTTAAACACAGTAAGAAAATTGTAAAGGGAAACTATTCTGAATGCTTAAAAATCAAACCCTTCCTTTAGACTCTCTGAAGAGTGAGAAAACAGTAACTTTATAGAGTTTATGTTAATTGGTAAATTACACAAAAGGAAAGGAAATAGGTTTCTATTGGCTTATATTATTTGCTGAATACACAAAAAGCAACATCATGTTTATACTTGAAGAAAGATTGGGTTAGATTTTCAGCTCCTGCAATATGCAACTTCACTGAAGGAAATTAGGGAAAAAAACAAATGAGTAGGCCAAAATTCCAAGAAGTGTCTGGGTTTGTGCGGAAAGGTTTGACCATCTTTAAAAGCCATGTGGTAATGACATTGAAGCACGCTACGGCAGAGGTTGGGAGTCAGGAAGACAAAGAAAACATCCACTGCATCTTGAGAGGAAATCATGCAGTCTGCTGTGGACAGGACTGGGGCAAAAGGTCAAAAGGCTTCTCCAGGATTGTTTGACCTTTGGAGAGTCAATAAACTCCTCAGAATAAAGGGTGTACACAAACTTGAGCCTTACTGTCATAGCTTCTAATTTCTGATCCTGCATAGCTCAAAAGATTATTGTCAAAAATGAGAAAATCTAGGGGGAAAATACTCTTCAATTTTTGAAGACTCTGGAAAAGGGGGTGTATTTGTTGCCAGAGCTTTCAAAATAGTTTAAAGATGGCATCTGGAAACATCGAAGGAACTGTGTGAAGAAAAAGTGAGGGCAAAGCAGAAGCATCTCCCTTCTCCCACTTCTGTTTTATGTTGACCTCCTACACATGCATGGTTTGACCTTCTAAATATGGAGAAGCAGGGATCGATATCACCACTATTTAAGTTTTTTTTTTCTTCTCAATACAACAACACAAAAATGAAAATAAAAGAATCAAGTGACATTTCTTTGAAAATCAATTGTTTTCCCTAACACCATGAAAGAGCTTAATACATTGTATAGAAGATAAAGTTGAAAATCACTTAAGAAAAAGATTAACAAATGCACAAAGAAAAATTTAGACCTCATTCTCTTGACATCAAAGAGTATACTCTTCAACTGGCCTCTTAGAGCATGGTGCAATAAAAGTACACCTCAATGTAATAAAGCAACTTTCTAGGGTTAGAACAATATTTGCTTAAATGTCTGAAATTTAAATCAAATAATGGGAAAATGTGACAGTCTAGAAAGCTCGAAGTTAGTTTGGTAAGGCTAGATCCAGGGACTCCCAAAGTGTCCTTAGACCATTGCCTCTCCAGCCTTTTCACAGAGTTGGTTTGTGATTGTGCTATTATTTTTATAGGCAGATTCTTTTCCTATGTCAAGTAAGATCGCTTTTGACAGACCTACATCCACATCCTCTAGTTTTAACACCATAAAAAAGAAAAAGAATTCCTTTCCTCAAAATCTAAACATCCTATTAATCCATCATTCTCCAAATTCCAAGTAGTCACACCTGTCACTGAGAGATGCATGTGCAAATAACCACTACTGAGCATTAGGCCAGTTTTCACTTTATGCAAATCTATCCCAGTTCATTACTACTATTTGAACATTGAGTTGGGCTCATTAAATATACTTCTTTACTAACCTGCACAATGTTAAGCTTTGTCAGTAAACAGCACAACAGAAAACTTGCAAGAGGAGGATTTTAATTTTTCTCGATTTGTTTTGCTAGCTCAGCAGGTTTCTGCAGTGCACAGCTTTTCAAATCTTGCTGTGCAATGTTGCTTCACCAATGCCAGCTCCTGCAATGCAGTCTGTTTCTTCAGTACCTGGTACCCAGAATTCTTAGTGGTAAACGACACTCAATGGTTATGAGTGTTCTCAGAATTTCTCTTGGGACCTTTTCCAGAACTCCCCTCTTCTCAATTTTGCTACTTGTAAAAATGGTATAATAATATGACCCACTTCATAGCTCTGTGAGAATTAGCTTAATTTATATAAGCAGAGGGTCTAGAACACATTGAAGCCCTATTGCCTCTAATTACATGGAAGCCCTATGACCTTTTGGTGGAAAAGAAATAATTGCACTGAATTGAGAATCAAAGTCACATTCATTTCATTATTACAAGAAATGATTTATTTTGTTGTCTCTCAAGCTGGTTAAGTGAAATATATAAAGCATACATTGTAAAAGGCTTCCATCAAATCAATTCCCCAACCCACACTGAGCACCTCTATTACACTGTGTAAGCATCAATTAGAACCCAAAGTACAAGCAATGGGTACTATGAAATGGGAAACCTAGAAAAAGGTGTCAGTTTTCTCTTCTTTTGACTGTTGTGTCTAAGCTATTAGTTGCTTGTTTTCCCTCTTCTATGAAAAATGGGTTTCAATATTTAAAATGAAAAGTCAATCAATATTTTATCATGTGTTTCTCCAGAGATATCTTTTTGTAAGAATGCTTTGCATATCGTCAGTGTTTAGTGTTTAGTTCAACTTCAAAGTAAATTTGTCATTCAACTTGTCATCTCAGAAAGATGTAGCTCATTTATTTTCTGTAGCTTAATTAAGATTTTTGAAATATGAGAGATTATTGCTGCCTAAAGATAAAACTGACAGTCTAAACAGATGAACATTTAACAGTATTCAAAAGAAATGGCTTCCGTTTTCTGAAGGCAGAGTAAGCTCTCTTCCACAGTGTTGGCTGGAGAATTCACCAGAAAATTGAATCACCCTTTAAGGACACAAAGAGGCCTTGCTAGATACGTAGCTGTATAGCAATGTAACTTCATACCTCATAAATCATAATCTAAAACATCCACTGTTTTTAATTGCCCCATTAAATAATTAAGTTTGACTTAAGGAGCAAGTCACACCTCATCCTGGAGAAATTCCAGCATAGACAGGCTAAAAATGTTTGCTTAATGAATACCTATCTTTCCAGAGCTAACTGCTTTCCACAGTTAAGACTATGCACTGGTGGGTATTTTTATTCACTTGAAACCATTCTCACAATGATGTAAATTAGATTAATGAGGGGCTTATAATTTCCTCTCATTAATTCTAAGTTAAGAATAATTACCAGTTCAACAGAAGATTGGTCAAAAGGTTCGGCTGCTCCTGTTTGCCAGTTCATCATTAAAACTGTTGACTTTTAGACTGTGATGAAAACTTAGAAATCTCTACCTAGGCTTGCAGATTTCATTTAAAAAAAAAAACTGCAGAAACACAGTCTTTGTGTTTGCAAAGTGATATCTTATACAGAGTCCCAATATGCAAGGAAGATATTTATGTGTGACATTGGCTATGGCCCAGCTGCAGACCTCTGAGAGATTGATTGTGAAAACCAATGACATTGCACAACCTTTCTCATGTTTAGTTGTGGACATTGGGGCTTCTGCTAGTCCCAGAGGTTTTCCCCATTAATTTTTGAAAAATTATTTCCTTTCATTTAATTTATCTTATTTCCTGGTATTGGAATCAGGTGACTGCTGGTCCACTGAGATCCCAAAGAGCTAACAAACTCTGTCTGAGAATAGGTTCTTCTTGCTCTTGTTGAGCAGTGTGCATTTTTCCAGCAAACATGGCAATGACTCCTTGAATCCTGAGATAGGCAAAGACTCTTGATGGTTTTTAGTTGCCTTCAAGGAAGGGCCTGGAGTTATGTTGGATGCATTTCTGTGGAAATTACTGTTCCAAAACGGATGTCACTGCTTGAAACAACCACTTCAAATGATGGAGAACAGAATGCTTCTCTCTCTATTCCAATATTAGGAGAAGGACATGCTGGAAGGAGTGGTGAATATAACAGAACTTCACATTATATTAGTACATTAATTAGGACATAGTTTTTATTGATCTGGAAAGAATATGTAACTTATCATTTTTGGTAGAGAATGTAAAGCTTGCAGTTTTATGGGTAAATTTGTATGCTTACTCCACAAAGAAAGAAGCTGGATCATTCTCTAACAACACCATCTTCCAGGGCAAGACACACTCAGTGCTCAGTAACCATTTGTTCAACAATAAGAATGACAAAAATTTGCCTGTCTGAAGATGGTAGAGGAGCCAGAGGAGACACACAAAAAAATCTGTGTGTTTTCTTTCCTGAAGGAAATTTTGTGCATGCGCATTTTACTTAATCCCCTGAACAACCATGTGGATTTGAAAAACTCTCACTTTACTAAAGAAGGAACCCATGTCCAAAAAGTGGATGTGACTTATCTACCACCACATATGAGATCTGGAACTTATGGATCTGAAACAAAGAGATACAGACTATTTTGCTTTAACGTTGTTTCTCAAATACTTTGGCAAAAATAAACCTTTTGTATATTAACAATAATGCATACATAATAGAATGCTAGTTAATTTTAACATTTCAGGAAATAATAGATAATTAAATATGCTTGGTATATATTGGTTTCTACCAATGTATAGTCCTAGATCTGTGCTGTTAATTTTCCTTTGATGGAACAATTTAAGAAATACTATCCCTTGTAAATGTTGAAGGTGAAAATGTACTCGCTGAGACTTTAAATCCAATGATCTTTGCATCATGGAACCACATTGTGACATACATGCACAGTGTGCAGTCCTAAAAGGTGTGCAGTTTTTCACATTTTGTTTTGAAAAGGCCCATGAAGCAAAGCTAGAGCCTGTCAGATGTACTTGCCACCCTCCAGGATCTCACTTGCACAGGTCAGGGCATGAGCAGAGAGACTGAAGTTAGATCACTCGGACTCTTGGAATATGTTCTGAACCTTATTTGGAGCCTGTTGTTCCTGTTGTATCAGCTACTTCTGCAACATTTTGTTTAGCAGCATTCCCAGGAACCAGAGCTGTTTCACTGTGAGCAGAAACAAAAGGTCATTGGTATAAGTTGTACATAATGATATATAACATATATCATTGGTGTCCCTATAACTATGAGGATAGATTGAAGGGATTTCTAAAGAATGTTCCATAATGAATCACTCACTGCTCTGTGAGGAAATCAGCAGCAAAGTTGAAAAATCCAGTTTGTCAGCCTTCATCCACTCAGCAGACCCTCACAGCCTTGTTTATTTGAATACTAAGCAATTTATATTTCTTGTTAACTAGAATGGAAACCAGTCTCATGACAACCTTGCTTTAGAATTTGGTATATGCTGTAGAGCCTGTGAAGGGCCTCAAAATGAGAACATATTTAATTATTTTAGCTTCAGAAGGCCTTGTGGAGCAGGTTTTCTATCAATGGAAGATAACAGAATAAGATTTGTGTTTCCACTTTGATAAGGGTACATTTATGTGGCAGACTTGCACCACAAGTTGAAACCATAGCAGGACAAAACTGCAGTCTGTGCTGTTCAATATGGCACACTGGTCAGATATGTCTATTGAATTTAAATCTGGTTAGTGCAACATGTTTGAAAGATACTACTTTGGATCTACTGGGTTAAATAAAATATGTCATTATAATTTATTTTACCTGCTTCTTTCTACTCCTTTAAATGTGACTATAATAAATTTAAAGTATCTCCTAGACTATTATAACCTACGTATGTACTATTGTGTAATTTGCTAAATTAAATAATGTGACTGACTTAATGCTCCATCATTGGAGCAACTCCAGTTCCTTGGAATTCTTTATTATTAGACCATTAAACAAGCCACATAATCTACCTCTGAAACTTGGGGTGTATAAAGAGGACTATTAGTAACTATCCCAGAACAACAGGCATAAATTAGAACCTGAGTTTCTATTCAACATGGAAATAATCTCTGAATAATTTCTGTTCAATATGAGATAATTTTTTTTTTCATCCAGTTACTTAGACTGTTCCTAGGAATCTGGGACATATCCTCCCTGCTCATAAATCAGGTTCTGGTAACTTTTCAAACAAGTAGAGCTTACTGGTATAACAGTATGATCAGGTCCAAATTTTTTCACCATTGCACACATAGTACACTGATGAATGAATATTTGTTAAATGAATAAGTGTATGAAGGCACATAATTATTCCATCATCCCAGAATTTATTAATGAGAATTTATAATGTTATTGTTTTGTATTTAGGAAAGATTTTTCAAAGGGTTGGTTTGGTTTTACTAAAATAATACATTATTCAATAAAATTTAAAAAAATTGAAAACAGTGTGTGTTTTTAAAACTTTTATGCCTAGTTTATTTTTATTTTATTTTTTTGCTTCTAAACCTACCATATGATAACAATTACTTTGAAGGAATCTAAATGTGAATGATTTATAAATATGGTGATTCTTTGATTTTAAAAAAATGTTTCAATATTGTATAAAAATTTGCACTACAACTCCAAACCTAAATTAATTTTTTTACTAAAATCAAAAGACTGTTTAAACTCTCACAGGTGAAGCACTCTTGAATATCACCCTTATTTAAATTAAAAAATATGAAATTTTCTTATACTTTTTATTCTTCTGGCAACTTATTTATTTTTAAATTTACCCTCTGCCCCACTTGAAAGGTACTATTAAAGAAATGATTAATTTTTTTAAAGAGAGAGAGAGAATTTTTTTAATATTTATTTTTTAGTTTTCGGAGGACAAAACATCTTTATGTTATTTTTATGTGGTGCTGAGGATCAAACCCAGTGCCCCGAGCATGCCAGGCAAGTGCGCTACCACTTGAGCCATATCCTCAGCCCAGAAATGATTAATTTATTGTGAAATATTTTGGGGGATGCCTGTTTAAACAGATTTAACCATAAAAGTGATTAACAGAGATACCCCCTGATTTCCTGCCAGCAACACTGTTGGGTTCCATTGACCTTACTAATAGTCAACAGGGTAGATTATGTTGCTGGTTTTATGGTCCAATAATACTCTGTTAAAGGTGTTGATATCATTGTCCCCATAGCTGGGAGGTTCACTCCCAGGACTGGTTACAAAAATGTGGATCCCAAGGCAAAATGAAAACCTAGGGCCTCTTTTTCAAAAGTTACTACTAAGAATTTCAGATAATGACAGCAGAACTTTAAATCAAAAGCAATGTCCTACTAAGCATGGGGCCCGTGAGATCACACAGGATGTGCGCCCTATTCATGTCCTTGTCTAGGTTTGGATTCTGCAATTCCTACCTCATTTACTTGATTGAATTTCGTATTTAATCACATCCTAAGTGATTCATGTGCCTTTTCATTATTCCATAAAACATTTGATAATAAGAAAAGATCGCTTTTATTTTGTTTTGTTCTATAGTATTTTACCTGTGGTGGACAAGACATTAAAGTGAAAAATCTCAATAACACCTATAGAGAACTTTGATTTCCTAAACACATTTCATGTAGGTACATTATATGATTTGGACACTGGAGTTACACAAATAATGGATTAGATTGATTTGCCTGGTATTGTTATGTTTGTTATTATTTATTTGAGCATGACCTATAGGAACTAATTTTCCTTTACTTTTGAATTGTATTTTAATGAAATCATATTAAACTGGTTTATATAGCCTATCCAGGCTAATTTCTACTTTTTCTTAGTTGTCAATGAGTAATTTTCACATGCATAAGAATAGTGAGATAATAGGCTTCCAATACTTTATAAAGCCATGGCTGAAGTTGACAATCTCTGCTCTTTATTTTAAATAATAATTTATTTGATTTTGTGCTATCTAACTGAGAATACAAAGTATATTAAAGAGCATCTAATAGAGGCAAAACTAAAGTATAAAATAGAATCACATCTGAAATGTCTATTGAAAACAACTGAACTCGAATCTAATTATTTATATCATCCATATACAACTTTTGTCAGAAATAATACTGGAGGGCCTAAGGTATCAGGCATTTTTCCATTAGAACCTCATCCAAGCATTGGTATTGATGATCCAAGGTGATTCAGGGGATGAAATAAGGGTTGATCTACAAGCTCATTTTAGTAACTTCAATCACCTGAAGGGTACATAAATTCTCACATGACAGTTGGTAGGACATGGCAATCAGAGGTAGCTGTAGTTATGTGTTTGTCAATACTTCGTTCTCTGCCTCTGAGCTCCTTTCTGATTTTTTTTTAAACCTGGATGAATTGAGATTATTAACTCATTATTCTAATTGTCATATTGTCCTGCCTCATTCTGGCAGGTTAGGAATATAATCTGCATTAAGTATTTTTCATTACTTTTGGAAGAATATTGTTTTTTATTCTCAATTTATATTTAAATCAAATACAATTTGGGAAAGACATTATGCTCTTCAAATATATTGTTGGGCTGTAGCACAGTAAGTTGAGTTCACCTGTCACAGTTTATCTGGAATTTAATTGGGAGAGATCTCATAGCAAGGATGACATTCATCATGTCACCACTGAAAAACTCTATCAAATTCTACATTTATTTCACTATACCCCTGTCTGATCAAATCCATCCGAATCTAAAATTTTCTAATTCCAAGGACTGACATGATGACAGGAAACAGCTGGTAAAAGGCCCCAAGGCGCCTTATGATCTTTTGTGTAATTATAGGCAGTTTTCTAAGAATATTCAAAGGGATTACTTACAATTATAGTTTATTATGATATCATAGCTTTTCCCCCCAGAGTGGATAGTCAAAATTTATAACATCCCTTATTGTGGAGATATTAATACCAAGTTTCTTTTCAAGAGCAAATTACAAAAACGGCAAAGGCAGCATAAATCCATCTCTATTAGGCATATTCTCTTCTTGTATTCAGGAAGGAATTATGATGAAGCTAAGGTTACATGTATGTAAATTGAAAAACTCAGAGCCAGCCACTATAACACACACCCAATCAATCAAAAGTATTTTTCTTTTCTGCAAATGACCTCACATGTTATATATTACCTCATATGATTTTTACATCAACCCTATAAAGTGACAATAGCTGGTATTTTATTTGATAATACTCAATCTTGGCCTTTCAAAGTTATTTTCTCATGGTAACTGTTATGATGAATAGAAATAGAAACAGACTTTTAGCAAGTCCCTAAGCAACTTAGCAAGACCCTGTCTCAAAAAAAAAAAATTAAAAATTAAAAGGCTGGGGATGTGATTCAGCATTTAAGTACTCTGGGTTCAATCCATGTTACCAAAACAAACAAACAAAAAAAAACAAACTAAAACAGACTTTTTTTACTCTAAATTCATTTTTATTTCTTTAAAAATGAGTAGAGAAACTAACTTTAAAAAAAGTTATCTTTGTAATAGTGGAATGTGTTTAGTGCTGGGCAGGCAGTGGCTTATTAGATATTTCTAGTGATTGGATTTTATACATGATTTTACACACATCAACAGGGTCATTGTTACCTTTACTAAACAAGGGGAAAATATCTAAAATTTAGTAAGGAAGAAAAGACATGTCCTCTTATTTTGATCAAATTTATCTAAAAGTAGACAGATGAATCAAATAAAATAGACTTTTGCTTAATTGTTACCTATCATACTCTAAAGAAGATTCAGTGTTGTTCTCTTATTATATTTGATTGATATAGGAGTAGCATTTTTAGTACCATAAGTTTATTGAACATTGTGTGTCATTTATTAAATTTATGTAGCATCATTGGAAAAGATGGAAATATATTATACTTAATTGAGTTAAACAAACATTACAAAGAAATTGTTTGATGGGATTTTTATAATGCTTAAATGAATCAAGTGTATTAGAAGAGATCATTTTGGGAGTGCTAGAAATGTCTCTCAAGCAAAGACAGGTAGTTGCAAACAACAGATTCATGATAAATTACACAGAAAGGGGAAAAATAATGAAATACATGAGTTTGTCTTACATAATCTTGGAGTGGGAAATATAGGCTGTCAAATTTGAAGCAAAAATTCACATCTCAATTCTCTTTTTTAATATTTGCTTGCTTTTTCTTATTGTTGATTTTTTCCCCTGCTTCTCTGTAGACATGAGTATGGAAAAGCCATTGATATTTGGCCACCAGAAAAACCTCAATGGCATTCATGATTCCCAGGGAAGAAAGGATATGATTAGCCAAATGTAGCAATTCCCCCCAACCTCTTGCTATTTTATCAGGGTTACATACAAAAATCATGAGGACCTGGTCTTATCTTTGTTCCTTGTTCAGATCAGGGGAAAGTTTTCCAAAGGTTTTAATGGAACAGGAATAACATCCCCAGAGTATTTTATTAATTTCAAGTTGCTGTGGGTCAATTGTCTGATCTCCTTTCAAGGCAATTATTTTTTTAAGCAAAATTTAACTCAATAAAAAAGGGTTAGTGCTTTATTTTGGGGTTTGGATTGATTTATTTTGTTTAATTTATTGTATTTTTTACATTTCACTTGAGAATACTCATTCATACTACATTCTAAAAATTGCACAAGAGTCAATCTGCATTTGGATCATTGAGCAAAAATTTGTTTTTTAAGGCATATGAAAGTTACAGTGCTGAGAACTTCAAATGAAAGTTACAGTGCTGAGAACTTCAAAGAATTAAAAACAAAATGAGTCAGAAAAGAATTCCTTACTCTCCACAAAGATTTGCTATTTATAACTAGAGTTAACATATACATACTGGACACAATCAATTCAATACTCATTGTCATTTACAAGTTCATAAAACATCTGTTAATAGTAGATAATTTATTATAGAGGCAGCCAGTTAGTTATCCAATCCAATAATCATTCTGCCCTTTATCTTTATTTTGCAGTGCTGGGGATTGAACTCAGGGCCTCCCACATTCCAGGTAAACTCTAAACTCTACCACCAGGCCATATCCCCAACTCTCCCCATTTCGCATTTAAGAATAAGTTCATAAAGTTGGATGTGCATATATATGTGCATAACTGAAATTATGCTTTTTTAACCCTCCCTTTCAGATAGGAGAGGTCAGTTATGTGAAAGCACAAGCTATAGTTGGTGTTTCTGGGCAAGTTCTTCAAAAAAAAAAAAAAAAAAACATCTCAGAGTTGTCTATTATGGCCATGGCTGACTATTGGAAACTATAAAACGTTTCCACCCCAAACTTATATATATTTTCTTAAATTTATCAGACAGATTTCATTTTATTTATAATGATTTGAACAGTAGGAAAAGCAGGAGTGTCATCTTTAAGAGACAAGAAATACAGGAGATGGTGACTGCATTTTCCCAGGAACTCTGGGTAAGGCTCTTAATTAATCTTGGTGCAGAGAGTGGATTTCAGGTATCTCTCTGAGCTGTGGAAACAGAAACTGGGATTTTAACCTGCTGAAGCATTCAATGTTGGTGGAGTGTATCGGAGAGCAGAGCGCTGCAGAGGAGCAGGCCTAGGGGTCTTCATGGAAGTTCAGAGTATGTCCACAGCCAAAGTATTTACTGCATGGACAGGATGGAGCTCAGCAGAGAAGGTCCTGTGGAGTTGGAAGTAGAGTAGAGACACCAAAGGATGCAAAGGACTCAGAGGCATCAGAATTCTGGTCCAGCCAGAAAATAGAGAACTCTGTGAGAAGCTCAGGCTTTCAGTTGACATGTCATAAATGCCAGGCATTTGGATTAAGGGCAAAGGAGAAAACTGTGATAGATTACAATAGCCCTAAAAAAAAATAAAATAAAACCAAGAATGACAGGCATCAAAAGGGCCCTAAGATAATTTTATGGCCTGTAAAAGTAGTCAAATAAACAAATATAAAAACACACAAAACCTTTTAAAGATAAGTGTTTGGATTTTTTTTTCAAAATTGTTAATGTAGTATTAAACTGGAGTAGGACAGATAAGAAAGAGAGAGCAAATTACCAGTAATTTTAGAAATGAAAGATATCACTACAGAGGCAAAGGACATTTAAATGTCTGTAAGGAAATATTATAAACAGCTTTGTGGCAATTCATTCAGTAGCGTAGAAAGAATGGAAAAACTTTTGAAGATGAAAATCTGTTCAAATTGATATTGATAAAAATAGAAAAACTTTATTATTGTCATTAAATAAATGGAATTTATAATTCAAAATCTCAGAGCAAAACATCCAGGGTCTTTATGACTTCAATAGTAAATTCTATCAAACATTTAAGGAAGAACAATCCAATCTTAAATGAACATTTTTAGAAAAGGAGTTATAAAAATATATTTCTTACATTTCAAGAAAATTAAACTATAAAAACCGATATCCCTCAAGAATATCAATACATTAGACAAAATACATATGCAATTTTCATACACTAAATGGTTACATGTGTTGTTACTGGACCCAAGTCTGGTTTCTGGCCACACTACAGGCTAATGAGGTTGAGAGCCAAGGAGTAGAGGCCAGGCAGCTGACTTTGTTGGAAAGGAAGGATGGTTGAGAAGATGAAAGACTTTTGTCTCAAAGTCCATCTTTCCAGGAAGCTAATTTCGAAGTGGTTTATATAGGTGGATGATGGGCATTCCCAAACAGGTGGGCATCTTCTCACAGTGGGTGATGGGGAATTTCAGGGTGGTGGGTGGGTGGGTGCCTTCTCAAAGAGGGTGGGCCAGATGATGCACATGTGATCCTCACACCTTGTTTCAGTTTTATATATTTAAAGAAAAAAGGTCATCATTTTCTCAGGTTATTCTTTTTACTGATTAAATTTCTAAGACAGGGAAGAGAGGGGGACTGCAACAGTCCCTCTTATTGAGTATCATACTTACAGTAATGAAAAAATTCATATATATATATATATATATATATATATGTGTATATATATATACACACACACATATATATATATATATGTATATGTATATATATATATATATATATATATATATATATATATATATATATATATCCTTAATGCTCAGTTTGAATTTCTCTTTGTAAAATGTTCATTCCATAGTCTGTGGGAGGTGGGTTGACATCTCAAATCTTGCTACTCTTGGAGGACTGAGTTTTGGAATAGAAAACAGAGTGGATCAACCTTACTTTGACAGGACTTGAACATAGGTAGCTACTTGGTGGTGAATTTTTCCATTTTCATCACAAAGTACTTTAGCACACACAATGTGAGATCATTTGGATAATTTAAACTACATTCTAAGCACAATTACACAGATCAGGAAATTACATCCCAGGTGGCCCTGCTAACAAGCACTCCCCACAAGTGCTACAACAAGACATTACAGGTCCTTCAACCATCTTTTATCTCTCATCAACTCCACTTTGCAAATAATTAAATTAATAACTTATTTCTAAAAATATTCTGTCATTGGTGAGTGAAATAAATCATGTCCCAAATAGTTTCTTGGCTTTTGTTCTCAAATCACATATCCATTCATCATAGAAATATGCATACTATGTATAATTACCTCTGTAATCCTCCACTGCATGTAGGTATCCTTGGAATTCTTTTGAATCACCACTACTTCATTCACATGTACATTTAATATATTCAAATCTGTTCTCTTTAGCCTAGTATTTTTTTTAATATTTCTAGTATACCCACTCATGGACAATTCAATCTAATTAGCAGAACTCTTTATTCAATTTAACCAAAATGCAAAGGCCAAAATTTAAATTCAAAAATCATATTTTACAATTTGTTTTAGTAAGTAAATATAAAATCTGACTGATCAAGAAGATGTAGGACTCCTGTCACAAAGACAGTCTTGCTGGGAAGCTAAATTAGGAGTGCTTACATAGACAATTGGGTGTTCATGGACTGGTGGGCACCTTCTTACAGTGGGTGGGCCAGAAGATGCACATCTGTTCCTATCATCTTTTTTTCAGGTCTTCAACACTCAAGAACAAAGGTCATTGTTTCCTGGAGTTATTCTTGTCACTGATTAGTTTGCCTATGTGCAATTCTTGGACAGGAAGTGGTCAGGTAGCTGCCTGAGGCCCTCCTAATGATTGCCAAACTCATGGTAATGAACAAAAAAACTTCCTTAATACTTGGTTTCACATATATTGTTGAGAAAAAATTTTTAAAGATCTACAAAATGAAGATATATACTGGGTATACACTGATTGGAAAATTTAATGCTGTTAAGAGGTCAGTATTCCCCAAATTGATACCAGATTCAAGTAAATCCCAATAAAATCCTAGTAGACACTTTGTTTTTTATAGAATTTGACAAATGAATTCTAAAATAGCTATATGTAAAGACTAACACTTCCAACAGGAAATATAGAACAACTGTTTTATAATTTTGTGATGAGCAAAGCTTGTTTAGAACAGACTACATTAGCCTTACAAACTTAAACTTCTTAAAAATTAAAAGATATTATTAAAAATGTATTGGAAATTGTCATTGCTAACAAAGCTTATTCCACAAAGCACAAATAACTACAAAATTCTGAAATTCAATGTACAAATTGATCAGTTGAAAACTTGCAAAAGACTGACTAGCACTTTACAAAAAAAGTGCAGATAACTAATAAACAAGTCGAATAAGAGTTACTATCACATCATCAGGGAAATGGGAATTAAAATCACAATGAGATTCATACTGCCATAAGTATAATTTTAAAACTTTCCAAACCACAGATTAGCAAGAATATGCAACACTGGGTATATTGTAAAATGGGAATATAAAATATTACTATCACTTTGGAAAACTAGCAGATTTTATAAAATTAAAAATACTGTGACTGTCAATTCCAATCTTAGGTTTTTACTCAAATGTCTTCTAAAAACTTTGTTGAAGAATGTTTTTTGCAACTTTATTCATAATAGCCCACAAATGTAAACAGTCCAAATGCTGATTATCATCATGGTATATTTATATAATGAAAAACTATTTCAGTATTTGCAAGCAATATGCTGGTAATAAATGCAACACACACACAAAAAAAATACTTTATACCTACTATATGATGGAATTCATGTGAACCTCAAAAATTTACTTTGAGATAAATCTACGAAGTAAGAAGTGAGGACGATGTTCTCTATTCAGGGGTAAAAATGGATGCAGACAAAGCATGCGAAAACTATAAGAAGTGATAGAAATACTCTATTTCTTATTTGGAGCCATAGTTTTGTATTCTGCATGTGTCAGAGCTCAAGAAGTTGTACAAATTCGAATCTCCACATTTCGTTACATTTCAAGTAAATTTTACTTCAAATTAAAAAAAAAATATTTGAGTGGTAGACAACTTATCCATTCCCTGTATCAAATTTTTCTTTTCTTTTTTTTTTTGTTCTGAAAAATGAATCCAAAGGTGCTTTACCAAGGATCTACATCTCCAGTCCCTTTTTATCATTTTATTCTGAGATAGGGGTCTCACTAAGTTGCTAAAACTGGCTTTGAACTTAATGTCCTTCTGTCTCAGCCTCCTGAGTAGATGGGATTACAGGAATGCACAGTTATGCCTGGATTTTAACTCTACTTTCTTCTTTCTTTTTGTTCTTAGAAAGCAGACCTGTTTCCTGAGACTCCAGGAACTATAATACTTTAAGTTGATTTTAAATATGTAAGTACTAAGGATGATGAAGCAGGAAAAGATGCAGAGCTAAATGGAGTGACTATTTCAAACCTGTTTTGAAAGGAAATAATATGTATTATTTGGATTTATCTGTTATATGTGTTGAATGTACTCTTAATACTAGATACATAGCAAAAGAATATATATGTATGTAGGTGTATACATATATCCTATTTACCTCACTTAATATATATATATATATATATATATATATATATATATATATATATATATATGTGTGTGTGTGTGTGTGTGTGTGTGTGTATAGACACACATATATATAACCTATTTTATTTAAATGTACTGTAATCTTCCATATTATGCAGCTTAGTTACCTGTGGTCAACTATTGTCCAAAACATATTATATAGAAACCTCCATGAATAAATTGTTAAATTATGTACTACTCTGAGTATGATGATAAAATTTCTTCTGGCTTCTGTCCTATGTATGATGTGAAACATCAAGTGCATCCACACTGTGTATACTAGCTGTTTTTTAGTCACCTAGTTAGTGTCTTTGTTACCAGATCCATTGTCACTATATTATGGTGTTTGTGTTCAAGTGACCTTTATTTTATTGTATAATGACTTAGGGTACTAAGTCAAGATGCTGGCAATTTAGATAAACAAAAGAGCAGCATATGTTCTTTCTTTAAGTAGAAAAATAAAAGTTCTTCACTGAATGAGGCATGAGAAAATATCTTATTCTGAAGTTGTTGTTATTTGCAGTTAGGCTAATCTTCTGTTTATGAAATTGTGATGAAGAAAAAAGAAATGTTTGGTACTTTTTCTATTGTACCAAAAAATGCAAAAGTTATCATCTCTACTGTGACTAAAAGATCTGAAAAGAACAATTAGTGGAGGAAAGTTTATTTGGGGGCTTCTGGTTTCTGTTCATAGACAGCTGGCTCAACTCCTCAAGGCTTCAGGTGAGGCTGAACATCAAATTGGAAGAAGGTGGCAGAGAGAAGCAGCTCACATGGTGACCCAGGAGCAGATAGGAACTCCATTCGTCAGATACAAAATATGAACCACAAAGCCATGCCTCCCAGTGCCCACCTCCTCCAACCACATCTTACTTGCCTTCAGTTACTACTCAATTAGTCTTTATTAGGGATTAATTCACTGACTTGGTTAAGGCTTGAACAACCCAATCATTTCACCTCTACACTTTCTTGGATTCTCACACATGAGCTTTTGGGGGGATTCCTCACATCCGAACCATAACAAATGCTTAGTTAAGATGGAAGAAGAATTAAATTTGTGGGTGAACAACATGAACAGAAAACATTTTTCAATTGATGGCAATATTTTGTGTAAAAAAATTTAGTTTACAATGAAGACTTTAGGCACAGATCCTCTAAAGTGAACAACGCCAAGACATTTACTGATATTTATTGTAAAAAATGATTACATGGATTTAAAAACAGGTATGGATTGAAAAACCAAATGATTATTAAAATAACTTTAATTTGCTGATGAAGTTGCTACCATATTTCTGGCAGTGTTGAAATAGTTGATTAACAAGGAAAGATACCATCTATTCTGCCTGACACAGTAGTGCATACCTGTAATCCAAGTGGCTCAGAAGGATCAAACTGGAGGATCATGAATTTCAAAGCCAGCCTCAGCAACTTCGTGAGGCCCTAAGCAACTAAGTGAGATCCTGTCTCTAAATAAAATATTTAAAAATTAGCTCTGCACCCCTGTGTTCAATGCCCTGTACCAAAATAAATAAATACATAAATAAAATAAAATAAAATAAAAAAGAAAAGATATGATCCAAAAAATCGTCAATTATGATAAAACCAGGCCATTGTATGAAAATATGCCTAATTGAACCACCATTCACAAAACTCCAAAGGAGTCACCAGATCATAGAACATGGAAGTACAGATGGACTGTGGTACTATGCAGCAAAGCTGAAGACCACATGATAAAACCAGACACAGTGTGCATATACTCTTCAAAAACAACGAAAATCTGTATTTTAAGAGAGAAAAAGAGACCACATTCACATAACTTTTATTATAATAAACTGATACATTTCCATTTTATTGTTAATCACTGTTATTAATCTGTAATGTGCCTAACTTACAAATTAAGCTTTATCATAGGTTGGTATATATAAGAGAAAACAGTATATGTGGGGTTTGGCACTATCCATGGTTTTAGGTGTCCTCTGGGGTTTTTGGAATAAATGCCCTATTGATAAGAGGGAATTATTCTACATTAAAGTCTCAAACACTAACCACCATTTATCTATTGATACGTTGAGTAGAAATATGTGAAAGTTCATCTAATGTATTCGATTCTATTTAAGCAAGACTACATATCAAAAGTTGCCGAGTGGCAATCCTCCAAAAACCCTAATGAAAAAGAAAACACAATCCATTACACATTTCTATGTCTTCTATTGCAGTGGTTAAGATATCAATTTCTACAATTTAAGGTCATGTATGGAGGGATGGGACATAGAGTTCTTGATGGAAATACAAAAATCATCTAAGTTCATGTTCAATATAACAATTTTGAATGGTATGTTATTTTTGAATGAGATATCCTCCCCCAAAGCTCCTGTAGATGCCGGAATGCTAAAAATAAAGTGTTTGGATTATGAGAGCTAGACCTTATTCTACCCTAGGTTGAACAGACTGACTGAGAGGTAACTATGGGGACTTGGGGCATAACTGAAGGAGGTAGGTCCTTGGGCATCTGCCCTGGAAGAGACTGTATCTTCCCTGAAATCTCTTCTCTCTGTTTCCCTCCGCTTCCTGACCCTGAGATGAACTGAGCAGCCTTCCCCCATGATGTTCAGCTTCACCTCCAGCCCACAGCAATGGAATCAACTGTCTATGTACTGAGACCTCTGAAACCATGAGCAGTAATAAACTTTTCCCCCTTTAAGTTGTTCTTGTCAGTTATTTTGGTCAGTGGGACACACATACACACACACACACACACACACACACAAAAAAAAAAAAAAAAAAAAAAACCTTAACTAAAATATGGTTTTTCTATTATGTAGGGAAACCACTGAGAGTACTGAGAGTAATTCAACATGTGATTATTTATTTCCCTTCATTTTCTTACATCCCTTCCCCTCCCCTTACTTCTTTTCTCCCCTTTTCTTCTCAATTCTCCCTTTCCAACCCATCCCCATTCCTTCGCCCACTTTCCTCTCCTCTCTTCCTTTCATTTTCCTTTTTCTCTCTTTTTAAATTTTACCACAATGTATATTTTACGGCAATACCAAATAGCCTGTTATACGTAGATGTTCTCGTGTATACTTTAGGAGAACAATGAGTTCCACTACAAGGCAGCCTTGTTGTATCCTTGCCAGGACAAGTTGGCTGAGCCCTGTATTTGAGACTGCACTGTCTCATTACCTGAATATGTCAGTCCACCTGTTAATAGCACAAATTTAGGAAATACCAATGAGATGCTGCCTACTGTCATTCATGTTAAAGTCTTTTTAAATCATGAAATTAAACACAATGGAGATGTCACCATTTTCATTCCAGATGCTTGGTGTATTCTATAAGGAATTGGCTATTTGTAACTGTGGATCAGTATTGTAATACAGTTGCTTACCAAAGAACTACCCATACACATTTCACTCTTCACATTGGGGGATTGTTTCCTGTGAATATGCTCACTGATGAATCCAGCCATTTTCATTGATCAACCATTATGTGCCAAGATGTGGGCTTGTGGCAAAATACTTTAAATGTTTAAAATCCCTTCTTAGAATGAGACTTGAAAGAATAAAAGAAATAACATCAATTAACATATGGCTTTCCTTTGATAGTGATGGGGAACCTAGTATAATAAATGGAGACCCCATGTTTATATGTAGCACAAGAAATAAAACAGAAGTATTCCATTGCATTATGGAGAATTTTGAAAATTGAAAGCCTATGTTTACAAATAATCTATTTGATCTGTTGAGTGAATTCTCTTTACCTAGTCCTTAATTCCAACTGAATATTGCATTTTAAGATTTTAAATGAAATTAAACTCAGCAGTCTAGTAGAATTTTGCTCAAAAAGATTTAATAATGTTTTCTAGTGTTAAAGTTGTCTTCATATTTAATATCAGTAGCTGTAAGATTATAAAAATACAGAAATATTCTTTAAAATGTGAATAAAGGTTAAGGATGTCTCAAATGGTAACACTAAAATTTCCATTAATTCTTCAGATATTCTTCATAACTTAACAACAAATGTCATATCCATTTTTAAGATATTTTTAAATGAAATTTAAATTTATTAGTGTAATGATTTTATGCACTTGGAATGTATTTGGAGTGCATACTCTTATGCTAAAACAAGTATTAAAAGAAAATTATTAAAACACAATATGTGAGAAGAAATTAATAAAAATCATTTAAATGCTCTGTGTGAATTCAAATCACTGAGTAAATTTAAATGACAATCCATAGTGTGGGGAGATTTTACAATGTAATCTTTCATCCCTACTGATTTTTTAGTGATGGTCGAAAACCACAGAGGCCTAAGAAAGCTAAAACATGCATATACACATATGTGTGTTTATGTGTATGTATATGTTTCACAAACATATATATGCACACTCACACACACACGTATTTGTTAAACTATATGTAAGACACCCTGATATTGATCCCTTGAGAGATACCAGAAAGGCATGTTTAAGACTATTTATAAATACTTCATAAAGGAATCTGTGGACATGTGGAACCAACCTGGGATTTACTAGCAATAAAATGTGTCAAACAAAATATGCTCACATCTTGGCAGCCAGGAAGCAGAAACAAAGAGTCCTCAAGGAAGGGACTGAGGACAATGTATACCTTCTAAGGGCATCTGCCCTGTGACCTGATACATCCAACAAGTTTCTACTTCCTGCAGTTTCTACCTTCTACAGTTTCTGCAATAATTCTATCCAACTATGAATCCATTAATTAGTCCACCAAGGCCAGGGTTCTTATGATTCAATCATTTGTTCAAAGTCCTACATCTGAACATTGCTGTACTGGAGACAATGTCTTCATCTGAACCTTTGGGAAATTCTAGATCCAAACCATAACAGTCAGTTCATCCTGTAAACTTTCAATATAATATATTACACAGACTTAATATTTTTTAAAAATCCAAGTCACAGCATCTTTAATGAAATAACAGGAGTAGATCACAGATAAAAGATGATTTCTTTTAAAGAAGTAGGCATGTTTGATGTTTGAGATAGGATAGGATAGGTCAGATTGGATATGCATAAGTCTGCAACTGTTGATGTATGAAATCAATTATAGTGTACTTTATATGGCCCAAGTGGGTAGGAAAAATGAATGGATACAAGAAAAACATAATTGGATCCCACAACAACAAAACACACATGAACTTCAAGAGAGATCCATATAGTAATTAGATGTATTGCCTCAAACACAAGAAAATTCCTTAATCTTTAAAGGGTTCCTACAATATACTTAGTAATTAATTTCTTTTTTTTTGAGCTTTACATATATTTTATAACTTTTTCTACCAGGTAATGTGCACAATCATGGTGATACACAAATTTACCTAATATTTAATATTTACATAAATATCTTCCTACAATTATAGATGGATTTATTGATTATTGTAAAAAAAATATCCTAAATTTCGTGACCTAAATGGCCAATTCATTAGTTTTGGGGGTTTCTTTGGTAATACACTCAGACAGAACAGTTTAGTGATGATTTTATATCCTCCACAATGTCTGGGGATGTGGCTGGAGAACTCAAAGCGGCTTGCTGGACTCATTTGCTCTTGCTTGACAGTTAGCTGAGATATGGTTGGAGCTGGTTCCAGGATTATGCACATGGATGTCCTGTTCCTAGGCCTGGTCTTCCTGACAAGATATGGGATAGTGACCAAGGCAAGTGTCACAAAAGGGAGAAAGAAATTTGAAGTGGTATCTTTTCAATAACTTAGTTTTGGAAGAAGTAAGAAAGCATTATTTGTTTCATATTCCATTGGTTGAAACAAATTACAACATTAGCACAAATACTCAGCAAGTGGTTAGTTAAATTGCAAAAAGAACTCCTGAAATGGTGTATGTACTTAAATACTGTATCACAGTAGACCTTAAAATTAATTCTTAGTGGGCTGGGGTTGCAGCTCAGTGATAGAGTGATTGCCTAGCACATGTGAAGCACTGGGTTTGATCCTCAATACCACATAAAAATAAAATTAAAAAAGGTATTATGTTATCTATGACTAAAAATGTTTTTTTTAATTAGTTCTTATTATTTATATTTCTTATTTTATAAAAACTTGGTGTCACTCATTAAAGATATATTTACCAAGGTTAATAGTCACGTGGCATTCTTTAAGGTGTGAAAATACAAAGGAATGTGAACTCTTGTTACACTTGTTGAGAAACTTGCTGGGAGCCATCAGCCAAGTAGGTATGACAAATTCCTTGCCAGCTTACTCCCATGCTGTCTAGTGGAAGGACTTCTGAAAGGTGACCTTGCTCAAGGACCAGGGCAGGATCCGTGTTTAGGGTGTTCCCCCTTTAGAATAGGGCAGTTTAGCATAATAGGAGAGTAGGGTGTTTCCCCTTTAGAATAGGGCGGTTTAGTAATAGGAGATTAGGGTGTTCCTCTTTTGGAATAGGGCGTATCCTGCTGCTGAGTTCCTCTTGAGTGCTTAGGGTCAGACAGTATATTTTGGGAGACAGAAGCCCATGCGGTGTGAGTTCGGGAATAAAGAATTGCTGTTTGAATCTACAAGCTGTGTGGAGACTCGTGATTTGTGCCCAGCCAGAGACTGCGGCATCTGGTGGCCCGTACGGGGAACGCCTGAAACTTGGAGGTAAGTGAAATTGCTCGCCCCTGAGGGAAGGCGAGAGAATGGGTGACCATTTCAAAAAACAATGTGTTCTCCTTTTGATTTATTTTGTTTTTATTTCAAGTTGCCTGTTCCTAGAACTTTCTCAGGCAAACTGGGGAAAATGGTTGGCTCAAAGTTTGAAGTTGTTCGCCTCCGAGGAAGAGAAATTGTTAGAGAAAGGAGGCAACCCAGTAAGACCAAGAACAATTAGGGCATATGTTGATACAATACAAAAATGCAGCCCATGGCTTTTAAACAAGAAGTTGTTAAATATATCAATGGGACCATCATGGTATCCTGTAGAAGGATTTTTCTTCAACAAGAAAGAGATGGCTAATTCTGTTTACTATGCTTGTCTAAGATCTTGGTTTTTACAGACATCTGATTAATTTACAAAGCTAAAGTGTTAAAATATCAACCACTAAATATGAAATCAAGTACTCTTTACTTATTAAGTTCCATAAGGTAATATATTTAATCATTATGTGTGTTTTCATAAATCGGTGAATGGAAAAATGTTTAATATTGCTTTGGTCTGTGTCTTTACTAAGTGTTAAGATTCTATCAGGTGTAATTTACATACAAAGAGTATAAGAAGTTTCAGTTGGGTTTCAATTACAGTATTATAGTACCATAAATAACATGAAAGTCTTTCATCTTCTTACAGTGGAGTAATTTGTCTAAATCAGAAATTTTATAAGGGTTTTTTCAGAATGTGAATTTATAAAAAGGGTTAATGGCTAGAAAAGAAATATTAAAAGATTGAAGATGTGAAAATATATTTTAATATAAAAGGTTAAAAGAAAAAGAAATGTTTCTAGATGAGATAATCTCTGTGTGGTAAAGTAAAAAGTTGTAAAATGCCATTTAAAAAATTTTTGAGAAAACTAGACTTACTTTAAAAGCTTGAGAAAGGAAGAAAGAAAAAAAAAGGTATTTGTACATGGCAGATTGAGACAAAGTTTCTTAATGGAGTAAAAAAGGCCTTTGGTTGAAGGGCAGCCATGTAAACTAATATTAAGCGATTTAAACAGAGTCTAAGCCTCGTTTAAAAGAGTGAAGCGCTGTAGGTGGTGAAAAAGTACATTTAAAAGTACAGTATAGATGATAATTAAAAGGCTTTAAAAGGTTAAATTGAAGGTGGTTAAGATGCCTTCATGACAGAGGAAAAAAAAAAAAAACCCAGGATAATGGGAAGATAATAGGATAAAAGATATTTAGATAAAGAAGATTAAAAATTTTAAGTGGAAAACTTTAAGACAGAAGTACAGAAAGGAAAGAAAAAAGAGAGAAGATGTAGGAAGATAAAAAAGATAAGAAGACAAGAATTTTAAACCCACAAAATAGGGAACAAAAGAAAACTAGGAAGAAAAAAAAAAAAAAAAGCAACTAAGGGTGAATGTACAAACCTTAGGGGGGAAAAAAAAAAAACTAGAAGATAGAATTAAGATAGAAAATGGTTAAAAATGTAAAGTAAAGGTATTTCAGATAGAAAATGCAAAAAGCTAAGACAACTATTAGATACAGACATTCAAGACAAAAAAAGGTAGAAGAGAGAAGTTTAAAGTCAAATATTGGATAAAATAGAAGATTAAATGTACTTATTAAAGCAAAAGGAGGGAATTGATAAGGGGCATATATCCCCCAAAGATAAACTTAAAATAACCCTTTTTACTCTAAACTTTTTAAATTTGGATTCATCAGGACTTAGTGCTGCGGAAAGACATATGTATCCAAAAAATGTACATAAGACTAAAGTACTTTGGAAAAATATTCTAACAGGACAATGGAAAGATCCTGACCCAGTGATTTTCTGGAGTTGGGGTTCTTTTTGTTTTTCCACAGGGAGAACAGCAACCGATTTGGATTCCAGAAAGACTAACTAAAACAATTTCTACAGATCGAAAAGAAGATGATTTGACTCAAATCCATAACAGCTGATATTCAGAACTCCAGCTTGGCCATTCTTACATCTGCGACTGTGATTAACCAGGATGCTTTTTTCAATATCTATTTTATTATTGCATTTTTCCACATCATAAGGTTCTATTTTTATTTTTTGAGCTCATACAAACCTAGGTTAATGTTTTTCTGATCAGTTTTATTTTTTTGACTATAGAGTTTTTAAACATTGCAATGGAGATTTCACCTAGGTAAAGCTACAAGGCCTTTATTATTATCTTATCTGTTGTACGTTTGTTTGCACATTTGTGTTTTGTGTTATATGTCTGTGTGTGCGTATGTCCATATTTCATATATGAGGAGCGCTCATGAGAAAATGGATCCGAATTATTTATTTTTTATTCACGTGATTTAAATGGCTTAATTTAAATTAAGTAAACAGCTGTTAAGGATTCTTTTTAAAGGTGGTTAACAGATCTGCTTGTTTACTAATTTAAATCAGGTAAACAGCTGTTAAGGATTGTTTTTTAAGTAGGTTAACAGATCTGTTTGTTTACTTTCACCTTTCCTTTTCATTATATTTAATAATTCTTTTCAGGTTAATGTCTTTTTAGCATCATTGCCAGAATTCCTATCTTCATCCCAATGAATATAACTCAACAAGTATGCTCAATCAAGGAGTCAACTTACTTTGGGAGGAAACGGACTTTGGGAGGAGATGGACAGATTGATAGATTCCTCCCCTTTGAACTGCTTACAGAACTTGCCTGGACTATGTAACTACGTTTAGTGCAGCAAATTGTGGTAATGCTGGCATATCTTTGCTGATGGTGTCACCAGTGATCTTTGCTGATGGTGTCACCAATGATGCAATTTTTCCAAAGGAACTGTCAATTGGCTTGGTGTCGTGGCATTTCTGTATCCTCCTCCCTTCTGCTAGTGATGGTCTAAATTTGGGGGCCAATGGCTATATGCTGGACCGGCAGTCAGTGACGGGTATGATCCAATTGCAATGGTATCAACCTAAGACAGGAGGCTGACGCCTAAAGGTCAGTTACCTAAAGGTCAGTTTTCCGATGACGGGTAAGAGCCATATGTTGAATTGGACAACCTACCAGGCGCGGTCCTTAAGCCACATTAACCTCACTCCCCCACTGGCACCAAGGCCAAATTTGGGGGCCAACAGAGGTGAGGCAAAGAACCTCACCCCCCCACTGGTGCATAGACCTATCCACAAGTATGGCTGTATGCTGGACCGGTAGTCAGTGACGGGTATGATCCAGTTGCAATGGTATCAACCTAAGACAGGAGGCTGACGCCTAAAGGTCAGTTACCTAAAGGTCAGTTTTCCGATGACGGGTAAGAGCCATATGTTGAACTGGACAACCTACCAGGCACGGTCCTTAAGCCACATTACTTGTTGTTTAATTAATCAGAAGGGGGGAAATGCTGGGAGCCATCAGCCAAGTAGGTATGACAAATTCCTTGCCAGCTTACTCCCATGCTGTCTAGTGGAAGGACTTCTGAAAGGTGACCTTGCTCAAGGACCAGGGCAGGATCCGTGTTTAGGGTGTTCCCCCTTTAGAATAGGGCAGTTTAGCATAATAGGAGAGTAGGGTGTTTCCCCTTTAGAATAGGGCGGTTTAGTAATAGGAGATTAGGGTGTTCCTCTTTTGGAATAGGGCGTATCCTGCTGCTGAGTTCCTCTTGAGTGCTTAGGGTCAGACAGTATATTTTGGGAGACAGAAGCCCATGCGGTGTGGATTTAGGCAGGAGAGGATTTGGGCAGAGAACGGAGTGGATTTGGGCAGAGAACATGGATTCCCCCAGAACATATTTGTAGACGGCCGGTGTGAATTCGGGAATAAAGAATTGCTGTTTGAATCTACAAGCTGTGTGGAGGCTCGTGATTTGTGCCCAGCAAAAGACTGCGGCAGAAACTCATTTTGAATGAAAGGAGATGTAGAGATGAAAAGTTAAGACAATGTTATATAATTGCCAATATATTTTGGGTCTTGATAAGGTACAATGGGGAAAAATAAAGATGGATACATAATAAAGTTTTATTAATGAAAATTTTTAGAATCTGTTTGATCAAATTATGACTTTTTTCCTCTGGAAACTACCTCTGTCTCTAATATGGATCTAAAGTGTATTACATCCATCATGTTAGGTTGAGCACATGGTGTACCATTTGCATCATGATACTCTGCTCTTTAAATTGTTGATTAGAGAAGAAATACCTCCTTCATTAAAAAAGGAAAATCAAGTGGTAAGCCTCAGTCAATCAGATTCTCTCTGGCATATGAAAATCCATACATGGAGACAGAAGGATTTGCACAGATGAGCAAGATTCCACAAAGAATGTCCTATAATTTTTGTTAAAGTGGCTAGCACTTCCCTGATTTCCATCCTTTCTAAAACCTGGGTTTTCATGTTTTCCTAGAAATGTCACAATTTTGTGTGTGTCTTATAGCTGTGTGTGTATGTGTGTGTGTGTGTGTGTGTGTGTGTAAACATGTGTGTATGAATGAGTGTACTTGTCTGTCAAAATGACAAAAAAGTTTCCATTTTTTTTGTGTATTTTATTTTACGTATCATAGCGGAATTCATTATTACATAGTCATACATGCACACTATGTAGGAATATAATTTAGTCAATGTTATTCCCCACAACCTCCGATTTTGTATTTCTTGCCAGAAAAATAATTTTTGCTTAGGCCTTCATGAACGAAATTCCTCCTTTGTTTTTAAATTTTTGTCTAGTGCTTTTTGACATTTAAATTTAAACAAATTAGAATTTTTCTTTTGTTATTTAAATATTAGAAGTATCAAGCTTAATATGTTTTTATATAATTTTTCACCTACTTAATATTTTAAATAAGAAGAATTTGTTTTATTTGTGGATTTATAAGATAATGGTCATTACACTAAATGAAGTAGATCTGTCATTGACTTTTATAAAATATAGTTCATTATTAAGACATCTTCTCAGTTCCTGTGGATGGAATTTTATGTTGCTATTGACTTTGATTGCATCATCTTTTTCTAAACTAAGACAGGAAAGAAGTTGAGATGACTCTTTTTAATATTTTCATTCTGGGTAAATGTTTATGCCTCTATTCCTCTAAAACTTAAAAATTTTAGTGTGCAATACTGGCTCTTACAAATCATAAAATCTTTCCTTATGAATAATAACTTTGCATACTTTGGAATACAGATCCTAAAATGATCATAATTATCATTTTTATTTGTATTATTTAGTCTTTATTTTTATTTTAATTATTTAGTCTTTTTAAAAGAAAGACTAAAGATTAAATTTTTGATTGTGTGGATACAGAGAGCAAACAGCATGGATGCACTGGGAAAAACCTGGTTAAGCCAAAATTTTGATTCACTACAAAATATGTATCTATACATAGACAATTTTGAGAAATCTATTCCTTTTTCTTTCATGTCCATGAGATTAATTGACAATGATCTGCACTGACTGACAAATTCAAATTTTGATAGAAGAGAGGTCAAGACTCTCACACCAGGTTTCCTTTGCTTTAACACTGTAGCAGATATTAAATCAGACCAATTAAATCTGTTAACTTAATATTCATAGTTTCAACTAATAAAGTATGATTCCAGAGGTCCATGACCTGTTGTATTTTATCATTGAGATATGGCACTAATTCAAATAGAACATTTTGAAGGGCTGGTGAGTAATACAGCTGATGAAGCAATGAAGCTAGGTACATTACAACCACACCTAGAGGATGTATTGACATTCCATAAGGATTGTAGCCTATGAAGTCACTTGTATAAAGTAAGGAAACAAAGTATTATGTTTGTTGAAAATATCCCCTAAAAGAAAGTCATTATTAGTCCATATTAAAGACATTATGAGAAAGTATTCAAAGATAATAATGGGTCTTCATCAAAGAGGCAGCTCTTCTGCATTAAGAATGTTTCTCTGCCCTACATATTCCCAGTAACTTAGCTTTTAAATCTAGATGTTTAATCATTATTGAGGTTTAGTCCTTTTTCACAAGACTATTTCATAGATGGTTAATTCTTTATCCTTTGGCATGCTAAGTCTCTTTGTCTGTTTTGTGGGTTTTTAGGACTATTGATGCTCAAAGCCATGTATTGCAAATGAAACTTTTTCTTCCTATTTTTGAAGTACTTTTAAAAAAAGAAACTTCCTCACATTTACTAAAGGGTTATGAATTGTGCAATTCATTTAGAAAGGATGTTTTTTGTTTTCATTTTTCAGTGTGAAAATAAAATGTTGGTTTTATACCATATTTCAAAGGGATCCACTAAATTTTGTTTGTTGATTGGGGTTTTGGGGGAGTAGGTTGCAGTATGAACTCATGTAATTTGAAGAATCAATGGATTCAAATCTATTGAAATTATTATCTACGCAGATGTTCATATAATTCCATAGAGACATTTCAGGTTGACTCTGAAGTCTGTTTATGCGAGTCTAGTGGTACTCAGTAGCTACTTTGGAATTTAGTAACAAAAGTTAGCTCAAGATCATCTTGTATACTTCATGACCATGAGTTAAAGTTATTCATTTTTTTACAGATGCCTGGGTTGTTTTGTTTAAAATGACCTTCCAAGATTATAATTTGAGTGATAGTAATATTCCTTAATGCTACTGGCTTAGCATTATTTCTAGGCCTTTTCAGTGATCTGTGCTATATACTATATAACTTGGGAGTGCAAAGAGAAAAATACAAAATCATGAAAAACTCCACAGAATGAAGAGTCTGTGGTTCCCTTCATTATTTTTTTTTTTATTTTGCAAAGGAAAAATAATACTATACATGTTAAAAGAGATCTAAGTCCATATCTTAGAAATACACAAAACTAAAACAAAAATGTTAAAACTTGATGATAAAATTTTAAAGAGAAGCAAAAACGTCATTATATTTCAATTTATGGAAATGGAAAATGGCTTCTCTTAGGAGGAAGGGATTTCTTTTGGGGAAGAAGCATATGGAAAGCAAATAATATGACTGCATGATTTTTCTATCCTGATATGAGTGATGGTAGAAAGGTGGCTAGTTTTTAATAATTGATTAAACTAAATATTTATTTAATGTGTGTATCAGCCATGGTTCTCCAGAGAACTTAATTATATAGGTGTGCATATACACACACAAACACATATATCTGTGTATATAAACATACACATATATTATAGTTTGGATATGAGGTGTCCCCCAAAAGCTCACGTGTGCGATAATGCAAGTAGGTTCATAGAAAAAATGATTGGGTTGTGAGAGTCTTTACCCAATCAGTGAATTTATCCCTGATGGGGATTAACTGGTAACTAAGTGGAAGGGATTTGGGCTTGGCTTTGGGGTATATATTTGTATCTGGCAAGTGGAGCCTCTCTCTGTTTCCTGATCTTGATGTGAGGTGCTTCACTCTGCCATGTTCATCATGTTCTGCTTTGACTGGAGCCCAGAGGAATGGCGCTGGCTTTCTATGGACTAAGACCTCTGAAATCGTGAGCCCTCAAATAAACTTTTCCTCCCTTAAAATTTTTCTGGTCAGATATGTCAGTTGCAGCAATGAAAAAAGCTGACTAAAACAATATATACATATATATATATATATATATATGTATATATTATTCCCAGGTATTGGCTCACATGATTATGGAGGACAAGAAGTCCTACAACATGCCATATACAAGTTGAGAACCCACAAGACACCTAACTGTATAGTCCCAGGGCCAGAAAGCCAGAAAACCCATGATATAGATTTTAGCTCAGGTATAATTACAATGAGTATCTACAGGAGAGATTAATGTTCCAGCTCAAGCACTCAGGCAGACGGAATTGGACTTTCCTCTAACTTTTCTTCCATTCCAACTTTCAAAATTTAGGGTAATGCCAACTCAGATTGAGGAAGGCAATATACTATACTCTTTCTACCCTGAAATGCTAATGTCTTCCAGAAGCATCCTTATAGACACACCATAAATAATGTTATACCAGATACATGAACACCCCATGGCTCATTTAAGTTGGTGGTTGTCTGTTTTTGTGAAATATTTAACAATATAACCCGATGATTTTTAAAAGAAAAAAAAAGAGACAGATAAAACAAGACTGTAAAAAATTAATGTATGTTGAAACTAAATGTAGGGGGTAATTGTATTACACTGAAATGTACTTTAATGTGTGGTTAAAGTATTCTTAAATGAAAATTTAAAAATGAGAAAAATTGAGATGGGTCTTAAAACAATCAAGTACAAGCCATTCAAAAATTAAGATCTTGAAATTGTTCATAACTTGGGTCTGTAAGCTGATCAACATTACTACATAGCATGTACAGAGCCATGAAAAACATTTATGTAATGGTTTTAGGGGGTTTTCTTTAAGTATAGAAATTAAGATAAATGATATAATGAATACATGATGAATAACTAATACTTCTTTTCTATTTTTTTTGTCATTACTGCTCCAAATTCCTCTTTTTTATGACCTTAAAAATACTCTTTTGCAGAGTATCCGAAGAGTGTACTATGCCACATGTTACATGGAAAATGATTTTGTGATTTTTTTAAAAAAAATTCTACTCAATGTATCGTATTTATGGGAAAGAGTGCATTTGAAGTGGACATTTGTTTTCTCTTAGTAACTCTGCCTTTGGTTGATTCTTCCATCTATTTCATGTCTTAGTGATGTAGAGCAGTTTTTAATTTTAGTGAGAGTTATGAATTTGAATATTTTCTCAAAAAAAGGAGTTGTGATTGTATGTGAGCTTTAGACAAATACTTAGAATCATGTGAATTTAGAATTTTTCAGATTTTCCTTCTATTTCCCTTTGAACTTCCATTCCCCATTATGATCTAGTCTTTCATGTTAGTTTTTTTGCATTGACAGGAAATTAAACCACTTTCCCACTAGGTAACACTTTATTTTTATAGGTTTGTTTTATTTATAAGGCTTTTGCAAAATGTATTTATTTGTTTCTTTGTCATACCTTTTTGTCAAAAACCTCATTATTGTAACTGGGTGTTACTTATCTGGAATCTTTTGCCTTTTGTGCCCTGATTCTGAAGACTTGGCTGGATTCAGTACTTTTTTTCCACATGCATATAATCTAAACCTGATTTTCAAATTTTGCATTACTGGTGTCCAGAGCAACCTGGGAAATATTTATGTAGCACACGTCTATGGAATGTCTGCTGAGTGTGATCGCACAGGCTTTTCTGTCACGTGCTGTTCCACTGACATTTTCTCATATGGTTATCTCACAGATTTCACTGTCTGAAATCTCCATGTAAGTAATCCAGATCAGAACTGTATCCCATGAAAAACAATGTCAATAATTATAATCAATGCACTTCTGTTTTTCATATGTTGATGCTTTTCAGCTCTGCATGGTATTTTAGATTTTTAAGTTCTATTTCAAGATCTGAAAAAGATTAGAAAGAGTTTTCCTTTTTGTTGTTGATGCTTTTTTTTTTTTAATTATTTATCTCATCCCCCCCCCCCTCTGGTTTCTAAAACACCATTCTCCAGACCCTTTTAAATGGAGCGAAGAAAAATCCACTCACATTTTGGAATGGTAAATCAAAGTTCCTAACACTAGTTAACCTGTAAACATGTATTTTTAAAGCTTGAATTCTTTTTCTTCCTGTTTGCTGAGGAAGCACCATCATGAATGACCCAGGAATGATGTGGACTGGAAAGTTCAGAAGCAGCTGACTACTTGAGAGGAAACACATAGTCACTGGTGGCCTTCAGCCTGGGAAGGCAACAGTACCTAAGACCGAAATTCAGAAAAAAAAAAAAAAAAAAAAAAGAGACAAAATATGAAAGACCACACCAGATGTCATCTTTGTGTTTGGATTCAGAACCCATTTGGAGGAAGCAAGACAACTGACATTGGCATGATTCATGATTCCTTGGATTATGCAAAGAAAAATAAAACCAGACATAGACAGGCAAAAAGGGGCCTGTAGGAGAAGGTAAAGACTTCAACAAAAGAGTTGAAAGGAATACAAAACCAAATGAAGAGGGGGACTGAGAAGACAACTATGGGTGCTGGGAAAAGTGAAAGGAGGAGAGGTTCTGAGATGATTTCTTCTGTGATGATTGTGCAAATTTTTTATGAGGATTAATAAACTATAACAATTCAAAAAAAGGAAAAAAAATATAAATAAAAAGCACAGAAAACTAATGTTTAGGATCTGCTTTCAACTTATATCGTGACAAAGTGATCTAGCATTAAAATATGGTCTGGGACTGTGTTTTGGCATGTGTAATGTTTTAGGCTTCTAACAAGGACGTTACTGGGTAAAACGCAGATGTCATCAGGTTATGATGAGTATATTAAAGAATGGTTTTGTTCTGTTGCTTATGTGACAACTTGTTTAGCAGCAGCCAGGACATAAATTTTAAAAGCAGTAACATTCTATATGGTTCTGGATTATTATAAAATAATTTCTCACTTATCCTAAATTATTACATTTTATTTTCACAAATTATACATATAGATAATGCAAAATTTGAGTCTATAATTAAATATAAGGACTCAATTTTTTTTTTTTTTGTGCAAACTGATTTAGAACGCTCCTTCAATGCTACAGCAAATGCTGTGCCTTCTCAGTTTTCATGCGCTATTGGTCTTGGAGAAGTTTCTCAAACATATCTATGGATTCCTGTGTCTCTCTGTCTGACTATGTTTTCTGGCACCTCCAGCCTGCAAGACCAATGTGAAAGATGGTCAGAATTTCCAGGTCACTACTATCTTAGAAACAGCCTTCCACTATGAGGGACAGAAAGATAAATACCCCGGTTTTCTTACCACTCCCTGGGTAACCTACACAATTATCTACCTTTTGGTTTTCCTCCTTTCCCTGTGAGAACAAGAACAACCACTCTCATTGGTTATGCAAGACTGAGAAATTAAAAATCACTCTTATCAGTTATGTAATTAAACCTTGAATTATCTTATGGCTTGTGTACACATTCTTCTTTGCTCAGATTCTTACATGCTTGCACTGGACTGTTGTCTTAAGAACCCAAAACAAGTTTTATAGCTTTCTGATTGCTACACATAAGTAAAAACTATTGTATACTAATGTCTATGAAGTGTTTTTCCTTAGAGTTGTAAGTAAATAAAACTGGTTGCTTATCTCATAGCTCGTTTCATTATTTGAGAAGAGGATGTTTTATATGCCAAGCATAATTGTTCATCCATATGTATAACATAAATTTTTACAGAAGCTTGCTGGAGTTAGCTTACAAAAATCCATGAAAACAGTGGGTTGTCTTGAATGTGAAACTTGATATTTATCATTTACTATGAGTTGAATTACATCTCTCCAAAATTAATATGTTGAAGCCTTAATCCCCAAACTGGCTTTAACTATAGACTGGGTCATTAAAAGGTAATCAAGGATAAATGAATACATAATAATGTAGTCCCTTATTATAGTTTAGATATGAGGTGCCCCCTGCCCTACCAAAAAAAAAGTGTATGTGTGAACAATGCAAGAATGCTCAAAGGTGAAACAATCAGGTTAGGTGAGGCTTAACCTAATCACTGTATTAATCCACTTGAATGGATTAACTAGGTGGTAGCTGTAGGAAGGTAGGAAGTGGCTGGAGGATGTGGGTCATTGGGCATATGACTTTGGAGTATATATTTCATCCATGGTGAGGAGAATTCTCTCACTGCTTCCTGGTGCTATGTTCTCAGGTGCTTTCCTCTTCAACACTTTTCACCATGATATTCTGCCTCACCTAGGACACAACGTTATGGAGTCAGCCATATATGGCCTGTTACCTCTGAAATCATGAGAGATCAATAAATTATTTCTCCTCTAAAGTTGATCTTTTAGGTCTTTTTGTAACACAACAACATCAGAAAACAGACTAAACAGCCCTGAAAAGAGTGGGTTTTACAAGAAAAGCATGACTTCTGTTCCTCTCTGTCTCTTGTCTCTCTTCTCCAAGTGAAAACACAGTGGGAACATAGTCATATTTAGCCACGAAGAGGGCCCTCATTAGATCTCAACCATCCTGACACTTGTGGACTTCTAGCCTCCAAAATTGTGAGAAAATAAATTTCTGTTACAGTAACCTGAACCAAACCAGTTACCTATATTTCTAATGTCTCTTGCCTCAGGGTTTAAGTCTACTTCTGTGTCCCTTGTATTAATTCTGATAAAACCCACAAGGTGTGTCACTGGCAGACCATCTCATGTTGGTATCACATGAGTACCTTCATTTCTTTGGATAGTTCAGAAAAGCTCCAAGCTGCAGATAAAAGAGCGTCCATTTTGCTCCTAAAGGCACCTGGGGTTCCCTTAGGAACAAGATTACCTTAGAGAAATTCACAGGAGCATGAAGATCAGGGCCAAATGTTTATTTATGGATGTATGTACATACAGATGGATAGACACATGTAAGGACACCAGGCACAGCCAGGAAATCATCTCTTCCAAATAGAGTATTTGCATAAAGTGATTAGTTTTTCATACATTTTGGTCACCCAAATGGTGATCCACAAAAGCACAAGGAAAGCCTTGTTCCCTGCCTTGACATATGTTTTTGTCAGCTTTTTGTTGTTGTTGTTGTTGCTGTGACCAAAAGAACTGTCAAGAACAATTTTAGAGGAGAAAAGTTTATTTGGTGCTCCTGGTTTCAGAGTCTCAGTCTACAGACTGCTGACTCTGTGGCTCTGGGCTCAAGATGAGGCAGGCTGAACACCATGACAGAAGGGTTTGGAGAGGAAATCAGCTCAGAACAGGGCAATCAGGAAGCAGAAAGAGAGCTCTCCTCACCAGGAACAAAAATAACCCCTGAAGATGCATTCCAGTGACCTATTTCTTCTAGCTACACCTTACCTGCCTACAGTTGCCACCCGTTAATCCATTCAAGTGGATTAATGCACCGATTAGGTTAAGCCCCTCACAACCTGATCATTTCACCTCTAAACTTCCTTGCATTTTCTCACACAGGAGCTCTTGGGGATAGCATATTCAAGGTTACAGGTGGTTCTGGCCTACTCAGGCTCAGGCATTTGAGTCTGACTCATCTCTCTTTCTTTGTCTCTATTTCAGTTAATCCCATCTACACTTCATTCACAAAAAAAGTTAAATGCTTCTACTTTCGAACTCAAATTGTTTGTTGTTTGAAGCTCAGAAAGAGCCTCAAGACATTTAGGAAGAAACTCTAACGTTTGTAATATAAGCATTTATTCATGCTACCTAAAGGGTAATGATAAATGATGTGCTCATGCTTCTAGAAAAGTAGAGAAGAAAGTAGAAGAAACACTCTCATTCCTGCTGTTATGAATAGAACTTTGTCTCTCCCCAAATTCCTCAGATGACAGTATGTGGAGACAAGAGCTTTATAGAAGTAGTTAAGTCAAAATAAGGTCATTAGGATGGGCCCTGATCCACTATAATCATGTCATTTTAGAAAGCAGAGAATGAAAAGTCGAAGAGTACATAGGAAGAACATCATGGAAAGATAAGGTAGAACATGGGAGTGATGTTTCCGCAAGCCATTGTATGCCAAGGATTGCCAGCAAACTGTAGAAGCTGGGAGAGAAACAGGAGCGGATGCTTCCTCACCCCCCTCAGAAGAGACCAGTCTGCATCCTGAGCTGGATATTCTAGCCTCTAGAACTGTGACACCACAAACTTTTGTTGTACTGGGGGGTTCTCCTGAGCTTCCTACCAGTTCCTGTTCTCCAGAGGACCTTGCGTTGGTGTCTTGGTCTGGGAGGATCAGCTCACTCTCCTTCCTTTTGTCCCCTTGACGACTTTTTTCTTACTATAGTGGTGGGGAGTGGGACAGGACTTGGATGGTGGGGATTTGGAGGGAAGGGCTCATTCTCTTCTGCCTGGCCCTGTGTTATCTCACAGTGGACTTTTACCAAGGCCACAATTCTCCAGAGAAAAACATGTCAATTTGCAACTTGTAGCTTTGATTTAGATGTAAAAGGAGGAAAATAACGTGAGGGACAAACCTGGGAATCCATGAAATCCTGAGTGAGAATTCAGATAGCTTCTCTGTATTCAGTAAGGAAGACAGTTTATTTAAAGCCAGAAACCAATAAATCAAAATTTAGACGTCAAAACGGATAATAAAATACAAACACAAACTGTGTTTATTATCATCCTTCTAAGTGAGAGGCACTGGAAAAATCTAACACATTCAATATTTAGACATCAGGTACTATTCTACTACTTTTAAATATCATCTAAACTCTCTCAAAGACAATTGACCTATTATTATCTACATGTCTTCAGCGAAGAATCTGAGGGCCTGAGAGTTTACGAACTCAGCAGTGGAAGGCAGGTATGGAAAGCCATGCCCTCCACCTCCAGAACCTGGCTTTTCAACACCACAGCTGCTGGTGAGTGAACAACACTACAATCTATAACCATCAAGAGGTTAGGCAAGTCTGGATTAATGTCTGGAGACCCCCATCATCCTTTTGAACACTCTGTGAGGTGGGTACTAGGAAATGATTTCTATTTTTCAGACTTAGGCTCAGACAGGTGAAGTTATGCCTAGGTACAAAAACAGTAAATAACACTGTTCACAGTGCGTGTAAAAACTGGTGAAATCCAAATGAGATCTGTAGCCATGGTAATAGCATCTCACCAATGTCCTTTGACAGGTTTGAATATTATAGTATGGTTTTGTATGATGCTGTCTTTGGGAAGAACCAAATAAAAAGTAAAAGGGAACTCTGTACAATTTTTTTTTTTTTTTTTTTTTGCAAATTTTGGGGAACTTTTAATTACTAAAAATTTTTTTTTTAGAAGTTAAAATAGATATACATTTTTAAAGTAGTATTTGATTGGTATCAAGCTTCCTCTGGCTCTGAAATATAAATAGTTGTCTGGGATGACAGGTTCATTTTTTAAAAGGCTTGAAAGTAGGAATAAAGAGATTCAATGAAAAGAAGGGGGAGAATTAAATAAAACAGAAAACATATGTAAGCCTAGAGATGATGGGTGACATTCTCTATGCAATTAGACATTTGAAATGCATTCTTAATGCATTCATAGTGATCCTCCAAAGTTCAGTGGGGGTCATAAATATTTTTACACTGTGAAAATTCAGACATTGGAAAGTTAAATCATATAGGTTTTCAAAGTTAGTACAGAAACAATCTTTAGGCACCTGAAGATCCTGCCTTCAGGTTTTCTTTTTCTTTTTCTTTTTTTTTTTTCTCCCCATTTCCGTTATACCAAGTTGCCTAGCAGAATGTAAAGAGACAACTCTCCCAGGATATATGGAAACATAGATTTTAGGGTTAAGTAGATACACTGGAGTCAGGCAATTGAGGCTTTTGGTTGGGAGAATTAACAGCTCTCAGAGGCAAATGGATTTCATTGCCTGACAGAAGCGACAGGCAATGTTGCTGTTTGAAAAGTCAACATGTGGTACAGCTGTGGGGCTATTCATTACAATTCATTATAATTTCTGTATCCGGGAAATCTGAAGAGCAAAAAAAAAAAAAAAAAAAAAAAAAATAGGTGGGAGAGTTGAAAAAGGGATCTAAGGATGATTTGCAGGGTGGAGAGGGTTGGAAGGATTTGCACTGTCCTGGAGGGAAGGAGCTTATGGGAGTGTGAAGATGGAAGACTCCAGACCCCAAGCTGCTCATAGACACAATTGCTCTCCAGTTTCCCTTTGCATTGTAGAGAGGGCTTACCCCAGCGCCAGACACAAAGGCTCACCAAGAATAGATACATGAATCTGGACTTTTACCAGCCCTAAGTGTTACACCCAGCTTCCAATAAACATAACCTCACTATCATCTGAAACTGCATAGAAAGGACTCTGCCTAGAAGAAGCCTGGACATGTTGAGCAGGGAGGGCTTCAATTTGAGTACTGATCAAACTCAAATTTGAGAACTCCAGCAGGACCTGAGGAGATAGCTGCACACAGCCATTGAAGTTTTCGGTTGCCTGCTGTTTTTTTTTTCAAGACAGCTGTCAAGACTGATAAAACCTGTCAAGCCTTCCCAGACTGTGCAGTCATTTAATAGCAAAAAGACATCGCCATAGGAAGCACAGTCAAGAGGCATAACATTTTTGGAGATGGATGGATGGATTCTTTGTTGTGTGTCTCCTTACAACAACTTAAATGTTGCTCTGTTCCCTAGGGGCACCTTCGTCCTCATCTACCCCCCAGGAGTTGCTTTGGAACTTACTTCCTAAGGCAAGTTCAGAGTGTTTGATGGGGCATTCTGCTACTTAGCAGAAGGAGAGAGAAAAAAGGCAGGAGGTCAGGTGTGGAAATGTAAGGCACCATATTAGGTAAGGTTTAACAGCAGAGCACTTCAGAATGCCCAAATGTGTGTACATTTCTAGACCTGTCACAAAAAAGCGTTTTTATTTCCTTTCAAATGTCAAAGATAATAATTTTAAAAACAGCTTGAACAACAGAGTTAATGGCTTATTAGATTCAGGTGCCTGAAACTGGATGGAGTAAATATTAGATAATGCTGTGTTGCCAAACATTTTTTTTTTTTTTTGCACAGGAATGAGAAATATTTTGTTTACCAAAAGAGTTATGCAATTCTGTTTTCAAGTTCTTATTATTCAAGGAGGATAAGGTTCAAGAAATAATTTAATGAACTCTCAAGGAAAACATCTACTATGAAAGAAACATATGTTTCATAAATAGGATAGGCTGAAGTATAATTAAAAGTTTTAAGGTTGCAAAAACAGATGTGAAGATAGTTATGCACTTAGATATTGATTCACAGGCCTCTCTTTCAATATTTAATGTGTCCTTTTATTCTCTCCTTTTCTCTTTGGACTCTGTCTTCTTCCCTATCTCCTTCTGTCATTCTGTGGGTGCATTTTTGAGGCCTCTGCAATTCTCTAATTGTCTTCATTTTCATCATTTTATAAACAGATACAATTTACCTCTTATTTCTAGTTTTGGGAATTATTATGCTTTCTAAATCTAAAGATTTATCGCATTTGTGAATTCTGAGAAATTATCAGCTACTATCCCTTAAAATTTATATTCTTACATTTTTATTACCATCATGTAAATGTCTGACTAAGTGTTACAACTTTTCATCTATCTCTTGCATTTTCATATTTTTTCATTTCTCTGAGCCTCTCTGAAGCATGCCATATCATTTCTTCCCAGTTTGATATTGTAATTTATTGTTATTATTTTTCAGTTGTCTAATCTGCCCTCAACAAAACCAGTTTCCCTATGTTTTATAATTTTGCATTAGGAACTCATGTTTGGAAAGGTTTAACATTGTGGTCTTGAGGGACATAGATTACAATTTGTTCTTCTAAAGGGAGTTTGCTTATGCATGTCCCAGGGTAACTCCAAGTTTATTTGGCATCTTGAGACTTTGCATATTCAGGAAGATGTTTCATGCTCTCAACCAGCTCTCATGTTGACACAGAAATACCAGTCTTCCTCAATGGCTTATTTTGCACATAAAACAACATCTTAGAGTTGATCCTTTCACAGACAGTGTAGTACTTAAAAGACACAGGTGTGTTTGTATTTTATGAAAGACTGAAGGACTGTGGCATTGTTGCTCCAACTGCATATTTTATTTAGATGCAAGGCTTTTATTCAGTATTCCATATGGATCTTAAATCCCCAATCCACTTTAACAAAATTGATAAATGTCCTCAAAAACCTATAACTTCAGCCACTGCTTAACATATTTTTTCTTCCAGTTTTGCCAATCTGAGGGGTTTCTTCATTTTTGAGAGTTCAGAAATGATTTTGAAAATATGTTTACTGCTGCTAACCTGAAACTGCTATAAAAAAATAAAGTCTGTTGAAAAATTTTACTATGCTTCTACAGAATATTTGAAGTGTGTATATCTCTGTGTGTGGGGGGTCAAATTAATTGCAGAATGCTATTTTTGAGAATAATTAGTTGGTGATGTCACTAGAAATAGCAGTTCTTCAAACGTTTTGATTTAAAAAAAAGAATAGAAACTTTCAAATAAACTGTAAAAGAGATGCAATGAGCAACAATGAATAAGAAGTCCATTAATTTGCCTTCAACAAGAATTAACAAATGCTGGAATGGGTTTTGATCCAACAAATGCATGGATCTTACAATTGGGAATGATTTATTTACATTAGAGTTGTTCTAAATAATAGTCACCATTTTTTCTGATGATAAAAATTATCTAAATTAATTTTAACATTTTCATATTTTTCTTTCCATTTTACTCTCAATATTAAAATGGGTTCACAGTATAAGTGAGATAACTTCAAAAAACTTTGTGTTCTTAGTGGGAACATTTCTAGTTTTCATCTTTGTTTCATATAAAACATCCCATTGTGAGTTCAGGGAAGAATTGCTTATCTATGTTCTACTCCCAGTAAGATTTCAGGAAATAATTTATAAAAAAACCTGAAGACTTTGAAGTCACTTGGAGAATCACCCAAACAGAGTGTGTGTGTGTGTGTGTGTGTGTGTGTGTGTGTGTGTGTATCTTCTACATCTCTCTTTCTGATTTCTTCTTTTCTAAAAATGTGAAATAATAATAATTCTTTTTCCAAAGTCCATTTCATATGCTATGAATAAAGTGGAATAAACTGTGTTGTAAGACAGAATATAGGAGGCATTTCCCTTGAGGCATTGACTTAATTATCATAATTCATTGGCTGGGTGTGACATCTGTCAGTTCAGAAAAGACCTTGGAAGAGAGGCCAAGTGAGAGAATTGCTTTGTTTTAATTTCTTTTCACAGACTGAAAAATTCATGCTAAATTCTTTTAATGGTGGAATGATAGTGTTTTTTGGTAAATTAGTCTCCTTCAAATGTAGGAGTGTGTGACGTCTTAGAGATTATTTGACACTGATAAGTGAAGGTTTTTGTCTGGACAACATTACCAACAGCACTTCACACTTATAGGTTTCCTTTTTATCTAATTATTCATTTATTTATTCATTCAGCCATGTTAAATTTTTTTCTCTGGAGCAGAAACTTCTCAAAAACAGAAAAAATAGGAAAAATTTTACTCCTGGGAGCAAGTAAATTTTGAACTCACTATAGTGTGGTTTATACAACATATGGGATTATTTATAAATGGTTGGGCTTCATGCCTATGCTTTACCTAATTACCCTATGAGATTGAGTTCAGTATAGAATTTTTTCTTCTTAAAAATATGCTATTTTCTGTGTATTAGCTAAATTGGGTTAGGCTGAGAAGTCACTTGGAGAACCACCCAAACAGTCCAGACTTTGTTTGATCATTAATAAAACCTACTATCAGGGGCAGGGTGTCTAGAGGCTCTTTAGAAAAGGCCTGAAATTACTTACCAGCAGCCCACTGCCCTTCTCCCTCATAGCCTTGGAGTGCCAAGGGTGTGGATTCTGGAGAAGACCTGTCTGGGTTCAAGTCCAACTTCTTCAGCTTCTTCAAATCATTTACCCTCTCTGTGTCTCAGTTTATTTTTAAGAGGGATAAAAATATTCTGCAGCACATAGAGTTGGTCTAAATTGAAAACACTTAATAGATTCCAGTTGGCAATATGGTCAAAGTTACACAAATGCTGACTATTCTAACACCACCCTGTCTGTTTTGCTTTTATGTTCTTCTGGACTATATGGAACTCAAATATGGAGGCACTATTTTTAGGTTAAAGTCTAAAAAGACAGGAACATAGTGGAGATGGTAAATACAGAAATGACAAAGTTTTAAAAAATCTTTGATTTATCTTTCTATACTTTTTAATGGATACATTTACAGTAGTTCATGATTATTTGATTTGTCCTAACATATTTGTACATGCACAATATGACCATATAATCTGATAAATTTCACTCCCCAACACTTCTCCCTTTAATATCTGCCTCCCAACCCTTGTTGCCTTTCCTATACTGATCTCTTTTTAATTTTTGTGAGAGTCTCCTCTACCCTTTTTTAATTTTTCCTCTCTGACTTCTAAATATAAAAGAAAACATATAACCCTTGACCTTTTGAATTTGGCTTATTTCATTTAATATGATGATTTTTAGTTCCATCCATTTTCTTGCAAATGGCATAATTTCATTTTTTCTTCCCTATGAGTGAAGAAAGCTCCATTGAATACATATGGCACATTTTTTTAATTTATTCATCCATTGATGGACACCTAGGCTGGTTCCATTACTTAATTATTTTGAATTGTGCTGCTGTGAACATGGGTATGCATGTATCAGTATAGTAAGATGACTTTAATTCTTCAGGATAAATACTAAGGAGGGGTATAGCTAGGTCAAATGGTTGTCCCATGACTAGTGTTTTGAGGAACCTCCATACTGATTTCCTTAAGGGCTGTAGTTCAGTGACAGTTCACTTGCCTAGCATGTGTGAGGCACTGGTTTCAATCCTTAGCACCACATAAAATAAACAAATAAAATAACGGCGTTCTGTCCATTTACAACTACAGAGAGAGAGAGAGAGAGAGAGAGAGAGAGAGAGAGAGAGAATTTTAAAAATAACATGACTTGGATGATGTGGGTTCAGCATCTGAAGTCTTTGAGGGTAGAATTCCTGATCAGTTAAAACACACACACACACACACACACACACACACACACACACACAGAAGTTTTTGCTTCCCTCATTAAAAATTGCTGAATGTTTGATTTCAAAATGGAGGGCGGGGAGTGCTGGGTGAGAGACATCTTTAGGTTTGAGGAGGATGGTCTAAATCCAGGAAATAATTAAAATGGGGAAATGGCCTAATAAGTAATCATTTCCTTTCTTCAGAAATTAGTTTTGAGTACGCTCTAGGTGCTGGACTTTGGGAATACAAAGTTGAATTGCAGAGGTTCTCTGCCATTTTGGACTTCATAACATAAGAATGGGAATGGGGGAGAGACAGACATACATCAATAAATAATCACAAATGATATAATAAAGAAAGAGAGGGAAGAGAGAAGTCAAATTTGGTTATGGAAACATGAATTTTAGAAGCCTCTTGACTGGATTGACCATGGTCTTTGGAGATAAGAATTTTATACATAAGACTCATGGAAGAAAGTTGAATAGGATAATTCAAACATAAAAGAACATTTGAAAAAGTTTCAGAATTTGGAATATTACAAAGTTTTGGAATGGTAAGATGTTAGGGTATGTAAACAAGTCACGAAAGCGCCTGGCATTTTGCCAGAGGGAGTGGTTTGTGAAGTAACGCCAGGGAGCCATTAAGTGTGAAGATTCTTTATTGGTTGACTGCTGTATCTAGTTTATGTTAATTAAGATAAGCTGTGTGTAATGTATATATACCCCTCCTGTCCTACAATAAACGGCTCCCACTCCTGCTGTATCAATGCACACAAGTTGCTCGTCATCCCCCGGTTATTTTGCTGTAGCCGGACTGCGGCAGTAAGAGATATGTGAGTTTTGTGAATCAGAGTAAATTCTTTACATCTGTGTATGACACATTCTGACTATGTCATTTTATACACTTCACTCGTTCTTTAAAACAAGTCTTCATTGCAGCCTAATATGTTAGAAAATAGTATTCTCCAAAAGCACAGATGGGCACAAGGAGATTCAGACAGTTAAACAGAATGGTTTGTATAATCAGTAAATGGTAAAAAAGATTCTGATGTATTCTTAGCTTTTTGTCACTGTGGCAAATACCTGAGAGCATCTACTTAGAGGAGGAAAGATTTACTTTGTCTTATGGTTTCAAAGATTTCAGTCCATGGTGGCTGGCTCTATTGTTTCTGGTCCTGCAGTGAGACAGCACATCATGCATAAAAGGCACTGCAGAATAAAGCTGCTCACTTCATGGAGGCAAGGAAACAGAGAGAGGAAGGAAGGAGCTGGAGGACATGATAAAGTTCCCAAGGACATGCCCCCCCAAGGATCCACTCCCTCAAGCTAGGTTCCATATCCTACAATTTTCCACCCAGACCAATAATTCTTTCAGATATGAGTCTCTGAGTAGATTAATTTGCTGATGAGGTCAGAGACTTGACAGTGCAATCACTTCCTCAGATTTTACCTACCTCTTAAAATTGCTACATTGGGGAATGAGCCTTTAACATATGACTCTTTGAAGGACACTCCATATCCAAACAGAACAATTATTGCAAGAATACAGGGAACATACACTATATGGAGAAGTTGATTTGACTCAGTTTAAATGTCATGTTGAAAAAGTTAAATAAGAACACAAAAGAAATTTATAGGGAATAAGAGAAATGTCAAAAAAGGAAGAAGGAGGCCATTTGCTTAAAGGACAAGAGATGGTCTGAACAGCTAATAAATTCATTAAGTGTTTTCTGGACCTATGTGCTTAGTCTTTTCCAAGAATCTATGCACCTTGGTAGTACCCTCATCCTGTCCAAGATTCAGTGTTAAAAGTGGGGAGAGGGAGAGGGAGAGGTAGAACTACAAATGCATATTATTTATAAATTCACACTACTGATAAATAATGAAGGTAAAGACTACAGAAAATGAACAACATTCTTTACTTCCAATCCTTTCTCCTCTTATATGTTTAAAAAATATATTTATTTTACTTTTTCCTTGACATAAAAATATGTTTAAAGTTAAAAACAGTTCCTATTATCTACAGATTATTCACTTTGCCTTTAACTTATTTGTGGAAAGTTTTCCAAGCAGATTAAGACAGTTCTATATAATTTAGTTGCAACACATTAAAAACATTTGGAACAATATTTGGCTTTGGGTAAGCTTTCCTCCTCCCCCTCCCTTACCTAGTAAACCAGGACTCTTAATTCTTTTTCTCACATAGCATTTTATGTACTTAGAGGAAATCTCCACTAACCTAAATGAATTTGACAAATGGATTTAGCAGATGAACAGATGCATTTAAAGAATAACAGATGGGTCTCCATTTTCTTAGGTGAGGTGATCTATATCCATTTTATCAAGTTACAAGGATAATAGAATATCAAGCTCAAATGATACACAAAGAAGTAGCAAATATTGATAGCTTCATGCCATAGATTAAGTGGACCTTAATGTTTACTAAAATTAAAATATAAATTTGGGATCTGCGAGACTGTTTCCTTTATTGCTAAGAACTGTATTTAATATGAGAAGCAAGCATTCCAAAACCATTGATATTTAAAATATGTCTTAAATTATGACAAAATAAATTTGCACACCGTTGTCTTCATTAAATATGTGTGATCTTTGTGGATTTAGGTGTGAATTATTTAGAAACATAAAATTAAAGAGATTTGCTTAAAAAAACTGAGCTCAAAATGCTTAAGTGATTTGCTGAAAACAAAGTAATGTCAGAGTCATGAATTATTTTGCATGTTAATACTTTTCTCACGTCTTCCTTCCAATAGTGGTAGTTCTAATAAAAAAGAATAAAGAATAGTCCAGGTAGAAGTTAACATTATGTATGAACTTTACCTACATCATCTACAATGCTAAAATTCTGGTTCTCAGTACCACTACCTTCTCCCAATATTGCTTGTCAAAACATGAAATTTATAGTTTTCCTGCTCATAAAACCTTTTCAAGTTTATTTTACAATTTCTCTTATTATTTTGAGATGCTTTCATTTTACCTTCAGTAATAAAAATGTCACTATGTAAAATCATTAATTTGAACATTTGAGATTCAATTTCAAAAGGGTGCTAAGGACTAGCAACTATAAAGGACAGGAAAATTTACACAATGACACTTTTAATCTATGTTTAAGTTATAATTAAGATTTTTGAAGTGTTTGAGTATTTTGGCCAGTATAGTTTTCACCAGTACTGTAAAGAAAATATTTAAAATTCATAAAATATATATTATTGTATATCTATAAAACTGTTTTATCTACATCCTAACTTCAGTATGGAGGGTTTCTTGGCTGAACTCTGCATGAGTTAAAATAATGATAAACACTGTAATAAAAACAATAAATCTCACTATCTTAACAATTAAAACTATTTTGGTTGTGTATTACTGTGTAAAAAAATAACTCCATAATATTGAGTTTTCAAAAGTGATAAAATTGCTCACTATTCTGTTTGTCAAATATTTGAGATCTCTGATGAAAAGGCTCATGTGTTCTCTACACGACACTCCCTAGGATTGCCTGTCTGGAGCTAGAGCATCTGGAATGGAATGGTATCCTTGTCTACTTTGGCTGCTAGAACAAAATACCATGAAGTAGGATGCTTACAAACAAGAAATATGTATTTTGATACAGTTGTGAAGGCTAGGAAATCCACAATCAAAATACTGACAGATTTATTATGTGATGATTGCACATTTTCTGGTTCCTAGATGATGGTGATTTTTTTCCTTGTGTCCCCATGTATCTGAAGGATTAAAGAAATCCTATGAAATATATTTTTAAAGGACACAAATCCCATTTAGGAGATCTCTACCCTCATGTCTTGGTTACTTCCTAAAGACTCATCTCCTAATACAATCACAAGGGGCTTAGGTTGTACCATATGAAATTTGGGGCACATATACAGATGAGGTATTCTTATTTTGTGGTCCTGATTTTAGCTACTAGATAGAGCATCCCATTTCCTGTGGCTTCTCTCTCCACATGGTCTCTCATTATTCAGTGGTCTAGTTCATGCATCTTTGCATGAAGTTGGCTTCCAGGAGGGCAACAACAGAAGTAACTGGCTTTAAAGTTGAGTTCCAAAATCAGAGAGCTTTGAAGCAGAGCATTCTTTTGTTTTCTACTGACCAAAAATTGTGACAAAATCATTTGAGAGACAACAGATTGTTGCTGTTGATAGTAGTAGTGAAAAAGTCCTATCACAAATGGCACAGGGAGCATTAGACATGAAGAAAATTCTCAATTCAGTAATCTATGCTTCCAGCATAAGGAACCTGAAAGAAGTACACAATCCTAGGACAAAAAAAAGGAGATGATAAGTTCAGAAATTAATGAAATTAAAAGTAGAATGTGTTTTAGTCATCTTTTTTTTTTTTTTTCTCGGCTTTATTAGAAGACCTAAAAAGAACAGTTTTAGAGGAGGAAATGTTTATTTGGGGCTTACAGTTTCAGAGGTCTCAGTCCATAGATGGACAACTCCATCTATGCAGAGCTTCTTTCAACAAGAACAAAATACATACCCTAAAAGCACACCTCCAGGGACCCACCATTTCCAGCTAGACTACCTGCCTACAGTTACCATCAATTCCTATCAGCGAATTAATGCACTGATTAGGTTAAGGTTCTCATAGTCCAATTATTTCATCTCTCATCCCTATTGTATTATCTCACACATGAGCTTTGTGGAATACCTCACAACCATAATAGAATAAAAAAAATCAATTAAGCCATAAAAGTTCTATAGAAACAAGAATAAGAGTGACAAACTTCTATCAAGTCTAATAAGTAAAAGAGAGAAAACACAACTTATTATGATTATAGGAAATAAAAAGCAGAAAAATACTAGAGGTTTCATAGCCATTAGAAGAATAAAAATAAAACATTACAAACAACTTTAAATGTGACAATGAAAAATTGGACCAATACACTGAAATCCACTAAGTGTCAAAACTCAACAAAGATGAATGAGGTTATCAGATTAGCCTTACAATCATTGTAAAATTAAAAATAACTTAAAAGATCCCCCCAAATTAATTCTGGACTGAGATGTTTCCATGGACAAATCTACCAAACATTTAAAGAATTATCACAAGTTTTGCAAAATCTATACCAGAAAATATTGTGAACAGGGAATACATTCTAACTAATTTTATGAGGCTAGAATTATCAAAACTGGGAAAAATGCAGAAAATGAAAACTGTATATTAGTATATGTCATTAATCTATGCAAAAAAAATTCCACAAAAATTAGCAAACCACATTCAATATTATATGAGACAAATTATACACCACATTGAAATGAAATTTTATTCCAGGCATGAAAGTCTGGCTTAACATGTAAAACTAACTCAATGTAATCAATCATATCAATGTACCAGTGTAACAAACTCATAAGGCATATATACTGAAAATTTGCAAAAACTAAAAATAATGAATGCACTCAGCAAGTTGTGAAAGGAAGGGTATTCATTCCTTCATTTTAATAAAGAATATGTATAAAACAATCTAGAGCTAACATGATGGTGAGAGACTGAGAGCTTTCTTCCAAAAGAAGGCACAAAGCAAAGATAGCTATGCTCATTACTCTTACTCAGCACACTAAAATGTACAACTATTCTGATAAGGTAAGAAAAATAAGTAAATGGTATGTAGATTGAACAAGGAGAAATAAAACTATTTTCAAATAAAATTAATTTTTACATAGAACTTCCTAAGAAATATATAAAACTACCTCAAATAAGTAATAAGTGAGTTCAGAAAGTTGTGGGATATATGATCCACATAAAAAAAAGTCATTTATATATAGTACAGTGCACTTGTGGAAACCAAAATTAAAAACACAATACAACAAAGAATCTCCATGAGACTATTTCAGTATTCACTTGACAAATGCAGAATGTGTGTATGCTGAAAGTTACAAAACTAACACTGAAAGAATATAGTAACAAAAATGGCATGGTATTGGCCCCCAAATAGATACGTAGACCAATAATGATACAGAATACAAGACACAGAGACCAACCCACATAAATGCAGTTATCTCATATTAGACAAAGGTGACAAAAACATACATTGGTGAAAAGATAGCCTCTTCAACAAATGGTGCTGAGAAAACTGGAAATCCATTTGCAGCAAAATAAAATTAAACCACCATCTCTTACCATGCACAAAACTCAACTCAAAGTGGATCAAGGACCTAGGAATTAGACCAGAGACCCTGAACCTAATAGAAGAAAAAGTAGCCCCAATTCTTCATCATGTCAGATTAGATACTGATTTCATTAACCAGACTCCTAAAGCACAAGAAATAAAATCAAGAGTTAATAAATGGAATGGGTTCAAACTAAAAGGTTTCTTCTCAGCAAAGGAAAAAATCAATAACGTGAAGAAAATACTCACAGAGTGGGAGATCATCTTTACTAAATGCACATAAGATGGAGCACTAATCTTCAAGATATATAAAGAACTCAAAGACAACTCACCCCCCCCAAAAAAATAACCAAACCAATAAATGGACAAAGAAACTGACCATACACTTTTCAGAAGAGGATATACAATCGATCAACAAATAAATTTAAAAATGTTCAACTTCTCTAGTAATTAGATAAATGCAGATCAAAATTATTTTAAGATTTCATCTCACTCCAGTCAGAATGGCAATGATGAAGAATACAAGCAATAGTAAGTGTTGGCGAGGATGTGGAGCAAAAGGTACACTCATATATTGTTGGTGGCACTGCAAATGGGTGCAACCACTCTGGAAAGCAGTTCAAAGATTCCTTAGAAAACTTTCAATGGAACCACCATTTTACCCAGCTATCCCACTCCTCAGTCTATACCCAAAGGACTTAAAATCAGCATACTATAGTGACACAGCCACATCAATGTTCATAGCAGCTCAATTCACAATAACCAAACTGTGGAACCAATCTAGATGCCCTCTAATAGATAAAGAAACTGTGTTACATATAGACAATGGAATATTGCTCAGCATTAAAAGAGAATTAAATTATGGAATTTGCAGGTAAATGGATGGAGTTGGAGAATATCATGCTAAGTGAAGTAAGCTAATCCCCAAAACCCAAAGGCTGAGTGTTCTCTTTGATAAATGGATGCTGATCCATAATGGGGTGAGGGGAGAATGGAGAACTTTGGGCAAAGGGGAGGGAAGAAAGGGGAGGGGCATGGGGGCAGGAATGATGGTGGAATGAGATGAGCATCATTACCCTAGATACATATATGACTGCACATGTGATGTGACTCTACATTTGTACAACTAAAGAAATGAAGAAAAGTTGTGTTCCATTGTGTACAATGAATCAAAATGCATTCTGCTATAATGTATAACTAATTAAAACAAATAAAAAGAAAGGAAGAAATAAAGAAAGTAAACCTCAAAAAACTGTAAGCCTATGAAGATAAAATGTCAATTCTTCACTTACTTGTAAGATTAATATAATTCCAATAAAAATTTCCAGTAAGATTTTTGTAGATGTAGACAAGTTGATTCTAAAATAAAGATATATGAAAAGGGGGCTGGGGATGTGGCTCAAGCAGTAGCTCACTTGCCTGGCATGCACAGGGCGCTGGGTTCCATCCTCGGCACTACATAAACATAAAAAATAAGGATGTTGTGTCCACCAAAAACTAAAAATAAATATTAAAAAATTCTCTCTCTCTCTCTCTCTCTCTCTCTCTCTCTCAAAAAAAAGATATATAAAAAGACATAGTCCTTAGAGTAGTAAAATCTATCCTGACAAAGAAGGATATGGAAAAATCACCCTCCCTGGCATTAAGGCCTACATGTACATGAATAGTAATCAAAACCACATACTATTGTCTGAGGAATATACAAATAAACAGGCAGAGTAGAGATCTTAGAGAAAGTTCTACACAAATGGGCTCAACTGCTATTGACAAAATTATGAAAGCAATTCAATATAGAAAGGACAGACTTCTCAACAAATTGTGCTGGAATAACTGGACATCCAGATGTTATAGGGAAAAAAAAAAAAACACGATCTAAGTCTCAATCCTTGTACCAAAATCAACTCAAGATTTATCACATACTTAAATATAAAACAGAAAGGTATAAAAATTTTAGAAAAAATATGAGAAATTATTTGAGACTAAAAATTTGGGAAAGAATTCTTCATCTTGATATCAAAAGCAAATTCATAAAAGAGATTTGATCAATTGTGTCATGAAAATTAAAAGCATTTTCTTTGTAAAAACCTGGAAAACATGAATACACAATTTACAGACTAGAAAAAATCATTTGCAGCATGTATCCTCCAAAGGTGTGGTGTCTAAAATATAAAAAGAACTCTCATAATTAAATAACAGACACTTTGTTGAAGAGGACATTCAGGTAGTAGATAGGCACTTGGATAGTGTTCAATACAACCAGCACTCAGAATTAATTTAAGACACAATGAGATATTACTGCATACCTATCAAAATGATTAAAACACAAAATAATGGCAACATCAAATCCTGGTGGGAATTCTCACCAATTGAGATGATAAAATGTCACAGCCCTCATAAAAATGTTTTGCATTTTCTTAACAAAAACTAAACATGCAACTTCCAAGCAATTGCTGGGAATTTATTATAGAGAAATGAAAATTTATGCTAATACAAAAATCTATACGAAATACTATACAGTGAGTTTATTAGAGTTTCATCCAAATTGGAAAAAAAAAACAAATATCCTTTAGCAGGGGAATCGTTAACCTAAGGAACATTGGTATTACAAAATACTAATCAGCAATGAAAAAGAAAGAGCTATTGATATACACAAAAATTTGGATGAATTTCTAGGGAATTATACTGAGTAAAAACAAAAGTCATTGCCCAAAAGTTACTATACCTTTGATACTATCTGATTTGATTTTATTTAAAAAAATCTTGAAATGACAAAATATAGAAATAGATTAGTGGAAACAGATTAGTGGTTTTCAAAATTTAGAAATAAGTTGGGAGATGGGAGGTATGTGGGATAAAAGAAAACATAAAAGATTTCTGTAATGAATGGAAATGTTCTGAATCCTGACTGTGGTAGTGTGCACATGAATCTATACACAGGATGAAATTTCATGCAACTAAACATACACACATGCACCCACATAGAGAAATAGAATGAAAACTAGAGTAGAATGAAAACCAATAATCATAAATTATATTGTATCAATGTCCTACTTGTAATATATCATAACCTTGTGAATATTATCATTAGAAGGAATGGAAAAGTCTACAAGGTATTTCCATCTTGTTTCTTATTTATATCTTGTGTATGCACTTATGAGAGATAAAAGATGGAAGGGATCATTGTGGTTACCTTTAGACTCTATTAGAACCAAGTTTCTTATTCTTTCAGATTCCACAGTGGCCATGGTCATGCATGTATGGAAGAGACTCTCATCCAGTGTGATTCAAGCTTCTTGCTTCTTGAGGCTTTATCATTTTCAAAATGATAAAGCTTCCACATGAATCAGCAGAAGCAGGCCATATGCATGATAATAATATGTGTGTGCTAGTGCTCAAGAGTTTTCATAGGCCAGCCCAAGAAATGTTCCCATTTGCTTTCGATTTGCATTTCTTTTGGGCAAGTTCCGTTCTATATCTAAGAAGATAAAATTAATAACAATTTTAGCATCCAAAATTTAATTTTAATTCTAATGTCATGCCAAATTTGTTAAAATGTGTAGTTCAAATATTTGACATAGTAAGATTTGTCAACATCTATGCTTAATTTAGGATTAAAACATTTTATTTTTAAAAGTATAGTGTTTACTACTCCATTGAATGAAGTCCACCATTCATTAAAAAGAACTCCATTATTTTCTTAATAGAGGGGAGATAGGAAGTGAAATCTTGCTCAGCCAAAGAAGCCTCAGATAATCAGAAGTTGTAATGATCAGGCAGTAGTCTCTACAATAACAGTTTTGGGCACAGGTCACAAAGAGGTTTGGTCTAGGGTCATTATTTTTTACTCTTTCTTTTTTTGTAATATATAAATAAAAAATAGAATCAATGATTGGACTATCACCTTGTTTTCCCTAGGAATATCTATCATTTGACTCTCCACAACTCTGAATTCCTGTAAGAGTGTCTCAAGTTACTTCTACTGTATCAAAGAGCTACCTGCTGCTTAAAGAATGCCACTGAAAATTCATGTTTACATATTTTAACAAAAAATATTAACCTAGATTCTCCATTCTCTGTGCCACTCCCCCCAATTAAGGATCAGCATCCACTTACAGAGAGAACATTCTGTCTTTGGATTTTTGGGATTGGCTTTCTTTACCTAGCATGATATTCTCCAGCTCCATCCATATAACTTCAAATGCCATAATTTTATTATCTTTTAATACTGAGTAAGATTTCATTGTGTATATATACCACAGTTTCTTTATCCATCTATTGAAGGGCATATGGGTTGGTTCCACAGTTTAGCTATTGTGAATTGAGCTTCTATAAACATTAATGTAGCTGTACCACTATGGTATGCTGATTTTAAGTTCTTTGGGTAAAGAAAAAGGAATGGAATAGCTGGATCAAATGATTAAAACTCTTTCATTCCAAGAGTTTTAATTGGGAAAAGGGGAGGGAAGAAAGGGGAAGGAGCATGGGGGCAGGAAAGATGGTGGAATGAGATGGACATAATTATCTTAGGTAGATGTATGACTGAACATAAATGCGACTCTACATTGTGTACAAACACCTTGATAAATGAAAATTTGTGCTATATTAGTGTACAATGAATTGAAATGTATTCTGTATCACATATACCTAATTTGAACAAACAAATAAATAAATAAATAAAAGAAATATTAAGAAATAAAAATCACAAAAATTCAATATATTGTTAAAAGTATTGAATAAAAGCTGTTATCTTGCTAACAAGGCAAACTTGATATTATGAAATACAGAGAATTGCAGTTTTACATACTCATAATAATTGCCTCCTAGCATTTGCTTCAATCTAATACAAGAAAAATATGCCATTTATAAAAAAAGTTTCATTTACATTTTGAGTTCTAGTTTTCTAATATCTGCATTCCCAGCACTCAAATAAAATTACATGAATAAGGGAGGGTGACAAGAAATCCTTGAAAATGAAATTGGTCAAATTATATTGTTATATTGTTACATGTAAACTTATGTAATAAAGAATCCCACTTTATGGATAATTATAACACAACTAATATTTAAGTTGCATGAATGAATGCTTTAACAGTAATTTTCCAATTGTAAACAAACAGAAGAAATTTACATAATTTGGAACTAACACAAACCACAAATATCTGAAAGATGTAATTATTGTAAGTCACAGAGTCATGGAGCATTTTAAGACTCCAAATAGATAATCTAAAGAAACACATTAATAGTTTGAGGGAAAAATAATCTAATATATATCTAGTTTAAATGTATAACAAGTTGCAACCAACTGCTAAGACTTGTATCTAAAAAGAAAATTTCACTTAGGAAATTTTGATAGTCTGATAGTCCTGAAGTTGGGACTTTTATTCTATGATAGTTTTTTTTTCCTAATTTATAATGCCACAATGACATATGCACAAAGCAAAACAGGTAGTCATGTAAAAAAGAAAAACTGTTAATTCCCAACTTTTCAATATGCACTTCACAGTGTTGAATTTTGTTTTGTAATGTAGTTAACATAAGTTTTGCCTTCCAAAACTTTCCCTGTTCACATATGTCTCAGAATTTCATTATTCAGGACTGTCCCCAAAGAGAAGCTAAGTAGTCACATATTTAATATAATTTGAGATCTGATATTGAAAGACACTACTCTCAAAACGAATTTCCCATCTGTCTTCCAGAGTTTCTAAAGTTGTATTATTCCAGATGTATCCTTTACTTACAGACATCATGTTTCAAAAATCACTTTCAAAATGAAATTAGCCCAGAAGGGAATTTTTAAGAATATCACCATATCTTTTTAGGTTTTCATCTACAACTTATAAAATTAGGATTAGTTAAAACCTTTAACATACCTTTAAAAAATTAAGTTTCAGCATGAAAATCCATAAAGCAAAACTGTTAGAAATGTGAGGTGCATTTGAATGAATCTTGGCCCTTATGGATCAAACAAATAAAGATTTTTGAAAGAACTGGAATAGCAATTTCATCTGACAATATTTTATAAATATAGTTATAAAATCCTGTACTTACAGAGCATTAAAGCCCTGTATCAGTCAGCTACTGCTGCTAACAACCAGGACAAAACTTTAGCAACATATAAAAATAACATTTATTTCTATGTGTCCTCAAGCCACTTTGAGCTATTGTAATCTCATGCATACATAGGTTGGTTTGAGATTTGTGAATTGAGCATGGTTGGCAACTTGAAGCAGGTTTCAAACAATCAGGTGAGTCCCATAGTTTTCTCACCCTTGTTGGACCCACAAGATGACTGGCTCACCTTTTCATGGAAGTGGTTGCTTCACAATGGCCCCGTGGAAATACTTGATACTTGCTGAGACTTCATAATGGAACTGGTTAACTGTTGTTTCCACCTGCAATTCATAGACTGAATTCATAAACTCTCAGCTCAAGGCTAAGCACAAATTCAAAAGCATTCACACACATACTCTTCACGCCTTGACCAAAGCAAGTCACATGACCAAGTTCAACATAATGGAATAGGGAAGTAAACTCTTCCAATAAAACTGAGTTGGAGGTAGGAGTGAATATTTTTAAACATTTTTATACTACAGGGACTTTTAAAAGTATTCATAGAATGTTCACACAAAAATAAACATGAACTTGGCAACAAATGAACCTCAACAAATACCTTGGAAAAGAATATTTAAAGGTCACCTTTTAATTACAAAGCAATATTACAGAATATGACTCACAAAAAAATGATACCTAAATAAATAAATAAAAGGAAGCTCTGAAGGACTGCAAAACTGATTACCTGCAATAAGATGGGGAGAGACAGAACTTCAGGGGTCACTAGACATTCAGTAAATCATTGGGTGTCCAAAGCATGTGATTTGTTGAGACTGAAAGAGCTGTTCACCTGAACTTTATCACTCCCAGTTAACCACACAGGACAGCAAAACAGAAATATCTAAAAGTACAATGGGCTGCTAAAAATATTATATTTCACCTGGACCAGGAGAAACTCCACAATGTTGGTTGGAACAGTGAATTGTGGGGGTGTAATTCTCCAATAAACAACTGAAGGTAAGGGAATGGCTGTGACAAAGAGTCCCAGCTACCCAACAGGCTACTAAGCATAGTGGCTTCTTCATAATGTTCCTGTTACTCAATTTCAACGACTGCATCTTATAACGAGCCTCCATTACATCTGTGTTTAATGGCTAAAATGCCCCCTCATTTTAACGAAATGCTTGTGTGCCCAAGGAGCAGTATTTTTTTAACCTTGTCAAATGTTAGGAAATTTTGTTTCTGTACATTGGTGCAGGATGTTCACACGTTTTCTTTTTCGGTTCTCTGGCAAGGAGGGAACGGGCTGGTTTTACTCAGTACTGGATCTTTGGCATCAGCAGTCTGTACTAGACACTCAGTGATTATTTTGAATGAAAGTAATGACAGGACACCTGGCTGACAGAGTCTGGATGGAGCCTCACCAGGCCTGTTTTTTTCTTCTCGTGGGAAATATCTGTCCTACCTCTTCCAGTCTTGCTGGGAGTTGGGTGTGGCTGTAGACAGTGCTGGCCACAGAATGTGGGTGGCAGTGATGTTTGACACACCTCAAACTTTTCCTTGCAGTTCTCCCGTGAAGGAGAACCTAGCGCTCTTCTTACTGTACCCATTGGCCAGATCTGGTCAATTTAATAATATACTGTTGTTTCTTGGTTATAATGTAGGTACAGCCTCCATGAACCAGTGACTGAATATCTTATGCCAGGCAACCCAAGACATTGGCTCTTGTAATGACTGAGGAGATTTCTGGTTCCTAGAAAAATGAGAAAAGATTTCAAGTTAGGCTGAGGGACATGTATTGATGATATATATAGTTTTCTAGAACTCTAGCCACAGAGAGGGACAAGTCATAATACCCATATCCTTTGATTTGGCTCTTTTGCCATACAACAGAGCCTCCCAAGAGAATTAGGTTGAAAATCTTATGAAACAGAAACTTATCATAACTTTAGAAGTTATTATTCTTTCTCTGCATTGGTTGTCTAATCATTGAGGAGAAACATTAATTCCTCTTCTGTCCACATGTTCATGTTAGTAGTTAAATTGTTCAAGGTGTGTTTAACCACTGAAGTAGTGGAAGACAAAAACAGGGTCTTCCTTCACTAACTTTCCTCTGAGCTCATATAATACACACAAAGCTGCAGGTTTAAAGATCACTGTTAAATTCCACAACAGTAAAGTTTTAACACGTATTAAATATCTCTGTCTGTCTGTCTTCTTCTTGACATAGCAGATCATCCCACCTTTTTACAGTCTCCGTGAGTCAATGCAAAATAGAATTTAATGAGAACTGAAACTGAAATCTGTTAGAATTCACCAAGTATCTATTCTCACACTCATTTCTTCATATTGTTGGATAGTAACAATGTTACAGAAGTTTTGGTAAATTATTATGGCTAGTCTTCTCTCAACTCACATAACTGGTTCTAGTTATCCTCAGATTGAAGGATTTTTTTTTCAGACTCTAAATCCTCTCATCACTTGCACAGCAAAGAAAATCAAGTAATAAAAACAATAGGAAATTACCAGATGATTTTATAGTTCAATATTCTGAAGGAAAAGATGCAAAAATTAATTTCTCACCTAGCAGATGACAACTAAATGAAGCTGAGAAGAACAGTCTGATCTGCTGTAGTACTTTTGCATAATATCTTTGTGTCTCTGAAAAATTAAACTATTACTTGGGCCACAACTGAATAAAAGAGTTACACGTAACTCTTTTTATTTATTTATTTTTTACCATATCAGAGACTTAGAGCAACAATAATAGCCATCATTGATTGATGGTCTGCTGTTTTTGAGCCATCTCTGACTATCTGTATGTACTATATCCTGCCACAAGGTATGTACTATAATTCTTGATTTATAGATGAAGCTGCAAGAGAACAAGTAACTTCTCAAGGTCACAAAGATGGTAAATTGCTTAGACAGGATTCAAACTCAATTTCTGTTCTTTTTTTGGTCTTACATGGAGAATATCTGACAAACCATGCAATGATAAGATGACCAAAGTGCTTTGTTGGAGCACTGCTGATGTTTATTTGACTGTACATAGACTTCTTTCATAGAACCATGTGCAAAGTATATTTTTCTTTTAAAAAGCTTCAATTACCATATATTGTGGGTTTAAGTCAAACTGGCATATAGAGTGACCGGCATTTTTCTGTATAAACATTTAGATTTTGATGTAATGTGTAGGTTTACTCATCCATCTGCTACTCTAAGCAGTTGCAGCCCTAGGGCACAGATGATGAGATTCCAGCTTTCTCCAGCATACTTGCTCATTAGCTGTCAAGAGGATCCGGAGAATAGGCAGAGGGCTGGGTTGAAGGCATACGCAGCTTTGGGTTGATTCCTCAGTACCAAAGAACATCAGAAAAATGTTGAAGATCACTTTCTCCAAATCTCCTTTTTGGGGGAGAAAATTCAGGCTTTAAAAAGTCATGCAGTGTGTTCAAGATGACTTTTGTAATTTGGTAGTAAACACTGGTGGCTTGACCCCTGGTGATGATATTTTAGTGGACAATTTTTAAGAAATCTTGAGTTAGTATTCCTTGGGGACTCATGCAAGAGTTGTATTCTTACAGGAAGATCTGCATTGGGATGTGGCAATGAAGATGATTCTAATGCAGGGTAGGCAGTTTAAACCCTGAGTATGATAATGTCAACCTTTATCAGCACTGCATCCGTGAGGTCAGAGCAAGTTCATTTTGCTGAACTTATCAAATGGATAAAAAAAAAATACCTCCTTTTTTTTCCAGAAAGAGGTGCTAACATTAATACATTGCTTGTTTCTTTTTTACCTAAAGATACACACACATGCATTCACACACGCACGCATACACACTTAACTTTTGAGACTTAATTATAAAATATGTCAGGTCAACTAAATGCAAAGTCATTTTCTGGGCATGATGAAATAGACTTAGCATATTTTTCTTTATGCTTTTTTCCACATTCAAATCCTTCCTCTATCAAGCACTGAATCCTTGAAAAGAAAATTTATTTTACCACTTCTTATACCCATTAATAAAGCAGCTGTCACTATGATAATTTTTTCTGCCACCAGTTTGTATTCATAAGAAACATAAAATCTGAAAAACTCACAAAAAGAAAGGAAAAACAGAGGAGTCAGTGCCGTATTTTAAGTAGATTTTAGTAGAATTCACTGACATTGCTGATCATTTTTCTCTTCCTGTGAGACACACACGAGAGGGGAAAACATTGAACAGATGAACTGCAGCCGGCAACAAGCGCTCACTGAATTGTTAGTGTCAGCGTGTGGAGCTGACAAAGGCATCTGGATGAAAGATTGAGTAATTATTTTTTCATGTTAATGTTCCTTTATTTGTGTTTTTTATGCCGGTGTTTGTTAACAGTAATTGCCTCTCTCTACTGTTTATTTTTAATGAGTGCCTTAAAAAGTGGAGCATTAACTACTGCAGGATTTATTCTCATTTTGTTTTCCTGGGGAAGAACAGTGGACAAAATAGGACTCCATTTCATTTAGGAAAAGCTAAAACTGTGCATCAGTGAAGCTAAGAAAAGACAAAAGAACAAACTAATGCATTTGCATTTGGAAGGGTGTGCATGGGATTTGGGATAGAGAAATTTCATTGATATGCTGCAATCTGTTTGAGTGGGATCTCATCAATCCACAGAGAATCAGCCTGATATATCTTTTTTTTTTTTGCTGATTAATTAATTAAAATCTTGGTTTTAAGGTGTATATAGGAGAATACAAAATGTTTTTTAATGCTAAATAATAGATTGTATTTCTTCATATACTACAATATTTAGGATTTTATCTCCTCTATTTTGTTAAAATTCTTGAAGTCAGGGATCATCACATCTTAGTTAATTTTTTATCATCAGCATTTAGTATATATTTGGTAAGAAATACTCAATATATTTTTATTGAATAAATAACTGTAATTTCTATTAGATTCCGGACAAAGGAAATAGAATGATTTCAATCCCCAAATTCACAAAACAAATTTAACAGAATACACTGAAAATATTAGCAATTAAACTTATACTGAAAATGTTCATAATATAGAAAATGCTTTCTTGGTATTTCTGTACATACATGTATCAGGTATTTAGGATTGCTGTAACAAATTATCCCAAACTGGTGGACATAAAGCACTAGGATTTGATTCTGTGTAGGATCTGGAAGCCAGAAGTCAGGAATCAACATGTAAGCTGGCCATGCCTGCTCCGTAGGCACCAGAAGAATCTGCTTGCTTCTTCCCAGCATCTGGTGTTGCTGGCAATATGTGGCATTCCTTGACTTGCAGCAGCATCTCTCCAATTTCTGTCTCTGTCTTCCCACGCTTCTCTTTCCTGATACGTTCTGTGCCTCTGATTTATTTTCTTAAGGAAAATCAGTCATTGGATTAGGAGCAACCTTAACCCAGTATGATATCATCTTGATGCATTATATCTGCAATGACCCTGTTTTCCAACTGGGTCACCTTCTGAGTTTCTTGGTAGACATGAATTTTGGGGGGATAATTTTCAACCCTGAAAAGCTAATGGAATTTGCATACTGGCCTCCTCATTTTCTGGTTGAGCAAGATACTTTATCTCCCTGATTCTCAGTTTCTTTATATATGAAGGAAGAACAATGACATCTCGGCCTACCTCTGGGAGCTGTAGTGAGGGTAACTTGAACTAAATATGTAAACTTTTCAAAAGACTTCTGACATATCAAGTGAGTTCTGGTGTTTAATCAACAGCACCTCAAATGAATGTAATATAAAGTTTAATAGGACTTTTTGATAGTGTCCTTCAGTATAGGACGTAACAAAATGCTAAAGCAAAAGTTCCTACACATGGTTTTATGAGACACTGAAGAATATACAGCAGTTATGCAGATCCCAAGGAAGATCTGAGAGTACAAAGCAATAAGTCAAATAAATGTTCATAAGTGTTCTCTTTCAGCAAGCAGTACATTGTTCTAATAGAATCATACTAAAAGTCTTATTTTATAAATGAAAAACAAAGCAACAACTGAAAAGAGCGTATTGCATGTAGTCTGTGATTTACTTACTATTGACTTACAGTGGTCCAAAGTGCTCAGTTTGGAAAGGATGAACCCAGGAGAAAACTGGACTGTGTCTTCAAGGAGTGCTTTTTGGATGTCACAGTATCTTCCAATCACATGTGTGACAGGAATGAAGGCTGAGACCAGGCCTTTTCTTTCACCTAATAGAGGAGAGGGCATGGAGGACTTCAAGATCCTAAGAAAGTAAGGTAAGGTGAGCATCAGCAGCACTTTTAATGCCAAACACTTGTGAGGGATTACTTTATTACAGTGTTTTAAAAACGTTCATGCATTTCCCATAATCTTCATGAATTTCTGAAGAGCATGCCATTCATTTCCCCATGTTTCCTGAAGGTGTAAAACTGAGGCAAAAAAAAGTGAAAAAAAAATGGATGAAGTGCCAATTGAAGAATAGTAGAAAAAAAAATTGTAATTAAGCAGAATGAAACTATTGCACGTGATTTTTTATCTTATATTATTATTAATTCCTTAGATAAATAACAATATTTTTATGATTCTGGACTATAAGGGAGCCAGTAACTCCCTCTGTTAGTGAATAGTGCAACTTTATGGATGAGATATTGCTCAGCCAGAAGTGAATATAAAAGCCTTAAATAATTAGACAAACTTAAATATTTTTTTGCCAACATCATTTATGAAACAATTATTTGTAGTTCATTGTATGTTAGGATGTCAGTTAACAGGGTGTTTCTGAGCACAGACTTTGAAGGTTGCCAAGTGGTGTAGGGAGCTACCATCTCTCATTGCCTTATTCCTTGCCTGAAAACAAAATGGTACCCTCTACTTGCAGGCATACAAAAATCTAGAAAGAAAACCAAGTCAGTTATAGTGGTAAAAATAACACAAAAATCACTGACATTATGTATATGAATTATAATTTTAACCAGGTATTAAATAATTTGATTGTTTTGAATATATGAATTAACACTGAATTGAACATTCTACTCTTTGGGTTGGGTTTAAAGTGAGCAGAACTGTCAGAATTTTTTTTCTTTTTCTGGAGAATGTGTTTTGTTCCTTTCTTACTCCCAGTTTCTTTCAAAAAAATATTGATTGGAAAAATCTGAGATCAAATTAATGGTCAGTGTTCAAATAGAATTTTGCAACTCAAAATATCATGAATCAAAAATAAATTTTAACTGGTGCAAGTGACTCATCCAGAAGAATAGTGTGTTTTAATAAATGTTTCTCCCAATTTAAGTTAAAATATGTGGGCCAAAATTAGCTGCACATCTTGTTCTTTTACTACATCTTTCAATGAAATAAGCCGTAAGAAAGATAAGTTTTCTTTCTCTGATTTTTTTTAAATTGCTTTTGGGAAAATGTACCAACTAAAAGCTACCTGATTCTAGTGGACAAGAATGTAGAGATAGGAAAGAATATACCATAAAAGGAAGGAATTACTACACTTGCAATGAACAGCTTGCAGTCCCAAGGACACTATAAAATACCTCTTGCACCATAAATTAAGAAACTAAAAATGGATGTCTATGCCTCGTGTTCTTGAGGTTAACAATTCATTAACATTGCCTTTGTTGCCAGTGACAACCTTTCCTTATAAAAATTATGCCTAGATTATGGAGATATTATCCTCTGCTACCAAGAGTGGAAGAGAAAATCGTTTTTCTTTCTTCACATCTAACAAATTGGGTTGTTTGTGCATGTGCATGTGTGTATGCACCATTACTTATTTTAATAATTTGGAGCAAAAAGTGTTGGAAGAAGCTCTCTACAAACCATCTGGCCCAGAAGCAATTATCTAACCATGTGAATAGCAAGAGAGGATGAGGAAATTTTTTCAATTAAAAAAATATTCATTGAGTTCTTTCTATGAGCCACTCCCTGTGCAATGTTCTGAGAACACCAGGATGAAGAGGACAGTATTTTCCTCACCAAACTCAATTAGAACAAGGAAAGCAAAACATTCTAGACAACTTATTATGGTTCAGATATGAGGTGTATTAATGTAAGAATGTTCAGAGGTGAAATGATTTGATTATGAGAACTGTAACCTAATCAGTGGCTTGATCTATTTGCTGGATTCATAATTTGAAAGAACTAAAGGGGTGGTAATTCTAAGAAGGGAGGGCATGGCTGCATAAGGTAGGTATTAGGGGCCTACCCTTGAAAGAGTGTATCTTTCCTGAACCCCCTTTCTCTTGCTGTCTCTCTTTCTCTGCTTTCAGGTCACCCTGAGGTCAGCAGTATTTATCTGCCACACTATAAAGCCATGATGTTCAGTCACAGTTTGTGTCCAGTGCACTGGGGTCAGCCAACGATGTACTGAACCTCTGATACCATGAGCCAAAATACATTTTTCCTCCTCTAAGTTGTTCTTGTGGGATATTCTAGTTACAGCTATGAAGAACTAACACAGCAAGCTTGCATCCTATTTTGTACACAGGGCAAGATGGAACCTGAGATATGGCAAGACAGTTTGTAAAACTAATTACAGTCAGTTTCTCCAGTGACTTGATTATAACGTGGAGGAGTTAATATTCTTTCACTTTTATCCTAAACTAAAAAAGTAACAACAACAAAAAGTTATATTTGAAAAATTACTTTTGCAATATTCCATCTGTACGAATTTCATCTGAAAAAGAGCACAGAGGAGAGGGATTTTCTAGACTGTGAAATATAAATTCATTACCCTTGAACTCCAATGGAAATATTTTGGTGGACTTGTTCCATTTTACCTTGTGTTTTTGCTTTAGTGTCTTTAGAGATGTTTCAAGGCTTGCTGTCTTTTGTTCTCCTTAACTTTATTTCAGGGTTTGAGTGAGGGAATACTAAACTGTGAGTGATAATGAGAAATGTGGCCTATGCAGAAGCCCTCTGTGGGAGTTCTGGGTCTCTGGGACTTACATATGTTTAATTGGTGGTGGGATGAGTCAACAGAGGCAGGCTGTGATGTGGTTCGGAAAGTAGGACACGCATTGGTGGTGTGTCTCCCTTTGCCAAGTAGCAAGCCCTGGGAGCTTTCTTTCCACACTGCTATTTGAATGTGTAAAAACACCAAACAAAACCTGTATAACAATCACATTCCAGCTAATCTGGGCTTTCCCATCCCTATTGCAATTTTCAGATTAAGTCCCAAGTTAAACAAGGTTGACCAGCTGGTTGGCACATTCCTTAGGACAGAGACAGGACAAGGGTACTGTTCTTGCAGCATGAAAGACAGGAGTGTTTGTATTGGGATGTTTGGTTATTTGCAGAGAGTGTTTTCTGTTTTTTTTTTTTTCCCTTTTTTAACATTTATAAAACAACAATAGTGACTGCCTTTGCTTGTGGTTGTTGTTACAATGCAAACATTGCTGGAAAAATATATTCCATGGCAGAAAAGAAAGGTGGGAAGTGGGGCTCAGAGCTTTGCTTCTAAATCTATCGGAGGTGAACAAGATTTCTGTTTTTTACTTAAATTCCGGATATATCAGACCATTACTTTTTTAAAAAAATACAGTAAAAGTTTACTAGAAAAACTAAGAAGATATGTCGAAAGTGAGTTTCCAATCTTTATTTTTAGGTCCAACTGACATTTTTCCTCTGTCAACATTTCATAAAGATTTCTAAATCCTTTCTCATGGATTCTGTACTTTCCTCCACATTTCAGAGGAAACCTCCTGCTAGTGAGTCTTACCTGGAGTACCAGAGACTCAGAGGATTCTCAAAACAGTCAGAAAATTTCAGAACAATTGATAGTTGAAATAAAAAAAAAAAAAAGAAAGAAAAGCTACATATAACACTTCAATTAGTGAGGACTAGCATTGTTTTTCTGCATTAATTCAAGTTGCTTTCTGATTTCTAAAAAAGAATAGAAATTGTATAGTTGTAGCTGTTGTTGGAACTCAAAAAAACAAAAACAAAAACAAAAAACTACTTGAGGTGTTTGTATATGTGTGTTGAATAAAATAGCCCATAATCTAGGAGAGATTGAGATATTCATGAACTTTGGCAAAGTAACATCAAAAGAAGTGTAGAGTTTGAAATGCTGACAAATAAATATAGTTGTTTCCAAATTCATCTTTGTAAATATAAAACGGAAGTGATCTTAGGTAATTTTATTGAGTGGAAATTTTTATTCTTAGGGCTTTTCTCTTCTCGTAGTCTGCTTCTCTCAGCAACCCTGCCCTTTCTTAAGATTTTTTAAATTTTTTAATTAAATAATGAAGGAGAGAGTGATAGTCATTTCCATGTTTTTTCCATCCTTCCATAGCAGCAAAACCCATGATTTCTTTTTCTGAACAAATGCCTGCAAAGAATTAAAACTTTATTCTCATTTGTCTTTTACAGTCAAGTGTAATCTTGACACTGATTATGTACATGAGCATGTAAACAGAATTGCTGTTTCCAAGTTCTGGGGGCCTGGAAATGAGACTTAAAAGATTGTGGGATATCACATCTTATTTTCTTCTTAGTCTCTACCTAATTTCTGGTGGACGGAGGAGCTCCATCTATTCGGGCTTATAATATAGTCCAGAAAGTAGGGGGTCACAAATAGTAGAACCAATGTTACATGCAGCCAGGGTCTCTGACATCCCTGAAATACTACCCCTTCTTCCTACTGCTTTAGGCATATTTCCTCTGACATTTTGGCCTTAAAAAACTGAACTCCTGCTGGGTGTGGTGGTGCATGCCTGTAATCCCAGCAACTCTAGAGGCTGAGACAGGAGAATTGCAAATTCAAAGTCAGCCTCAGTAACTTTTTGAGACACTTAACACCTTACAGTGACCCTGTCTCAAAATTTAAAAATAAAAGATCTGGGGAAGTGGCTCATTGGTTAAGAATCCCTAGGTTTAATCCCCTGAACCACCATCACCAACAACAGGAAAAATAATTAAATAAAAAGAAAAGAAAGAAAGAGGATCTAACCTTATTTAGTCAATTATTACACAGAAACAAGCTTCACCTTAATTGATAGAAATAATAATGAAGAAAACATATTACAAGTACAATTCTGTGTTTTCCAACATGGAGACCTCTAGCCCTATGTGGCTTTTCAAGTTCAAGTTAACAAAGTTAATGAAGTTAAAATAAAATGAAATTTTAAATGCATTTGGTCAGATACCCCTAGTCACATTTTATGGTCTTCAATAACCCCCTGTGTCTAGTGGCTACTCTGCCAGACAGTGTAGACAGTGTGGAACATTTTACCCATTGCAGGAATTTCTACTAAATTGAACTGATCTTGAGGGCAAGATCAAGGTTGATATCATTATAACAAGTTGATGTTAGTAAGAATTTTTTACTTAAATAAGTAAAATATTTTTTTTAAAAAAACTATCATATATATTGTATTAGAAGGTAATTCAAATAAATAGGTGAAAAGATAAAAGAACAGTATAATTAGATAATTAAATAATAAAAAAAGATGACAAGAAAGAACATAACTGTCCCTGGCATGAATTGAAGCAAATTTCAGGTTATTCTAAGCCACAAATAAATAATTATGTGGCTCGAGTTTTCATACTGATTATTTGAGCTGAAAGTGAACCCTTAATGTATGGAAGATGATATGCCATGAGCTTTGTAATGTTTTGAACAACCAATAAAAAAAATATTTAAAAAAAAAAAAAAAAAGAATGCCTAATGAAGTTGGATTCGGGAGGCAGCACACTGGGAGAGCATTTGCCTAGCATGGGTAAGGCTGTGTGTTCATTCCCATTACTGTCAAAATGAACAAACAAACAAATAAACAAAAATTTACAGGAGAGTGCCTAACATGAAAAGAAGAGATGAAAATTAAAATTATGATTAAAGGTTAAAATTTCTACAGCAGTCAACTGTTGATTGATAAAGTTGGAGGGGCAACTGCACGCAACTATATTTGGGACAGTGGGAGACATCCAATTTTTTTTTTTTTTTTTTTTTTTTACTTATAGCACTTTTTAAAATTTCTTTTTCATTTTCTCTTTATTGGAAGCCAGTCCTATGTTTAAAAAAATTTCAAAAAACAATATACTTATTTTATTAAATATGAAGATTGTCAAAGTTGAAGACTTGTTTACTCAGTTTTTCATACTCTTTCTCATTGCAAGGGTAATTTTTGCCAGACATCATTCATAGGAAAATAGATTGGACATTTAGAATGTTTTTAGTGGGATCTGGGATGCAAAAAATTCTTCTCACAGAATCAAGTATTTATGACTCAAGAGGTCAAACACATTTTTCCACACCCTTTGAGCAAGGGGTAATGCTTTGATTAGTTATATTAATTATGTTAGTGCATCTGAGTGTTTGGCCACCCTAGTCCATGTCTTTCAGCCTAGGAAGCCATCAGTGGCATGATGGAAATCACACAGAATTGCAAAGAGTTGAGTACAATGATTGCATCCTCTAAAGAATACATCATGCTAAGTAGATTGGTCTCCTTCAGACTCCACACAATAAAATCTGGATAATTTCTTTCCTGGAAGCATTGTAGGAAGAAAGCAAAATATCTTATGGACTATAACTGGTACACAGAAGTTACCCAGTAAGTGTGCGAAACACAAAAAGCCTCATGAATCATCATACAGAGATTGGCAGGACCTAAAATGGAAAGATAGTTGTGATCAAAGTCATGCATTTGAGAATTTTCTTTTTGGTGTGAAAATATACTCTAGAGAGAAATTGATGCACTGGAAGGGAAAGTAGGGTTCTGTGTTCAACAACATTTTAGAAATTCTTCCAAGGATGAAGACATTTTAAAATATACTTAAGCCATAATATTCTGGGTTTATTTGTCTGAGTAATCCTTTAACAACCTAATACATGTAAAAAGAGTTTACCATTAAGAGTTTTATATAACAGTTTGTGAAATACTTATAGCAAGTACATAAACTTCTTATAAATGAAGTTTTATCATTTATTTGAAAGTTTTGCAACAAGAAATTCAAAAGAAGGTAATGTATTAATTTAACATCCATTTCTAGACACAATTGACCTTGAAGCAAGACCTTAGATAAATGATTTGGTAAGACTACTAAATATATATGTGAGATATATATATATATATATATATATATATATATATATATATATATATATTACATGAGAGATATATGAATGTATGAATATATTTATATTCATGTATAAATATATGTATAAATATACATATATATGCATAAACATGTACATATACACACATGTATATACTCTATTAATATGTATTATGCAAATCTCTTATTTTCAAAATAATTCATGACAGTTCACATTTGGTATAGAATGGTTCATTTACCTCCTGCACAATATACCTATTGAAAATGACAGGTAACACCTTCTGAGAATGTGGTGTCATTGTGCTGTTCTGCATAAATGTTCTCATTTCAATATCTAGGCAATACCAGGAGGTAGTTTCAACTGTCAGTTCCCTTTTACAAATCTGGAAATACGGACTTCAAAAAAGTTAAAGACCTTGCCCAAAGTTGGGTGTCGTGGAAGTTCAGACTTTCCCAAGTTGGTCACCAATGAGTCATGCAACCTGTTCTTCTTGAGTGTTAGTGAAACTTGTGACTTGGTTCTGGTCTGTGGAAAATGGCAATAGTGAACAATTTTACCAAATTAATTAAGAATTTATTTTGTTATGTGATACAAGAGATTGAACAGAGGAGTGCTTTACCACTGGGTTACATCCCCAGTCCTTTTTATTTGTTTATTTATTTTTTTATTTTGAAACAGTTCTCACTAAGTTACTGAGGGTCTTGCTAAATTGTTGAGTCTGGTCTCAAATGTTTGATCCTCCTCCTTTAGCCTCCCATATCTCAGCCTTCTGAGTCACTGAGATTATAGCTATGTTCCACCACAGTTTCAATAAATTGATTTTGAGTTAATAATCTTGGATGGCCTGAGCCTAATCAAGTGAAAACTCTTAAAGAGGAACTGGGTTCCTCCTATAAGTATGCAGTTTACTGATCTTTAGGAACCAAGCCACCAAGAGTCCTATAGCAACAAAAATAGAATTCTGTCAACAAATGATAAAATCTTGGAAGATGACACTGGGCTTCAGATGACAACACAGCCTAGGCAAGTACTGGGAGACTAAGAACAGAGTACCCCTTCATAGCATGCCTAGAGTCCTGAACCACAGAACTGGAGTGGCAGTCAGCTTTATGTCACAGTGAGAGAACACCTGAGAGTGATGGAACTAAAGGAGGAAAGGTTTATTTTTAATCACAATTTCAGAAGTTTCAGTCTGTGGTTCCTTGGCTTGGTTGCTTTTAGGTCTGCAGCAAGGCAATTCATCATTGCATAAGCACAAGACAGAGGACAACTGCTCAGTTCATGGTGACCAGGAAGCTAAGGGCAAAACAGAATGGGGCCAGGGCACCAATATTCACCTCAAGGCCATGACCCTTATGACCTATTTTCTCCAACTAGACCCCAGCTTCTAAAGTTTTCACCTCTACCAAAAATCTCATTAAGTTATGAATCCATAAATGGACTAATCTATTCATTAGCCAGCCTCCGTGATTCAATCTCCTTCCAAACACCCCACCTATGAACAGCACTGCATTGGGAATCAAGACTTCAATGCATTAGCTTTAAGGAAACATGTAAATTCCAAACTGCAGGGCTCAGAGGTGCACACCTATAATCCCAATGGCTTGAGAGCTTGAGGCAGGAGTATTGAAAAACAAACAAACAAACAAACAAACAAAAAACAGTTTCAGCAATTTAGCACAGCCCTAAGCAACTGTCTCAAAGTGAAAAATAACTAGTGCTGGGGGTGTGACCCTAGGTTTAATCCCCAGTACCAAAAAAAAAAAAAAAAAGTCCAAACCATAACAACTAGAAACAAATGTTTAGCATTTTCCATCACTATGTTAGTGATAATTTATTGCATAAGAATTGAAAACTAGTGAAGTGATGAAGATGAGTTTGGAACTCAGACAGTGTGGCTTCCAGATTTGCATTCCAAACCCCTGTGATATCAGGCTTTAAGAAATGCAAGTTGGTGTCTAGTGTCCTCTAAGATGTAGTGGTGGCCCCTAATTGATGGTTTGATGTATGACTTGTTAACTCTACAATATAGTGTTAAAAAATGGGACAAGTTCTCTCCTGCAACCTCTTATAAGGGCACCTAATACCATTTTTAAAGGTGGTGGTCTCATAACTCAATTACTATCTAAAAGATACACCTCTTAATACTGTTGCATTGGAGATAAATTTCAACCTGAATATCAGAGGGGAGAGAAACACCCAACTCATGGCATAGCAATATCTGATATGAATTTTTTCTTCTTTTGCTTTTTGTTTGTTTTTCATTCCCGACACAGTGTTTAGAGTCAGTTAGGGAAACTGGTCAAGTGTATCAGATATAGGTTGAAAGTAACATTCAATTTTTTGGTTCTGGTTCTGACCTTACTTACCTGAATGACCTTGGGAAATTCACATGTTACCCTCTTCTTCAGTTTCTTTATGGCGTTTGGAGTATTTTATTCAATTTCCAACTTGAAGCTAAATCTATTCATTGTACCACACAATGATGATTCCCTAAAAGACTTCTCTCAAATGACAGACATTTACAAAATATTATCTACTGTACCTAAAATCCATTACAAACCTCACTTAATGAGTGACTCCTCAGTACTGAGTACTATTCATCTTCACCAATTCCTTAAATATTGATTCTCTATCTCTCTTTTAACAAGCAGAAATGAAAGGAAGTGAATTGCAATATTTCTCTCTTTGACCATAAAGCAAAAATTCAACAAGTGCTGATTTATTGGGCTGTTAGATAAGTTCTGGCTTCTTCTGGATCTCGAAATCCATATTCATGGGCTTCACATCTCCAATATGTTCAGGAACAAAAGAAAATGTCAGATGATTTCAATCTTTTTTTTTTTTTTAATTCTACTAGAGGATGCCATGTCAAATCTAACTATCAGAAAAGCAAGGCAGGTCTCCCTGTTTAGGTTTGGCTTTCATTTAAGGATCTGGGTTTCTAAAATTAACATGATTTTAAATTTATCTCCTCAAACCTCCATCCCCTATAAATGTATCTACCAAGAATTTAGGAACATTAATCCTCTCTTGTCAGCCTTCCCCTCTAAACATACGTTGCAAAGAACTGCTAATTTCATTTTCTTTCTGTTTAGTTTCATCTCTTCCTTCCTGGAATTTCTGTTTAAAAGAGCTTTTAACAGTCTTCTCTCACATATGGTGCATATGCTAGTGGAATAGGCAAACCAGCTTGAGTAAAACAAGAATAAAAATAAACCACATGGAACCGAACTCCAAACTTTTTGGGAGGTCTTCAATGGGGCTGTTTTTTTATTTTTTTCTCTTTTCCTTTTATTTCTTTCTTTTTCTTTTGCACATGTCAAATGATTTCTGTTTGAAACCAGAGGTAGAATCTTCACCGACACCCAAAGTCAGTAAGAAAGATGACATGATTCTGCAGATCAAAGAGTCAAACCAAACATATGAGTTGTGGGAAGTTCTTCATCTTAGGGGATTTTCAGGGTCTTTTCCTGAACAAAACCTTTCAGCAAAAGATGAGAACCACAGGATGTGCTTTTCTAAAAGAGGAAGTTGACAGCTTGTTTTTGACACTGTATTACAAAAAGACAGCATTGAACATAGTAGGCCATGTAGTGAAGAGTAAATCCCTTAAAGCCAAATATTTAAGTCTTAGCTACTCAAGAAGCTGTAGAAATAAAATGGAGTTCTCTAGTGAAATCCCTGTGGCATTATCTTCCTGCTGAATGTTTTCAAAACACACCGAGAAGTCTGCATCCCTAAGGATTGCTTTTCTCCAGTTGATTTATATGTTTACCTATGTTCAACTACCCATTGTAGTGTCTGTGAGAAGAGAAAATTTGTACCATGCATGTGGGTTTGAGTCCAGGTGATTTGCCAGAATGATTCAAGATGTGCCTGTGGGATGCTTTAGTCTCTGCAGGGCATTTCAACCTGTGGGAAGGGAGAAGAAAAAGTACAATATAAAGAAGAGAATGCGTGCTGAACGACTTTCCTGCTCTAAACTTGCTAACACAGCTTTAGAGGTCTGACAATGTCTCTGGTCTTTTAATAAGAATCAGTCAACTAATCAAAGATTGTTAGATATGCGCACAAGAGGTAGGACACCCAGAGATTGAAGTTCTATGCAGTGCATAATGCTCATGGTGTGATGAGACTAGACATTAGATAGCACATATGTCACCAATATGAACAAAGCCACCCTGTTTATCATTGCTTTTCAAGCAACCATGGATATGTTGAGGCTTCAAAGAGGAGATGGAAAGCCACCTGGCAGGGAAGGAACTTTCAATGTCAAAAGGATAAAGGGATTGAAAAGGGTATGCCAAGGACTGAGTGCATAAATAACAAGAAAAAAATAGCATAGTTTGTATGTGAAGTTCAGCAAGAAGATCATAGTGGAAGAAAGAAGAATTCCTGTATGGCAGGACACAACTTTCACTTGAATTTTGGTTTAATTAGGACAGGGATTGCTAACTCTAGTTCCTTACAGTGCCTAAGAGTTAATGTAGATTAGAAAAGTAACCTGGGGAATATTTCAGAGAGGTACTCATTCTTAATAAAGTTGCATTTTAAAGAAGTAGAAATATTCTTCACTTTCACAAAGACAACAACTGTTTTACTTTCTCCTCTTCTTTTAAAATGGACTTGAAGCCATATTTCTTTTATTTAATAAAATATTATGAGGTGAAGCTATCATTGACCCTGGTCTTCTAACCATGAGACACTAAAGTGGAGGAGCCTGCCCTGGCTCCTGTTATGTAGGTTCAGCTCTTATCAGTGGCTCAATCTTTTGAATAACACTTTACAAGTCAGACAGTGCACACTTGAAGCACAATTGCCTTTTTAGCCACCAGGATGCAACTTCATGTTGAAGAGAAAGGTGCATGGGGTGGCAAAGGGAAGACCTCTTAGGAAGTTAATGGAACTATTCTTCAGGATTTAGTTCATGGTTCCAGATCAAGGTTCTTACACAAAGACCATATTTGATTCATTTGGTAAATGCTAAATCCATTCTATTTGCATAGCATGTTCTCTAAAGCATTTTCAATTGGAACTGATTTTACATTTGAGAGTGAAAGAAGAATGTATTCTGACAAGCTGATGTATCCTTCTGTGTAGATCTGCCTTAACAGGAGGTTGACAAACACCCATCTTGATCCTTCAGCATTTTTCTATGTGCTGAATGGGCTTCAGGGGCATAGATCACCTTTATTGCAGAATGCAATATGTTTGATAATAAACTTTTAAGCTCTATTTATTGGGCTACACATACAAAACCATTATCTCCCTGGCTAACACCAATGCCTTATCTAATGGGAAAGATAAAGAGTGATGTCAGTAAGAAAGTTTAAAGAGAATTTGATACTTGGAAGAAAGGAGTAATCAAATTACCTAATATTTTTTCCCCTCTGGTGTGCCTGATATTATAATATTGATTAATACTTCCTTCCACACATCTCATACATAAGCATGTTGTCTCTTGGTATGTATTGTGAGCTCTACATAAAATTGTTTCCTTGGCATTACAAGAACAGATTTTACTGCCTGAGCAGAAAATATCTGATAATTACAAAAGATTTCAGAAGGACAGTGAAAGGGAGAAGAAAAAGAACCCTTTTAAAAGCTATGATATCTAAAACTGAATGATGATTACTAGATAATTTATAAGCAGTTGGCCTCATTTAAATATAGATCTGACAAATGGGGAGTATATTTTAATGTTAGATGGCTGGTAAAATGCATATAATGCTTCATTGTTTCCAATATATTTTTACCTTCACTGGATCATTTGATACATAAGATAGCACTGTTAGCCTTGGTGGGAAAATCGTGTGTGTGTGTGTGTGTGTGTGTGTGTAGATGGATTCAGAAATTATTATCTCCATCTCACAAATGTGGCCATTTAGGTGAAATTGAATGATGTTCCTATGATTCCACAGCTAGTTAGTGGCAAAACTGAGCCTCCTGACTTCCTACCCACAGTGATTTTTATTGCAATAATAAATATCTTTGCCTTGCCAGTATTCATTAAATGCATGTCCCATTGTGTAATTATGTTTCTACCAATGGTATGCAAGGAATTATGCCCATCCCCTGGCTGATCTAAAATAATATTTCAAAACTGATGCTCTTGTCAAAATGATTGGTTCAAGATGGACCCAGAAAACTAAGTGTAGACTAAGGATTTTGTTTTGTGACTGTAGGAGGAGAGATGTTCTCTTTCATTCAAAAAAAAAAAAAATAAATACACCAGAAAATAAATGCATTGGCCCCTATAGTTATATACAGCCACCATGAAGACACATGGTCTGCTTTGAGATGAACTTGAACCCTGGCAGAGTGAAAATAGGTTTACGTTAAAAACAGAAAGCCAGGTACATAGTCTAGCTACTGATGCAAGCGTTGCTTGACTTTGTTTTTCTTTTTTAACTCAATAGGTTAAAAAACAATTGACTCTTCCTGTACCATAGCCAATTTTGCTGGTGGTTTCTATTATTTATAACTGAAAGAACTCTAAATGATGCACAAAAGTCACATTTGCAGAAAGCAAATTTCACACTCTCACTTTGTTTCAAGAAAAACTTTAGACTGAATGAGAGATATTTACAAGCATCATTGGGTAAATTTACTCAGGCTATTCCCACATATTTTCAAAATATTGATGCTGAAAAGAGAAACATGAACATGTCAAAGTTTTTGGGATTCTAGTTTAAAGAAATGAGTTTGGGCTCACATATCAAGTTGTATAGAACATGGAATTGAACACAGAGACATTTTCAGGGCTGTCTCTCATAGCCCAGTGCTAGTGTCACTCCATGGAGTTGAAGCTTTATGAGCAATGACAGGCAGTACCCTTGACCCAGGTCCAACCTTCCTGTGGAGGGATCATCAGCCAAGGCAAAGGTGAAGCTCATATAGGTTACTTGTAAGAGCAGTTTTCATTAGCCCAAGGAGGTAAAGGCCTGACAGGTGAACAGAAAGGACCGTAAGGCTATGACATAGGAGCACAGCAGATATATTCATTTGTGAAATTTTATGTATGTGGGCTGGGGATGTGGCTCAAGCGGTAGCGTGCTCGCCTAGCATGCGTGCGGCCAGGGTTCGATCCTCAGCACCACATACAAAAAAAAAAAAAAAAAAAACAAAGATGTTGTGTCCACCGATAAATAAAAAATAAATATTAAAATTCTCTCTCTCTCTCTCTCTCTCTCTCTCTCTCTCTCCCCCCCCTCACACTCTCTCTCAAAAAAAAAAAAAAGAAATTTTATGTATGTTATTTTATATCATTGTGGAGGGTTTCCAGAACCATAACGGGGCTAGAAATTTATATACAGGTTAAGAAGTTAGTATGGCACAATGTTCACAGAAGTCAATAGACTTCAGTGTCAAAACAAAGGAGTTTATTACTCACTGAAAAATAAATATTAATATCAATTAACTTTGTTCTCAAGTCCTATAAGTGTAATGCAGAGCAGCCCAGGCAGACACCATACTTAGAGTGGGTTCCCATAACATCTGAGGAATTCTGACTTGAAAATGCAAGTCTTCTTTACAGGTTAGTAATAAAATCTGACTTCTGCTCTGAATGTAGATATTACATCTGAGTTGGTCTGCTATGCAAACACCCTTGAAAACATAGTCCAAAATAAAAAGAGAGTTGTGTCTGTAATGGCTAATATTAGGAGTCAACTTGACTGGATTAAAGGATACTCACAAAGCTAGTAAAGCATTACTTCAAGATGTGCTCACAGGGGTGCTTCTAAAAGAGATTGACATTAGAGTTGGTGGAATAAATAAAATTCATCCTAAATTTAAGTGGGCAACATCTAATTAGTTGATATCCTGGACACAATAAAAAAGACAGAGAAAAGGTAAACCCGCCCCCAGCGTTTTTTAAATTTTTTTCCTGAAGATGGTATACCATTCCTTTCCCAATCTTGAACATTAGAATCCAGTTTATCCATTTGGTGCTTCTGGAACTTGCACAAGATCTCCAGCAGGTCTTGGAACTTCAACCTCAGACTGTGAGTTATGCTACTGGGTTTCCTTAGTTTTGAGGCTTTTGTACATGGCCAGACACAATATGGCCTTTATTTAGTCTCCAGCTTGCCAATGGCTTATCATGAGACTTTGTTTAAATAATTAAATGAACCAATTCCCCTAATTAATTACCTGAATATTCCTATGTACTTACCTGTCTTTCTATCCATTCATCCATCCTGTTGATTATATCTCCCTGGAGAACTCTGACTGACTCATACAATGTCTCTGCTCAGAAGACATATGGAATTGTCAGAGGTCCATAAAAACTTGTACCACAGCAGGATTTCAGTGTTTTAGAATCCAATCTAAAGCTGGTGGATGTTTAAGTGTTTCAGTTTGCACATTAAAAAATAATATGTTCAAAATATAAGAAAAGTCTGTGAGTCTATACTAATATAAGTGAATGATTAAATAAATTCACGCATGGGGAACAGAAGACAAACTATCCATATCTACACGTATTTGAAATAATTTACGTAGGTACTCTAAAAGAAGGGTAGCATAATTCTATAGGCCTTAGGTGTGGTTTGAGTAGAATTTCCTCCTTCAAAGTACACAGAAGTGGGAGGGAAGAGTAGATGTGCAGTGGAAAAACTGGACAAACATTACCTCATTCTGGGGATAATGGCCAATATCAACAGTCACATCATGTTGACAGTATGTGCCCTTCATGTGATATGATGAAAACTGTGCTTTACTGTGAAGGTTTACATCCCCACAATCCACAACCACAGCATATCCACAACCACACCACTGAATCAGTTCAGTGACACAAATTCTCTCAAATTACTCAAAAATAACAGAAGTCTATGAAACTGCCAGAGCTATGATGAATGTTAGTAGACCTGGCAACTAAATGTCATATATTCTTGTGGGGATGCAAGGACAGAGAAGGGAAATCAGGTTAAAATGAAAAAAGCCTAGGCAGATTATGGACATTAGTTAATATTAATTTAATATCATTTAATTATTATAACAAGATGTAAAAATAAAATGGGAAAACTGGATGCAGGATACATGGAAACTCTATAATAGTTTTACAATATTGGGGTAGATATAAACTGTTCTAAAAAATAAAATATGTTGAAAATATAATGAGCTCTTCTATGTCCCATCAATTCTATTCCTATGTATATAATCCATAGAGGCATGCATATATACAATACATATAGAGTGATGTTTATAGCATCACTATTCTGAACAACTTTGAACTAGAAAAAACTGAAAAATATTTCAGTTATGTAATGAATATACATATATATGTGTATTTATGTTTACAGTGAAACTGTCTAATAATAGGAATGAAGCAACTCTAACTAAATGAAATAACAGATAAAACCATAAACTGAGCAAAGGGATCACTTATGAAAAAGTAATTGCTATATGACTCTATTTATATAATGTCAAAATAAGTACAACTGACCTGCAATGTTGTTAGAGAGGAGAGTGTGGACATCATGGGGGAAAGTGATGGGGATAGATCATGGGGACCTACAGGTGCTGGTGTTCTAATTCTTAAACTGGACTTCTGGCTCCAAGTGTATTTAGTGTATTAAAATTCATTAGCCTATTCTCTTATGATTTGTGAACTTTTTCATATGTATATTATATTTTACTAATTAAAAACCTTTTTAAGGGCTGGGGATGTGGCTCAAGCAGTAGCGCGCTCACCTGGCATGCGTGCAACCCGGGTTCGATCCTCAGCACCACATACAAACAAAGATGTTGTGTCCGCCAAAAACTGAAAAATAAATATTAAAAAATTCTTTCTCTCTCTCTCTCTCTCTCTCTCTCTCTCTCTCTAAGGAAAAAACAACTTCTTAAAATCATATTCATAGGATGTTGAAGCATAGCTATGTCCAGGATAGGATAAGAAATAAAAAATTAAAAGATGCTTCCATGTAGGATACATGTAAAGAATTCTTTATACTCTCCAAAATTGTGTGATAGAGTAAAAGGGCATAGATTAAATGAAATGAGAGAAATATAAACCTTAAGAATAATATAGGGATGTTGTTTTACCTTTTGAATTGGAATTCTATTTTTAGTTGAAATTTTTTGAAATGGTGTGTAGGATATGACAACAAACAGATTAAGAGAAAGAAAAGAAACAACAGTGGTTACAGAGTTGCACAAGATGAGGGAGGGTCACCCAGTGCCTTGCCTCTGCCTTCCAAGGGTGTAACAGCATTATAGGGGCACCTCCTCTCATAAACGTAGGGTGGCTGAAGGTTCCCTTGTAGTGACAGCCAACTAAGTCATCATCTTTCAAAGTGTTTACACAACTCCTGTTACTAACACCACAAGCCTGGGATGTTTGTAATAAATCCTGAGTGTCTTTCATCAGCAGGAATGCTTAGTAATGCTACATGAGAAATGGCTCAGGACCCAGCCTATGAACAACCCTGGTTCTCTGCTGGTTCCCAGGGAGAACTATACTTAGAGGTATCAGAGGTAGATGTAGGATTATAGAAACTGAAAAACAGTTCAGAGACAGCTCTGTCCTTGTCTAGATTAAGGTTATCTTGTTCCTATTCCCACTGACCTATGAGAAATAAGATAAGCACTACGTAGAAAGGTAAAAGCATTCCGAGAGTCAGCAATTAATCACATTTGATGTTTGGAATTAATAAAAAATTACTAGGCACACAAAAATTATGATCAGGAGAAAATAAAAAAATAAATGACCTTTGACCCACTTATTGGAGTTACCAACCATGACTTCAAAACAACTATATTTGATATGTTCTAAAAAATGGGTCATGTGGTAGATATTTTTTCCCCCAGAGAGTTGGAGCCAGTAAAACAGAATGAAATGGACTCTCTAATATATATATATATATATATATATATATATATATATATATATATATAGATAGATATAGATATATAATAATTGAAATTCAAAGCTCAATAGATGAGTTCAATTATAATCTTCAGAGATGACTAGACATGTAGAAGATGAGCTCCTTGAAAATTTACAACTTGAGCAAAACAGTGATGAAAACACAAAATGACCTAACAGCTATGTAGGGTTGGTGACAAATACAATGCATTTGAAGTCTAAGAAGTATGGAAGAGTGGGGCTGGGGATGTGGCTCAAGTGGTAGCGCGCTCGCCTGGCATGCGTGCGGCCCAGGTTCGATCCTCAGCACCACATACAAACAAAGATGTTGTGTCTGCCGAAAACTAAAAAATAAATATTAAAAAAAGTATGGAAGAGTAAGAATGCAGAAGAAGTAATATGTCAGAAGAGTTGTAGAATCTCTCACAACTAATGAAAAATATTAACTCATAAATGCATTAACTTACAAATTCTGCTTCAATCCAAAAAGAATAAATATGAAAAAAACAAAATCACACTTAACTGTGTTGGAGTACTACTGCCAATTTCCTATGTCAAAGAGCAAATACCATAAACAGCCAAAGGGGAAGGAGAAAGTTTGTTGCTTCATGTCAGCAGCAATCTTCATTATACATGGCAAAAGAAATAAGAACTACTAGGAGAGAGTGGAATCACTGTTATTATTAGTCCTTAAGATGATGTAATAAAGTAACTTAAAAGTCACAACCAAATATAGCATTTGTAGATGTACGAAAAGTGAAAATTTATCATCAGTAAACTCACACTGAAGCAAATGCTAAAAGGAAATCTTTTCAGGCATTGGGAGTGATCTAAAAATGTTGGTAGGAATGCATCAAAGAATAAGAAGCAATAAAGGGTAGATGTAGACGCATATACAAATATACAAAACTATAACATAAAGCTAAATTATAACTATAATAATAATGAGAAAGTGAAGAAAGATCTATTTTGTAACCATAATAGTTACAAAAAAGAAAAATGATTGATGAAGACACAAGGAATTAGAAGAAAAAGAGAACTTTCACGATTCACAAATTACATGATTATTTATGAAGAAAACCCATTTAATCCAGAAATTGGGCATCAAACTTAAGTAAATTTAGTATTGTTAATATGTCGGTATATGAAAGCAAATTATATTCCACATGCAAGTACTTAAATGTCAGAAAATTATGTGTAACAAGATATTATTATGATAGCATAAGAACAGGATACATAGAAATATATCTTCAGAAAAAAGGTGTGAATGTTTTATATATGACCCTTGAATCTGAATGAGAGACACTAACACAGCCTAAATGGAGAGTTTACCATGTTCAAAATTTGGAGGACAGTATCATAAACTTTCAGTTCTTCACCAATGGATTCAATGTAGTAACAATAAAAAATTTCAGAGGGTATTGAGTGTTTTGCACATTCACATCTTCCTCTTTCTTCCTGTATGTGTGCATATGTGTAAACTGATAATCTCATCTTAAAATGTACGTGGAAAAGAAAAGGGCCAAAATAACCAGCATGATCTTAAAACATAACGAAATTGGACAAGTTGCTGTATCAGATATCAAGACTTTGGGCAAGGCTACAGAATGAAGAACATGTAGTACTGGAGTCAGGATAGATCTGTAGATCAATGAAGCAGAAAGGGGTCAGGAAACATTTCTATGTCTGTCATTACCTGATTTATTATAAAGGCTATGGGGAAGTGCCCCTGGAGAAGGGTTCTCATTTGTTTGATTTTGTTTTATTTAAATAAACAGAGCAGAATCAACTCGAAAATTACAAGCCCACTGGGGAAAAAAAGAAATGAATCTTGACCCTCTCCTATACTAAAAGAAGAACACTGTGGATTACTATTTTACATGGAGGAAGAAAACCTTTTCTTGACTTTGGTCGGCAAGAGTTTCTTAGGACATTAGAAAGCATCAACCATAAATCAATAAATAATAAAAATGTACAACATTGAAAGGAAGGACTCCTGTTTATCAAAAGACACTATTAATATAGTGAAAATCAGGTCACTGTGTGGGCAAAAATATCTGTTAGAGATGTATACCTAAAATAGACTTATATTGCAAAATAAACAAAACAACTTCTTCTCAAAGACAGCCCAAAAGAATAAAAGTCAGCTAAATATCTCAAAGACATAGATGAAGGGCAAAAGGCACGTGAAAAAATATTCAGTGTTATAATAGATAATGCAAATTAAGCACACAATCTACAGAAGCATTTAAATGAGAAAAAAAAATTGATCAAGCCAAGTGTTCACAGAATGTGGAGAATAGGACTTTTCATCTTCTATTAGAGGTCATGTTATTTAGTAAAATCATTGTGGAGAGTCATTTGGCAAACTCTACTAAAGCAAAAACACACATATTTGTTTATATATAGTTCCCACTCCTACTTATATGCTCAACCAAATTGCATATGTATGACTAACTAAAGTCATTTATAAGAAGGTTCACAGTAGCATTATTTGTAATGACCTTAAACTGAAAGCCACTCAAAATGACTGCTAACAGTCAAATGGATAAATACATACTGTTAGAGTCCTATAACAGGTTACTACTCCACAGTGAGAATGAGCAAACTGACTATACAAAAGAAGGTGGATGATTCTCAGGAACACAGGATTGAGCAAAGGAATCCCCACATAGGGATGACATACGACATTGCACTGTTTGTATAAAGTTCAAAACAGGCAAAACAAATCCAACATTAGAAAGGAGGACAGTGGTCACCCTTGGAAAGGGGTTACTGGGAGGAGTCATGAAGAATCCTGGCACGTACCTGATATTTTTCTTTCTTGAACTTCGTGGGAGTTACATGCTAATTTACCAATATTAAGGGTTGAGCAATTTTGTATAGGTATGTTAAATTTCAGTCAAATCTTGTTAAAAAAAAAATGTTCCCAATTATTTGCTACTAACTCATGTGAGGTGTATTTTTATAATCCTGCCTGGTACATTCAGTAATAGAGAAGGAAAAAATATGTTTTTTGAGATGAAATATTAACAGACCTGTTGGGAATAAGATCTCCATGTATAAATCCACTTGAGAATTGGATTTATGAACAACAACAAAAAAACTGTTGGGAATGAGATCTCTGTGTATAACATGGCAGGAATTCTACTGGTGGTATGACTGAGGCACCAGCCAGAGAGCTCAGAGTTCGCCCAGCCTTCAGGCTCCAGAGGCCAGGTTCCCCAGACAGTTACAGGAAGCAAAGAAGGGAGGGGAGAGAAAGCGTGGTTGTTGCTGAGGAGAGCATCTCTGTGGGAACTTTAGATCAGGGACTTTCATGTCCCTGTTGCTAACAATAAGTAAGCTTGTCCTGACATGCGTGCTTTGCCACCCACAAGTGTGCCCTAAACCCTTTTACAGGTAACACCCAGACAGGAAGAAAGCTGTGATCATTTCATCAGCTGTGGATGAGCTGCCAGTTTGGTTGGGAACATGGCAGCAAATCAGAGGATGCACAGAAACAGAAAAAAAAAAAAAAATCACCGCTGTTGGAATTTGTCTGGACACATGTTAACACTCTATTCTTATGAACAGTGACATAGGAGAATGTTTCTTGCTCTAGAGAGAATAAGAAAGCTGGCTTATGTTTCAGAAAACCTAGAATGTATCAGCCTTGTACTCAGGTAGGCAGGCTTAACCTTGCATGAATTCATATGTTGTAAGTATCCATTGTCTCGTTTTCTCATCCCCATAAACAGATAGATCTTGTCTTTCTTTTCTGTGAGGGGAAGTATCATGGTGAATTTGGATGAACCAGTAGATTTAAACAAAACAAAAACCTCGTTAAATCTTGCTGTGGGTGAGGGCTCCCTAACTTACCATGTCAAACTCTGCCTTTCCAGTATGCATTATGGTTCACTAGGATCCAAGGAACACATAACATTATCCATGGCCTCAAATGGACTCATGCTCAGAAACCACATTGCTAACCTTGTCTGTTATTTTTGCTCTCAAAATACATACTTTTCCCTTTGAACTAGGTAGGGATATAAAGTATACTTCAAATGGTCAGGACTTCCTAATCTAAACCTTAGTTTTTCTTTTTCTTTTCATTTTCAAAATAGCAAAAATAATTATATAGCAATGAACTTATCTTGCAATGCTTAAGAGTACAAATAAAATATGGGAACATTTTTAAACTGGAAGTACTTGTTAAAACAATAAAAATTAATAGTGTATTAAAACAGATATTTTAGTTTATATCAGTTTGCCATATATATATATATATATAGCTGTCATTAACTCTAAAGGAAAAAATTGCAACAGATTTCTGATTTCAGTTGAACACACTCATTATTGAACTTCACAAAGCACTTTTCATGGTATCTAGTATATAAGTAATGCTTAGCAGATATTAGGTGTCAGTATTTATTGAATCGAAGTTCAAATTAAATTTTAAAACATCTTTTTTTCATTAGACAGATGTCATTTGAACTGTGATACTGAAAGAGTTATAAAATTGAATATAAATATCTACTTTGAAAGAAAGTGCTACAAGAAATTAGTTTCATGGAAAACACTTTGCCCCTTCATCAGCTTGAATTGAGTTGTGCAGATTGTCTATATTTCTTTATCCAGGTCCTGTGTTTTATCCAAAAGAAAAGGAACTCTTCTTTTCTAAAGAAAGTTTCTTCTCTGAAGAAAATTTCTGCATGATTATAAGGTAATATTTTTGGTACTCAAGAATTATGGGAAATTTGGTGAATATTAAAATGACTGTAAGATTGATTTATTGTGTATTGAGATGATTGTGGCAACAAATCTACCCTCTTTTTACTCTTGTATCTTTCTTTACTTATTAATTACTCCCCTTCCTCCCATCACTGAAAGACAAATACTGACTTGCTCTTTTGGAGTAAATAACTGAAGCCCAGAGACAGAAAACTATTGTATGTTTTGATAAAAGTTAAAAATAATCATTTCTAGATTTCTAACACCACAGATATCATCAGTTCAGACCTAAGAATTATGTTCAGAGAAGTTAATTGACACTTGGCCTTGGACTTCTTTAAAAGCTGTCTCTGTCCCAGGACATTTGAGTAACTATTTTTTCCTCTCTCTTTTTTCCTACCATCTAATTCATGTGTATTGACCATACCAGTTATTGTTCATTTGTCCCTCTAGATCCATTCCCCTCCCTTCTCTATTCCATGTTGTGTTCTTAGAAACCAAAATTATATGGAGTTAGGAATGGAAAGAGTTCTGGCTGTTGTTAACCCTAAAATACTTCATAATAATTTTTTTATCATTTCTTTCATTTTATTTGTCTCAATTTTACTAGAATTTCCTCAATGAGCATACCTTCTCTTTCCTGTCGAGACTCTGACACTATCTGTGCAATACACTTGATATTATAAAAGATGAAGAATATTTAAGAAAAATGAGACTTAAGAAACTGCCCTAGATAATTTGAAACTCACAAATAAATGGTTGAGGAACAATGATATATCATTTAATGCAAATGTATTAGTTCAAAAATAAGGGAGGTCACAAACACAGAAATCGTTAGAAAGACTATTCTTCTGATCTCAAGATAATAATCTCATTTTAGGAAAGTCTTTCCTGACCTTTAAACAGAAAATCAAGCTTTAAGATTTTCTAATGGCATGGTAACATATGTAATTTGTAGCCGTAGTTGAGATTTTACATGTGTTAAGTTGATTGTTTAATTAATATTAGTCTTGCCATTGGATAATAAGTTCTCTGGAAGGTTAGCCTTTTTATTTTTCTTATAATTGTAACCCCAGCACCTAGCATTCTGCACAGCACATAGCAGACATTCAATATTTTGCTTGTTGTTTGTTTAACTGAGTGAATGGAAAAAAAATAAAGTTGATATATTGAACAATTTTAGCCAATGCAAATGGGGTTGAATGATTGTTTAGCAGAGCATCCTGAGTGCATGTGCACTCAGTACAGCTGTGCAGTTATATTTAATATCTCTCTGGGGAATTTTTCACTATAGAAACTGATACACACACACACACACACACACACACACACACTCACACACACACACTCACACACTCACACACACCCCTTGGTCAAAGAGATAATTCTTTTGGCTAAGATCTTCTTAGGATTAGATGGATCAATAGTAAGTGGCTTTTGGTCCTTATCCAAATCATAATTTCTGAATCATTAAAGATAGAACCTTTGGGTCAAATGTTAAATCACATGGTTGATTTCATGGTGGATTGGTTCCTAAGGACAACTTCAAATCCCTGCTTTAGCTGATGATCTGACATGCTATAATGCTGTGTCATTTTGTGCACTTTCTACCAGGAGCATAGGTTCCCTGGGATGTTTTTGCTTATGGTCTAAGCAGGCAATAGTCCTCACACTTTGTGCATCAGAATCACAAAAGCTTGTTAAAACCAAATTGCTTATCTCCACCTCCAGAGTAGATTTGAGTGGGTCCTATAAGATGGCAGACACCCCAGGTCCATGCCCCCAATCTGGGGACCAAAGCAGTTTGCTGTCTAGATCTAGAAGTTCCACATTTGTGGATTCATCCAACCTCAGATAAGGCATTTTAGGAAAAAAATATTCCAAGTGTGTTGAACATGTACAGATGTTTCCCTGGTCATTATTCCCTAACAAATACAGCACAACTATTTACATAGCATTTAGATTTCATTAGGTATTAAAAATAATCTAGAAATGACTTAAAGTTTGCAGGAGGATGGTTGTAGGTTCATTACAAATATTTTGCCATTTTATAAAAAGGAAGTTGACCTTCTGTGGATTTTGATAACTGCATGAAGGGAGCCTTGGTTCTCAGAACTCCCAAGGGTATGTTTCTGTATAACTAATATAATTTGTATTCTCAAAATTTCTGTATTTCTAACATCATCTGTTATCTTGATCCTGATCCAAGGTCTTGGATCTTAAATATTCCAGTGCAGCTAAAATGTATGAAAAACTTTCAACATAGTAGGGCCATTTTAGGTGCTATGATCCATCAGTAAACAAACACAAAACTTTCTGCCCTCATGAAGCTTATAGATAGTTTATAGTCAGCAATGCCCAAACTGCATTTTGCATTTAATTTGAAGTATTTTCCTAAGAGATTTTTTTAAAAGTTATATAAAACTTATTTTATATAATTCACTCACTGTCTACTCACACATTTATTAGAAAAAAAGAAGATACATATTGCAATAAAATAAATGTATTTTCTGTACTGAAAATACATGACAGACTGATGTATAATGGGTTTGTTATTTCTTTGAATTATATTTAAATACATTTTATTATTATTTTGTTTTGTTTTGTTTTATAGATACTCAGTAATATGAAGCTAATGTTTATCATTTCTCTGCCTCCTATGAAAAAATTACTACAAACTGAAATAAAACTCAGCTTTTTCTCAATGCTAAATATTGAGCATATTATGAACAGACCTACATAAACTGCCATGGGAAATAAATGACTGGGAACTTTTCAAGTTGTGTTATTTAAAAGTTGGATTAAACAGTAACTCCTGCATTTGTTTCTAATGTGGTTGAAAATGGTGAGATCAAGAAAATTATCTTCATAATTTTGTTCACTGTTTTTTTTAAACATTTTTATCTTCACACATAGATAAAATGAAACCTCAAACTTCTGTATATAAATTTACTTTTTAAGGCATTATATTAAGTTCATTATAAAATATAATTTAGAATATTCTTAGAATGTCAATTATCTAGATGACTGGAAAGACAAGTACCACATGCTTTCTCTCATATGAAAAGCTAAAGCTATAATTGACTTGAAAGTAGGATACTATTTAATAGAGATTTGGAAGTTTGTGTTTGAGGTTGGCATAGGTGGAAAAAGGAAGATTGGATAAGATCAGTGCACATGGTGTGTATGCATGAAAATATCACACTGAAACTTAGTGCTTATAAAATACATGCTAAACTAGTCTTTATTGGCCATTTATTTATTAAAGCTTAGATACTCATTTATATTAAGTAGCACCATAATTTCATCATGTGGTAACAAATGTCTGTAAATTTATCTTTGCCAAATGATTGATGGAAGGAACAAGATAGGGAAGTTGGCTGATACGGTATTAAAATCAAAAAGTAAGCTGTGTTTAAGACATGAAGGCTGTCTTTACAAACTGGGCTAGAATTTGAACTGTGAATTAGAATCAGATAGCCTGAGTGCCTATGTTTTACCATTGAATAACCAAGTAATCTTGGGTGTTTTTCTAACCTCTGAGATTTTCAGTTTACCTATAAGTTAAAATTTACTTGATAAAAACCCTTCAAAGAAGGCTGGGAACACATCTCATCTCCAAAGGCTGAGGTGGGAGGATCAGGAGTTCAAAGCCAGCCTGAGCAAAAGTGAGGCATTAAACAACTCAGTAAGATCCTGTCTCTAAATTAACTACAAAATAGGGTTGGGGATGTGGCACAGTGGTTCAGTGCCCCTAAATTCAATCTCCAGTACCAAAAACAAACAAACAAATAAAATCACACTTCAAAGGATACCTTTGAGCTAAATAAACAAAAAATTCTTTGTAGAATTCATCACATAGTTCCGTATATAATAAATGTTATTTATACAAGTATTGACACACATTCATTACAGTCTGCTAAATCTATTGACAGTGGGAAAAGAGGGAATAAACTGGAGGAAGAAAAAGCATACCAAAATATTTCGGGTCAGTGTTTCTCCTGGTGTGGAATGAATTATCAGTTTCAAGAGATGCTCCAAGAAGCAGTGTTTCAGGATCAAATGCTTCTAGGAAACATTACATTTTATACCTCCTTTCTGGATTCCCATTTGCATATCAGTATCCTTCAGAAGTTCTGGAAATTTGTTCCAAGTATCTTTCAGTTCTTCTTAAACTTTCTAAACATGGGTCTTATGCAATATCAGTTACACCCTATGGCACTTTTTGTAAAACATACTGGTCACACATCATCACTTTACTGAGTGGTATAAGGAAAAGAAAGATAAGTTAATAATCAGAGGTTAGAGATAAAACAGAAATTTTATAAGTGGAAGGCCATCTGAGGTGATAAGCATCACATTACTGAGACTTTTTTTAAAATTTAAACAGCAATGAGAGCTTTTAAATAATGTAAAACTAGAAAACAGACAATATTATAAGCAATGGCATGTGTCTGATAGAGTGGGAAAAAAGAGTGTCAGCACATTCCCCACGGTAATTGGTTGTCATTGTGCACATTCACAGCAAAGTGGGCCCTTTGCTCCTAATTTACACACTCATTTTTGCCTGATTATGTTGTGTATTTACATTTCACATTATCTTTGTTAGCACTTGGAAATCCAGCTGGTGACCTAGCAGGAAGTCCCTTGAAGCCATAACTCTTAATTACCTTCCCTAGAACCAGAATGCTTAGAATTGAGAGGTAGTCAGGATGGTTCTAAGGAGGGTGCTTCACAAAGCACACAGATGTACCAGCCCTGGTGTTTGGATCTGTCAATCCTTGATTTATTGTTTATAGTAACTAGCACAGGCTGTGAGATCTGATGGAGCTGAGTTTAAATATGAGCTCTAGTACTGACCAGCTTGCACGACTTGAACCAGTTATTAATCTTTTTATGCCTCAGTTTGTTCACTATTAAATGGAGAAATAATCATACACAAACCCACTTGAGAGAAATTAAAATGTGGGAATATATATAAGGCCTGTTAAATAGCCTACTCATTAAAGATGGACTCCATTTTTCTAATTATGATAATTTCCTTGCATGTGGTGACAAGTGATTATTTATTACTGCCAAAATTATTATTGTATATAATGAACAGCATTCATTAATAATAAGCAAACCATTAATGACCTTATCTGAAAGATTTGTCGATTTGATGTTCCCTATCCCCATTATAAATAATATTATATTAGCATTTTATAAATGTTTAATTTCAAAACTATTATTCCTTTTCTTTTCAGTGTGTTAACTATATTCTTAAAAAAACTACAATGGTTAAAAGATTTAGTATATTTAATGAACCATTAAAATAAATGCCAACACATTAAAAATCATGATCAACTATGTCATGATTGTTTAAAATTAAATTTCACCAATGACATAAAAGTACATGAAGATTCTCTGTAAATCAAAAGACTTAAGGCTGATAAATATGAGTATTTTATGATGGAAATTTCAAGCTGCAAATAAAGCCAAAAATAAAATAAATGCTCTTCAATTTAAAATGGGGTAAAGTCACATCAAAAATTGAAAATATCAGAAGTCAGATATATTAAAATACCTAACCTATCAGACATCACATCTTAGCATAGCCTAACTTAAAAGTGCTCAGAAATTTATATTAGCCTACAGTTTGGCAAAATCATCTAACACAAAGCCTATTTTATAATAGAGTGTTGAGTCTCTTCTGTCAGTTATTGAGTATCTTTCTGAAAGTGAAAAACAGAATGTTGGTATGGGTATGTTTTTGTGTCATTCTAAAGTTAAAAAATCCTGAGTTGGAACACTTTAAGTCAGAAGTATTTATGTCCTGTCTAATGTAATAGAGGACCTGCCTTCTGAAAATTATTTCTTGTATCTTCTTTTACATAAACATCACAACTGTTTTGGCTTATTGACTCTTCTTCTATTTGTTCAAGAATTGTTCCAATGACTACATACTTTATGTCTTTAGCATCGCACAGAAATTTCTATAGAGTAAGTAATATTATTGTCACAGGAGAAGAGGTGTCTCCATTGGAAGGGCCCCAGAAGTTCTGAAGAGGGAGAGGAATTGAACTCAGGACCAGTGAGGTTTTTGGCTTATGTAATGGAAAAGAATTTCATCACAGACAGCTTCATGTAGGAAGTACAGACACAGTAGATATACATTCAAGGGAGAGTGCAGGTTATCTAGAGAGTGAGAAGCCCCTCCTTGGATTCCAGGGTCCAATATCCATAGAAGGACTCTAGTTAGGAGCCAGACTGGAATTGGAGCCAGGGTGGAGCCAAACAATTTCCCTGAACTTACGTATTTCCCTCATTTTATAAGGGTACAAGTCAAGGGCTTGTCACGCAAGATTTACAACTGTGCTTGCTACATCTCAATGGTTCATGGGCATTTCCTTTGAGATTTATCCTAAATCCTTATCTCATCATCACTAATTTGCAGACAAGAAAACCGGGGAAAAACAAAAGTGGAAATCACCTCAACTTGGCCTTCCTGTCATCAACAGACACAAGAGCATTTTGGAATTTTTGTAGGCCTAGTTATAGATTTCTATTTCCCTGGAATGTTTTTATGGATGGTCATTTGTACACTGATGGATCAGAGCAATTTCTACAATTCTCTCTCTTGAGTTGGTGGGAAATGATCACCCCCTTCACACTTGTGGTTGCAATTCTTATATTTGTACATCTGAAGTATTCCTTCTGCCTCAAGAAAGCATGTCTGAATTTAAAAGGAGTGAATTTGACAAGAAGAAAGAAAAGAGAAATGGACACGTTATTTCTAAATTTAACTTCACCTGTGCCTTTTGTGCTTGGGTCATGGCATCCATTATTTCTTCTCCTTTTGGTATAATTAAAGTTAGATTTTTGCAATATGCAATTAGAAGAGTTCTTCCTGTTTAAATAAAGGAGGCTTTGCATGGCTGGTTGGTTGTAGAACCTGCAATTAAATGCAGGTCAGTTAATGCAAATCCCCATTGTTTACTGGAAACTTGAACACAGTCTGACTAAGAAAAAATTTCAGCAATCTTTTTGTTGTTGTTGTTGTTACCAGGGATTGAACCCAAGAGGACCTAACCACTGAACCACATCTCAAGTCCTTTTTTAATTCTTTTTTTTTTTTTTTAAATTGTGAGATAGGTTCTCATTAAGTTGCTTAGAGCCTCAATAAGTTGCTAAGGCTGACTTTAAACTTGTGATTCTCCTGCCTCAGTCTCTTGAGTCTCTGGGATTACAAGCCTGTATCAGCATTCCCAGCTCAGCAGTCAGTTTTTAATTAGGCTATTTGTTTTCTTCTGAGTTGCTTGTACTTTATATTTTGAGTATGAATGTTTTATCAAATATGTTTTGCAAATATTTTTCCCAACCTATAGGCTTGTCTTATCTCTATTAATCTCATCCTTTGCTCTGCTTTTCGATTTGATGTAATCCCATTAGTTTATTTTTGCTTCTATTGCTCATATGTTTTACGACTAAGTCTAAAAAAATCATTGCCTAGACCAAGGTTTTAATAGTTTTAGATTTTCAAAGTATGAAAAGATTTTTATAAATGATGTGAGATAAAAGTGCAGTCATTATTTTTCTGTATATAGATATCTAATTTCCCCAATACTACATATTAAAAACACTGTCCTTTCCCCATTGTGTGTTCCTGTCACCTTTGTTGACAATCAATTGACCATAAATGTGTGTGCTCATTTCTGGGCTCTCCATTCTGTTCCATTTATCTATATGTCTGTTTTTATACCAGGGCCTTTACTTTTTTAAAATTTTTATTATTGGTTGTTCAAAACATTACATAGTTCTTGACATATCATATTTTATACATTTGATTCAAGTGGGTTATGAACTCCCATTTTTACCCCGTATACAGATTGCAGAATCACATCGATTACACATCCACTGTTTTACATAATGCCATACTAGTGTCTGATGTGTTCTGCTGCCTTTCCTATCCTCTACTATCCCCCTCCCCTCCTCTCCCCTCCCATCTTCTCTCTCTACCCCCTCTACTGTAATTCATTTCTCCCTCACTTCCTCTTATATGTAATTTTGTATAACAATGAGGGTCTCCTTCCATTTCCATGCAATTTCCCTTCTCTCTCCCTTTCCTTCCCACCTCTCATCCCTGTTTAATGTTAATCTTTTCCTCCTGCTCTTCCTCCCTGCTCTGTTCTTAGTTGTTCTCCTTATATCAAAGAAGACATTTGGCATTTGTTTTTTAGGGATTGGCTAGCTTCACTTAGCATAATCTGCTCTAATGCCATCAATTTCCCTGCAAATTCCATGATTTTGTCATTTTTTAGTGCAGAGTAATACTCCATTGTGTATAAATGCCACAATTTTTTTATCCATTCATCTATTGAAGGGCATCTAGGTTGGTTCCACAGTCTAGCTATTGTGAATTGTGCTGCAATGAACATCGATGTAGCAGTATCCCTGTAGTATGCTCTTTTTAGGTCTTTAGGGAATAGATCAAGAAGGGGAATAGCTAGGTCAAATGGTGGTTCCATTCCCTGCTTTCCAAGGAATCTCCATACTGCTTTCCAAATTGGCTGCACCAATTTGCAGTCCCACCAGCAATGTACAAGTGTACCCTTTTCCCCACATCCTCACCAGCACTTGTTGTTTGACTTCATAATGGCTGCCAATCTTACTGGAGTGAGATGGTATTTTAGGGTGGTTTTGATTTGCATTTCTCTGACTGCTAGAGATGGTGTACATTTTGATTACAATAGTTTTGCAAGGAGACAAATAGCCTTATTAATAAATGGGCAAAGGAACTAAATAGGCATAACTCAAAAGAAGATATACAAATGGCCCATGGATAATGCTCTACGATAAATCAGCAGGGAAATGGAAACTAACACCAAAATTAAATAACACCTCACTTCTACCAGAATGATTACTATGAAAATGACAAAGGTAACAAGTGTGTAAAGAAAAATAATCCCTTGAACACTGTTGGTTGAAATGGAAATGAGTGTGGCTATCATGGAAAACTTCATACTTTTCTATGCAAACACTAGAAATAGAAATTCCATTTGATCCATCATATGGATGCCACTTCTGAGTATATATATCCCAAGGTTTTAAAATCACTATGTCAAAGAGATGTCTGGATTCCCATCTTCATTGCACATTGTTTACAATCGCCAATACATGAAATCAAACTAAGTTTCCATCAATTAATGAATGGATAAAGAAAATATGGTACATATAAAAATGGAATATTATTCAGTCTTAAAAAAGAAGAAATATGAATGAAACTGGAAGACATTATACTAAGTGGAACAAGCCAGGCACAGAAAAATAAACATGGCATGATTTCTTGTCTATGTAGAATCTGAACAAAATCAAATAGAAGCAGTGGTTAGAGTAAGGGTTGGCGGAAACTGGAAGAATGAGGTGAAATCATGAAATGTTGGTCCGAAGAAACAGAGTTTCACTTAGGAGTAAGAGTTTTTTGAAAATCTATTATACAACATGGTAACTGTACTTAATAATAATGGATTGTATATTTTAAAATTGCTGAGAGTTAATTTCAAATGTTCTCACCATTAAAAGAAGAATTGGTGCTGTTGAGTATGTTAATTATATTGATTTAATCATTCCATGTTTTATACACATATCATAATAACATATTCTAACTTGTAAATAGACACCATTATAATTTGTCAGTTAATAATAAAAAAATTAAAAGAGTCCAGAGCATGAGCAAGATGAACCTTTTTTAATTGTTCTTAGGCAGTAACAAGAGGACAAAATGTGGCCTTAAACTTTCAATATCAATTACTATTTTCAAATTGAAGTCCTTTTAAAATAATGGCACTTGATTTTCATAGTAGATTATTGAAAAAGTAGCACAATCAAGTAGCTTTTCCTAGCCATTCCATTAGTTGTGATGATAAAATAGAGATAAAAGTATAGTTTTAAATTCTTTGGTTAGAGATTATAGTCCTAGACTGATGGTGTCCACAAGCATTTTATAAATAAAAGCTAAAAGTGAGTGCATTGCAAAGCAAGTAGGTAAACAGCTGTCATTTCTCTAAGCTGTGAAAAATAATGTACCAATAACTCACCTAAGAAACTAATGATCATGCTACACTAATGGAACTATTTTACTTTGTGAAGGACATCTTTGCTACATCAGAGATGAGAATAAACTGTGAACACAGACATGTGGATAAAGAAGCGTTCCTGATTTTTCAGCTTGGAATATGATTTATATGATTTAGTCTAGTAATTCACATGAACAAAGAATCCCAATTTCAACCACTCCTTCAGGAATCAAATGGATGCTGTTGGTAAGTAAAACCATCATCTTTTGAGTTGCCAAAAGCACAAACAGTCTGGGGTGGCTGGAACTGACTCACTCCCCAGGGGCCAATGTTATGATTCCCCACACTCTCTGAGAAGGTCCACTGCTGCCAGAATATTTCATGGGGTGCTCTTAAACATCATCCAACATGAGGCAATATTTCATTTTAACTACAGTTCTGGGAAGCACAAATGGAGATGTTGGGTTGGAAATATACGAGGTGTATTGGACGGGGGGTGTTTTGATTTTGAATGCAGAGGATCTCAAAAAATATGCACTCTTCTGAAACTGTTTCCGTATGTTTCCTGATCCATAGCTTTCACTATGGGAGACATGGTGTTATCTTGATTAATGGGTTCATCGTAAAGAGATGATGAATGAGAACTGAGGTCCATTCTGGCCCTTTCTCACCAGAGCGAGATCAAAGTAAATATATTTCATACTGCTATAGTTGTACTTTTTTTTACATTGTGTAACCCAAAAATATGACCCACACATATAGCAGTTCTAATTTTATATGTGGCTGCAAAAGAAGAAAAAAATATTTTCTTAGATTAAGGTTTCTTTTCTGTTGTGAGATAATATTTTTTTTCATCTTAATGTGAAGTAATTGGAGAAATGAAAAAATTCCTTGGATTTTTATTATTCACTCCTGGTGTATTTTAGAAAATTAAATTAACATTTATAATTTGTGTTAAATATTTTTTTAAATTTCTTTTGAGCTATTTGATTTTTTCTTGTGCTTAATTATGGTAAAAATTTTCCATATTTTTCTATTAAAACAGTCTTTGTGAATATCCTATAAGCTCATTTACTTGTATATTCTTAGCAGTGGAGTTGTTGAACTGAAGGGGATTTTGTGTTTTAGATTTTTTTCATACTTAAATTAAACTCACTCTTTTTAAAAATTGTTTATTTTTAGTTATACATAACAATAGATTTTATTTGGACGTAATTATAAAAGCATGGAATATAATTTGTTTTGATTACTTCCTCAGGACTTCCTCTTAAAGTTAAAGCAATTTTTATCTTTATTACATTCTTTGAAAAATTTGACTTTATTAAAAAAAATGTTAATGTTTTAAATATTTTTTAACTACAAGAATGGGTTAATTATATTTTTATTTGCTTTTGAAAATGTGTTTTATTTCTTCTTTTGTTTTCTAGCTTTTTAGTGTCATTGTGTTTTTATTCTTGGATTTTTTAGCTTTATTGATTTAAAAACTATTTTTAAAGAAACAAAATCATACTCTCATACTTCAAATGCATTCTGATTTTTAAAACTAATTAGTTCATTGATATTCTCAACTGCCTTTTTATGTTTTGTTTGGAAGGATAATTTTTCCATTTATATTTATATAATTTAGCCAGTTATATTTCTTTAGGCCATTTGGCATTTGTTGTTGTTTGGAAAGCCTTATTCTAATCAAGGGTCAATTAAGGAAAAAAAATTCTATTTTCTATTGATAACTTTATTTTTGCTTGTAAATTACTAATTCATATAAATTTGATGTCTACATGACAGAGACAGAATAAAAATTGTTTTCCAGTACCATTTATATAGCTCTCTAGAAAATAGAGGTGTTTTAGTGAAGAAATTTCCTTAAGCACTCTGAATGACAGCTATCTAATCCATAAAGTTATTATGATCCCTCTTCACTGATAACACTAAATATCTTATAAAATAATCAGTGTAAAAAACATCCAATTATTACAAAAAATACTTAACATTTCTAAAATTTCAATCTACTTTTTCAACTTGTCAAGTCTTTCCTATTATATTTGCAAATGAATTCCTAACATGTAAATTTATTTTAGTAAAAGATATATTTTCCATACAGCAAAAATTTTCCATATACAAATTTTTACTACTTTCTAGAAAAAGATGATTTCCTATGCAACAATTGTTGTCATGCTTTTGAGAACTATTTCATGAGAGTACTAAAGGTAAGGCTATTGGTCCAGGTATTGTTGGAAATGAGTTTGGATTTCATTTTTATAGGATGGAAAAAGAATTTCTTGGAGTCACTTCCCCTTGTGACCTACACTCCACAATTGAAAGGCAGAATACAGTAGATGTTGGCAGCATTTTGGTTGATTGAATTTACATGACAGGGTGTGACGATCTAATCCCCCGAGTATCACAAGGACACCCACACAAAAAATTTGGTAAATAATTCCCATTGCCATACCATAAAACTTCTTGGGAATAGCCAGGTTTCTATTTTATTAGAACTACACTTTAGTACTATTAGGCAGCAATTAGAGAGTTATAAATTTTGTTCCACCAGGTATGCATGTTAATTTACTTAGGTTTAAAAATGTTGAAATGCAGCAGATTTGGTGACATTCACAATCCATATATGCATCTAGTTCTGACTGCCAAAAAGAAACAGTCTTCAGAATGTCTTAGGGGAGTCAGGGAAAGAAATTCTATAGAATTTAACAGGCAGGAAGCCCGTAGGGACACAAGTTGCCTGTAATGGGTATTGTGCCAGTGAACAGTATTGAAGGACATAAATAAAATGTGATAGAAATAGAAAGGGGATAGAAAGACAGCATTTCCACAGGGACATATAAAGTAAAATGATAATATTCTAACAACAGTTATATAACTTTTTGTCAAAATCCATTTTAAACTAGAAGATTAGAGCTGAATTTTGTTCAGGAATGAAAGATATATTCCCTATCAGTTTTTTTAAATAGGTGACAGATTGAAAATTTTAAATATAAAACATGAACTTTAGGACAATAAACTAAACATGATATGGAATATAAAGAAACACAGCTTTGGTCCAACAGCAGGAAACTGGAATTTGGGTATGCCATGCTTTGATTGTTATATACCACTCAAAATTAATGTGTTAAATCTTAATCTGTGATGTGGTAGTATTATGGTGGAACCTTCTGGCAAGTGGCACAGTCCAGGGAACTATGCTCTTATGAATGAACTAATGCCATTATGAAAGAGGCTTCTCTGTCTCGCTCTTTCCTTTCTGCCTTTTGCCATGTGAGGATTCATTAACCAGACACCATCAATACAGAACAATGTCTCGCCAGACATCAAACCTGCGATGCCTTGATTTTGGAAGTCACAACCTTCAGAACATGAAGAAGATAAGTTTCAGTGATTTATAAATGACCCAAACTCAGGTATTCTGTTACAGCAGCACAAGTGGTACAAGACAGCATGCTACAGTTTGAGTTGTGTCTCTCCAAACTTATATGTGGAAGTTCTAACCCCCAGCACGCAGAGTGTGACTATATTTGAAGATAGTGTCTTAAAAAAGATAAGATAAAATGTGATAATTTGCATGGAAATTCATCCTATTTGACTGTTGCCCTTGCATAAGGAGAATAGGACATTCGCACACCACAGAATGACCACGTGCAGATGCAGGGGGACAGTCATGTTTGAGATAGAAAGAGGACCCAACAGAAGCCAGCCCTGCCAACACCATGATCTCAGACTTTCTAATTGTGACAAAATAAATGTCTGTTGTTTAAGTCACTTTGACTGTGGACGCCTAGCAAATGAGTACAATAAGATTATGCATAATTTTAAGGCTTTATTTTTGTATTCAGCATAATATGTCTTTCCTCACATTCACTTGTGCTAAGGGAACTCTTCTATGAAGGTGAATTCATTTTATTATCACAATAATAAGAGCTATCATTATTTTAAAAATATCAGCACTTTTATAATAGCTTTGTATTATAAGTTAATTGTTATTTGCTTCTTATTATAACTCTATGATATATGTATTATTAATTCTAGTTTGCTTTAAAAATGACAGTAAGACAGCTTAAGTAAATTGCTGTGTTCACATAATTTATAAGGCACCAAGCCAAAGATTGAAACTAAATACATCTCACTGTAAAACATTTCTTTTAATCACGTTGCTATATTCATAAGTGTCTGTCCATTACAAAAGATTGTCCATGAGAGGTTCAAATGATAGACTGTCAAAGTTTTCACTAAAAACAAGATAAAGTACCAGTTGAATTAATTTTGAAGTGGCCTCCTGTCATAGTTATAATTTACTAGAACTATGATATTCTAGGAAGGAAGAGCACAAGTTCAAGTTGAGAGGTTTCCTGAGCAGTTCTGGTTTGTAAATTAATAAGTTCCCACAATGAATCTTTATTGATTACCTCTTTTGTGTGACAAAACTGTGTTAAACTGTGTTAAGCTATAGATTATCAGAGTTCTGACTTCACAGAGTATAGCTTGGGAGAAAACATGAATTAGAATTGCAATAATAAAGTTCTTGATCTATGAAGTACATAAAATTATATGGAAACCTAAATGTGACTTTTAACTCAAGCTTTGAAAAAGGATTTCTATGAAAGGAGGGAAGATCTTAATCAAGTGAAGAAAATCAAGATGAGAAAAGAGGATTTGTAAGATAAAAAATAAGGGAAAACTTGAGTGGAAATTCCTGGTTATATCCCATTTCTGGGCAGGTTTTGAATTTTCACAGAAAAAAAAAAAAGATACATGTGTGGTCTTAGTTACGGGGATTAGAATCCATCCTGCTAATGTCACATAGAATGTTTTTTTTTTTAGAATAATGTATAGAAATTCCCAGACCTTAGATAAGTATTCTTTCTACATTTTAGGCTTCTACTATACAGCTTTGGCTTTTCTAAAATTATTGATTTTTTATTATATATTATATTAGTTTCCTAGGGCTGCTATTATAAATTACCACAAGCTAGATGAATTCGGACAACAGAAATTTATTCTCTTACTGTTCCAAGAGCTAGAAGCCTAAAATCAAGGAGGCAGGATGGTGTTGGACATGCTCAATTCTTGGCTCCTAGCTCTGACAGCAGCTGGCAGTCTTTGGCACCTGTTGATTCAAAGTCGCATCATGCCACTCAGATCTCTGCCTCAGTGTTCACAAGGCATTTCTTTTGTCTCTTCCCGTTGGGACACTGGTCATATTGGGTCAAGTCTCATCTTAACTTGCTTATATCTGCAAAGTCTCTCTTTCCAAGTAAGGTCATATTTACAATTTCTCATTCCACTCATGAAATGAGAAATTCAGCATGTGTTTTGAGGAGGATATAAGTCAATCCATACGTATGCCATTACAGGAAGTATCTTCTCGGTCATCCATGATGCAATAATTTATAGTCAAAATAATGCAGTGTAACAAGCAACCCCAAAACCTCACTAACTTATGATAGCAAATGTTTCCTTTTGTCCATGAACCTGGTGGTCAGCTGCCAGTCCTGTTAAGAAGATCTGGACTCCAGGTTCTCTCTAATGTACCCTTCTTCAATAATCTGCAGTGGAGTAAGTGTCTGCTCATTTTGCTTGGGTTCCCTCTCATGCCTGGGTGGTGCCTATTGAATTGAGCTTCTAGATTCCGCATTTGTCTAAGAATAGCACAATAGATAAAAAAGGTTTTTATACATTGGAAGCAATAGGGTAATTTTTACTTTCAGTTAAGTCTGTAAAAATATGGAGAAAAAGGATTTGAAGTCAACATAAAGTATAGGCCTGGGAATTAGAAAGCACAAGCAGAATTTATAGCAAAAGCATAGATTTTATTTGAAAGGCTAGAATAATTTTCACATGCTTATGCATGAAATGTTACTGCCTGTCTAACTATTCCATTATGTGTTAATAATAAAATAACCCATATGTGCAAAATGGATGTGTCACACCAAGAGAAAATGTTTAAAATGCCAAGTAAATACCACAACAAATGTATGAAAAATGCTTTACTGACGGTTTAGCTTTGCAAATTCTTTTGATGCTTTCTCCCTCATTATTCTGGAGCACAAAAAGCAAGGGTTTCTGTTCTTCACAGAGGAATCTTGTCTCGCTGCCACTTTACATCTATTCAGTTTATTTTTAACTAGAAACTTAAGATATTATGCTTTGTAATTTTTTAAAAATGGGTATTTGAAAACATGTGGGACTGTGAGGAAGACTCTCAGTGCAGCCTGGTTTTGAGAAAAGCTTAGGGATTGGTGCCAAGTCTTCTTTCTTTCTTATACTGTAAACTTTTCCCTTTTCAGTTTTCATTGTTTAGGGTAAAGTTTTAGAAGATTGAATATCACTTCCCTTCTTTGATCCAATGCTTTCCTTTTTGGCAAATATTCATTTATCAATTTCTCCCCTTTTTGTGTCTCAGAAGGATTTCAATTTGCATTAATTCAATAATGTATTGAATAGCAATGCACATTACCTCTGGAACCATCTTTCATCATGAAATTCCTCTTTTGCTTATGTAAAGCCAGCGGGGTCCTTGAGCACTGTAGATTTTTGTTAGTGGACTGCTCACTAGGTTCCCTGAAAGTTTCAGCTAGTTCAACTTTTCTTAATATTTTACTTGTGATTTTCCAAATTCCCTTCTCTAATTTGAAGATGAAAAGGATTTGAGTTTGATTATTTTGTTGTGCCGCTTATTCATTTTCTATGAGTCCAAATTTTATCTCTGTTTTCCTTAACATCGGTGAGTCTAACTCATAGTTTCTATGCATCTAACATTTGTCTCTGTGGTCCTGAATATCTTTTCATTTATGTTCAGCAGAAGGATGAAGCTCAAGTTGAATTTCGGCTATCTTTGTAGGATCCTTAGCTAAAGCAACTTTTTCCTTATCATCCACAGAGTCAGTACAGCCACGGAACAGTAGCTTCTGCAAGGATAATCACTGACATTTTCTGAATTTATAAAGTTCTGCAGGTAGCACTACATTTGTAGCCAAGTTGTTTTTGATGCAGTGTTTTAAGGAAATCTTTGGTAGTACAACTTTGTTCAGAGCTCTTGATTATACCTGCTTATGGTTTCCCAGGTTCTGTACCTTACTCTTTCTATTGTGTAGTGTGATAGTAAAGGCTTTTGGATCAGGCAAACCTTATTTCTAACATTAGCTCTGCAGCTTATTAGCAGAAGTATTATATTGTATATTTTTTTTCTTAGATGAAATCTTCAATTGTGCATAATTCTACTTTTTCGCAATTTTGGACTAGATCAACCCAAATAAAAGTTGTGATTTTTTTTTTCCTATTGAGAACCTTTAGAATATTCACAAATATAAAATCAAGTTCTTACATACATCAAAGCAATTCAAGGTAGTAGCAACTTAAAAAATTAAATCAAGATCCAGAAGAAGGTTGGACAATGAGATGAGTCCAGGGTTTGGAGCATTTTTACTCTGGTGACTTTTACTGATCCTGAAAATATCATCTTTAAAAATGTGTACAAGTTGAGTAGTTTTAGTGCAAGTTTCATAGGGTGAAACATATAGAAAATTGGTGCCCATTAAGAGTATAAGGAATCTGATAAATTATCTGAAATTTTGGTTGACATCATAAAGGGCTATATAGAATTAAGGGTTAAATGAATAAAGAGGCTGGATACCACTTGTAAGGATTAAAGTTGACCTAGCCTGACCCTTATCAGAAGAAAAGCTTCATAATCATATTTATGGGAATATAATGAAATCCCGAGCCTTGAATTACTTCTATAATTTTACAAACCATGTCCATCCTACATTTAATAATAATAATAATAACAAAAGAGTTGGCTCTCATTGTAGTCAGTGATATGGCCTCTGACCTAGAGGAGCGTGGTGTTCTTCACCAGAAGGGGCAGCTGAGGGGTGGGAAGGGATGAGCAATATGACCAATCACAATGGGCAGGGGACATTTAAAAGTGCCTCTTTGGGATGGTTTAGGCTGAGTTAGAGACTCCAGAAAAAGAAGAGCAGGTACTCATAAACAAGTAGAAGGTACTGAATAGAGATGTCAGGCTCCGCAAGAAATTTGTCTAGAATGACTCCCATATTTTTGTGATCTGGAAAGTCTCTGGCACGAAAGAGCCAGTAGTTAGTAACTAATGTCATACAACAGTGTCAAATGGTGACTGAGCATCGTATGCACCAGCCTCAATTGCACAACATTTGATGCCACACTGCTGCTCCAACCTGCTGCCTGCTGGGAAGAGGATGCAGGACATGGTCATGGCCATGTCAACAGGAAATGGATCAAAAGCCTACACAGACTTCACAGCACGTCAGAATGCTTCCTTGGCAGTTTGTAAAGATCTGCATCTGTGGTCATAAAAATGGCTTAGGCTAAATGTTGCTACTGGCCACTGTTCTAACTTATAGCTGTGGCCTCTTTCAGATGTAAGACTAGCAGCTATAAACATTGACATAGATGAATCTGTGTACATCACAGAACATGTGTTATATCTCACTTATGGAATAGCTAAAAAACAAGGCCATAGAAATTATTTAAGGTACATATTTAGCAAAATTAGAGGTAAACATATAAGATGTAAATGAGAGAGAGATAGTTTCAGGGAAGTCATAAAAAACTTTTGTAGTTTTGAGAACTACTTTATTTTACTTCATAAACAAGACGGTCAGTTTACAAATATTTATTTTTGGATATTTTCACATTAACTACTTTAAAATCAGGATGGTCTTAAGTAAAATAGTTTCGATTATTGTAGGATCATCTTAAATAATTCGTTTTGGTAAAGTTTTACTTTTTCTTCAGATGGTGATACATGTTATAAAATAAAATCTTAAGATTTTTGTTAACAAGTAAAAAATAAAATTTTATGGTAACAAGAAAAATTAGATTCAAAGCATTCAAGAATTGATTTGAATGAAAACAAAAAGAACAAACTTTAAATAGACACACAGGGAATCCAAATAAAACAACTGGAATATAATTTATAAAATGAAAAGCAAATGAGAGACTTTGAACACTAAAATCCATAGGAAAGAAAAACATGCAAGTACTGAAATTTCAAATTAATGATCAAAAATTAAGAATAGTTGAATGTAGTACTAATAGATAAAAATTAGAATACTTAAATTTGATTTTCAAATAAATAACCAACCTATTACTTTGGATACACACACACACACACACACACACACACACACACACACATTATTTGGTGCATACATATACTAAAAATTTTTGTCATGTAATATTTGAGACATTTATAAAAAATTATACATTGCCTCAAATTTAAATTTAAGCAAGATTTTTCTAATTTTATGTGGTAACTCTTTCAATCTTAAAATAGGATCTATTTTAAAGTAGATGGAACACAGATAAGAAGAAAATAAAAGAGAAGATAGGAAAAATTTGAAGAATGAATCATGGAAATTTAAAAAAAAGAGAGAGAAAAATAAGAAAGTAAAAAAGGGGGCCACATGAAAAGTTTCAATATTTGAACATGTTTAATTCTTGAACATATAAATATTGAACAGCATATATTTGTTCATATTTGAACACTGAATTATTTGGAGTGATGATAATCATGGATAACTAAGAAAGATTAACCATAACATTCAAGGAGGTCTATGAAAACCACATGAAATAAATCAAAAGAAAATTATATTTGGACAATCTAGTAAAATAGCTAATAACCAAATCCAAAGATAAATATATTAAAAGCATCTGAAGAAAATGACATAATGTGTTGAAAGATTCAGATAAGCCGCCAGCTAATGTCCAGACAGAATCAGTAAAATCTAGAGAAAAGTGGAATATCTTAAAGTGCTAAAGAAATAAAAACTTATTAAATGTACCCATCACAGACATAATTTGAGAATAAGTACAAAATAAAGACTTTTCACACAAGCAAAAACCAACATGATTAAAAAAAAACCAGTATATCCATGCTAAAGAAATCACTACAGAATTTCTTTTGGCAGAACAAATGTGATCCCAAATAAAGTATCAAGATACAAGAAATAATAGATGGAATAAATATGTTAAAATTCTTAAATAAATATTGTTATATATGACAACAGTAATGTTTTGTGAGGAAATAAATGCAAAACTAATGTGGATATGGAGTTCAGTGTTCTAGAAGCTTCCATTATCTAAAAGTAAAAGCAGCAAGGATTACTTACTTTTGATTATAAAAAAAATGCATTATAATATAGATTAGCCCTACAAGTAATCTCAAGACTATAAACTCCCAAGCTAAGTACACTCTGGGGATTGAATTAACATTGTCTTCATTATGATAGTCATCCTCATTGTCTCCACAATGAATAAAAAAAAAATCACACAAAACAAGTAGAAATTACAAAAGCAAAGAGATATAATTAAACATGTATGAGTCATTTATATTTACTTAAAATGTTTGAACAATTATTAGACAAAAAAATCCTGATTAACAAACAAATAAAAATCCACTAATATACTAAGACATTTAAAATATGAGATTATAAAAAAAATGGGTAATTGAAAATAAACATGCTATGCAAACACTAATCAAATGTTAGTGTAGCTATACTAATATCAAAGTAAAATTTATGATATCTCAAAAAAGCATTATTAGAGTTAATGAAGAACTCTTAATAATGCCACAAATTTGAGCTGCTCAGAACACTTAGCAATTGTGATTTGGTATAGGTCTAATAACAGCTTCAAAGTGGTTAAAGTAAATATTGATAGACCTGAAAAAGATAAATGACAGGAAAAAGACAAATCTACAATCACTGTTGGAGATCTTTCAGTTATTGACAGAACAGGTGGGAAAAAATCATTAAGGATAAAGAGTTCAATTGTATAATTAACAAATTGACCTAATTGTCTTGTAAGTATGATTGCCATGAATGCCATTCTTTGTAAATGCAAACACAATATTTACAAAAATGGACTATATACCTAGAACTAATGTATATTTTAATAAACTTCACAGTTTAAATTAACCAGAGTATGTCTCCTACAGTGTGAAGATTAAGAAACAAATGACAAAAAAAAAAACCCATATGTTTGGAAATGAAGATAGACTTCTAACTTATAATAGAGCAACAAGTAAACAAAATAAGAATTAGAAAATATTTGAGAACTAAGAGAAAATGAAATATCAAATGACATGCAAAGCAGTCAATGCTGTGCTTGGATATATATTAAATATCATAAAACATAAACTGAAAGAAAGGTTAAGAATTGATAAACAAATTGTTAAGGATCAATAAGCAAATTGTCCATCTCAAGAATGTACACAAAGAACCAGCACCTGAGCCCCAGAGTGCAACTACTGTCAGACTCAGTGTTTGAAAGACAACATTCAGCTGTATCACTGAGGAATCCTTAAGTAATATTTATGAACTGATCTGAAAAGCTCATTTGTGAAAGCTCTGCTGGTACTTGTTGGCAAATTCTAAAATAGCTTCCACCATCTGGCCCCCTGGAGTACATAACTCTGCATAATTTCCTCCCCTGAGTATGGTCAGGACTTGTGTTTAAGATGGAATATCCCTTCTGTGCTTAGTTTATGTTCACCCAAAGGTGACTGTGTCTTGCATATGTAATTAAGAATCCTAATCAGTTGATTCGAGGGCAATAAAAGAAAGATTACCCTGAACAGGTCTGGACAAGCAACATGAATCCATTGAAAGAGTGTCCAGGCCTTCCCTGCAGAGATTAGTGGACACTGATTCCCTTTTAGGTCTTGAAGTAGCTGCTGCTCTGGAAAGGGCCTGTAGGAGCTTCTGTTCCAGGATCACAGGATGCGGAGCTGCAAGCATCCTCTAGCCAACAGCCAGCAAGTAAGTGGGTACCTAAGACCTACATTCACAAGGTGCTGAATTCTGGCAAAACCCTGCCTGGGCAGCTAATTTTCAGAAACTGTAAACCAGAGGTTGTTGACAAAAACAAATAGGGTTTTTAAATTGTGGTAATTTGTTGCATAGCATGGGGAGCATACTATACCTGTTGGCATAAACTCTCTAATGGCTTTCTTCGATTTTTAGTGTGTGGAAAAGTAAATCTGGTGCTGAAAGCTATTCTTTTGCTTGTCTCCGTGACTTTGAAATTACTTATGCCTTTCTCACTCTTTGTCATTGTTTCCCTCTATTTCCAGCCTTATTCAATGGTGTTTGATGGTTCAGAGATGATTCCTTTCCCTCACAAATAAGAAAAAACTAATTGTCCCTCACAAAAACAATTACATGCTCCCACCACAGCGCAGGGGGACTGGCTTTGGGAAATCTTACACTAAGTTTAACCCTTATCCTGTTTATAATTTTTCTGAGCAATTCAGCAACCCATTCTTTCGCCATTATTCTATAATTTCTAAATGTTCATTGCTGATAGATAGTTATATTCTGATTAATTGATCTTTTACTTCATCAGAAAAGGAGAGTTTTGGGGTCTTTTCAAAATGATGAATATAAATATGATTTATTGGCGCCTAATTTGAACAAAGCGTTGTGATAGGCACAGGGAAGGAAGGAGAACAAAGAGCACCAAAGTGCATTTAGCAATGAAAGCCATTTTGTAAAGGGCTTTAGAGTATAATGAAGTTAGCTATAAATTGATTCCAAGAGAATGGAGGGACAACTGTGCTATTAATTGGGACTCACAGCCTCACCTTGGGATATGACAGCTATTTAGCTTGGTTTCTCTGTTAAGCATTGGTTTCAAACCCTGTGAAATCTTATTAGCTTTTCTCAACTCTGGAAATAAAAGAAAGTAATTGAACAGAACCTAACAGTTTGAAAAGAATGCAGACCCCTTGAGAGATTAGAGGTATTGACTTCAATATTGCATCACCCTAAAAGATTTGTTTGCATCCAGCAAATATGAATAGCTAGTTTCTTTATTCAATATCACTACCGTGGGAAACTTTTCTCTAGAGACGTGATCTCTCTTGTATTCCCATCTGTTTGCCTTCTCTTGGGATCCTTCGTCTGTTTTTTCTCAGTTTATAATGTAAAGTTGGTTAGAAATATTTCTGTCATGAGAATATTCATGAGTATTTCACTTTGAAAGGGGAATAAGATAAATACATATATCGATTACCAGCTAAGGTCTAAGAAAGTCTTTAAATATTTTACTTACATCATAGTTATCAAACTTTTTTATTAATACATTTATTACTGTCATGATAAAAATTATTTGAGCATTTGCTGCTATGTGCTTTATTCTCATGGTCTTCATTTTTAATGATAATCATAAAAAGAGTATTTTTTCGTCTCATGAAGAAGCTGAGATTACTTATCCTGCACAAGGTAAATAGCCAATAACAGGAGTATGGAAATCCTGTCTATGCTGGGAACAGTAAACCCCAAGCTGGCCATCTTGTCTGTTATTGTGTGTGTTTATGTAGGGGTATCCATACATGTACCTGAATTCCTGGATTCGAATCCTGGCTTATGAAGATAATCAATAGTGTGACTTTGAAATGTTATTCTAAGATTGCTTCTTTAGTCTATTTATCTGTGAAGCTGGAATGATAACAACACCTACCTCATGGACTTCTGAAGACTAATTTATGAAAAATGTCTGGAATGAAGCTAGGCATTTGGTAAGTGTTATAACAGGTTTGGCATCATGATTTTTCAACCAGATTATCAGAATGGAAATGTTATCTACCAATCCCTCAGAGATTTTCCTAATGTTTTCTTATACTCCTTCCCACCTCCACCTTCCTTCTCACAGTGATTGGCATGTAGGTGGATGCTAATGATTTACACTCTCCATGATAAGTAGAAACAAAAATAGGAATGACAAGAACTTATGCTATTATTTACCCACGAGGCACAAAGTTAAAGTCAGGGGAGCACACTCTATCTGGAAAGTACTTTCTCAATATCCTTGTTTGTTTTTTTTTTTTTTTTTTCCATGAGCATCAGTTTGAAACATCTTATTTAAAACACAGTGTCTTTGGGAAGTATTACAGTTCAGGATGGAGCCAGAAACTCAACCAGCTGCTGGACTCCAGCATCAGGAAGGTAAAGGGTCAAGTCAGCTACACGTTGTAGAACCTATATTCCCCATGGAAGCTTCTGAGAGGCTCTGCCAACTCCAGAGATCAGATAGTCCCTAAGTTTTTCTCCAAAAACTGGGCAAGTTATTATTTTAAAAAGCACTTAGTAGGTTTTTTATGAACTTTTATACATGTTTTAGTAAGATTTTTCACTGCTGTGACTAAAGGACTGACCAGAACAATTGTAGAGGAGGAAAAGTTTATTTGGGGGCTCATGGTTCAGAGGTCTCAGTGTGTAGACAGCAGGCTCCATTCCTCAGGGCTCAAGATGAAGCACAACGTCATGACAATAGAGTGTGGCAGAGGGAAGTGGCTCACATGATGATCAGAAAGCAGAGAAACACCACCCACCATATACAGAATATATACCCCAATGGCAGGCCTCCAGTGGCCAACCTCCTCCAGCCACACCCTATCTTTCTTCAGTTACCACCCAGTTATTTCCATCAGGGAATTAATTCACTGATTGGGTTAGGACTCTTATAACTCCATAATTTCTCCTCCAAACCTTCTTGCATTATCTTAAACATGAGCTTTTGGGGGACACCAATATCTAAACTGTAAAAATACATATCAATTTACTTTATTTTCAGAACAATAGTATGTGATAATTACAAATTTTACTTTCCAATTAGAGATGAGGAAATAGAGGGACAGAGTGTACTTAATCCAAGGTCATTCACCTAAGAAGGGATTGGTTCAGGGTTCTATCATTAGCTAAATGTATATAGCTGATACCCATGCTGAAACTTATTGTGACTAGAGTAATACAAATATACCTTTGTCTGAGCCAATCATCTTAAACATTAAAAGAATAGCCTGCTATGAAGGACAATTCAGTAGCTCAGGGGATGACAGTATATATTTAATTTCTACATCTAGAGAAACTGAGATTCAGAGAGATTAAGTATCCTGCCTCAGGTCTTCAAACATCGTAATATTTCAAGGGCCTGCCAAGTCTTTTATTAAAATTAAGACCCTCCATTGCTTTTTAAACTTTTTCATGCCATACTTTAGCATTGCAGTTAGATAAAACCATCTCAAAATGGAGATGAGTGAAGATGTATTTATATTTTTTAAAGAAACAAATCCAACCCCAGATTCATAGCCAGTGGCTACTTGCTATTAAGGGCTATTTCCAGATAAAACTATATATCTTTCTATGTCCTGGGGGCGGGGGAAACATTTTCTGGAAGTTCTAAGGACAAAAAAAAAGTTAAGTAGGAATAAAATCAGCATTATAGATTTTTTAAAAGCAAAGTCTGCAATATCCAGTTTGCAGATTGAGCCTCTGTAGTCCTTTCTCAGGTCTTATATCTGCTCTTTCTGGCATATACTGTGCAGACAAAATGTAGAGCAATCTGAGGCTCTGCAATCATTCACACATCTCCTATTGGCTTTCCCCAAGAAGCTTTGCCTGTTAACAAGTCTGGCAGGGTTCTGACTTCAGCACTCAGCAAGGCAGTAAAAGACACTCATACAAGGTGACAGGCAGGGGAATACCTGGTTCCACAGCCTGAAGAAGGTGACTCAGGTTTCCTGTGGAGTAAAGTGACTCCAGGGAGTGAGAACAATTATTTCTTTGAATCAAGGCTGGACATTCTTAGAGAACTTGCAATTTCTTACAGAGATGTCTCCCACATTTGTAAAGACCCTCACACTTTTATGTGTCATCTCTTCCGGAACATTCTCAACTGCTGTCATGAAAAGGTTAAGACAGGCAAGGTGATACTTGGGCCATCTTAACTATCAGATGTGTGGTCTTTGATATGTTATTAGAAGTACTCAAGTCTTATTTTCTTCTAGTAAAAGGCAGAAAAGTGCAATCTTGGAAAAGGACACCCAAAAGCAGATTGCTTTTAGTGGCTGTAGCTGTGTTTAATCCAAGACAAGCCAAGGTTTGACTCTGTTGCATGATCTCAGAAAATTAAAATTTTCCAGTTACAGATTCCACATTTTTGATCAGAGGTAGTATCTATCTAAAAGTTATTATAAGATTTACAAGGGAGAATGCATGTGAAGTACTTAGCAAATTATCAGGTGTCTAGTGAACCACTCCATCAATGCTTGTTGTTATTTATGAACTTACTGCCATCCACAAATTCCCATTTTAATACTAAGAAAGTGGGATTTTCTAGAAACAAAATTATCTTATCAAGCATTCTCCAGGGACTTTGAGCTTTGCTGTCAAAATTGAATAACTTTAACTTGTGAATAATACAAAAAAATGGAAATGAGATATCCTGTGGAAAGAAGATAAAAATATAAGTCAACACAATGGTTACTTGGGAAATGTTAAGGGGCCAAGAAATGCAAAGAGGTAGACATGGCAGTGACTCAAAGTGAGGGTAATATGAAGAACAAGAACCCAAGTTCCCTAAAAATGAAGCTGAGATGAAATTCTAGTGTCGGCCAAGAGCTCTATTGTTGTTTGCTCATTATTTTGTTTTGGAAAAGACTCTAAGACTCTCTCTTGTGACAAATGCTTATTATTATTATTATTATCTTGCTATTGGTATATCCATTAATATTAAGAACATTAAAAGACTCATAAAAATAGATCTGTGTCAGGGCAGTGGTCAAGGTCATAGACTTAGACATTCTAGTCTGAAGGCATTACATGAGGTGACAGGAAGACAAGTATAGAAATCTGGAGGAAGGGAGACCCGGTAGCCCGAAAAGTTCCACTCACTTGTAGAATTGGACAATAAGAGGCAGCAATCTCTATGAAGTTACAATGAACTGAACAAATCTCAGGTTAATTTATTATGGACTCTGCTGGCCTCTCATTCAGTACCACAGCCTGAACATGTTATGCTAACATAAAGAGGTGAAGTTGATGGACTGTAAAGGGAACGGTGGGCTGTCTCTGCAACCATAATTTTCTCTTGCTGTCATTTTTCCCCAGAATTAAGTGGTTTTTGACCTTGGCCAAATTGCTTAGCCCCTTTGAATATAAGTGTCTTTATCCATAAAACTGGGGTATTATACTTTCCACACAAGGCTCTTATGAATTTTAAATAAAATAATATATTTAGCACACTTCACCTAGGACCTGTATACAAACTATAAACTCAGTAAACCAATGTCAATATTTACAAAAGTAGTAAGTTTGATATGGCCACTTTGAGGGAGATATAGAGGTCTATTTCTCTAATTGACATCAGCCTGTACATTGTCATTACTACATCAACTCTATCTCCATGGACCTAAATTTCTAAGTGATACTGAATGGCAGAATGACCTGTAGTGGCTGTCAAATTGAGGAAGAGTAAGTCATACAGCCCAGGTTTACTAAACATGAAGAATGAGCCTGTATAAGTTAGTAGTTGTGCCCATAGAGACAAACCAGCCTGATCTTTGTTCTCAAGTGCTGAAAACACAGTGACAATAGGCAACTAAAGTCACATACACACACACTTAGATTATTTAATATAGTGGGTTTTGGCATGAAAAAGAAATAATCATTAACATTTTTTTCTCAGAAAATTTTTTAAAGTTCTCAGAGTATCTTAAAACTTGGTATTTCCAAAGTAGGAAGAGTACCAGTTACCAGAAGAAACTTTCTTAAATGATTGAATTTTATAAGCATTTTATATCCCCAGCCAGTCTTACTTTCCAAGTATCAGCATGTAACATTTATCAAAAGCATAAATATCCTTTCTTGTCATTTTAAAGGAAGAAAAATTTTGACTTAAGCACATTATTTAACTACAGTGAAAGTCTTAAAATATCAGCAAAAGACTGAAAACAATTTTAAGATGTAACAGCTACTGCATACAAAAGATGGATGTATCTACCAGTTTTGAGTTTTCAATAGATGTGTTTGTAAATTGTGCAGTCATTGTTAGTTAGCTGTTGTGTATTTAATATGCTGCTCCAGAGTACTTGTTAAATCTTACTTTCGTAGCATTAATTATAAGTCAATGGAACTTTCAGTAAAATTTAATTGTGACTTAATCAAGGGAGAATTGTTACTTAGTATACTACAGTTACTCTTACCAATGATCAGAGGATGTAACATTGTTGTTACTATTTCTTGTAGGTTGATCATCATTTTCCCCCAAGTGTAATTTAGAAAGTAAAGTTCTTGATACATAAACTAAGAATAGAGTCCAAGGGAACTGCAATACTATAGTTTAGATCTTAAAGTTTCTCCAAAGGTCCATGTATTGAAGCCGTAGTCCCAAGCTTGGTGCTATTAGGAGGCAGTGGGGACTTTAGGGGGTGGGGGTTAGTGGGAGGTTTTAGGTTATTGGGGGTGTGTCTAGGAAGAGGCTATCAGGAACCAGAGTTTCCTTTCCCTCTCTTTCATTTGATGCCTGAAGTGAGCAGTTTCCTCTGTCACATACTCCTGCCATAATGCACTGACCCCCCACTGTCTCTAAGGCAATGGGGCTAGCTGAACCCAGACTAAACTTCCATAATTGTGAACCAAGTTAAAACTTTCTTCTTTGTAAGTTGATTATCTCAGAGGTTTTATTTTGTTTTGTTTGTAGTAATCCAAAGTTGACTAACACCTATAAAGTTTCTGAGAGGTGTCTATGAATGCCAATATGGACCTAAAGTAACATCAGAAAAGAAGATGTATATCAAAAAGAAATATCATTTTCTACTTATGTGAAATGACAATGTTCAAATATAAAGGATCTTGGCTCCTCTCCTTGTAGCTATATAATTTTAGGAAGATTAATTTGTTTCTGAGGCTCTATTTCTGTCTGCCTGCTTTTATAAAAAAAAAAAGGAGATAATTGTATCCAGGGAATATTTTGGGTGAATCAGCTACTACCTAAAGGTAGTAGCATGAATAAATCTTGGATACACCTCTATGCTGAATTCCAAATCTAGTCTCCACTGTAATTGCTATAATTCCATCACTAAACTCTTAGAGATGGCCTGATCTTTCTTAGGCTGCATTATTCTGTTTCCTCGATATGCCTTCTTGGTACATGGTGTAACACTTTTCTATGCACCTAGTAAACATTCTTTGACTCTGACATGGGCAATTACTCATAACTCCACTAAATGCCTCCATAGGTCTGATATGGTCTTCCATGTAAATGTAGAGAATGAGCTTTCCAAACCTCTCAAATTTCCTAATGGGCATATGTGGATGAGACTAACTCAGAGTCACATGTGTATTTTTAGTTGTGGGACCTGGAAAAGGAAATAATAGAGCTAGAGAAAAGACCTTCTGAACTAATGGCTCTAAAATTTTTGTGTGTTCTAGAATCGACAGTTCTGTCATGATGACAAAAATGTCTGAGATTATCAACTTATAATTGAGAAATATATATTTTGGCTCATGCTTACAATGATTTCAGTACATGATCATTTGACCATGTTACTTTTGACCTGTGGTGAGGCAGAACATCATGGTGGGCAGCATATGGCAGAACAAATCTTACTTCATGGTGCTGGGAAGTGGGGAAGGGCCTCAGAAAGAGAGAAAGAGAGAGGAAGGGGCAGGGGACATGATATCTCCCTTAAGGACCTATCCCTAATGACCTAAAGTCCTTCCATTATCCTCTCCTAAATGTTCCACCACCTGCCCATAGCTCCTTATGCTGTGGAACAGGCCTTTAGTACATGGGCTCTGGGGGACATTTAAGATGCAACCATAAAAAACAGAGTAGCTTACTAAAAGGCTGAGCTCTGGAGCTCTCTATCAGATAGTCTGATTCAGCAGGAAGTTGTGTGGGAATCTGTAAATTTCACAAGTATCTGAGATAATTCTGATTTGTGGGGAAGGTTACCCAATGCTGGTAGAGCAATTCTGGACAGATTGTTAGATGAAGCAAGACCTTTAAAACAGTTTTCTGCTTTCTACTGATGTATGTGGACTACTGGCAAAGCAATAGAGAGGGGAGGTGGAGATATCCAAACTCTTCACATTAGGCAGCTTTTACTAAAGCTCTGGCATTGATTTTCATCAGGTTTGGGGAAAATTAAAAAATAAGAAAAGAAATCTATTTTGCATTTTCTCCCCTCCCCTGTTTCATCTCCCTTATATTCTCTTTATACATGGGGGATGAAAATGACCCCTACAGACAGATTAATTTCAGCTCTTCAAGCCCCAATGCCAAGATTTTCTTCCAAAGATTGATTTTAGATCCCCTGCTTCTCTGTGCTTCGCTGCCTGTGCATTGCTTAGTCTTACCTGGAGAACCAGGAGAGGATTTGCAGGGATTAGATCCTGCCCTTTATATAAATATCCCTCTGCTTCTCTCAGTGATCAAAAAGTTCAAATATAGCCTAATCCAAAAACAAACTTCATTTCCAATTAATATAATGTATTTTTACATGTAACCAGTCCTAGGATATTTGCATTCGAATAAGAATTTCTCAGTCCTAATGGTTCTGTTAATTGGTAATAAGCACAGGCATGTCTCACCTGCTCCCCCCATTCACAGGCAGGTGTGAAGAGCAAAGTCAACAAATTCAGGATGACTTTTTTTTCTGAATTTCAGCACTTATGACATAGGAAACACATGACCTATGTACTATACACAGGATAGAAATAAAAGATTACTCTTAAGCCTCACAAGTGATAAATATAGGGGAAAATAAAGAACATCTGAAATGTATATGTGCTTTAAAGAGAAAGATTCGTATCTGGATTACACATCAAGATCTATTAGTTTTGTGTACACAATCACATTCTTATCCTCAAAAACCCAACCTTTCCATACAGAACAATACAAAAATGTGGACTTTGCAGCTTTATTGTCAATTCATACATGGAAAAAATCATGTAACTAGGAGCCTGGTCTATGATACATATTCAGTTAATGTTCATTTTTCTTATTTCTCTTCCCATTTTATCTAGAAGGTGAGAAACTTATATAATTTGTTATACTAAGAATAGCAAAGGCTCAAATTTAGAATAAACTTACATAACTAAAGATAGCTCTTACAAGTGGTGAATTGCTATTTCTTTACATTTTTTTCCAAGTTTTACAAATATTCTATTTCTTTATGAAGCTTAACAAAGAATTCAAATGTAGCTTATTCCCTCCCTTTTCTCTCTTTCTTTTTACCTAATCATCATATCAGGTGTGACTTTCTCTCCAGACAGGCTAACAGAGCCAAGGTCTCCATATTATGCAGGTTTTCTTCTGAATCCTGGCTGGGGAGCTCATGGGTCAACAGACAGCAGACACCCCAGAAAGGCCCAGGTGAGTAATGAGGTTCAGTGTTACAGATCAGATGCTGTGCCTTCAGGAGGAAAAGACCTTTCCTGGCTCCACAGGAGCACTCTGCAATCAGTTCTAGAAATGCCACGGGTGCCATTTTCTTACGTAAAGGACTACTAACTTTTATTTCGAATTCTCCCAGTAATAAAACTCATTTTAAAGTTAAGTGTAGCCCTGAAAGAAGTGTTATTTTTCTCTTAATTTGTACTTGGGATCACATGCAGTCAATCATCCTTTTAGCTTAGCAGCTTTCAATCCTCAAAGGAATGATTCTGTGGCTCAAATCCTTTCTCTACAGCTACTGGCAAGGACTACCCTAAAAGGGTGTGGGTAGAAAGATAAGTGAATGCCTCCCTTGGGCACTGTGACAAGCACCAGGAACAACAAGGTGTCCTCCAGGAGGCAACTGAATATGAAGGAGACAGACTATAACAAAGAATTATGTCATGGTGTTCCCACAAAACTCATGTGGAGACAATACAAGAAGGTTTGGAGGAGAAGGATTGGGTTATAGCCTTAACCTAATCTGTAATAGGTGATGGGATTAACTGAGTGGTAACTGGAAACAGGGTGTGGCTGGAGGGAATGGTTCATTGGGGTTGAGGCTATGGGTTATGTATTTTATATCTGGAGAGTGGAGTCTCTCTCTCTCTCTCTCTCTCTCTCTCTCTCTCTCTCTCTCTCTCTCTCTCTCTTTCCTGATCTCTACATGAGCTGCTTCCCTCTGCCACACTCTCTCAACATGATGTCCTGCTTCACCTTGAAGCCCAAAGAATGGAGCCAGCCACTTATGGACTAAACCTCTGAAACTATGAGCCCCTAATAATCCCTTCCTCCTTTACCATTGTTGTGGTTGGTTTCGTCAGTCACAGCAGCAGAAAAGCTGACTAAAACAAATTCCAATGCAAGATGTTTGGTGTTGCCTTTAAAACATGAGTGTTAGTAAAACTTCATTTGCCTACAGCTTTTGAGAACTGTCCTGAAGAGTGATTAGGGGGCTTTCTATATTAAGAGGTAGCATAGAGCAAAAGAAGCAGTATCTATATGAAAAATATAGCAGATATAAATGGGAGATTTAGAGAAATAGAATATGTAAGCATTCACTACAATAGTGAATGAAAAATATAGAGTACAGTGAAATAGTGAAACCAGAATATGATGGTGGAAAGGATTCTTTTTGAAGAAAATTTTATTGGCCAATATGGAATTGTGTATTTAATGTAGATTAAAAAAATCAAAACATGTGAGTAACAAGGAGATACTTTGTAACATAATCAATAACTTTAACAGCAGTGAGGAGAACTGATGATAGTAAATGAAGCAGAGATGTGGTTCAAGTGTATGCAGGAGCTTATCAGCAGTATAATGAATGATTAGACCAAGGATTTTCAATTAAGGGCAGTCTCTCTCCCACACCCACACAGGAGATATCTGCAAAAGTCTGGAAACATTTTCACTTTGGGCAATTCAGGAGTCAATAACAACATGCAGGGAGTAGAGCCCTGGGATAATGTTCAACCTACTGTTTTAAGCCCCTCATAATAAATAAAGCCCATCATAATAAATGGTGATCTAGTCTAAAATGGCAATATTGCAAAGTTGAAACATCCTGGAAACCTCCATCAGACATAGGCTAAGGATAGGGGAAAACACTGAATTTAAGAAATATTTTGAAGAAATTTCAGGAGTGATATTGAATTTCACTGAAGGAAAGAACAACAACAACATCAAACAAACAAATGAAAAGAAACCTCTAAAAATTTGTTACCTTAATGTATTTAGATGACCTTAACATATGATTATTTTGAACATAATAAAATAGAATGGCATTATGTTATCTGGTTAAGGATTTCAATATATGATGCCCTGTCAGTAGCGCTTTTTTGTTTGTTTGAGCCAAGAGCCTTGTGTGCATGCTAGGTAAGTATTCTGCCACTGAGTTACAACCCTAGTGCTTCTTGAAAAAAACTGTTTTGAGAAGGGGTTGCTCAAGTGTACCTTGAACTTGCCCTCCTACCTCAGTCTACTGAGTAGCTGGGGTTGCAGACATGGACTTCAGTGCCCAGTATATAACTAGCTTTTAAGGTATAGCTAAAAGCATGAAATGAACGAGATAATTAAAGAAGAGCATCTAGGTTTGTAACCAGGCGTATGCATAATCATCTTCTGACCTCTATCTGGAATACTCTAAAAATTTGGTAGATTGAAAGTAGGTCCTCAGAAATCTATTCCTTCATATCCTTTTAAGTATTCTCAATATTCTCTCTAGAAGTATAAGCAAACATTTTATATATATCTATATCTATCTAGTTAGATAGATATAGATATATATAGATTGATATGATTTCCTATGAGGAGGGAAAATATTGTGGAAGGAGCAGGAGGAAAATCTAATTTGTAATGATACCTACTTTTGTGGAACTTTGAATTAATAAAAATATTTTACATATTTACAAAGCAAACTAAATAAAGTAGCATTTCTAAAAATTGTAAGGCAAAATTAAGTAATGCACCTAGGATGATCAATTTTAGATATCACTTGACAGTATTTACCTGGATAGCTTGCAAAGTTTTATTTCTGGGTGTGTCTGTGAGGTGTTTCTAGAAGAGAGTGGCATGTCAATGGGTGGACTGAGGGGGGACGGTCTATTCTGGGTCTACACAGGCACTATCCAGTTAACTAGGGCCAAGATGAAACAAAAAGTCTGGGGAAGGAGAATTCTTCTCCTTTTCTCTTCTGGAATGGGAACATACAGGTTGTCCTTCCCTTTAAACTCCAGGGCCTACACCAATGGTCCACCCAGACTCTTGAATCTTTGGTTTCATAATGAGAATTACAAAATTGACTTTCCTTGTTCTGAGAATTTCAGACTTGGACTGAGATACTTTACAGTATTCTCTAGTTCACCAGTTCACAAAGGGCTTTTTGTGGGATTTCTCAGTCTCCATAATTGCAATAACCAATTCCCCTATTAAATTCCCTCTCACCAATCTATCTGTGGTGTGTATTATTATGTGTGTATATGTATGTGTATATTATATACACATATATGATATATTTTCTGTTTTGTGCCTTTTTTTTTAAATGCACAAAAATACAATTGAAATTATTATTACCTAAACCAAATTGTGGTGTTTCAATATTAATTTCCTGAAAAAGAAACCAAGACATTGTGAAAAAATGTCCAAATCCAAATCTGTTTTTTGAGTCCTTATTTAAAAGAAAATTACAGCTGGGCACAGGGGCACATGCCTTTAAATTCCAGCTAACCAGGAAGCTGAACCAGAAAGATTGCAAGTTCAAGGTCAGTCTGGGCAACTTAAAAGATCCTATCTCAAAATTCATAGGATTGGGGTTGTAGCACAATGATAGAGTGCCCTTCAACCATTCAATATTCATTATCACTAAGTAAATGAATATATAAATAGGTAAATATAAAAATAAAGAAGATAATTATAAAGCAAATATGAATTATCAACTTTGAAAGGAATTGGTAAAAAAAAAAAAAAGATAAGATTATTTCTTTATCTTTCTCATATATGTTGTACCCTAGGAGAAGAAATCGGTTAGAAGGAGGGGTTTTAAAATACTAAATAGTCCAGCTAATAAGTGAAAAGTAGGTCTTAGAATCAAACCCTCATCTCTTTGCATCTCCTTTTGCTGTCATGAATGTAGGCAGTGGTCATTACTTAGCACTGCATTACAAAAAGAGACGCTTCTTGATATGATGGAGCTTCTTGCTTCCCTGGAAAAATTCAAACTTGAAACTGATTTTATATATATATAAATACACACACACACACACACACACACACACACACACACACACACATATAATCCTAGAAACAGAGAAAACTATTAAATAACACCTTGATTGTCTTGGGGATGCAAGCAGCAAAGTCTAGATTGTGGGAAACAAAAAAAAAAACAACCTAGTTTCATCAACAAATAAATAAGGAAGAAAGAGAGAAAGGATTTTGAATTGGGTGATGGGAAATGAATTGGGATTTAAAATAAACAACTTTTCCATGCACCGAAAAACACTGAAACACCATGATGTGTGTAGGGACTAATTTTACTGGTCTTTATACTTTTATTATGTACTTGAAATTTTCATAATGATAAACTGTTCCAACTTCTCAAGTGATCATGTTTATGGCACATTATAACTGGTGCACCGAAGAGTTGAAATAAAAAAGAAAGAAAGAAAGGTAAGAATCCTAAAATGATGAGCAAGATCTAAAAAGCTTGCTATAGTAAGATTAACATCAGCAGTTGACTTGGGGTGAAGAGACAGTCAGACCATGGTATAATTCCAGGGCTTGCTGGAGGAAGCTCTGAATAGGAAGGGCTCCAGGTTTGCACTCAATCATCTGTAAAACTGGGATCATCGAGATGTTTTGTTATATATTGATCTAATCAACAAGGAACATACTGTAGGTGTGTAAACACATGTACACACACCCACATTGACACATATGGATCGACTGAAGATTGGCAATTAATAATATTTTTAACTGATACTCTATGGTCTTACATATCTACCAAGGGCTATGTTACCTATTTATTTGTAAACCTTCTTATATATCCCCTCACCACCCTTCCCTCATCCTACCATTGATACAGTACCCCCATTTCAATAACTACTTGAGAGACTTGGTGGGCTTAATTAATTGAGATTTGATTGGAGATAAATGAAGACATATAGGAAAGAAAAGAACAGGGACCCTGGAACTTGGGTCCATAGGAAAAATGGGAAGATACAGTTGGAATCCAGAAACTTTTAGAGTGCCGCAAAACCTAAATCCAATCATATTTTAATTTTCTTCTTTTCATAACTCTTCTCAAGTCTCTAAGACAATTTTATGTAATCATTGAGCCCTATCATAAAGGTCAGCCTTATTCACAGAGAACTATCAGCAGAACAGTTGACTAGACTAGTGCACAGGGAGGAGGTGTGGTAGAAAATTCTGCTGGTAGGCACATGTCTCCTCAGCCTCAATCTCTATTTAGAACAGAGAAACTATATACATCGTTTTTCTGAATCCCTCAAACTTATTTCACCTCACTTCCAACCATCACCATCCCCCAAACATACCTTGCCTCACTTTCAAATAGCTCTTTATTTTCTAAAATCAAAAATCATCATAAGATACAGGAAGCCTTGGCTATTAGATATGACTTTCCATATCATGGGTGCAGCTTTTCCCAGACTTATGGATAGCTTTATTCTAATTTGTTTTAATATGATGATAACAGTGTGAAATCTGTTGTGACCATATGCAGGTGTTTATAAATAAGAAATCACAGGTGACTTGGAGAAGACATCCAAGATTATTTCTGAACATTGAAAGTGGCCATACCATGGCAAGGACTCTTTCTTTTCAGTTTCTATGAATCACTGTCCAATGTGGCTCATCGCCAGTTTCTAGGAAAAGCATGAGATCAACCCATTTAATAAAACAGCTGAAGGGCAGAAATATTAATGTGATTTGTCATCTGATAAAAGAGCTTACCTACTCCAATACTCCAGCTTACTTTCTTTTCCCTAATGTTCAGTAAATGTCATCAATTTAGGGTTAAGTCTGTTTAAGTCAATTTTATGCCTGAGCCTCAATTTCCAAATCAGTCAAATACGAATATAATTACTGATCAATCTGATAATGAGTGTGGGATATTTTAAGAATCATTTGAAATAACTATACATTTAACAATATGGCAGAGTTTACTAGAAATGAAAATATAAGAGGCTAATATTGCCAGTTGATTTGCCTTCCCTATGTTTCTGCTCCTTAGAACAGGTCTTACTAAACCCCAATGTGTAATAAATATTTACAGAGCCTCATTGTATATGGAGTCCTGAGTATGGTCTTCCAATTTACCAGTACTGCTTCAGGAAGTATGCCCTTCTTCTACCTAAGCAGATGACAACCTGTACATTGCCTAAGTTTATGCTTTTTCAGGACCCAAGAGTCTTTTAAACACACACTGAATACTGGATGCCTCAATAGAGATGTCTTAAATTACTTTGGAATAATTGAACCATTCAGAGAATGCTGGATTGTTCCACGTGGCATTGAAGCTTATGGTGTAACAGTCACCTCATGTGATGGGGACATCATGTGAACAGGGACAAATGGTTTATAAAACTCAAAAAGGTTAAGGGTTGTCAGAGTCTGAATGTGCCTATTGTGTTTCGGTAATTGCCACTTAGTATTTGATTTAATGAAAGCTTAGGAATAAAGAATGTTTCCATAGACGTGGCTGTTATGCTAATTCTTACTATACCCTTCTCTGTCTTCCCAAATTACATTTAGAAACCTCCATATTCTATTATAGAACAATTCTCACTCTCCCTGCTTTCTGCATACATTCCCTGATCTCTCAGTGGCCTCATTAAAGACAACTACTGTAAATTATAGGGTCTCTGGTTAACTAGCTTGTCCCATTCTGATCTAGAGATGCAAATTCTATTGCATATACTGTGCAAAATAGATGCCTGTCCTCCCTGCATTTAAGGCTGTTCAAAGCTCTTTCTAGAAGGCTGTAGATTGGTGAAATTTGTTAACTCTTTCCACTTATGTGTTTGTTGGAGGGAACCTCTGCGTGTATGTTTTTAAACACCTTGTTATATTCTCTCAAGTTTGAGCTGGAAAAAGGTGCTCATTGCTTCTGTAAAATACCCAGTGGTAATAGTCAAGTTGGGTAGTCTGGAAGGAGCTATTTTCCTCACATTCAGCCCTTCAAGTTATACAAGCCTCTGTAGGTACACTAGTGGGAAATAATCATTAGAGACACCCTATGGGAGCTGAAATTCCAAAGCAGCGGCTAATTAGCATTATTAGAGAATTACCTATTGTTCTCTTGCTAACTGTATCTTTGGACAGAGTCCAAAATTTGAAGATGCAGGATCCAAATTTTATTATCTTATTAATATTTACAGTGACTTTCTGTTCATGCAACAGTTGGACGTTAACTGCTTTCTTCCCAGGTTGTAAAATCACCTCTTCATGTGTTTGTGCCTAAGCAAAAGAAAAAAAAAATGAGAAAGAAAACAAAAGAAAAAAGAGCTTTGACTCTTTTTACCTCGTACCAATTGCCCTGGGGGCTTCTTAACACCAAACTAAATCTACCCTTCATTGTCTTCCTGATGTAACTGAAGCCAACAGCCAGATGTGATGAAAATCTATAAGATAAACTATTCTGGTTTCCAATGAGATGGTGGAAACTACAGAAATTACAAGGGAGATGGGCTCTGCAGACATCAAGTTTTGAAGAACATCAAAGGGTTTTCTCAGAAGATTTTGAGGTCCCTGGCCATTTGAACTCCTATGGAATAACTTTAAATCCTTGAAAAGGCAATTTTGAAGGAGGTTAATAATTAACAGTGTAGTCAACAGCTTTAACTGCAGCAAGTTAAGAATTTAATAAACCAATGTACAGCTAAAGCTGTTGGATCACTCATTAGAAACAGGGACTAACTAAACTGGGGGAAAAAATCCAGAATATCAGTTGGTCAATGTTTTTTGTTTTCCTGTTTGTGTTTGTGATTGCTGTATGTTTTGTTGTTGCTGTTGTTCTTGCTTTGTTGTGTTGACAGTAGGGTCCTAATTCGCTTCCAGAATAACAAAAACAGAGGCCATTTTTTAGTATAACTTGAGGGAAGCTTGGAAAGTTACAAGGCCCTTGTTTAGTCAGCCTTTTGTCCTTGTGACCAAAAGGCCTGACAAGAACAACTTAGAGGAGTAAAAGTTTATTTGGGGCTTACAGTTTCAGAGGTATCAGTCCACAGCCAGCCAGTTACATTGCTTTGTACCTGAGATGAGGCAGTACATCAGGGTTTAAGGGCCCAGTGGAGAAAATCTGCTCAGCTCATGGCCAGGCCAAAAAGCAGAGAGAGAGATAGAGATAGAGATAGAGATAGAGATAGAGAGAGAGAGAGAGAGAGAGAGAGAGAGAGGAAATGTAGCCCCAGGAAAGATGCACCCATCCTGGCGCAACCCCAGTGACCCACCTCTCCTACCCACACCCCACCTCATCAGTCTATTTAAACTAGGATGGACTAAATGGATTACTACTATCACAATCCAATCAGGAATTTTGGGGGGGACCTCTTATATAGCTCTATATACCCCAAATAGCTCTACTGTGGACTTGTCACACGGAATTCTGGAATTCCACTACAGCTACAGAAGGTTTTGAAAGATGAACAAGGGGTCTTGGACTGGGAATGTTTCCTATTTTACATTTTGGCCAACTAACTTATTTCTGATAAAACAGAGAATATCCTAGTTGAAGAAAGCGTGTAGAGCCAATGTTCAAAAAATAAATAATAAAATAAAATAAAAATTTGAAAAAAATGGAGGCCTTGTCTCCATGAGAAGAATCAGACTAAGTTGCAAGCCTCAGTCTCCCATCTTTCCATGTTATGAATCTAACATTCCTTGGGACCCCGTTGATGGGGGCATTAGCGAACATGAATAGGTACTAATGAGGGCAGGAAGAATTTTACTAGTGAACCACCTTAGTATACTAAAGATATATTCTTACAACTCTACTGGTCCCAAAATTCCAATTGCTGTTTGTTATAGACCTTGTTATGATTCTATTATAGAACAATTCTCACTCTCCCTGGTTTCTGCATACATTCCCTGATCTCTCAGTGGCCTCATTAAAGACAACTACTGTAAATTATAAGGTCTCTGGTTAATTAGCTTGTCCCATTCTGATCTAGAGCAACTTTTAGACTTTATTCTTTCATTTCCTTAAATTCTCCTTTTCTCTATGCTCTTTGCTTGTCATAGAGATCTACTCCCAGCCCATTTACAGTCTCTAGCGTTTCCAAGTAATATTTTATAAGGATTGCTAGACATCCATTAGTTGACAAAGAACTAGAATTCACACAGTGGCCCCTTGAATGTCTCTGTGGCTGAGTAACTCAGCCCCCAGATTAGTGATACTGAGGTTTAAACAGAAGGTTGACCATGTCAGAAAATCAAATAAGCTAGACACACTTATTCCTATGACTCATGGAAGAAGAGGTCAAAATAAAGCGTTGGGCCAGGAAATCTAGGATCTGATTCAGTCTTTGATATTGATTTGTGAAACTACTTGAACACAGCACTTCATCTCTCTGAACCTAAGCTTTTTCCTTTGCCACTTGAAGGTTCAATCATTTGCTTTATCTACATCCAAAGGTTCCTTGAGGGTCAAATAAAGAGTATGTGCCTCACAATTTTAAGATATTATATTAATCCAAGAAACAACTTCAGAGATACACTTTCTCAACAGCAATGCTGTCTTCTCTCTTGTGTATTTGTATCAAAATTTCTCTTGTAAGGACACTGACCATTGAGTTAGGGCCCATCTTAATCCAACATGACCTCACCTTCATCTGATTTTGTTATCAAAGAGCCTGTTTCCAAGTATAGACATATTAAAAAACTTTGGAGGGGTGGTATTCGATCCATTATATTCCAATTCACTTTCCCCCTCCCTTTTCTTTAATTTTCTTGACTGTCTTATTTTTACAAAGCAAAAATTTGAATTTCTTGTTAGAAAGTATGTAATTTAGAAATATACCACCTCTTTTAATGTGTTATTGTAAAAGTTAATTGTGGAAGGAGATTGGGATTACAGAGTTTAAGCCTATTTTGAAAGAAGAGAGCAGTTTGTGTGTTGGAGGTTGTGGAAGGAAAGACCTCAGGATTACTGAAAGAGAAGTTCAACCACAGCATTTAGTAATTAGTCTCATGAAATCTGGGATACATTTTCTAGCTGCATAAGAGTATTGGCATAAAGAGACAAAATGGAATTAAATTGTTGTTCAGTCAATGTTGAAATTATGGATGCGGAGGCTAAATCAACTCATCCATAAATGTCTATTTGTCAATATAACAGTGATAATCACATTAATTGATAGAGATAACTACCTCAAATATAATGTTTTTTAGCATATATGTAAAACCAAATTCCTGATTTCTGGGGGAAGTCCAAAGGGAAAGAACAGGTCATAGCCATATGAACTTAACATTCAAACTTCACAACATTTTATAAAGGATTATTAATTGTAAGCATTTAAATTTGAATGCAAAAAAATGCTGAATTTTTCACATTATTCTTTCTTACCTTATTCATCAGGAAGGTCAGAGCTAGATTTAATTGTGCTAAGACCATTTCTTTTCTTTTTTTTTTTTTTTTAAAGAGAGTGTGAGAGACAGAGAGAGAGAGAGAGAGAGAGAGAGAGAGAATTTTTTGATATTTATTTTTTAGTTTCCGGCGGGCACAACATCTTTGTTTGTATGTGGTGCTGAGGATGGAACCCGGGCCGCACGCATGCCAGGCCAGCGCGCTACCACTTGAGCCACATCCCCAGCCCTGTGCTAAGACCATTTCTATCTTAATGATAATATAATAGCCAAGTCTATCATTACACTGGAGTAGTTCACTTCTTTCCATACTTTTTTACCTTCTCTTTTTCAAGTTTCAACTAGTCTGTGACATATGATTCTCTATTTTATTGTAAAACGTGTTATAACATTGGATGTTATTGGCATAACGTATTAGGATGAATTATGTGAAATTGATTATGTTCAACAATTTTTATCTACCACAATGATAATTTCATTAGTTCAAACCAATATGAATAAATGGATAAACTAAATCAAGGAAAAAAAACACTTTTCAGGGCAATTGTCCACAATTTCCATCACATGTCATTTTTGATAGGATTATTTGAGTGTAACATGTGAAAAATGCATTCATCATTGTTATGGTGTGGATTTGTAATGTGTTCCAAAGCCTTGTGTATTTAAAGACCTGGTCCCTAACCCAGAAATGTCCAGAGAAAAAAGGCTTTTAGGAAGTGATGGGACCATGAGGACTCTTAATTCATCAGTGGATTAATTCATTTGATGAAATATTGATTGAACTACAGGGAGGAAGTGGGAACTGCGCAGGTGGGGTGTGGTTGGAGGAAGTAGGTCACTGGGTATGTGCCGCTGTCTCATGTTCCTCTCTCTGTCTCCCTGCTTCCCAGCTTCCACGAGCTTATCAGCTTTCCTCCATCATGCCCTTCCACCGTCATGCTCTGTCTTGCCTCAGGACCAAATCTGACAATGATTTGAGACCTTTGAAACTGTGAGCCAAAAATAGACGTTTCATCCTCTGAGTTATTCTTGTCAGGTATTTTGATTGCAGTGATGAAAAGTTGACTAATGTAGCCATTCATTCATTCATTAAATAAACATCTATTGAACATTTTCTGTGTGCTGAATTCCATAAGATGTGACAACAGAGCATACAAAACAAACATTTACTCACTTGATAAGTTATAAGTGTTATAACTTATAACCAATTGTAATGTGAGTCAAGAGAGCCAAAAAATTAACATTTCAGGGGTATTTACTGAAATCTTAAGATGATTCAAGCAATCAGTACTAGGCACTGACAGTAATGAGCATAGCATAAAAAATCCTTGCCTTCTCATTCTAGAGGTTTAGACTTGCCTTAATCAAATAACTCCAAATTGTTATATAGTGATCAATACTTTGAAGGGAAAAATGCTGTTTGAAAATTAATTATAGTATGAGATATTTGACCTCATTTTTGGAATTTAATAGACTATAGGTTGGGTAAGAGTTAACTAGATTAAGATTCTTGAATGTGTCTTGTGAATAGGGGATTTCTGAACTAGAGAAGAGATTGCTCCAGAAACCTTAAGATGGAGAATGTGGCTGAAGTGAGGGATGGGAGAAGACAATAGAGTATCAGTAAACTCTGGGAAGGGAGGGTCATGAAGCTCACCTTAAAGATCTTGGTCTGTCTCTTAAAATTGTTTAGAAGTCCTTCATGAAGAAGGATTTGTAAATCTGATTAGCATTTAAAAGTGCCTTGGTTCCTTGGCAGTAAGAATGGAATGGAGGGAAGGGAGGGTGGAGTCAGAGTGCAGGCTGGAGACTGTTGTAGGAGGCTCACTGATGTAGGAAGGAGGCAGCCATGGGAACCAGGGCCATATGAGACAGCAAAGAGATTCACAGGACAATACTGAACCAAAGTCAGAGGCATATTATTCAGGAGTTCTGTGTGTAGCACAGGAGATCAAACATCTTGACCCAGAAGAATTTCAAAAGGAAAGTGAGACTTTTTTTTACTGCATCTGCAAATTCCTGTGACAGTTTCATCTTGCATCATCCAATGAGATTTGAAGAAGTCAACATTGGACAAGAATCAACTCTGTATTAATGTTATGTTGTGATTCTGGGCCTCCGTATGCTCATATGAAATATAGGAACACAATGCATTCTCTACTTCACAGGAAGAATGTTTTGATGTTATAATAGAATGTAAAAGAAATTTGACAGAGGCAGGAAAACCACAAAATGTGGATTATTATTAAATTTTTGCATAATTTTTTGATAGCTAATCATTCCAGAATATGGAAGAAAATAGGACTTATATTGCTCTAATGCTCACAGAAAAAGACATTATTATCTCCTTTCCCATCATGTAACTTTAAAGGTTTTTAATTCTGAGCATTTTGTGTAAAGCTTTATACCCTAGGGCCACTAAATAATTACTTGTCAACTGACCTGTTATTAAATGTTACTTTTAATCACCTTGCAAATAGCATTTAAAGTAGGCTGCAGAAGGATGCCTTGAGAACCTAATGGATCCTAAAATGTCTCAGAGTTCCTTGTCTCGCATTTGAATTTGAAAGCTACAGGACCTTAATTTCTTTAGAGAGAAGCTAGTATTCAATGAACTTTTTTTTAACAGTAAAAAATTTTGAAAAAAAAATATATTCCCAGGGAACAATTATTTCTTCACAAAATGGCCTTTCCTTCAAATACCTCTGGTTGGTAAAAATTCATAAGTTTCAGAGGAAAAATGAGTTCTGTAGAATGGAACCTGCATCGCCTTTTTCAAACAAAAGAAAGAACAGGAATAATTTGAGAAAGCACTACAAGAAAAACCCCATTCCAAGGTCAGAACTTCCAGTCTTCATATAGAATATTCAGTATCGTAGTCCGTGGGAAGTGTCCGTTCCACTTAGTGACTGAACCCCACAGCCCCAGCTACCTGCCACTGCAGTGCCTGATGCTGTGTTGATGAGCTGGGGTGAGTCAGATGATGGCGTCTTCCTCCAGGCAGACTTCAACTTTCTCCTCAATGGTACAGCAATGGTGTGTGGCCTTGGGTTAATAGAGTTCCTACACATGGCTTTTGAAATACCAATGATCTAGTAAAATCTGGAACAACTCATCAGCTGTACACCCAGGTCTTTTTCTTAGGTTCAAACTCTGGATAATGTGTAAGCTTCTACTTGACTGTACTTTCTACATTCTGATAGCTTTCAGGTATCATGCACAGATGCCTGCAATTTTCAAATACCTTGCTGTTAGGATCATAGCATTTGGAATTGGACAGAGAGAGACAGAATGCATGGAAGGCAACCTAAAAGCAAGGCAACTTTAAGGTTTTCAAGAGCTATTTCTCATTAGAGAACTGGGGATGTCAAACCTGTGTGTTTGTGGGCAGGACTGAAAGGCAAACTCTCAGCACATCCCTGGAACATTTGAAGCACTCAGTACCTATTGGCTCTTGGTATCAGATTCTCCTAAGGATTGTATTCAGAATACGAAATTTATGTAGAATGGCTTGTATTGAAGCTGTTCCCAAAATGTGATCCTCTTTCATATTGCTTCTTCCAAGACAGTGACAGCTATAAAAATTTTTTTCTTAACCAGTATAGTTATAAAATTTCTTATTCTAATAAATTATTTCCATAGATTTAATGATGATCCATTACCATTCACATATACATACATGCAAATTCAACTCAATATATTTTGTATGTTTTCATGATAATTAAAAAGTACGTAATTTAAAAAGTGCAATGTGCCTCAGCAAAAGTGAGGTGCTAAGCAATTCAGTGAGATCCTATCTCTAAATAAAACACAAAAAAGGGCTGGGGATGAGGCTCAGGGGTTGAGTGCCACTGAGTTCAATCTCTGGTACTCTCCCCCTTCAAAAAAGTGCAATGCCCCGGGATCACAATTAAATAATATCTGTATTCTGGTCTAATAATGTAGAAAGATGGTTAGAGATTTTTGAATGCTGCCTGTCAAAGCAAGCTTTATGATAAAGTAGCCTTCGCAGTATTTTAGGGTCAAAATAATAATAATGCTATAAAATCTAGTCTTATTTTATTTTATTTTTTTATTTTTTTTTTTAATTAATTTTTATTGTAGGTTGTTCAAAACATTACATAGTTTTTGATATATCATAATTCACACTTTGATTCAAGTGGGATATGAACTCCCATTTTTACCCCATATACAGATTGCAGAATCACATCAGTTGCACATTGATTTACATATTGCCATTCTGGAGTCTGTTGTATTCTGCTGCCTTTCCCATCCTCCGCTATCCCCCCTCCCCCCTCCCCTCCCCTCTTCTCTCTCTACCCCCTCTACTGTAATTCATTTCTCCCCCTTATATTTTCCCTCCTTTCCCCTCACTTCCTCTTGTATGTAATTTTGTATACCCCTGAGGGTCTCCTTCCATTTACATGCAGCAGTAGAAATGAGTACATCTTCAGTCTTTCAGGATTATACATGAATATGTATACGCATGCACACATGGACTCAGACACGCACATACACACAGTTTATAATCTATGAGCACATAGAGAGGTTGAATTGCCAGTTTGTATCTAAGATTTTGCAGTTAGGAGGTAAGGTCCAAATTCTACTAGTATTATATATGTGAAATAATATTACCAAATCTTCTTTGCTTGTCTTTGTCCTGGAGTTAATATTAATCATATCCTGTTAACTTAGTATGTTATCCTCAACTGTAAGTCCCAAGAAGACATGGTTGTACTTACACATTGTGTTTTCTAACACTTTTTAAACAAATTGCCATAAGTTTCATGGCCTCCCCAAACACCCGTTCACTATCTCACATTTTCTGTAGGCCAGACATTAGTGTAAGGCTCAACTGGATTCTCTGTTTAAAGTACATATGAGTTTGCTGGGGCTTCCAAAAGACCACCACAGACTGAGAATCTTAAAGCACAGACATTTGTTTTCTCTCATTTTTAAAGTCTTGAAGTCTGAGATCAAGAGGTCAGCAGGTCTGGCTTCTAGTCAGGCCTTGTTCCTTGGTTGGCACGTGACTGTCTTCTCTCTGTCTTCACTCACTTGCCCCTCTGTGCAGGCTCATCCTTGGTGTCTGTTCATGTGTACAAATTTCCTCTTCTGATACAAATGCCACTCAGATTGAATTGAGGAATATACCAAGAGCCTCATTTTTACTTAATCTTCTATTCTAAGTCCTGTCTCACATACAGTCACATTCCGGGGAACCGAGGGTTGGAGCTTTAACATGTATTTTGAGAAGACACAACTGAGCACATAACAGTCTTAAATGACCTAAGTCAAGGTGTTCCTTGGGGTTGTTGTCTCATTGGACACACGGGATCCCCTTCTTGGCTTGTTTTCTGCTGATAGAATTCACTTTGACTTAGACTAATTTGTTAAGTAGAAAAATTACAGGGGCTAGGGTTATGGCTCAGTGGTAGAGCACTTGCCTCGCACATGCAAGGCCCTGGGTTCGATCCTCAGCACCACATATAAAGTAAAGATATTGTGTCCAACTACAACTACAAAAAAATAAATATATAAAAAATAAAAAATATATGTGTAAATAGACCCAAGTCTTTAGAATCATTTTTTTTTCATATCAGAAAGGTGCTAGATTGATTTGTTGAATAACATGAGTCAATATCTGAGATGAGAGTTACATATACATTTCTGACCAAATACTTATATATACCTAAAGAAAAAAGAGGCCATCAATGAACCTTGATATTAGTTTCTAGGTTCACCTATCTATGGAATTCTTGTATCTCTTAGCCAGTCTAGCCAGTGATAACAATAAGGATCTGTACCTTATTCCAATGTCCACCGTCCTTTTCTAACTATTCTATATTAGTAAGTTTCCCTCTTAATTTATATGCTTGATTGATCACAGACATTTACTTATTGCTACTTAAGGAAGTCCTTTCATTATGTGAAGTACTTCATTATGTGACTCTAAGATACTTTTAGATTCAGCAATACTCCTCTTGTATTGAATTGAAGAAAAATGTGGCTTCCTATTTGCGATCCTATCTGGAAGTGGATCTTTCAATAGGCAAAAGCAAAACTACTCTACCAGTCATTGGGATTAGTGATAAACTTTTCCCTATTACAAGGCTTATTATATCCATCTGCTTAATTATTTCCACCTCTCCGTTCTTCCAGAACTGCAGTTCACCAAAATATTCATTACTACTCTTTCCTACACTCTTTCCTTTCACTTTTAGGAAAAAAAAAGAATGATATTTTATTTGGTTATTTATAAATATTTATAAATCCATCTATTCCCTACCTGTACTTTTGTATCAGGGATTGTGACTAGGCCTATCTGTTTTTCTTCACTTTGTGAGTTAGTAGTTTAATCAGCTAATTGGCATTTCATATTTTGAGTACCTAAACCAGTACTCCAAGCACTGAGCAAACAAAACCTAGATTATCATAGATATGAACTTGTCTAAAGCAAAGACAAACATAGCAAAAATGATATAGTGTTATAGCAAACCCTAAAATTGGAGACTTTCCCAAATATAAAACCATTTGACCAAGGGCTTATGCTTACGGTCACAAGTTTATTTGCCAGTTTGGGGATGACAATGAGAGTGGGATCAGAGACACCTTAGGTACATAAATGGTATTTAAGTAAGGAAGAGGCATGTCAGCATTCTTTGTCTTGAGACTAAGGATGCGTGACACCAAAGTCATGTTAACATTCAACACATGAGAAGTGGTGTGCAATTATATGCTTTTAACTAGGTATTTTGGGACCTTGTTTTACCTTTACCTTAACTACACACAAAAAAAATGGGCTTAATTTGTTCACCAAAGTGGATGTCAGTTCTGTTCAGTTTTTGGTTTCCAACATTCCATTTTAAGTATCTTTGCTTTATTATATTTATTTTTGTCTCTTATCAAATGGCAATACAATTTTTATTATAAACAGCAAGTGCCTGGAATGGTCAGCCGGATGCTCTACTTCTGGACAAAAACAAGAAGAGGATGAAGTGGATGATGAACAAAAACATGTGTTTCTGATGAGAAGCAATTAAAGGGGCAAATGATGACAAGTATCCCACTTCAGACAGACAGACACACACGCGCGCGCGCGCACACACACACACACACAAACACACACAGAGTGACAGAAGGAGGGGGATTAAGAAAGAGAGAGATTCCCCAGACAGACAGACTTCACAGAGCTGCTCCATTTTCTTCCTTTCAAGTGCCTAAAGATGCTAGGATTCCTGACATGCCCAACTGACTTTTCTCCCAAATTAATCCCATTATTCTGAAAACATCCAATCCTAAAATAACAATGATGTCAAGTAGTAGTGTATCTTAGCCCCAGGGACAAGGAGTCCAGCACAAGCACAGAAGCTTGTTAGAATGATGTCCATACGGACAAGATGGCGCCCGAAGACAGTGTCTGAAGGGATGCTAGCAGCTGGCTTCAACCCTTCCATCATTTGACATTTCCACATGAGCTCTGGAAATCACACAGAAAAATTCATCTGTGCTGGTATGTAGGCATTCTGTTGCTGTAACAGTTACTGGAACTGTACTGCTAAAGTCCAATGTCTCCACATTCCTTAGTATCCCACTCACAACCTAATTTAAGATTTCCTCTTTAGAATTATTCACGTCCAAATATCTGCATGATATTCTATTGATTAGTCTTCCTAAGCAATCTGCAATCCTCTTTTAGCTTATTTTAGGTAGAAAATCATGATACTTTCACTGACTGTACCTGGAGAAGTTTTATGACTTATGATGCCAATAGTAACAATGAAAAAACAGTAAATATTAAGCTAAGAATAGGGAGTCAGGGAGCCTGAGTCTAAATTCCAACTTACGGTTTACCAAATATAACTTAGCCAAGCCATTTGCCTTTTAAGTTTCAGCATCCTCAACTGTAAGAAGGGATAAATATAATATCTCAATAAGAGAGATCTTCTTGGAAATTAAAAAGAGCACATAAGGCACTTGGTACATAGCAAATAGTCAGAAAATTTTAATGCCATTAGAAAATATTTAATTAAATTATTCCTGATAAACATAGTGAAATACTGTGTGGATCTGAATGAATTTTTTTATCTAATTCATCACCAACAAATTAAAACCATAAACAAGTAAAAACTAGGCTAAACTTTTCTATGTCTTTTGAATTATATATTATTTTATAATTAAAGCATAGTTGAAGATTAATTATATCCCTGATTTTTAACTCTAGTTTTCTTTTTTTTTCTTCTTCTTTTTTGTTAATGTTGATGGCTCAACAAAACATTTTCAGCACCCAGAGTAGAAAGGATAAAATGGTTCATTACTCTACAGAAAAAAAAGAAATAGTAAGAAACTTCTTTATAAACAATCAAAATTTGTTTGATTTTAAAGAAATAATTGACTAGGAAGAAATTTTTGAGGTTGATAAAGTAAAAAAAAACTCTGAATTATCGTTAGTACCCTGTGTATGCTCCAGTGGATGCAAATTCCTGTCTCAAGTGTCTCTGTGTGCTTTAGCCTTCTGGTTTAGCAAATGATTCTACTTTCCATTATTTACAAGACATATAAATATCTTAAACCTATTTAGAAATATCATCACTCTGAGGATTTTTCAAAGTAATATAGTTTACAGTAGTACAGAAGCAAAGTCATTTTAAAGCCACCAATTCTACTACAGTATAGATACCAACATTATACCGAATACATCCATTAAACAAAACCCCTGCTTTTAAGTCAGCCTGCTCATACTTGTGGCTTTTCTGCATATGTGAATGTACTTGAGCTCCCTGCCATATTTGCCTTGAGTTGGTGAACACAGATGCCATAATGTGGGCTGAAAACACTGTGTTCTGAAAATACATATATACTTACATCCTGAATTCCTAACTGCCCCTTCCCACCATGTGTTTTATTTCTCAATTGAAATGTTCACATAAAAGGAAAGATAACTATGTGACTCCTTTACTGGCTGCAGGTAAAGAATGTGTGAGTTCATAAAGCTATTGCACACCTCTGTTGGGCTTTGAATTTCTTGTAGTAAACATGCACAGTTCAGACAGGAGGAGCTAATGAGTCTCCTTGTTAACATCAGTTTCAGCCAAAAGAATGGACAGGAAAATGGGATGGCTCACTTTTTATTTGTTCCAGTCATGATACTGCAGCTGGATCCCAGAAAGTTCTTTGAAAATGAGCTTCTCTTTGGAAACAAGTGAGCTGACTCCCTTCTTGCACCCATCCACCCATTGTCTCCCTAAACCAAATTGGTTCACATAAGAACATAAGAATGCCTTTTCTGAAGACAGAATAAATACAAACATCCCTCATAGCTCAAGAATTTTCTTGGACCAGCTCTTAAGTTTAATACAGAGCATGCAGGAATCATCCATTCTTAAGGACATCTGCCAGTTGGAAACTAAATGCTCATAGCCATTCACCTTTAGAGAAATTAGAATAAGACATTTACCACCCATTTTCAGTTGGTACCAACCATATGCTTTGAGGAGTATTTCAGTTATCTATTGCTGTGTAACAAATTACTCCTCAATTGAGTGACATAAAACAATGGTTGTTTTATTTGTTTATGATCCAAGGACCAGAGTGTGGGCAGAGCTCAGCCATGTGGATCATCTTCTTTACCTAGTGTCAGCCATGCCATGGGACTGGGTGGAAGGTTCAAATGGCTTTATCTGTACACCTTGTAGATGGTGCTGGTAACTGGTCAGCAGTACAGTCTGGCCTTGTGTTCTGTACACAGCCCTCTCCACAGCTCCTTGGGATTCTTCAAAGCATGATGGCTGAGTTTTAAAAAGAAATATTCCATAAAGTATGAAAGTCCACAATAAAGAACAAGAGAGCCTATAGCATCATAACATAAATATACTCAAAGAAGAAATATTATTTGTCTTATCTATCTTCAAGGGGCTTGCCTTAATGAAAGAAAGATGCATTCAAAAATATGATATAAATGTCCATATGCATGCCTTTTCCCTCAGAAAGATTTTGAGGATGGGCTCATGTGCATTGACTTAGAATGCTGCCACTTCTTTTTAATACCAAGATGGTAAACAGTAGAGCTAAAAAATGCGGGTGGGGTGGGAAATTGTCTAGTCAAGTATATGGCATGATGCCTAAAAAGAGGAAAAAAACCTCTTTGATCATGTCTGGCAATTTGGTTCCTGTACACCTGAGTCTAGGTGCAATCAGATAAGCCTATTTTGCTTAGTACAGGTTTGACAAGCCAAGATGCTGGTAGAGATTCCTAGTGTTGATTGTACTATTAAATCCAAGTACCATGACTAAACCTAGCAGAATCTAAGACATACTTTAAAAGTTCCCAGTTCCCTTTCCTCCTCCCCTCCAAAAATATATGCATTTCATCTGTCTTATTTTTAAATACCAAAGGTATCCCTGGAAGGTTATAAAGTCCCTTTTATTATTCCTCCTTAAGGAGCGGGAAAGTACATTGGTGTTAAGTGATTTGCCGAATTCGACACTTAGAGAAGGAATTTAGTTGAGGCTCTCATCTTCTAACTCCTTACAAAGAGATCCTTGGCCTACCCCGATGGCTGACATATACACACCAGAGTAATTATGTGCAATTAAATAAATTCCCAAGAGAACAAAACCTTACCTTTAATTAATTGGTGATGTCAAGTTCAAGATATTTTAATGATGTTAATTATTAACCATATAGTAATATTTTATATGTCAAGGGTTAGAGGCTCTCGGTCTTAATAATAATTATAGTAAGATCACTGAGGATAGAAATACTAAGTTTAGAAAATAATGTCTCTTCATCCATTTTGTGCCTTATCTTTCTACAATAATCAGCCTCAGTGTGAGGAGAGGAATTCAAGGAAATGAATGTAGATACTGGTTAAGTTGGGAACCCCCACCCCATTGGAAGGATTCTTATCCTCAGTGAACTGTCAAGTGGCCATGTGACAGTTATCTTTACCCTTAACAGATCTTCTGCTATTTCAAAAAAAGCCAGGAACCCAGACTTTTTCATGGACTCTTCACAGTCTTTAAATATCCACAGTAATTGAGACTAAAAACAATAAGTGGAACAGTACTGTGAAGGTAAGACCACAAAAACAAAAACAAAATAAAGAAAGAAACAGAAAATGGCAAAAATAAACAGCACATATGCATTTGCAACCGCATATCAAGTACCATGCATGAGGTTTTAGTTTGAGCTTCCTAATGGCTCTTACTTATTTTATGTAATCTAAGAAGATATTACAAACATTTTCCTTGTTTTCTTTTATTGCTTCCTAAGCTCCAAGGCAAAACACTTACAGATACATAATATGTAAACACGAATGTAGAACATCCATATCCGTATATATATCCAAATACTATGTGTGGTTTCTATGGTGTTGTAGATTTCACAGTATGGTAAATTTCAAAAGTAACCACATTTTTTTTTCCTATCCTCATATACACATACACACTCATTTTCTTCTTCCATCAAAAAGTGAAGTCTTTGTTTTTGCCATTGAATCTGGATTTGACCTTATGGACTTGTTTGAATATTTCAATGTTGGCAAATACAACAGAAGCAGGTTCTTGAAAAGCACTTGAGCAAGGACTTAACCTCTGTTGCTCTTCTATGAAACTCTCCTGCCCTCATGTGAATGAGTCCAGGTTGTTCCATTGGAATATCCAGATCTTCCAGGTGACCTAGTGTGCCTCAGCCAGCTTAAACCCAGAGGAATGCCAGCTAAATGAAACCAGTCCAGGAGAGCCACCTGGCTGACTACAGAATCATGAGAAATGAGTATTGTTCAGTTACTTATGATTCACATAACCTAAAGGGAAGAGAGTAGGCTTTAGTGACAGTTTTTAATTCCACAGTTGTATAATATTGAGCAAGTTACATGAATCTCCCTGCATTCCAGATTTCCAATTAAGATTCTAGATAACATATATGAGTTATATGGCATATAGATTGATTGTCTATATTTATCTATTCATCACCTTATCTATCCATTTAGTCATTCATTCATCTATTCCTCCATCCACCATCCATTTAGCTATATATGCATCTGTGTATATCTATCTATTTATCTATCTATCTAACCATCCATCAATCCATCCATCCATTCACCCATCCATCAACCTGAAACTTCACATAGTTCTTGGTGTTCAATAACATAGGAGGCATTCAATACATATCAGTGACCTTTCTCCACTCTACTTTTAAAGTGTTCTCTATATATTATCATAATGTTGATAATGTATCAACAGTGGTTTCTGCTCTCAAGGTCTTTTCACAGATATTTTAATTTAGTTTTTGCAACAACCTTTCTTATTGTATAAAGGACCCATTAAGTGAATTGAGAAGCATAACAACTGAAACTCACAGAGTTGTAGCAACTGTTTTTAGGCTACAAAAAAAGTTAATGATGCTGGAAGCATATGAAGTCAAGTGCACTGCTTGCACTCCTTGAAGAGTAGTATTTTTTTCTCTATCTCCCGTGTCAAATAATGACATCATTTTTCAAGAAAAGTTATCCAGTGTGTAGACCTTCAACAAAAATATTATAATATTTTTGAAATAGTTTTAAATGTCAGTTTTTGTATCTGAGTCTGCCAAAGGGTGTGTTTTAACAGATGTTTTCATATGCATACAAGGAATAAGACTGTGAAAGGCAAAGTGGAGATCTAAGGATTTGATGCTAATCAAAATCATAATACCTGTGGAAATGTATTTAGCAACACGTTTTCTCCATCTTTGAGTTGTATTGATGATTAAATTGGGTAAAGATATAGCAAATATCTTCAAGAGAGAGGGGAAAAAAGTTCAGGCTTAGAAAAATAGATATTCCTTTGTTTCCATTTTAAAACTACCATAGTTATACATCAAAGCTGTGGCTATTCTCATCCTTGATCCTTTAAGGGGTTTGACACCCCCTTCCAAATGCTGTTTTCATTTTGTCTTTCACCTGCCATTCCCTCTTCCTTGCAACCTCAATATTTTAGATATGACCTTTTATTTTTTTGTTTTTCTTTTTCTTTCCTGAGCTTCTTTTGTACAACTCTCAAAATATAAAAAAAAAAGTTCAATTTATTTTGAAAAGTCTTCTTTTCCTCTTCCTTACTATCACCCAGAACCAATCCAGGACAGATGTACAAATAAAACTAGTGTGTTTCACTCTATACAGAAGTCCAAGGCCAGCCTCACCCACAACTCTGCTCACCTGCTTAAGTGATGCTTAAGATGTTATCTTTGGATCTGTGATTCTTTCTCTGGATTTTCTGAAACCAAGAATTGGTTCTTTAAAATGATTTACTGTGTAAAAGTCTGGTATTGTAGTTTATGTTTTATTTTTTTTTTTTTTCAACAAAAGGGTTGGTACAGTACCTCCTCTCCTGTGTTCATCATCCTTCTCAAGTGCATGTGAGAGTTTCACTATCATCCACATCTGGTGTTTGAGACCTAAAATTTGAACTATAAACTTGCTTAAAAAAATACATGTACTCCACAACACAGCTGTCTGTAGGTTTCTTTTGATCCCACTGTAAAAGAAGCTACATGTCATTTTCTTGATTTGAGGCTTTTCAGCATGAGGGAGCTAAGGGATTCTGGACTTCTCCCCATCCTGCTTTTCATCTTTCATCTGCTCCTTGGGGTACAGCATGTGTGAGGATTGTGGGCAGAGGGACATTCCTTCATGCATTGAAGATTGTGCTGCATTTCAGTGGGAAAACAATAGCAACAAACTGAAGTGTCCAGTTGTTCCTTGGGTAGTCTTTCCTGAAGACACTCAGTATTGAGCCTGTTTATATTTTGCCTTTCCTTTTGGGTTGTGCTCTGGACAAGGAAGAGAAGCACTGTGTGAATTTATGTGATCAAATTACTTTTAGCCCCTTTTCGTAACAGATGTAGCTCCTACATTTCTGAACTCATCAACCAGTGCCATGGATAAATCTATAAAATTCTTTTAACTATTTCATTAAATTGCTATCAAATATTCTGCTGTTTTTCTTTGTTCATGCAGGGCAGAGGAAAAGAAATAAAGTTAGAACCATCAAAATTCATATGGAGGAGATTAAGATTATGAAAGTCAAATCCCACCATCCTAGTATAGCGACAGGAACAGAAAAATGCCAATAATGTTCACATTTTATTCAAAAGATAATTCTGTTTTCTTCACATGCGTTTTCCCCAGAGAAGCCAAAAGGCAGAGAAACAGGCGTCCACTCTCAAAACTGCTCCTAGATACTTTTTATAAGGCAAATATGTGGATTCATTTCTTGTAAAAATTTTTTCACTTTAAAAGAAAATTAAATCATGACAGACCACACACATTTCAGCAGTTAGATAAATTACAAAACAGATTTTATGAATTAATAGGCACTAGATATTTTGTGTTGGAATTCTTATTTCAGTAAGTGGAATAAATGTTTTAAGTAAATGCAATTTTTTTTTATATTTTAGAAGTTGATTTGAGATACTTTGGTTACCCAGGGTTGAAAAAATCTTTTAAGTCTTAACTGACTGGAGGGGAAAGAATCCAACTAGACCTTATACATAAAAAGTACATTGTTCGTATTTCAAAAATTGGTGCAAAAATGGAAAACATAAGTTGTGCTATGTTGTTTTTGGTTCTGGAAATAAAATTCAAAGCCTCAGGTGAGCAAGGCAAGAGCAGTACCACTGGGCTACATCCCCAATCAAATATGTGATTCAGTTCAGCTTTTTTTTTCTTCCACCAATTATTTTTTCTAAATTCCCATTTCATTTGCATATTACAACCAAAAGGTCTTGATTCATATTTTCAATAAAATGATAAATTTAAGAATAATAAACTAAAAGATTTACTAGAACCTATGACATCTTGAATTTGCAATTCTAAATGGCAATACTGGCATTGTCTAAAGTTTCCAATTGCAGCATGATTTCAAATGTGATTATCACTGCTTCTGTTTTCTCTCCCCACCGAAAGTTTAACATTGCATTTCTTATGGTTGAGTTGTCTCAAACTTGAAAAACCTCCCAACAGAGTCATATGTTTGAATTTGAAAAGTTGAAAACATAAATTATTGGTCATTCTGGCATGGAGGATATAGCAAAGCAAAAGACAGGAACAAGAAGCATGTATATTCGCCTGTAGGTAGCCAGCAAAATTTTGAACCAAGTGGAAAGAGAGGTCTGTATTGAGGATGATAATCCATCAAAAATAATGGAATGGCCAATAAAACCTCATTATATCATAATAAGTAATGAGGAGGAGGTAACTTGAATTAGCTGTGAATGAATTATTTATATTCTGTAAATGTAGTAGTGCTGCTTGCTGCCCACTTAGTTACCCTTGGAGATTTTACTAAAGCAGACAAGGGAGTAGCGGTACATGGATAGCTAAAAATAATCTATAACGAGAACCCTGAAACACATGGTTTGATAGTCTTAAGCAGGTGCATGGATGTGAGAAAAGATTTTTCCATAATGAAAATTAAATATCTGTCTACTCAAGACAAAAAAAGTCTGGTTGTCTTTGGGCCATGGCAACAGGTAATGCACAGAATTCACATTTTACAGATTTTAAATTTAAATCCACAGTGACAACTTCACATAGTTAATGACACTTCCAAATGCCCACTGCTCAGTGACAGCCAGACACATGTGAAATCAACCCACTGGCAAAAGACAACTCCAGGAATTATATTCTTCCTGCTGAGAGATCATGAATGCTCCAATTCTTGTTCCTCTACATCAGTGCCTTGTTTTATTAAAAAAAAAAAAACCTACTATATATAAACACAAATTTCCCTTAGATATCAAGTAATATTTCATATTTTAACTTCAGGTATTGAACGCTAGGATCTTTCTTTGTCTACAAGTACATTTCTCTCTATTAATTTTGTTTATTTGTTAATTATTATTAGAAAACCCACCTTTTAAAGTATTAAATAGGGAAATTGTCTCACTCAAGAAGCATATATTTGGTGTTAAGAAGATAAAAGATAATCCATGCCTTCAAAAATTTGGACATCCACGCTGAAAATCAGCATCGCAAATATGATAGTGATAAACTTGGCATCATGGTAGTACACTGGAGGGCCATGTAACTAATATTTAAGATGAGGAAACCAAACAGGGCTTACTTCTCAGCTCACTCTGAAAAGATAAGTAGCAATAATAGTAAAAACAATAATAATAACAGTGAGTAGGGAGATGGCCATTTATGGCTGAGTCACTAAGCCCAATATGTATTCAAAGAATTACACTCAAGGAATAATCCTCAAATAATCCAGATTTTTTGAGGTCTGTTGTCATCTGAAGAAACTTAACATTTTGAAAATGAGCAGATGTTGATATGCTCTAAGAAGGATCTTTTCAAATGTTCTCTTCATCACCCTGGTAATCCAGTGAAGAAAACACAGGAGATAAAGAGAGCAAGTGTCTGCTGCAGAAAGACCAATGAAGCATGAATAGAAGCTGAAATTAGTTGATGAGATGAATTAAAATGATGCCAAATTACCTGTTCATAATTCAAGACACAAAGGATGTCTTAGTCTGCTTTCTGTTGCTGTAATGGAATACCTGACTATGTATAATTTACAAAGAAAAAAAACATTTATTCTAGCTCCCAGGTCTGTAATCAAATCATGGCACTGGTGTTGTTTGGCTCTGGGTAAGAGCCTTTGGTAGTAAGGGGAAACCAGAATGTGCAGAGGGGAAGGAAGAGGGCTGAACTCCCACAATAAACAAGTCGTTCCTGGAATAAGAACATTTATCCATTTATGAGGGCAAAACCCTCAGGATCCCAAACACCTTTTAAAGGCCCAATACTCCTCAATGCTATTAAATTGAAACATAAACTTGTACATAGTTTTGATGGAGACAACTTATTTTACAACCATAATAAAGGACTATTAGATATGAAGGAAATGCTGGGAAAGTAGTCATCACTAAGAAGGCAGATGATGTTGCTGTAACTGAGATTTGATGATATGAGCCATTAATAGATCTTACTATGTAAATATTAAAAACAGAAATCAACATTCAGCCCATTTATATTTCTAAATATGCATCATAGAGTTAATATAATTTTATTTGTAGTATTCATTTGAAGGTCATTCAACAAATTGCATTACTCGGTCCTTAGGAGAAGGGATATTTTCTTTTAAAACTAAATTTGAAGGTAATAGTCAGACAATGGAGTCTAACTAACTGAGAGCTTGGAGGAACTACAGAAAATATCTGATGAATTAGCAATTATGGTAATGGTAAGCATTCTTGTTATAAATGCAGGACCACTGGACCTGATTTGGAGCAGATATTTGCAATGTTCCAAAGCCTACTTTGTCTTTGAAATACTGGAGCCATCTTTGGAATCTTCTTGTTCTATGTATCCTATGAAGTGCTTCTCCCTTCCCTGTGCAGAGGTCTTTTAGTAAATGATCATACAATTGGGCTTTTTTTCCCATTATGAAGCAGACCAGCTAGAGGTCACACTAAATTAAAGTTTGCTTAGCATCAAGGACAAGAGCTCAGGCTGTGTAAATACAGAAAAATGCAGGTGTCTACACAGAAGGGGATTAGTTTACTTCTCATTCAGCAAATGTGAACAATGTTTCTCATCATGTTTTCTTCAGGGGGAAATATCACATTTTGTAGGTTCTATGATAGTATTGACAGTTTATTTATCTTTTTTATTGCATGTGCCTTCACTTACATAAGTAAATAAAAAGAATTATGTGTATGTAGATATTGGGAAGTTTGCATACATAATTTTATTATTTTAAACAACCTATGCTTTCTATCAATAAAGCAATATGCAGCTAAGTGAATAAGCAAGTCCATCATTGTTAGTTATAGAACTTAGTATGGAGAAGGGAAAAAGCCTTTTACTTAGTTAAGGATAATTTTAAAAAGTAATCATTTTGCCTCAATATTAACAATTTAAAATTATGCCTTAAGGTATTTGGGGAACAAGAATTATTTATTATATTTATGTAGGCATATAAATATTTGGTTAATACATTTAAAACATGTGTATATATATATATATATATATATATATATATATATATATATATATTAAATATGCACACAGATACAGGAATACATGAACACTTGTATATTTTACATGTATATATGTACATACATGTATATTTTAAGTATATGTATATTTTAAATGTATGAATTGTCACTGGGATTGCAGGCATTGATTTGGACATAAGATTTGGCTTCGATAAGTAAGAGAAACATGGTGCTTCTTAATCTCATGAGAGAAAGTTCTTATGATAGAGCAAGAGAATGAAAAACAGATTTCTCTCCAAAATTCAGAGAACGTAAACTATAAATTTTCATACTTTCACCAGTCTATATTTATGCAAACTATAACAGAGTTGCCAACAGTATAATCACATTATTGAAATGAAAATAGAGAACAGTTTATTTTATCTATAATTAGAAGTTCACTACCACGAGGGAAAGTCTCAGATGAGGAGATGGTCTACGTGTGCCACAGTTCTTTTCTCATATTGTTTGGCTTGTTTTAGAAGTGAGTTTTAGCACAAGGAGTGGTGGCACATGCCTGTAATTCCAGCTGCTCAGCATGCTGAGGCAAGAGAATCACAGGTTCAAGACCAGCCTCAGCAAGTTAGTGAGGACCTATACAACTAAGTGAGACCCTGTCTCAAAGTAAAAACATAAAAAGGGACATAGCTCAGTGGTAAGGTGCCCCTAGGTTCAACCCATGAGGTGTGTGTGTGTGTGTGTGTGTGTGTGTGTGTGTGTACATTTATATAGCAAATTTCAAACTTCAAAGTTCTTTATTGTGTACCATTCATTTTATCCATGTCCATCCCAAACCAATGTCAGTGCTTGGCACCAATTTTTCAGTACATCTTGTTTGCATGAATGAATGGATGCGTGGATGGAGAAAAGAGGGAGTGAGCATGATTTAATAGGAAGGCTGCTACTTATTCTTCCATCTCATCAACTTTGGTGGGAAGTGATTAGTCAGGAAACTCAAAGAAAAAGAGTACCTGTATGTAACAGAAGGGCAAAATCAATCACAATAACATTTGGGTTTCTGTAAAATCAATTTGGTGCAAATCATTTGATTCCCAGCCTGCATTTCCTTCGAATTGCTAAGTACCACCCACTCTACTGATTTAGAACTGTTTCCTATACATGAGATCGGCATATGCAAATTAAAATATCAATGACTAAAGTGACATATGGCTTAATCTTTGCTTTAAATGAAATCTTATCAGGCGTGAAAATCTTTAACTGGAGATAGAATGCATCCTGACAGCATGAACTTTATTTTTTTTTCTTTTTCTAACAGCAGTTATTGGTTTATCATTAGTTTAATCAGAGACAGACTAAGATGTGTTTGTTTTGCACCCTCATTGCAGCTGACCTGCTAAAACTAGAAGAGCATATTGGAAACATAATACGCAGTGACATTCTGAGACTGAGACCTAATGCTGTCCACCTGTTACCCAGTAAGTGCATACAGGCAGCTCCTCAAGCTGTTTGAAAAGCCCTCTCAGGTACAAGAAGATAAAAGGGGCTCTTCAAATATGCATATGCTAGAAATCCATTCTTCTTCTCTCCAGAAGAGCCCATCTTTTGACCTTTTCCTAGCACTTCTTTTACAGTGGAGACCCCTCTTTACTCAATCCCATTTATCCATGCTCTCAAAAGTATTGCTGCAAGAGGGGTAAAAGTGAATATCACTTTCACTTTTCCACTTTCTCAATATGGAAAAGACACACATCTTGTATGTTTACTATTTATAATAGTTGAGTCACCAAGGATAAGGGAATAAAAATGATTTCTTTAAATAGTTATTATACAGCCCTTTACTTGAATGTATTTTTCACTCTGATTCTCTGACATGTCATTTTGGGTCTTAGTTTCACAATTAAGCATAAAAGATACTATTATGAGCATTACAATTAGTGCTGTGGCATTGTTAATTATGGATAGTAATATTTATTAATGATATTATCAATATACCCTCTTATGCAGGAGAAGAACATTGTTCTATGCCCAACCAAACATACATAGTTGAATTAGTCATCATGGGGCCTATTCATTTCTGGTTATGAAATAGCCATCTTTGTTCTAGAAACAGTAGAAGCTCATTATAACTTATGTAATTCTTAGGTTAAGGAAGGGTGGGGAATGAAGAATACCCTCACGTGTGCAAAAGGCCACAACCAATTTTGATAACATTTCTCCCTTTGCTATGTATGTATTTTTTCACAGTCTCATGCTACCTTTGATATTTGGTTGAGCTGGTGGTTCATTTGCAAAATGAAAGGAGAGCAAATAAAATAGTCTATATGCAAATCTTTATTTTCCAAGATAAAAATAAAATATGTTGTGGTTGAGATTTGGAATGTCCCACAAAGGCTCAAGTGTTGAAGATTTGTTGCTGATGCAGTAATGTTCAGAGGAGGGACTTTTCACCCATGATTGGATCATGAGTTCTCTAACCTCATCATTGGATTTATCCACTGATGAATGAATAATTTGATAATGTTAGAGACAGATGGTGAGAACTTTAGGAGATGGGGACATTTGAAGGAAGTACTTCACTGGAGGTGTGCCCTGGAAGAGGATTTCTTGTGCATCCACTTCTTTCTCATTCTTTCCTTCCTGGCAGCAAAGAGGTAACTGGATTTGCTCAGCAGTACCCTTCCATGATGATGTTGTCTTCACCTCAGGCCCAAAGCTATGCAGCCAGCTGTCATGGACTAAAAGCTTTGAAACTGAACCAAAGTAGATCCTTCTTCCTTTGAATTGTTTTTTGATCTGTGCAACAGAAAAGCTGACAAATACATCATTGTATTTATTTTGTAAAATTAAGAAAAAATAGAAAATTTAAACATTTTTATAATTTTGTAAGTCAGAGACATTATAAAAATTTGATTGTCTCCTTTTGAAATTTTTAAAAGGTAAATTTCTTAGCAAATATGAAACTGCATTTTAAAGCAATTTTTATTTTACATTTTCTGTTAATACTTTATTTCTTTTCAAGAAATATTTTTTAATTCCTTTGTTATTTGATGCATATTTTTCATATGAATGTGTAAAATTTACCTTAATCTCAATCTTCTTAAACTTTTAGATATTTTTATCATTATAAAATGTTGAATCAAATATTCTGGGTTAGCTTTCTCTTACTGAAAAAAAAAAAAAAACCCTCAGAAAATCAGCTTAGAAAGAGGGGAAGTTTGTTTTGGTTCGTAGTTTTGGAGGTATCAGTTCACATCTGGCCCTGTTACTTTGGGCAGTGCATCCTTATAGGGATCAGACCATGGAATAAAATGTTCACCTCATGTTTTCTGGGAAGCAAAGAATGAGAGAGAAGAAGTGATTGTCATTCAATATGCCCTTCAAGACCACACCCCCAATGACAGAGAAACCTCCTACTAGGCTCTAGTTCTTAAAGGTTCCACTACCTCCCAGCAGAACTCTGAGCTGGGAATCAAGCCTTTAACAAATGAGATCTTGGGGGAGACACTTATCCAAGTCATAACATTCTGTGTGTATCTGCTTTGCATAGTTTTCTTAAAAACTTTCCTGTTGGAACCTTTTACCTCCTTTGGGACCACGGCCATTATTGGGTGTTGGCTGAGGTGGCTTCATAGGTTCTTCCAGAGCATTTCCTGGCTGGATTGGTGTGCATGGGCTTTTTTGACTTTAGCCCTGCCTAATGGTTTAATCTGAAATCTGCCTAGGTCCTTAGTGATAGTGATGTAACTGCCCCTTATTGGTTCTCGCTGCTATCTCTTCTTACCCCCTCCTATCACTGTATAACCTTGTCCCTGACACAATAAAGTTGAGATTGCTGCACCTTCATAGTTGACTCAACTCCTGACTTGGTGTGATTCTTGATCAGGCTGGGTGGCGTGGTGGGCCTGGTAGCGACATTCACCCTCTCACTCAGATAAGGGAAGCACCAGCTGGTCTCCTGCATTCCCCAAACTTTTGTTGGAGGACGGTTCCAACACTTTCCTACAAGGAAAAGATTTTATTAAAAGTTTGAAATTTTCAGTTTATGTTGGCATATACTGATAATGTTTTTTTTCAGGAGAGTTTTATCAACTTATGTCCATTTCAGTATTTCATAAAAATGGTTCTTTTAATAGCCCCAGATAACAGTGAGTATCATTATCAGTTTGTAGGCAAAATATCATACTCAGGTTAGTTTACATTTATTTGATTACATACAAGTTTGAAGATATCGGCATGCAGTTTTAGTCATTTTATTCTCCTGTTACTTGTTAGTTCACATCCTTTTTTATAGGCATTCATTGATATTCTCTACTGATGAAACTAGACTGTATGGTTTAAAATATCTAAATGTTAATAATATAAAACAATACCATACAAATATACATTATAGTTGCTGGAAATTTATCTTTGAGGTTCTGTTGAATGATTATTTCTAAACTTTCCTTATTTAAAAAATATGCTTCAAAATTAAGTGATTATTTTTCAACAAGTGTTCCTCAGTTTATTGACCCTTTCCACTGCCAGTACATCTATAAACAATTTTAAAAATTGACCAAGGGTGTTTAAAATTATATAAATGCAAAGCCATTTTTTTTTAAAAAAAGGGGGATAATGTGATTTGATGTTATAGACTAGTGGACATCTAAAAATTAATAGGATTTCTTAACCTAGGTTATGTTCATTTCCAAGTTCATGAAGGGTTGGAAGCGTAATGTCAACACAATTACCATGTCTTAGGATTTCTTGATTGACAGTCCATTAAGATTTGAATACATCCAGTTAAACTGTCACCTTTGAGTCAGACAGGGGGGCACACATCTGTAATCTCAGAAGCTGAAGAGGCTGAGGCAGGAGGATCATGAATTCAAAACCAGCATCAGCAAGGGCCAGGTGCTAAGCAACTAATTGAGATCCTGTCTTAAATAAAATAAAAAAAAATAGGACTGGGGTTCAGTGTTTGAGTGCCCCTCAATTTCTTGGTACCCTCCCAAACACAAACAAACAAAAAAACCAAGAAAACAACCCCAAAACTGTCACCTTTGAGAGTTCCTCTTCTGCTCAAGGTAGTTGTGCTTCCTCCAGTTAAGTCTTCAAAGAAAGATGCTAAATTTCTTTGATGATTTGAGTCTCTCCACTCCTTATCAGTGATAAAATGAACCGAAGAAGAGTTCTGTATCTAGGACAGGCAAGATTAATTTGTTCAGTTTCTAAAGGAATGGTTATGTAATGAACAAACACATAGATAAATAAGCCTTAATATAATTATTTCAGGCAGATGCACTATATTGTTTCTCTTAGGAAGAGTTTCATCAAATTATGTTTGGCAATCTAACCCTTTAACTCACTAAAAAATAAGCTATGCAATTTAATGAATTGTAGCTATATTACTGATAAATAGAAAGATTCATTCCACTCTTATTTGATTTGAACCAAACCTATTGTGATGATTTATTATAGCAGCCTCAGGACACTAACACAAAGTAGTTCTAATCATCTTTCAAGAGTTGTATCATATAATATGTTAAGTGCCTCAGAAAAAAATAAAATATTTTACATGATTTTATCTTATAAATCTGATAATATAAAAAAACTGAACCTAACAAAAACAACCTCCTATAAATATAAATGGAAAGATGCTAAATATATTATTAGTAACACATTATTGCTAATATTTGATTAATATTTTTAGTGATCTTATTGAATATCTAAATTAATGCTTTCAATTAAGTTCCAGTAAGCACTGCCAAAGCGATTTATTTTATGAGTTCTATGGTAGACAATATCTGTATATATTGTATCAGATGAATCGTGGGAAAAATGTATTGTATATTGTATCATATGAATCATGGGAAAATGTATGTTTTCAGTGCTAAAAAAGACATTCACTTAAGTTTAAAATTAATTGTTAATTTTAAATTTTAATTTATTAATCTATCATAAAATGGAATGGCTCTTAAATAATAAAGATTATTCATCTAAATGAAATTATCTACCATTGGCTAAGTGGCAGAATCCTACACTATACCATTAGGGATAAAAACAAATGATATGGCACAGCAATAAAATAAATGAGAATTGTATTTTGTTATTATTTTTAAATATCATGGTCTACTTTTAAAGAACAAGAAATAATAAACTGAAAACTTTCATGACTCAAAATTTGAATGAAAGTTAATTTTAAGATTTGTGAACAAAATCAACCCTCTTATTATGGGCCAAATATACCAATACAAAAATAAAGAGAATAAGATGGTCATAAAACTAACCCAAGTATAAACAGTTATGAATAATCAATATGAAAAATATGAATATATTTTTATATAAAATCATAACGTAGTATTTCATAATAAAAAGTTAGATAAGTAGAATGATAAATCACATTCTTGAATTTTAAAAATTGATAATAACTATTTATCACTTTACTCCAAAATAATGAATAAATTTAGAACATTTCCATTTTTCCCATTTAAAATTGATAGCTAAAAATGTATCAGAAAAAGTAACATTTATGAATATGCTCTTCTGTTTATTAAATCACAATGATAGATAAAAAGTTAAAAAACAATGAATATTTCTTAGTAAAATTATTATAATAAGAGTGATCTCCTCTGTCAAATGGGGAACAGAGAGATTACTTGAAAAACCCGATTCAAGGGCAAATAGATTATTATTATTTATGAATAAAAAGTCTCGAATGTTCTTCATATTATATACCACAATAAATTCTTAATGGAATAAAAATGTAATTGTAAAAAAAAATCTTAAAGAGCCAAAAGATAATGTCACAAATATTTTGTGTTAGTTTTCTATGATGGTAGCAAATACTGTAAAGATTCAATTTGTAAAGAAGAAATGTTGACTTTTGCTCACAGTTTTGCAGGTTTCAGTCTATGGCTGGTTGTCCCTGGAGCTTGTGGGTCTGTGTGGCAGTACCACATGATGGTGGGAAGTACCTGGCAGAGCAGAGCTTTTTACTTCATGAGTAAAACTCAAAAGAGAGCAAGTGGAAGGGGATGGGGTCTCATTATCCTCTTTGATGGCAGGCTCCCTATTGACATAAGAACCCCCACTAGTCTGTGTCTTTTTGTATTTCTACCATTTTCCAAAAGTTTCATATGGGCCTTCTGGGAGACATTCTAACCCCACATTTAGCAGTTATGTATTTCAGGATTTGGAACAGTTCTTTTGTGTTTACTATTAAAGTAAGTAATTATTGAAAGATGAATCCGTGTAATATATTATTAAAATGTATTGATTACAAAAATAGAGAAAGAATGAGCCACTGTTATCAGAGCAATGAAGTAAAAATCCCAAATTGTATGGAAATAATAATACCTATGATGTACAAATGATAAATATTTTTATTAAGTAAAAGGATGTTTCAAATTTGTAAGTTTTAATATTAGATGTGGCATAGAATTAAAAAATGATGTCTATTACAGTTTATCATTGTAAATAGTAATTGCTCAGTAAATTAAGCTAGTATTAATATTTTGTTAGAAATAATATAGTACTATCAATTAATAAAAGACAAATAATTTGTTATACAAGATAGCAATTAAGATCCACTAAGGAAAACATTGAGCATGTTCAGTGGACTAATAAATATGAAAACATTTAAATCACATAAGGAAGCCTACAAATGTAACTTATAAAATATGCAAGTTTCTTATGATTTGGATAATATTTTAAAAAGAATAATAAGTGTGATAGAGAATGTAGGGAAAGTGTAGAGGTAAAACTCTAGATGTGAAAAAGAAAAATAAAATTGTGGAAGGCAATTTTGACCACATTATTCAAAATTAAAAAAATAAACAAACTTCTCCAATGAGTATGGTATAGCATTTTACCTTCAAGAATTTATTCCTTAAAAAAAGAAAAAAAAAAAAACACTTAGTCTGTAATGTGGAGATGTTTCCTTCAATGCCAGACTTACTCTGACAACCTGAAACTGAAAGTTTCAATAAGAGTAGTAACTCTAAGTTTTCATCTCACTCCAATCAAAATGACAGCTATTATGAAGACAAACAACAATAAGTATTGGCAAGGATGTGGGGAAAAGGTACACTCATACACTGCTAGTGGGACTGCAAAATGGTGCAGCCAATATGGAAAGCATTATGGAGATTTCTTGGAAAATGGGAATGGAACCACCATTTCACCCAGCTATCCCTCTCCTCCGTCTACACCCAAAGGAGTTAAAAACAGCAACTACAGGGACACAACCATATCAATGTTTATAGCAGCACAATTCACAATAGTTAAACTGTGGAACCAACCTAGATGCCTTTTAATAGATGAATGGATAAAAAATGTGGCATATATACACAATAGAATATTACTCAGCAATAAAAGAGAATAAAATCATGGCATTTGTAGGTAAATTGATGGAGTTAGAGAAGATAATGCTAAGTAAAGTTAGTCAATTCCAAAAAAACAAATGCTGAATGTTTTCTTTGATATAAGGAGGCTGACTCATAGTGGGATAGGGAGCAGGAGCATGGGAAGAATAGACAAACTCAAGATAGGGCAGGGGGGAAGGAAGGGGGCATGGGGTTATTAATAATAGTGGAATGTGATGATCATTATTATCCAAAGTACATGTATGAAGAGAGGAATTGGTGTGAATATATTTTGTATACAACCATAGATGAAAAATTGTGCTCTATATGTGTAATAAGAGTTATAATACATTCTGCTGTCATATATAAGTAAACAAAAGTTTTTGGAGATTGAAAAAAGAAAAGAATAGTAACTTTCCATAATAGTATTTTGTGAGGTTTTTTTTTCTTCTTTTTTCTTTTTTTGCTTATTTTTATGTGGGAGATCAATTCCAGGGATGCTTAACCTCCAAGCCACATCCTCAGTCCTTTTTTTATATTTTATTATGAGACAGGTACTTGGTAAGGTGCTTAGGACCTCTATAAATTGCTGAGGATGGCTTTAAACTAGAGATCCTCCTCCCTCAGCTTCCAAAGAAACAAGGATTACAGGCTCATGCCATCCTACTCAATTAAAACATCATTCCAAAGAACACAATGGATGGGTGCACAGCCTCTCAATTGAGAGGCTGAGGCAGGAGGATTGTGATCAAAGCCAGGATAAGCAACTTATTGAGATCCTAAGCAATTGAACAAGACTCTGTCTCAAAATAAAATATAAAAAAGAGTCGGGGATATGGCACAGAGGTTAAGTGCCCCTGAATTCAATCCCTGGTAGGTACCCCCTTCCCCCAAAAAAGATATTTTAGGAATTATAGAACAAACTTTAGTACTACACATATAAGGTTAGTTTTATTTATAATTAAAGTTATTAGGTAGATGCACCCATTAAATAAATCTAGAAATATGCAAATAAAATACTACATATCTCTATATATTTTTGCAGAGACATTTTGATTGATATGCTCTTTATTTTTTTTCTATTTTCCTATCATAAGCATGCATTTGTTGGGTAATTAAAATGCTAGTTGCTATAGAGAATAAATTTATGAAGATTAATGTTTGACATTAAATTGTGCTTGCCATATTAAATTTCAAATGATTATTAAACATTATTCTGATATGTATATATATTTTCATATACATATAAATAAATCATAATTTTCAAATACATATATAGGCACAGGAATTAATATTCATACAAGTTACCTGATGCTTTGCTAAAATGCAGATTCTTGATTCATCAACCAAAGGTTCAGCATTCCCATGATGCTGGTTGTGGAATCAGGATATTCAATATATATATATATATATATATATATATATATATATATATATATATATTTAAATAATGTAACCTAGTTTTCTATATATTTATATGTATACATTCATCCTTTATAGATGACATTTGGTTTATGTAGTTTGGTAATAGATATTCTCATTGGGTACAATATAAAAAGAAACATAACTTGAAATCTATTTGAACAGAAATATGCATTCCAATTACTTAATATCTATTTGGTTTTATAGGCATTTGATCACATTTTTAAATTACTTTATTATTAAAGTTGTATCCATTAATGAAACATTAAAAAGTAGATTAAAAAAAAAAACAGGATAAACGTATCTGTTCCAACAGACCTGAAAATATATTTCCTTTTTTTTTGTATTGTGTCCAATGAGAATATCAGTTACCATGTTAAACATTTCCCCCCTTTTTTTTTTCTTCATTTACTTCTTTCCAAGTAATAATTAGTATCCTGATTCCCCAGGCAGCACCATGGACATCACTTGGCAGCATCTTGGAAATGCAGAACCTTTGATCCCCCATCAGATTTAATAAATCAAGAATCTGCATTTTAGCAAAGTATCAGATTACTTGTGTGAATGTAAATGTCACCTCTTGCTTGTCCTGACCACCCAGGGAAAACAAAAATAGTCGTTTCTCTTTCTCCTAAATTATTTCATCCTAATACATTCATTATCAAATCTATAGTTTATATTTATTAATTGTTGACTATGTTCTGGGATATCTTTGTTTAATTTTCTGCTTTCCCTGAGATTAAGAAATTTAGCAAATAGGTTTATCTTTGTTTTGAAAAGTGTTCAGGATTCATAACCGAGAAATAAAATTGGGTCAAAGTCACAAGTGAAAATAGGATAAATTTTTATGCCAAATACTTATTGTATCATCACATACCATGTACATACAGTGCACGAATTAGTCCAAAATTCCCATCCCCATGAAACTTTCATTCTAGTGAAAGGAAATAAATGATCTGCCAAAGGATTGTTTGGTACATGCTACTACTAATTAACCTCCAAATGTCCATGTGTTAATGCTTGTTCACCAATGTGATGTCATTGGGAGGTGGTGCCACATTTAAGTGTGGGACCTGATGGGAGGTCTTCAGGTCATTGTGGATGTGCCTTTGAAGTGGTTGGTGGGACACCAACCCCCTCCTCACTCTTTTGGCTTCTCCACCATAAGGTGAGTGGTTTTGCTATTGCTGCTTTGCCACAAGCCCAAAAGCAGTCATACCATTTGACTGCAGGATGGAGGCTCCAAAACCATGAGCTAGAATACATCCTTTCTCTTGATAAGTTTGTTATCTCAGGCATTGGTCACAGTCACGGAAAGCTAACTGACACAATATGCTGGAAGGTGAGAGGGGTCAAGGTAAAAACAACAGTGAATGAAGGATGGAGAGTGCTTACATGTCCTTACAGTACTATTAGGAAAGTTTGCCCAAGAGGTGATGTCAATACATACTTATTTATATCCTACTGTGTACAAGGTACTGACTAGGAGGTCTCAAAGGAATGGGATAATCAAAGATAAATATAAGAAGAAATTATAAAATAGAAGAAAAAATGAAATAATCCACATTGGATGACTTTGGTTTTTCACAAACATGCAGGAAACATTTGTAACCAGGCAGAAGAAGGGTTGAGACAAGTGGGAATTATTTGCAAGAGCCAGTATGGAGTCAGTATATCATGGGGATTCTACCTGGCCTCCTCTACCTGCCACTCTCTCATGTATGAATCATTTGCCCTGCTTTGTGATTTTCCATTCCACTGTGACTCTTCTAACCTAATTTGGGACTATTCCCTAATCTGGGAATCCACTGAACTTTATGCTACCTGAGACTACAGTCTGTGATAGATGCACCTTTAAACCATTTAAATTCAGGGTCTGACAAATAACAGATGATTAATAAACATATGCTGAAAAGGAAGAGAATGAAATCAGCATATTGAAGAGATATCTAGAATTATTGCAATATGGACAACCACCAACTTGTGAAATTAACGTAATTATCATCAATGATAAAGACATAATGACCTATACATAATATGAATAAAGAAGACATGACCTTTACACATGATGGGATACTATTCAACCAGCAAAAAGAAGGAACCATACCATTTATATCTTAAGGATGAACATGGAGGACATTGCAAAAGTCAGACACAGAAAGACACATACTGCATGACCTTACTCATGTATGGGATCTAAAAAGGAATGAATCTCATAGAACTAGAGAGTAAAATCATTGTTACAAAGGGTTGATTTGGTCAGGGGAAAGTGGAGTTGCTAATTTGGTGTTAGGGGATACAGAATCTCAAGAGGAATAAGTTCAAGGGATCTATCTCAAAACAGGCAAATATAGTTTATAAAAATATATAAAATTCTTGAAAATGTTAAGGGAGTGACATACATACATTTTTTTTCTGTCACTTTAAATATAATAATAGTAAAAGAGATCACAAATGAACAGGGTAAAGAGATGAGTCTTTTTTTTTTTTTTTTTTGAGAGGCTTTTCCTTGGGCTGTAGGGATAATCTAAAGGGAATGATAGAATATAGGCTTTTGTTGAAGTGGATGGGTTTTAATGATCTGAAAGCATGATCCAAAGCAGAGGGTGATAAACATGGAAAATCAGAATGTAAATATGGGAATCAAAATCACGGAGTTATGAAAGAGTGAACTCATGAGACATAGATAGCAATTGAAGGAGCTGTGGCCAAGAAGAAGAAGGACAGCAACTGATTATATTTCTCCATTTTATTTGTGCTAATGGCCCCAGTGCACATCCTATTGGTCATTCATAGCCTCGATTTAACAAGCATGGATTCTCAGGTAGTGGAAGTCATATGTAAACTTTGGCGAAATCAAATTCTCATTAAAGACACTTCTGAGGAAACATAACTTTTAATGAGGAGCTTGATTAGTTTATATTCTCTGAAGCAGCATGAGAAGGGAAAAGCTATAGGTTTTCTGCCCTTGATGTCAAAAGCTGACTGTAGTTTGAAGATTACAAACTAAGGTACTATGTCAATGTGTCACTAGCCAACTTCCTGGCACTGTGGGATCCGATTTAATGACAGGCATAGAGTTTGAGGAAGCCACATGACTGGAAACAGAGACATTGAATTTATAATTTTCAATAAAATAATTTGAAATTGGATGTACGCATCAAATAGGATACCCAAATGGCTTTATATCTTCTTTACAGACTGGCTCTGATTGTGCATGTGAATCATAAGAAAAATTTTTCTCTATTTGGAATTATAAAACACAGATGAAAATCTGTTAAGAAAACCAAGAGCCAGTGAAAATACTGAATATTACAGTTCACAGAGTTCACCCCGATGACACCCTCAGGCATCTACATTCCTCGGAAACTTGTTTCTTGGGCACATTTAACATTACTTTTTGTGGTAGGGGTGGTGTTCTGGACAAGTTGTACTTATAGAATTTTTGAGTTTTCTTCCACTTGGCGGTAGACTTGTATGAGAGTTGTGATTAAATATAATAAAGTCTTTGTTTGAATAGTCATTCAGGGACTTCCTATGTAATGGGGAAATTTGTGGCATACGCAGAAGCCACACATTCTCCTGATTAGTGTTTGTCAACTACCCGTTGACTGCCTGAGACTCTGGCCAAGGCTGCGTGGGTCATGGGTCTGTCAGAAGCAGACTGTGTAACCTTGTCTGACTTACATTCCCTCTTAACGTTTCATTTGTAAATGTGTATAATCAGGGTTTCCTGACAGGAATGTTGTAAGGGTTAATTAATTGCTGTTTGTTAAGGGCACTGAGATTGTCAGATTAAAGCATTAGGGAAGTGTCAACTTTGTGTTATTATGGTATTATTTTTCTTTGTTTGGTAGGAAATGCCATTTCTGTGTAATTTGCTTTAACAGTAAAATAAGCCATTTTAATCAATGCACAATCAAGCCCTTATTCACGGAGGACAAGGGTGTATACAGTTAGCAAAGGAACTAGTGTCAGCTGACACAAGGGCAGGCATTTGAAAATTAAGCATTGGATACAAAGAAAGCCTAGAAACTGAGACTTGGGGTGATCGGGTTTTGAGTGCCAGGGAGACTCATGTTACAGACCTGATGTGGTCTGCTAATAACAGAGCAAAAAGAAACTATGCAATCTCAGTAACAATACTAATACTTACACAAAAACGTAATCCATGTCACCAGGACATTTTCAAAGGTATTGTACATGTGGCCCACAAACTAAGTATCACAAATATTTCATCAGAATCCGAAAGGGACATTAAGTGTATGGAGTTATTGAACACTTAGTAACTTCGAAGTTTATGTGTTTGTATGTTATTTTATTTCTACAAATACATATTAGCTATAACTTAGCTTCAGTCATTATGTTAATAGCTGGTTAATCTTCATTTTTTTCAAATACTGATGGTCACATGTGAAAGTGTTACTTAGCAACCTATAAAAGTTATAATAATTTTTAAAACATTAGTTTCGGTAAATATGTTACTAAATATAATAAATTGACTAAAATGTATGCATACTAAAATAAAACAACTTAAGACAAATATTTAAAGGGAGGGAGTTAGACTTAAAATGGCTCAAACTTAATTGACTGCAGATACACATTTTCTGAACAATGTCCTATACATAATGGCTACAATGGCTTTTATCTAAAAAGATATTCAATATTTTTGTGAATTTCATTATCTAGTAACTCAAAATTCCAGAGGTTTTAGAACTTTTCTTGACTATAGGGATTTAAGTTATTTGTCATGTCACCTCAGTACACAGAAATGACTACAATGTACATTTTGAAAAAACTGCAGCAGTAAGCAGTTTGCCAGTTCCCCTGATGAAGGAGTCTTCTTCATGCCTCAGTTAGACAGTTATAGTGGATCAGACCATGGTCTTCTTTCTTGCCCTGTTGCAATTCTGTAGTGCATTTGCAACACAAAACCCAGATTCCTCTCTTTAAAATGTAAGTCATGTTGCAATCTTGTTCCTGATGTACTCCATGTACTCAACATACTCAATATACTAGTAGCTTCCTAATTCACTCAGAACAAAATCCATAAGGATCCCACATTGAACATTTTGCATCTACTTTTCTACTCTGGGCATCTACCAATTTTCTCCTTGCTTGCGCTTCTCAGTCTCCCAGCTTTTCTTGGTGCTCATCAGAAACACTGCGTTTGCTGTCTCTCCTACATGGATTTGTACTCTCTATTCCTTTTTGCTTGGCTTCTTCCTTCACTCCATTCAATTCTGTGCTCAAACATTACCTGAAAATTCCTTCATAGGAATCCTACGTATAATCACATCACTTAACAACATTTTTCTATTACCTTATTTGCCTTTTAACTCCTCTGTAATGCTTTTTAGCATCTGCTATATAATATATACTCAACTCTCTCAAAGAGTAGGAACTTTGACTTATTTACTTTATCAGTACATAAAAGAATTTCTGGTACAATAGATACATATTAATAACATTGATATCTACTTACTGAATACATCAATACTCACAGAGACAGCAATACTTTCCAAAAATTTCCACAAAATTTTAGTTTTTTATTTATTGAATGTTCATCAAATCAGCAAAATATGTAAACTGAGTGAAATCTGACATCCAAGCAAAGAACAGCATTCTGCACGTATGTTTTCGTATCTAACACTATGATCAAAAAAGCATTTAAGATTACATAATATGATGGCAGCTCATGCATTATAACAATAACTAGTCATTGGTTATAACCAGTGATTGCAACAAAAATATCACTTAATTATATTCACTCATTAATTAAATATATTCATTTTTATGAATGTATTTTTCTACTGAAAGGCTCAATAATGAAATTTAGATGCTGTTCAAATCTGAAAATATTGCTCCAAGAAGAAAGTAATCCAATACCAAAAACCAAAATAATCTCTCCTCCATTTACCCTAGAAATAAAGCATGCAAGTGTTATAATCACAGAAATACCATCAAGTCATAACATGTGTAAGAATGAGAGAGATTGCTCCATATTGCCTGATTCTACTCACCCAGCCTGCCAAGTAGGGCACAAGGCCCGCCCTACTCTGACTAGCCTGGGCCAATCTCCTCAACAGGGACCTCAGAACTATGGCTTGGCTTTCCATGTTCCAGGCCCAGTGATATCATCACATCTCTTCATGTCGTACGTGTTTGTGTGTGTGTGTGCGTGTGTGTGTGTGTGTCTGTCCTTGGGAAGTAAATCTTCTTAAATATAAATCCATAGGCAAATACATGTTTGTACTCTTAACATACATTGGTTAAGCAGATTTGTATTTTTGTTCCACACATCCCAACATATTCAACTAAGTTAGTAAGAATGTACTTTGTGTTTTACATTTTTTAGGTATTTAATTCATTTTCTGAAATTAAAATAGAATACCACAGACTGAATAAATTATAAACATCAGAAGTTTATTTGCCTCACAGTTCAGGGGGCAGAGAAAGAGAAGAAAAAAAGAGAGAGAATAGGGGCAAAATCTATTCTGTAGTCTAGAGGCTACTCCTGTGCTAATTAACCTACTCCATTATACACCATGACCTAATCACCTCTTAAAAGTTCTGCCTTTTAATAATGTTATAATGGAAATTAAATTTCAACACACATTTTAGATAAGAATATTCAAAACTAGCATATTTATATGTGTATTATATTTTCTTTCCTATGTAGCTTTTAATATAGAATGCTTTGTGTAATTAAATTTGTAATAGTATAAACAGTAAAATATCAACTATTCCAAGTCATATTTTAATACTTAAAATCTAAAGTACATATGTACTGAACATATTAGCTTTATAAATTCTATGAAAGCAATGAATTTGGTATAAGAAAAGGAAAAAAGGATCCCTTGGGACTTTATTGTTACAGATTCTTTTTCCTTTTCTTATTCCAAATATACATTTAAAAATGTATTTTATTTAATGAAGTATATATGCTTTGGGTTCAATACCTGAGGAATAGGGAATCTTTTGATTTTACTATTTGTTCTTTTTGTTTATACACGACACTAGGATGTGTTTTGACATATCATACATACATGGAATATAACTTCCTATTTTGGGGGTTGTACATGATGTGGGGTTACACTGGTTGTGTATTCATACGAACATAGGAAAGTTATGTCTGTTTCATTCTACCGTCTTTTCCATTCCCATTCCTCATTTCTTCTCCATACTTCCCCCTATCCAGTGAGATGAACTCCCTGCATATCAGAGAGAACATTTTGCCTTTATTTTTTGGGGGGGGGGATTTATTTATTTCACTTAGCATGATAGTCTCCAGTTCCATCTATTTACCAGCAAATGCCATAATTTCATTCTTCTTTATGGCTGAGTAATATTCCATCCTATATGTATACCCCATTTTCTTTAACCATTTGTCTGTTGAAGGACAACTAAGTTGGTTCCATAGCTTAGCTATTATGAATTCAGCTGCTATAAGCTTTGATGTGGCCTCATCACTATAGTATGCTGATTTTTAAGTCCTCTGGGTATATGCTGAGAAGTGGAATAACTGGGTCAAGTGTTGCTTCCAAGGAATGAAGAATTTTAAAGAGGATCAAGAGATGGCTAATAATTTTAAGAAGGCAAACAGTTGGGGAGTTTTTAGGGAGTTACGGATTGGATTTTTCACAATGCAAGGATATCTAAACATAAAAGTTTACCTCTGAAAATCCTCAAATAGGAAACACATACACATATATACTCATACAGAGAATATAACACTTAGGATATATGTGAGTGAATAGATTCGTGAAGTGTAACTTGGAGCTTGGAACTTTTGAATGAAAGAATGAACTACAGACTCAGACTACAGTGTCCTGACATTAGCCCATGGGTATCTCTCTCTTTTTTTTTTTTTTTTTTTTTGATACTGGGGATTGAATCCAGGGGCGCTTAACCACTAAGCCACATCCCCAATCCTTTTTCATATTTTATTTTGTGACAGAGTCTTGCTGTGTTCCTTAGGTCCTTGCTAAGTTGCTGAGGCTGTTCAAAACTTGTGATTCTCCTGCCTCAGCCTCCTGAGAATCCGGGATTACAGGCATGCACCACTGCACCTGACACCTGGGGATATTGTGAGATTACAAAGAAGTTGGTTTTTCATGGCAATGGTTGTAGCAGCCATCCTAAGGCCTACTTTCCTTTGTTCTGATGACTGTAAGTATGAGTCATTATCAAATTTCAGCTCTGCAGTTCCTGAAATTGTGGCTGACCTTGTAGACAGATGTTATCAGTGGTACCTTGGTTGTAATTCCAGTAATCCACCGCAACCCAGGACCCTTTGCTTTTCCTATTTAAGGTCAGAAAGTTGGGAGAACACATATTTTACAATAAGAGGATCCAAGGATCTTCACCTTGGATTAACCTAATTTATGACTTGGTTCTAATGGACAGCTATCAAGAGTGCCAAAGGCAGGGATATACAGAATTTAAGATCCTCATGGATTTGAGTAGAGAAACACAGCTTTTATTTACCTTAACAAAGACAAATCACTTTCTGGCATGTCTAAAATCAGATTACCAAGAATTTAATATTCTCAAATTAAAATACCTCTTTTGATGTGGTTTAGCAGTTCTTGAAAACAATTCAACATTTTATTGAGGGGCATCTGTTTGGAAATTCTCCAGAGACAAAGCTTGTATTTTATTTGACAGCATGTTGTAGGTGTGAGGGCCTTAAATCATCCCTAAAGCACTTACAGAGAAGACACCCACATGCTAAGCTCCAGAGCTCAAGACTGCTCCCCGGGGAGAGAAATTCCACAGCCTGGTTGTGAGATACACTGTTGTCTGTCTTCAGTTGTACGTCTTTGAATGCAGGAGGAAAGTCAAGGGTCATGGGGGAATGATGATGTTTCACATATCAGTTTCCTAGAGACTGATTTTGCTAGACTTTTTTCAATTTGATTGATCTGATACCATTTTATGATTCCTGGGTGGGAGGGGGGGAGAAAATCTTAACACCACTTATCTGAATATTTGAAATCCAAGTTATCCTTTAAAATTAACTCCAAATGCTACCTTCTCTATCAGTCTTTTCTAGCATGGCTACTTCCCCCTTTATTTTCCTTTCATGAATATGAGAGCATATGTAACAGTGTATGGCAATTTATATGCTGGTTTTACTAACCACACTGTGAGTTAATTCAGGGCAGATTCCATGCCCTACTTATCCTTTATCTTCAGCATCTAGCTCAGCAGGTAGACGGGAGTAGCCACTTAGTAAGTGCTCATTGACGTCTTTCAGGAACAGACATTCTAATTGGTGGGCTTCTTACTCATCTATCTTCACTGTGTGTGTTTAAATTACTCCATACATCATCTAGCAATTAAAAGCAGGTTTTTTTTTTTGAGTCTTCAGGAATGTGTTGTGAAATGGCATCATCTTGTTGTCAACAACAATATGTACATTAATTAAACACCTACTCTGTCTAACTCTGGGTGGTATATGTATTGCTGAAAAGTCGTGTATGTAACTGATTGGTATCATCACATAATAGTTTAAGTCTGCTATTAGAGCTAGGATGTGTGAATGCTATTAAGGGGAACCCTTTGATTCAATTTTTTTTAAATGCAAGAAGAGTCATGTAAAAGTATGAAGAGAATGATATATTTTAGTTACAAGAGCAGGGGCTTGGCATTATAGTCAATATTTCATGATTTGATTTTCAACTAATGCAAATTATTTTATTTCCCTCAATTGACACTGGAAAGAGTTTGAGATGGATGATGTGTATAGTAGGAAGAATAATCTCAAACCTGTCCATACTCTAGCCTGTGAATATGCTGCCTGATGTGAAAAGAGGGACTTTATGAATGTAATTTAAGTTAAGGTAGTGGAAATGAGTGGGGATATTACCTTGATTTATTCAGGTGGGCCTAAACTAATCATATGGTTTTTGGTAAGTGAAGACCCTTTTCTGATTATTGTCAGAGAGGGTAATGGGAATGTGCGGGAATGAGCAGAGACACATAAGCCTTGATGCTGGATTAAGGAGACCACAGGCAAGGAACAGGGTGCATCCAACAGCTGGAAAAAAAAAAATTAAATGTCTGCTGAGACTCCAGAAAGGAATACAGCCCTGCCAACACCTTGAATTTAGGTCAGCATGACTGGTATGGACTTCTCACCTCCCAAAATGTAAAGTAATGAATTGGTATAGTTTGAAACCACTGAATTTACAGCAATTTGTTACAGCATCCATAGACAACTAGTGTGATACTTCATTGCCTTTGGTCTTAAAATAAAAACAAAAAAGCAAAACTCTAATTCCTCCTTTGGATATATATGTGTTTATATTTTTTATTTAAATCCTGATTGTCATATATCAGAGCTATTTAAAAGTGAGGCACATTCATACCAGAGATGTCTGTTTTCTAAATTTATGTATTTGATATACTTCAGAAAACCTCTCAATTCACTGCTCAAACAAAGGGTTTTGTAACTAACTCCTCTCCTCCTTTTACAAAATAGAAATCAAAGCCTGCAAGAGCTTGTGCCATTTACTTCCGTCAAAATCTGAATGACGCACTGCATAAGTAACAACATAATAGGGCCCTCACATTGTAATCTGGGTAGATGTCTGCTGCGCTTTGAAAATCAAATATTGTTCCCTTTGACGTTTTGACAAGTAATTTCGACAACAATCTACATTTGGCTAACTCATGAATGTAGTACTTCTCGTCCTCTGGATTATGCGGGGTTTGCACTATGCTAAGAATGACAACAATTATAGAACTGACTTGCATCTGCCAAGTGAACAGATGGTCTTGTAGTTTGGAGAAACAATGATGAAGAAAGAAAAGGCAAAGGGGTGGGGGTGGGGGCAGCTGGGAGGGTGGAACATGGATCTTGCCATCCAAAATAGCACTAATAAAACTAAAGAAGGACACAGAAAAAGGCATCTGCAATTTATTACTGAAAGGTATAAAAAAAGAAGAGAAAGGTCCTGCTTCTTTCCTCTTCCAACTGATATTGACTCTAATCCTGGTACACTTGAGACCTACCAGTGACAAAATGTTAATGCTGTTATTCTCTTTTACAGAATTAGTTAAAGTATTGCCAATGAGAGTTTGATGTGGGATGATGTTTTGCCTCAAATTGTTTACTTATTTCCAGTTTTTTTTTTTCCAAGTTCATCTGTGGAACCAAACACCAAAGAAAACACTGAAGAGAAGCTAAAACATCACCTCCATAAACTTCAAATCATTTGTACAGAACTCTCTTTGTAGGAACAATGAGGGAATTGTCTTCTTTGATCAGTTTTGAGTTACTTTACCTTCACTGAGCAAAATATGTGTCAAGTACAATGGGTGAAATATCACTGCCTAACCTGGACAAATCTTAATTATAGGGGTGATGTGCATGTGTGTTTGTGTGTGTCTGCATTTGTGTGAAAGGTAACTCATAAAGATGTCTCCAAATTTCTTTCTTTCGGGAGTGTACATGACATTTGATCTTGTATCTTTGAGTTAAAAAAATATTTATTTATTTATTTTAATTTTTTTTAATTGTAGTTGGACACAATACCTTTATTTATTTTTATGTGGTGCTGAGGATTGAAATCAGGGCCTTGCACGTGCTAGGTGAGCACTCTACCACGGAGCCACAACCCCATCCCCAAGTTTGAAAATATTTAAGCCTGTTAACTTGTAAAAATCCTCTGGCTCAAGCAGTTGGCCAGCGTAGAAATTGAATTGCTATTTGGGTTATAATTAAGTAAAAATCTGCACTTTTATACTTAGTCTTAAGAAAATGACATTTAAAAGTGTTCCAGATATTCATTTTCTTTCCTATTAACAGTAAACATTTTCTATAGTAGAATATTAAATTAAGAATTTGTTTGCCAAGCAAACTATAAAAGTTCTCATTTTGGAAAATATGTCATTGGGCATTATGATAAATAGTTAAAGTATTTTATTTAACATTATCTCATTTAAAATCCACAGTGGCACCTTTGGGGGGGGATACAGGGTAGTATGAGAAAATAGGAATTTTCCAAGTTTGACATTTGAACACAGTCATTATTTGATAAGTTGGGAATAAGGAATGAAAGCCAACTTTATGATACTCCAACCTGTGTACCTAACTGCTGCATTGTTTAGGGTACGATAGGCAATGAGGACACATAGGCAAGGAAATGTCAGGGGACAGTTTCAATGGATTGGTGTTCAACAGAAATTGAATTATAAACTGCTGCTCATTTCTGCAGGCAGATCTTCCTCTTGGGAGTACAAAAAGTCAGGCGCCTTTGTCCTGGGGCTCATTTCTCCCCCCATATAGTACAGACCTTGCCAGAGAGTGTATTTCTAGAGGAAGAAGGTCTGAAGGAACACCCATGGGAGGACTTTATAGGTCAGGTTAGGATCTGGGAAAAAAACAAACAAAAAAAAATCTGCTTGTGTTTCTTTAGAGAAAACTTACTCACATTGTACTTTTTAACTCCTTTCCCAACCTCTGAAAGTCATTCCCCACCTGAAATAAAGAAAAAATAAAACTAAAATTAAAAAAAAGAAATAACCTTAAGGGAAGGTAGAAATGTAATGTAGCAATTGGATCAAAGACAAGGAAAGATATTAGTGGACCTCTAGCCAGCTCCTTAATACCATTGTTTACCATGCTTCATTTGTGGATTAGTAAATGATAAGGAACCTTCTGATTGTATGCTGAGTGATTTGTGGACAGGGCTTAGATTATTGTCCTAGTCCTGCCCAACCCACAGTGTGGGTTTGTAACCATCTTTGTCCTGTCCTTTTGCTACAAGGATTACTTGATTGACTCAAATAATTTAAAAGGATCCCCAGGACTCAGATTCATTATTTTAGGTGGGGAATTACCTTCAGACCTTGGGGAAGGCGTGGAAAACCATGTCCTCTGACCTCACCATTGTTACATGACTTTCTTCTGATAATTTCAAAGGGCTTCATTTTTAAAAGGTTCAAAAAAGATACTTCATCATTTAATATCCATCAATTCTTGTTTGGATTAAATTTAATTTAATAAAGACTTTCAAGAGCTAGTAATTTTGAAATAACAGTCTGCATTAACTATTTGTTTTTCAATGAATGCCTAAGGTAACAGTCACTCATAAAAGTAGCCAAAGTAGAAGGACAGCAGAAGTGGCTCAACAATCTTTGATGATTTGGAATGTAAGAAAGGCAATTTAATGTCATTTCATGATTGTGATAGTATTTATAAATACAGTAATACCTCATGTTTCCATCAATGTCTTCAAATGAGATAGGGGGAGTTTTCTATCCAGACAATACAAAACTTCACAATGAAAAGCAGAAATCTTTCCTAAATATATGCCAATCTTTTTTTATAATCTGAATCCTTCATGAAGACTTAAGTTTGTAATAGCCATTAAGTTTGCAATGAAACTGCCCTTGTGGAGCTGAAGGTACTAACATTCCTGTGTCCCTGTAGTAACTGGGTCCAGGATGCTATGTCTTCAATTTATGGTTTTGATTTTCATTTTTCCTTTGAATTAATTTGTCAGGATTTTACCTTTATGTATTTCAGATTTTGTTTTAAATATATGTCTTATTACCTAGGGTTTCATACAGGGCACATTGAGTAAATATCACGAATTACTTTTTATGTTGCTACCAACCTGCTCATTAATTCCCTGCTCATCTACCTCTCATAGGATGAAAAGACAGAAGACCAGTTCAAATGTTGATGATGACAAGGATCTGAAAAGAGAGTAATCTGTCTCTGAAAGGCCTTCCGATGGGCAGTAAAAACAGATTTAAGACACAGACTTTGTGACACGTATTTTAATCTTTTTATGAGGGAATGGGAAAATTATCTCTTATGTCTTATTTTCATTTGTGTAATGAGGATGGTTAAGAAGTAACATATTAATGACCAGCTATTTTATTGCTCTACAAGCCTCATTACCCAAGTCAGGCCAATCAACTGCAAAAGTCTGAGTTTACCTCAAAATTTCAATATTACCAATAGTCCACTTTTATTTTCTTCACAATGTTTTATTATTTTCTTACACCCACGATTTATTAACATTATTTCATCACTAAATATATTTTCCTCTCTCCATAGAATTACTCCTTAGTCATTTTCTCCTTGTTTCCAATATTTTCCTTTGTCCAATTCATTTGCCACCATTAAGTGAATGACTTCTAATTTTTTAATTTTTTTTTCATGCACAATGGTGCATGCCTGTAATCCTAGGCTTTGGAGGCTGAAGCAGGAGGATTGAGACTCAGCAAAATCGAGGCACTAAGCAACTCAGAGAGACCTGTCTCTAAATAAAATACAAAATGGGGCTGAAGATGTGACTCAGTGGTGAAGTACCCCTGTGTTCAAACCCAGTAACAAATAATAATATTATTAATAATAAAGAAAATAAAATTCATGCTACTTTACAAACTAGGTCTTGAGCATTTCCCATCATCACCCAACTTATTATAAAATATACCTCATTATTATCTGAAAAAGAAAAGACATTCATTAGAGTAGCTGTGCCAAATTATGATTCTGGTAAAGGCCCAAACATACTAGGGTCACATTTGCATGTGACAATCCCAATTTTATCTTCCTTTTCCCCTTTTTTCATTTTTATCATCCAAACTTAACTGCTGGTAAACCTCACCCTACTTGGTAACAGAAGTTTCTTTCTAGTAGAATCTTGATGTCAATGATAAATGATTGAGAACTAAAAATAATAATTTAATAAACATTTTCTAAATACAAAAAACACTTGCAATCATTGTATATGTATTAATTTACTGAGTTGTAGCATTCTAACACTTAGGATAATGGTCCTGATATTATAGCTGCTACTGCACAGATGAGAAAACCAAGAAGAAAACCACAGAAAGATCACTTGCTAAATAGTACATTGTTGAGTTGGATGTTAAATCAGAGAGCTTAGATCTATACTGAGGCTCCACATGAGAAAGAAGCTAACTTTGATGACATTGACCCCTTGTTCACTTTGCATTATGAATTAGTGATAGAGGCATTGAAGAAAACCTTTGTCCTACTTGAAAAACACAGATCTCATGGGGCTCACAGGGGTGTAGTGAAGGCAATAGCTGTTTTGATTCCTTAATACTGTACCTTATCTATAGTTATGTCTACAGTGTCAGGCTTAGGTATATTTCCTATTAATTTTCCACTTTAATTGGTCCCTGAGATAGGAATTCAAGAGGTTGCCTTTGATTCACCCATCACTGCTCTGTTCATCAGTGCGTTCAACCATCCATCATCACTCCTTCATTCAGCAACTATACTGAAGGCTTCTTGGTCCCTAAGCACTATGATTGTTCCTGGTTTGATTGTTTACAAAGAAGAATGTGATTCAGTTCTAACCCTTGAGGACCCCATATTTTTGGGGATAAGCACACAAATAGCTTGTTAGAGTGCCAGGTGATAAGTGTCACCACAGACACATGAAAAGATTGCTGCAGGAACAAGAAAGGAAAGGTGACCTGCTCTAGTATTTTTCTTGCAAAGATAAACCAAATGTAGGATGTACAGGATTATATCACATGGGAATGGGAAATATGTCATGATCAGAAACATGAAGGGGCCATGTATGTTTGGGAACTGTTGAAAAGTGTAGAATTTCAAGTTAAAGGAAATTAACTGTAAAGTTTAGAGTCATTGAGGGAAGAGAGGCCAACTCAAAGGCCAGGGACAAACTGTGAAGGCTGTTTTACCAGATGAAGATGTCTAGAATAACCCCAGCAGAGTAAGCATTTATCTAATGGTTTCATGGCCAAGCTGGGTTAAAAAAAAAAAAAAAAAAAAAGAGAGAGAGAGTTGTGTGGAAGATGGAAAGAAAATTAGGAAATCAGCAGTATTTTGAAGGAGTGGTAGACATGAAAAGCCAAGAGAAATCTGGGAAATCTGAGGACTGGGAACTGTATTTAGCAGATACGAAGCATTAACAATAGTAGAAATGAAAGGTGATACTATTAAAGAAGGGAGGAATAGCAGAGACAAGGAAAGGAATTATGTACTCGATTTTTAGCTTTTTTAAGTTTTATAGGTATTCTAGTTGGGACAATACAACACATTTGGTCCTGAAACACAAAAGAAAAAAAACTGGTGGTTGGAAATATACATGTGAAGAGTTGGAATGAAGCTGGGTTTAATTGAAGTCAATATAAATTGATAAGATTGCACCGAAAAAGAGTATGGAGAGTGAAAGGAGAAGAGAATAGAAGACTCTGCTGGAATTGCAGTGGCAAATTCAATTTATCTCATAAGCAACAAGTTAAGGAACATTTAATGAAATACTTGGTGGATTTAAAGAATATATATATATTTTTAATTCACATATCTTGAAATTTCTTTTTCACAGTATTAGTATCAGAATGTTAAATTGCTTACACAAAAACTTGAACTTATACTAGCTGTGTATAATTATCCCCTTCCCTGAATAATGTTCTTTGTAGCAGGGGTGCAATGAATGCAATTTATGTATGACATAAAAACTCAGTTCTCTGGATGTGTTGGGGGAGGGTGCTTACAATGTAATGTTTAAGGTATAAAAGGAGGAACTTTCATTTAAAGCAACACCAGAAATTTTTAAGTCTCTAATAATGAAGATAAATCCTGAAGAGGACTTAAAAGACTTGGGATTTTGTTCTACCTTTATCCATCACCCTGTGAAGTTGGTAAATTATAAAACATCTCTGCATCATTACATGGACTGTAAAAGGCATGAACAACTGCAATCATCTTTCAGTTGACTCCTGAAGCTATGTTTCTATGAAAGAATTTCCTTTGTTTTCAAATTTTCCTCTCTATTCACAATTTTCTCTTTCCCATAAACTAGGCTTTGGTAAGCGTATTAAAACACTGTGACTTTAAAAGAGTAACTTAGTTTTGTCTCTTACAAAAATTTTTAGACTTTGATTGGTTGTTCTAGATTTTCTGAATTAAAGTCAAATCACATTAGCCAGGTATCATCCCATCAATATGGGAAACTCAGAATTCCAAGTTCAAGCATAGTCTGGGCAACATATTTTATTTCAAAATAGAATAAAAATAGGTGGGGATGTAGCTCAATGGTAGTGCACCAATGGATTCAATACCCAGTACCAAAAAAAAAAAAAATCAGATTAAGTTAAAAGCATGAACTAGCTCCTACTACTGCTCAAGGCATGAAGTAATACACAGCCTCAATTTTGCTACTAAGGTGTTTACGTTAATTAGAGTAATTTCTGTAGGTATTCTCAAAGGTGGCTTAGTGGTAAATAAAGGCTGAAAGCTCTTCTCTGATCATTAAAAGTTATGTGAGGAAGTCATTCCATTTTATCCTGCCTTAAAGCTACTTGTTTTCCTATTCTCATGGTCTCTATAATTTTTTTCTCCAATTGATTGTTATAAGTTTTTGACTCACCTAGAAAACATGTCAACATGCTGTAGTTTATAAAATAAAAATTTTTAAACTATTGTGTTGTGAGATAATAAGAAAAGAACCCTGGAAGTATGTACACTGTACTCCTTTAGTTTTAAATGTTTGTGAAAAATCTAAATTTTTTAAGAAAGTTGATGTTCATGGGGCTGTCTTTATAAAGCCTGAACTTTATAAAACCCTCCAGTTTCTAGATGATAGCAGATAACACTACCAAATTCAAAAAAGAACTCTAACATTTTATGGATCTACCAAACTGCAAAAATTCCCAGTATGTTCCAGTTGATGTTGAATATTTATTATGCTTTGCTTCTAAAATCGTCTTAAAGTAAATATTCCCTTAAATTGATTATAAACTCATTGAAATCAGAAATGGCATCTTATTTTGTTATTATTGTTGTTGTGTTATTTTTAGAATCAAATTCAATAGGAAAGATATTCATGGACATTCAGTAAAATTTGCTAAAAATAGAATATAAATATAGAATTGAAATAGTTGATTCTTCAAAGATAAATTTGCTCATTCAACACCTATTGATTGTATTTACACACTATGTGCCAGGCACTATCATGAGAGACAGCCTGGTGTTCATAATACATTTTGTATAAGAAGTTATAAAAAGCATTAAAGAGATAATTTGCAAGCAATTGTAATGTTAGGGCAGAGACTAAGTCCATGTTGTTTTGAGAGTCCACCCCAGGGAAAAGTTAACTAATGTTGTTAGTTATTTGGACTAAGCCTTGGCCAGATACAAAGGACTCTGCTGAATCACTAGACATTCTCATAGAGTTCAGAAGCCCTGAGATTCACGTGCCTTCACTCTCTACATTATTATGAAGTCCCCCCTTCAACATAGGAATACTGTGTTCCACTGTATCATTATAATTGTTCAGAAATGCAACAGACCATGCATGAATCAGCTAGATATCCTGTGAAACATGTCTTGATTCTAGTTGTTCTGCAATGTTATGAAGAATCATTATTGTGAAAAGCTAATAAAAAAATATGTGCATACAATTAGGTGGCAAACTAGTAAATGCCATGTCAGATTGTTCCTATCACATACCTGTGCTTAGTGGAGATTTTGAGATGCAAATTTCAGAATTTGTGCAAGGAGAATTGATCATAGATAGCAATAGTAAAATAAAGTCTAATTGAGAAGAGCATCAGACAAGATAGCTTATTTATGTACAAATGACAATTGTTTGTAAAAGAGGAGATAGGTTTAACTTTAGTAAAGCTGACATAGTTTGTTTTTGGTAAGTATTGCATTTGTGTGCAATACTTCTTGTGAAAACTGAGAACTTTCTTGGTAGACTCAAATCAATTTCCAGCATCAATGTTTACGATTATTAGAGATATACCAATTTTGTTGACTTCTCTACTTTTATTTCTTGATACTTTATTTTATATGTGTTCGGAAGCAGGCACAGGCATTTAATACTAAATTATATTTATACAATGATATAGTAAGATCTGAAAAATAGAACACTTCATTTGAAATATCATTTTATATTTGTAGATGTAGGATAAAGATTTTACATAATAGAAAAATGCAATATAGTCAACAAAGATCTTGAAATATCCATACCAGAAATACCATACACCATATGTCTTATTCTTGCAAAACACATTGAATGGAGGAAAATCATATGATTAGTTGGGTTTGTGGGATTCATAAGAATGATATTCAAAATGGGCTATAACTCAGTATGGGACAAAGACTCCTATCTCCAGCCTTCTGACATTTCAGCTTTATCATCCAGAGATCCCCAGCTGGTAGTAGCAAAAGAATAGTCCTTTTGACAAATGATGCTGAAACAATTGTACATCATATGCACACCAAAAAAAAAAAAAGACTCTGAATTTTATTTCATATCTGACACTGTATTAAATAGCAAACCGATATTAATCAAATATCTGAATATAAAATAATAGTGAAAATCTTCTACAAAAACATATAGGAATAAAAAATTGGGGATCTTAGATTAGACAAGGGTTTCTTGGCTATTACAACAAATTAGAGTCTATTAAAGTTTAAAAACGGACATAAAATTTAAAATTTGTTCTTTAAAAATCACTATAAAGAGAAAAAAAAAAGATAAATCATAACTTGGGGCAATGGCACATGCCTGTAATCCCAGAGGCTCAGGAGGCTGAGGCAGGAGGATCTTGAGTTCCAAGCCATCCTCAACAACTGCAAGGTGTTAAGCAACTCAGTGAGACCCTGTCTCTAAACAAAACACAAAATTGGGCTAGGAATATGGCTCAGTGGTCAAATGCCCCTGAGTTCAATCCCCTGTATCTACCCCTCCCCACCAAAAAAAAAAAAGGTAAGTCATAGACTGGGGGAAAAAATTGCCAATCATGTATATGGTATAAAATTTGTATACAGAATACTAACAAATTTATAAAATAATAAAACAATAAACTTAATTTTCAAAAATGGATATAAGATTTAAATAGATGGTTCACAAAAGATGATATGTATAGCAAGTGTGAAGTTGACAAAAAAATTCAACACTATTTGTTATTATGGAAATTAAAATTAAAACCAAATTAGATATCAGTATGAACGTGACAGTAAATTAGTTGAATTTATAAATACCGATCTTACCAAGTGTTGGTGAGAATGTGGAGGGAGTAGGACTCTCATGAACTGATAATGGGAATGTAAAATGGTACACTTTTGAAAAATCATTTGAAGTTTCTTATACAGTTGCAGGCATATTCAATACATTGGTCCACCCATTCTATTACCAAATATTTACCCACCCCCAAAAAAGGAAAATCATATGTCTGATGATTCATACACAAATGTTTTTCATGGTTTTCTTTATAGGTATCCCAAAGCTGAAAACAATTCTAATGCCAGTAAACTTATGAATGGATGAACAAAATATAAAATGTCCATACACATACAACTTTAATTCAAAGGAATATACTATTGATTGTTAGTATAACCTGAATGAATCTCAAAATTATATCAAATTAAAGAAGATGGGGAAAAAAGAGGACGTATTGTATGATGAGTGTGAATATCATTTCAAAACAATAAAACAAACATTGACAGAAAATAAATCACTGGTTGTTCAAAAGAGAGATACATATTATCTCTTCATCATTAGCTTCATCATCCAGGGGAAAAATAAAAAATTAGGGCAGATCACAAAAATAGTTCCTTATTTTGTTTGTGGTAATAGTTTCAATCTTATTAAACTGTACAACCTAGAAATATATAGTGTATATACACCAATGTTATTCCAGGGGAATGGTTGAGTAATTTCTTGCAAAGAATTTCACAACCTAGCAGTCATCTTTCAGGTCTCTAAACTTCTAGACTTCCAGAAGTGGCTATATTCTAAGAGCTATCTTCTTAAACACTTGTTATATATATGAATATTTCTTTTATCCATGATATGCATATGTAACATCCACATCCCAGGTGTGCTAGGACAGTTGAATAGGGCGTTGAGAGATCAGAGAAGACATCTAGAGACTGGATGTGAAACATCAGGCCTTTTACAGGGAAAATTGAAATGCTTCACCATAAAGTCTAGTGATGATATTAAGCCGACAGGTGAAATTGTGCAACTCCATTTCACATGATGCCTCCACTGTTTCACCAGAAAATAATGTCTCCATTACCTCACCATTCATTACTGACCAGCCAGCTGGGTAAGCACATGCCTCTCCATGGTGCTCTGACCTGCACCAGATACACAGGAAGGAGAGGTTTATGGGTTAGCCTACAGAAAAACATCAGCTAAGCTTGCTTTGTCGCATGGTATTCCAAGGAACTTAACATGTATGAAAGAAAGCAGTTCTCTGCAGGTAACACTAACATGCCCTAATTAATAGAATACACTAGAGAAAGTCAGTGTCTGTAAAGATAACATTAATCTGGACCTTCTGGTACAGGCTCACTCTCACTGTTCCCTTATCACGAGTAGACTCTTGGGAATGGAGCGGGGGCACTTCAGGGACATGGTGTCCAACTATTCTCCTTTTTGTCCAAGGGTGCACTGTGTATACCTATGTGTGTGTTTAATTTAGAGTATGTCTACGCAAATAATAAAGATAGTTTTGTCTGGCTAATAATTGTTGATTCAAATTTATAAAAACTCTAGTCAGTTGTTGGGGGCAGATTTTCATCACTGTGAATGAAAGACATGACAAGAACAACAGAGAGGAAGAAAAATTTATTGTGGCTCATAGTTTCAGCAGTTCAATCCATGATCAGCTGACTCCATTGCTCTGAGCCCAACATGAGGTGAAACATCATGGTAGGAGGGCGTGGCAGAAGAAAGTAGCCCAGAATATGGCAACCAGGAGAGAGAGAGAGAGAGAGAGAGAGAGAGAGAGAGAGAGAGAGAGAGCGCTGTGCTCACCAAGGACGAAATATATACCCCAAAGGCACATCCCCAGTGATCTACCTCCTCCAGTTAACCATATTAGTGAATTAATCTCTGATTAAGTTAATCATTAAGTTAATCATGATCTAATCATTTCATCTCTGAATATGCTTGTATTGTCTCACCACATGGGATTTGGAAGGACACCTCATATCTACATCATAACATTATTGTTTCTGAATTGATATTAAAAAAAAAAGAAAAGAAAAGAAAAAACAGCAAAATAGTGACTTGAGCCTGCTAATCACATGTGGACTTTTCCCATTTTTCTTTTTTTCTCAAGGAGAAAAGATAAACTCAAAGGCCATGATCATGAACCTATCTCCAATATATGTGCCATTGTCAGAGGAATGTACTAAGCTACTAGTGTACTGTTCAGTACAGAACTTGTATCTAAAGTTTTATGACCATCCAACGTACAGGGACTAGTAGCACCTTCCCCCTCCTCTGATTCTCACAGTGATAGGAGTTCTTTTCACTAAATTTTTATGGTTAAACAAAAATGAAGAGTTGATAATATAACAGAAAATTGAAAATTAAAGAATTTTCCAATATATAAAATTATTATGAAGGAAACAATGAAAATGTAAACGAGTTTTCACTTTAAAAATAATTTGCAAGGATTGAATCAATCTTGTTTCCATCAGGGGTGCTCTTCATATTGACATGTGCAGCTCCTTCACACACATGCCTGGACCCCCATTTCATAGCCACTGATTTGGAAAGAGGAAGTCAACACTTGGACAAATCCCAAAAATGATTTTAGTATGAACTGCCAGCAAACACTGATTTAAGAGAAAAAAGTGAAGTGAGTGGAATGTGACTTCTTAGCTTGATAAAGAAAGAACAGTGAGTATCATCAGCTCCCATTGCAATGCTAGAATAAATAGCAAACCACAGCCCAGGGACACTTAGATTACAGCTGGTCCAAAATCTAGCATATTGACAAAGTAGCACGTTATCCAAGTGGGGTGAAGATAAACTATAAAATTGTAAAAATGCCTTTGACACTTGACACTTTCACCATAATTTACAGAGTCCCAGAGGCCTGATGTTACTGACTTAAGTACTTGAATGGGTCACATTGGTGTCAAGGAAGTTTTAATTCAAATATACAGGTGGAACCATTGAGTCAGGTTATTTTAATTGCCCGAGCTCTGCTTTGCTTGCAAATGTCAGTAGTCCTAGAGTTGTGGGTCTGAACCAAAGGCATTGAGTTGTCTGTTGCAGAATAATATGGACATTTTGAGAGCTTGAGGGGATTTTATGTATTATCTGTAATAATGTTTATGTTCTAATGATTCTTAATTTGATCAAGAATCTGTACCTAAAACTCCATGGCAGATATGTATACAAGAATGAAATCCTACTTAGAATGTTACATTCCATGTGTGCATCTGTTGAAACAAACTCTACTGTCTTGTATATCTAAAAAGAACAAATTTATCAAAATTTTATATATATATAAAAATTTATATCAGGTAAGAAAAAAAAAATATATATATACACATATGTATTCTTACCTGATTCTCACAATCCTGTGGGGTAGCTGTTACCATTCTATTGTACAGTTGGGCATACAGAAGCACAGAGAAAACAAGTATCTTGCCAAAATAAACACATCTTCACACATCTTTGAAGAGGCAGGACAATAATTTTGATCCATGTCTATTCAAAATTAACCTCTACCCTCCTTTCATAAAGTTTGAGAACTACTTGACTCAGGTCCCTTGATATTAAAACTTGGGATCTAAAGGAAGTGCGAGGCTTTCTCTCTCCCAGCTCAGCCCTGGTCCATTGTGCTTGGGAGTCTGTTGCCATGGGGCCCTTTGGAAGCTATGTATATTTACTCAGAAGAAGGATTGGCAGGAATTCCAATATTCTGAGATGCTAGATCATTCTTCCAGGAATAACAGGGCTATAAAGAGCTCCCAAGATGAAACTTAGGTTTTGCTAAAGAGGAGACAAGAATGACTCTATCTTTTTTTTTTTTTTTTAAGAGAGAGTGAGAGAGACAGAGAGAGAGAGAATTTTTTAAATATTTATTATTTAGTTTTCGGCAGACACAACTTCTTTGTCTGTATGTGGTGCTGAGGATCAAACCCAGGCCGCACGCATGCAAGGAGAGCGTGCTACTGCTTGAGCCACATCCCCAGCCCAAGAATGACTCTATCTTAACATGTGAAGGTGCTCTGAGGAAGAGCAGTCACATTGCTTCCATACAATGTACTCTCACAAGAGTTTAACTTAGATACAGTAATAATTAAAAGAACAGGCCTCCTGGAGTTTCAAACTCCTGAGTACACAGTGCTTCATGTTACAAAGGCATAGTTTGATTTCATTGACAAAAATGTATGAAGGTCCAGTGTTAAGTTACTGATGGTATAGTATAGATTCAGTTTAGGGTTACCTCATTCTTGATATGTGAACTTTGAGGACAAAATTGGCCTCTGTACTGCAATAAGAAGTGATCTAAAGATGATATCTCTTTCTCACTACTCTGATTTATTTCTCATTTTCAGAGTTATTTACTATATTACATGATATATTAATCAATACCCAATTAGGCAATGCCTACTTGGTCAAGAATAAGGAAACATGTTTGAAATTCCTATCAGTACCAAACCTCTATGATCACTGATGAAAACTCTTCACTTTGTTTTGACATCATCTCCCCAATCATGTTTCTTGTACAAATCAGTGTGTTTATTTTAGCAAGTTCTGTGTTGTGTTGTGCTCCTGAGAGGATTTGACATCTGTATTTTGCAACGAGGGAGAGACTTCTGCAACATTAGATGATGGGTCAGGACAGAGTTTATGCAAGAAAACTTGGAAACTTAGAAAATATGGATGGGGTGAATCCATAGCTCATGCAGGGAGTCAGTCAGACTGATACAACATCTCTCTCATTGTTGTACCAATGTCTTTCTTCCCATGGGATCACTTAATTATTCAGTAGAATAAATTAGCCATTAATATGATGGCAAGGTAATGCAAAACAGGGTCCTTAAAAGAGCTCTAGATGTTCAACTTGCATCACAAAGTATAATGCCACACGACCAAGGTAAGTCATGTCGTTAAAAAGAGTTGATATGGGGAAAAATCTCTCAGGGTGTGAATACAGAAAATGTGGTTTATCATAGGCCATAATACACCAGTCTAGTATTTTAGTCAGATTTGTGTAATTCTGACCAAAAGATCTGATAAGAACAGATAAAGCAGGAAATGTTTAATATGCTACACAATTTCAGAGGTTCAATTAATTCATGGTTGGCTGATTCCATTGCACAAAGATCGATGTGAGGAAGATAATCATGACATAAGGGCATGGAAGAGGAAGGCAGCTCATAACATGGCAACCAGAAAGAAGACAGATAGAAAGAGCTCTGCTGATGAGAAACAAAATATAAATCCCAAAGGCATGCCCCCAGGGACCTGCTTCTTTCAGCTACACCCTACCTGCCTACAGATACTGCCTAGTTAATCCCTAGATCAGAGCATGACGCTCATAACCTAATCATTCCATCTTTGAAAATTCTTGCATTGTGTCTCACCTAAGCTTTGCTGGGTGACACTTCATATCTAAACCATAAAACTAGCATGCCTCACAAATGGCAATGCAATACCTTTCAATTGCATTGTGTGGAAAAGAAGGAAGAGTTAAAAAAAAGGAAAATGAAGAAAAGTAGAAGGGTAATGGGAGATAAGATTTCAAAGATAAAAGTCAAAGTAGTTATTTGCAAAGACTGATTCACCAAAACTGTGTCACAGCATAAATTCTTATTCAAATCATTTTGTAGAATTATACTTCACTCCACACATACCCCTGATGTATGAATTGATTTTTTCATTTTAAGTATTCATCATGTGTTCATTGAATTTGAAGTAAAGCATAGTGGGTGGAGGAGACTCTGGGTCCAGACTCTCACTTCCCTTGAATTTTGAGCCAATAAGCAACTTTTTCTGACATTGATTTCCTCTTATATAATATCAGTTTAATCATAAGACTTATTTCATGGTGGTGTGTAGAGGAGTATACCAGATCAAAGATGTTCCTTCAGCTTAAATTCCAGTCACAGTCTGACATGGTCTGGCAACATGAGTATCAGATATTTTTTACCCTCATGTAACATGAGCAAGAAGTAAATAGATGTGGTTGAAATCTCTAAGACTTAAGAGTTTTTCTACTAGCACTCTTTTTTATGATTTTATTTTTATTTTTATTGATTTTATTTTTTAAATACACGACAGCAGAATGCATTACAATTCTTATTACACATATAGAGTACAATTCTTCGTATCTTTGTATATAGACTATGTTCACTCGAATTCATGCCTTTATATGTGTACTTTTTGCATTACAATTCTTATACACATATATACCACAATTTTTCATATCTCTGTTTAAATATAAAGTATGTTACACCCAATTCGAGTCATCATACATGTACTTTGGATAATGATGTTCATCACATTCCACCATCCTTGCTAATCCCCTGTCTCCTCCTTTTCCCTCCCATCCCTCTTCCCTATTTAAATTCATCTAACCCTCCCATGCTCCCCCTCTTTACCCCACTATGAATCAGCCTCCTTATATGAGAAAAAACATTCGGCATTTGGTTTTTTGGAATTGGCTAACTTCACTTAGCATTATCTTCTCTAACCCATCCAGTCTCACCAGCAGTGTATGAGTGTACCTTTATCTCCATATCCTTCCCAACACTTATTGTTGTTTGTCTTCATAATAACTACCATTCTGACTGGAATGAGATGATATTGTAGAGCAGTTTTAATTTGCATTTCTTTGATTGCTAGAAATGATGAGCATTTTTTTTATATATATTTGTTGATTGATTGTATATCCTCTTCTGAGAAGTATCTGTTCAGGTCTTTGACCCATTTGTTGACTGGGTTATTTGTTTTTTCGGTGCTTAGCTTTTGAGTTTTTTATATACCCTAGAGATTAGTGCTCTATCTGATGTGTGAGGGGTAAAAATTTACTCCCAGGATGTAGACTTTCTGTTCACCTCACAGATTGTTTCTTTATCTGAGAAGAAACTTTTTAGTTTGATTCCATCCCATTTATTGATTCTTGGTTTTAATTCTTGTGCTTTAGGAGTCTTATTAAGGAAGTTGGGGCCTAATCTCACATGATGAAGATTAGGGCCTGCTTTCTCTTCTATTAGACGCAGAGTCTCTGGTTTAATTCCTAAGTCCTTGATCCATTTTGGGTTAAGTTTTATGCATGGTGAGAGATAGGGGTTTAATTTCGTTTGTTGCATATGGATTTCCAGTTTTCCCAGCACCATCTGTTGAAGAGGCTATCTTTTCTCCATTGCATATTTTTGTCACCTTTGTCTAATAGCACTCTTAATTTAAATTTTTGTGTAAAATGTTTACCTGCCCTAATTGGACTATTCAGAAGGAAGCCATGTCTTTGCATTGCTCCTTTTATTTTATTATTTTTGCCTCTCTTTGAACAATGGCAATTTTGATTTTTCTCCACAGCAATCTGAAAGGAAAGTTTGTACTCATGTTCTATCTCAGCTCTTCCTATTGAAAGCATATTTGGAATATGTAGAGAATTCTTACAGTTCTGTAATTAGAAAACAGCCCAGTTTTTTTAAATGGGCAAAAAATTGAATAAGAATAACAGAAGATATACAAACGACTACTACAACAAAACACATGTGGAAAATGGTCAATATCATTAGTAATCAGGGAAATATAAGTTAAAAGTAGACTATGATTAAGAAAGCTACTTAAATGGCAAAATAATACAATGTTCCAAATTGGTAAATATACAACAACTAGAACTCTAATATATTGCTGGTAAGACCATAAGGTGGAAATCAGTTTGACAGTTTTATAAAGAAGTTAAACATATAGTTACCACATAACCCAGCAGTTTTTGCTATGCATTCACCTGAGAGAATTCAAAATATATGTTTGCAAAATATTCCTACACACATATATACTGAAGACTTTTCCAGTATTGTGGTGAGCTGCAAACAAACCAAATGCCCATCAACAGGTGAATGGATAAACAAAGTTTGCTATTTTCATACAGTGGAATACTACTTGGCAATATAGAGGAACAAAGCACTGATGGAACCAACAACACAGTTGTATCTGAAAAGCAATGTGGTGGATAAAAAAGTCAGACAAATAGACTTCTTAATTTATGATTCCATTTTTATAAAAATCCACAGCAAGCAAAACTAATGTTTAGTGACACAAAGGAGATCAGTGATTTTCTGGTGCTGGAACTCAGCCCCTTGACTGCAAAGAGTCACAAGAATTTCTTTATGGATGGTAGGAATAGTTTTAATTGTCATGTAGTTATACCTATGCATAAATTAGTCCACAGGTGCATTTTACTGCATGCAGATTATACCACAGCAAGCTAATTTAATGTAAAATAAAATAACATGGTTTACCAGTTCTCTGGAATAATTGAAACTGAAATTGCAGTCACTAAATGCAGTCACTAGTTTGCTGAATAATGGCTGGGATGAATTTCTTCCATTCCTTTATTGGTTGTGCTTTCCAATGTCTCTAAGTGAGTGGCTGCATCTATATCCTCTTTCACCTTCTTTGTCTTTTTGACATAATCTAGGCCTTATTTAGTCATCTCCTGCAATGAATTGTATCACACTATTTGGTAGAAGTTAAAGAGAATCCATTTGATCCCAATTGGAACAACCTAATTTTGACAATCAATAAACAGTATAACAGTCTTTCTTTCACCTAGTAGTCCTTGTTACAAGGAGGAATATTAGATCTCCATGTTTTCTTCATTTTCTTTATCAGTGTCTTTCTATTCATTCTGTCATAGTCTGAGAAGTGCAATCAAATAAGATGTCAAGTTTTATATATATATATATATATATATATATATATATATATATACATATATATATAATATTTATACATAAAGTATATTTTTTAAAAAATATCAGAAATCAAGTATAATTCATATCCAATTTATAAATTATTGATCAACAATTATTCAACATTTACACATTTTTACTTTGATGGACGAATTTTGAACTAATTGATAAATTAATGAGTACTTATTTTCTAGTTGGAATTTTCAAATTTTAACTACTATACTAGAAAAATCTAACCAATAAAGTTAAAAATAGTGTTCTAAATGGATGTGAAATTTAGATTAAAAAACAGTAAATAAAAGGAACACCAAATTCTCACTGAAACCTAGAAAACACAATTTTCATGAGTATTGCAATGTAAAATCACTGATGATTATGTTTTTACACTTACACTTGATACTTAGAGACACAGAACTAAGTCATTATTTTCATATAGTGAAACATTATTCTTGTGTTTGACACAATAACATCTAAAACTAGTAACATTTTCAAATACAAGGCAATATTTTTTGCTATTTCATCCATCTCTGTGTAGAAAACTACTGATTTTTCACTATTGTTAAGCAGAGAATCTGTCGTTTTAGAGGAAAGCAGGTTACCTTAGTAGATAAGGAACATGGAAGTCAGTAAAGATAAAGCAATGTGTATAGCATACGGAGGGATCAGCTCACAGATTGTGTCTATTTGAAGACTGTTAACATTGTTTGATTACAAACATGGAAGGAAGCAAAAGACTAGTTGGTGTGGAAAGAAATGGAGCAGAAGGGCCAACTCAAACTTAACTGTGCAAACTGCATGCTCAGTGAAAACAATCATAGGGCATCCTTCCCAATGCAAAAAGAATTTGAATAAGGTAAAGAGTCACTAGAGTTGAGGCCAGAAACCGCTTGTTCGTATAGCTCCATTTGAGGAGATTAAGAAATTAAGAGAAGTTTGAGAACGATTTATGCTATGTTCAAAGGAGGTGAGGTGGAGAAGGAATATAATATCAACAAGGAAAAGAAATTAATTTGAACAGTGGTACTCCAGAGGGTCATGATTTCTGTTGAGTTGATGTTGTTTCTAATGCAAAGAGTAAGTCAAGTCAGTGAAGCTGGATCTTGCTGGCAGTCTGTTGCATAGTAACCACCCCCAAAATCTACCCATCCAGAACCATATAAAGTGAATTTATTTGAAATGATTCTGTCTGCAGATAAAATGAAAGACCATGACATGAGATCATGGTGGATTTCAGGTGAGCCTCAAATCCAATGTCAAAGGAACTTACAAGACACATAAAAGAAGATACACAGAGACACAAAGACACACAAAGGGAATGTTGGCTGCCTTGTTTGTAACAATATTAGCAGAATCTGGGATGATGCAGCTGCAAATCAAGGAACACTAGGGATTACTGACAGCTGACAGAAGCTGGGAGAAAGGCATGGAGCAGAGTCTCCCGCAGAGCTTCAGAAGAAACCAACCCTACTGACACTTTGATTGGTTTAGAACCTTTGTATAAGTCAGAATAAATTTCTGATATAAAATAAGTTTTTAGTAACTTGTTCTTACAGCCCAGAAAACTAATACATTCATGCCATTCTTCTTCTTCTACTCACTTGCCCTAGTTTATGGATGGACCCATAAGATGTGAAAGGTTGGATGTTCAATTTCCTGTTGTCATATGTGTGCTGGACCTCATAGGATTATTAGAATATATCAGAGTCAGCATACATATTGATATCACTACCCTGGTCAAATTCACAAATAATAGATAATTTTAAATATAAGCCTAATTTGGGTAAATGACAATCAACTATAATTGACACCAGAACCATGCAGTTGATCATTAAAACCATGGTTTAAGAGTCTGTTTGAATTGGTGATAAGGTAGAACAGGTAAGTGAAAAATCAGGCACCTTGACTAAAATCCCCCTTTTACTACCAAGTGAAAGAACTTAGTGAAAATTTCTAAATGTTCCTATGGCTCTGTTTTCTTATGTATAAAATATGGACAATAATAATATCTTCTTTACAGTTTGTTTTAAAAATACACAAGGCACGTATAAATTCGTGTAAGGCATTTAGTCAAAGACAAGAGGAACGTAATACATCTAAGTAGGGTTTGAGTGGTAGAGGAGGAAGTGGTGTTCTTGTTTTTATTGTGGTTTCTAATAATTATTCAGGTCAATGTCTTCTAAACAACAGCATCAATTTTTGTCAGAAGCCAATGCAATCAGTGAGCTTTTGGAGCCCATTTGAGTCTTTCTTTGTAATTGCAGTGTTCATCAAATATGCTCCTCACATATCAGACCTTTTCTGTTAACAATCAATGACTTTGTGATTCCACGGGCTGGACAAAAGATGTTAGTCAAAGCCAATAGCAGCATAGGCTTAATGGACAAAATCAGTAGGGTTGATAAAGAACAACAAATTGTATCACTCTAAGAACAATCAATGATTTGAAGCAATCATTGATGCTTTTAATTTTACTTCTAAATGATTTTTAACTTTTAGATCTAAAAGAACTAAAACTACCTATTAATGAAGACTCTTGCCTGCACTATCTGCAAATAAATGAATCAAGGAGAACAAAAGAAACACATTTTTCCTTTCCTACTGCTTCTCAGGATATTTGTGGGATTAGCTCATATAAATTTTTTCTTAAAAGATCAATCTATCATAAGTAAATGGGTATAGAAAGGAAGCATATATGATTCAGGACATAATGAATTTAAAAACAAAAAAAATGCTTGCTTTCTTTGCCAATAAATGAAGAAAGTTTTATAGATAATTGATAATCTATTTTATAAAGCATTTTCTTCCAAACACAAGGCAGCTAATATGGTGTCAACTCCCTCATTTGATATACAGCATATTATAATTTTAAAAGCAATGCTATTATAAAAAATTCACTTGCTGTAATAGTCAAATAAATTTCAAAGGAAAAACAAATATGCATTAAAAATATTTCCACAGGGCCTTGCTCTTCTAATGGAAATGCTAAGTATGATAAAAAGAAAGGTTCGCTAATTAAAAGCCATTTTTAAGCTTTCAATTTCATTGTTTTCTCTATTTAAATCAGTAGGAAGAGAAAAACCATCAAACACTATTTTTACAAAAAGGAACTTAAAAATATTACATTTAAGGAATGCTACTGCTGCTCATTTGATGTTCAATTATTTATTTTGTTTTTGTTCTCAAAGGGAAGTTGGATTGCACAAGAATAAATGTATATAATGCAAAAAAATTAAAATACTAGTTTGTATGTGTTGGATTAAAACAAGTGTAATTCATGCTGAGAAATGGTGATTAAATTTTCTGGAAAGGGTCAGTATGGGGTGGAGAAATGAACTAGACTTCATATTTATGACATCTTCAAATTGCAGTACCTCCTAATTCTAGCATTTATTATTGTTGCTGTTGTTGTTATTATTATTATAACTTAGAACTCAGTTTCTTAAGAAAGACCATTCTGAGTCTACTGAATATGAAATGAAGAGCATGGAGTTGCTCTTTGTCAGACCAAGAACTGTGGCTGATTTTGTTACTAGCTAGCTTTAAGTCATTCTTTAAAATAATTAACAGGGAAACCAAGATTCATATAAAGTATTTATACATTGGAGATAATGTACTCTTCACATACTTATATTAGGATAAATTAAGGGAAAAACATGTATATGACACTGCTTTGAAAGCTGATATGACATGTGAGAAACAAACATTAGTTAATAATAATAATAGTCTTTTTTTTTTTTTTTTGGCAGGGGGTACTAGGGATTGAACCCAGGGGCAATCCCTATTCTATTTTTTATTTTAAGATACCGTCTTTCTAAGTGGCTTAGGGGCCTTGCTAAATTGCTGAATACGAGGGTTTTTGTTTGTTTGTTTTTAATGATCAAATGTATTTATAAGTCAGGGATCAATCAGCAAAATGGAAACCATACTAGATATTTTAAGAAAATAGTTTGAAACAAAGTATTAGTGGGTTGAGGCTTTTTGAATGGCAGGGGATCATGGGCCAGGAAAGCCTCTAGGAGTCTTTAGGAGCACAAGAAGGTACAGGAGGTAGAGCAAGCCTGGCTAGGACATCAAATGCCTGTAGCAGTAGAGCTGGTTAAATTGCAGGATAACTGGAGTCTTTTGGACAGCCCTTTTTCTGCTCTATGCTCATCTGCTCCTGTCTTGGGAGCAAGGATGGCTTCTGCTAATCATTTTCCATGATTTTCATTGGCAGAAGAACTCAGTCATCAAGGCCTCTGGGAAATGGAGATCGCAAGTTCTCAGGCCAGAAACTAGAGAGGGAATAATAGGTTGAGGAAACTGGTGCTACACTAACAGTGAGCAAAACAGTATAAAATGTTAAAATAAATTATAAATTTGTGATAGTGCTTTCAGCACAAGTAAGCAGATGAAGAAGGGTCTGTGGGGGCTTTGGTCCTCCAAAATTACCCTGTTTGGAGAGAAAAGGGATAATGTTAATTTTGCTTAATAATGGATCTATTTTTGGAGTGGCTGTCTCCATTGCATTATATTGTTGTCCCTTATATTCTGATATGATTGCTGTAAGATAAAAATTACTAGAAACTGTGTTTTAGCAGAATGTTGCAACAGACTGTGAATAAAAACTGAAGAGCTTCTACAAGAGCTAATGCATTTTTGCAAAGTTTTAGGAAATCAGCACATTATTTGTAATCAGTTTATGGTGATTAGTAAGTTACCATTTGAAATCTGATCCCATAGTTTCTGAATGACGCCAGTCACAAAGGTATCTATGAGCTACTAGAATTTTTTTCAGTTTAATTTTATGTACCACATTATACATGAAATATCATATGTGAACTTTTTCTCAGGCCATACACTAAAGTTCAGTATTAAAAGCACAGCCTTGGGTACCTGGTCACCTTAATTCAAGACTCAATTTCAAAACACATGGCATGGCACCAGTCAAGTTTCTTAACATTTCTATGCCACAACTTTCTCATACATGAAATGGAATGGAAACTTTACACACAAGTTTATTATAGGAATTAATGGTTTAATACATGTTAGGCATTAAGAAAAAGAATTCATCTATTTGTAGATTATGGTGTGTTTTTGTACTTAACTATACTTTAGAATGTTCTTAAAGCTATAGTATTTACTAATCTTGTTATAACCATAAGAAAGCATGACAAATACAATTCAGATTGAATTTGTCTCCTGCCTTTTCTATATCATGTTATGTCTTTGCATATTATCTGATTTGTTTTTTATGACTGACACATACCTTCTTGCCCCTGGTCTGCTTTCACATGAGCATTGCTACTCAGAGAATTTTAGCCAGTGCTATCGTTGTTGTCTACCAAGTGATCCTAATGATCTCACAGACTTACAGATGCCTTATTATTTCCCAGCAATCAAAAACAGTTGGCCTGGATTTTATACATTATCCTATTGAACAGTGGGTGTTTGTGTCTGAAAACAAGCCCACTTGCCTGGATTTCAGAGATACTCTGAGAAGTTTGCAGAACAGGAACAAACAAAAAGTCACAAGTGCTGTTATAGATAAACATACACACATTTTTGTTTTCTCATAATTTTTGTGCATAAGAATATAAATGTTCTTACAAATATATTTGCATATTTTAGCAAAATATGTGATTCACATTTTCAGTTTTTATAAATCTGATGCCAAATAAAACTGTGAGCATATAGTTTTTCTTTATGCTTTCCTTTAATCTTTGTTTACATGCATATATATCCCACACCTTTTATTTTTTATTTTATTTTTCCAGAGACACAGACATATTTATTTAGGAAAGCAGAGTTACATTTAAGGGAGAATGCAGCCAGGTCCAGAGGATGAGAGAACATTTCCCATACCTTTTAATGTACACACACCACACAACACACACAATGTAATATATCTAAGAATGATTTAAATATTTCCCTATATCATAAGCAATGGTATTTTTAGTGTTAAAGCAATATTTAAATGAGACATTGAGGGTTCCATAAATATTTTCCCTGATTCCTCTCTTTATGCATAACTGTAACTAATCACCTTTCTGGGGTCCTAAACTGTGTTTTTTCTCATTTTCAGTTGTCTAATTAAGCATTAAATTGTTTATACCAGGAAGCCCCAACTCAAGACATTCCTTTCTCAATCTGTGTCTTGAAGAGAATCACTGGATCCAACCCAATGAAAACAATAAAAACCTCCCTAATTGATGTTGTTTTTATTATGAAGATTCTAAAGTCTTGGAAAAATGCCTTTAACTTGAATAAAGAAAGTTTTTCTTTCACCAAATATACTATGTACTGACTCTGTAAAATCACTACAAATTCATATATTCAACACATTTCTTAGTTAAAGAGAGAATATGGAAAAAAATACAAAATATTATCTTTTCCTCTAGGAGTCACTGATAAGCACTTTGCTTTCTTTGTGGCAAGCATTAGTACTCCAGTGGTGTCGAAGAGCCTGGAATCACTTAAAACAGTATATTTACGGAGCAACACAATCAAAATTGTGTTAGCTGTTAAACAAAAATATCTTATTAATAAAATTTCACCCTATATATAAGACAATATAAAATGTGCAATACTCCTACTAAGTATTTTTCCCAAAAAAAACTATAAAACTTTCACATATCAGTGGTCAACAAATATCCCTGAGCAACGCTCTCAAGTTATAAAGGAGTAAACTCAAGCTTCTTTGCTATATGTAAATTAAGTAGCAGACTCTTGGTAGAGTCTTAGGAATCAAAGTTGATAAGAAAGAGACTCAAATCATGTACTTGGGAACAAGCATGGAAGTAGAACTTACTGCATTTCATCCTTATCTTTTCTGATTCCTAGTTAAGATACTAGGCTTGCTACAGAAGATTTTCCCCTTGTGAAATCCTCTCCCCACCCTTCTTTTCCTGGTCATATTTACATAGACATAATCCTGTGGAAATATACAGACATACACCCTTTACCTTCCTTCCCCCAATACTTACTACATTTGGGCATGTATTTATTTATTGGCAGAACATCTCCATGACTGGGTTGTTAACGTTATAATGGCCTGACAGCAAGTCCTGGGTATGTGGACCCCTGGAATCAGCTTAGTACCTATAACTAGTATGGTCACGAATCATTTACATAAGAGAGTCCTAGCTACAAGGGGATGTAATAAATGAATAAAAAAGGCACAGTTTATGCTTATTTTGTTAGTGTTGGAAATATATGATAGATTATATAAGTATAGATTTAGATTTAGAATTGTCTGATATATATATATATATATATATATATATATATATATATATAAAATTTAGAATTGTATACATATATACTATATATAGAAACTCAGGCTGCCATAATATTTATTAAATTACAGAAATATATTTCTCCCAGTTCCGGAGGCTAAGAAATCTGAGATTTATGTATGGGCTCATTACCTGGTGGGGCCTCCCTTCCTGCCTTGAATGTAACTATCTTTTTGCTATGTCCTCACACTGTAGAGACAAAGAAACACACACTCGGATGTGTCCTCTTGTAAAGGAGATGAACTTATCATGGGGGCCCTACACTGGAATCTCATCTAGACTTTATTACTTCCCAAAGCTCTCATCTCCTAACACCATCACACTGAGGCTTAAGACTTCCACATGTGAATTTCAGAGGGACAGAACTCATTCTACAGAAGATATAAGTGGATCTTTAGTTTCAATTGTCAAAGGCCCTTTTGCAGATCACTTTTAGTTGCTAACAACTTTAAGCAAGGATGTATGTGGTGTAACTTGATAGAATTTATACTTTTAAAGGGTTACTCTCATGGAAACTTGTTCAAAAGCATAAATCTGGATGTGAGAAAAAGTCAGTATGGAGGCGTGGGGAGTGGTTCAGGTGACCGAAGTTAGTAGCTGTACTATTGACAGCTCAGGTTTGTAACTGTAGAAACAGAGAGCAGTAGAGGGATTTAGTAGAATGTCAGAGAGAGAATTAACGGGCTTGTGTCTTGAATTAGATATGGAGATGATGATAATGCAAGATTAATCAAAGATGTTTTCCAGTTTTCTGGAACCAGTGACTTGAGAATAGAAATAGTGAAGAATAGAAAACAAACAGAAAAAGAGAAGACAGCCCAGCGGGCATACCCATGAATCCAAGTCTGGGTGTGTGAAATCCCTGGTGTCACTGAAGAATGCAAATGGAGAAATCATTTGCACCTGAAAATATAAGAATTGACCTCAGAGCAGAGCTCTGGAGTGGAACTATAAATTTGAGGATCATTAAATAATGACATTATTTGAGGCAAGAGGGATTGAAAAATTATTCTGGGGAGAGAAACAAAACAAAGGAAGTAAGGCTAAAACGAGAGGAACTCAAAATCTCAGACTAAGGTGGAGAATGAATGGAGCAAAGAGAAGTGAGAGTCCTGAATCTATTTCTCAGAAAGAAATAATAGATTGAGATGTCACAGAGGTGGGGAGAAGAGGGTATTAAAGAAGATAGGACAGTTGGGGTTCAGTTCAGCAGTAAAGTGTGTGTCTAGCAAGTACTCCTGGATTCCGCTCTCAGCACCACCAACAAATAACTAAATAAGTGGCTAATATGAATTTATCACAAAGGTTAAACATGATAAGGACAAAAAGATATTTATTTAATGAGGTGACTTCAGTAGTGGCCTTAACAAGACCCACTTCAATGCCTTGATGCAGGCAGACTCCATCCTGGGGTGGGTAGGGAGGAAAGAAAGGTGAGGAAGTCCATGTAGAGTTTGGCAGATTAATTTCAGAAGTTCAGACATAAAAAGACATAGAAAACCAAAATGATTTCTCTATGGCAAGTGGGGTCAGAGGGGTGATATTTCAGGATAAGAGATTCTACATCAAGTTTGTGTTTTGATGACTATGATGTAAGATAAAGGAAAAGATAAACGATACAGAATACAGAGAGATTTTGCCAGGACAAAGGTCTTGGGAATGTGATCCAACATGCACATGAACAAATTCCACTGGCCTAGGAGGGAAGGCACTTTCTTTTTTTAACAAAACCTGGTGGTGGGGGGGGGGGTGTTTGTTGATGCTATTTGGTTTGTTGGTTTTATAGTGGAAAGTTAGGAGAGATCCCATGTAACGGTATTTCTTTCCTCAAGACAGACCCATGGACTGAGGTGAAACCTTGGGGAAGGGATGGGGAGTTTGAGGAACAATGAGATGGTGTGTGTAGGTCCTGGAAAAAGAAAGCTAACTCAGACCAATCGTCTGCAACGAATGCTCAAATCAAGCTATTGACACTAACCACCCAGGATTTAGCTTCAGTAGCATCCAGTTGAGTTTGGCTAAAAGAAATTAGTTATAGTAGTTCTTCCAGGGTCTGATGTTCAATCTAGAGGCGAGGCTAAGAACCCATGGAATCAAAATATTTGTGAATTATTACAATCATAGATTGCAGACCATGCATTAGATTTGAGACAAAAAAGTAAGAGAGAATTGGGAGAGTGTGACTACAGTGATCAGTAGATTGAAGGTCTTGATACTTTCTCTCCTCAGTAATAAAACCTTAATTGTTCTTCAAGTCAAAGTCTGTTCAGCTCACTGGGGGACACTCTGGTAGAAAATCCAGAGCTTTCTTACCTGGGTGGCTTTGTAAAGTCTATATGGTACTTCAGTGTTTTCAGAACATTTGTATTTCCTTCTGATTACATGAATTTACTATCCCTTAAGTCCAAACTCATATTTTGGGAACTATATTTGGAGATAAAAGTTGAGCATCCCTAACTGAAAAATCCAGAGTACTTCAAAATCCAACATGTTGAGTACCAATGGGATGCCACACCCTTCACATTATGAAACTTTGCTTCTTGCACAAAATTACTAAAGACATTATATAAATTTACTTACAGGCTATGTGTTGAAGGTGTATATAAGACATAAATAAATTCCGTAGTTATATTGGGTCCTATCCACATGATGTCTCGCTCTCTATAAGAATATTCTAATAGTAGAAAAAAAATCTGAAGCCCGAAACACTTCTTCTCTGAAGCATTTTGGATGAGAGACACTCAACTTGGAGGGCCTTTTAAGAGGAAATCAAAATTTAATGAGGTAGTAAGGGTAGAGTAAGGGTGGAGCCCTAATCTAATGGGGAATAGAGGTAGAACCCTAATCTGATGAGGAAGAGACTGAAAGCACACTTTCTCTCTGCCTTTCGCTGAAGAAATGTTTATACATGGGGTACAGCAAAAGGCAATTATTTATCTACAAGTCATTAAGAACAATCTCACCAGAACCCAATACAACAATACTTTAATCTTGAATTCCTAGTCTCCAGGGCTAAATAAAAAGAAAAGAAAAGAAAAGAAATTCTCCTGTGTAAACCATCCATTCTGTTGTATTCTTTTTTAGGCAGTCCAACTAGGTTAATACATTCCTTGGTCCTTTCATAGATAATGTTTCCTAATAAAATTCTGTATCCCAAACACTCACATCTGCACCTAGAGAACCAGTGCCCCTTCTCTCTTGCTCACTTGACAACATTGTCAGGCTGGAGTGGAGAGGTGTTATATTTCCTGCAGCATCTTTCACAGTCCAAATATGTGCAAGTATTTGGATGACCATTAGTTGACCTGTCCCCACTGGACTGGGAACTCCTTGATGGCCAGCAATGTGTCTTATGTATAAAGAACATGGAACACTGACAGGCACAGAATGACCACAGCCAACAATTTTTGGATGGTCAAATGACCTTGTCATCCTCTGTCATTTTCTTTTAGTAGCTTTTCTAGTTCATGCCCACCTCTAAACATTTAAATTTGAGATCTGGGGTATATGGTACTGACCATAATCTTATTCCACTCCATGGGGGCTACATGATGCTCTAGGCAAGGTTACACTAGCTTTCCGTGCTATATCTTTTTTTGTTTGTTTTCTGGATGTTTTAGTTTTACCTTGGTTTTCTAATTCCTAATATTCTGTCCTATTTTCACATCCCAACACTGTTTTCAGCCCCTGGAACCAAAGGTGAGAACATTTTTAATTGGGGTGCCCAAGTTGTTCTTTTGTCCCTCCCCGACACAAAGGTCAGGGATAACTTGGTACTTAGGTATGGAATAGAGTCAATTCTCATAAATTAAGAACTGTGAACTACATGTTATTAAGTTATGTCTAAGTTTGGGAATAAAGCCATTCTTCAGATTTTTTTTTTTAAAGAGCACGGTAGCAAAAGAGACCTGATAGGAAGACAATAGCCATAAGGAAATCAGAATCAATTGTATTTTCTAACCTATGTTTTTATCAGCATGAAGAACAGAACTTCTCAAGCCATCTATCTTGTTTCCAAGATAGGTGGGTAAGTCTATTGTTCTAACTGAAGTTCAAAGGAAATGCTTCCAGGATGTTTACACAACTTTAATCCCTTCACTGACCACATGCCCATAAAACAGGATTAACTTTTCCCTGATTAACTTTTTTATTTTCCTCAGGACATGAGCATGTAGCTTCTTGTTCAGTTCCTACCAGAGTAAGCTTTATAACAATTTTGACAACATGCAGGACAAGATAAAGTTGTTTTTTTTTTTTCTTTCTATAATGCAGCTGTGAAAGTGTGCTGCTTCTATCTTAAGCAATAGAAAAATATCTATCAATAGAAAGGATGTGGACATTTATTCCTTGTTGTTTACTTGCCCTGCACACTAAAATAAAAAAATGCATACAATGAGCACATATTTTCTGCCAATATTTCTGCACATGGCATGAATTACAATGACACAAGTTCCTCCGTGACACTCTCAGCCAGCTTCTGCCCTTTGCTTGATGTAAGCGAGTGTCCTTCTTAGTGAGGGTAGGAGGACAGCCGGGAGGGACTAATTGTGTCAGGATTGCCAATGACTGGGAGCCTCCCAGAACAGAGCCCTAAAACTTTGACTTTTCTATAATTTCAAGTTCCATTGTTTGATTATTTTTATATCCTAAGAGGTGATGTGGTTTGTTGTCAATTATTTTGTTACTTTTCTAAAGATATTTTGGTGTCATTATGATTTTTTTCAGGAGGAAAACAAAACAACAACAACAACAAAAATTCTTTTACTGTGAAATTTTTCCTTCATGATTTTTACTACCCAAACAATAATTTCCTTGCCTTCAAGATGTTGCTGATAATAATAATGAATACAAAGGTGAAATAAGAGAAAAGGAGGAAGAAAGAGAGACAAAGGAGTAAGAAAGAAAGGAGATAAATCAGGAACAGTCAACCTCAGATTCATCTTATTACAAACTGTCTGCAACCTCTTAACTAAAAAAATGAAGTAGATTTTGGTTTGGGCTTTATGTTCAACTGTGAGTTCCTTTTCCTGATAAATTATTTATGCTTTATCCTTTAGGCAAACAAAGTAGAATATCCTTAAAGCAGGAGTATTGTTAATCTAATCATTTATAGGAGGCTATAGTTCATGTGAAAGTATGGTTACTCACTGTGCTTACTTCCTAAGTTTACTTTACCACCTGCCACAGATGTTAAATACATTTGCTTAACAAGAGAATGAACTGAAATTGCATGGACATCTGTGTTTAATGGATGTTGACTTGTTCTGACCATCAGAATTTGTTCACAGTCAAAACTTCTACAAACAAAATCAGTGGTGAAATGAAAGCAAGCTTTTTCATAATGCAGAGCCTTAGTTACTATCATTGTGTTGTGCTAATGAACTTGATAATATATTGCAGAATCAGTTTTTAGGTGGGATCCATCAGAGATATAGAGGGAAGGGCCAGATGAAAATCAAGGGAAAGACATTCATGATGAGTTCAGTCTTTTACATGGAAAAACAATAAAGCCTTCTTGGAACTAAACAATTTCTAATTTATTTTTTGATATCAGAGGACAAATGTTTTTTGAGAGCCTGGTTGGCAGGGGTCAGTCATTCTTGCCAATTGTACTCACTAGAAAAATGATGTTTTTAGAATGTTATCCTGATTTTGACTTCTGAGTTCCTGTTAATATATTAATAAAAAACAAAAACAAAGCAAATAACAAAAAGATTGCAGGTGTAACCTGCTTACTGATCCTTCTACTATGCCACTCTGGGAGGATTAATTCTATTTTTTTAAGAGCATATTGAAGATGTTACGAAATTATGTCTACAGCATTTTTGCCATTCATAATTTGATTCCGTACAGAAACCTATCACCTCCTAAATATATCACCTTTGGCAGCCAAAAAGAGTTTGAGTTACTTCGTGTTAATATACATGTATTTCTGAGACACTAGAGCACCAATAATAAAATCTCCTCATTTATAGATGCACAGATTACATCAAATCCAACTCTGGAATTATGTCACACCATCAAAACATAATTTTTTAATGATAGAAGCCCAACATGAGCCCATTTTCTAAATGATCAAATTAAATTGTATAGTCTTATCATTAATTCCTATGATTAATTTATAAACAGTAATAATGTTTTGCAATGGGAATTAATATGAGTAAATTATTGATGGGTTTTAAGTGCTTCCTCTTTTAGTATTCACACTGATCTGTAAAACAAAACTGCTTTCTATATATTCTTTACTTTTCAGTTAATTTATTTTTAAGTTTGAATGCAGGTATTTTGGCTTCAAATGTAGAAATTATTCTGCATCATTGCAATGGTCCAAGTGAAAGTTTGAAAGGAAGGTAAAATAAAAGCTAATAGATGAAGTATTTTAAAAAGCATTAATTTTTTGAAATCTAAATAGGGTTTGCAAACCAGTAGGTAATCCATATCTGTGGCACATATGAGGGCTGATTTTTTTAGTTGATGAGTAGGCATACCTTGCATATTTAGTCAAATACCAATCAAGCTCTCTCTAGAAGATAATTTCCTGATGAATTCAACATTTAAATTACAGATCCTTGAATTATCATGGCTATATCAGGTTATTTTCTACCTAAAGAAAATATCACAATTTGAGAATTTCTTAAGCCAATCTGCCAAAATGGTAACTCAGTAACACAGTGGCCTTACCATGTGCTTTACCATGGTGATTGCTGGGCAGATTGGGAACTACAGCTTACTGCCACTGCCCCACATCCCAAGAGATGGAAAAAGATTAAAGTTCAATATTACAAGTACAAGTTCTATTGAATGGATATTGGTTTTACACCATTGTGAAGTCAAGAAGTATTAAATTTAATCCTTGTAAATCATAGACTGTGCACACTATGAATCAAGCAGATTACCCTCTTCTCTGTGGGTTACTTGTCTCTTCTACTGTAGGCCTTAAGAGAAAAAGACAAGTTCCCCAAGGAACAAAGAATTCTGCCTCCAGACTACATGCAGACTGAAGGATCAAAATCAACACTTTACTAGGTGTCCAGGTGCAACTCCAATGCTTCATTAGGTCTCCAGCCTGCTGGCTTGCTCTAAAGACTTTGAACTCTATAATCGTATCAGTCAATTTCTCTGAGTCTTTTCTCTTTCTCTTGTTGCTTTTGAGTTCGAAAGTGCTGACTAATACAGCATGATCTACACATTCAAGAAATGCACAATCTAGCAGGAGATAAACCTTGTGCAAAGATACAAGTGCCCACACATGCATACACACTTACCTGCAGTATTAGAGAGATAAGAGGTATGAATGTTTATGCATATAAAATTGACATCACCAGGGACCTGAATTTGAGTGAGAATATCTTCTCTGATGTTGAATAAGACAGCACACCTGGGTGATTAGTAGTATGTGTAACCCTCATCTTCTCACTGCCAACTGCTCTTGCAATATTTACTTGTGTGAAAGTGGCAGAAACATCATGAGAGACCAACATATTACACAGAGTGTTTTTGCATGGCAGATCAGTTTGATGTTTTCCAATTGCTTGCAGAACATATCAGTAAAAAATAATAGCAGAAAATCATTGTTTTCTAACAATAGAATATACCTTCAGCATTCATTTAAGAAAATAAACTCAAAGTGTACACAGAACACTGTATATGTGTGGGGATGTTCTGACATTAAAGATTATTTCAATCTAGCTGGGAATTTAGAATGTACAGAATCTACTATAGTATTATGACACAGTGACAGGTATTGTTTTTATGAAGAGTAAGGCAGTGTTTCTGAAGAAGAACTAAATCAGAAACATATTCAATTTTGGAATAACTGGCATTCAATTGCATAGAATTTCAAAATCTCTAGGCTCCTGCAACAACAACAAAAAAAATGACTGGGAATTGCTCTGATACCTTCTCGCTCATGGATTGTATTTCCTACACTTATTTTTCAGAATAGGTAATAAAGATTCTTAACAGAAAAGAAACACAGTCTTCCCTAACCTCAGCCTCAAAAGTGTGGAAGATTGAGAGGAAAGTGGTTGTTATTCTGAGTAATCTGACAAAATAAAAGGAAAAAATTTTTTAACATGACAGGTTGACATTGTATCAATAAGGATGAGATTATTTACTAAATTGGTAATATAACAAATTGTCAGGCTTTCACTTCAAAGGTCTTGTCCTCAGTCAGATTGGTTTCAATCTGGGTCAGTTTCATGGAAATGATTTGAATCATTTCTCCTCTAAGGGATACAGTGATTTCTACTTCAGCATGCTTAACAATATTTGAAAGTGACTTCTCCTTATTTGTAATCTCTAACTCTGGAATTCACTTATGATAAACTAAAATGTTGGAGCAAATAAAGGATTAGTCCTAGATTGCTGACTTAAAAGAAAAAAAAACATTTAAACACGAGTGAGAAGTTAATCTGAGTGAGACAATAATTTGGCATATGGATTATGTGGCATTGAAACGCTTCTAGTTTTGCTTATTTATTTTCATTTTTTTTGTCTGTTTCTCCTGATTCTTCTCTGCTCTGCTTCTTCAACTGAGGATAATTTAGCAATGCAGTACTTTATTTTAACACAGGAAAAAGAATGCATTCTTTTAAAATACAATCTCCAGAAATAAACTCATTTGTATGCTGCTATTGATTGAATGTTTGTGTCTTCTCCAAATTCCTATTTAAAGCCCTATCTCCAATGCAGTGGCATTTGGAGATGAGGGTGTTAGGAGGTTATTTTGGTTTAGATGAAGTCATAAGTGGCGCTCATAGAGGGATTATTGTCCTTTTCAGGAGATGAAGGGATTAGAGCTGTCACTCTCCATGATGTGAGGATACAGAAAGAAGGTAGCCATCTATGAACAAGGAGCAAGGACCCGGACAAGAAATCAAACCTGCTGACACTGTTATCTCAGACTTTCAACCTCTAGAACTGTGAGAAATAAACATTTCTTGTTTAAGCTACCCAGTCTCTGAGATTGCATGATTGCACATCTAAGTAAGATATATATCTACCATAAAAATATAGGTTAAAAAAGATGGTATAATGAATAAACGTTTAAATAAAGTAAGAATATCTCAGTCTTGACTGGATCATTTCATAGGTGGGACAAATAATTTATCATGTGGAGCTTTGTTTTTTTATCTGCCGATTAAGAAAAATAAGTTTTTCTTCACATATTTGTGATGAGGCCAAACTCATTTTTTTAATTATTATTTTCTATTAGTTGCTCAAGATAATACAATGATCTTGACATATCATACATTTGATTCAAATAGGGTATGAATTCTCATTTTTCCACGTGTACAAATTGCAGGATCACATTGGTTATACATCCATGTGTATACATACAGCAATCCTAATAAGCTTATTTTGTGAAGAATGAATAAGTACCCCAGCATCAAGAAAAAAAAAAAAAAAAGAAAGAAAGAAAGAAATAAAAGAAAAAGTAATTGATTATAAGTGTATAATTTTAAATGCAAAAATCACTTTGACTTTCATTATTTTATATTATTTAATTAATATGCACTTCATGATGTATATACACTGTCAGAAGATATAGAAATATTTAGAAAGAAATTATTTCCTTTATTACATAAGTGAGTTGGAGTATAATTATGATTATGTTATGCTCTGATTTGTCCATGATTATGTTAGAAAATAAATCATAAGTAACCAAATAATTGATTAATCACTTAATCATCTAAGGCAAATTAAATTCACAAAATCTAAGTAACATAGACCAAATTGAGATTTACGTAAGTAAAACTGAGAGTACATTGACTAAAACATTACCAGATGTTAATATAAGTTAACTATTCAGTATTTTGTCACATAGAGTAACCGTGAAGTCAATAAATAATGATAAATTTAGTTAGCTAAGTGGCATTTTGGTTGATCATCAAATTCAATGTTTTTTTCTTAAATTTTTATTGTTTGAATGGGAAGGGTATGTATACCATAAGGCTAATCATTATTGTACCTCAATCCCTCATTACTTCCAAAGTATTGAAGAAAGAAGTATTGAGAAACTTAAGGATTAGGAACTGACTATTGTCTTAACTAATCAAATGTTAACATTTTCTCATTTCAAGTAAAATTTTCAATTAAAATCCCTTGATTTGGAATCCCCCCAGTAGGAATCACTAAGGTGTTTGTTCTAGGTTGTTATAGTGATGCATGTTTCTTCAATTCTTATCAAAACTGGTATATTTAGACTTCTCAATTTTTGCCAAACTCTTAACTTTGAGAAATGATGTGTATGGAATGACATCTTATTGATTGAATCTGCCCTTTGCAGATGCCACTAAGAATAAGTACTTTTAACTTGTTTATTGGAAATTTTTAAGTTTCTTCCTTTTAAAATTATATCTTTTTACTATCTTCTCACCTTGTAATAGATATATCTTTTGTTATTATTGTTTTGTAAGGCTCTATTATAAAAATATTATGACAAACATATTAAATATTTACCTTCAATTTGAATTTTGCTTTATTAATTTTGCCTATAGCATTTAAATTCAGAAAAAAAATGATTTTGATAAAATCACATTTATCATTTTGTCTCATTGTGTTATACTTTTAATATTAGACTAATAAAATCCTTTTATACCCTCAGCTCTAAGTAAATTTTCAAACAGTTTTTTTTTTTTTTTTACATTTTAAATGCTTTTAATATTTACTCTTTTTCACTTAATTTGTGGATGTTGTAAAGTGAGGTTGGTAAGCAATTTGCTCATATTATCCTTTGAATAACCCAAACTTTTCTCATAAGGCCACATTTTCCCACTAAAGGGGTTGAGTCTAAAGATCTTTATAATGTACTAAATTCATCCCCCTCTTAATTATTCAAGCTTTTAAAGGTTTTTTATTTGCTTTTGCAAGTCCCCCACATTTTTCTACTTTAAAACAGACTTACTTGTCCAACCTATTTACTTTTTACTATATTTCAACATATTTGTCAAATTCAATTTATAAATCTCTTTGGATTTGCATTGATATATATATTTTTTTAATTCAGAGAGTAACTGGTTGGAAAGAAACCTTTCACTATTGACCCTTTCTATACATGAATATTGTAAATTTGCCCATATACTTGGATCTTATTTTTAAGTCATTAAGTTCTATAATTTTCTCTGTAAAATATGTTGGTACTATTTTATTGAATTTGTCCTAGTTATTTTATAGGTTTTTATTGTATTTAATATTCAAAATTGTATCTTCTAATCTTTGTAGCTAGTATATAGAAAAGTATATTCTGTTTATAGATAATTTTTATATTGCATTAGACTGAAGTCTCTTCTTTTACCAGATTTTCAATCCTTTATGCATGACTATAAAATTTTCAAAACTCTAAAAACCAAGGTTTTTAAAAAAATAAGTTTGGCATCAGATTTTATTATAAGGCCAAATCTGATCTGAACAGATGTGAGGCTATTTAAAGTCTTTATCTTAATTACTGTGAATATTCATAAGTTTCACTGAAAACAGTAATGTGTTTGATTGTGGGATGCTGCTCCCAATCTGCTGAGAATATTACATAATGTACACTTATGCACCTTGTTGCCTTTCTAAAGTGCAATATTATTGAATTCCGAAACAACTATGGACCTGTTTTAGTTAAAGGTTGTGGAGAGGCTTTGTTTGTTTGTTTGTTTGTTTTTGTAGATCCACTTAGATATTTATTTATTTTAGAAAATGTCTTTGTAAAAATTTCTTTCTATTAACCATTTTTAAAGCACTATTTTTTATATAAAGGAGTATTAGAGTCTTTACTAAATACTCTATTATTAGTAAATAAATATTATTAGTAAATAATATTTAGTAAATACTCTAATACTCTAACATTAGAGTATTAGAGTATTTACTAAATGAACTTTTTCAATGTACTAAGACTTATTTAAGCTTTTCATGTTTTTCTAGATTAGCTGATTTTAAGAAATAAAATAAAAACTTATTTGACCAACCCAACATGATTTATTATACTTTGTATATAATTCCAGATTCAGTTTGCTAATACTTACCTAAATGATTTTTTCTTTATCATCTCAGTCTGGTTTTGCTCTCAGTATTATAAGATAGAGATAAAATGAATGAAGAAATCCCCTTTTTGCATATTCAAAAAGACTTTGTATAAATATGACATTATGAAGAAGAATTCATCTCAAAAATTAGATATGATTGAAGTAGCCATTATTTTATCTCTCTTTTCGTGGACATAGGTTTAACTTCTGACTCAGTCTTTTAGCAGTTCTCTCTTTGTGGAAAATTGATTTTTAGAGTTAACTTTTTGTTAACTTACATCATCCTTCTAGGTTGGAATTAATTTCATCTGGATTACAATTTGGTGACCATGAAATTATTCATGATATTCTCATATATTTAGCATATAATTTATCTTTAGTCATACTTTTTCATTTTTAAAATTCTTGTTATGTTGTCAATATTTTGTCTTTAATGTACTCGCTATTTGTTTACATGTAAATCTTTTTTATTCCTTTCTTTTACTGATTCATTCATTACTTACTGTTCTTATTTATATTACTTCCTGATTAATTTCTATGTAATTTTTTTTTCTAAAGATTGTTTCCTTCATGTTGTTCTAAAACAATATGACTTTTGAAAAATATTAACTTTAATGGTAGATTTTTAAATTCTCATTTTATTTTGGTCAATATGTAGCATACATATTTAGGTTATGTCATTAAATAAACTCAAGGTTAGAATTGACTTTTTCCAAGTAAATATTACATTTTAATGTGTTTTCTAGATTAACTGATTTTAAGAAATGAAATAGTTCTTATTTGACCAACCCAACATGATTTATTATACTTTGTGTAGAATTCTAGATTCAGTTATAATATAACAACATTTTATTTAAAAAAAAATCTTCAAAATATGCTTAGGATGGTAATGATGCAACCTTGCAACTACTATGATTTTCTTTTCCTTTTTTGGGGTGGTGGGGACTAGGTATTGAAATCAGGGGTGCTCTACCACTGAGTCACTTTCCCAAGTCCTTTTGAATTTTTTATTTTGAGATACATTCTTACTACATTGTTTAGACTGGCCATAAACTTGTGATCCTCTGTCCTCTACTTTTGCTTGGTTCCTAAGATTATAGGCATGCCCCACCATACCTGGCTTCCTAGTTTTCTTTCAAATTATGTTTATGTTTTATAACTTTTTGCACTCTAGTGCCGCAGTCCGGCTGGCTGGGCAAAATAAGCCGGGGGAGGGGGGGGGACGAACAACTTGTGTAGATTGATACAGCAGGAGCAGGAGCCATTTATTGTAGGACTGGAGTGATATTTATACATTCCACACAGCTTATCTTAATTAGCATAAACTAGATACAGCAGTCAACCAATAAGGAATCTCCACACTTAATGGCTTGCTTTTGTTACTTCACAAACCACTTCCTCTGGCATTTTGTCAGGCTCCATCCAGACTTGTTTACAGACTCTAACACTCTAATACCATCAACTATCTTTGTCATTTTAAGTGAGCATATTCTAGGCAATCTATAGGTATATTTTACATTTTTATCCAAAGTTCCATAGACTTTTCTTGTATTTGATGGTCTTGGCAGTGTTAAGAGATTTGGTTAGTTATTTTTTCTTTTAGAATATTTTCTAAATGTTCCAAGTGAAAATATTTTATCTTTTGTAATATTTTCTAAATATCCAAGGTGAAATTAGTTTGATTTGTTATTCCTCAGACTGGTGATATCAGTTTGGGGAAGGAAAATCACACAGATAAATTCATACTTATCACATCATAGCCATAGTAGTTATAGTAAAAATAATTTATTATTCTTGGGCTGTGGTTTTGGCTCAGTGGGATACTGCTCACCTAGCACACGTGAGGCGGTTTGATCCTCAGCGCCACATAAAAATGAGATAAAGGTATCTAAAAAATAAATATCTAAATAAAATAAATAACTAAAAAATGAATATCTGAAAAAAAAAATATTACTCATGATGTTAACCTTGATCACCTGACTAAAGTTCCTCCACTGTGAAGTTACTCTTCCATCCCCCTTTTCATCTCATATTCTATGGAAGTCAGTCAAGCTGCAAAAACCACACTTGAGATGTAGGCAACTATGCTTCATCTTTTTGGGGTGAAATAATTAATTGTTTTATAAATCTGCATAAAAGATCAGTCATTTTTCTTGTACCTACTTATTGACTCATTTATTGATTTTTAGCATAGATTTTTATGTATTTTTAGTGCTTAATTTTTTCTCTATATATGACAGTGGAATGTATTACAATTCTTATTACACATATAGAGCACATTTTTTTTTATATCTCTGGTTGTATACACAGTGTAGTCACACCAATTTGTGTCTTCAAACATGTGCTTTGGATAATAATGATCATCACATTTCACCATTATTTATAAACCCATCACCCTCCCTTCCCCTCTGCCCTATCTAGAGTTTGTCTATTCCTCCAATGCTCCCTCTCCCTATCCCACTATGAATCAGCCTCCTTATATCAAAGAAAACATTTGGCATTTGGTTTTCAGGGATTGGATAACTTCACTTAGCATTATCTTCTCTAACTCCATCCATTTATCTGCAAATGCCATGATTTTATTCTTTTTTATTATTGAGTAATATGCCAATGGGTATATATGCCAAATTTTTTTTTATTGATGGACACATACCTTTGTTTTATTTATTTATATTTTTATGTGGTGCTGAGGGTAGAACCCAGTGCCTCACACATGTGAGGCAGGCACTCTAACACTGCCCTACAATCCCATCCTCAGTATAAATTTTTTAAATATTTATTTTATATTTGGAATTAGACTACAACACATTTTTATTTATTTTGCTGCTCAAGTTTTCCCTGGTTTGGTCATTGGGAGTGTGCTTAGATGGATCCTTTGATATTCACCCTATGTGAAATTTTTGTTTTCAGTTGTTTGTTTTTAGCTATTTCTTAATTTTTGTCACTCCCAGGTATCCTGGGATCATTTTGTAGTTTTCTTCCCCAGTCCTGGAATCAGCTACTTCTGCAAATGTCTCAAATTCCTTTTTCATAGAATGGTATTAGAAGCCACCACAGCATGTTAGATATGCTCAGTGATATTGGGGTGTTCTTTGTTTCTATCCCCTCAGCTGACAGAATAGAGAAATACATGTCTGGATACTCATATATCTATAAAAATTTCTATATGTAAATATTTATGACTATATGAGTTCATCTCAACCTGAGTTTATCATGATGTCCCCAACACTAATTCATTATCATATGGATCATTGTTTCCTCCTCTGCTTGCTTATTTGTAAATTTCACTTAAAAAATTAAAAATACTGTTATCAAAGTCTGCAATTTATTTTATTTTCAATTTTTCTATACATAGATAGCTGTGTTAAAATTGTTAACCAAAACTCCTATGAGAAAGAAGTTTATCAATTAGATAACAGTGCTTACCTACAGTTTCTTTTGCCTTTGATCTTTCATACCCTACTAAATTTCCAAAGTTACTTAATTCAGCAACTTTTCCCCCCACATTTTCACTGATGCTCTTTCATACATTTCTAGTACAGTTAGATTGTTTTTTTCTTATATTCTACATCCTGAAACATGTCCTCATAAATATACATTTTAAATAATATTCATGCCTTAAGAATCATTCTTTTTGCTATGAATTTCTATGAACTTTGAAAATCCAGTTTCATGTATCTGTCATTAAAATATACAGAAGAGTTTCCCAGACTTAAAAAGTAGCATGTGCTTCATACACTCCATCCTTAATTCCTATCCCTCATCTCCTGGTAGCTATTGATATCTTACTGGATCCACACGTTGCCTTTTATAAAACATCATATAAATAGAAAATCAGATTTTTCAGAAAGCCTTCTTTCACTGAATGATAAGATTTATGCACGTCCTTTGGTGAGTTGGTTTATTTCTTATATTGCTAAACAACATCACATCATATTGTATGGATGTATCACAATTGCTTTATTCTTTCATCTAGTGAGGGACATTTTTTTTGCTTTCAGTTTTTGGCAATTTTAAATAAAGACATAAACATTCATATTTAAGACACACATTTCTAACATCAGTTGGGTAAATACAAAGAGCATAACTGGTGGATCACATGTTAGGAAAACATTGTATTTTGTTTTGTAAGAAACTCCATGCGGCCTCCCACAGAGGCTCTGCATTCTCTATTCCCACCACCAGTGTTGATACTGTTGTTGGGCACTGCCTTTTGTTAGATTTCAGACACTCTAATATGCACATACATGTTTCCTATTACTTTCACTGATAATCTTCCAAGAACAAGTGATTCTCTCTTTATATGCTTATTTGGCATCCGTGTACCTTTGTTTTTATCAAATATCTATTCATATTTTTTACCTCTTTTTAAATTGGACTTTTCTTTTTATATTGTTGAGTTTTAAACTTTATTTGCACATTTTGTAACATTTTGTACACCAATCTTTCCTCACATAGGCATTCTGAAAATGTTTTCTCTCAATCTGTAGCTTCTTTTCATTCTCCTATATTGTGAAGGAGAAGTTTATAATTTTATTAAAATCCAACTTACCAATTTTTTCTTTGTGTTCTTGATCTTGTTTCCACCACATAACTGAAGCTCCTATAAATTTCAGTTTCTTCTTCAAGTTTTAAAATTTTTGCCTTTTAGGGTTTTTTAAAATTCTTTAAATTTTAAAAATATTTTTAAAATGTTTACCTTTTAGGTTTAAGTCTGTAATTCAATTTGAATTGGTTTTTATGAGAGAGATTGGCTCTATACCATGCTGGCTGGTTATTGAACTTTTATTTTGAGTGTTGAAATTGGGCAGTGTGAGTTCTCCAACTTTATTCTTTGGCATCTTGCTGGCTCTTCTAGGACTCTTGTCTTTCTTCATGAAATTCAAGATCAGTTTGTTAAGGAATATTTACTGAGATTCAGGGGGATTTCATTGAATCTATAGATCAATTTGAGAATAATTTATATATTAAAAATATTGACTCTTCTAATCCAAGACATGGAATCTGTTTGCATTTACTTAGATCTTCCTTGATTCTTTTAGATAGGATTTGTATTTATTCACATATTTAGTTAGATTTATAAATAAATGTTTCTTTTGGGATGAGATTATTCTAAATGATATTTTTTAGTTTCAGTTCTGATGGTTCATGATTCGTATCTAAAAAAAATAAATGACTTATAATTTTATCTCAGATGGCTTTGCTGTAATTGCTTATCAGTCCTAGGATGTTGGGCACATGTGCATCCATGTGTATGAATATTCTTTAGAGAGTTCTACATATGCAATCATGCAATCTTTGAATAAGAACAGTTTTCTATTACTCCTCTTCTAATCTGGATGCCTTTTACTCTCTTTCTGATTTTATTGTACTGGCTAGGTCTTGTATGATAAACTCTTCTCCTCTCATGGCCATAGCCATGAAAGGAATCATCATTAGAAAATCTTGTGGAGTTCAGAAGATAAAACCTAAAAAGGGACTGAGTGTGGTGGTGCATACCTGTAATCCTGGTGGCTCTGTAAGCCAAGACAGGAGGATCACAAATTCAAAGCCAGACTCAGAAATTTAGAAAGGCCCTAAATGTCTTAGTGAGACCCTATCTCAAAATAAAATGTAAAAAAGTTTTGGGATATAGTTTGATGGTATAGTGCCCCTGGGTTCAATCCTCAGTATCAAAAAGAAAAACAACAACAACAACCAAAAAAAAAAAAAAAAAAAACAACTTTTTTTTTAGATACTGCAAGTTTCTCATTACTGTACTCCCATTTCCTCTTGAAGCAGTTTGAAAATTGTCATTTAAGTTGTAATTCCTGTATTTAGCCACAGGAGCTTTTGTTCCAGGTAGGCAGATCCTGGATGCACCTTTATGCATTGGCCTCCCTCTCCAGGTGTTAGTGGTATTGGGATATGCACTCTCAATCTTCTGATGAATCCATGATTGATTTTTTTATTGGTTCATCTTATTTTAAGTACATAAGTGGTGACTTTCAAGTTATTTCTATGACATTAGAAGTTTTTTTTTTTTTTTTTTTTTTTGCTTATATATGGACACATTCTTTGTTCACTACTCTTCTTAATATCTGATTTTTTCGTACTGGTATAGTTTTCTTCTTTTGAAATTTATTATGAATTTATTATCTTAATAATAGATTTTAGCTATACTCCCTCAGTCTAACTTTCTGTAATTGACCTCTATTTCATCAGTCTTGCCAACCTTTCTCTGATTTTTGGATCCCACTTACAGTTGAGGAATCTTGAAGAGATGTAAGAAACTTGAGGAAAATTCTCTAAATCACACAGCATACTAATGTCAAAATCTGGAATAATTTTCCCAAATTCCTGGGAATTCTATCTCTACCTTAAACTTTGTGTTCCTGTTTTCATTTTATATGAGAGATGCACATGTGAATGTATGCTGATATCATATAAATCATATATCTAAAATGTCTAACATATCTTTCTTATAAACCTTTCACTTTTATGAATAATAAAAAGAAAACTTGAATGATGTTATCTCCCTTCCACTCGTCTTTGAGTAATTGAAAATACGCTTTCCAAATGTACATGTGTATGAGTATGTTTATTGTATAAAATCCATGTAAACACAATTACCATAGTCTTTTGTTGGACTTCTGGTTTTCTGATGTATACTTGAGTTATTTAGTTATCTCAAGGGAATAAAATTTGTCTCTTCAAGAGATGCAAGTGAAACTGTGTTCTTTGATAGGACTTTGACTGAAAAGTCTCTATGACAAACCTCCTATTAGAATCCAATTATGCTAAACTGTGAAATGTTGAAAGCACTTCATCACAAAGTACAGTGCATTTTCCCTGGGCCTAAATGCAATCCAATATTTGCCTCACCTTGAGTCTTTTGTAATGGGTACCCAGAGGAACTGTTTTAAGGAACAGGCAAGACTCAAATGTATTCTCAGCTCTTTAAAAATCAAGTCCCAACCTCCTTAACAGGCACTCTGACAAAGTAAAGTATATGTTCCCTGGGTAATCAATCAGGCTCTCACAGAACCCATAAAGGAGCTTGCAGGGCTGGAGAGTGAGTGGTTCCTTATGAATGGCCCCATTGTTCTCACAATTAAGGCCAAAGAGGCCCCTGCGGAAGAGGTTCTGGGTATATCTGAGTGTGGGCTGTGGGAGGAAGGAGTTTTGGAAACGTAAACCATAGCTGTCCTTCTAAATCCTAAGAGACCCCCCTGGCAATGCAAAAGATGTTAATGTTTGATAAAAGCAAAACAAACAAGCACATTTAAAATTGCTGCTGCTACACCATGCCGATTCAATATGTTGCTAGTTGGGAGATTGTAAACTCACCCACTTCACCTTTTGGATTGCATCCAAGCAAGCTATCACAAAACATAAACAGCTGGATTCTTTTATCTGATAGATATAATTAGAATCGAAGTGGATTTTTAAAAACACTATTTCAAATCAGGACTGGTGCGTTTTATGATTTTCATTGTGTTCTCAAAGAAAATACACTTTTAAGGTTTGATGTCGTCTCTTTCCATTAATGGAATTTAATTTTCACTTTTTTATCATACTCAGGGCAAAAAGACAGGTGCATAGATTCAAAGAGTTTAATTGGACTTAATCATAGATATCTGTAGTTGGATTAAGGAACATACAATTTGACATTAGTTACATTTAGAGAGGAAGTAAGGGAAATGGAATTTGAGTGGCTATTTAATGTATTTTGCAGTTTGAGGGTTAAATTTCCTCAAAAAATATAATGTAATGCTTATAAAGTTAATGGAAAATAGAGTAAAAAATGCTGCACATAGGATGGTGTCTTTTCTAGATTCTGTCCAGAAATTATATTATAAATACAGCTGTCAAGAACATTGCATTTTCCAATAGGATAATATTAGCGTTGTGATTTCTAGTCACTGATGAGGATGCTATCATCTAAGGCAGCTATATGAATATATCCCTGTTATTTAGCAGTTACAGCACTTGAGGTTTGTTTGATCTACTCCACAGTTATTCATTCATTTAAGTATTTATTAAGTGGCCATTCAATTAGTGGGCATTGATGCAAATAATGAGCAGAGCATTTACCATAAACTAAAAAGCAAAGAAAACTTAGTCTAGCTAGAAATTTCTGAGAAAATGTTGAAGTTTGATTCTATCAGAGTCCAGTTTGTTGTGGAAGAAAATTTATAAAATCAAGGAGTAATAACATTATGTGCAATATCATACATATTAGAAGACAAAAAATAGGAATGACTAAGAGATTAAGGTAAGAGTTGATATGGACAAAGATTCATAAAGTCACAAAAGTTAATGAGTGATTCATTTATTCACTCCTTAGAATGCATTTACTAAGTTTCTAACTATTCACTGAGTATTTTATTATGTTCTAGATGTTTTTGATGAGTAAGACTTTGGCTATTCAATTTTGGAAGCTTGTAATCTTTGTTGAAGGATACTCCTATCTTAAAAAATGCATTGAGATAAATATTACAAAAATTTTATGGAAACTGGCTCAAGGAAGTGTGGCACAAAGAGGAAACTGTTTTAATTTGTCCAGGAGAATCAATAAGGTTTTCAAAACAGATCTGACACTTGAGTGGCACTTGACAAGAAAGTGTAGTTTGCCGGGTATCTTGCCATGACTGGGCACTTGTGGAGTGACTCTGACTGAATTAGCATCACCATAAGAGTAAATGGAAGTAAGGGCATATGGAAGGGATGAGTTCCTGTATGCATTGTCAATGGAGCAAATAGCATACAAAGCATCTACTATGTTTTTTCTGTAATTAGATTTTTAGTCTAAGTAATGAGACTTAGTATATAAACTTGTATTAAAACTGTCCTTAAAATCTATTTTTCATTCAGTTTCTCTCCAGCGGAGAAAGAAGAATATGGGGACAAAAGGAGGTAGTATAAAATAGATGTGAGATGAAAATGAAAGTTCAAATTACTGCTAACCCAGACAATTGTCAATCAAATTTTTAAAAATATCATTGTCAGCTAGCATTTGTAAACCACAGTCATAAACTCAATAAGTTGCAAAGCAAATGAAACACACACACACACACACACACACACACACACACACACATATATATATATAAAATTTATACCTGGCATACTATGTACGATGGAAGTTATGCTGCAGCAAAAAGAAATCAATCTAAGCATTAAATATAGTCAATTAATTAAATTAGTTAAAACACTAGAATTTTATTCCACAGGACCTAGCATTATAATTTGAATTTCATATTGGTTTTAGAGTGAGGGTCACAAACTGGCAGAGATGTAGACATAAAAGATATTGATCACATTTTAAATAACAAACAACTAAAATTTAGTCATTAAGAGGAACAATAATATCTTTTCAATTGATTCTTTCACGTAGCTCTATGCCCCTTCTGGTTTCATTAAGATTATTGGTGAGGATACGTTTAGTTGGGCAAGGAGAGAGTAAGCACTGGCTGTCAGTAAGGGTGTCTTGCTTCTCTTCATTATGGTCTTTCCACATGGCTAGCTGGGCTTCTTTTTTAAAACATGAAGATCTCAGAGTGGTAATCTGAGGGGACCACATGCATTGCAAAAGAATGAAAAGAGAACTACAGGAGTTATTACAGATGAGATTTTAGAGACTCACAGCCTTACTCTTCCTTCATTCTGAAGGTCGAAGCTGGTCAGGAAGACAGGCCAAATTCAGATTCAGAAGAACAGCACTTTCGATTTGTGAGGATGGTCAAATCTCATTGTGAAGGGCATACAGGACATGAGGAAATTTAAATAATATGTAAGTAAATTTAAGCAGTGTATGTATTCTATAGTTTTTTGATCTCTTTCATACTTTCTTGTCTTATAACAAGACTCTTCTATTGTCTGTCCTCAAAAGTACTAGATTTTTACCCCTCCTTTAGAGCATCCTAACTTACTTGTTAGGATTCAAGGAAATGGAAATAATGTAATAATATATCATCTATGAATTATTTATTTTAAGCAATTTAAAGAAAAAAAATATCTCTGTTTTCACCCGGAAGAGCCTGATTCAATAATACTAAAAAATTTTGACTAAAGAAAAATGATTGTAAAAAATGAAATATTTCTTACAAAGTTCAATTTGTCTAGTTAATATCATCTCTGAAAACTTATGTCCCCAGAAACATTTGAATACAGGCAAGCAGTCTTGAAAATGTAGACAGTTTATAGAACAAAGATAAAAAGAACAGCAAGGAATTCAGCAGCAAAGGTGAGAATCCAACAAAGCCTCCATGACTTTGTAAAATACTATGTAGCATCTAGAGCAGAAGTGAGAATAAGATGAGAGAGAGGCTGGTGGTCACATGAATTATGCAGTTGTCTCATAATTAAAGTTGCATGGATGGGCTACAGAGACCACAAATTTTTTTTTCCTACATAAACTCATGGTTTATAAGCACAAATTTGATTCACTTCTGTGTTTTTCTATTCAAAATGATATTATTCTATTTTGTCTGTTTTTATGACGAGTTAAATTAAGCTTGAAATTCTATGAGAGAAATCTGGCTCAGAAGTGTTTTGTAAATATTATGACAAAAAGTCTGTAGAAAAACTGCTGCAGCCATGTTTGTAAAAAAAAACAATATTTAAATGCTTTTCTAGCAGTAGGTAACTGGCTCAGTGAAGAGGTTGACTTTGAATTTAGTTTATATTATATATACTAAATATATATTATATATACATTTATATATAATGTATTATGTGTAATTTTGAAGCCATCAGTTTATTAGTGTGCCAAGATTTCTATTAAAGATGCTTGGCAATATCATAACTTTTGATTTATAAAACTCTAGAGGGACATATATTTGTCCTTTTGAGGAGATCATTTCTAAGACTACATGGCAAGCATCCTGTGGTTTAGTATAATCCAACAAAGTTGTCTGTGTACACATTTTATAACAAATAGACTTTACATATAATCTCCATTGTAAATATCAATTTATAAGAGGATGATGATACATTGAGATTTTAAATTTTAATCATATTTATCTCCTGACTTTCTGTTATTAAACATGTGGAAAAACCCAAGGAGAGCCTGAGGGATTCAGCATTCTGCAGTTTTGAAATCAAATCATCAGATGCTTCTTCTCCTAATATGACTCAATAAAATTGTGCCCTCAAAACTGATTGTGAATTTCAGTCTGTCATAAAATTTCAACTTTGAAACAAACTTAGTGTTCATCAGTTTTATTATTACTTTTAATCTAAAAACTCCATAATGTTCTTGGCTCTTAATTCTTTTCAGATGACTGTAATGACATTACTTGTCCTTTACATAAAAAATTCTTTAATAAGAGTCATCCACCTATGATATAAAATCTAAACACATTAAATAAAAGCAAAGGCATCTTTTACTCCTGATCAATCCATTTTTTTAAATCTGTTCTCGGTTGTTCTTCCTGAGCATGTGACCAAAGCAATTTAAGATTTATTTCTCAAATAAATTTAGGATTTAGTTCTCGGTAATTGTTGTTCTGAAATTGTAATTTTATCTTGGAGTTTGTGTTTTGAATGCAAAGTTCATGGATAATGGAGCATGTGCGAGAGGCTTGGGTTACATGTGGCCTGCCTTCCTGTCACTTCAGGAACAGGGTTGCAGCCTCCCCCTCCGCTAGCTGTCTGGTGCCTCTGCCACCTTCGCTCTGGAATGAGGACAGGCTGGAACCCAGAGCAAGACTCAAATGTGCCTTTGTCCCAGACTGTGTCTTCGTCCTGGGTTCAGGGAAAGGAAGGGAAGGAAGGAGACCAGTACTTTCCAGGAGACACTCTGGGTAGGGCCAGCTTCAGCTGTCCCTTCTGGGCTGGCAGCTGAAAGAACCATCAAGGCTCATCATCAGAGAAAATGCCTGTTTATTGAGGAATAACTCTGCATATTTATAGAGGCAGGGGTCTTTTGACAGTTATGACAGTTTAATGGTTGAACGGTTTGACAGTTGGCATGGGGCTTTCTGATTAATGGGTAAGGATCATGTGAGCCAGCAGGGCTAGTCTGATTGGTGGATAAGGATCATGTGAGCCAGCAGAGCTAGTCTGATTGGTGGGTAAGGATCATGTGAGCCAGAAGGGCTCACCATTGGACGGCTCTTCTTAGGGGATGGGGAAGTTAGTCTTTGGAGCCCAGGCAACTCCCAACAGCAGCAGAGATGATTTGACCCACGACTTGCTTGATGCGGATCTTACAACCACCGTGGTTCCAGGTATCCTGTGAGGGTTTGTGCAGATACCCAGAGACAGTTGCAAGAGTGATAGCCTCAGAAGCTCACTCAGCACCCACTAGGGCTAAAGAACAAGGGTGTGCAGGGTTCAGCACTCAACCAGGTTCTTTGACTTATTGTTTATAAAATAAGAGCCAGATGTTTCATCTAAATAGTATAAATCACAGTACATATCTTGTAAAGTTACTGTGAAAATTAAGTAAATGGATCCTGTTAAAGTATTTATAACTGTGCAACTGAAGAAACAGAAGTTGTCTCTATTATTTTATCATTTACAAATAAAGCCTGGGCCCTATTATCATATTCTATAATCTTTTCATATTATTCAATTAACCAAAGATATCAAAATGTTGTCCTACTATTGACTCATCTGTTTTTAAGATATTATGAATATGTACTTGGAAACATGAGAAGTGATCTTCATATGAATTTCCTAACTCTTATGAGAGTGCTTAGCAAGTCGGAGACCCTTTCCCCTTCTCCAGCAGTATTAATACTTTGCTGCCTAGAAGGATATATTCTGGCAATCACTTTTGCTTTCATAAAGCAATGTTTGTTGAGCAACATTAACTTATGTCATTACAGTTGTGAATCAATTGCCAGAGTCTATCTTTATCAGAAGAAAATTATTATTTGGTATTAATTATTATTTGCCTTTCACCTATATTAGGAGAGCCCAGGATGGGCTGCAGTAATAAACATACCTCAGATTCTCAATGGCTTATCACAGTGAAGATTTGTTTCTTGTTCCTTTCACTGTTTGATTTCTTCTCCAGGATTGGCTTGTGTTTCTGGAACAGGTGTCCTCTGCATTGTTTAGAGGAAGATTTGGAGGATTATTCAATGTATTTCTCAAAACAAGGCAGGCCCAAATCCATCTGTATCATTTAGGCCACAGACTAAATGGACCAGCCTCACTGAATGCATGGGAAGCTGCTGAGTTAACTTGGCTGTGTGCTTAGGAAGAAGAGAAGGAAAGAATTCAGAACTGTGTCTCTGCCCTCTTTGTCAAAATGCCCCATTTGACATGTTTACAATTTCTTATGTTAAGCGGTGAGATATAGGCTCCAATTACTCACCTTCTGTAAATTAATGAGAGTTCATCTGTTGCCAAATAAACTTACCACCCCTATATGGATTTTGGATTACCCTGCATTTGTCATAAATGGCAGTTGTGCAACTCTTCTCATTATGTGATCTAACCAAAGAAAGAGATTGAATCTGGGGCTGGCTAGTTTTGCTATGAAAAGCAGTTTTGACAGGTCATATGTAAGAGATGTATCTCTTTGGTCTCCTTGAAATCTAAAAATGCATCCTCAGCCCACAGAAATGTCCCATTGTACCCAGATATGTCATGAACAACACTCAGCCAGGTAAATTGTGGGGAGCATAGAGAGGTGAAATATATCAATAAGAAATATCATATCTTGACTATGAAAAACTGGCTATATTTTATATAATTATCTATCATTTGAATTTTCACACTTAAATAAATTAGTAATAAAATTAATTTCTGTTTTTGTGAAAGTCAAATGTGCAAATGTAAAGCATGTAGACTACAAAAGATTCCCCCTGTCATTATCCCCACCCCTAGAGATAGGTAGACATTGATAATATTATTGGTAGGCAAGAAGTTTATTCTATTAATGATAGATGGAGTTTAGCAATTTTCTAGTAAATGGTTTATCCCAAGCATCTACTATCAATGCACATTTATTTTAGTCCTTTAAAAAATATCTTAAAATTCTACTGTATTGATGCATTGTGATTTATTAAACCAATTTGCTATTGATCAACTTTTGCTTCCAGGTTTTTGCCATTACAAAAACGCTTCAGTGAATACAATTTTATATACATCTCTGAGATATTATACCATAGTATCTGAAGAATGAATCCTTTGAAGTGGAACTTTTCTTGGCGAAAGAGAATGTACTTTTTCCATTTTGACATAAACTCCCCAAGCACACCCATAATTTCAGATTCTGCCAAATTAATTTTAGTGGTGTCTCGTGCCAGTGATTCTGCCTTCAGTGTGCTTGTGTAGGCAGCCAGCTGTGGGTTGAAGAGTTTGCTGAGTCAATTCATATAAATTTGGATCCAAGGTTGGTATAGGATACCTGACATCAAAAGACCAGAAACATTTTTATAATTTAAATGAAGGAACACAAAGACCTCAGGGGTGATAAATGTGAAGTTGATCTATCCCACATACTCTGTCCACTGGGCTCTGAATCATATTACTCACAGCACTTTCTTTTCTTTCCTCTTGTCATTTGCAGTTGTCAAAGAAGCCCTTGCCAAATTAAAAGGGCAATGGACTCTTTTGACAAACATTTTAGGGATAAATGCTAGTAGGAAAAAAGCAAATCAATGGCAAATTCAATAAGTTTAAGAAGAATGAAGAACTCCGTGACTGAGCAGGGATAACTAAGCTACATGTAAAGTGGATGTGAGCACTTATTGTCACCAGGAGAAGGGCACAATCATCTTGATTCAGGAAGTAGCCAGACATGACAAGGTTTCTGGCACTTCCATATGGACTACAGACTCATCAATGACAAGAAAGAAAAATGAAAAAAAAATATATTAACTAGTGCTATATATTAATAATTTATGGTTTTTATAATGAGAAAGTGTGAAGGCTTGGGAGGAAGTCCTCTGATTCAAATTAGCTTTCACTTACTTCTTGAATCCAGGTAGTTTGTAGAGGTGAGTTAATTTATTGTCCTAGAACCTTAAATAACAAGGATTCTGAAAGCAGTTGTGAAAGCAATATATAGTCTTATAAGAAAACTTCATGAAACTCTCTGTGTCTTTTTCTTTTTTGGGGTCGAGGGTTGTACCAGGGATTCAATACAGGGTCATTTAACCACTGAATCACATCCCCAGCTAGTTTTTATATTTTATTTTGAGACATGGTCTTGCTGAGTTGCTTAGAGCTTCACTAAGTTGCTGAGGCTGGCTTTGAACTCATGATCTTCTGGCCTGAGCCTCCCAAGCCACTGGGATTACAGGCATGTGCCACTACTCCCAGCTCATATGTCTTTTTCTGATATGACTTAGAATTTTTAAATCTCAGTGCCTGTTCTTTGGATTGTTAGAAATATATATTCAATGGTAAGATGACTTTATTTAGGACTATAGTGATAGGTACACTATAAGAAGACATTCAAGTAAGGAGAGAGATGGTGTTCTAATACAGCACAGGAAAAGGAGAATTCATACCCATGGGACCATGAGGGGTTCAGTGGTCAGAAAATTCCTTTGGGTAAAGATGAATTTGGGAAAAACAACCTAATATGATTCATGCTAAAGACAGTCTAGATGATCAGACATCACTTGGGGGACAGTGAAGAATAAGGAACTGGATCAGATGTTGAGGATGATCAGACCTTGGGGCAGAGGGGAATCTTACTAAATTATCTTAACAAGGACTGCAAAACTGGTTCACATGGAAGTGAAGATAGGCACAGGAGGCAGTTCAGAAGACTAAGGCTTGGCACAACAAAGAATAGTCATCAGAAGAAAAAGAAAGAAACCAACTGCCGATGACCATAAGATGACGGTAGCAATAGGATTGTAGTACAATGGTAGTCTGACTTTGTCAGCTTTAGTGTATAATGAAGTGCTGATTATAAATAAACCTTTTCCCATGTTCACCTGACATAGGATATTTCTTCTCTTTCTAAATATTGTAAATTGTTGATATTGGTTCATGTGCTAAAAGTCACTCATAAAACTTAGGAAACAGCTTGCCTGCATCTTACCTTAACCACCACAGTAGGCTTGTTTCTCAAAATTGCTAATGCAAGACTGTTGGATTCCCAAGAATGATGTTGGAGCACTGTGGACTTAACCAGTTACTGCATTCAGATGAGGCAATGTTTCTGTTATAATTCACTGTCTTTTTAAATATTTTTAAAATTTTTTGTTGTAGTTGGATACAATACTTATCGTTTATTAATTTATTTGTACATGGTGCTGAGGATTGAACCCAGGAACTCACACGTGCTAGGTGAGCACTCTACCACTAAGCCACAACCCCATTCCCTATAATTCATCGTTTTATCAACAATTTTTACATCATCATTAACTTGGAATGTGAATGTTTATGTTATTTTTTTTCTGTATGCTTTTGGGGATTCTATTATTCTCAGACTCTCAGGCAGATTTCCGTTATAGTTGGTGCAGAAGTACATTGTTTATTTTTGACCAAGATATTGGTATTGAAGATATTGATCATGATATTGGTAATTTCCTTTTTCTTTTCATATTTTTATCAGTTTTAGTATTTAGTATAGAATTATCTCCTCTTCTTGTGAAAGATTCATCTTCATTTTCTTTTGAGTACTTTTTGGAATTGACCCTTGAATCCTTTTGTCCTGTGTTTTTCCATGTGGGAGAGTTATTTCCATGTGAGGGACAAATTACTAATTTGATCTCTTTATTCACTATGGGTTTAATCAGGTTTTCTATTTCATCTTGAGTAAGTTTTAGTAATTTTTGTCTTTCTACTTAGAAAGTTTAAGTTTTTTTTTTTTTTTTTTGTCTTCTAGATTTTTGGCATCCAGGTATGTGTTATATTTTTGATATTGTAATAAAATCCATGAGATTATGAAACTTACAAGAAGAAAAGTAATCATATATCTGGGTCATATGGTTGTTTAATTTATGCAAAAGAACTGCAATTAACATACTATGGTGAAGGGCCATAAACACACTTATGTGTTTATGTAGGCAAGTTATGGAGCCTGCATAGGTGCAATCAACATACAAGTGGATAAAGAAAATGTGGAATATATAAGCTGTGAAGTTTCAGTCATAAAGAAGAATGAAGTCATAGTATTTTGTGGTTAATAGATGGTACTAGTAAACAACATGATAAGTGATATAAATTTGATATAGAAAGGGAAGGATATAATGTTTTCTTTCCTATATGAATGCTAAGGAGAGAAAAGAAAAAAAAAGAAATTTAAAAAGGGAGATTATGTCCATGTATGAATATACAATGATGAATTTTATTTATATATTATTATAATTAACTTAAATAATAATAATAATCATAATAATAATCATAATAATAGAAATAGTAATAAAAAGGATTCAAGAAAGCAAGCAGATTAGGAATAAATCTCTACTACCTACCTCAATGTTTAGATATTTACTCATGCCAGGTACTCATTAAATATTTGTTGAATGAATTGAATGAATGAACAAGAGCACTGATCAATACACTTTTTTCTTTAAGAATCCAGATTATATATATTTCAGGATTGTGTGTTCTAAACTGTCACCATTAATCAATTTCACCAATTTATTTTGTAATTTGTCAGAGACAAATTACCAAGTACCTGGATATGTTCAATAAAACTTTACTCACAAAAGCGGTCACTAGGTAAGATCTGGCCTAAGGTTCCAGTTTACAAACCCCTGAACTGGAGAACAACACACTAGGACAAAATTCAGTGGGTAACACAAATTTAGCAATAGAACTGTGGTGTAGTTTAAGAATTCACAAATTCAATATGCCTGTTATTTTCTATCAAGGAGGGAGTGATCACATTGCAGTTGTTCTTGTAATAGTCCACCTCACGTTTGTTTCCTGACAGGGACTGACTAGGTCAAGTCAGCAGCAATCCATGGCGTGTGAAACTCCACCTAAAGAAGATGAGCTTATGTAGAATGTTTAGTATTGAACAGGTGGAAAGTAGATGCATGAGGGAGAAAAGGAACTGGACTAAGTCATATTAATTGTGGAGTGCTAGAGGGAAAGTTTGGGGACTGCTCTTAGAGGTATCTATAGTGCCAATCTGATCCAGGGCCACATTTCCTTCTAGCCTTACAGAGGCCTGGCTCTAGTTCATTTTCACCATAAATGTGTCCTGATATTCCATGCCATTATTCCATGTTAATTTTATTACTATTCTGGAATGATATCAAGACTACACTTTGGAATTTGGGAGAGTTGCTACAGATAATTTAGTTGAGAGTTCAAATCACAGCTGTAGCAATGACTTTCTGTCATTTTAAAATTATTATTCATTTGGTTATTTTCACATAGAGGAGTAAAAATTTATTTTTTTTCAATTAGGTTAATCCAGAGAAGAGTTATCCCTTCAGAATTTTTATTTTTTTTTCAAGAAATATGTTAATATTTTCCCCTAAAGAGATTTTCAAAATTTAAAGTTGTTATTTCTAAGGAGGGGGATTTGGTTAAATTTCATTTCCATATTCAAGAAGATAAAAAGTGAGAAATTTGCAATTCAGTATCATCACATAATTTTAGATGGCTTGGGAGTATTGGGGGATCCATTAAAACATTTAATCGGGGGGGAGGAACCTCAAGCAATTAATTGTTAAAAATTGAAAATAACTCTTAATGAGAGAGGGGAAATAGAGAGATAAATTCCTAAAATGTTTACCCATATTTTGTTTACTTTAAAACAAAATATTACATTAAAAATTAGTTTCTGGATTTCCCTTTACTCAGTCACGGAATCTTGTTCTCAAAATTGCTTTTAGTGTTTCCCTTATCCAAAGTGATTTTATGCAATACTGAAGATAAAATGGCACTATTCTGTGCTTGACATTATCATGACTCTTCTGTTTTTATCTTATTCTGTTTATACATTTATACACATGCTGCATGACAACATGCATAAACATACAAAGAATCTAATGATAAGTAATTTAATATTTTCATTATAAAATAAAATATTGTATAGGTTTTTTTTTCTTATTAATAATAGGCTCCTTTCTAATTCCAGACACAGTGATGGGTCCAGGTAACTCAACTAAGGGAAGATGAATAGAGATGTTTATGAGAGCAATACCTTGGTGCCACATTTTATAGAGCACAGAAAGTTATAACATGGGTTGATTTTTATGCTGAAATGGGAGGATTTAAACAAAGGAATGACAAATCTCTTTAATAGAATTATTCTGGCTACCATGTTGAAAATGGCTTAAAGATTTGAGGATGGAGTTCCTTGTAATCACCCAGATATGAGATAATGGGTTTGGGGATAGAGTGGTGCTAGTGGGAGGTTTGTAGAAGTAGTCTTGTAGTTTGTAGTTTGTAGAAGTAGTCAACACCTGTGAGACAGGTGTTGAAAGTAAAAATAATGGAATCAGCAAATTCATGAGCAAAAAAGAAGTGTTTGGCTTTTTGTTGTTGTTTTATGCGTGTGTATTTCATTTATAAATTTCTTATATTCTTCTAATGCATTTTCATTAATGTATAAGTGAACACATTTAATTTTTCTGTCAAAATATATCATACTATGTATGTCATTGTGGACATTTATTTTATTTAATGATATGATTGACTCTCTCCTTATCCCTGCAAATAGACTGCACATTCTCTGTTAAATTAATCCTTAAAAACAGAAAATTAAGTGGTTTTCAGCTCTTTGCAGCCAAACCCAATACTTCCAAGAGTAACACCAAATATAAATGAATTTGTAGTTTAAGAAATTAATTCCAAGATTCAATATTTAGAAAAGCTTTTTGAAAAGCATTCTTTTCAATGTGCTTCCATTAGATCTAGGTAGCTGAATGCTTTTGGTCTCTTTGGTTTGTTTCTGTTTATTCTGAAGCAAAATAAATATATTTGAAGCACAGCCTCCGAAATGTATGACCTTTATGGTTGATTTTTATATTTACTTTATTTACTTATCTTTATTTTTTACTTCTATAATATGATCATTTTATTTAATGTTGTTGTACTAAATTTTTTAAAACAGTAGGATTATGGACTTGCTCTGTCAGCCAGTTTGAGTATGAATCTTGGCCTGGATCCTCTGTGACCTTGGAGAATTTATTCAGACTCTCTGTGACCTTTTCCTTCATTGGTAAAATATGAATAATAACCATCCAACTCAGTTTTTATAAACTTCAAATCTTTTAAAATATTTTAAGATTTTTAAAAGCATTTTGAGCAGTTTTTGATAAAATGAACACTACTCATTTCCTAGATAGTTTTAGAAATCACCTCATCATTTTTGTGAAAAAATATGGGCAAAGTAATTATAATATTATTATGTTATATATATTTAACATCTATGGAGACAAAATATACTGATAAAATATTTTAAAAAATAGGACAGAGGATATACTTGGTGTAAAGCATCTGCTTAGCATTCCTGTGACCCTGGGTTCTATTTCCAGCAACACCAAAAAAAAACTAAAAATGGGTCCATTAGATTCATTTTTATTTAATATACAGATAACTTACTTACATCTAAAATAGTCTGAAAAAAATCAAGTCTAGACCTAAACAGTGTTTGGGGAAGGTGACCTAATAGTAATGTGACAACTACACAGAAAATTATTTGAGACACATAAGAGCAGAATAGGCTTTAAGAATTTAGAAGGAAGAAAATAAAAGGATATAGTTGAATTATATGATTATTAAAAGCTTCTTACATAAATTTCATATTTTCAATTAGGTTTACATGTGGAGTTGATATTGCTAAGGGTTAGCTGAGGCCAATATTTTTAAATGTTATGAGAAACACAGAGGTTATTTCTGGATACTTGAGACAGCTGACAAAATTATTTTTTTAAGCAAGAGAGCCCTCCTCCAAAAGTGATTAAAGACACCCGCATTATTTTCATAATCAAAAGGATCTGGGCAGCAGTCAAGAGAGTAGGTATCGAGAGTGTGGAAGTGTCACAGGCTGTCCATGGGCTGTGTATGTGGACCATGGCGCACAGTAGCCAAATGAGGGGATAGGTCTGGCACTGCAAACTCCCTGTCAGGGATTGATCGCATAATACAGGTGAACATGCCCCTGTAGCTCTGCCTAAGATCCCATACAGCACCTGAGATGGGTGTGACTTGCCGAGTTGTCAATCAGTCTGCTGACCACAAGACATCAGGAAACAAGACTCCACCCTTGAAACCTTATTACTGATCTGATGTCCTTGCTATAAAATCAACCAAATGTGGCTCATGCTCACTTTTCCAGTGCTCTTTCCAACATGGAAGCTATTGACTTTTAAGGTCAAAGAAGAGCTGTCCTACCCTCGATTCCAAAATTATTTCTGTGTTGTGTGATGTTTGGTGCCTTCTTCTTAGCTTAATGTTGTAACCAGCCCATTTAAACCCAGCCTGTCGTGTCTGAATGGGTCGTGGTCCAGATGGAAAGAGGCAGGCATGAGGGCTCTGGGAAGATGTCCCGTGGCTTGACTGAGTGCTCACTCCCTGGGTGTCTTTAGTTTAGGAAAATTCATTTTAATGGACATTCATGATATGTAAGTTTTTGTGGGGACCAGTACCACAAATTGAACTCAGGGGCACTTGGCCACTGAGCCACATCCCCAGTCCTATTTTGTATTTTATTTAGAGATATGGTCTCATTGAGTTGCTTAGCACTTCAGTTTTGCTGAGGCCGGCTTTGAAATTTAGATCCTCCTGCCTCAGCTTCCCAAGCCACTGGAATTACAGGCCTGCACCAGCATGCCCTGCAATATGTGACAATTTTAAAATAATAAAATAGAAGGTTTGATTGGTATGAATCTATGCACTTGAGAGAATAAAATGTTCCTTGGGGATGCCCTTTGGTGTCGTATTGAGCTAAGGATGGGAATATTTCACATGGTTAGGATCAGAGTTCATCTGGCCACTGTGTATTGCTAAGTGTTGTTTTCCTCATTACCTCCTGCCCCACCTCCACCTAGGTGTCTCTGTGCCTCAATCCTCTCTTCTTATAAGAACATCAGTAGTTTTGGTTAAGATGTCACTCTAATTCAGTATGATCTCAACTTAACTTGACAACATCTGCAAACCTTACTTGTAGCTGGGCATGGTGGCACATGCCTACAATCTCAGGTACTTGAGAGGTTGAGGCAGGAGGATAATGAGTACAAAGCCAGCCTCAGCAAGTGCCCCTGAGTTCAATCCCCGGTACACCCCCTCTCAAAAAAGGACCCTACTTCTAAATAAGACCATAATCTTGGGTATTGAGAAAACTCTGATGCACTGTTTTGAGGAACAAAATTCGACCAATAAAATTATCCAAGGCTAAAATAAGTTTTCAAAGCCTATGGCTTGGGCAAAATAATACCCAAGATACCATAGAGTCCTGAAATTTTCTTTCCAAATTGACTATAAAAAAAGGTCTTTGGCAGAAATGAGTGTGCCTGATCCTCTGGCCCAGTGAATACTAAACCTGATTTAAACATGTGCTGTATTGAAGTGCAGAATCAGGTCTTCTTTTCTGCTTGGTACCTTTCCCAGAACAAAATGGAAACCTGTGCTGAGGCTCATCCACCCTGTGATGGTGGCTTAGCAGTGCCTTGCCCAAGAGAGGAGGGCCTTTGCAATGGTTCTTCCTTTCCTGCCTGCGCCTTTCCCTCTCTGCTAGATGGCTTCATCTTAGTCTTCTGTCCAGGAATTAAATGGGTTTGGTCTTATAGATCCTGAATTTCCCCTCCAAACTTTTAGAAATCTATTTTCCCGTAGCATCAAGATGTGAGTGCTTTGCTAGTTCAGGTTGAGATCTGGTTGAGTGACACACTTGTTATTTATGTATACAGCAACAGTATGCTCTCCTTGGCTGCTTGCCCCTTTAACATGATTTAATATTTCAACACTACACAGAGGATTATAGATTTCATTTCATCTTGAACTACATAATTCATTTTCATATATTAGATCACAAACGATTGGAGAACAGATTCTAATTGGCAGGTCGCCGGTTATGATAAATCTAGTAGCAAGTGTTAAGCTCTGACACCTTCCCCTTGAAAAGGCTTTTGAAATAAAATTAAAATTCATCATTTGGAGTTGAATGTTTTATGCTGCTGGGAGCTAATTACCAAGCGCATCTCAGAAGTATGTGCTTATCTCTCTTCCAGGCCACTTGTCTTAAACTGTAGGCTCTGGGTTCTACAATTTGTGCTAAACCCTTCAGTTGCCAAATGGGATAAGGGCTGTTTGCACAAATTGGATTCTCTCGGGAGACTTTGGCTTGATCCAGGTGAATGGAAATAGCTGCACCTGCTCATTGTCAGTCCTGGCAGGATTTATCCCAGAGTGTACTTAATAGCTGTCAACTCTGAGATCTGCCTGGAAGGAGAGAGTGTCGCATAACCAAAAAAGCAAAACCAAAAAAAAAAAAAAAAGAATCAATGAATGGAAAGTTGTTTGATTAAAAAGATTTAGAGAGAACAAAATTGCTGCCATGAGGCAGCAGTTGACTTTTCAGTCAAGTTGGTTGGGGAATACTAAGATAGGACCCACAAAGCCCAACAATGGCTTTCTTCTTATCCACATCTGCCCAGGAGATCTGTTGACTCTTAGTAAGAGCAAGTCATAAAGGGTTTGCTTTTAATTCTTGGTCTGAGGTAGAAACATTGCCTTCGTTCTTCAAATTCTTTATTTGCAAACACAGACATATATTGTCTGTGGAATTCTTTATTTTATTACTGCATTGTGCTGAATTGTGCGGTTTATTTGGCATATTCATAAATGCAGGACACCTAATTTGCTCCATTTCAGTTCCCAGTAATATCCCCTTTCCTTAACTCTCAATTATCTTCCTCTACTCTATTCCTTCTATTATTGTTTTCCCCCCCTTTGGTGCATTGCAGTTACATATAAAAGTGGAATTCATTCTGATATATTCATACATGAACATAACATAGGTTGGTCAACTTCATTCTGCTGGTTCTCACCAATCCCATCCCTCCTCCCTCACCCTCAATTCTCTTTCTCTACTCCACTGTTTTCCCTTCCATTTCTCCTTTCTAATTCTGTGCAATTCTTGACTTTGATTCTTAAGTTCTTAGAAGTAGCCACTCCCTGATTCCACTTCTGCTGTCCTGCCTAATAGTTGTGCTTTTCTGGGTTGGATCTTTCTAACCAATGTTTTGTTATTTGCATTGTCTTATGATTATCCTTAACTTGGTTTGGCATACTGAGTCCTGTTTTTATCTCTTGCTCTCAATGGCCCTCCATATTATTTTTATATTAATTATAAACTATGCATATCTTTCCACTTATTCAACTCCATTTGACTACTGGCTTATGAGCTTTATGCCTATTATTTTATTTATCACTACCAGTATTTGTCAACTACCTGTGACTTGTATTTCAAGTCTCAAACATCATAGGTGTTGCTCAGCTATTTACCTGATCATTCCTTCATAATCTGACCTTAGTTACATAGTCTTTTTTAACACACTTTTACTGGAAACCACTGTCAATTTATCAGATTTGGCACTTGAGATGTTTTGCTCTCCCTGCCCTTGTCTAGACTTGTAACCAGGTTCCAGGTTTGCATCTTAAATCCATCAATGTTCAACACTAAATGAGTAAGTGCTCAATAAATACTGATTCAATGAGTAAAATAATGAATGCATTGAAAGGTTTGGAATTTCTGCAAGAGTTATGTAAACCTCTGTGCTAATATTCAAAGTGCAATCCCAATACTGACTGCTGAGTACTCTTGAGAAATTTTCCTACTCTTCATGACTTTATCTGTAAAAGAGAGATAATGATACTAATAAACACTAGATGATTGAGGGACAGAACCTAGATGATGTCTGTAAATCTCTGAGCACTCTGCTTGGCATGTTGTAATGTTAACATGTATTGGTCATTATTTTCATTACATTAGACAATAACATATTCACTAAGACACATTATTTTTCACTATTTGTTTACAGTGTGTGTTTGATTTATTTTAATGTTTCAGTATTACCCTTTTTAATGGTTAGGAATAAAAGGTTTTCCATGCATACAATTTTGTATTTATAACAGGCCAGTTTGCAACATCTTTTAAATGCCTAGTAAGTAGGAAACCTCCCTAGTGAGGAAGGGCAAAGTTTCTCCTTATTTGGTTTAGCTTGGTTTTCTTTTACAAACGGGTTTAGTCTTGTCCCATGAAATAATTTATCTATTCATATTTTTACCTAAAAACTTTGGTTTAATGCTATAAATTTTTTAACCATCTGAAACCACTGGATGTCTGAGGCTATTTATGCATTCATTATTATATATGTATATATAAAAATGAAGGATATTATTTGGTAGAAATATATATGTTGTGATCCACAGTTGGAAAAGGAGTTCACTTTTATTTTGATTTGAAATCAATTATCCAAATTGTTCTTCTTAAAGGATAGTAGGTATGAAGGAGATGGCAGTAAGTCCAAGTTAAAACTGGCTTTTATATCACTTGTAATTGAATCGGTCCAGGGAGATCACATCCATGTGCTTTTTCTTGAATCAAGGCATATGTTGTGAAGAAAATAGACTTTTATTTGTTGACCACTCAACAGATAGCATTAGGTGAAATACAAATGAGCACTTATACAATAAAGTAGATACTGCATTACAGATAATGGATATACAACCTAACCAAGGAGTTTTGCTCCTCCAGAAGTTTCTATTGTAAGTATAAAATTTACTTCTCTTATTCCGAACATTAGTGGTATAATATACATCAGGCTGTATGTTGATATGTATCAGTATAATGCTATTAATAATATAAAAGATATATTTTTTGTATCAGCTCTGGTTAATTTGTAATTCACTTAGTACTAAAAGTAAATAAAAACAAAAAAAATTAAAGGTAGTTTGTCTCTTGCTATGGTTTGCATCTAGAAAAATCTTCTGAAAAGATCATGCTTTAGGCATTACAGCAATGTTCAGAGGTAAAAATATTTGATAATGTGAGCTGTAACTCCATCAACAGATTAATCCATTTGATGTTTTAATAATTTGGTTGTAACTGTAAGCAGGTAGGTGTGGCTGCAGGGGTGGGTAGATCTGGAGGGGTGCAGCCTTGGACTCTGTCTTTCATTGGCTTTTCTCTTTCTCTCTCTCCTTTCCAGCCACCATGAGCTCAGTAGATTTCCTCCATCATGTCCTCTGCCATGTTTCTGCCTTGGAGCCAGTCAACCATGGAATGTAACTGTAAGTCGAAATAATTTTTTACTCCTCCGAATTGTTCTTGTTAGGTATTATGATTACAATGACAACAACATTTTTATTCAGGAATATGTAGAAATCATGATCATGATATTGCCTAAATTCTGAATTTTTATTTCCTTCCTCCCGTCTTTTCACAGGAATCAAAAGCACAGGCAAAGGCGAAAATAATGGTGCTTTTTGCAAGGTAACCTCCTGTGAGTATGAAACTTTTTTGAGAATTCCTTGACTTTTTAAGATTTGCTTGATGAGCCTTTCAATATATGCAAAAATAATTATAAAAAATGTTAATTTCTTATGCTAATTTTTCCTCGAATTTTGTGTATGGATGCATCTACTCATTTTTCCCATTTTTCCACCCCTTCCTGGATACATACAGTTTTAACCAATTGAATATGTCCTTAGTTTCTTTGCAGATTTCATAATACAAACATAGCATATACATTTCCCACCCAAGGGGACATTTCTTTTGGGGAAAAATCACTCTTTTCTACTAATAGCAACTGCATTATTTGACAAAGTCTATCTGGATAAATAAAGGAATACTTTCAATGACCTGACAGTTTAGGCTCAATTATAAGCTTCTATAAAATAACAAGGAAGGAAGAATTGTGTTCTATAGGGCATATAGTTTCAACATATAATTTCAGTGCTAAATATATTTGAAATTAAAATTATGAAAACAACAATGCACTAATGGAAGCATGTGTCCCTGAAGGTTGTAGCATTACCATCATCCGGTCAATTAGACTGGTCATAGAGCCAGTGTTCTTTGTCTAAACCAACTCGACTAAGTATGTTGATGTGAATATTTGGTGCAGTTGAATTAAAATAGAGTAATATTTTACCTGCTTGAATAAACATATGAGTTTCATAAAACCAAGTTTATCAATAAGATCTAAGCAATTTTGTGTGCACCACATACTTTAGCTATCTAGGCATAGAAACAAACAAACTTGGCAAGTTTTGGAAAATAAGCCATGTTAGTAGATCTTTTCCAGGGATTGACAGAGACTAATGCTTTTTTGGAAGCTTGAGATCAATGACTTTTATTTAGCCAATGGTTTTTTTTTTTTTTTTTTCTCATTTGAATCAATTGGAATGTAACTGGTACATGGATTTTCATTCTACTTGATTTCAAAGGTTATACCTTGGTGGCGGATGAATGATGCATAGGTAAACGGATGACTAATTTCATTAAAAACTCATTAAATATAGTTGTTTAGACAACATGGGTTAAACTTGGTATGTTAGCTTCTTATCACCGACATAGTCAACTTACGAAGAGCAAAAAGTTATTTTGGGTCAATTTTGAAAGTTCTAGTTCATGATAAATTGGCCTCATTGATTTTGGGCCTATGGCAAGGCCACACATCATGGCGGGAGTACATGGCTGAGCACAAGTGCTCACCTTATGGCCAGAAAGCAAAAGAGTTTGACAGCAGGGTTGGAGCATATCCCCAGTGGCCTAAAGTCCCTGTCCTTTAGAGGGTTTCATCTTCTCTCAATAGTGCAAAGCTGGGGACCACACTTTTAATACATGGGCCTTTGTGAAATATTTAAGAATCCCCTTGGTATTATCAATGAACTACATCTTTGATGAAGTGGAATTGAAGACAAAACGATCTAAAAATGATTTAAGTGAATATTCTACAATTGACAACTTTGAACAAAAGACATTTCTTACATTATGTGTGCACTTGTCAAGAGACATATTTTTCATTTTACTAATACATAATACATGTATTAAGTACAAGGGATTATGAGTGAGATGCAGTAATTAACAAATGTAGAAAAAAGAGTAATTTAAATGATTGCAGCATTTGTATTGTTGTGTCACAAATCCCCACAGACTTAGCTGATTAAAACAGCAAACATTTTACTTGTGGGAAGATATTCCACACAGAAAAACAACATTGGTCTAGCAAGTATTTGCATGGTTCAAAGAATAAGGATGGATGAAGGGGGCACAAGCAGGAAAGATTGAGGTCACAGTAATAGATGTGGGACACTGAAAGGATTTTTGCTTGGGCTTAGCATGACATAGGAGGTCTTAGAGGGTTCAATGAGAGGAATAAATCAATTTACTAAAATTTTAACCAATGAATGCCTTGGCTTTTATGTTGAGGTATGTAATGTGAGTAAGGGTAGAAACAGGGAGATCAGGAGACTATTTAATTAATCTAGATAAGAGATTACATTTTTTAGATCAAGATGGGTAAAGCATAATAACATTCAAAATATACTCTGGTAGCATCAATAAGACATTATGATAGCATGGCTGTGTGGACTGAGAAAGAGAAGGCAAGGATGTTTTCAAAGTATTCTAACCTAAATTATGGGAAATCTACTTACTGAGATAAAGAAGACTGTGGCAGCAGGGAAACTATGTTTGAAGTTTCTTGTCACATTCTGCCTTAGTTTAGACTTATAAGAAAGTAAAATTGGGATAATAATATAAAGACATGAAATTTATGATGGGTTTGCTCAGGAAAATGAGTGAACACAGGGAAAAGAGAGTTGGGGAAGTTCTGATACATTATTGTATTGGCCAACTCTAAAGATCACTTGTACCTTGGATGGCATGAAATGCACCTCAGGAAGGTCTGGTTTGGAAGGACAAAAGAATAAGTATATCTTCATTTCTTTGGACCTCAAAGTGCTACATTCCTGGGTATATGGGTTTCTAAGCATGCATGCAGGATTATCAAATAGGTTACCAGGGAATACTATACCAATAGAAACCAGGGCAGGAAATCATCCCTCTTTGAACTACGTGTTTTGAGGTCTTCCTGCATTGGGAAGCCCCTTCAGTCACAAACTTTGTAATTATTCAGTTCAAGAGGGTTTATAAAGAAATATCTTCTCACTGAGTGCAGTGGTGCACACCTGCAATCCCAATGGCTTGGGAGACTGAGGCAGGAGAATCACAAGTTCAAAGTCAGCCTCAGCAACTCATCAAGGGCTTAAGCAAGTTAGTGAAAACTTGTCTCAAAATAATAATAATAATAATAATAATAATAATGGCTGGGGATGTGGCTCTGTGTTTAAGTGCGCTGGGTTAAAATCCTGGCACTAAATAAATAAATTATTAAATAAATATCAATCAATCAATCAATCATGTTTACCATCAATGAACCTGATTCTGAAGTTGAGAGGGATATTCTTCAGCAACCATAACCCTTTCTTTACCAGATTTTCTTTACCCTGGATCAGTATTTTATTGGCTGTGGTTTAGTTTCCTGAAAAATTGCTACCCATCTTCAGGCTTGAGGGGTCTGAATGATTAGTATTCTTGTCCCTGTTAAACCCTGATCCATGCACCTATCCATTCATTACTGTTATTTAGAAGAGAAGAAAAAAAAGACATTTGTATGAATTATCAGAGATTTAGACATAGTCTTTCCTGTCTCCATATATGTAGAATATTAAGTAACTAGCACTGATTATTCTACATACATAGAAAGACCTTTTTTTTTGTTTGTAGGACCCCTGAAAAGAGGTATATTTGGGAAAAGTTTTAATTTTAAGTTCACTGAGTTATTTGTGGTGTCCAATGGTAGAAGTGTTTCATTTGAAATACAGTCATCTAATTCGGCACAACTCAAAATGGGCAAGGAAAGCACAAACTCTGCAGAGTCATGGTGTATGAATCCATCTTCGATGCTCTGCTTCCTAGACCTGAGTGACCGAGGTGTAGACACAGAACACTGTCTCCTGTTCCGTGCTTTGGTATATGAAACTGCACTGTGGAGAACAGAGCACCATTCCCCTGGGATGTTGCCCTTGGTCTGATGCCTTTAGAGAGACTTTAATAAGCCACTTCACTCTTCTGTTGAACTGTTTCTGAATAATGGGATCTAAGGTAACACCATTAGAGCCCATGGAAAAGAAGGAAATCTATGCATCTGATCCATGTGGAGTTTCCAAAATTACACAAAGTAACATTGGAGCATGTTCTTAAAGTTTCTATTATTGATAATAAAGCAATATTTATTTGTATATGGCAAAAGTCACCCTGCAACTATTAGCATTATCATTTTATGTATGAAAAGAAAAAAAATTAAAAAGTAGTGAAAAAAGAAACTTGGTTAGAATTTAATATGATGCTCTTCTTGTTCTTAGAAAATTCTGGAGAAATTGTCCATTCTATTTTATTTAACAGAATAGTGGAGTACAATTATTTTTCACTCCTTTTTGTAGGTTCAATATTATTATAATATGGAAACACTGTTACATTATGATGCTGTATTCTTCTAGCAGAACATAGTTCTCTCTTTGAGTACAAAAGTTTGTACTTAAAACTAGTTTCCTCCTTCCTTGAATTAATTTATTTGAGTGTATAATATATACATATATATTATATATACACACACATATATTCAAAATATTCCAGAAGATAAATTTGATACTTCTTTTTCCAGTAACCTCCCTGCTGCTTTTAGCAGTTTCCAATATAAATAAAAAACCTTCATGTGCCCCCCAAATTTTTCATATTTTCTGTGTAACCAGTTGTTGGAATTCCCTCCTGGGTCATATAGAAATAGCCCTGCTCATGCATCCTATGAATAATCTTTCTTTTACTCTTAGAATCTAAAGCAGTTCCAGTTATTCTTTCATTGATGTTCTCTACTTTGGTTATTTTTTTTTAAAAAAATCACTCTTATGATATACTGCTTAGAATTGAGTATCCCTGGATGCCATTTTATTATTTTCCTCATGTTCCTAACTTTCTCATAGCCATTTCTATAACAGATATTTTTCTGATCTGACATACATTCCAGCCTCTCTCAATTTAATATTATCAAAAAATGTCATTAACATGCTGTGCACAGCCTCTTACAGATCATTAGTACCAAACCTGAAGGAGTTCACTGAATATTTCCCCCAGAAGGCTTTAGGACCTATTCATCATTGGCCTTTACTTATGATCTTTAAGTTCATTTTGAATTCAAGTGACTGCATTATTCCCTGGGACAATCTGAACAGAATTTATAAGGAAAACTGCAGGATCCTTGTCTTCCCAAGGTCTTAAAAGGTATTCTAAAGATAATCAATGTGAATATCTTCATCTGTCTGTGTATATTACATAGCATATCAATTATAAATTCTTGTGCGTGTAATTTAAGTATTCCACAACTGCTTAGTTTTTTCTATATTTGTCCTTTTCCTCTTTTGGCATTTGTATTTTAAACTAAGATTCATCAAATGCCTGACACAATCCTGTTAGATAATAGCCATGTCTCTGACAACCCCTTTGCATATCTTGCTCTGAAAATTTCTTTGGATATTTTGTTCTCATTTAAAACACCCTCTTTCACACTTTATCTCATTATCTCACATTTTTTATGCATCTGGACTTTTAATTACTTTGCTTTCTATTTTTGCATCTGTGTATATATTCATATTGAATTCTATCCTATTTGATTAGGGCTGCTATAACTTATAGACTGGGTAGCTTAAGCAACAATTTTGAAGGCTGAGAGTTCAAAATCAAGGCACGTGCGCTGAGCATATCTGGTGAGGGAGCCTGATGGTTCATAGGTGGTCATTGTGCTCTGTTCTCATGTGACAGCGCTTACAGAGACCTTGGTCTCACTTCAATGCTCCATTTCCCTACTTTCCCCTCCAAGCTCTGATTTTCCTTACAGCAGAGGAACAAGTCGTAACTGGATTGATTACTCATGTTTTCTATGATGTGATTGACACATGCATAACTTTTGCTCCAGTATTTCTAAATTTAAATGACATGCACACTGGATAAGAGTGAGACTGTGCCACTGTGGCTGTCAATCAATGCTAGTCCTTCTACCTTTGTCCCTTCCTTGCCACATACCAGCAAGGTAGTACATTTTTTCTTAACGTACTGAGATTAAATAATACAGTATATTTTAAAATTCACCTTGTCTAAACATAAATTATTGTTTTTATAGGTCCCAAATAGGGAACATTATTTTTTTTAAGTTTCCAGTTAATTGTGTTAATACTATGGAAAACCAGACTCAGATTTTGAAATGTCATTCCTCTCAGCTCTTAAACCTGGAATCATTTTATCTTGGTCTTCCATTCGCTTGACACTTCTGTGTTGTCTACTTTTCTCTAAACTAATTCATCTTCTTACTCTAAATCTTATAACATTAATGTAACCAGTCACAGCACAATTATAGCTTTTATTATATGACACTTATCTTAGATTGGATTATTACAGATTGCAAACAATTCAAAGCAAGAGGCATATATTTAACAATGTCTAGGACAGCAGGGTGCCATTCTGTTTAAATCCTTTTTAACATACAGAACTAAATAAATGATAGCTAATCATTCTAACTAAGGAGCTCAATAAAATACCACAGTGTGCAGGGGCATTAACAATTAATTTGATCTATGAACATTTGTGTAATATGCAAAATGTGTCTAATCATACAAATCATAAAGACTCCCAATTTCCAGTTCTGTGTTCAACTACATCTAATGTTTATAAAGTAGGTCATATGAGCCCAGCAGTGTGTTCAGGTAATAGATAACAACTGCTTCCTTTTCCAGAGAAACTTGTAATTTGTTTATTAACTTGTTTATCAGTCAAAGTCCAGCAGTAAACATTGAGAGATTGTCAGCTACAATTCCAGATAAGTTGTTTCTTGTGTTAGGTAAAGACTATGCTGATCCCTTAAATGTGAATATACTTATGTAACAGGGAGCAGGGGCATTGATTTGGCAAGTAGGAAACACCTGTCTCCAAGCACATGACTGCTTTTTAGGATGGGTTCAATTATCTCTTCCATTGAATGATCCTTTGTTTCACTGAGCACTTCAAAATTAAGCCCTGTGTTTCCCAGTAACATCAATGAAAAAGACAGGTTTTTGTGACTAATAGAATAAGAAGAATATATATTTCCTAGGGACAAACTGAGAGACAGTGGGCATAGGGTACAAACTGAGAGAGAGTGGGGATGGGGCGCAAAAAAAAAAAAAAAAAAAGAGCTGAGAAAACATCAAAGAGGTAGAGCAATGAGTACTGCTCCACCTGAACTCTCTTCATGACTCCCCCAATAATAATAGTAATAATAAAATAAAAATGATAATAAAAGATTTAAAACTCACAAATGCACAGTGGGATTGAACATGGCAAGAAATGACCAAAAGCTGAATTCCTTATCTTAGATGGCACAGGACATGATTCTTGGAAAAAGATCTAGAGAGTAATAATTACTGAGAGACCTACTGGATATTTGGCTACCTGGGATTGAACATATATTTCAAAGAGGGATTATGGGCTTCCAGAAGCCAAACATTCAAAGTATAAATCAAGATCAGTTTCCAGGTGCCAGAGTGTTAAATTTTTACTTCTTCTAGCTCCTCACAGAACTCTTGGAAAACACACACACACACACACAAGCACACACACTCATTTCTACATGGGTGCACCTATATAGCATATATTATGCTTTATACCTTCTATATTTTATATTCTACATATTCTGAACCAGCTAAGTTGATTACATGAGAGTTTTAAAATTCCAAGGAAGAATGAGAAGTTTCTTTAAAAAAAAAATGCTTTTCTATGTAGTCGTCTTCAAAAATGATTAAGATTTGGCCAGCAGGAATTTATAGAAAGGGTATTCCAGGTGGACAACATAGTGTGAGCTAAGGTAGAAGCTTTATTTAGTCTTCCCTGTGAGGAAGTCATATAATAGTTAACTAGAAGAATAATTCCATTTTGCCTCCATGAGTGGCTGACCTTAATTTTAGGTAACATTTTACATATTATGTTACATATTATGTTTACATATAAACATTTTACATATTATGTCCATGTAGTCTTCATACTTTCCTAATTCCTCTCAATAATTTCAAGAGTAAAGGAAAATTTCCATTAAGAGATAATTGAGCAGTCAACTTTTTCAGTTGCTTAGGAGACGGAAGAGTAGATTTAACTATAGTTGGCTTTCAGTATCCATGAGTTCTGAATTCAGATTCAACTAATTGTAGGAATATATATATATTTGTATTTATATATATATATATATTTGTATATTACATATACAAACATATATATTTTAAATCTTGTCTCTTTAGAGGTGTAGACTTTTATATTGTCATTATTGCTAAACAATGCAATGTAACAATTCTTTGCAGGCAGTTAAATTATATTAGTTATAAATAACCAAGAGGTGATTTAAAATATATGTGAGTGTGTTCATAGGATATATACAATTACTATGTCATTTTATAAAGGAGACTTGAGCATCTGCCAATTTTGGTATACACATAGAGTTCTGGAACTGGTCCCCCGAGGATATGGGGAATGACATTATAACTTCATGCCAGGTTGTCTACTTGAAAAGCGTTTTATGTCATCTAGAGTACCCCAGAAATTCAGTACAATCTATCTCTAGCTATTATATTTCTTATCTCCTAGCAAGTAGGGGCAGGGTAAAGAGAGTTAAAACCTTAGATCTTGATACCAAATAGACCTCAAAATAGTTACATTCTTGTGAGTAGGTGTAATAATATGGCCTGGAATTAACTTCTTTATCATATTTTCATCATCTATTATATTAAAAAGTCACTCTCAAACTGTGGAGGATAAACATGAAAAGTAATGTACTCACAGCTTTTATAAGCAGGTTAAAGAAGGCTTTAATAAATTCATTTTAACATGTATTTTTTATATTTTGATTGAATTTCTAACTTTTAGACAAAGCAGGCTAACACTGAAATATTTTGTGTATTAGATGCAGTACTTTGCATATTCCACATATTACATTAATTCTACCCACTTAGCTCACTGTTATATTGAGTATTGAAAAGTAAGGAACTGAAATAACCATCCAAAATGAACAGCATTTTGACCTCTTACAATATATCATATTCTTTGCAAGAATTTTATATTTTCATTTTAAAAGTAGATCTATGCCTAGATTTTCATATTATCAGCATTAATAAGTGGGTAACTAAGAGAATAGAAAACTGAAATAATTTGCTCTATATCACCTGCCTACCAAGTGCTGCAGCAGAATTGATACCCAGATAGATTGATTTTAGAGCCCATATTACAGTTGGCAAAAGTTTTTGGAAAGTGATAGGTAATAAACACTTCAGCTTTATAGGACATACAGTCTCTGTAATAAGAATTCAATTTGGACTGTTGTACCACAGAAGCAGCCATAGATAATAATGGAAAGGGATGAGTGTGGCTATGTTCCAATAAATCTTTATTTACAAAAGCAAGCAGTGGTCCAGGTTTAAACCATGGACTATAGTTTATGAGCTATTTCTCCAGGAAAGTAATAACACATGCTGATACACAGCACCATTTATGCAGATTTAAAATTGTATGGCACCATTAAAAAGAAATGTTATTATAAAGGTCAACATCAGCCCTTCTAAATTATAATTCAATATGGCAACTACTTTTTCTTTAGAAAGCATATTTGTTTTAGTGGCACCTTGAACATTTGTTATGTAGTATAAGAATTCCCACTTGAAAACTAGATCCATATAACACTTAGCTCACTTGTTTATTCCCAGGTAATTTATTACAATATACTGGCTGAACAAATGATAATTCACTAATTTAATAACACTTTACTGAAGACATAATAGCATTGTGATAGCTACTAAGTATAGAAATTGCACAACAAATAGTTTGTACTTTAAGGAATCGAAGATTGGTGAAAGAGAGTAGATATGAAAACAACCTATTTATAATTCAGTAGGATATGTGCAATGATAAATATAAGATCACAGAAGTTGTGATGAAATTTTCACACAAACATGATGTTTGAGATGATTCATGTTGGAAGAGTTCGCCACATAAAGGAATAAAAAACAATGGCAGGTGGAAATATATAGGACCACCATTGCTTGGGAAAACTTGGAGAGCAATGAGAAATGTAACTGAGGAGGGATGTCTGGGGAGAGATGCAGGAGAAAGAGAAGTTACCAGAGACAGATTGCAGAGAATATTCATGTCAGACTTTAGGCATACTTTTGCCAGGAAGCAATGGACTTCTTTAAGTAGACAGTGACTTAATCAAGTTAGGAAATTAGTTTTTCAAATTATTTGTTATTTGAGTAATATTTTTAGAGGATTTGCTCTTGTGCATGGGCCGGGAAGATCAGGCCATTGCCTGAACTTGCACTGGCAGAAATGTTTTTATTTTCTCCATGGTTTACTCTTTCCAGAACGTCATTTAGTTGAAATACAAGGTGTACACTTTCAGATTTGCTTCTTTCACATACTAATATACCATTACAGTTTCTTTATGGATTTTCATAGATTGATAGCCCTTTTACTTCTTATCACTGGACTTTATTACATTATATGGAATTGGCATAGTTTATTGATCCATTCACTTTCTGAAGGACGCCTTAGTTACTTTTAGTTTGGGGCAATTATGAATAACAATGCTATAAACATCCATGGTTTTTTTGTAGATAGGAGTTTTTCATTCATTTGGACACTTAGATATGTGGGATCACGTGATAAGAGTACTTATAGTACTTATAGTTTTCTAAGAAGCTTCCAAACTGTCCTATAAAATGACTGCACCGTTTTGTTTTCCTTCCAATAATGAGAAAAATTCCTGGTTCACCACATCCTCACCAACATTTGGGGTTGCCAGTGTTTGGGATTTTGGCCATGATAGATGTGTAGCAGTGTATAATTGTTGTTTTAGTTTGTTGTTTCTTAATGACAAATGTTATCATTTGTATCTGGAATGTCCTCCCAATATAGCTCAATCTTTTTGAAAGCATGATGTGCTATGCAGCTTCAGATGTGAAGATCTTAGGCAAAGATTAGAGCTCTGACACCATGAGTGGATTAATCCACCTGGTTGATTAATACATTGATAGCTGAATAAATTATTAGGTGGTAACTCTAGGCAAGTGGGGCATTACTGGAGGAAGTATGTCCCTGGGGAGTGGCATTGGGGAATATATCTAACCCTGATCTCTCCCCATCTCCTACTTTCTGTCTTCCATGAGCTGAACAGCTTTTCTCCACCACACCTATCTGCCATGATGCTCTCTGCCTTACCTTGGCAGAACAATGGAATCAGATAACCATGGACTCAGATCTCTGAAACTGTGAACCCCAGAGACACTTTGCCTCCTATAAACTGTTCTTGTCAGTATTCTGGTCACAGCAATGAAACACTGACTAGCACAACATATGTTGTTGAACAACTTTTCAAATGCTTATTTGCCATCTGTATACCTTCATTGATGAGGTGTCTGTTTAAGCCTTTTGCCCAATTTTTAATTGGGCTTCTCTGCATTTTTTATTTCACTCTAATTTTTTTTTCTGCTTTGTACCCAAATCTGAACTTACTATGATATTGCTTTTGTGAAGAAAGCCTTTCAACAACTGTGACTGCCCTTAGGATAAGAGACCAACATTATCTGGACACACCTTTGCCACGTGCCTCAGCCAGCCCTGTTCCCTCCCTTCTTTTCTTTGTACCACTGAGGTCACTGTCTTTCATTCTTCACATGGGTCATATTTATGCTAACTTGAGGGTCATCCTCAGGTTTTCTCTATCCCAACAGGTATCCACCTTTCAGCTAAAGAACTTGTCATAAAATTTCCATTTCAATTTACTTTCTCAAAGATGTGAATTTTTAAGTTCAACAAATTAAGGTGATTTTGTAGGTATAATACTGATTTATTATTGATCTTGTGTTTTATGATGCTTATTAACTTATTGAAATCATATTTGAATATGTGTTTAATTGCTCACAGGCACATTCCCTATCACTTCCATCAGGATGCTATCATTTAGAAGTAAGACAGTACCTTGTCTATAGTAGGCCTTCATATTTGCTCAACCTGATCAATGAGTGAAGTTAGAGAAACATGATTTAAATCCTGGTTCCTCCATTTGTTAGCTGGAACATCTAAGGTAAAACTTTTGAGCAATTTCAGTTTTAGTTATTACCTGAAAGAAATTATAGATAATAATTCCTATTTGATAGATTTGGTTTTTAAGGATTAAATACATTTGAGTGGTTTGCAATCCATAAAACAAGTTGTACACAATTTAATTTATTTTATACATGAATATGTAATTTTCAGGGTTGTATTTAAAGTAGAACTTCAAATGATTAATAAACACTTAATGGTTGATAGGTCTGCATATGGATGCTCGAATTTCTTACTTTTATTCCTAAAACTAGTGTTCAAATTAGAATGGAATAAGCTTGTTTCCAGTTGTGATTCTTTCAACACACATTTTAGGCCTTGCCTGCTTTCCCCACCATCTGTATTCTGCAGGGTTAGGATGATAATCATTTTATAGACTTAAGAGAACAGTTTCATATTATCCATTTTAACTGATTGCTCACTTCAGCAGAGTAATCGTTTGAGAATCTGTTAATGATCCCCTCTCACAGCTTTTATAGACACAGCACCACATATCAAGAATCTGTAACATCTAAATATCTGATATTGTGTTTAATGGTGAGAAGAGATTTGTCCAAAAGAATCAAGGAAAGCAAAAACCACAATCAGCATCATATAAAAGGTACAAATTAGCATCAAGAAACATAATTAGCTAGCAATTTTGATCTGTCATATGTATGTTGATAATATGCTTCTCTAATGTGAATATAGAGTGCTTCTTTACTTTATGCAGATGCATCCGCCTGCCACGGGGAATATGCCTGTATGTGCTTTACTCTTCCTTCTTTGTGGCAGCCAAAATAAATAAAGCAAATCCGCCTCCTGGAGAGCACTGCCAGAATATCTGCAGACCATTCATCTATCCTCATCTCCCAGGCTGTATATTTGCCACTCTCTGCATTTACTTTGGGAAACTTCTTTCTAATTCTTTTTTTCTCTTTTCTCTTCTTGCCTCAACTTTGGTCTTGACTTAAATCATTCTATTTGACAGACATGGTATCTTTCCATGCAGTGGTTCAAAGTTGTCAATATCAGTTAATATTTTACCTTTTTCAACGTGTGACTGCATATCATAAATGCACTCAGAGACAGGTCCCTCTTGACTCAGGATTAGAAGCCATAATTTTACTTTATCTCTTTTACTTCTTGACTCTGTCTCTCTTCATTTGCCAACCATTCTTTCTTCACTTCATTTTTTTTCTCCCTTAATTCTCAAATTCATTAATTCATTACTTTGTGTTACATGTCTTTGTTGTCATTTTAGCTTTATCCTGCCTTGCTTTATACATTTCCCTATGTTCATACAGTGCTGAAAAGAATTAGGGAATCACATTTAGTTAAAAATACATTACAGGGCTGGGGATGTGGCTCAAGCGGTAGCGCGCTCGCCTGGCATGCGTGCGGCCCGGGTTCGATCCTCAGTACCACATACAGACAAAGATGTTGTGTCTGCCAAACACTAAAAAATAAATATTAAAAATTCTCTCTCCCTCTCTCTCCTCTCTCTCACTCTTTCTTTAAAAAAAAATACATTACATGTATATTTGCAAAGAAAATTAGTTATTCTTTTTTTTTTTTTTTAGCCAGTTGTTGTGAAACTATGGAAATTCTTTGTTTTCCCCTAAAGGATGGCAGCAAGGGACAAAAAGCACAACTTTCAACCCCTGCCTCTTTCACAAAATTCACTTTTTGTTTTGGTTTTAAAATTCTTTTTTACTATTTTCATTACTAAATAATGGCCTCTTGAACTTAAAAGTATAAGAACTTTATCCAAATCTAGTGTTTCAGAATTCTAAATTTCTACTGAAATTTATATATATATATATATTCAGCATCTGTTTAGGAGTTGCCAGGAGTGCCTCTCTCGAACTTTCTCTAATCGCCTAACAGCTATGCTGTGAGCATTTGGAATCCATCCACTAGTGCAGTAATTGCTCTAAAAGAAGACAGTGTGAGAGCAATCAAGACTCTAAATTGTGGAATTAAGACATTTTAGATCCCCCAAATCCCCTAGCGCCTAATGTTATTTTTTTGACTGCTTCTTCAAAGGGCAGTAACAAAATGTGTGAAATAACTTTTGACATTAAACATGCAGAATGGAAGGCATGTGAGGATGTTTTTTCCTCTTACTATATTCTTTCTTGGGTTATTTTATAGTTTAGAAATGTCTCAACTGGGTTCTAATTTTGTAGTGTGCTGTTCCTTTTATGTTTTATTTTGGAACACTATGTAGCCATTGAGAGACTATCAAACATAAACTTCTAAAGTTTTGACCTCATGCAGTTAATTAGGGACAAGTTCTCAGTTATTAAAAAAAAAAAGTATTATTCTATCTGAATGAATTCCTTCAAAATTGTAAAAATAAAATAAAACAGACTATTTGGGTATAGATTCTAATTTTTTTTTTTTAAAGAGAGAGTGAGAGGGAGAGAGAGAGAATTTTTAATATTTACTTTTTAGTTTTCGGCGGACACAACATCTTTGTTTGTATGTGGTGCTGAGGATCGAACCCGGGGCCGCATGCATGCCAGGAGAGCGCGCTACCGCTTGAGCCACATCCCCAGCCCTAGATTCTAATTTTAATAAGACAAATTGGAAAAGTTCTGGCTACACTGAAATATCAAGTTTTAAATAGAAAACTTTAGCATTTGGGAAAGTTTATGTAGTTTTTACTTAGATTAGAATCTTTTCTTAGTATGGAAATACTGCCCTTGAATGTCCATGACAATCTAATAGGTAGTATTAGTATCCTTTAAAAACTGGTTTAACTTAATTATTCTTTAGCCAATTCCCTAATTATCCATTAATATTTGTTCATTAATTTATAGTTTTTTTTTACTTGTTAAATTAACAATATTCATTTATTGTCTTTGTTTTCTGCTCATTTTTGTAATGCTAGTTTTGAGGGCATGTTTTCTTCTCCTGTCTTGTTTAATTTATGGTATGGATTTTAAAATACATATTTTCTTCTCTCCATTCCTGTAATACCACTCTAGTCAAGGAATCTATCTCTCTTCATTGTTTCATATTTCCCCTGTGTTACAGATGAGAAACTGAGGCAAAAGGTCAATGAGCAAGGTTTCCTGGGCAAAAGAACTACTGCAAAAAAGTACTTAAGCCATATACAGAGAAAAGCAGATTTCAGGTTTGGTTAAATTCTTGAATTTAAAGAAACTCAATCTTTTAAGCTTCTGTATTACAACAGCTTAACTTAACCTAGCTCATACAAGTGTCCTTCTCTTAATATAGAAGAAAAGGGATTTATTGGCATTCAGTAAGAGCTGAGTAAATAATCACTTTCATTAATACTCTGTAAGATCAAATTTTACCCCTTCTTCAATGTTTGCTAAATGCTATTTTCATTACCTTTCTTCCTTATTGCTCCCTGGAAGAAAATAATATCCACTTTTCATAGCTGTAATGATTTAGCTGTCTTTAACAGTGCTTTAATTTAAAATGTATATTTCACATATTTTTATGTGTGCATATGGTCGATATATAACACATTGCTAAAACTTAATTTCAGAGGAGGAAGAGATTTTGTCTTCTTCTACCATCTAATTTTCTACAACAATGATGATTATATATTTGGCACTGAATTAGTATTTGAAGAAAAGAATAATAAATTTCCTTTAAGATTTCATAGGTTATGAAAGAATAAGCCTGTTATCTGAACTCTTATTTTCCAATCTGTTAATTCCCAGCCCGTCGTCTATGCGATTATGATGTTCTCTACTACATGAATGTGGAAAATGGAGCTGTTGACTACCAAGGGAGCTTCCCTCAGTTGTAAGACAGGTGATTCCAGCTCTTCAGCAATTAAGGGAAATCACTTCATATTTGTACCTCAAAATATGCATAATCTCTAGAAAGTGTAGTATTTTGTATTGCTTTGTTAAAGTTGGATCTGAGATAGTAAGACTGAGAATGTCAACCATTTAACAAGACTTTTTAATTCACTTATCAGCACAGGCCTCTCTTCTGGAAACTGTACAAAGTCTAGTGAGCAGGGTAGTTAGTTTTTGGACAAATATACTCAACCATACTCTCCTGAGATTTACTTCATGCCTTGCCAAAAGCCCATCATTCCAATCCCCAGTTTATACTTGCACTTGAAATCCAAATCCGATTCTTCAGAAACATCTGCTGAACCAGCTGTTCTCTATTCTTTCAGTCAGTATTGTTCCAAAGTAAGGCTAAAATACCACCTTACTCTTGAGATTTCAAGTTTGCTTTCTGAAGTTCCATAATCCCCTGTGATACTTCCTAAATTGATCTAGGTGTTCATTCATTTTTCATTCATTGATCCACTAAAGTATTAATTAAATCTATTGTTTACTGAGTCCCTGAAATGTGTTGGCATGGTGCTAAGTACCCAGTAAGACTGGAGAATAGATTTGTAGTATCAGGTAATTTTACTGCAGGCAGTTACTCCACCTCAGCTAAACTTGTGAGAGCCCACAGTAAAATGGGTTATGTATTGATTCTAGGTTACCATAGCTAGTAAGAGATGGAAGGTTTAGCAAACTTACTATGGTAACCTAGAATCAATGCATAACCCATTTTACTGTGGAAGGTTACCATTAAGCCATCTCCAAACCCTCAACATCTTCTGGCTGACCTTGGATCCATCTTTGTTTTTAGGATTAGTGGAAGTTTATTCATATTTTCAGGGCATGAATGAAAGAGGTAATTCTGAGCAACTCCTTTTATCCAGACTGCCATTGCTAGCAAGTTGCATGGTGAGTGTATCTGGACACAGTGCACTGTAGTGCCAAATCTGTTACTTTGGGTTCTGCCCATGAATTGAAACAGTGTCACAGATACCTGTCATTTCACTAAGCTATGGCTCAGGTAATTAGCATCTTCAAATATGCTCTCATATTTACCACCCTGATGCAGAAATTGTGCACCATTTAGCATTTTGCAAAACTGGCTATTTATTTAACTTGTTTAATAATTTAATGCTGATGAACATTTTCTTTGTTCTCAATATTTAACTCCCCAATGCTTTCCCATTATAAACTTATAAAATATTCACAAATAAAAAGGTGGGAATAAATTGATGATTAAACTCTGCATGAAAGAAAGAGAAAAATATCCCTGACAAAAATATGTAAAAACAGTTCAATCAAATATTTGATATTTTTACTAAAAAACAAATTATTATATTGCTCTGCATGAAGCTATCTAGAAATTCAATGCATTTCTTATTAAGCTATAAAATGATCATGACATTTAACCCAGCAATTTTGATGTAAATTTGAACAATAATTCAAAGATTTTCTTTCGTCAATTGGTGTTTTATACCAACCTATGACTGTGTTTTACATTCTATGATGCCGAGGAAAAAAAAGTCAGCAAAATCCAGAATTATTTTCTTATTGCCTTTGTTGTTTCCTTTTCCTTGTAATAGTTTGCTGAATGTCTATCCAACTTAGATTTCTGCCAAGATAGAAGTTGGTAGAGCCAAATATAAATGAAACATCAAGAGGTTTCTTCTGCCAATCTCAATATTAAGTCCATAGAACATTTCTCAGAGTTATCTACATGTTTTAATGTGAAGAGTAATCATCTTTACCTTCTTATTTTGAGAATTGAAGTGTCATTATCAGTTTCAAATTAGTATTTTATTGGCTGTTCATATCAAATGAAGCAGAATAATGCTCAAGGCAGTTTTGGCAGTCAATAGATCAGGGATAACACCCTCTATTTGTTATGTAAACCATTGATTCCTGATCTAATGTATTACCAGGAAAACCTGTAAAACTTTTAAATGTATAGAAGTATTTATGTAAGTGCCGGATCTTCAGTGGTGAGATGCCAAATTTGACAATACTCCTCTACTGGGTCTTTTTAAAATTATTTACTTGGCCAGAGCAAATATTTTTCTATGCTCCATTCGCAACTCAACCCCTTATTCTTCTTAGAAAAAAACCTTTTCTGGAACTAGTGCACATATACCATCCATTGTTCCAGTAAAAACTAGCATCCTGTTTGACCTCAAATCTTAAGCCACAGTTGAATTATCTAGGTACAGTTAAATAGCCTAAGCTATAACCTGCTATCTTTCATGGAGTAGTCCAAGAACCATCAGCTTGACAGAGTCTGGTCAACTCAGGACTTTGTCCAGAACATTTCACAGAAGTGCATAGTAGGGGCTGGGGATATAGCTCACATGCACAAGACCTTGGGTTCAATCCCTGGTACCAAAAAAAAAAAAAAAAAAAAAAAAAAAGTGCATCATAGAGCAAGTTCTCTACTACCAGCAGAAGCTGTGGATAAAGATGTGAAGATCTATAAGTGTTGTGGTTCCATATTGCTCCCATGAATTGGAAACCTAACTACATTGAGGAGACAATTGGAAAGTCAGAATAAACTGCATATAAAAGATGAATGAGCCACTGAGTGTGGTGACACGTGCCTATAATACCAGCAGCTTGGGAGGCTGAGGCAGTAGGACCACGAGTTCAAAACAAGCCTCAACAACAATGCGGTGCTAAGCAATTCAGTGAGAGCCTGCTTCCAAATAAATACAAAAAAGGGCTGGGGAATGGCCTAGTGGTTGAGTGGCCCCGACTTGAGAAATTGAGCCTCCTAATGTAATTGTTAAAGTCATAAGTTGTCCATATTCTGTATTTTTAAAACATTTTATTAGAGCATTATCGTTATACATAGTAGTTGGGTTCATTCAAGCAAAATAATATATACATGATATTTTATTTCAGTTCACATTCCCCTGCTTTTTCCTCTTCCCTCCCTTTATATATTCTCCTTCCTTTACTAATCTTGCTTTTGCTTGATTATGTATTTTTGATGGTGCTGTCTATCATAGACACACACACACACATACGAAGGTAGAATTTTTTGTGAAACATTTATGTCTCTCTCCAAGGAGTGGGATGGCAGGGTCATATGGTGGTTCCATTCCTAATTTTTTTAGGAATCTCTATACTGCTTTCCAGAATGGTTATACTAATTTGTACTTCCATTAACAATGTATGAGTGTACTTTTTGCCCAGAATCCTCACCAGCATTTATTATTATTTGTGTTCTTAATCATTGAAATTCTGCCAGGAGCAAGATGAATTCTTATCATTGTTTTGATTTGTGTTTCCTGATTGTTAGAGATGTTGAATATTTTTTTTTCACATATTTTTCAGCTGTTTGTGTTTCCTCTTTTGAGAAATGTCTGTTTAGTTCTTTTGCTCATTTATTGATTGGGTTTTGGGGGGTGTTAAGATTTTTACTTTTTTTGTATATTCTGAATGTTAATTCCCTATCAGAGGAGCAACTGAGTTTTCTGTCATTCTGTAGTGAAAATCCCTTTATGATTCATTTGCTGTGCAGAAACTTCTTATTTTGATGGTATCCCACTTATTGATTCTTGGTCTTATTTTTTAAGTTTTAGGGATGATGTGGAAGAGGTCAGCGCCTGCACCTATATGAAGGAGGATTGACCTTATGTTTTCTTCTAGCAGTTGCAAGGTTTCTGGGATAATTTCTATGTGTGATCCTTTGTGATTTTATTTTTGTTCAGGATGAAGGTCGGGGATCTAATTTCCTTCTACAAATGAAGACCCAGTTTTCCCAGCACCATTTGTTAAAAAAGCTATCTTTTCTCTAACTATATTTTTGACAACTTGGTCAAGTATCAAATGGCTATAAGTATATGTGTTTGTGTCTTCAATTGGTCTTTAAATCAATTCTGATGCCTCTACCATGTTGTTTTTGTTACTGTCGCTCTGTAGTATAATTAGAGATCAGAGGTTCTGATGCCACCTGTATCACTGTTCTTGCACAGTATTGCTTTGGTTATTCCAGTTTCTAAATGAATTTAAGGTGGTAGTCCTTATTCTTGAGTAACAACTAGATCCATGATCTTCTGGATAGATCTTCTTAGGTCTGTTCATCTTTTAACTTGATATATTAAGCCAATAAATTTCAATTTGCACCAAATATTTTGAGTTTATATTGTCATTTACGAACTGATGATTTGGATGTTCTTCAATATTTGGGTATTACTTGCCTAATTTTAACTTTCCTAATGTCCATCACCAAAGAAAAATTCAGGGACCATATTCAGCCTAATTACAAAATCGTGACTTCTGCCTTCTATTCCTTTTCTATGTCTTCTCTATAGACAGGCTTTATGTGCTAAGTGTTTTAGCCTAGACATCACTGTAAAACCAACTCCGGACCAAGTTCTAACCTGTGTTAAGAAACATATGTCCACAGTTTGCCTTCTTCCCCGCATATCCCATATATGTAGCCCATGGCTTCTGCTGTTTTGCTCACCTGAATCAGTTTCATTTTATCTCATCACCCTATATTCAATAAGGAAACCTGTTTTAGACAGCAGTTCTATCACTGTGACCAAAAGACCAAGAGGACAATAACGATGTTTATTTAAGGGCTCATGGTTTCAGAAGTCTCAATCCATAGATGAACAGCTCTATTCAGTGGGACCTGTGATGAGCCATAATATCATGGCAGAAATGTGTAGCTGGGGAGGGAGGGAAGGAGGGAGAGAAAGAGACAGAGAGAGAGAGAGAGAGAGAGAGAGAGAGAGAGAGAGAGAGAGAGAGAGAAAGAATTCTGCATTCCCCTCACAGAGATAATATCAACTCCAAGGACTTGGCACCCATTGTCCCACCTCCTCCAGCCACACCCAACCTGCCTACAGTCACCACCAAGTTAATTTCTGTGGAGGATTAACACACTGATTAGATTGAGTCTCTCAAAGCACAACCATTTCACCTTTAAACTTTCTTGCATTGTCTCACACATGAGCTTTTGGAAGATACCTCAGATCTAACCCATAACATGATTATTCAATTAACTTGGATTCTACTTTGATTTCTGGGTTTTAGTCATGGCTCTTTTGGATTGCCCAATGCCTTTTTTTTTTTTTTTCATTAGAAGCAATGACTGTTTTTTTCCTCTTGCATAAGAACTGGGAACTTTCTACCAAGTTATGATCAGTATTGTGATCTCCTACATATTAACTGATAATATAATCTACCTCCTTGAATTGTTGGAATTCCTAACCTTAGACTTTTAATACTGTTTTCAAAAGTCAGAACCAGCACTTGCTATAAAATTATGAATCTCTGTTCTCCCTAATGTTGTCCAAAACTTTCTTGGACTTAACTATAGATGTACTTTAACCTTTCTCTAAGACTTTTTCTCTTCCTCCAGGAAATAAAGTTATTTTCTTAATACTTGCTTCACTGATGAGGATGTCCAAATTTAGGTTCACAGTTTTAACTTTTTTTTTTTTGAGAATTGCTAATTATACATTTTTTTTTAAATTTTAACTCTCAATTGTGACTATGCTTGAAGAATGAAAAGCAAGAAAGATAAATTTTTAGAGGCTGAGAAAATAGGCAAAATCATCTTTGAACTAAACTGAAAAGGGAAGAAATACTTTAATATAGTTATCTACAAAAGTACTTAAAAGATACAAATATTTTACATTGTGATGTTTTTGAAGCCTGGAATTGCAAATATCAAATTTATAAGATCTTATGTTGTTTGACAATACAAAGTTAGATTCGGAAATATGGTAACAATTATTTTTTTAAGAGAACAAAAATAATGTTTTGTGGTCTTTTCAGGATGTGATCTATGGGTAGTCTGTAAATAAAGCTTTCATCTTACTTCAAGAGCAGTTCTTCTGTAGGTTTGTGTTTACAGAGATCCCTGTTTCCCTGTAGTCTCTCAGATCTCTCATTACAGAATCTCACATCTGGGACCTGGAGGAACATCAGTAAGCACACTCAGTAGGATATCTTCTCTGAGTTGTGTCAACTCTGATACATATAATGAAAACATTAGACTTTTCAAATTATTTCCATGTTTTTGTGTGTGTATCCACTGAAATTATCATAGACATCCCAGTGTATGAACACCACAGCCCTTTAATCAAAACACACACAGATTGGTAGGGAAAACAACTTCTGAGCAGCTATTAAAAATGCAAGGTGGTAAATGCATTACAAGGAACATGAGCTCCATATTTTTCTGAAGACTGAGTGAGCCTCTCCATCTTGAATGTTGCAGGGAGAGATGTTATAGCAACATAGTGTCAAAGATAGCTTCTCAGAGAAAGAGGGATAGTTAACAGCATGATTCTGAAGGTCTATGAGTGTAGATCTTATTTAAGAAGTACTCCAAATATAGGAAATTGAATGGCCAAATGATAATTCTTTTCTTGTCCTCTTTTATTGTTTTTATTGGTACATAACAATTACACAGAATAAAAGGTTTCACTGGGGTATGTTTGTACATGTACATAACATATGTTTTATCAATTTCAAGTCCCGGTACTCCCCCTTGGCCTCTGCTCTTTCTTTCCCTAATCATCACCATATACCCTAATGGTCACCCTTTTATGTTCATGAAATCTCTTATTCCCTTTATTCTCTGAAGATATCACAAGTGAGAGAAAATATATGAACCTTAATCTTCCCAGTTTGGCTTGTTTTCTCAGCATGATGCTCTTCAGTTCTATCCATTTACCTGAAAATTATGTAATTTTATTTTTTAAATGACAGTAGAAAACTCTATGGATCTCATTCAGTATTGTTTGTTCAAGAAACCATACTAGGTTGCTATTTCTGGGGACTAAGTCATGATGCATTGTATGTCAGCCTGGGCTGCTTTAATAAAACAACATGAATTGTTTGGTTTTGACAAAATTTCTTAACTTCCACAGGTTGGAAGGCAAGACCAGTATGCAAGTAGGGCCTGGTTTTGGTGAGAGACCCCTTCCAGGTTTCTGGATGGCCATTTGTTAGCTGTGTCCTCATATGACATAAAGAAAGCCACTTAATTATCTTTTTGTTTTCAATACACACATTAATACCAGTTGTAAGCTCTCCACCCTCAAGACCTAATTGACTCCCAAAGACCACAACTCCAAATGTCAACATCACATTGAAATTAGGGTCCCAACACCAATTTTGTAGAAAAACAAATATTTAGCCATTTCCTAATATAGTGGTACTTAGAGATAAATTGGAAATAACTTGGCGATGAGACTAAATATAAGCTTAACAAGTTCAGGTAATGGAGAATTCTGTTACATGCTATACCAAGGGAGTTAAAATTTATCCACAAATCATTCATGACATAGTGAAGGGACATCAGCAATGGAGGGACATGTCAATTTTTTTCCCCTAATGAAATTACTATACAGAGCTAAATAAACACTATAAGTCTTCTTTACCTGATAATAGATATTGCTAATGCAACACACTTTACCTAGTATGTATATTGTCATATACATTTTTATGATTTTCTGGTACTTCTATCTAACAATTAAAAGTTAACATACTGAAAATAAGTTTAGTTTAAATGTTAAGCCATATTCAGCTATTATTTTTAGCTAGGTGGTAATTCTTATCAATAAAACATTGTCTTAATACTTTTATATACTCTTTTCCTATAAAATTATGTGATGGTTTTCCACCATTTTACATGATGTGAAATTTACATTTGAATGTAAATTTGTAAGAATATTTCAGAATTTTATTGTTTTCCTCCAGAGATTTACCTATTTCTTGATATCCACATTTTATTCATCTTCATTAATCATATCTTCTAATATTGCTAACTGGATTAACTTTGACCAGTCATCAAATGAAGTGGCTTCGGATGGATTTGCAGTCCCATACTTCTCCAAGCAGAACCTCTTGTTGAGTTACAAATAAAGTAACTTGGAGAGAATTTTTCCTAACAAATGCACAACTCCATGATAATCACATGGAGAGTAATATACTGACAATGATGCAGTTCAAAGCCTGACTTACTCTTTGTGAAATTTTCTACATAAGCTTCTTCATCTACTCTATAGAATTATATTTCTTTTGGACAGTGTGACACGTCATTTGACATGGTATTTGTGTTCATGGTATTTGTATTATATCTCCAGATATTTGCAATCATTATAAATGTGCAAAGAAAAAATTCTTCAAAGGAGATAATTATAGATAAAGACAATAGTATTAAGATCACAGCATTGGAAATAGGTTGTTTTGTGAGTAGTTGATTAAATAATGTTTTCTAATGATAATTCTGCTTTTGTACATACCCATTTAAATCTGAATAGTTCAATGCTGTGTACTCATATAATAAAAATGATATAAAATAAAGGGGATAGAAAGAAAGGCATATACTGGAAAAAAGGTGCACAAAATATGTGGCATACATAACTTACAAGATTTGGTTATTTTGTGAATGTGCAGGTAAAAATAATTCCTTATAGTGAAAAATAATTTTAACCTATCCCTTATCAGTTCCAGCATTACCAAGTCCTCAGTCTCCTCTTGAGACTCAAGGCAAATTCTTGGCTGTGAGCCCCTGTGAAATTTGAAAGTAAGTTATATACATCCAATATATAATGGCAGAGAGTAAACATCCCTGTTCCAAAAGGAAAAATAGAGTAAGAAAATAAAGGGATGGGACCTAAACAAAACCAAAACCCAAACAGGTGAATATATTAGATACTATAGTTCCATGTCCAGTATCGGGGGCAGGGAGGTTTTTCTCCCAAGGGCTTATATAGCTTCACCTGTATGGCCTTGCTGATTGGAGACCACATGACCTCTCTCTGAGGCTAGATCTGTCGACAGCCCGCAGCTTTCCTCATTAAAGTTTCCATGGTACTGGTATCTCTTAATCCAGGGAAGTTTCCATTATAGATTCAGTTTTATCCTCAAAGCAAGCCCCAGTGACCTACTTCCTTTAACCACTCTGTCATCTGCCTATATTTTCACTCAATAGAATATCACCTTTTTAAATAAAATAGATTCATCTATTGATTAAGTTATAGCTCTCATAATTTAATCCTTTACCCCAAAACAGTTCTGTTTCAACACAGAAGGTTTTGAGGGATTCCCCATATGCTGTAACAACTTGCAAAACATTATTCTACCTAACAATTCCCAGTCAAAATTTGCATAGCTCCATTCCTTCTACCCCTACAGAGAAGCATAGCCATCCTTGCTGAGTTTGGCTATGAACATGGAGAAAGTCTGAACAGAGCTCACACAGGGGCGTGCAACTAGTGTGGAAACATATCACTTAAACTTGAGAGTAAGTTTAATGATTTGTTCACATTATTTTGAAATTTTTAATGGTTTTGTCTTTAAGTCTGTGTTGGGCCCATCCATGGACCATCTGTGACTCACTAACTCTTCCAGGAGATTTTCAACTTCTGAGTTGCTAGTCAGGCCATTTGGCCATCCCATCTTTGCCAATGTCTAGAAACTGCTGCCTTTCTGTGCACTCCCAGCCTGTGGAGGTCAGGACATAGGCACTGAGTCAAAGAAAGACACCTTGCTACCTCTTAGGGTGGTGCACGGCAGCAGCCTTCCTTGCCCAGAGCTGGAAGTGTTCTGTCCATGACTGATTGGGGTAAAAGGATGGCTATCCTACAGCCTGCTTTGATCCAGGCATGAAGTAGTAACATTCCAATACGGAGGCTGGGTGTGTTAAAAGAAAAAAAAATAGATAATAAATTTGACAGTTTTTTGAGGAAAGAATGACTCATGAAATTGCACTACATTTGGAACCAGAGATTCAGGGAGCTTCACCCAGCAGTATGAACAGAGAGCTTTTATAGGCTGTAATGGTCAATTTGGATTGTCAATTTGATTGGATTAAGAACTGCATATGATAAGAGGATTTTGGGTGTGTTAGTGAGGGTGTATCTAGGAATGATTGGCATGTGGGATAGCCAAATAAAATGGAGACTGTCCCAAAGTGTGGGCAACACTGTCCAATAGGATGATAGCTTGGATAAAGTAAAAGTTGAAAGAACAAGAAGGCAGCAGTAGATGCAAGCTTGATTCTTCTTGAACCCATTCTTCATTGCTTCTGTGATCATCTGAGGATATTTCTCCAGTCTTTCAAAGCAGACTCTGCCAGTGATTGTCCAGAAGCTTTTGGTCTCAGACTAAGGTAGCTTCAGCCTCTTGGATTGTACAGCTGCTGGTTTTTCCAGCTCTTCAGCCTGCAGAAGGCTATTGTGGAATATCCATCTTCTGATCAGGTAAGCCAACCTAATATCCATTTTTATAATTATACTTCCTGTCGATTCTGTTCCTTTAGAGAACCCTAATACATAGGAAGAACACAGAAGCAAAGTAAAGAAATAATCTGATTCACTATATCAAGAGTTTGCCTCATTTGAGCATTGTGAGATGAGGCACATGGTCTAATCAGTTGGCTACCTGTGATTGGTTACAACATTTGCTACAAAAATACACACCTAAGATAGGAGAATATTTGGGTCTGTCTATGAAGTTAGGTTGCAACTTGTTACATAGTAATGCACAGTAGGACATAGTTTCTAGCCACTTGCCACCCACTCATTTAATTATACAGAGGTTGCAGCTACCTGGTGTTTACCCCTTGTCCTGAACTGGAACTGTTGATTCACTCCCCATTTTTTCCTGGGTTGCATTGGTCCTTTAGCAGAAGGAGAATCCCAGAATCATGACCCTGCTGTATGGAGTCATGGAGTCATAGGCCAGCTTGGAGCCTCCAAGAGCCAGTGGAGCTTTGCATTAGTCTTTGATTATCCTAAAGTCTGAAGAAGCAAGACACTAAGCTGTAAATGGAAGACATATATAGGTTGAGAAGAAGACCTTGGGAAATGTAAAAAAAAAAAAAAAAAAAAAAAAAAGTTGTACACTTCAGTAGCTTTAGTGATCCATGTTTCCTGTTCATTTTCACCAAGGTCTCCAAATTTTTCAGATCAGCACTTAAAATATCCAAGATGGACTAGGTACACATTTTCCCTTCGTTTCATATAACTCACCAATTTGGGGAAGGAGTAGAGTGAGGTTGGAAAATAATTCAAACAATAATGCCTCCTCATGCAGTTGGAGTGGCAATGGGAAACAATGTCCCTCCTCATGTGTCATAATTAACCTTCATGCAGTTATTTCAGACTGAAAAAATAGGAGCTGCTTTGTGATTAAAAAATCACATATGACCAGGAGAGAGCTATAGCACTTCATTCATTTTTTACTTAGTAGGGGTAGTAGGAGATTCAGGGACATTTTAAAAATATTTCCTTTTCCCCTGGAGGCATTTAAGCTGTGATCTGCACATACCTATAAATGCCCTTTTGCATCTGTATGCTCCACAGTCTGGCACTGAAGGCTGGCTTATGGGGAACTGGGTTTCTGCCCTTAGTGCTATACAGAAACCCATAAGGATGCCCCTAAATCTTGGGATGACTCTGCTCCTCTCTTGGGTCAGAAAGGCACCAATAAATGTAAAATACCCTTTTTGTCCTGATTGGCCTGGTGAAATCACTGTTTTTCCAAGAGGTCCCAAATATCAGTACTGCAGAGTATGTGGTCAGCAGTCCAGAGAATTCTTCAGTGAGCGAGGGGGAGTCTGTGACCTTATCAGATGTCCATAATAGGCAAATAGAGCCACCTGACTTCACTGAGGGAAAGGACAATACTGAGTTCCTAGAGTCAGTTGTCACTGCACTTTACTTTAGCAGCCATTGAGGGAATATGAGGACAGAATCAAGCACCACTGGGGAACATGGGAATTACAGGAAAGCCAAAGCCACGATGTGACAGAGGGGGACTGACAGAGCAACATGTGGGACATGGAGCCAGATCAGTTGGATGTTCATATAAAGGTGATCTGGGGCTACTCAAGCCTGCAGCATACCATTACCCTTTCTTTGGTAATAAACCTGGAATTCAGCCCGATGGTGTTCTCTGGGATTTCTTCTTATATTCAAAGTGATTGGCCACACTTCCTTTTCCTGATTTAACTAGCAGGTCCGCCTTTGGGAAAATGGTGTTAAAGAGAGAAATCTGTAAAATGACACAGCGTTTGGTGTGATTTTATGTCTTTTCAGAGGTTTTGGAAATAGGAAACTATCTGTCCCCTTGTGTTCAACTCAATTCTCTCAGCAAGAAATTTTTGGATACAAATAGCTAACACCCTTTAAATGACACACTTTGAAAAGAGCAAAGAAATTTTATTCCTTGACCACTGAGGAGAGAAAGGAATGCCACAGCACTCAGCAGGGCAACTGGACTTTCACCAGCTGAGAGAGAGTTAAGCCTTTAGAATTGTTGCCCCCTGAAGGAAAATAAAACAAAAGGAGAGGGAATTAAGATGGTCTTGCATCATTAAATGGTCATGTGCATTAATGAAAGATGCTGCTTTCTTATTGGGGCTACTAAGTACAGCTTTGAATAATGGCTCCAGAGAGCTAAATGCCAGAACAAAGGCAAAGGAAAATATGAAAATATCAGGAACTAAAACGTCAGAGCTGGGGAGAATAGATGTTTCCTACAATAAATGTTAAAAGTCATAGCCCTGCTCACCTATATGTACATAAAAGATACACTGAAAGCAAAGGAATCATCTCTCTTATAAAATTACTTTTATAATCTCATCATTTTCTCCAGCTTTTATGAACCCTTCTTGTCTTCTGCAATAATTTATATCAGTATGTTCTACTTTTATTTTAATCAAATGTAGAGGTTTGAACTCACTTTGAATAAAACACCCACTAAAAGATTGGTCTCAGAAATTTTTGCACTTAGCTGGGAATGGAAGTTTCCTTTTCAAATTGAAGGCGGTAAGATTGATATATTGGTATTTCTGTAGCAGAGGAAAAATAAGAATGGGGCTGACAAAGCAGTACCATTTGTCAAATATCTTATGTTTCCATTCAGCATGATTTGACTCTCAAGTTACAGCCAAATGGTGCCTGTAAATGTGAGCTGAATCGTATATTTTGGTCATGATCAAAACCTGAATTTTATGATATCCCATGTCTTAGATTCAGAGCTAGTTCATAACTGTAGTTTAGGGAATGTGTAATTAACTAAATTTTAATTAAGAGCAATGTGGTGTGTGAGATTATTACTCATCTCTTCCTGAAGGCCTGGGGAGATTGAACACAGGCATATGTTAATGAAGGATGAAAGCTGGACCGCCCAGGGGCATGTTACCAAGTGCCACCTTTCACTGCATCATAAATTAATGAAATGCCATAAATAAGGTTGGAAGTTTCCAGAAAAAAAAAATGCACTTTCACAACATAACACTGAAGGTCTTTTGTTGCTGTCACTCAGTTAGCTAACATGTTGGTTAATCAGGTACCAACACTGAGAGGGGTACAGGAGAAAACATACAAGAGCCCAGAAGTAGAACCCTGTACTAAGACAGGTTGTCTTCTGAAGAATTAAAAACGGGAAAATTTTAAATAAAAATTCAGAAGCCATTTGGGGAGGAGGAGCAGGGGACTGGAGATTTTACCCAGGGGCACTTTACCACGGATCTACATCGCCAGACTTTTTAATTTTTATTTTGAGACAGTGTCTCACTAAGTTGCTTAGGAGCTTTATAAGTTGCTAAAGCTGGTTTTGAACTTAGGATTCTCAAAACTCAGGCTCAGGAGCGGCCAGAATGACAGGTTTGTGCCACTGTGCCCGCTCAGATGCCATTTTGAGACACTTTATTTATATTAATTGTAGACATTAAAGGTCACAAAATTCAAAGATGTTTCTGTTGTCATCCAGAAAACATTTTATCTGTAGTTGTATTTATGTTAACTTGGAGTTAGCAACTATTTACAAACCATTTTTCCAAGAACTTATGAAACACTCCTTTTTATCAGGATCCTTTCAAGTAAAAAATAACTGTGTTCTGCATAAAATTAAGGAAAGAATTGTTCCAGGTGAGGGTGTCTCCTGCTTTTAAGGAAAAATAGGAGTCAGATTTCCATTTATGCCATGTAGTCAATAACCCGATTGATGGCTTTGAATGATACCACTTCCACATTTCCACCTCAAAGTTTTCCTATTAAAATTACCACAAACTTATCTAATTTGGAGGGGATAGGGAGAAAGAATAGGAGAAGGAAAAGAAATAAGAATGCATTCTTCATACCAGAAGAACCAGAATGACAAAGGTATCTTGAAAAACATAAAATCTGCAATTAGGGAGAACTGTCTTTCCGAATACTCTGAAAAAAAAAAAATTAGAAATTAAAAAACAAATACTTCTTCCCCAAGAGCTATACAGCTTAACTAATGCAAAATGTGTTGAGTCTTTATAGAAATCTTATAAGAGGAAGCATGTTGATTATTGTTGAACATTAGATTTCTGAAAAATTCAGATAAAAAAATCAGAGAAATTCTATAGGACTGAGAAATTGAGAATATGGTTTTAAACATTCTGTTCAAGAAAAACAGTGCTTGGACCATTTTTATTGGGAAATTATCTAATACTATATTTACTAAATAAATGTGTTTAGTCCTATTGTATACATGTTTTCTGTGATAAAGGATTAAAAATGATTATTTCTGCTATTATGGAATTTAAATTGTGGTGTTTACAGGTTTTTTTGAACTGTAAAATTGCAATTATGTGATTATTATTTACTTACTTGGACAAGAAATATTTAGTTCCTTCAGTTGAATTTAACATCATGGAAGAAATTATGACAGAGCTTTTGCCTCACTGCACAAATCTAAACACTGGATCGTCAGTCAAACTCTGTCTTCTTAACATTTAGTTTGAATTAGTACCTTAAAGTGCCTTCTTAACTTTGTTAAGGCATTTGATACAGTATTATTTCTGCATACACAGATAATTGATGAAAAAACTAATACCAATTTCTTTACCGAGATGGCTCTCTAATTGCCTCTAATTGCATGAACCTAAATAGCTTTCAGGAGACATTAAGACTTCTTTGCATGTTGTTTGCATATTTGTTTTCTCGGGAAAACCAACTAGATAGTGAGCAAGGCACATAGTTATAAGCCCAGAGCATCACACCCTGAGAAATCCTGAGAAACACTTCTAGTTTGGGGGCACAAGTTTTTATGTGGAGCCATACTGGAACTCAGGCCAGGTATCCAACTTCCATCTGTGGCATATTCTCAATACACTAGGCATAGATCAAGTCCTTCATGCACAGGATGAACCAAGCAATCCTGGAGCTTGGTGAGGAAGGAAAAAGGGATTTGTTTTTAATATGTATTTTTTGGTTATCAATGGATCTTTTTCTTTTTATTTATTTACTTATATGTGGTGCTGATTATCAAATCCAGGGCCACACACATACCAGGCAAGTGCTCTACCACTGAGCCACAACTCCAGCTGTGGAAAAAAGGATTTTTAAAAATCTGACTGGCATTAAAAATTCTCTTTGAAACAAGAGGATTGATAGCCCAGTTAATTTTAATTCAAGTTAATACATATTTTATTAGAACTTCAGATTCTATTCTTCTTCATACAAGATCAACTCTCAGGTGTTACTCCCTGCTCATATTTTGTCACTTCCATTTGTTGTGGGAAATAACTGGTATAGAAGGTGATTTTCCTTGAATAATGTAGGCTTTTGAAATATTTTTTTTCTTCTTCTGTGTGAATCAAATCCTACAGTTATTAATTACTTCTGCAGACTGTACTTCCCAGTTTCTTATTAGGATCTCAGAAATGTTTCTTGTTGGCAATGTACCCAGGTGAGTTTTAAAGGTTTCATCTTCCAGGATGTAAGGCAGAATGCATAAATTCCCCTCTTGGGGAAGGCTTAAAGTCCTTGGTATTTGTTAGATGTTCTGCTGAAGCCACATGGTGTCCTAGAGCAAAGGCCCAAGAATCATGTAATAGCTTTGATAAAACATGAACAATACCTAAATCACAAAAAGTAAAAGATTTCCATTGAAGCCAATTTGTTCTTGGTTTCCAGGTCCACACATCTCTGTGGTGTGGTGGCTACCTTTCTACCTTTGAATAGATGCTCAGATTTAGTGGGAGCTGGGAGAAGATGACATTCAGCTGCTATGCACTTCCTAGATCTGGTTGGCTGTATCTGTTTCTCATGACTCCATATGATTTTTGGATTCTGAGGCAACTCTATTTCATATTCCCTGCCCATCAGCATAAGCTTTTGCTTAAAAAAAAAAAAACACTTTTGAATAAGTGTCCAATAAAGGCCTATGTATGAAAAGATTGGTCCCCAGCTCATGATGCTATTGGGATATAGTGAAATTTTTAGGAGGTGAAGCCTCACTCATGGAAGTTAGGGCAACAGGTTTGTGCCCTTGAAGGAGATAACCTAGCTCATCCTCTCTAACTTGCTTCCCACTTGCCATGAGGTGAACAGCTCTGTTCTACCATGAACTCTTCACCTCATCTTGTAATGCCTTGCCACAGGCCCCAAAACAACCAAACAGCAGACAATGAACAGAAACCCCTGAAAGAGTAAGTCAGAAAAAGAACTTTTCCCCTGTTAAGTTGGTTACTTCAAGTATTTCATTAGCAATAGAAAGCTAACCAATATAGCGGTTCTCCTTAGCCTTGCCCTTAGCTCTCTAATAGTCACGTAAACTCCATTTCCCTTACATTCAATACTCCTGAGGGAGAAATCAAAATTGGCAGTGGATTTCAGTAAATATTCTTAAATTTGTAGTTCACAGAAGCCTCTGTTCACTTTACACCCTGCTCACTTATATTACTTAATATCACTGCTCACTTAGTATTTGTAACATTTATCAATTTATACATATAGATTGTAAGTTTAAACATTGTGCTATCATGGCATCATACAGTGCATGCCCTCTAGGAGACACCCTTGAATTTGATAAACAGAGAAGTGTCTCTGTGACTTGAGTGTCGGCACCAGAAACATCTATGTCAACCTGGCTACGGTTTTTCCAGAAAATTGTTTCCTAGAAGATATCACTAATTGCAAGGAGATAAAACTTTACCACTCGCTTTGACAAACTCCTTAAACCACATTTATTTGATCAAGAGATTACTCTTCTACGCAAATAGCCTGCATTTCAGGATCAGTAGCTCCCCTAGGAGAAATCCACTTATCTAACTACTGTTTCTTATTATGGCCCTGATATCTCTGTAGCCTACCAATCTTAAATTATTGGATCACAAGTTCCAATCCCATTTTGTCCAGTCTCAATGGGTTCTCTGCCTAGAAGAATCCGCCTGAAACTACTTGAGTCCAGATTCCAAAATTTTATAAATAGCTGCTCTTGACCTTCTCCTTGTGAGACAAAAGTTAGAACTAAGGATGATGCTCTTCCTTATTCCACTATGCTAATAACTTGTCTTTGTCTGACTACTAAGTCATTCTCATGGATTATTAGGATAGTAGCAATAACAAATGGAGCCAAGATAGTTTCTTTTAAAGTATGATAAGTGCTTCAACACTGGCAAAAGGAAAGTATTCACAGGAAGAACATAAACGGAAAACATCTAACATAGCATTGAGGAAGGAATAGAATTAAAGAGTTCTAACTTTCAGGAGGCAGGATGCTTAAATATATGTTGTATGGTTTGGTTGTGTTTTTTTCCCCAGGGTTCATATACTAGAAACTTGGTCCCTACTGGAATGATGTTCATAGGTGGTAGAACCCTAAAGAAGTAATACCTAGTGAAAGGTGACCAGGTTATGGGATCACCACCCTCAGGGGAGATTATTTTTTCTTAAAAGTAGGTCAGGTACCCTGGGACTGGATTAGTTCTTAACAGGAATGGCTTGATATATAGTGAACCTGGAACCTCAACTTGGTTTCTACTGAACAAACCCATTGTATTCTCCCCCTTCTCTGCCACATTGTGACACACCCGTGACATGCTGCTTAGACCCTTAGTCCACCAGAATCATGTGTCCAATAGACATGCTTTTTTAAAAAAAAACTATACATTACCCAGCATTAAGTATTTTGTTATAGCAAAACAAAATGGATTAAAACAGTCTTTAAAAATGAGGCAGAAAGGAGAAAATAAGATGAGTGTGGATTATAAATGGAGAAAGATGGTTAGAAAAAAAGATATCCTGTGCAATGATTTAGAAACGAGAGAGTAAGGCAGGATTCAAGGAATGTAGTGGCCTCCATACAACTGTCGCACATACTGGGAGTTAGCAAATGGTAGGAAGTTAGTTGGAATCTTAAGCTTCATGGGGAGTACAGTGGATCTGTGAGTAGAACTATTAAAAGTGTTGACTTTTTGATGAAAGGTTCATATATTTCTCGTGGTATTTACACAGTGTTTTAATATTTTACAAAGATAACTTAGTACCAACATTTATTCTTCCTTTCAGTGTAAATTAAGTGCTATCTGTCTTAAACAAAAAAGAGATCTGTTCCAATACAGTATATATAAATGAAATATCTTTAAATTGTGCAGAAGTTCAATTAGCTTAAAATATAGTTTTTAAAATTCAAAAATATATGAAAATATGCATGTAAATCACACTAATGTGATATTTGACTTGTCTAATTTTCACATTCACTACTACATCTTATTCTATAATGTTGTCTTTCTATAGATCATAGATCCAGCTTCAGATGACTTCATTTTAGTTAATAGAGAAAGTAAAAATGAGTTATACTGGTTGATTATCCAGCAGATGCTCAGTCCCTAGCTTTGTCTTCTTGCCAGCATTCTTCTCCTTGTCTAAATGAAACATGTATGTGAATTCTCCATACCATTATAGTACAATTCAGGTACAATACGCATGATGACAACAAAATAGTACATTACTGTGATAGTTAAAATTTATATTATCTTCTTCTGTTCACACTGCTATAACACAAGTACCTTAGACTGAGTGGCTTGGAACAATAGACATTTATTTTTCACAGTCCTGGAGACTGGGAAATCTAAGGTCAAGATTTGGTCATTTACTGAGGACCTGATGCCTGGTATGTAGATAGCGCCTTCTCATCATTTGGTATCCTCAATTAGCAGATGAACAAAAGAACAAGGTTGGGCCTATTTTATAAGAGCATGAATCCCACTCATGAGTCTCATGACCTAATCACTTCCCAAAGACTCACCTCCAAATATCACATTGGATTTCAGGTTTCAACATATAAATTTTAGAGGATATAGACATTCAGTTTACAGCATGTAGCATCAACTTTTCTTAAAATTTTAAACCACTGTATATTAATAGAATTGGAACCATTTTTCTTATCATTACTTTCAAGTTCATAATATAAAGCAATGTCTATGTTAAAAGTATCTTAATCCATTTTTTTCTTCCTAGGTTCATCCCTGTAACCAGGGATATCTCTAGAGTGTTTCTCCGCAGCTGCAAGTCCATAGGCAACTCACAGTACCTGCACCAAAAGGAAATCTCTTTTTTTTTCTCCAAATTTCTGAAATTAGTTTCTTTTATTACCTTTCATTCTGAAACGCTACCTTACTCTTTGAAGCATTTAGGTTTTTATAGGCATTATGGAGGAAAATTATCTGTAAGTAGTTTCTTCTGTTCTTCTTATAGAAAACTCTGGGCAAGGGTATACAGAGAAGCTGGCTTTCTGATTGTAGGATAAAGACGGGGGAATGCAATATTTAGAATGAACAACTTCTATTTGCTGTTGCCACTGCACTATTCAGGAATGTTTATGATAAGAACTTCACCATTTGCCAACAAAGCACTTATGAACACAGGAAAGAACAAACAATTCCTAATTTGGACATATTTGTGTTTGCTGTAGAGTGTTTCTCATTGCATCTGTGAGATGTAAGCAGAACAAAATATATCTATTTCAAGACTGTTCTTTTAACAAAACTGTTAAAGATGTGCTTAACATGCATGTCAGCAAGTAATTGCTCAATAATTATGTCAACAAGTCTATTTCCCTCCTCCCCAAATAGAATCTGAGTCCTGATAAAGTTTCTTCTTGAACTTTAAACCCTTTCCTTTTAGGACTGAGGGAGCAGTTGGTCAATCACTCTTACTTAATTTACATGAAGATATATGTGGTGAAAATATATGTAAAGAATCTTTTCATTTAATTTATAATTTTAAGACCAACAGGGAAAATTTATAGTTTAAATGTTATTTGAAAATTCTACTTATGTTGATAGAATTTATATCAAAGGGCCAGAAATTAGAAATGTCTACACATTTATCAGCAAAATAAGGTACTTTATATGAATATAACCATATGTTGGTATCTGAGAGACAAGAGGATTTAGTGATATGCTGTTTATCTCCTCTTCCTTCAGAATCAAATCATATTTGCTGGATAATCTTCTGTTCATATTTCAAGTTGGTTTCTGTTTTGTGTATTGGTTTGTTGACTGTTATAATTGTGGCCAGTGTTTTTTCATTCTTGTTCTTTGATGTTTGCTGTCACCTTGAACAAGTAACAATCTTTTACACCACAGTTTCCTATCTATCAAGAGCAGGTTGTGACGCAGGTAGAACACTTTCATACATGTATAGACTATTACAAGAAGAACTCATTTTTTTATAGTAGTGTTTTCAAAATTCTGTATGAATATATGTTTACTAGGAAGTTAGTAGGTGGAATGTTCAGAAGGGACACCAAAGAGAAGGGGTATATGTGAAGCTCTTGAGGCAAATAAGGGTATAAAGGCTTCTATGATGTGGGAGAAGATTATAATGGAGTGGATAATAATGGAGAAAACAGCAGGAGTAGAAAAACAAGTAGGCAGGCCAAGAGTAGAAGTGCTTAAAATGGCTTTTATCTTTTACTAACTGCCCTGGGAAGACATATTTTTCCAATATTTCAAGGAAGAGCGTGACTTGATGTAATCTGCATTTTTAAAAAGGCTCCTTCTGATTCTATTGTGGAAATTGATTTAGAAGCAGGAAGAGTAAAAAAAAAAAGATGGTAACTAGCTAAGCAGTTGCAAACTTCCTACAAGGGACAAGGTGACAGTGATAGAAACCCAGCATTAGATGAATATATATATATATATATATATATATATATATATATATATATATATATATATATTAAAAATGTCACAAATTTTCAGTTTCAGGGCAGATCAAAGGAATAAGATTTGTTGCATTGGACATAGGGGCATGAGAAGAGTGAGTTATTTGTGATCAATCTTAGGCTTTTAGCATAAGTATCTTGATAAATAGAATTATCCTTTATGATAGGAAGAACACTAAAGTAAAGGAGAATAGAGGAAGAAAAAACCCAGAACTCACTTTCCATTTCAGATGCATAAAATATTTTCAAAAGAGAAGTAGTCTGAAATTGGATGTGTGAGTACAGAAACCAAAAGAGAAGTCTTGGTGTGAGAAATCCATTTGGAACCCTCTGCATAGACAATCTATATACAACTCATAAAGACAGAAGTGGAAAGTAAAGAGGTGAAAAAAGCTTCCAGGATTGTGTTGTACATAAATGCAATGTACAGAATGCTCGTACAGGAAAAAGATGAAATGGAAAAGATGAAGCAGGTCTCACTTTGGGAAATTTGTTTAAAAAAATATGGAAGAAATATGGAATTTAAGCCAGTCATCACAAACACAAATTTCTCTCAGGGAAAGTGCGTGAAGCAGAATGTTACAAATTAATAGGTGCTTGGCTATTTGTGTTATATTCTGCCTAGTATCAGTTCTCTTGAAAAATATTTGATGTAACAAAGATCAAAACTAGTTAGGTCCATAAGTCCTGTAGTCTCTTCACCATGAGTTTGAGGCCTTTGACTTAAGCCAATGCCAAAAATTTTTTGTTTTTCTAAATCGTCTTTATTTTCTGTTATGAACTGTTAACTAAAGAGGAGGTAACTATGGATCAAATTTATTTATTTATTTATTTTACAATAAGTTTATTTAAGAGCAAGTTATGTCCCATTTTTATCCATCCAGTTCTTGACTTCTACCAAACAATGTGGATTCAAAGAATTTTTCTTTTTTCTCTTATGATAAAGCCTTTTTCCTATAACTGCGCCTTTGCACATTGAAATGCAAATGTGAACTTTCTTCCCAATTTCTATAGCACACCATGCAAGCAAGGGTATTTATATCCTAATAATGTATGGGATAATAACCCTGAATACATTTTTCATCTTTGAATTTTAATTATGTCAATGATATTTACTTTGATATGAATGTGTTTTTCTCAAAAAGATCAAGGTTTAGAATAAGTAGTCAATTTAGTAAAATCACCTTTTTAACATTTTTTAAATTATGTATTCTATTTCTACAGTGTTCAGGAAAGTTTAGCTTATGCCTAAGATTCAGGTGGTATGAATAATCAAATCATCATTTGGATGGAGCATGCATATATATGGCTCTCGCTTACAGTTATCTGCTTTAGGCTCATAAGATTCTACTGAATCAACCAGAGGGCAATGATGTGATGTGGGTAACCTTAACATCATTAATCCATGGTTATTGAAGATCTAGTCTGCAGAGTGCTGTCTTAGACTCTGGGGAAAGACAAATGAAGATCACAGGGCTCTTTAGGAGGAAGAGCATTATTTTTTGAGATAAAAATTAAAATATAATGTGATATACACCAAATATTTTGTTTTTCTAGATTCTCAATTGTCTTTTAACTTAGGACTTAGATATATAGATAGATTATCTATCTATATCTATCTATATATAGATAGATAGATAGATATTGGTGATATTGATATACATATGTATACAGACATAGAAATATATGGTGTTAAGTCCAGGGAAAGGATAGGTTTGGAAGGATTTTATTCAACCTGGGGTAAAGGGTGAAAATGCCTTAAGAAAATCCAAGTTGTAATGTGTAAATAAAACTTTGAAATAAATACAAGTAAAATATTCATAGCAAAAAAGAACATTTTAACTGAAGAAGAAATATCCTGTGATGATTAATTAAATGAGAGGATACTAATGCATCAGAATAAGAGAAAGAAATCGTGTAATTGTAAATGTTTATACAAATTAGAGAGTAAGGTCCAGGTATCACTAAGAGCCATATTGTCAAGCATTTCTTACTGTTCATTCCTTTGGGTTGCTGGATTGGCTTTTTGAGATATAAAGTTCTATGGCAAGGGTTGTATTTTCCAGGGACTTACAGGTTGGATTAAATAAGGTGTTTATTTTAGAAAAATATCAATTAAAATTATATTATAGAAGATAGTTTAATAGCTTGATTGCCTTGCTTGTATATAGATTTAAAGAGCTATGTGCTTTTCTTTGAGAAATAATTGTTTTACATTAGAATAGAGTAGTTGAAGATTTTTTGTACACTTTTAATGGCATTTTGATACTCATTTCCTGTGTATTTTCAATTGGCCATTTTGGTCTTCTCATGGGAGAAGAATTAGCTCTGGAGGGACTGGGGATGTGGCTCAAGCAGTAGCTTGCTTGCCTGGCATGCGCGGGGCACTGGGTTCGATCCTCAGCACCACATAAAAATAAACATGTTGTGTCCACCAGAAAAAAAGAAAAAAGAATTAACTCTGGAGAAGTATCCCAGGAGTTCCCAGAAGGAAAAGGACCAGTGGGGTCCTTGGCTTATGTAACCAGAAAAAAAAAAAAAAATCAGCATGCAACAAAGGCATAAACAAAGGTTTATTTAAGAAAGTAGATACATATACAAGGGAGCACATGGGCTATATCCAAAGTGAGAGATGCATTTTCTAGGCTCTAAACTTGCTGAGGGGTAAATATGGAAGGTATGAGAGGATGACATTAATCTGGTGATCTGGTCATTTTCAGGATCCTTAGTAGTCTCCATTAGTCAATCAACAGATAGTACTAAAAAATCACCTAAGTTATAGATTTCTTAAAATGTTGTCTCTTCACTTAATCTATTTTTTTTGGGGGGGTGGTTAATTAATAATGCATAGGTAGATTTACAGATTTCCTGGGAATTTGGAAATTACAGGCATGGGTGAGACTGGCCTAGGAAGTGAGGGGCCTGGAGGAGAATGCAGAACTTCTAAATTAAAATTATATATCCTCGTTCTCCATTTATGTCTTCTTGTTACCTGTGTTTTATTTTCTTCTATTCTATCTCAGTCTCATACTTATTTTTCTGAAAAAGCTTTTAAAGACAATAAATTGTGTTCTTCACATTATTAGATCTAATGAGGAGAGTGAGTATCTTTCTGGACAGCACAAAAACTCTAGCAGAAGAAGCTTGGTATTATGTGATAGACAGAAGATAAAGCTCACAGAAATCTGGGTGGGTTTCATGAAATGGTGTAAATTGACATGGAATTGTAGCATGAATAGGAGGTAACAAGAGAATTCCAGGCCCAGCATGTATGAAGATGGAATGAGGATGCCAATTTGTTTTGGTGGTGCTGCGGATTAAACCTTGGCCTTCATCATGATAAAAGAGTGCTGTACTCAACCACCGCTCCCCTGGCTCTAGGGATATGAACTAGTATATCTACTTACTGTTCAGCATAACCAAAATTCAGAATATGGCAGATATTAGGAAGATAGTAACATAGGGCTTAGAGAAAATTGTGGAAGGCTTTGTGTTTAATATTTTTATTAATATAATAAACCTGCAAAATGTGATTGCACTAAAGGTATCACAAGCATTCAATTATGTGCTTATTTTGTTTTATTTTTGTATTCTAATTACTTAAATTTCAAAGACCTCTTTTTCTCATACTTGTTCAATTTAAAGAACAGTGGAAGTGTCCACACGTAACTATTCATCCTCTTGCATGATTTTCTAACAAACATCCAAATGTGGAGACAACATGTAAATCACAAGGACTCACACTGCCCTTTGACTCTTGACTCTTAATTGACATATAAATGGAACACAAACAGGTGTGTCCCGAGCTTCCCTGACAGTGGCTATTGAAGCAGTAAATTTGGGAAGTCATTTCAGATCATCTTTTCTGATGCCAAACTCAATGTAATGGAATCACTAAATGTCATGGTTACATTTGGCAAAGGACAGCAACATATAATCAATCAATTCCCACACTTGAACAAGATGTTGTTTTTGCATTATTTTTCTATTCATCTCCCTTTTAGTGACTCTTCACATACAGAGCCCTGAGGAGGGAGAGACATCAAAATTATTATAAGAATTCTCCAAAATCCACGGATACCAACAGTTGCTGCTTGTATATACATAGTTTACATCCACACATTCTCACAGATATTCACAAACACATGTTATTATCACAAATGCATAAATGTATATTTTCATGATTGGTTAGCTAAAAAATTATATAATTTCAAAGAGCAGTTGATTCATAACCCATATTTGACCACTATTCATTTTCTTAATCACATGTTAAGAGTAGGATGATTATGACGTGAGATGACCCATAGCATATTTTTTTTTACCTGCAAATGCCATGGTTTTATTCTTTTTTACCATGCGATTTATTTTTATTTTTTTTAGTCATACATGAGAGCAGAATGTATTTTGACATATAATACATACATGGAATGTACATACATCAATCATATTGTCTATTCTATTCTGCTGCCCTTCCTATCCTCCCTACTCCTCTCCTCCTCTCCATCCTTTCTCTCTATCCAATCTAATGTGTCGCACTTTTTTTTTTCTTTTTCTCATCACAACATCATACATGTATTCTGTATAACAATGAGGTTCTCCTTCCATCTTCTGTGCAACTCCCCTTCTCCCTCTTTTTTCCCTCCCACCTGTCTTTCCTATTTAGTGGTAGTCTTCTTCTCAACCCATAGCATATTTTAACATTAAAAAACCTACAAAATCTCACAAATTTGAAAACTAATCATTTAAAATTATTTCCATCCATATTTCTTGGAAAGATTATTGAAATCAATTTAAATTTTCCTTTTCATTTGAAAATGTCATTCTGATGTTTTAGGACTAGAACAAATTTGATTTTTCCAGGAAATCTTTTATTAAAGATAAATGCACAAGAAAGCATTTATAATATCTCTTTAAGTTTAATAAAAGAATTCAGTGAAATTCTTTTATACAATGGGGAATAATACTGGTTTTGAAATTGCCATTGTTCCTCATCCTGGCAGTATTTCCAAAGCCAAATAAAAGGTCACCACTTTGACCTTTTCTAATTTTGTACCACCACACTCAAGGTCAAAATCAAGGGTCATCTTCTTCCTTGTGGCTGAATCTTCTTGGGGACCATGGTCAAATACAAACTGTAAAACCTGTAACAGAATTTCTTCCAATAAACATATTTAATGTACATTCTGCACGTGAGAGTGTACATTAAATATAGATTTCAGGTGACTTTGAAAGTAAAATGATTTATTAAAAGTAAATTTTAAAGTGTCTTAAAAACAAATACTGATATAGTTACTAAGTTCAAAATAAATCTGCTGGGTTCACTTTTTTAAACTCTAAAGCAGAACATATTTTGTGGTCATTCAGCTAGCCTTCATTATTAGGATCTACTGCATATAGGAGAATGATATTCATAAAGATCTTACTTTTTTACTAAATATCAGCTTTCCCTATGAGAATATAATGTTCACTTTGAGATGCAGTTTATCCTGTTTTAGACACATTGGATAGTATCAACTCACCCTTAAATGAAAGTCTGCTATGTCTAAGAATAGAGAAACCTAACTACAAAAGACAGAGCCTTGACTTAGAAAAGCCCAGATTTCTCTGAATAAGTAAACAATGACATCATGATGTGGTCTGGAATGTGCTATTTCACAGATATGATAAATTAGGTCCAAATAATAAAAGTGGGTACAGCCTTTCTTAGAGTAATACTTTAGAATAAGCCAAGTGAAAAGATGAAATTCTGCACTGATTCCTAGCTTGTAAATAGAACCCTCCATCTCTTGGCATCACCATTTAGTTATAAAGCATAGAAATCTTAGTTTCCATTACCTTCTGACTTCTGCTCCTAATGGGCCATATGGTTCCTGATTCTTCTGTAAGTAACTTAATGCTTTCTGTAATTAAGAGGGCATATGCTTCCTGTACAGAATCACTGTTAGATCTTTGCATGGCAAAAACCAACATGGACTCAGTCCTGATAGCAGCTTTTATCTGCTGCCAATAAACTTTAAAACTGCTTAATAAAATTCAGAGAAAAAGATGATGCATCTTTTAGTTATCGAGAGAATTACGTGTTATTCTAGCTTATTCTGAGACAATATGCTTGGGGGAATACATTGTCACTCATCATACCCATTTCCCACCAACAGGCTTTTGTGGTGACAATTTGACCAGATATCAGGAAAAGCTAAAACTCTCTTTAGAATTATTTCATTCATTCTACAAGTTATTTACCTCAGACAACATTCCAGCTCACTTATTTCTATAATCTTACTGGGAACTAATTGTTTTTCTTTTCCTATTAACCTGATTTCTGCAAAGTAAGAACTACAGGTGTATACTCCAAACAAATGTGAGTCATGAAGGGGACAAAAATGTATACCACTATTCTGTTCACATTCTGGAGAATCAACTTTCTTTGATTTTTGACTTACAATTGCTATAGAATTAAGTTATTTTTCTTGGATCCTTATTCTGCCCCACATTGCTGGTAGCATGGTCTAATTGCTTTGCATTATTCAGCTCAACACCCTTTTAGAGCAAACACTGATTTTTACTAGATAAGCAAATGTCAAAGACCTGTTGGGAGTCAGATTGTGGTTTTCTGCATGTAGCAGAATTCAAGGAAAGCAGTAGAAATTTTGAAACTTAACTATTTAGTACGAAAGACAATTCAGTGTTCAAGAATCTGGATTAACTATGTTCTGTCTCCAAGAGTGCATGTGTTAGCTTGTAGTAATAACTATAATTATTCTGCACCTCTCCCTATCTCCATTCTTTTGCTATGCAAATTTGTAATAACCTTCTACCCTGATGGGCAAGATTTCCCTCTCTTTTGACTGTGGACTTCACCATGTAACTTGCTTTGACTCAGTGAAGGACTAATAGTGTGCCAGTTCTGAGCCTAGGACTCTAGATACCTTGCATGTCTCTGAGTTCTTGTGCTTCTACCACAGTCAAAAAAATACTTTCCTGGTAACCTGTAAATGTTTGGAGAAATAAAGAAAAGACATTTGCAGAAGAGCCAACCCAAGATAAGTGAAGACCTCACCTGAGCTGCGCTGAGCTGAACTCCATAATTCATGAGAACTACAAGTTTATTTGTATATGCTATTGAAGTGTGCAATGACTTTAGCAGCCAAGTCCAATTAGTCTGCATTTGAAGTTCTCTAAATAGAAATTCACTGCCAGAGGTAGCTATCCAAGTTTTTCAAAATCTTTCAATAATCTATGACAAAGGCTTTGTTAGTAAGGGTGTGGTTTGCTAGAAATAATGTTTTGTGAATGAAACAAGAGGTTTTACAGATATGTCTTTGGCTCCTGCACCACAGTTATTTGGTTCATGCCACCCAGACAGTCCACTCAGTTCAGTAGGCTAACACCTTTAGATCAGTGCTATAGATTGGTTGGTTCCATATTCTTCCTACTATATTCAAACTGTGTCTCCTTCTCTGTATATAGAACTGACTAGATTATAATAATTCAGTTAACAAATAAATTAATGACCAAAAGACTGATTTTCTGCCCTCCTACTAGTAAATGCCTATTTGGAAAGTTGTTCTAAGATTTGTTTCTGTTGTGAAATATGGAGGTAGTGATAATTATTTTGCACCAAATAATTCTGGCTCTGTGGCTTCCATGTGCAGTGTGTTTTTAACTTCATGGTGTCTGTAGTTAAGATTTTCGAGTATTACTTTTTGACAGGATATTTAAATGCTGCTGTTAGACCTTCTAGAAATCTTTCCCTTTGTCCTCTGTCATGCTACTGGCAATGTTCTATTTAATTGTGATGAGTCTAGATAAAAGTGGAAGGACCATGAGGAGAAGACCAAAGTCCTCAGTCAACTGAGTGGACCTCCCAAGCCTTCATTATTTGGTCTTTAAGATTTGGGACTGGTTTGTTACTGCATAATTGCCTAGTCTTGCATGTCTTTTGGTAATGAGGCAGTTGGGAAGAAGGATATGCAGTGATACAGTGTTCCACTTTCTCTAGTAACCTCTAGTGAATGACAGCATTCAAATTTGATGATTCCTGAGGGGACAATTTGGCAACATAGAGGTTGGTACATTTCTACATAAATGACTCCAATACTCATCCCTTTTCCTACTTGATTAATGTAATGATTAATGTAATCTTTTCTGAACTGAGAATCTGCTGATGGGGCTCCAATTCTTTCTCAGTCAATAAAGTACCTTAAATTTGATACCTAATTTTCATGACTGTATCTACTCTGAAAGTGAGAAGATCATTTGGTTTATAAGACTCATGACAATTTAGGAATAATGACATGGAAAAAAATTATTTTGGAGAATGTTAAGAAAGTCAAACTAACTTAGGATATTTTTATTTTCATTTTAATTTTCTCGCAGCATATACTCTGGGCCAATCCTGGTGAGAGTCTTTGCACCCCAGCTGGAAAACTTCAGCAGCTCACAGGAAATGGTGAATTTCAGAAGCTTTTCACCCAGGGCTGCTGAGACAGGAGATGGGAGCATTTACGGAACATATGCATAATGTATTTCAATATGCTTTGTGTGGGGTGATCTCATTTAGTCTTCCCATGACACTCTGCCTTACATATGGTTCTTCGTAGGAAGACATCTTCATAAGCTGCTGCAGGTAAGGATAGATAAATTGGTCAAGACCTCACAATGAGAAAAACTTCAACTTCAACCTGTTCCTTTTTTTTTTCAAGGGTCCCATTCTTGGGCTGCAAGCTACTTTGTGCTCATCTCTACTAGATTTTTCTCTTAAAGCACAGAGATGTCATACTCTCTCATCTACTTTGAGTTTCTCCTAGATGATGAAGCACAGGAATACATAATTATTATGTGAAAATTATAAACGGTATGCAAGGGCTCTATAATTATGTCCCCTTGAAGATATGTATTGTTTTATCTGGTCACTCCCATTCGTCTACCATCTACCTTTCTTTCTCTCTCTCTTCAGTTGCATTTCTTCTTCTTTCTATCCTTTTCCCTTTTCTTTGTACTTTCTCTTCTTGGCATTCTTTCTTTAGGGATTTGGTGAGAGCAAAATGAGTTAGAATTAGATCATTGGGTAAATAAGCGAAGGAAGAGAGCTGGATCATTTTAGTTTTTCTTCTCTTGCTGACCAATCCAAATCAATTAAGTATGATTGATGGGGGCTTTGTGTTATTTCTGAAGGCCAAGTGGTTAAAAATCTGATAAATGTACTTTCTTAAAATGCAATTTAAATAGAGTAGAGCTTATCTCTTATTTTTTATATACAAGCCTCTCAATTGTGAAAGAAATGATCAAAAGATATGTTAGCCTAGTCTCAAACACTAGAGAAACTCAGAAGAATTACACAATATTTCTTACTGGGAATATTTGTGAAATGTCGACCATTTAAAAGCTCTGGCTATTTGGCTGACATTTAGCACTGCAATTACATCAGAATTATGTTCTACTTTAATCTTCAACAAATATGGTCAGATGACACACTCATGTGCATTAGCTTAACTATTGTTGAAATTTTTTTGAAGAATTTTTTTTAGTGATTTTAATATGTATTGAGAGGTAGTAATAGAAAGTTCCAGATTTGATGTAAACAGGATCCACACAATGTTAGCAAGGATGGACATGTTCTGTTTTGTTCTGTGTTTCCATGCTTTGCTCTGTATTTGTACTCCAGCATTGAAGGTGCTGCTAGCGTTCTGGGTATCTCCCAGGCTTGGCTCTGAGGTGTAAAAATACAGATGGTCCTTTTCCTTGATTTTCCTTGGAGCACTTTCTGCAGAAACCCTACGACCCAATTGGCCTGTATTTCTATTCATTCTCATGCTTAAAAAAATACATTGAATCTTATTTCTCCTTGAGTTTGGGTTAGGGCCACCTTTCCTGAGAGAGATCTATGTAAACAAAGTCAGGTTCTGTCAACAACAACAACAAAGAACAAATACTGATAGAGTTGGCAGGCAGAAACAATTGTTGCAATATTCAAATTTGCTTATATATTGCAGTTTATTTTTTTTTGTTGCTATTTCTGTAGGAACTCACAAGAGTATATGGAGGTAATATTTGTTTGCCCGAAGGAGGGAGGAAAAGAAAGATAATTCTTATGTTGTTAGATTCAGCAGATTCATAGAAATTGGCTTTTTGAATATTAGAAATGGATTTGGGAAAATGCATTTTGCCTTAGGTGAAGAAAATAGTGAATTCCTTGCATTTCAATCCTATGAATCATTTTTGGTTAACCATATTTCTTGTTTGGGTTTTTTCCTCCCTCATTATCTAAAATATTTTCAATATCTTATTCCATTTTACAACCCACACATAGTAACATCATAATCATCATAGACTTGATTCCAGATTGATTAGTCATGACTATGTGTTGCCAAGAACAGTGTGTTATATAGAAAAAAAAATCACATTGGGAAAGAAGGAGCTTATGCATATGTTTGTGTTGTACTGGGAGATGGTTTGTGGTGAAGATTCAATTTCCTTACATTGAAGAACAATGTTCAGGAGATGTTCAAATTGATGCAGAAAACAATGAAAAGAAGGAAATGTTCATCAAGGGTGAAAGCACCATATGTCCCCTGGTACCTAGTCACAGCAGGGAGTCTTCCTGATAGCTGTCTCAGTGCACCCTACTGTGCTTAGGTATTGGGGGACATATGGTATATCTCACCCTGAGCTGTGAATTTCCTCAAACAGCTATAATGTTCTTTCAGTGTAGTTTGTGTGAACCTTCATATATAAGCAGAGATATTTAAAGCATCTCCTGTTCTCCCACTTTTACTAATCAAATGACTTTTATGTGTTGTTAATATGTGTCATTATTGAATTTTTCCATTTCAAATGTTTCCTGCCTAATCTTCTTCCTTTCCTCTCTTCCTTTCTCTATAAATCTATTTTTTTTTTCTCTAGATATTTATTGGTACTAGTCCCTCTTACCTAGTTAGTAAAAGGCTCTATTGAGTGTAGGGAGTGACACATATTTCAAGTTGATTTTCAAGTGTCAGCTTGTGTATCAAAACTGGTTGTACAAATTTTCATTTAAAAATACTGAATATAGTTTGGATATAAATCTCAAACTGGGATTTGAAATGTATTCATAAAAGTAGTTATGGTTTTCTGGAGATTCTGGTTCTTTTCCTTTGAGACTTTCATGTGTGTTCTGAATTCAGCAGGATCAGTTTTGATCTGACAGCTATGACTTAGGAACAGTGTAATAGGATGCTTAGACTGAGACAATGAAACAAATCCTGATTGTGAAAATGAGAAAAAAAAAAACTGGATGAGAAGGTCACATGGACAGTAAATTATGATAAAAAACATGTGAATCTATAATCAAGAATAAAGAAGAAACATATATTTTCAGGGAGATTTTTGATGTGAAATTAATTTGGCATTGGTATGACTGTTACAGAGACAATTCACCTAAAATCAATGAAGTGACTTATAGCCCAAATAAGATATAAAAGACACCTTCTTAGCACATATGTCTCCAGGTCAGGAAAAAAAAATAAAAATTTGTGCCACTAAATATGGATTCAAATAGTGACTTACTGAAGTTAATAATGGTTTAAATTTAAAAAGAAAATACTAGTATTCCATAAACCACAAATATCATGCCTTCATGTGATGAGGACATTTTATCATATGTCTGAATTATAAGACACAGCCACTCCATTTTAAATAGATCAGTCTAACCTGAATAAATGTGCTTCTTTTTCTGAAAAACATCTTTTTTATTTTTATCTTGGTTGTGGTAGTAGGTGAAAGGTAGTTCTCATTCCTCCTTACAGATTCAGATACTGAACAAAGACACAGAGCATCTGAGCCCGTCATTATAAACAAAGTCAACTGCTCTCAGCTCAGAGGTCTTTGCTTTTGATAGCAAATAGAACTAGATAGGTGTAGATTAGGCTAGGGATTCTTCTAGGAATTTTCCTTGGTTAAAAAGGGTTTTAAAACTATACTATTTGTTCTACCTTCATAAGAATAATTTAGCATCAGTTGAATAGCTTCTTAAAAGAGTGAAAGCATTAAGGGTAACTTTATTATAGCACTTGGAATTTATGTTATTAAATAAGAAAAGTTTCATTTTCTTCAATTTCTGATAAAAGCATTAATTGAGGAAAACTAAAAAAAATGAAAAAGAGAAAAATGATATAGGAGTCTACTTGAGAAAGTGTAATACTTATTCAAAGTGTATGCAAGATCTTCATGACAATCAAATTTCTATGTATACTTTAAAGCAGAACTAAATTATTATCAGTATTAATTTATCAGAATATTCTATTATATTAAATGCTATTTCTTTTAAGGTGTTTTATAATTATTATTTAATAGTAATACACATTCCTCTTTCTTTATTCCATGTAGAGATATTTTAATATTTGCATATCAGGGGTCTATTCCATTACAAAAATAACAACCCTTCATGTTGCTGAGCATAAGTGGTAAATGGAACCAGTCAAGACAGCTGCCTCATCTAGTTCTTCCTGGGTGGTTGCACTGACTGTGGGCAAATGATTGAACTTCTCTAGTTCTATTAAGCTATGCACAAGAAAGGGTGTATTTAGGAAATCACACCTCAAACTTTAATGTACCTACAAGTTACCTGGAATCTTATGCAGATCTTGGTTCAGTACCTCTGGGGTATGTTCTGAGATTCTGCATTTCTAAGAAACTCACAGGTTAACCTAGTGTTACTGGACCACTTTGAGCAAAAAGTCCCATCTCAGTTTCTTAAATTTCCTAGATACACAATAGAAGCACCTTGGGAGACTTTTAAAAACACTGAAACTTGAATCTCACATCAGATAATTGAGGGAATCTCTTGTTGTGGGGTCCATGCATAAATATTTTTAAAGTTACGTAGGCGGTTCAGATGTGAAACCAGCATTGGAAACAACTGTATAAGATGATACTTGATTTCTGTTCAACTTTTATGATGACCTAAGCAGGAAGATAAAAATTCATGAACTCATGTATTTTCCTATAAAATGGGACAAACTTTCATTTACAGGTGTTTGTATCAGAAAATTGACAATTTTTAAGGTACTGAATTTACATTATCTCTAAGTATCTCACCAAAAGGAGTAAAACTAGAAAACTGAAAAAAAAAATGTAATCAAATACCACTAAGAATACCACAGGGACATTAAGAATCTAGTTTAAAAATTGGTATGGGTTAGCACAAAGATTGTAATATGAAGCAAAGACAAGACAAAGGTCAAGGCTGCATTTAATTAATACTGGGAAAAGACATGTGTAATTAACAGCTGTGTTGGATAAATATCTTTGTCTGTGTGCTTGTAAAAGTGAAATGGATCTGCTCAAGTGTGAGCCTATGACCACAGGAGAATTTTCAGTTAGTCTTCTTTGAGCTACCCATCCTTTGGTCCCAATGAGTGCAGTATCTTTAGGCCACCGGGAATATAATTATGAGGAACCACCCTCCTTCTACATTCCATGGACACCCTGGTTTTTGTTTTCTTCTTGGAACTTATTACCTTTTGACATAGCATGGTAAGTATGTCACTTTTTTACATTAAAATGTGACAGCAGAGACTTTTGTTTCAATTCCTTACTATATTCAAGGTTCCTAAAACAATGTCCAGCACAATATGTGTTCTGGGTAAATATTTACGCAACAAGTACATACATGAAATAAAGCTATTTAGAATAAAATTTTAAAAATACAGTCTAGATAAAAGGAGAAGTAAAGACTGTAGTTCAAGAAGACCTAAGGATTCATCTGACCCCTCCCGCTGGGTAGAAGACTCTTGGTATTGCTTACCTGTGAAAACTGGGCCTTGTAAACCATAGTATCTTGGATATTTTTAAGATGTGTATATCATAATTTTATCATATGATACAAATGATAAAAGTAAAAATGTAAAAAAGTACAATTTAAAATTCATGGGAGAAAGCTAAAATGTATAAGTAAAATAGTTTAAATATCATACTAGATAATTAATAAATTATTAAAATTCTTAACTGATTTCAATTGCAGAAAATTACTTTTGCATATTTATAAGATAAACTGAAAATGTTTCACACTACAGGGAATTTTTGCCTATTTAGCAAATTTGATAATTTTTTGGTTAGATACATTGTATCTTTTGAGACACACTTAATATAAAATAGACCCTATCTAGCATGTGTGAAGCCCTGGGTTCAATCCCCAGCATCACCAACAGCAACAAAAAACAGGACAGATGTTTTCTCTAATAACTTTAGAATTTAAAAGTTGGAGATAATGAGAATCCAAATCCAGGCCCCCAAAGTGATTCATTTTTCTTTTCAGTCCTTATACTTAGAACTTTTATTTGTGGAGTAATCTGGGTGTGCCTAGGAAGGGTTAACTAAGAGCAATCTAGGCACCTTAACATGATGTATGAACAAAAGAAAAAGAAAAGGATCCTTAGCAACGGAGGCGTGACTTACATAAATTTTCTAACATAACAGGATTTTTATTGGCTTAAAGTTTTGTGAAACAATTTATGAAGGTCCATTTAATTGATGATTTCTAGATACTCTTTATTGAAATTCTACTTTATTGGCTTTGATTTTCTTTTGATTCCCTATTCTTTAATATATGTATGCACAGGATATCTGACCAGAGCAGCTGAATTTACAAACTCTAAAAGAATTATGTTTTATGGTTATCTATAAGTTATTCTTTCTCTAACTTTTCTCAAATTAACATCTCTTTGGTTTTAAAAATCTAAATCAACACCAATCATCCTTTTGTTGTTGTTGTTGTTGAAATACTGATGAAAACAGACAGTAAACTCATGTTGATTTAACAGACGATTGAATTAAATTGTGAATTTTAAGGAAAATATATTCTTATTTGTGTTTAACAATGTGGTTGAATCCATGGAAAAAAGGAGGCAACCGCTTTTAAAGAGAGTCCTATTTCCCCTCCATTAAATTTAATTGCAAACATTTCAAACATAATGAATCACTGCCGACCATAGGCCACTTCGTCGTCATTCTGTGGTCATTGTGGCTGCTTGTGGGTGCAAATTTTGTATCTTCAATTAGTTGTGGGAAGAAAATCATAGGCAAAAATTGTGAATATTGTAGGAGCCCTTTGTAAGTTGCTCATGAAACTGAGAAAGAAAAAAAAAAAAACATAAAAAAGCAAATAACTTCTCAGAACCCCTTGGCCTACCAAAACCTCAAACATTTACTTCATGGAAGTGGAAAAAAAAAATCCCTTTTATTTTTGGTTCTCTGTCTGACTCAGGAGCAACAATCTAAAAAGCCATTTATGAGAGACTTTAAAATGTACTTTGAGCAAACCACCATAACTATATTTTAAAATTGTTTGACAAAGCCCTAGGCAGTTCCAAGAGCCAGACAAATGATGCAAAATTGCTTTAGTTGTTTTCAAGCCTACAACCATCAGAATAAAACAAAACTAGCTGCCTTGGGTTGCTTGTAGAATAATGCAGGAGGAGATGCCAATAGAAGGCAAAATTGACTAGTCCCTTGAAAAGAGAGGCCAAGTGAAGTCATGGGTTATACTAGTTGAAATATGATGAATGTGCAAATATTTTATGAAATGAAATACAAAAGATGTCAATGAACTAGAGTCAGAAGGCAAAAATGAATAGAGGAGATCATAATGGTGAAATATCCAAAATATTTTTTCCACTGGTAGGTATGATTACATTAATAAGTTTTAGTACCTATTTGGACTTGAATTCGATGTTTACTTTGAGAAGATCTAAATAATAGCTATTGGAAGAGAAAGTGATTATTCTTATTTAAATAGAAGCAGAAGTAACTGCTAACTCTAGGGCACCCATAGCTTTGGGGATCCAATGCAGTATTAGATTAAAAATAAGTCAGAAAAGTGAAAAAAGAGGAATAAAGCCAAAACACACAGACACCTCCAAATATATTGCTATATGTGCAGGTATGTATACAAAGGAAAAGAAGAAATAATGAAAAGTAACAAAGTATGAAAAACAAAGTGATTTCTTATGTAGGAGAAGCCTAAAGAGGGGAAATTTTGTTATCTGATTTTGATTTTTTTAACAGAAACAATATTACTGATATTCTAATTGTCTTTAGAAACTAAAAGAAAAGATTAAATAGAAAAGAAACTTTAGGACTTTGACATTGAAGGTGCAGATGTAAAAAGGTGATTGATGTGTACAGGCAGCAAAGCAGGTGCATGAGCAGAGGCAGCATGAGGACAGGCAAAGCTTTGAGCTTCAAGGACACAAGTCTCCTGAATGTCCTTTGCTCTGTACCTTTGCTTTCAGCCACCGGGTCTCCTGATTTTAGCTCTCCATACAGATATTTTTATAAGACAGACATCTTGATTTCACCTTATGGCAACAAAATGTCACTTGGTTGGAAGTTTTGTCCCCACTTACTGAAATTTTGCCTGCCACTCTTCCTTTACCTCATTACTCTGAATCAGATTACTCTGAATTAGAGCATTTACCGTGATTTCACATTTAGCTTATGAGGTGTCTCCAGCACTAGAATGCATGCTCTAGGAGGAAAGGGCTTTCGCATATTCTCTGTATTTCCCAGCACCGAACACCATGCTGGCCACAAAGTGCTTGCTAAAAGGATATGTATTGAATAAGAAAAGGAATCTTAGAGATGCTGTTAGAATCAATATCCAAGTATGTCAAACCTAAAGTAGAATTCCAAACCATGTAAATACCTCCTGAGAGTTAATTTGTCCCACATCAAAATAATTTTTTCATTATAACTTGTATTTACATGCCACAAATATTTGTCTTTATATCTTGGGGAAAATTTAAAATTAAAAATCTGTTTAGGCAGATCATGCTTCAATACTCAATCTCGACTATCTCCTTCTTTTATCAGTTCTTTGGAATTGTACTGTGGTTCCTGATTTCTCACCCTCTGCATAAAAGGTACAATAGAGAGTTTGAAGGAAGAAGCAACCTGCTGAAGAAACACAATGAATTGAAAGTAATTCTCAGGCACAATAGTGAACTTACATTTTTTTGTTTCCCAATTGTTCTATTTAATTTATTATTTACTGGTTTTCCCTTTACACACATAATAACAAGAATAAACCAACTCAAAAGTGTGCAGGTTTATTATTTTAAAAAAATTTTGGTTTTAATATCTCAATATTATTGAGGGACTATACTGAGTTTCATAGTTGATTTTGTACAACTTAAAAATCAACATATAATTTGATCTAAAATTGTTCTAAGTGTTGGCTTTACAAATTCTTTTTCCATTCTATCAACATGATGATAGGGTTTACTCAAGCTTTTAAGGCAAACATCACCTGCCTTCAATATAATGTATGGTAAAAAATAGATTTTTCTTCAACTTTAAATAAAATGGAAATACTGGGGAAAATAATTTATAATTCTATCTATAGTGCAAGGAAATCTATGAGATACTGATGTTTTATTGGTCTTTCCTTGCAAGTTTTTCATCAATACTGCAAGAATTAATCTTGTTTTCTTGTTAGCTGAGTGATTACACTTATGTATAAAAGTTGACTAATATCAGTTTTAAAAATAGCTAATTAAAAAGTGAATTTAAATTAAAAAATGCTTCAAGTAAGCATAAAAGATAATTACTACTACTATAAACACTAGAAACCAAAAGTCAATTTAAAAATAAACATATACAGTAAAAAAAGTGAATTACCAGGTAAATATAAATTTTTAAGTGCTAAGGATTATCCAGGAAAATTGATTTAATATGAATAGCTGAAAGTGTTTGTCATCTGAATGTTCTGCCTGTGCATGTGTATATTACTCACCATAAGGAATGCAGTGTAATCTTTATGTAGCAATTTAGAATCTTAGAATAACTCCAGATATTTTGTGACCACCCTCTCCCCTCCCTCAGTCAGTTGAATATTAAAATATATCAAACAATGTGAGATTATTTGCAGGAATGAAGATCCAAGGGCTTCAGGGTCTAGAATTCTAGGTTTGCAAATCCTTCCTCTAATAATTCCTATGCACTCAAAATTTTGAGAATTACCTTTTGGCAATGCTATAAAAGAGATAATAATATAATAACTATAATAGTGATTTAATGATATTAACACTCTCATTAAATTATTCTCATTATTAACTCTCCCATTTCAAATGTGCTTTTAAAAAGTAGCCACCATTCTAATCATAGTAGACGTATCTACTCTTTTACTACTGACATTGACTCTGTGATAGCTACTACTACCAACTCCTTTTTACTACTAAAGAAAATGTAGCACAGAGAGGTTAAATACTTTGAGAAAATTACATTGACCTGTAAATGATGGAGACTGGAGCCAGAGGTAGAACTAAGGAAGCCTGATTTCTGAGCTTGACACACTAGTCTTTTCAGGATTTTTTTGTCCTCCATCTACACTGAAAAGTGTGGATCAGAGGTGAACATAATTCCTAAATGACCTTAGAGTCCAGAGGGGAGCCAGACAAACACTGAGACAAATGCAAAATTGATTTATTATGGAGGAGAGAAGAGGGATTAATCTTTATAGGAAAAACTTCACATAACTGGTATTTCAAATTTCAGAATAGCTTAGAATGACAGGTAGGATGTCAGTAACCTTCCATACAATACTGGGCATGTCTGCAAAATTGCGGAAGGTAAGGACATATCAAGTTTAAGAAAGAGTAACTCAATGTGGCAATAATATATTTTGCAGAAAGTGAACAAGTGGAGGTAAAACTAAAAAGATAAATTTGGGGCAAGTTTTGAAGGAAGGACTTTTTTGTCCCTACACAGTCTTCAAGCAATAGTTGTATAGGTTTTATTCCATGACAGCAGTACCCCCTTGAGTTGTTCAGGGGGAAATCTGCATAGATGTATTCAGTGGGAGAGTGGCCATGGTATGGTGTTAGAGACTAAAACAATAATATTAGACTTGCTACAAGTTTAAATTGGTGAGCTATATAAAATTTAGAAAACAAAACCCAATAAAAATAAAACCCAATCAAAATGTGATGTCTTCTCAAATGAACCATTTTTAAACTTAGAATATAAAGAGTTTGAAAAGAGCACTCTCCTATGAAATTGAAGTTTCACCTGGACTCTTCTCTCAGAAACATTAAAAATGTTCAAACCTTTATAACGTTCTCACTACTGGGTCCAAGGGCACTAGATAAGAAATGTTAAAAACTCAAGGGAAGTAGTCATCAAAAGTGTCAATCAGTATTGGCACCATATTGATTTCAGGAAATGTGTCTACTGGTCTTCCATGACTGGAGAAATAGATGTGGGAAAGATCATGGTTAGAGAAATCAACTCTAAAATCCTTAGATCAGGTTACTCCTCTTGCTTGGCTTGGTAGACAGGATGACTTTCTTGAAGTACAAGGCCAGCCTTGTCAACTGCTCACTGTGGCAGACATTTTGAAGCAATCACCAAAGCAGCTTTCATTTCAAATGATGCAGCTAAGTAGACAGGGGCAAAGAGCAAACTTCTTAAGGAAGTAGAAAGGTTTCATGAAACAGGGAATAAACTCCATATTTTGATTGTATCAAGAAATGAAGAAAAATCTATATAGGTCTGTAAGAAAAGCAAAGTTACAACTTACTAAGAGGATGATTATTAGATGCATTGGTAGAAAAAGTAGTAAAAGTAAATAGGTTAATTTCTTTAAAAAAAATAGGATGAAAATCAAAGGAAGTAAATAAAAAAAGATGAGAAAGATTTTTTAATGTGGCATATCTGATAATGCTAATGTGTAAGTGCAAATGATCAGAACTGTTTATGAATTTCTAAAATAGTCAAATAATAAACCATTAGCTAAGGTTCAATCTCCTGCTGATTGGAAGTCAAAGCCTACTTTCTTTCAATTATAACAATTAACCATGCCATGAGCTCTATTGTAATCATGATACATTAACCTGTATTTCTGGAAGCCACATTATTTCCTCAAGAAAAGGTTCTAATATATTCTCATTCTCCAGGGTTGTGGGGGGCAATATCTGCACACAAATTATGGTGAAATGAGAAACACGTTCTACTTACACTTGCAAAGATATGCCACTGTGCTCATCCTTAAAGGTAAATTTTTAAAATTTCATATTCCTGGATTGATTCCAGGATTTTGTTGGTTTCTTTTGTGTAGTTTTTATGAAACATACTGTTTTTTAATGAAGAATGGCAATAATTGTTTACATAGGGGATTATAAACTCCAAGATAAGTGTCTCTTAAAGTTAAACACAGGCTGGAGAAACAATGAAATCCTTAAGTTTAACCTTGACCTTAGGAATTTTTCAGAAATGCAGAATTGATTTTGTAAGATCAAAGGAGGGAGTGGTTACCCTAAGACTCTGTCCTAGGAAGAAAAAAGCACCCTAAGAGGTCAGCTGGTGTGAGGAAAAATAGAGAACAGTAACAGGACATGAAGAAAAGCAGCATGCTTAGGTCTATTTCCTAATCTTGGCTCATAGTGAAGCCTGTAGTATTTGCTTTGCAAGGACAGTAGTAAGACACCACAGCCAAGTGTCTTTCTTTCCCCCTATACTGGCCTTATCCACTGTCTTCTAACTTGGCCTAGTAGAATGGGTTGGGTAGATCAGGAAATGTCTTCTAAATAGAGAGCTCATTCCTAAGTCACTTCAGCCCTATCAATGGTTATCATCAGTCGGGCAGCAAAACAGACTGTCAGGGAGGACATGGAAAACAAAGCAAGCTTCGTCCTGCCAGCATGGGACAGGTTATACACACACACCTGTAAAACTGTTCTTATGTGTTATAATGCATCTGTGTGTCTGTGTTTTGAGAAAACAAGATAATGAAAAGATGCCTACAGTGTATAACAGGTAAGATGGGAGCAAAGATGCTAAAAGGAATTAGACTAAAAGGGATCTGAAAAGGAGATAGCTAAAATAGTTATATAATGAAAGTTTACATTGTTAGGAAGATGAAAATAATATGTAACATGAAAAGCACAATTATGTTCATTAAGAGAAGAAGGAATCTAACCTTACAGAGATTGCCAAACTGGTCAGGGGTAGGGGAAAGAGTCAGTCAATTTTTTTAAAATCAAAATTGGAAGAAACACTTGAGGCTTACATTTGAAATAGGAACATGTAACATAAATGTACAAATAGCTAGGAAATAGTATTCCACGTAGGGAAAAGTATGTATTTTTACATGAAGACCAAATATGAGTGGCTTAAGAATGCTGTTGAATATTCACTAATGTGATTTGAAGCTGACCTCATCTTTATAGTCTATATATAGACTAGTATAGGGAAGACATATATGCCTGTCCTTGGGGATTTCCTTGAATCCCTCAGGAAACATCACAATGACAACACTTCTCAAATGACATACAAACCCTTTGACTTGAAAAATTTAAGTCCTGAAGTTCTGTTTGTAGTAATATTTAACAAGAGAGTGACTAAGTATGCTCACAACAGCTGCAACAATAGAATGAGGGCAAAAGGGTTAGATTGAAATAAAGATTAAAATCTCTGGGCTAGATATGAAATTCATCAAATTACATTATGTGCATGTATGAATATTTAGCAACAAATCTCACAAGTATGTATAATTATACATAATTAGATACTGTATAATTATGTGTAATCTCTATATTATGTATAATGCACCAATAAAATATAAATATATAAATAATAAATAAAAATCCCATTAGCCCATTCCAAAATGTTTTTAGAAATGTAAGATAATAATTACAATGGAAGCATCTCTAAATTAGCTACCATATACCAAGTCAAGTGGTTGTGATTGATTAGTGAAATGATTTAGACACAGGTCATATTTGTTGTACTGTCAAATACCTTGAAGAATATAGACATATCTCACAGATTTATCATTATTATCATTGTTGTTATTTTCTAATCTTTCCTCTCCTATTACAGAACATTTTTTCTATATAAATATTAAGGTTTTCAATGTGCAAAACGATGGAAAATAATATATCAGGGAAACTTACAGTAATTCATTGTTTTGATGGGCTTGTTGCTAGCTTGAAAAAGTTTCACTTCCTGGAACAATCAAGAATGACAACACACTGCATATAGTGATTGTACATTTGTAATATATGTATTTGTAAAAAATAATAAATAGTGATGAGTAATAATATATGTAAAAGCTATTCTAAATGTTATCAGAGTGATAAAGTCCATCTGTAGCCTCTTGTTGGCAGCGGACCTTCTCCATAGCAGAGCAGGTCAGAACCTGGAAGGGATGCATTTAAATTAACATTATGTCAAGACATTCAATTCACACATTTCTGTAGCAGTAATTATTGTTCATATCTAATAATCCTTACTATATGAAAAGGATTGAGTTAGGTGCTTTATATACATTATATCATTTAGTCTTCATAAGGATTCCACAAGTTGACATTATAATGATCTCTTATTTTAGCATACAAAGAAATTTAAGTTACAATTAGATGTGAGAAAATAAATATGAGTTAACAACCAGGTTAGGTCAAGAAGGGACATAAGTTTTCAGATGTCTGATTACAAATGCATGTCCTTACTGTTAGTCCATAATGCAAAGATGTCATAAATTAATTAAAAGAAGAAACCCAGTGTATAAAATAAACCTGCTTGAAATCATGTCAAGTCATCAAAGTGACTAAATATATGAGCATGAGAGGGGAGGGGAGAAGTAAAAAATTAGTTTGTCCTCTACATTGAGGTATTTCATTCTAGGTAAAAACAAACAAAAGTGTACTTAACTCTATATTTGTCAGGAATACATGACAATACATTGGCAGATTTCCATGATGCAGGTAGAAAGGAAGAGTGCAAGTGTAGACATGAAGCCTCATGGAGAGTTTTAGGGATAACAAATAAATATTTCCTGATGACCTATTAACCTTGAATAGATTATTTGAGCACATTGTTTGTAACATTTACAGATGATACTAACCCCAAAAGGTAACATCTGTGTGGAATAAGACTGCATGATAAAATCAACCCTTGCTTTCAAACTGTTATAAATATATAAATTTGGTAACCTTGATGCTCTTGCTTTTATTTGTATTCTTGTGCATATGGGAAAAGTAATGAAACACACTAATTGTTGTTGAAAGTATCTATAACCATTCAGAACATAAGCATAGACATAATATATTTATGAATATATATTGTATGCATGTATATTCCAAATGTTCCTATGCCCATCAATTTCTATATATGTATGAGCAAAATACTCATTTTTAAAACCACACAAAATCTTATGACAGATTTCTTGACATATTCACTGAATACAGCCAAAGCATATGACCTTTCTGGATAGAATTGTAGAGTAAGATAGTAGAGTAAGATAAATAAAAGGCAGTATGTGAGAAAAGGCAATTAGAACTTGACCCCAATTGTGTGTCACCTAGTTGCTCTTTCTTGACTGCTGAATCAAGTTCAGAAACAATCCTCTGATATGCCCATAAGATTTATTAGAAACAGAAAATACATTGTTGCAACCCCTGGTACTTTAGTACCTGATGATAAAGTAAGCAGAGACGAGTAGAATTAATTCAGAAGCAGCTGGCTTAGTTGGGTATCAGATCCAGCTGGCAGTGCTATCTAATTTCTGTAAGTCTATTTTTTCTAGCAGTCTTTAAGTCACTGTGTCCTGACCTGCATGTAGGCAATCTTAACTCCAGTGATGCATACACTCTTCTTTTGAAACTAGTGTTGTTACAAATTCTGATCACAATGCAGTAGAAGGTTATGCAATCGGTTTATGAGGTCTTACTTATACTTTTAAATGAAATAGATAGAAAAGGAACAGGTACTGTCTAAATGCATCTCATGAACCAAGGGTGAAAATAGTTCTATAAATACTGTTGTTTAAGCCCTAGGTGTTTGTGGAGGTGTATGCTGCACTCTGATGAGTTATAGACACCTGTGTGCAGTTTCATGAAGTAAAATGTATTGCTAAATATGCAGAAACTACAATATTTAAAAATGTTGTTCATTGATTATTTAGTGTCATAGAAAAGTTAATAAAAAACTAATAAATTGCCACCCCATTATGTTGGAGCCTCTCTAATATGACTTTTAGGACTTCAGTTTAGGAGCATGTTTGTTGTAACTTCTGTGTCTGACGAGCCCCTACTTTTTACCCATCTTCTTGTAAGGTAGACTTTATTCAGGCCTTCAAGCAGGGAAGCTGTCTATTATTTATCTCTTTGTTATCAGTCTATTGTCTACACTGCTTCCAAATTAATGTTTCATATTTACCTCCCTGATCAGAACCCTTTAATGGTTTTTCATAGTGTCAAGATGGATTTTATTTCATTTTATTTTTTAAAAATGTTCATTTATTTTTTAGTTGTAGTTGCACACAATACCTTTATTTATATGTGGTGCTGAGGATCGTACCCAGGGCCTTGCACATGCTAGGTGAGCACTCTACTACTGAGCCACAACTGCAGCCCAAGATGGGTTTCAAATGCTTTAATCTAACAATAATAATAATAAAAAAACCTCTTGCAATGGGCCCGTGTTAAAATTCTGTGTTAAAATTTCTGAACTTATCCCCTATCATTACTGTCGTATAACCTAGATTCAGTAGAGCCAACACATTCCCTGGACCTGTGATGCACAGGAGTGCTTCATGCTTCAGTGCTTAGGATAGGTCATCTTTCTTGGCTGAGTGCATTCTTCTCTTTTTAGACTGGTGAACCTTCAGTGTGTTCTTTATTCTGTCTACACATCACTAAGGTGTTGGTTTGCAAGGTCCACCCTAAGCAACAGTAGCATGGTGTTTTAGTTAGCTTTTTTTGTAGTTGTAACCAAAACACCTGACAAGAAAAATTAGAAGAGGAAATGTTTATTTTGGTTCATGGTTTCAGAGGTCTCTTAGTCCATTAATGGCCAACTCCATGGCTCTGGGCCCAAGGTGAGGCAGAACATCATAGTGGAAAGATGTTGGCAGAAGAAAGCAGCTCAGCACATGGCAACCAGAAGGCTGAGAGAGAGTTCCACTCACCTGGGACAAAATATATATCCCAAAGGCTTTTCCTCAGTGACCTACCTCCTTCAGCCACACCCAAACTGCCTACTGTCCCTATTCAGTTAATTCATACTGGTGGTATAATATGCTGATTAAGGTTTGTATAACCCAATGGCTTCATCTCTAAACTTTTGGGGATATCTCATTTCTGGTTCACCTTTTTACCATCAAGATCTTTTGCAACTCCTGTTATACCTTACATAATGTTTTACTCTATGTCCCATAGAACAAGGTATATAGAACAGAGCAAGAGATGGATATGCATTGATTGAAGAAACAAATGCCAATAACTATAGTTATTAATATATACTTGACTCATTGGTTTAATTTGAGCTACACTTTTTGCCAAATGGAATAAATATTAATTAATACACCAACACTGCAATATAAAAGTAAACGTTATATGATATAATGAAATCATCATCTAGTACACACGATGCCTGGAGCCCTGCAAATAACTGCTGGCATAAGCTTTTCATGATGAGTTATTATTTTAGCCTACACTTCAATAAAGAAAAATGATCTGTTTGTATATTTATAAATAGTAACTGTGTTGTGGGTTTTTAGTTTTTTAAATTATTGGTGGGGGAGAGAGAAACATTGTTATTCAAAACACAGCAGAAAGAAGGGAGAGAAGGGGATTGTAAAACTACTAGCAAGTTCTTAATATTTTCTCCCAACAATTCTGGCTCAAAGAACTTCTGATATCTATCAAGCAGTATAGAATAAGACTGAAGTTAATGAAATCAATAAATAAGTCATTAATCTTAAAGGAAAAGAGATAAAAATGCAAACACAAATGTGGTTTTAATATTTTTAAAACAAGCAAATCAAATAAAATGAACTATTATACTTGCTTTTATTTAAAATAAAAAGATTAATAAAAATTAACTAATTTTTGTTATTGGGAAGAATTGTGGACATATTCTTTGCTTGTGAAATAGTAAAATTGTTTTTTCTTTACATTTTAACAAGCACCATGAATTGGATCATTTTTCTTGGCATGTCGTTTTTCAATCACACTGCTGCTGTAATAGATAATGAAAGGGGAATTGGATCCATATCTTACAAATGTAATCGTAAATAGATATTTCACACTAATGTTGGCAAGTGTGATCTGAAATATTGGACATATGTATAATATAAAGAGATTAAACTGACATCTGTGTTTCTGATAGTGAGGTGTGTATTCTGCAGGCACAGGGTCTGAAGGAGTGGTAATGAGGAATGATGATGTTGGAAGTCAAAGAACAGAATTAAGAGCATGCTGGGAAGTTAATGCAATGATTAGCTTTTATTCAATCTTCTCTTATGAGTCCCACTGGGCTGGGTAGTATTATATGTATACGTTTTTTATTTATTATTTTTTAAAGAAGGACTATAATATCTACTAGGTCTCGCTATGGGTTGTGACTTAATAGTAAGTCTGTAAAGTATATGCTTTTATAATTTTCTTACAGTCCATGTGACATCTTTTTGTATGAGTCAAAAAAATATATTCATATTACTAAATCAGCCTTCTTCTGCTCTATATTTAAAATATTATACTCTCAAGAAGAAAGTGAACCGTTCCAGGCATCTGGAATTTTCTAAGTCATTTCCTATGGCTCCCATAGACTGAGCAAGAGGCTTCCCTTTCTCAGGCTTTATGTCATACTAGACACTCTAGGCTTGCCCAATCTCTACCCTTTTTGGTGGAGTATTAAATCCATGGGAAAAAAAGAATATGCCTACTGGGATCTGTTTCCTACATACAACTCTTACGTCTCTAGTGACTGAAAATAAGCACAGTCCTAATTCTAGCACTCTCGGCCTAGGCATGGTACAGCCCTTCTCTTCTCTCCTGGTATCTTTGTCCTTGCTTACAAGATAAGTAAACAAATACTTATTTTATTCTTTGAACACATCAAGTTTCTCTTTGCTCAGGATCTGCCTCTGCACATTTGCTCTGCCTCCTATGCCAGGATCGCCATCATAAAGGCTGTTTCTTCAGATTTCCAGGGAAGTCTGGAAATTTTGTCTATCATTTTGTCAAAAAGGATTTTCCTATCTTTGACCTGTGTAATGTTTCTTTAATTCTTCCTTTTGTTACTTATTTTGAAAAATTGTCTATTTTATATGTGTTGTATTTGTGTGTGTGTGTGTGTGTGTGTGTGTGTGTGAGAAAGAGAGAGAGAGAGAGAGAGAGAGAGAGAGAGTGTGTTTACATGGAATACCAATTTCATGAGATGAAAAATGTTGGCCTCTTTATTGCAGTTTTATGTTCTGTGAATTTCTAGAAACTAGAATGGCATCTAGGATGTGAGGCACACTCATAAATATAAATAAACATTTAATAAATCAATGATTAGTGAATGAATTTCCTGGAATAATCTACATGTTCAGTAGAGGCATAATTTTTGAAGAAATGAATCAATTAATTAAAACATGAATGAGTCACCTGAGTCTTTTATCTCCAAAGCCACAGTCATTTCATCATTATATACAACTCGTGGTCATGCTATGGTCATTTTATGCAACTTATGAACCCTACTGTACTCCTATAATTTTAAAAAATGTGACGCAGGAGGGAGGTGGTGCATTGTTATAATTGTGGTAAATCCCATTGTACTTTTGCATGGTGAAGGACAGATTATCCCATCAAGGAGTGTGTGCCCCTCTTTCCTCCTTTATCATGTGGTTGGCCATGTCACATGTTCTGACTAACAAATCATTGGCTAATATGATCCAGCAGAGCTTTCCTTCTCTTTTTTGCACAGGGAACCCCTAAAATTGCCACAGAAAAAAGCTTAGACTCTGGTGCTAGATAATGAATCACCCATTACCTCATGACCCTGGCTACCAAATGCCCTCTGTATAGCAGTGACACAACCCCAGATTATCTTAGCTTTTCATCCTCTTGCCAAATAGCCACAGACGCGTGAACAAGGTCAGCAAACATCAGCTGAGCTAGCTAAGTCCAGAAGAAACATCTAGCCAATTTAATGAATGGTGAGTCAACTCCATAGTGGTGGTGTTTTCTAGGTCATTTAGTCTGTCCTGTGAAATTTTGTTACATGGCAAAAATGCAATGAAACTGGTGCTATTAGCAAAAAATAAAAACATGTTCTGCTATGACATCAAGAGTTCATGTAGTCTTCTAAAGTGTACATATTTCATCAGAAATAATTCTGTAGTGGATGTTGCTAACAGCCCCAACAGTAAAATGCCTCCTTTCATAGAAGAAGAAAGACTAGGATTTACCTTGTTATGGTTGAATTTGATAATGAATCACTTTTTATGTATCTCATAAGTGGTATTTGAGTGAAAAATGAAAACAAGCCCCGGGTTGAAAAACTGGAGATTGAATTAGAGTACATGAAACCCTGAATTTCTTTTAAATGTTGATGTGATGGGATTGATCAGGAGCATATTAGAGTTGGAATAAGAACATTGTGACTACAGTTTTAGAATATACTGTTTAATACATGGATCAAATTTTTCTTAATATTGTAAATTATACTAAAGTTATCTCTGCATTTTCAATCATTTTAATATCATTGGACAGTATATTTTGATACACATACTGACAAACACCGTATTATTTTGTTTAAAAATCACTAAAAGTTTTGCTGAGGAAAGGTTTAGTCTTCAAACAAATTTAAATGAGTGATTCAAATAACACAGTGATCTGATACTTGAATTTGAATTGTTAATATTACAAAAATTTGCTGCCCAGGCTGCCACTGTAGATACCCACTTCTGTTAAACCAGATGTCTAGTATCTATCTTGCCACACACACATTCAACTGTTAATCCCAGGGAAGAAAAAAATGAAATAGCCTAGTTTTGTTGTTACATTGAATGGTTCCTAAAATATAATACTGATGTGGATTTTTATCAAAATATATATGTATCATAATTATATGTTTGTATATATTTATCATAATTTATTATGATATATAATATATCATAATATATTCACTTGTCTGCTAAAATTCTTCTAGCCCTTTTGGGTACTTTCATTTGCCACACCAATAACAATATGTTCAGTCTGCGGTATTCTCTTTTCCCAGTCAGAAATCACGTACACTATTTCAATGTCTCACTAATATAAGGTGATCCACCCAGACCATTTCAAAGTATCAGCATTCAGCACCAATACCATCATTGAAAGCTAAAGACTTCTCATCATTTATCAGAAAAGAAACTGTGACTATATAACAACAACAAAACGCACTGAGTGATTGGGAACATTCTATCTTGAATCAAGCAAAGACACTAAAATAGACAAAAACCTACACATGTCTAAATACAGACATCAGTCAAATGATACTGTTTATGTTCATATATTTCTCTTCTTCTCTCAAACAATGACAGTTTCCATGGAATATTCAATAATGTAACCCCAGAGTCATTCAATTTTGGCCATGTACACTTCTGAACCTTTGTTAAATACTTTATACACTCCTACTGTATTGATTTTTAAGTAATCAAAAAGTTTGTATTAGTCAGGGAGACACACACACACACACACACACACACACACACACACATTTATTATAAAAAATTGACCAAGAAGTTCCACAATCTGCCATCATAAATTATATAACTAGGAAACTACTGGTGTAATTTAGTTTTAGTTTTTAGTTCAAAGTCTTGAGAATCAAAGAAACTGAGAGCACAAATGTCAGTTCAAATGAGGGGTAGATGAGATGTGTTGAGAGCCACAGCCGAAGGGGCCCCAGCAAACTTTCAGACTGCCAGCTGATGATTGGCTCACAGCGGCCCCAGCAACATCTAGCTGATTGGCTCCTCTGCAGTGATGCTCATTGGAGATGCTCATTGAGCTGTTTCCCCACCCTTTCAGACTACCAGCTGATGATTGGCTCACAGCGGCCTCAGCAACATCTAGCTGATTGGCTCCTCTGCAGTGATGCTCATTGGGCTGTTTCCCTGCCCTTTCAGGCCACGGAGCTGCTCATTGGGGGACTTTTTTGGCTCCACCCATGCGACCCAGCCAATCGGCCTCAAGAGCAGGAGGATTGTGGGAAGTTGAGAGGCTGGTGGTTGAGGGAGTGGCTTATGGGAAGCCAGTGGTGGCAGTTGGGCTCTGAGGGTTTTTTCCTGAGGAGCTGTTTTGTTTGGCGTGTGTGGTTCTAAAAATAAAGTTAGTTTCTTTTGACAAGTGGCTCCTGAATTGTGCCCAGCCAGACTGCGGCATTTGGTGGCTCGCATGGGGAGCGACTGAGGGTAGGTAAACTGCTCGCCCCTGAGGGCAGGGCGAGAGGATGAGTAGCCATTTTAAGATTCCTCTTTTGTTTTGCTTCATTTTTGTTTTAAGTTGCCTGTCCCTGGAGATGAGTGAGACGGAAGAAAAACTGCTCACATCTGAGGAAAAACTATTTACATCTGAGGAACAGATAGGGAGAAAGGACGGATGCACATGTCAGGAGGATAGAAAGGCTATAATGATTTTGTGTGGTTCCATTTTTATTTCATTCTGTCTCAGTTTTGTTTGGCATCATCTTGTTGAGTTGTATTATAGTAGAAATACGGGATCAGAAATTAGTAAAAAACAAACCGAAAGAGTGTTAAGTAAATTATTAGAGGAAGGAGGCATCCCAGTAAAATCAAGAGCAGTCAGGGCATACGTTGATACAATACAAAAATGTAGCCCATGGCTTTTTAAGGAGGAGTTTTTAAGTATATCACAATGGAACCATCATGGTGAAGATTTAAAAAGAATAGAAAAGAACAGCCCAGGAACTCTGCCAGTTGGGACATTGCCATTGTGGATGTTTTTATCTGGTTGCTTAGTCCAAAGCCTTCAATTCAGACAAAGGTAGAGGAAGGAGAAGACATATTGATTCAAGTAAAAGAGAAGGTCTTTCGAGCTAGTCAGACAGAGGAAGGTAGTTTAGAGCAGAAAAAGCCATCAGGGGAAAAGTTACAACAGGAGACTGCTACTAACACCTTTCTGTCACCAGAGGGCATAAGTGTCCAATCAACAGCACCACCTCCATATGCTGGGAGGCTCCCAACCCCCACAGTTGATAGTGGGGATCCTGAGACAGGATCTCGAGTATCAGCATGCTCTGTATTTGAACAAGCAGGAGGGCAGCGAATTCACCATGTTTTAGATTTCAAAACAGTGAAGCAGCTAAAAGAGGCTGTAACAACCTTTGGTCCTCAAGCACCCTTCACTGTAAGCATGGTCGAATCCATTACCAACTTGAACATGACACCAGCAGATTGGGCTAATATGTGTAAAGCTGTGCTAAATGGAGGACAGTACCTGTTATGGAAGGTTGTCAATGAGGAATTTTGCAAGGAGATGGCTAGGCGAAATGCAGCAGCTGGTTATCCTCAGAGAAATCTAGATATGCTGTTAGGAAAAGGACCTTATGAGGATCAGCAGCAACAAATTGCATATGATCCTGGTGTATATTTACAAATTGCTGTAGATGCAGTTAAGGCATGGAAGACTTTACAAGGACATGGAGGTTTACAAGGTCAATTATCTAAGATAATACAAGGAGCTAATGAATCTTATGCTGAATTTGTAGATAGGCTTATTCAAACAGCTACCAGAGTTTTGGGGAAAACAGAACAAGCAATGCCATTAATAAAACAACTGGCTTATGACCAAGCGAATCGTTGGTGCAGAGATATCATTAGACCATGGAAACATGAAGATTTAAACACATATATTAAATTATGTAGAGACATTAATGAACAAGAGCAAGTCGTGGCAGCTGCAGTAAAACAGGCTTTAGATGCCAGAGACATTAATGAACAAGGGCAAATTGTGGCAGCTGCAGTAAAACAGGCTTTAGATGCCAGACACATTAATGAACAAGGGCAAATTGTGGCAGCTGCAGTAAAATAGGCTTTAGATGCCAGGCCAAGAACATGCTACAGTTGTGAACAAACAGGACATTTTAAAAGGAATTGCCCCATAGGAGGAGGGTTTAACAAAAATACGTATCAAAGGAGTAGAATACTGGGTATTTGCCCATGATGCCGGAGAGGCAGAACAGCAGCTGATTTGGATTTCAAAGAGATTAACTAAGGTCCTGACCCAGTGATTGTCTGGAGTCGGGGGTCTGTTTGTGTGTTTCCACAGGGAGAACAGCAGCCGATTTGGATTCCAGAGAGACTAACTAGAGCGATTTCTACAGACCAAAAAGAAGATGATTTGGCTCAAATTCATAACAGCTGATATCCAGAACTCCAGTTTGGCTATCCTTACATCTGCGAAAGAACCAGGATGCTTTTTTCAATATCTATTTTATTATTGCCCTTTCCCACATCATGAAGTTCTATTTTGTTTTTTGAGCTCATTAAAGACCTAGGTTAATGTTTTGCTGATCAGTTCTATTTTTTTGACTATAGAGTTTTTAAACATTGCAATGGAGATTTCACATGTAAAAAGTTATAAGGCCTTTACAATTATGTTATGTGTTGTATGTATTATATTATGTATGCACACATGTGTTTTGTGTTATATGTTTGAATGTACGTATGTCCATATATCATAATGAGTGCTCATGAAAAAATGGATCCAAATTTTTTTTATTTCACGTGATTTAAATGGTTTAATTTAAATTGGGTAAACAGCTGTTGAGGATTGTTTTAAAATGTGAACAAAAAAGGAGGTTAACAGATCTGTTTGTTTACTTTCACCTTTCCTTTTTATTATATTTAATAATTCTCTTCAAGATAATGTAAATTGTTAAGAAAATTGTTTTCTTTTAGTGCCTTCTGGAATGTTACATAATTTTTTCTTTAGCCATTATTGCTAGAATTCCTATCTTCATCCCAGTGCCGGTGAAGACAAAGATAAAACCAATCTACAGCTTCTGCAATAGCCATCACTGAACTGCTTGCAGAACTTGCCTGGACTATGTGTCACTTGTATGCATTGTGAACTCACTTGTATGCATTGTTAACTATCTGTTGGTGCACCAACTTGTGGTAGTGTTGGGATATTTATGCTGATGGTGTCATTGGTGGTACAATTTTTCCAAAAGGAGCCGTCAATTGGCTTGGTGTATCTTCCTCCCTTCTGCTTGTCATGATCATTCAGCTAAAATTTGGGGGCCAACAGAGGTGAGGCAAAGAACCTCACCCCCCGCTGGTACAAAGACCTCTCCACAGGTGTGGCTGTATACTGGACTGGTAGTCAGTGACGGGTAAGATCCAATTACAATGGTACCAACGTAAGATAATGGGTAAGGACCATATGTACTATTGGACAACCTAAGGCAGGCACAGTCCCTAAGCCACATGCTTGTTGTTTAAACAGAGAGGGGGAGATGTTGAGAGCCACAGCTGAAGGGGCCCCAGCAAACTTTCAGACTGCCAGCTGATGATTGGCTCACAGCGGCCCCAGCAACATCTAGCTGATTGGCTCCTCTGCGGTGATGCTCATTGGGCTGTTTCCCTGCCCTTTCAGGCCATGGAGCTGCTCACTGGGGTCTTTTTTGGCTCCGCCCACGTGACCCAGCCAATCGGCCTCAAGAACAGGAGGATTGTGGGAGGTGAAGAGGCTGGTGGTTGAGGGAGTGGCTTGTGGGAAGCCGGTGGTGGCAGTTGAGCTCTGAGGGTTTTTTCCTGAGGAGCTGTTTTGTTTGGCGTGTGTGGTTCTAAAAATAAAGTTAGTTTCTTTTGACAAGTGGCTCCTGAATTGTGCCCAGCCAGACTGCGGCAAGATGACATTCCCGAGGTCAATTATAAGGTAAAGAAAAGGAGGCAAATTCCAGCTTTCTACATCTTTTTGGTTTTATTCAGTCCCTCAGTCGATAAGATGATGCCCATCTACATTGGGAAGGGAAAGCCACTTTGCTGAGTCCACAGAATCAAATGTTATTCTCATCCAGAAATACCCTTATAGTCAAATCCAGAAATAATGCTAACCCTGACATCTGAACAATCTCTGATACATTCCAGTTGGCACAAAAAATCACAGGATACGATGTTAATAGAAGGAAACTGACTATGATAAGAAGAAATTTCATACTAAATAAGTATAAAGCTGTGTTTCATGGCCAGTCCCCAAGATTAGTTTTTATTTTCTATGGTGGATAAGAAAGGGTCAGAAGATGACTCACCCATTTAAGAAAGATCATGCCACCTATACTTGTGACAGAGTCTGGTATAATATGTCACCAAATAGGACAAGAGGTCATTATCCTATTCTTTCATACAAATCATTAGTATGTTATATCTCAAGGTGTCTTGGAATACATATACTTTGAGATACATAAAAATACCTTATTAACATAAGCTAGCATTCTTTAGGGGGAAAAAATCACAGGTCTCAGAATGGCAAGACAACTTCTGCATTTGGCTTCATAGATATTGAAGGGCACCGATAGATGAAAAAGAAAAAGTATAAGAAAAGGTAAGACCCTCTGGGTAACTGCAATGTGCAAGTTTCTTGCACCTGTGAAATACTATGTTGAGGATGCACAGAAAATCCTGTGTATTATTAATGCAACTAATATTTTAGTAATTAGGAATCATGTTCATGAAAAGAGTGTAATGGCTTATAGTCACAGTACTGGAAATCTTGCATATATATATATATATATATATATATATATATATATATATATATATATATTAGAGTTGGTATCTATGCTTCCAACTTTTAAATATTTCCTTCCTTATTAACCTACCTTCCATTCGTCCATCTAGCCCTCCTTCCTTCCTTCCTGTGCTTGTATTCGCTTGTTCTTACATAGATCTAGTCTACTTTTTAGCTATGTTTTGCTCTATTTTATATTCTACTTTGTTTGATCACTTTTCCTTTAGAATCTGGATGTACTGGCCATGTGGGAGAACTGATTCAAATCAGATTTGCTGACTTGGGCTTCTTGCCACACACACATCCCGTTTCATGCTAGACAACCCAATCTAGTTCCTAACCTGACTAGTGTTGCTTTTGACCATATTCTACAGTCTATCACATATCCTTAGAAGCTAGAAAGTTGAGTAATCATCCTATGGCATTAGACTTCAGTTAGCAGGGGACTGAGTGTTACCTTGAAGACTTTCTATTGCAGCAGGTTGAAACTTGGCATATATTCTGACAGCCAGATGTGATATTTCTTTGTGATTGCATGGCTCATAGTCACTTTAATAATACATTGTTTTCCCAAGTAAAACTCAGTGGAGGTGCAACATCTGGTTTTTAGTGAAAAAGCCAACTTAATTTACTCAAATCCCCGGTGTGATTTACAAAGCACCATAGATGGTGGAACACTTTGACACATTGCGGAATACCGACAGGCTGTGTCTACATTGGCAAGAGTTTCTAAATGGCTCATTTAAAGCAATCAGGGAATCTTTTATTTGGTACCACCCTAACAGTCAAAATGTTTATGTTACTAAATGAAAACCTTTTTCTTCAGCTGAAAACATTTCCAAGAAAAAGTAAATGCTTTGGTCATTAAAGGCAAAGACAATGTTTTTCTTTGAATAGTAGAGATTGCAAAATATTTCCCAAATATTTCCAAACACTAGGATGAAAATGTAAGCAATCACAAAATTCCTGGCTTTGAGTAAAATTATTAGTAAAATTTTAAACAAGTTCAGGTATTTAGGCAGGCTACCAATTCTTGTAGTGGAGTAGTCGGATATTTGAAAACATAATTCAAACTACCAATGGCAAACTGAATGACAGCATGAATAACATTATCAGAATATTTGAGACAAGCCCTTAAAAGACATACAACTTTTATAAATTGCTAACTAAGCAGAATTAGTTTTATGGGATTTTTTCCATGTAAATATTTCTTTGTGATGGTGAACTCAAATTTTGAAGTAATTCATATTTAATTCACCTTAACTGAGTACCTACTACATAATGTGTTAGGCATAATCAAAAAAAGTGGAGACTTGGTTTTTGGTTATAAAAACGTGGTGGCCATATTTAACATTTTGCTTTTTTTTGTTTGTTTGTTTAGCTTGCACATGGAATGAAACAGGTGGTTACCACCAGGATTTATGCTTGCTGAATTCATCATAACAAAGTCAGTGAGGACTTAATGAATGAAATACAAACTAGATTTTCTAAAACAGACAAAAATGGGTAAATACAATTTCCTAGAAAAATAAATAGGGACTATTATTTTAGGTAAAAAATTATACAAAGCAATAAATCAATATAATGGAAGTAGAAAGTCATATGAGAGCTTATTATAAACTTTATGAATTTAATACTAAATAAGTATAAAGCTGACATGAAGTAACCTTCATTCCACCATGGCTAATTATGTTCTTAATGTCATCAAGGTATCAACTGGCAAATATTTTCCTGACTTTGCTCTTATCTCTCTATAGAGAAAAGCAGTAAGCCCTAGGTCAAAGGTTTGCTCCATTCCCATGGTCTTGTGTCAATATATCAATGTAAATGTGTTTGTTTAGTTTGGGTTTTTAAAATTAAAAGTGAATTGTACAATTAAAAGTTTATAATTTTTAAGTATATACATATAATCCTGAAGGAGCTATCTTCTAAATTATCTCATATTACTTTTTACAAGCACACTGAACCATAATATGCCTGTTCCTTTTAACATATGAAGTAAGGTAGTTGCATTGAAAATTTAACAAAAAAGAAAGAATAATTGTTCCTTTTTTTCCTTTTTATTATTTGCATTTACTTTAATAACAAAGTAAATGTTTCAATATAAACCTCTATTAAATGCAATATAAAAATTAACATTAAATCAAATTTTGTCTTAATATTTTAGTACTTAATTTTCCTTTATTTTAAATACAACACAATTACTTTTTAGAGTTTTCAGTATTAAATGTCAAAAATGTAAAAATTTTGATCACTTAATAAATATGCACAAAAGTTAAACTATGTATTTAAATGAATATAGGCATCAGATAGAATTGTTTATTAATTCCACATTTTCATGTGGACACCTACATGACTTATTAGAAATACCTGCCAAAGTTATTATAAATATAATATAAATCAGGTAACTGCTATTTGTCTATTCTTTTATATTTCTTTTAGTTGTAGATAAATAACCAGAAAAAAAATTTGACTGGCAGTCATAACTTTTTATCTATTTATTTATCTATATTTATGTATTTAATCTATTTATTTGTATGTGGTGCTAAGGATCCAACCCACTGCCTCACACATGCTAAGCAAACTCTTTACCATTGAACCACATCACACTTTGTCCATTCTCTTTTGTTGTTACTTTCCTTCTATTACTCTGATTTTAGTAGTTTACAAAATAACATTCTTTTATTCCTTTGTTGAAGAATTATTATGTAGTTGGCACATTCCTAGAACATGAGATATAATAGTGAGTCAAAGAAACAAAATTCCTATCTAATGAATTTACAATCTTATGAGGTGGACAAAAAAAAATACACAAATGAACAAATACATAATGTCAGAAGTTGTATCCATCAAGATTCTTCAGAGAAGCAGAACCAACATGGAGTGTGTGTGTGTGTGTGTGTGTGTGTTGTTGTTGTTGTTGTTGTTTGAGGATTGATTTTCATGATGACGGGGGCTAAGAAGAACAAAAATTTGGGGCAGGCCCCCTGGTGGGAAATTCAGGCAAGATTTATTATTATAGTCCTGAGTCTGAAATCTGAAGGGCAGTTGGACAGGATGAAATTCAAGAAAGATTTTTATGTTGTTATCTCAAAATAGAAATCCTTCTCTGGGAACCACCCCCCACCTTTTTTTTTTTTTTTTTCTCTCTTTCAAGGCTTCAACCACTAGGATGAGGAAGAGTAACGCCCTTTAAAAGTCAACTGATTGGAAATATTAATCACATCCAAATGTCTTCACAGCAGCGTCTGGACTAGTGTTTGATCAAATAACTGGGCATGATAGCCTAGTCAATTCGACACATAAAATCAGGCACCACGGTCTTATGAAGAAAGGTAAATCATGATCAAAATGCAAACTGATGGGGAAAGAGACGTACTTCTTTTAAACAGTCCAATCAAGGAAAATTTGTCTGGTCAGTCAATGTTGGAGCCAAAACCTAAACTAAGTGAGGAACTAAGTGATGGGAAAATTGTTGTTGGATGGAGAATTTAACACAGACAAACCCAAGTCCACAGGTCCTAGGGCAGAAATGTGGTTGCCATATTTTATGAACAGTGAAGAGAATATTTTTGTTAAAGGAAAATGAGAGAAAAAAGGGAAAGGAAAGGACATGACCCAATATAAGTAGCCTAGAGCAAATTGTGTAAGAATGTACAGGACATAGCAACGATTCTGGTTTTTATGATGAGATAGACAGCCATTGCAGGGTGTTAAGCAGAGGGGAAACTCAGCTGGCAAAGGTTAAGTGACAAAAATTAGAGTCCTAAGCAGAAATGAATATGTATTGGGACAACACAGTCATTGAATAGGATCTACAATATGAGAAAAGAAGAGGGGAATCAAAGAGGACACTAAGTATTCCTTTGGTCTAATTTTTTTCCTTTGGGGTTGGGGTGGGAGAAAGCAGTTACCATTTAAAGAAATGAAAGGCAAAGTGGTATTTAGGATTGGAGAAATAAAGTATTAATATGCAGGTGATGCTTAGCTATCCAAGCAGAGATGTTCAAGAGGAAATGGAGAATAGCTATTACAGATAGACATATTGAGACTTCTTAATATATTGATAGAGTTTGCATACATTAGAGTGAAATAATCATATAGGGAGAAAAAAAGAATGTGATAAATTAAGCCCTAAGAGATTTCAGGGTTAGAGTTTGGGAAGATGAAAAAAAATCAACGATGAATGACAATAGCAGCAGCAGGAGCATCAACAATGGCAAAGCTAAAAATAAATGAACACCTTGCAAAAGCAAGCACATGCCTAAAAGATTTGTTAAAGTTGTGCTTTTGGAATCTGGTATGGGAATCTCCTCAAATCATAACGTCTAAGTACACTTTGAAGACCCTTCATATTATATCTACAAAATTCTTGGTGAATAGAACCATATTAAATTCTCCAAGTAACTCAATATCAAATAAACCTATTAAATGGTTTAATTCATTATTACAAAATTATCTTGATCCTGGATGCATTCTGTTCTTAATGGCAGCTGAAAAATTCCATGTTCCTGAAATAATTTTTCTGATTATTTTTTGTTTGTCACATGTTCCTGAATGACTATTCTGGTGTGATTTGCCCCTTCTTTTAAGACTGGTAACTGATAAAATTGCCTTAAATTTTTTGTACTTGCAGTGATGGACATGGAGAGAAAGTGTCTGGACTTGCTATGCTTTTTCAATTTAAAATCAATTGACACTAATTCTTCCTCAGTTAAATAGTATCCTAAGTGTTTTTTGTGCACATGTGGCATTGTAAATGTGACTGTTTTCTTGACTTCTTTGTTGGATATTTTATTATTAGTCTATAGAAACACTATTAATTTTTATGTTATCTTTGTATCTTGAAACTTTGCTGAATTAGGTGAGTGGTTCTACAATATTTTCGTGGAATCTCTAGGGTTTTTATATATGTGATCATGATGTCTACATGGTAGGAAAAACTTCCTTTTTCTTAAATGGAAGTTTCTTATCTGTTCTCTGCTTTACCTAGAACTTTCAATACTTTATTAAATAGACATGGCTAGAATAGATGCTTTGGGGGAGGGTTAAATTTGAGAAACCTACTAGACACCCAAATGGTAAAGTCAAAAGTATCCAGTGGGACTTTGAATTACATGCAAAGGGAAGTTGTAACCAACGCATACGGAGTGAACATATTTTCTATGTATTAAATGGAACTGAGCTAGGATGGGAGTGTAGAGTACAAATGGTGTTATAGGACAGTTTCTCCCCAGTAGAAGGAAGAAGATGTGGAAGGTAGAATGGGAAATGAAAATCAATTTTTGGTAGAAGTTTATAATGGTAATAAAAAAACAAAAGTTTTTGAAAATGGGGGAGATATTACTGATTTGGAAACCTCTGTCTGTAGTTGCTGGCAGGCTTGTAATGAATTATGTAAAACAAATGATTATGAGTTCCTTTGCTCCCAACATTTTCTAATCTAGCCCTAACAGCAACTGATTCTCTTCTCTCCCCACTCCCATTTTATTAGAATTAGATTAATTAGACTATCATATTATATAAAAGTTCCTTACATGAAATGTGGGAAGGCTGAAATGCAGACTCTAGACACAGAACATTTTTTTAACTCTAAATTGTGTGCCAATCCAATTATTAAATCTATGAGATATCAGAAAACTAATGTATTATGTTTTCTTAATTATTATGGTCAGCAAACTACTTTTTTTCCAATGCATTTCCTTTTAATTCAACTAAAGAAGTTGAATTACATCATTGATATGACAACTTTTTTTTTTAACTCACTTGAAATGTTTTTGAACTTTGGTTTTGCTTTTTTCTTTTCTTTTTTTTTAATTGATCGCTATTTGACTTCATCAAATTAATAATCCTGCAGTCTATTATTTGCTGTTGTACAATTAAGACAGAATTACTCACCAAACTTAAGGAAAACGCTGGTGAAATTTGTTAAAAGACTTGAATAATTTTGTTTTTAGTGGCAAAATTAAGTAGTGGAAAGTCAAAAGTCTGATTGTATTAATATTAAGTAATTATTTTTACCTTCATAAGTTGAGGAAAAAGGCAAGACATTGACCTCATATTACTTCACAGTACCAAAAACAGCGTTTCACTTGTGGGTAAGATTCGCTCCTGTGTGGAGAACAAAGTTGCACAGTGTTGGGCATGGAGTAGCTGTGAAACATTGCCTGTCAGGTATATAATGTTTTTAAATACACAGTACACAAAGAAATCAGCCTTAAAGAGGTTAATGTTCACATGGCTAGATATGTACTAGAATAAGGTTCCCACCTCTTAGCTACACCTCACAGCTGTTAGTTTCACCTTGCAGTAAACCAAGCTTCTATCAAGACTAACAGACTCCTTTGCATGGCCAGCATCATTGCATTGTTACATGCTCATCAAGAAAAGTGATGCAATTAGCACAGGTCCATGAAAGCAAGACACCCTAAGAAAATAGAATAAAGCTATTGAAGCTTAGCAGGCTCTGGCAAGGCTTCCTGCATCTTATCTTTGCTCATTGCATATGGAATGAAAAGTATGCAGAGTCTTAAAAGTGTGGTGAGACACAAAGTGCTTTTCAAGGTTTTGGAATCTTGTCAGGGCATGGAAGAAAGTATGGTTACTCAATATTGGTGGTGCTTCAGTGAATTTAAAAAAAAAAAGACATATTTTCTGATTATGTATTCCATGACCTCTGTGCAAATTTGAAAAATATAGCAATAGGAAAACAAAGTTCCCTGTGACCTTTATAAGACACACCATTGAAAGTATTTTGAGAGTCAGTTCAATGCATTTGTGTTAATGTTTAAATATCAGGTGTCCCCAAAATCTCATGAGTGAGACAATACAAGAACATTCAGAGGTAAAATGATTGGGTTTTGAAAACCTTGACCTAATCAGTCCAGCAATCTTCTGATAGGAATGAACTAGGTGGTAACCATAAACATTTAGGATGTGGCTGGAGGAGGTGGATAAATCGGGGCATGCCTTTGGGGTAGATATCCACTTTTTTCCACATTTTTTATTGGTTCACTATAGTCATAAATGCTAATGGGATTTGTTGTTGCATATTTGCACATGAACACAGTGTACACTATCACAATATAATTCAGTCAATATCATGCCCCGGCACTTCCCCTCTTCTCCCTTGCTCCACCCTTAGATCTCTTTCCTCTATTGATCTCCCTTTGATTTTTATAAGATCTTTCCCTATTTTTCCTTTTCTTTTCCTCTCTAACTTCTGCATTGACAGAAAACAGAACCCTAGTCTTCTAAATTTGACTCACTTGCTTCAGCATAATGGTCTTTTATTCTATTTATTTTTCTACAAATGCCATAGTTTCATTTTTTTATGGCTGGATAAAACTCCATTATGTATATATACTACATTTTCCTTTGTACTGGGGATTGAATCCAGGGCTTCTTAATCACTGACCCACATCTTATTTTTATTTTTTAATTTGAAACAGGATCTTGCTAAGTTGCTTAGGTCCTCTTTAATTTGCTGAGGCTGACTTTGCACTTTTGATTCTCTGGCCTCAGCTTCCTGAGTCATTAGGAATATAGGTGTGTGCCAGTGTACCCAGCCACACTTTCTTTAACCATTCATTTGTTGATGGACACCTAGGCTGGTTGCATAATTTGGCTTTTATGAATTAAGCTGTTATAAATATGAGTTTACACATATCACTACAGTATGATCACATTAATTCTTCAGGATAAATACCAAGGAGTGGTACAGATGGGCCATTCCACTAGGCATGGTGGTTCTATGCCTAGACTTTGAGGAACCTCTACAGTGATTCCCATAATAGTTGTACTAATTCACAAAAACACCAACAGTGGGAAAGTGTTCCTCTCTTGATGACTGCTATACTGAGTAGTGTGAGATGAAAACTCAGTGTAGTTTTGATTAGCATTTTCATAATTGTGAATGTTAAACATTTTTTCATAGGTTTGTTGGTCATTTACATTTTTTCTTTTGAGAAGTGTCTGTTTAATCTCTTTGCCCATTTATTTTTTGAGTTCTTTGTGTATTGTAGGTATTAATCTTCTATGGGAAGAGCAAATATTTTCTCTCATTTTGCAGGTTCTCTCTTCACATCATTGACGTTTCCTTACAGTGCAGAAGCTTTTTAATTTTATGCCATCCTGTTTATTAACTCTTGCCATTATTCCCTAAGCTTTAGGTGTGGTCTTGAGAAAGTTGTTGACTGTGCCTATATACTAAAGTGCTGACCCTATATTTTATTCTAGAAATTGCAATTTTTTAAATCTAATTCATAGGTCTTGGTCCATTTGAGTTCATTTTTGTGCAAGGTGACAGATAAGAGTCTAGTTTCATTCTACATATGGATAGCTAATTTTTCCAGCATCATTTGTTTAAAAGGCTGTCTTTACTCCAATATATGTTTTTGTTACCTTGTCAAGGATCAGATGGTTGTATTTATGTGGGTTTTTCTCTGTGTCTTCTATGCTGTACCATTGGTCTATGTGTCCGTTTTTATTTTAGTACCAAACATTTTTCATTACTATAGCTCTGTAGTATAATTTGAATTCAAGCATTGTGATACGTACAGCATTGCTTTTTTTGACTTAGAATCCTTTCAACTATTCTGGGTCTTTTATTTTTTAATTGAATTTTGGGACTGCTTTTTCTAGTTCTGTGAAGAATATCATTGGTATTTTGATAGGAATTGCATTGAATATTTATATTGGTTTTGGTAATATGGCCATTTTAATAATAATAATTCTCTCTATCCATGAACATGGAAAGTCTTTCTATGTTCTTGTGTCTCCTTTGATTTTTATCTTCAGTGTTCTATAGTTTCCATTATACAGAGAGATCTTTTACCTCCTTGATTAGGTTTATTCTGGGTACCTTAATTAATTAATTAATTAATTAATTTAGGCTCATTATGGATGGAATTGTTTTTCCGATTTCTTTCTCAGCAGATTTAATTTGACTTCTTCCTTTCCTACTTTTTTTAGGGGGGGGGGGTACCAAGGATTGAACTCAGGGGAATGTGACCACTGAGCCATATCATCAGTCATATTTTTATATTTAATTTAGAGACAGGGTCCCACTACCTTTTGCTAAGGCTGGCTTTGAACTAGTGATCCTCCTGATTCAGCCTTCTGAGCCCTTTCCTATTATATCTGTTCTATTTTCTTCTATCCCTCAATTTCTCTGGCTAGAATTTTTAGCTCTATATTAAACATGAGATTTGAGTATGGACATTCTTGTCTTGTCCTAGATTTTTAAAGGAAATGCTTTCAATTTTTTCCTGTTTACTATGAAGTTGGCTTTGTTTATTTTATATATAGTCTTTATGATGTTGAGATAGGTTCTTTCTACTTCTAGTTTCTTCAGTGTTTTTATCATAGAGGGGAGCTGAATTTTGTCAAGGCCTTCTCTGCATCTCTTGAAATGACTAAGTGCTTTTTCCCTTAATTCTACTGTGTGATGGATTACATTACTGATTTGTATAAATTAAAACATCATTGCATCTCTGGAATAAAACCAACTTGGTCATCTTCTCAATACATTATTGAATATGATTTGCTAATATTTTATTAAGTATTTTTCCATCTAAGTTCATCAGTTAGATTAGTCTTTAGTTTTTTCTTTCCTTGATGTGTCTTCAGTTGATTTTGATATAAATGAAATACTGGTTTCATAAAATAAATTTGGAATTGTTTTATTATCTAATATTTTGTGGAATAACTTGGAGTAGTATTCACTTTATTTCTTCTTTAAAGGCTTGGTGGAATTTAACTGAGAATCCATCTGATCCACCAAGACTTTTCTTTGTTGGAAGACTTTTTATTGCTGCTTGCATATAATTATAAGTTTTTGGTCTGTTTAGGTTTTATATATCCTCTTGATTCAGTTTTGATAAATCATAGTTGTCTAGAAATGTGTACATTTCTTCTAGGTTTTGCATTTTATTACATTATAAATTTTCAAAATAGTCCCTAATTATCCACTGGATTTCTGTGATGTCTGTGGTGATTTCTCCTTTTTCATCTATAATTTTATTAATTTTTGTTTTCTCTTTTTCTTTTGGTTAGTTTGTCTAAGGGGTTATCAATATTATTTATCTTTACAAAGAACTAACTCTTTGTTTTATCAATTCTATTTATTCTTAAGTTTATTGATTTTAGCTCTATTCTTAATTATTTCATCCTTCTAATGGTTTTGGAATTGGTTTGTTCTTTTTCAAGGGCCATGAGATCCATTATTAGGTTGTTTATTGGGGAGCTTCTTGATTTTCTTATGTATTCACTCATAACTATAAACTTTCCTTGTAGAAATCCTTTCATAGTGTATCAGAGGTTCTGGTATGTTGTATCCTTATTTTCATTAGAGTCTAGTATTTTTTAAAATTTCCCTTGATTTTTTCCTAACACACATACATTATTGAACAGTGTGTTGTTCAATCTCCTTGTGTTTATATATTTTCTGTAGGATTTTGTCATGTTGATTTGTAATTTTATGCTATCATGATCTGATAAGATGCAAGAAATTGTATCACTATTTTTTGTATTTTCTAAGAGCTGCTTTGTGGCCTAAAATATAGTCTATTTTAGAGAATGTTCCATAAGTTGCTGAGAAGAAAGTGAATCCACTGGCTGTTGGATAAAATATTGTATAGATCTCTATTATAATATTGTTTTTAGGTCAAAGGGTCTTTCTGAGTTTGTATGTATGACCTATCTAATGGTGAGAGAGTTATGTTGAAATCACCCAGTAATATCATACTGGAGTCTATCTGAAGCTTGAATTTGAGTAGTGTCTCTTATATAATTAGTTGTACTCATATTGGTAGCATAAATATTTATTATTGTTAGATCTTCTTTGTTCCTTCTGATTAATTTTAACTTGAATTCTAGTTAGTTGGATATGAGAGTAGCTCCTCATGTTTGTTTTCACATTCCAATTGCATGGCATATAAATTTCCATCCTTTCATTTTTAGCCTGAATGGAATATGTATTTTGTCCCTGGAGAGTGGAGCACTCACTCACCCTCTGTATCTCTCTCTCTCCCTCTGTTTTCTGGTGCCATGTTCTGCATGTCCTGAGTTGCTTTCCTCTGCTATACCTTCTGCCATGATGTTGTGCCTTACCTCAGGGCACAGAGAAATGGAGTTGGCCATCTATGGGCTGAGACCTCTAAATCCATGAGCCCCAAATATACTTTTATCCTTTCAAAATTGTTCGTGTCAGTTCTTTAGCTCACAGCAGTGAAAAAGTCACTTAAATAATTTGTACTCATCCCACTGAACCCCTATTTTACATAAGATTTCTTGTATTTTCTTGTTACATTTTAATATAGAATATTCCTAACTTATTAAAATTTGTTAGTTCATACACATTATAATGATGTAATATTACCACAAGGTACATAAAAACTATTTATTATTTTTCTATTAAAGTTTTGATTGCTTCACATTTGTTGTGAATAAAATTGTACAAACATGTTGATTGTCAAGTTTTCCTATTGAAATACTTAATGCACACATATGCAAGGTATTTTTTTAAATTATGTGGTATTTTTCACATTTGTCATTTAAGTCAACATAATCAAGAGGAAGGAGAATAGCATTTTCATGAGCACATGCTTTACCCTAGCTAGTGGGGAATTTACTTTGAACTACTTCAACGAATCAATAAAAACTACAGGGTTCTGCAAAGATAAATCGGTAAATATGCTTTGAGCCCTTTCCCTCCTTTTTCCCCCATTTCCTATCTTCTATTCTACTGTAGAATTTTGCCTCAAAACACAAAATTTACAAGCAGCTACTCATGTAGATAAATTTATAGCTATTTACATATAATATAGATATGTATGTGTATGCATATATGCACATAAACATAAAAATTATTTTAGAACTGAAATTTTGCATCAGATAAAATATATTCCATATATCTATACCAGAGTGAGTATGTGGTAAAAGAACTCATAATCCAAATTGGATTTGAAGAAAATCATATAAATGTTGCAAAATATATATTAATGCACTAAAAAACTGAAAAATATTGTTTTGTTGTTTTATCTTTGTTCTCAAGAGAAAGAAGAGAAGAATTATAGGAAAAAAATGAAAGTTAACTGTGATATTTTATTTCCAACCAAAGACTTTTATATATGTCAGTTTCATGTCACAGTCTAATTTTAATGTCATGTTCCTTCCCATTTTAGAAACCAAGAAATGATATGTCAGAGAGTTCAGTTAGAAAACATGAAATTGCAAACATGTTTTAAATGAATTTAAAATAAATTCTTATTTCAAAACTTTATTTTATTCATGTCATAGAATATGACAAAATTTCCCTGAATATACAATGTTGGTGAAAATATGAAAATTTTCATTTGAAAATTTTTTATTTTCTCTTATATCTTTTACAAAGTCCCAAACCAAATTAAGAGAGAGAGAGAGAGAGAGAGAGAGAGAGAGAGAGAGAATATGTACTTCACAGGATGACTCAGAACTCAGTTTTTAGCAAAACACAGAAATTTGTTCCTGACATTTCCCACTGTATCTAGTTTTAGAATGCACACTTCTCAAAACACTTCATTTTCTTTTTAAAAGTAGGTGTGTGAGAATTTTATTTTTTTTCTGCAACTCCAAAAGAAGCTTTGCTTTAAATTATATCAGAAGACTGGATCTCCAGATTTATCTGATCATCATACAATAAAGAAGGTTCATCACTCCCCAGTATTCAGAGCCTTCACACTGCTGCTTGAAGAAGGTGTCTCCCAGCCTCTAGATGAGGGGAGCAGATTCTGACAGACTTTCTTCTATCCCTTTGCCCCCATCTCAATTTAACCTTGACTTTGGCTGACTCATTTTAAGCCATAAGCATAACTGAGCAGAGTTCTCATTTGATGAAAAGCAGAAGAGTGTGATAAAGTTTACATGGGATAGGGATGGGAGGAAAGTTGACATTTTTACAGAATAATGATGATTAATAAAAGTAGACTCTCTACCCCTTCCGTGTTTTACTCAGTGGAATATTCAAGGATAGTAGCCATGCTTTTCTTCTTAAATTTATTGCCTACTGACAGAAATATAGCAGACACTTTCAACACAAATGTGTCTTGTTATGGGGAAATTCTTGCCTCTACAAAATGTCATGTTATCAAAGAAAAGAAGATTAGATAAACTTTAATTTTATTGTGCAACCTCAGGCTATAGCTGCAAGTTAAGCTGAGAATCAACTTTCACACATACAGCAAGGACAGTATAAGCAACATATTTAAAGAGGTTTAGACTGTGTAACTCTTGTATCTTGAATTAAATGCAAAACATCTTTATAACTCTATGTATGTTAAAGATGGATATATGTATATAGATTATGAGAAAGAATAACATTCTCGATTTTCTGCTTCTACTTGGAATCTCAGATATAGTGAGTTTCCCTTTATCTTTGAACTCCAATTAGGTCTCCATCTCTGTAGCCAAGACTATTCTTTTCAGGAGTTCATTGGGAAAAAAGTTAGCCAAGTAAAAGAGCTGTTCCCCATTTACTCACTGAGTCATCCTGTCCAGTTGGATGTTCTCTGGTGGGTCTTGATGTTTGAGGCAATGAAATTCATTCGTGTGGCTTATTTCCATGGATTCTTCCACATGCCTTTCTCTCAGATATGCTGTTGCAGGCTCTCCAGTCTTGCTCTTCAGGTCAAGTCCTTGACCAATCAACTAAGTTATTTGAACCATCTCAGTCATATGTTAGACATCATACAAGATGTATGGTAAGAAATTATGTGTCTGTTTATCAATGAACTCCCCATTGTGCTATTTCTCCTATTTGAAATCTTGCTATCTCAATTCCCTTTATATTCTATCCTCAGGATCCACTCCTATAGTAACCTTCTGGGTTTCTCTGGGTGCTTGTTGGGTGATACTATAGCAAGTCATATTTCCCTTTATGTAACAGGCCCAGCAAGTCTCTAGTTGAGTTGCCTAAGCCATGACTGTGTTTATGGGTATACTGCTCAGGAGGAGGTGAGAAGGCAACAGATTCTCATGAAATGCAAGCATTTTCCCTTTGCCAATTGAGACATTTTCATAGTCATTTTGCAAAGGAAAGAACCCTTTCTTCCAATGAAGGTGATTGGGCAACTTTTGTAAACTCTGAGTCACATGCGGTGACTCTCACAATCACTTTGTTGATAAGTTTACCTAAGCATGTCATATTTATTTTTTTTCTTTTTGTAAAATCAATGATGCTTTGTTTTAGCTACTCAATTCCACAGTTCTTATGCTATTTTCTACTGAACACCACATTATATTGTAAATATTGCACCAATTAGTACATCATCTCCTTCCACCTGCATACATTCATGACCCCTGTGAAAGTCCTAGCAGTCACATGGCTTAAGCCTGCTGAGAACCACTGGACTATCAGACCTCTACTCACCACCAGTAATGGATTCTCATTTCCATCCTGCCATCCAGACAGCAACTTCAGAATCCTTCCTTAATATCTGCTACCTAGGTCCACTGTGGGCACTAAATGTCTTAGGTCACATTCCTTTAGAGTGTGGACCAGTGCAACTTATTTTAATGAAGTATTAGAGGACTACTTTCACAAATAAGGAATAAAGGAAAAAAGAAGGAAACAGAAGACAGATAAATAAGCTCAATAATAATGCAGCATCAGCTGTATTTTTGCTGTGGTGTGATGCTGTTAAGAAAATTCTAGTCTCTGGTTCACAAGTTATACCACAAACTAAGCCTCACATTTTCTATCATCTAGAGATTAGGAAAAAAAATCAGTAAAGGCTAAATAGTAAATGTTTTAGCTTTCTGTGTTATTTAATATCCGTTGCAACTGCTTTGTCATTGTTGTGTGACAGACAGTGAGTAAACACATGGGCATGGCTGCATTTCAATGAAATTTTAATCACAAAAACAGGTGGTGGGTTGGATTTGAGCTACAGGCTAGTTTCAATTTTACTACATTCTGCACTAGAGAAAAAACGGCTCCCATTTGGCTAAAGGATGTCTCTGAGAAAAGTGTAACTGAGTTGTTAGCCAATATTTCCAGAAGATGATGGGGAATAGTACACTTGGAGAAAGGGACCTGTGTAGGATGCCATCAGCAACCACTATAGAGCTGAGTCCTGCAAGTTTTTGAGAGGTAGTAACCACAAAAGTGGTAACTGAAGGAGAGCAGAGGCAAAGGTGTAAAGAAGGTTTTGATGCCATGTATGCAAAGACCAATAAATAGTTTAGAATTAAATGTGAGTGATGGAAGACAAAGCATGGGAGACAGAGGAATTGGTTGGAGAAGATATCATACATCATTCCGAGAGCATTGTTCTTTCTCTACTTTGTAGAAAATGAAGAGTCTATAGAGGGATGGACCAGTTTCTGCAGTGGAAATACTGGACTCCTGAGTTTCTGTTGCTCAGTCCATTTTCCACATAGGGAGTTTTAATCATTGACTCTCCATGGTACTTAATCATATTTGCTTGTTTCAGTTTCCTTTCAGAGCCAACATTCAATGATTGAGATTTAGCTTTGATGTTGCCTGTCGATGGATGGGGGCATACATCCCCAAAGTGGCTTTCCAACAGTAAAGTGGAATTTATATCTTTGGTCAATGTGATTTTTTTTCCTCTGGCATCCTTTGGAATAGACACAGATGTTTGTTTGAATGGTGTTTCTATAAATGTCAGGATGAAGTTTCTTAGCATGATATATGAGCATTTGCTATTGCTAACTGAAGCCAAATGAAGTAGATGTAATCCACACCTTGGTCAATTTAGTCCCATTGTTTGACCAATAATCAAATTCATTTACCACCAAATTTTCAGAAACCAACTATACAAATAAGATCATCTTGTAATCTTTTTGAAAAATGAGATAACACAGTAACACAGCCCTTCGTTTTTGTGGGTGTCCTATTTAAACCTGCTTTCTTCACTACCAAAGCCAAGGCTGACACAGATCAAACTGCCACTAACTCTTTGGAGTTACTCTTTTGCATACAAGTCAGCCAGTTTAGAATGGCAAGATCCCAGAGGAAAAGAGAGCAAATAATAGCTGTTTCAGCCTCTCAGACTTTAGGTGACAATTATTGGGACCATGATAGTGTTATGGGACAATACTTAAGAAATCCAACTCTCTAGAAATAAATCATGCTGATCACAATTGTGGCCTCTGAGAAATAGGTCAAGAATTCATAGTTTTCTGAATTTCTCTATTTTCCAAATAGCTATAAAATTTTTGTCTTTGTAATGTATTAACACACTTATTATCTTTCACAGCATACAGCATAGAAAATATGTTTTATTAAAGAAATTACATGTATTGAGTCTGAATCAGTTCACTATTGTAAAAACATCTTCATGCAGAAGCATGTAGCAGATATGTGCACTTGAAAGTTATTAACATGCTTTAACACGTATAGAATGCCTTAGATCCAAAGGATGAGTTCAGATTTTTTTTTTTAATACTAGAATAGGCACACATGTATTAGCTGTTCTTACAGAACTTGGAGGTACTGGAAAATGCACATATACAACAACAATGTGCTGGACAAAGCTCCATTCCCTAACCACCAAATTGTTTTTGATTCTGGAATAAACAATAAAATGTTCTTCTTGAAGTAGGATAATGCAGTTCACAGTATCCTGAATATTGAGAAGCAAGGGGCTGTTCAGTGACAAGAATTAGGCATTCGCTGGCAGATTAGAATTATGTTTGTACATTTGTTTTGCTTAGTAAGGTCTTGAGAAGCAAAGTGAGAAATTTTTAGAGAGCAAATAGAATTAGTTACAGATTACAAACTATCATTAAAATCATAGACGTTAATTTTCCTAATACTACATAAATAAATTTAGTGCTACTTAGTGAGAACTGTAGGTAAAAAGAACATTGTTAATCTTATTTTTGAGTCATCTGAACTCTTCTTTGGATTGAAGACCAAGAAAACTTCCACTGTTAACATGGAAAAAACCTGTATCTATACAAGTCAGGAATTTTGATTTTTTTCTCTCCAGACTCAGGCCTGTTCCATTCCAGTACCAAACATAGCAGCTGGCTGCTAACTCACAGAAGCATGCACGTCACTACAGACTTCTTATTCATAAGAAATATTACTTCTCATTTCATCCAGTATCTTATCCAAGTTCATGGTCTTAAATTCCTTGAAAGACTTCGCATTCTTCTTTCTGCCAAGCACATAACTTTCAAGGCCTGTGGTGTTGTTTTAGATTCCTTTATGACCTTTTGCAAGAGAATCAATTGTTCAGTATTCTTTTCATTTATTTTTATTTTCCATCTCCACAGGGAACCCTTATATATGATTATTCAGACATATAAAACTGAATTAATTTTTGGCCTTTTCCAATTATTTCTATGAAATCTGTGGCATATGAAATAAGTTTTAAAAGCAGCATTGCAATGTGAGCTCAAATAAGTGAAACAAAAATAGGTACAGAACAATATGTCCAAAAAAATTCTCCAAGGGGTTACTTGTCATTAGAATTATTGATACCTTTGAAGGTGAGGAGGCACATGTGAGCCATGCATTACTTAACTAGAAGCTACTTCCATCTTAAGAGAGAATATGGAGAGAAAAAAAGAAAGAAGAGTTGGTATTTTATTACCTCGACATTTGATTCCTAGAATCAACTCTTTTGAGTTGGTACTATTCCTCTAATTTATTTATCATTGTTTCAATTCTCTACTCAGGAACTAGATAACAACAACATTCTATTGAATTAATCTATTCATTTTTCTTCTCAGCACACCTTTACTGTAAGCTTGGAGATGAGGATGTGATTGGTAGAGCATTTTTTTAAGCAAGCATAAGGTTCTGGGTTTGATTCTCAGTATAACAAACAAGTAAACATACAAACCAACCCATATAAACAGCGAGTTGAAGCCCACTTCCTATATTCTGAAGATCTGAGACTTCTAAATCCTAAGGAGGAAAGCAGGTTTTATTTGGGAACTCACTGTTAGAATAATCCCATTTAGATTATCTTGAAACTGAAGTTTTGTTACTATAGTTTTGACCACTATCTCTCACCAAATATACAGGAAAACTGTAAGAGGCTAGTGGTAAAAATGTGTAAAATGAGGAGAAGCCGATTTCTACACGCATTATTTTAATTCTAGACTGGGAAGTACATCATTGTCCCTATTCTAATGAGTCAATGATAAAGTAGCATGAAATCCTTATCTGAGAACACACCTAGTTTTAGTGTACAAAATTTGGATGAAGTGATAAGTTCTCCATTCCTTCTCTCCTGGTATGAATTTGGATAATGAACAGGAAAGAATCATGTCTTTATATCTTTAGAGGGGATAAACAATGATATGAGAATGACATCGATAGTTTTTCTTAGCTATACATAAAGAGAGGGCTTTATGGTCCAGCCCAGTGGGCAAAGCCTATAAATCCAGAAGCTTGGGAGGCTGAGGAAGGAAGATTGTGAGTTCCAGGCCAGCCATAGCAAATTAGCAAGACCCTAAGCAACTTAGTGAAATCCTGTCTCAAAATTTAAAAAAATAAAAATCATAAAAAGCTGGGGATATGGCTCAGTAGTAAAGTCCCCTCAGGTTTAGTCCTTAATACAAATAAATAGATAAATAAATAAAAATAACATAAAATATAAAAGAAGAAAGAAAGCAAAAGAAAAAAGTGGGGGGCTGTTGAAGTTGTGTTGTTATATTCTTAAACAAGTTGAGATAGCATCTGAAATGATAGAATATGTGATAATTGAGTAGAAAATGTTTATTTTTAACCTCTTATCCCTAATCTCATTACAGATCAGAAAAGGGTTGGATATATCACCCTGAACATTTGAAATCTACCACTATTATACTGTCAGGAAACACTGTTAGTTGAGGCATCAAATAATTGCCTAGATAGTTCTGTTTGGGTGTGAGATCCGTGAAAACTTGCAGGAATAACTAAGGAAGATTCAAGGTTGTAGCTGGGCATGTTGGGTATAAGAGCTATTCTAACTTAGACCTTATGTGAATGTGGTCTAGTCATCTCTGTAGGCTGATAAACCCTGGGGAAACACAGGTGATAGAAATTATGACAGTAACATAGCTTACAGAACTACAGGATTTACAAAAGAGTAAATCTTTCATGCAAATACTCCTTATTTGCAAAACATTTAGTTTTTTTTTTTTTTCTTGATGGCTTTTCCTTATCAGGAAATATTCTGAGCACTCCCTTATTTCCAAAGGCTTCCCCCAAATCCAACCATTTCACTTTTTTTTAATGTCTTTTTTTCTTAAAGAAACTAGGGAAAATCAAAATGAAATACAAAAAGCCACCACCACCAACAACAAAAATACCCCAACAAAGAGTTCATACCAACTTTCCTAATGTATTTAGTCTTCAGTGTCGGGTCTCTTGGTTCTGAAGTTCAATTTTGCTGCTTGCTTTAAAGAAAGGCATATGACTCTTACTACAACTCTGCTTATTGTCTCAAAGTAAACTCTAAAGGTAAAACTTGGGAAGGAGTCCATCCAACAGCTGAAATTTATATTCTAATATAATTCTAAATAAAGTTACTTAAACTCTTTAAATGTGGCCTTTATATGAAACTCTACATTCAAAGAGAAATCACCTAAAGATGAAAATTTGTGACTGACATTAAAAAACTGAATTAAGATGAAAAATTAGGACTGTACATGTTGCTTCTGAAAAGTTTCCAATAGTAAGTCTAATAATCTTCCCTAACCAGAATATTGGCAAACTACCATATCCATGCATGAATTGTATGGCTTTAAGTAATAATGGGAACATAGTTTCTGAATTCATCTTACAACATTATTTGTTTATAGAATACTGAAACATAATGATAACATAATGATAATCTTTCAGTGTAATTTCTCATTTTTAATTCTTCTAGTAGGTATAACAGATTTTTGTCTGTTACAAAATAACATTTCACAATGAAACCATTAAAAGCCTAAGAGATTTATTCATATTAAGCATTCTCAGGAGATGGCTGAGGATTTTTAAGTTGCCCTAGCTCTATTTCTTAATAAGGACATGTATGAATTATTGAATTTTTTGGATGAAAAAAAATGTTTTTACCCTTCCTTCCCAGTAGTCCCAATCATACTATTTTTCAATCAAATATTTTTGTCCAATAATAATATTTTTCAATCAAATATTTTTGTTCAGTAATCTCCAATAGAATTTTTTGTAATAATGTTAGTAATCTGTCTATATGCAATATACTACAATAGCTACACATAACTATGGAATGAGGTGTGATTAGTGTGTAAAAAAAAATTGCACTTTATTTTTATTTGATTTCAACTAAATCCAATTTAAATATCCGTATGTGTCTAATGATGACCATATTGAAAAGTATAGCTCCACAGTATGAATTGAGCTATTGGTTGCTTGCATGCAAACTTAATTGATATAACTGGATTTATTGAAGTGACAATTTAAGTTTAAATATGATACAGAAGGAAAGGGAATTAGTGCCTAGGGTCAGAGCTCATACTCTCCCATAACATACATTAATTTATGTATTTTTTCAATGAGGAATAAAAATTTTCCCTTTGAATTTTAGATTTGGAATGAAGAATTTAGCTATCTAAGGAAAATGCATAACTGTCCAAGGAAAATGTCCTTACCTGAGACAAACTAATAATATGTTCTCAAGATGATTTAAGGGAGTAAGATTGACAGGTACTGTTTAAGAAGGAAAAAAAAATAAGTTCACATAACTCTGCCCATTAATTTGGAATGTGAGGAGGTGAGGTCCATGGAGAGACTCTGGTACTTCAGTCTTAGTGATGACACCATTTCACTAGCTGTTACAAAACTTGTCCCTCTACCTACCTGACAATCCATGGGTGAGGCACAATTCAGAGTGGAATGGAAGAATTCTCTAGAACCAGCTTTATTGTTTTTCTTTCTATCTCTGAAAAAGTTGTACTCAGTGACCTGAGATATTAGGGTGGTTTAGAAACTACAGGAGAGAGGAATCCCAAGGCTTCTTCTCTATGCTCCTATTAGATAACATGGGCATCCCTTCCCTACCCACCTCCACAGACGGATCTACCATATGGTAGTGGAGGACCCAACTGAGGTTTCACTCTCCAAACATTGCATCCCCTCTGGCAGCTGATTATCTCCTTTTACTTTACAAAGTCCTGAAATTTTACCCTGTGGTGTCAGAAGTTAGTCACTGTTCCTTGGAATGTACTCAGGAGCTTAGTGATTAGAATTTTATGTTTTGTTTCTGTCACCCTGAGCTTAGAGCAAAGCACACTGGATAAATGTTGACTCAGCTATATCCACTCCTTAAATTAAAGTGATTTACATTCTGTGTCCCAACTTTTCAAAGCAAATACAGGAAACAACACAAGTGAAACACTTTCTACATGTGCCATGGTTTCAAAATCAATAGCACTTCAATTGCCAAACAGATTCTTTAAACTTTAATGAAGAATGGATTAGTTGGCAGAACGGGGGAAATTTAAACCTCTATCCTGTTACATTCTAGGGTCCTCATAATACTTTGTGGAACCTATTAAGGAGCAACTTCTGGCAGACAGTGCTTCAGTCTCCCACATATTCAAGTGAGAGGTATCTAAATAATTTCAAAAGAAAGACTGTCTCTTCATAATGTCACATATCACTCATTACATTAGAAATTTACATTGTTGCACTTATTTCCTTTGAATAGACTATTTACAAAGAAATTAGATTTTGAGTGAACAAGAGGTCAGGAACACTTTCTCTGATTTCATCTTACATTGTCTTAAAGCTACTTAAATTGGCTCTGGAAACACAACAAAAATTAACACCTATATAGCAAAGAGTGAAATGATTATAAAAATAACACCCTTTGTCTATGCAACCTTAAAACAAGTTCAATTATGTTAAATAAAAGTAGTCTAAAAACAAATTATGATTTTAATGCTCTGTTTGTTCAATTTGGAACTAAGTGATTTTATTTAAAAAAAAAAAAACATTCCAAATGGCCAATAAACTCAATTTAAATGTATATGTGTAGACAGATAAATAGATACATACATGCTTCCATAAATAATTTCATCATGTATTTACTTAATAAAAGAAGGATAGTGCTTTAAATGACCCACCAATGATTTCTCCTCACCTAATAAATTATCTGATTCAGCTTAACAGTTTACTATGAGTCCTCCTGAACAAATAAACAAAGAGTTGTCATTTCAGACTCTGCAGGATTTTTACTCATTCATGGAACACATCTTTAAAGAACACATTCTATAGGACAAAATTGTGAAAAAGGATGCAAAATTCTCTGAGTTCATGGATAGTCCATCCTAGGAGGAATTATAAATAATTTTTTAAATAAAATGTATAACACATCAATTGGAAGCAGTGCTATAGAGAAACTTAAAGAAAGGAGGAAGGGAATACCATGAGGGTGATGATGGGTGACTTCAATTTAAATATTGCAGAAGTTCCTGCCTGCCATGGATACAAAACATCAAGGAGGCCAATGTAGCTGAAGCTTCCTGAGCAAACAAGATGGGATTAGGCTATGAGGACAGAGAGATGAATAGGGTAGGAGTAGAGAAAGAGCTTAGGAATCTCCTTGAGTTTACAGAGACTTTGGCCTGTACTTTGAGCCTGATATGGAGATGGATGTTGGTGAATATTGACAGCAGAAATCCATGACTTGATTTGTATTCTAATAAGCTATCTTGATATGCTTTGTTTATAATAGGCTGCTAGAGAACTAAGGCAGATACAAATGCAATAAAGTCCTAGGAAGAGATGATAGGTGTTTGATCTCACAGCATACTTTATGAAAGTATTGAGATTGTGGATATGTTTTGATAATAAAGAAAAAGTTAAATAGAAGATACATTTAAAGTGGAGTATTTCCAAGAAGGAAGTCCAAAGTTTTCCTGACCTGCTGTCTGTACAATTCTTCTTAGATAGTTGTATAGAGACAGTGAGTAGAAATTAAGATATATGAATTTCACATTGAGAACCATCAAGCTTATTTAAATCCACAAGGCTGAATGAGAGGTCTCTGAGCTAGTAAGGGTAGATTGCCAAGAGGAGACACACATGTGGTTCCTGGATTGTTGGGACTTTTAAAAGTTCCGAAAATCAAGAGATATGAAGATATAACAAGAGTGACCAGCACAGGAAAGTCTGTTGACCCAATAAGTAAAGAGAGTTTCTCAAAAGGAAACAAGGGTCAACTGTGCCAAATGTTTTTAATAGATCAAGCATTGAGGACTGAGAATTGACCTCTGGAATTAGCAGCCTCTGAGAGAGATTGATGCCAGTCATCTGGGTGAAATCTGTTGGTGTTTTCATGAGGTTTTTCACTGCTGCTACTGAAAGACCTGACCAGAACAATTATAGAAGAGGAAAAGTTTATTTGAGGGCTCCCAGTTTCAGAAGTCTTAGTCCACAGAAGGCTGGCTTCATTCTTTGAGATTCAAGGTGAGACAGAATCTCATGGTGGAAGAGTTTGACAGACGGAAGCAGCTCACGTGATGATCAGGAAGCAGAGAGAGATTCCACTATCCAGATACAAAATATATACCCTGAAGCCACATCCTCAATGAACCACTTCCTCCAGTCATATCCCACCTGACTTCAGTTACCACTCAATTAATCACATCAGGGATTGATTCACTGGTTAGGTTAAGGGTATAACCCAATTGTTTGTCCTCTAAATCATTCTGCATGTGAGCTTTTGGGGGTCACCACATCTAGACCATACTAGATGATGAGAAGGTTGATTAGAATGTTGAAGAGAGCAGAGAAGTAGGATGGGAGCAAGGAAGGATTTTGTTTTTGTTTGTAACTAAAAAAAAAAAAAAAAAAAAAAAAGCATTGCTGGAGGAAATATTTGAATATGAAAAACGTGATAGGTAGTTCGTTCCTGGACTGGCTCCTTTTAGATGAAAGCAGGTGCAGCACATCCATGATCACAGAGAAGAAAACCCACGCAGGAGTTCCAGACATGCTGACATAGATGGAAGAATGGAAGAAATTGGTGGGAATTTCCTTTTGGCTGTGAGGTTAGATGCACGTTTATTAGGTAATGGATGAAAGAGGATGGAAAGCTGGAAATCTGAGAGAAAAGAATCATCTGTGAAAAAAAACTTTAAAAATGTTACTTGGATTTCTCTTATGAATGAATTTTGAGAAATAATTTTGATTCATCTCAAACATTTTTAAGTCTACCAAACTATAAACATTTTGCATTACACTTTTAAATATTATTGCCCTTTTGTAAAGTTTGCATCATTTTAAAATACATTTTAAAATACATTATTATTGCATCATTTTAAAATACATCCACCATTAGTCATTTTAGAATGTTATAAGCAATTTTTTTCTATCAGAAATGTTAATGTCATCTTCTTTTCTCTTTTAAACAGAATTCCTGAAGTTTAACCTGAGAAAATGTATTTATGCTTGAAAATTTCTTACTACAATGTCATACTCCTCTGTAATAAGATTATGTACATAAATAAAAGTTTTAAAAAATGTTACTCAAGATCAACATCTCCCTGTAGTGAAACGACTTTAAAATTATTCATTCTCAATTTACAAATCTAATAATGAATTCTGAAATTAGATACAGTACAGTCCTCCATATCTGCAGGCTTCACATTTACAGGTTGAACCAATCACGGATTAAGAAAAACAAAAACAAAAACTTTTTTTTGAAAAAAAATACATCTATACTAAACATGTACAGATTCTTTCCCTTATTACTTTGCTATTACCATATACATATCACTTACATTGTATTAGATATTATAAGTAATCTGGAAATGATTTAATATATTCAGGAGAATGCATACATTACAAGTAAATATTATGTCATTTTATATAATTGACTTAAAGATTCTCAGATGTCAGTATTTGTGGTGCAAGAAACCTAGAATTAACCCACCATGGATAACAAATTTTAACTAGGTAACTATACAGTTATAAAGACTAAATTATGTAACTATCAAACAAATTGGTTCTTTCATTATTGAAAAAGGTATCATGATGCAATTAAGATAGTGAGAAGCTTGTTGGGAATGAGGTGAGTGGAGGCAGCATGAATAATCCCTGTGAAAAATAAAAGGGTTGGGGAGTATTAGATGGGAGAGCCACAGACCACAGTGCATATCTGATAAAGTATGGTCAATCCAATGGAGAATGCTCAGCAAATATTTCCCATGAGTAGACTGTTAATTTGGGCAGCGATGACCAAAACCCAGTAACCACAATTCTCAGCCATCAGTTGAGTAATAGAAAATACTACTTTATTAATAGAATGGCTAAGGAGCAAGAATTGAATATATGTTCTATGTGTGCATGCCCTAAGAACCTATGTACACATGACTAAGCATATTATCTACTTACTTCCAAGCATATGTGAAATATCAAAGAACTTTCAATCATTGAAAATTATTTGTAAATATATCAAATATAGAAATTGCCATTCATTTTAATGGGATCAAGTACTTTTAAAATTCTGTAGTAGATTTTTTTTTCATTTTATTTCAAATCACTAGTGCCATTCACTTTTTCAATGTTGCTAGAATATCCTAAGCTAGTGTGTTAGTCAACTTTTCAATGGTGAGAAAAAAAAATATCTGATAAGCACAATGTAGAAAAGGAGGATTTATTTGGTTCTCGGTTTCAGAGAATTCAGATCACAGTCATCTGGTTCCAGAGTAGAAACAACATAGTGAAAAGGCAAGGTAAAGGAAAGTTGCTTAGCTCATAGCAGCCAGACAATAGAGAAAGAGAGAGTACAGAGAAGAAAAGAAGGGGCCAGATATAAGATATATTCTCCAAGGTCACATCCCCATTAACATAATTCTTTCACCTATACTTACCTGCCTACAGTTTTCACCATCTCCCAGTAAATCCATTCAAATTATTAATCCATCAAGTGGATTAATCTACTGATTATGTAAGAACATTCATTATCCAATCATTGCCTAAAAGCTCCACCTTTGAACCTTGCTGCATTGGGAACCTGGATTTCAACATATGTACTTTTTCAGGTACAATCCAGATCCGAATCACAACAGGTTTTTATCAATATTTCTCAAATAACAAATAATTAGGTTTATTAATTTATTTAATCTAAAGATGTTATGTTGAGCATATGTTATTAGAATTGAAGAATTCTAAATGTTTTTATCGTAGAAACAGTTTTACTAAGAATAAATATTTTGGTAAAATATCTATTGTTTTTTAGCATGTGTTCTAAATTTATTTTTATCAAAACTTTCCTGCTGTTGCTTTAGTTCATTCAATTTAAGAAACATGCATATCACAAAATCTAAATGAAAAAGAAAATTCTCATTTTCTAATCAAGTGTCCAACCCAGAAAGACTTTTTTGTTTTCAGAAAAATTTAACTGCATTTTTCAATTCATGCAATACTATTAGGATATCCCTGTGACAATTTACTCTGATAATAGATAATGATAAATAATGATGAAACATAGAATATTGCCAGAGTTTGTTCTTTCAATGAACAAATCCTTGCCAACTTCTAGTTTCTATAGAAATATCTGCTTCAGTCTTCAGAGACATTCTTTCAGGAACAATTTTTTCTTTGATAATAGCAAGGAGAAGAAAGAAGAGAGGTAGTTAAATAAAAATTGCCAGTACTTGTTTTATATCATTTTACAATTCATTTCTATATATTGTTTTCAAAATATGTCACTGTTTGTTAAAGCTCATTGTTTCAAACATCAAATTTTGCCATTAACAGGATAATGTCAAGAAGAAAAACACATTTATCCCGAAGATTTATCCCCCAAAGCACATGCCTTTATTACATGTGTTTTCTTGTGACAAAGGTTCTAAGTTCTGAAAGAGTCCTTTAGACTGGTAGCTTCTATATTTATATGTGGGTAAAGAACTATGGTAAGATTGGGAGGTTGTGAGATAGGCCTTTTATCAAGTGAGAGAAAATGGAATAAAAAGAAAACTTTTGCCTGCTGCCTACGTTGTAGCATGTTCTTAGATCAGTTCATGGGAGGTGTATATGGTGAAAGAGCACCTGGAAATTAATATCTTTAGAACTAACCATGCCACAGGAAAAGTGTATACTCCTCAAGACATACATCAGTACAGGGGAAGTGGCAAGAGAATATTGCAAAGTTATGATTCTTAACTTATAATGATTTTACTGCACAGGGTCTCTTTGACAATGTATAGAAACCCTTTGGTTATTGAAATCCAGAGATGTTGTTAATATTCTATAAAAAACTCTCAGATCAAATGTTATGGTTTGGATGTGAGGTGCCCCTCTGAATGCTCATGTGAGAGACAATGCAAGAAGGTTCAGAGAAGAAAAGATTGGCTTGTGAGAGTCTTAACTCAATCAGTGAATTAATCCCCCAATAGGGATTAACTGAGTGGTAAATGACAGTGAGTAGTGCTTGGCTGAAGGAGTGGACATTGGGGCCATGCCTTTGGGTTATATATTTTGTATCTGATGAGTGGAGTCTCTCTTTCTTTCTTTCTTTCTTTCTCTCTCTCTCTCTCTCTCTCTGCTTCCTGATCATCATGTGAGCTACTTTCTTCTGCCACAGTTTTCTGCCATGTTGTTCAGCCTCACTTTGAGCCCTGAGGAATGGAGCCTGCTGCCTTTGGATTGAGACCTCTGAAACTGTGAGTCACCAAATAAACGTTTCCTTCTCTACAATTGTTCTTGTGGGGTCTGTTAGTCATGGTGGCAAGAATGCTGACTAAAACATCAAAGAACTGTCTAACCCAGATTATCAATAGTCCCAAGATTGCGAAACCTTCTTCTGGATCACCCTATTGAAAGAGATCATAACGCCAGCCTTAGCATCAGTTGGAAATTGGCTACAAATCTAACATCCATGGTCCCAGATGATTCATGTTCATATTAAAGTTCATAAGGAAATGAATTAAGCAAATGCAGGAGGATTATCAGCTGCACTGGTGGTTCCATTCACAGTCATTCCAGATGTACAGTGGGAAATTGTTCTTCTATGGTCCTCAAAGTTTTGTTTTCCTTCTTTCAAATTTAAGAGATATGTGACCAAACTATTTTTGTGACTTTTAACAATGATAGTGACTTAGATATTAAGATATTATCTTTTTGAAAAGATAAAATTACATTTAAAAGGAAGTCAACCATTATAATAGAAAAATAGTAATATTTTGCTGTATTTTGATTTAATGAGAAAATTCAATTTAAAAGTTCTAGGCTACTCAAAAAGACAAAACACATCTGCTAACACATCTGTCTCACATCCAATTTACATGTAAACATTGCTACTGTCCTTTTTGTTTTGTTGGTTTTGTTTGTTTATAGTGGCTTATTTTCTCACAATTCAATACAAATCCACATATCATAAAACTTATTTGCTTTCTAACTTAGAATTTTTTTCAACTAAGAGAAATGAAGAGAGACAAAAATCTATAACAATTATTAAACTAAGATATTGCATGTTTCACACAGAAAAATACTAGTTAAACCTGAATTCATAATACTAACAAATTTTTAAACTCTTTCGAAATTTTCTCTCGTGATAAAATTCATTAACTTTTTCAGGTTGGTAAAATGGTAGTTGAAAACTTATAATTTCTGTTCACTAAAATGAGCTCTGAATTCTATCAAGATAATAGTATCCTAAATTGTTCCAGAAGTGTCTGACATTCTCAAGGGTCCTTTAGTCCTTAGAAGAATCTGGCATAGTAGAGAATATTACATTTTGGCAAAATCTAAACTTTCTTGGAAAAAAAATTGAGTCTGTTCACATTATTCAGAAGTTTTATTTCTTACAAGTCCATAGCTAACAGCATTTAAGCTTAATTTCTTTAACAGAATCCCATTGGGATAAAGGAAATGTAAAATCCATTTAGACATCTTTGTATAAAAATATTCTTCAGAGTAGCAATTTGACAAACCCATTTAAAATCATCTTTATTATTAACTCACCATATTCTTATTCGAGACCCTTATCACCTTCTGTATCAGCGGCCATAATAAATTGCTAACTATTATTTTTTTAAAACTTTGAGTTATTCTCTTGGCAAGTCTTTTGTGGTGCCTTAGCATGTCTTTCAACAGAATCCCTCTCAGAACCCCTCTCAGATTAATCTAAGTATGTTTCTGCCACATAGAACACTGATGGTGAAGCTTTCCCTGGTGTAGCTATAGCCTATTCATTTTGCTTTATTAACATAGACTGTCCCCATCATTGCATGGATCGTACTGTCTTATTTTTGGTCCCTTAAGCATTGTACCTATCCTGGATCTATAACTTGGTTCATAGTTTTGTGGGGGTTTATTTTTATTTTTATTTTTCACTCCATCTGGAATACTTTGGCTTCTTCCCTCTTCTGGTCCAAATCATAGTCATCAGTAAAAGGCTGCTCACACCTACATTCTCCAGGCCAATTGAAGCCTAAAAGGGAGAGTTGAACATTCATTTGCTGAATAAAACATTGGATCTCCTTTCTTCTCTACATAGGGAACTTGAAGAAAGTTATTTGGTGGAAAATGCCCTAAATGAATTCAGGAACTTCAATATGAAGGAAAGATGTGAACAAGAAATGAAAATATGCTTGAAAAGCTTTTTTTAAGACTGACGAGGCTTTTCCATTTGTGTACTATATAAGATTTTACTAGAATGTTCAAAATTAAACCACATTAAAGCAATCAAAGCACTCTTAGAATTGACTCCATAATAATGATTGGGACTTGAAGATACAGCTGGTTTTGCTTAAGAAATAGCTCTTGAAAATCATTTGAAGTAAAACGAAAAGTAAGAAAAAAATCTCCTTTAATTGTCCATCTTTTAGAATATTAATATATACATTGATCAGGTGGGAAGTATGGTATACACAAAATAAAGTCTTCTAGTCTTTATAGTCAGTGTCCCCTCAAGTACAAAGATAAAGAAAACTCTGGCAGTTTGGCAAAGCTGTTTGTCAATCAAATATTGCCAGAAGTTTCTCTCCATATGCTGCACACTTCTCTCTTGTTTTGCTGGTGGCTATTTGGGCTGCCAAATGCCCTGCCCCTCAGATCTCCACTTCCACTTCATTCATGCAAAGCATTTTGTTTATCAAGTTCCAATTCTCATTTGAAGATGTTTAGGCAGACTGTATCATAAATTGGCTGGGGTTGAAGCTGGGCCCCTACTTGAATTGATCCATGCCCCTTTTTCCTGAACAATATAAACTGCCTTTCCATTTGCCACACTGAAAATGTTAGTAGGTTATAATGGACATACTCTGCAACACACCCCAAATAGGACCTTTATCTTGAATATACAATCAAACTCATATTAGGTTATTCATTAGATTGTAAGTGTGGAATGAATCAAAAAATATTCATAGGGAATAAATATATTTATACCAGTGATGATGATGATGATGATGATGATTTTGAAAAGCATCAGAATAAATGTTAAAGCAGTCACATAATTTCAGAATCTCAGGGCAAAGAAGGAATGAAGAATTTGAATTATTTTTTTAAAGAGGCGGGGGAGAGAGACAGAGAGAGGGAGAGTGAGAGAGGGAGAGGGAGAGGGAGAGCGAGAGAGAGGGAGAGAGAGAGAGAGAGAATCTTTTTTTGTAGATGGACACAACACAATTCCTTTATTTTTATGTGGTGCTGAGAATCAAACCCTGACCCCGCCGATGCTAGGCGAGCGCTCTACTGCTGAGCCACAATCCCAGCCCAAGAAATTGAATATAATACCTATTCCACCCATTGTTTTCGGCTAGCTGCAAGATAAATAATTTGCCATAATCACTTTAACCTCTACTTTTTAGTATTTTTGAGGCCCCATTCCTTTTACAGGAAGCCCCTTTTTTCTCCCTCACTCTATTCTGCATTGTTAGTTTACTAGCCCATGTTTAGTCATCTGGTTCCTGTTAAAATGGACCTAATGCTGTCCTCGTTTGTGAAGGACCCTTCAAGTACCTATAACTTCTTGCTGGAAATGTTCTGCTGTCCCTATTTACTGCCCATCTTTTCTTGCACTCTGTCCAGCATCACCCCCCTTTTTCTCTGGTTACTTCTGCAACCTGAGTAAACTTGACCTGTGAATGTCCACTTGTGGTTACATCATGCCCTCTGCCTGGGGAGGTTGACTTACTGAATAACTAGCTGGTCAAGTGCGATGAGTGAAACTCTCAACAATGGTTTCTTTCTTTTCCTGAGTTTGAGATTTAGTGAAAAACTTACCAAACACAGAGACTTTAATTTTTCCATTTGTAGTGTGCCACAAAAGTCCCCAAAGAGAACCAATAACATTTTTTTTTTTATGTATTAGCACTCTCAGAAAGGCATTCCTGTTCAGATTAGGATCAAAATTGGTGCCCTAACTGAAAAGAAATTGGCATAGCTTCAACTTAAGTCCTTACTTATAATTTCTTCCCTGATGTAGAAATTAATATCCTCACTCCATGTTCAAACATGCTAAAAACGTGTAAGAAGATGAATTCCTATCACTTCTTCAGAATTATAGGTTAGACAACATGCTGATCTTTCAACACTACAGTTTATGCAACACTATTTGCTTAATTCCTGAATGAAATATGGATAAGATCTCTCTCCCCCTCCCCGCCCCGTGTGTGTGTGTGCGTGCGCGCGTGCGCGTGTGCATACCCTTCTGTAAAAAGGGTGGAGAAAATTCTGCTAAGGTATATGCTATGTAAAGACAATCTAGTTGATGAACACTTCTTATCTCTGAAAAAAAATCCCACAGATAATACACATTTTTGTCTAACAAGCTGTTAAATTGCCCTAACAAAAAGTAGAAAATGAAGTTACTACTCTTGAAATACCTTTAAATATCTAGTCACTGCAAAAACACAGAGAGAAGAGAGTTGATTTAATTCGCCGTTTCATCTCAATTCTTTGTCAACTGGAAGTTTCCTTTTCTTAAAAATCGATCACTTTCACACATACACACTCATCTCTCTCATAGTATTAATATTTTTCCTCATCCTTTTATAGTCATAAGCAACCAAGAGATGTGGATTGTGGTTACAGGGAGCAAAGGATGCTATAGAGTTATATTTTTGAAAGGATTTTTGTTCTTAAATTCTTAAGGAAAAGGGCATTCTGTTATTGGGAGAAGAGTTTAATATGTAAAATATTGAGACTTTCACTTAGTAAATCATAAAAAGAACTGGAAGCTTCTTTTTTATATTTATGCTTTAGGATCAGTTTAATGTATAATTTTATAACTAAAATAAAAATCAAGCTCCCTATTATTACTAACACTATAAAACAGGAATGTTAATTATATTTTTGTAATTTTAATTCAACAAAATAGTAATTCTCTCTACTCTGAGGATATGCCCAGAGCACAAGAATTTGAATTCCAGAGAACACCTGCACACCAGGCAAGAAGGAAACAAAGAATTCCAAAGTCAGGGCTTTGTCTTTTTGCTGTGAAGAACACACAAACACTGTTAATTTATTGCCTTAACTGGCAATATTTTAAATATAGATGCATTAAAATAACTTGAACCTACATTTTCACTACAGTATTAAGCTAATTTTAAATGCCCGTAAAAAGAGAATAAGTAATAGAATTATTCATGTATATCAAAGTCTCATTCAATTGTTATTTGGGATTTAAAAAAAAAATGTTTTACTCATGCATTGGAATAGCAAAGAGCAAGATTACTCTTCTGGAAAATTCTATAAAGGTAGAAATTGGTTTCAAGGCCATAGGTGTGAGGCTAATATCAGAAGAAAGAATTGGAACAGAGTCTTATTGTTTGTGCATGTGTCTGTGTGCATATGCATACACAGAGATAATAGCAGAGTCGGGAGTGGAGATTTTTTTTCCTATGAGAATCATTTTCTCAGATGTGTTTTGTCCTTTCTTTCACTCCCCAAACTGGTGAAAGATAACTTTTCCCTTTTGGGGAGAAAAGTTAACCAAACTAGGAAAGTGAGAAGGCCAGGGGTCCCAATTGCAAATCAAAAGAACCAGCACCCAATTAAATCAAAGTGATGCACAGAACATCAGAAGAAGTTGTCAATGACAAGATTAAATCACAAAATTCCAAACAGTTTGCTGGTAACTTAATACACAAGACAGATGATTTCTCTGTACAATAGAGACAATAAAGTAAGAGTCAGTTAAAATTAAAATTAGAGTCCGTAGGGAGAAACACCTAAACCAGTTTGTGGTGTATACTAAATGCTTAATGACTGATCTCTCTAATAAAAAGAATTGCTCTTACTAGCAGTAGTGATTTGTGTTTTTCTTTTTCTTTTTTTTATTTTTATTTGTGGTATAGTTCAAACACAGGGCCTCCTGCATGATATGCAAGCACTTTACAGTTAGCTACACCACCCTCCAACCAACCCGTGGGCAGTAGTAGTAATAATAATAGACAGTAAATATTTGCTTATGCTTTCTTACAAAGAGTTATTTGAAATACATACTATTTTTTCATTTTATATGTGAAAAAAATTGACAGTTAAAGGGACTATGACAAAATTTATAAACCCTATAAATAATATTTACAAATTATATATACTTATTTATTATAGATAAATAGCATCCGGGTCTCTTGAATTCACATCCTCCCATCTCTTTCACCCCTCCTTTCTTCCTGACAAGGATCAGTGGGGCTACTGATTAAATGAACTATTAAATCTCAGCTTTGAAAAGGCAGCTCCTGACTCTTGCCCCTGTGGAAATCAGATTCCCAAGCCTTATAAAATATTTTGCTTCCCTTCAGATTATCTTCCAACATTTTAATTATAAATTTACTCCTAAGACTATTTTTTTCCTCAATAAATCAAAATTCTCATGAGGGCACTGGCAAAACCTTCTGCATTAAGCGTATATTTACAAGCTTGAGTTTGATTCTACTTTTGCAGTTTTAGCATAGAATCAAAAACACTCACTGATTCAATCTTGGAATAAAAACATAGAAAACATCCTTAATTTTTGTCTGTAGAATAATATTTGAAATATGGTTCTAAACCCAGTGGAATTCAAAACAGATATACCTGAGCCAACATGGAAAGGTATGTATAATATGTAAAAATTTTAAGAAGCTACAGAAAACTTCATAAAGTATGATTATATTTTATGTTCAAAATGCATGTTTTATATGAATTCATATGTGAATGTACATGAACATGTTTTCTCTCAAGCATAGTGTTTTACTACCTGCCCCTTGAATCTACCAGTGCTCTTCATGCATTGGGGATCTTTTTGGTTGTTACCCAAAGCTGAATGCTCTTTCTACTCTTTATTAGTTAACTCTTGCTTATCTTCCAGAGCTCAGCTCCTTCATAAGCTCAACAGTGATACCCTGCCTGATACCTTAATTAGCTCAAACTCTCCTTATTATGTGTCCTTCTAGCATGATTATTTCTCCCTTGTTACTCTTATCCTAATTGTAAGTTTATAATCATTTTCATGACTCCTTGAGGCATGCTTATCTACATTAGAAGACTCTCCCAGACGCTCCCCTGGAGTAATTTTGGACCCTTGCATCTTCAGAGCATAACACATATCTGCCACATTATAGAAGCAAAAATTATTTGAATGAAGACATAAATTAATGAAATCCAATTATCCATTTCACATCCAGGGGAAACTAGTCTCCAAGCAGTTATGTAACTTGTTCAGGGAATTTGGACAATAAATAGCAAGGCAGAATTTAAACTCTACTTGATCTCATTTTCAAAGTTTGTTATTTCTATCAGTTAAAAATGCCAATTTAAAGTTTCCAAATCACATTTTACTAACGTATAAATATCAAAGCCAAGAAACACTTAAGTAAGCATTTTTTCCATCCTACCCATGCACACCTCCATGAAGATGGTTAATTGCTATTTATGACCATTTGAGGAAGATGAGAGAGAACATAATGATCTTCTAATACCTAGATAATCAAATAACAAACTGCTTTAAGCCATTTAACTTTCAATAATGGAATACTACACCCAGGATGGCTTAAACAACAGACATTCATTTCTTATAGTTTTGGGTGTGGAAAGCCCAAGCAGGTGTCTGTTGAGGGCCCATTCCTTGATTTTCTGAGAACTGTCTTTTCTTTGCATCCTCTCATGGTAGACAGCGGAGAGTGAGAACAAGCTCTGTGGCTCTTCTTCTCAGGGCACTAACCTCACTCATAAGACCTCCATCCACATGACCTGATTACTTCCCAAATGCCTACTTCCCAATACGATCACAATGGGCTTATGATTTTTACCCCTGAGATTGGAGGGGACACCAACTTTCCCCTGGGGTATACACTTCAGAATTTCTTTAGTTGATAAAAAGTCACATAATTTTGTACCAAATCAATTAAGACTGAGATTTATCAAATGCTTCTTTTGGGTGAGAGTTTATATTCTGACTCAGCTAAATAATTCAAACATGTTCATTTCCACTGACAGACACTAATAATCTCAATTTTAAAAAATGAAGACCTGTTAAAACTAAAGAATCACTGTGTTTTTAATTGATATAAAGGTTATAAATGTGCTGCTAGTTATGCCTTTATTAGCATTTATCTTAAATCTGACCTCTAAACAGGTAATATGAATGTACAGGCAACAGGACAGAAAGGTAAAGGCAGACATTGAAAATGAAAGCATCCTGGGGCTGGGGTTGTGACTCAGTGTTAGAGCACTCACCTAGCATGTACAAGGCCCTGGGTTTGATCCACATAAAAATAAAGAAATAAAATAAAGTTATTGTGTCTAACTACAAATCTTAAAAATTAAAAATAAATAAATAAATAAATAAATGCATCCTGCAATTTTCTAAGAGTGACAGAAATACAAAATTTTCTTTTGGAAATAAGGATATAATAATACCATTTTGATTTCCATAAATGCACTCATCCCTTACCAATAATAAAAATGTGTGTGTGTGTATGTACTAGTTTGGGAAAGAATCCATTAAATCTTGAATATAATATGGTTGAGGAATAGTTCAAAAATATCATCTTTAAAATTTATTTAATATACATGTATGTGAAATTATATTGGTATTATATGTGAATCACATGAATTATAAGAATATTTATATGAATTATATGAACACATGAATTTTCAAGACCTCCAAGGTTGTCTTGGAATATTCTAAGTGGTAGTACTTTGTTCCAAACAATCAATTCCACACCCCAAAGTGAGTTTCTCTGTCAGTCAGTCTGTCTGTACACACACACAGGCACTACAAACATACACACATACTATATCCTGTCTCTCTTTCTCTCCCTACTCTCACATATATGAAGGTAGTCGATCTATACACACACAAGTGTGTATGGTCATATATTTATTTATGTTAGGATTTCTTTAAAAGGTTGGTTTTATCAGTGGAGAAGAAATTACTTTTGAATCAGGGGAATTTCCTCTTCTCTGGTCTCTGGCTCCAGGTTGTAGGGCCACCCTAAATACAATGCCCTGTCTTCTTCAGTTCTTGCTTTCCTTGCTTTCTTCATGTAATAATTGCAATTATGTGCCTAAGTAAATTTTCAGTATTGATGGTTCTTGCCCTTTCTTTTTCTTTTTCCCCTCTTACCAGACAGTACATTTAAACAAAATATGTTTTCTGAGCTTTTAATTAATCTAAAACTATGAGAATGCAATTTTTGTAATTAACTAAGGTGGTCACTCTGTCTCTGAGAAACAAAAGACCGGAGAGATATGTCACAGCATGACCTCCTGATAGTTGAAATATAGAAGAATCAAAGATACACTGTGTTCCTTAGAATGCATATGGCAATGAATACTCAAAAAGATGTATTTAATTTGCTATTCTTATAACATTTGAAAAAATAATGTATGTCAAATATCCAATGGAGTAACTTACTTTCAGAAGTGTGTGTGTGTGTGTGTGTGTGTGTGTGTGTATGTGTGTGTGGTGTGTAGACTGCATTTATATGTATATGCATATTACAATAAAAGCACAAAATAAACTTTTGACCACAAGTATTTGAAATTTTATGTCCAAGGGATATTGGATTATTCCAGGTAGTCACCATGGGAAAATCTGGACTTATTGCAATCAGGTTGTCAATACACAAAACTGCACAGGAATTTCTCTTTAGAATTGCGCATAGTGTTTTCTTTTGGATAGTCTCAGTGGTGGTAAAACTCTGTTACAGAAAATCAATTCCATCCCTAAAGGTTAGTCCAAATATGATTTGAACTGGTGTGAAATTTGGCATAAGGCCTTTCTGCTTAGTCTTCACTAAATAACTTCTTCCTGGCAGCAGTACCTTATTATACAGTTTTTTTTTCCTCTTTTACCTATAAGATGGGCCTGTGGTATGAATCACAAATGTCACTTTCTGAAAAGCCCAAGTTGACACACTGGTACAAAATTAAAGTACACTTTATGCTTTAAATCTGAAATGAGAACATAGGGAGTATGAGTAATAGTTCTTTCAGATTTACAATACAAACTCATCAATCATGTATTAGATAAATGAATCATTTAATTGGGACATGCCAATAAAAAGATCAATTAACATTACCAGACTTCTCTGTAAAAACACGACTGGAAGATATTTTTTTAACCTATTCAACATATGAATTTTACTCTCTAGTTATCTAATTGAAATATGCTCATTTTAAGAAAGATATTGATTATTTTGAATGAATCATGACATATTCAAAGGTATTGTCTCCCTGAGTATTTTGAAAGTTTTTCTTCTTTCAGCTTACTTAAAAATGAAATCCATTATTTTTTGTTCTTGTTCAGATTCCCAGGTGACCATCTGTTTCTATTAAAGAAAGAAGCCTTATTCCAACCAACCAAGAAAAATCAGTTACTTGTGACATTGTCCTTCTTACCCTGATGTGAACAGCAAATCCATCCTCAAATTCCTCTTCCATTTTCTAGTGGAGGCAGACTGCCTCTGGCCCGGATGAATCAATTACCAATAGTAGATCAACATGGCTCTCCATTTCCACAGGATTTGCATTTTCCAACATAAAACAATATTCAGACACCACTGTTTCTTGCTGTTAACAAGGTGACATAATCCCTTAAATTCTCATAAAAATACATCAATAATTCAAGACTCCCCATTCGTCCTTAAGTATAAATTCACCCTGATAGTCAAAGCCATTTAGCCACACCTTGACCAAAGATTTCAATTATACTTATCACTATTTATCTTTATCTATTCTGTTTTCTATTTAATCTGCCCTCTGGTATTCCTACTCCCATGAATTTTTGTAATGTTATTCTCTCAGTCTGTAAGGATAGCCATCGTATTTCATGTTCATATTTTTCTCCTTCTTAAACTCAGTTGTGACACTTTATCTTTTAATAAAACTTCTCTTCATAACTTGGAATTTCTATCTTCCTCTCTGATCCATAGAGGAAAGGCATTTTCCTTCACTCACCAGACTACATTTTTCTATCTGACTTCTCCTCCAGATTGAAAGTTGTTGAGGGTAGAAACAATTATTGCCATGGATGACATAGATTCTCTAATATATACTCTGTTATACCTAAGTAGATAGATATGACATGCATAATGTTTATAGTCTTATAAATAAGTTTTATAAGCAGATGGCAGTTGCTAAAGGAATTTTGAAAATGTAGGAAGAGCAGTTCTATAAGTCCATGCCCCTTCTCCTAGAGGTGGAGCAAAAGGAAGATTTTAGAATCCAAAGTGTCCAATAAACTCTCCAAAGGGCACATAATATCCACATCACCTCTAAAAGCATCTCCAAATCTCAAAGCATCAGTTTTCTTCTCCCACATGGAGATAGAACTATAGTTCTTATAACTACTCGCAAGGTTTTGTAAAAAATTAAATAGTCTAACATTCCACAGTAATTTAAAAACTTTAAAATATTATACAAATGAAATCTTTTAGAAAACTGGCAGAAAATAAATATCCATCTCCTCAAATTTATAGTTTCATAAAAGTCAAATAATTGCTTATTAAAAGTTATTTAATGGGACACTGATCAAGGAGGTCAAAATCTCTCTTTTTCCCTTTCCCATATTTCATTGGTAGTTTGTGATGATTCATGTTTTATGTATCATAAAATTTGAATCGCCATTAATTATCATTTTAAAGATGAGACTAAGTGGGAAATTCATGTAGTTTAGGGCCAGTTATGTGCATTTAATATCCATTGCTTTTTCCTAATCACTGTGAGCTGAAAACAACACATTTCTTCTCCAGATGATAATGTTGTCAGTAACCAGAGAATTTTTTAAATATTTATTTTATTTATTTATGTGTGGTGCTGAGAATTGAACCCAGGGCCTCACACTTGCTAGGTGAGCACTCTAGCACTGAGCCACAACCTCAGTCCCCAAAGATGTTTTAAGTTGTTTCTAATCAGCATTTATTTTTATTTTATTTTCAACCTAGCTATCAACAAAATTGAACTAATAGATAAGCCAAAAAAATATTAAAAAAAAGAATTAAAAAGAGTAAAACAAAATATATACCATTCATATAATGTCATTCCTTATTAAACTCTAGGAGATTTACCCTCAGTGTTAGACTACTAGGTATTGCTATAACAAAATCCCTGAGGCTATGTGCTTTATGAAGAATAATGGCTTCTTTAGATCACAGTTTTGAAGTAACAAGAGAAATTATGCCAATATTTGCCCAACTCTGGAGAGGATTTCGTAGCAGGAGGATTCACATGGCTTGAGCACATGTTAAATAAGGTATCATATGGTAAGATAGAAAGCTAGAGAATGGGAGATGTCAGGCTGTTCGTTAATAACAAGCTTTTTGGAAAGAACTAATCTACTCCTCTGACAACCCACATTGAGACACCAGTATGAATCCCTGTAGAGGGTCATCATGACTCAATGACTTAATTGTCTCCCACTAGGTCCCACAGTTAAAGGTCCCTCCACCTTTCAAAACCACCATAATGCAGGCCAAGATTCCTGCACATACTTTTGAGCGGAAAACCACAGCACCCTTTAGAGGTGGAACACCAATATCTTACAACCAAATCTTATCTGAGGGAAAGACAGAGGCAAAGTGAAAGACTTCCTTTCAGGGAAGTCACTTTCAGAGGGAAGCCTGGTTGGGCAAACCCTGTCCACTGTCCTGTCTGAAATTTCACCCTCCTTTCTCAGTAATTTCTTCATTTTTCTTCATCACTCATATGCAAGCTGCCTTGCTCCATTTCCCTCTCTTCCACTTTCTACTTTAATTTTACAATCCAGCCAGAAATTTTCAAATGCTTGAAAGAAATATTACTTTTTAAAATACATATTTAAAAATACTCTAATAAAAATCATGAAAAGAGTATTTTGCTTGTCTTCATCCAGAAAATCCCTAAATATATCTGATAATCTTCCATATTCCCTTGTCAGGCATTCTGCTTTCACATCTAACTGTCCTTCTTTCTCTGCCCTTTTGTGTCTTCTACTCACATTACTGTCCACCTTCTCTGACAGGGGAAAGGATAAAATAGAATCACCACATGCCCAGCCAGCCCACAGATGTTATCTATATCAATAACACCAATAAGGAGAGCAAAGTGCATTTTCATTTTATTATCTTAACAATATTTCAAGGAATGTGTATGAAATATGCATTATTTTACCCTGAAAGAGTTTAATCATGACCTTCCATAAATTTCAATGAATGTCAGACAGAAAATAAGGAGGAATAAGCAAATTTTATGCACACATATATAATGTTATTATATATTTGTTCATATTCACCAACATGTTATTCACATACATATCCACATTCATATTATGTTCACAAATAAAAATATCAACCATCATGGTCATCACCTGGTGACTTCTTTTCAAAGCTCTCTTTTACCTACCTGGGAGGATTTTTGTTTGTTTTTGCCCTGAGAGGAATTTTTTGAACATAGTATTTGCAAAATCTTCATTTGTTAGGTCATGTTTCTGGTTTTTTGAGCATTTTACTCCATTAAAATGAATTAGTCAAAATAAGACATGCTTGATGTAAATAATATTTACCCAAAATAATGGGAATGACTTCACATGAATACATATCCTTTTTCAGCTTTGGGATGTTTTGCATAAGGCAATGTCAAGGGCAACAGGATGGCTCTGGTACTCAAATTGAAATTTGTTGGTTTGTGCCTTTTACTGGACTGTCACAATTTTTAAGATGGTATTTTTTTACTTGCAATTTATTTCATTCATGTATTCATTAAATATGTTTTGACTATTTGAAGTATAAATTTAAAAAAAAGAATGGAGGCTGGAATAAAAGGGCACAGGCTACACAATGAGGCTTGTAAGTAGGGATGTGGAAAGATATATAAGATATCAATTGTATCCATAAAAATCTACCTGGGGATATAACTCCGTGGTAGATTGCTTGCCTCGCATGCGCAAAGCCCTGGGTTCAATCTCCAGTGCCAAAAATAAATAAATAAATAAATAGATAGATAAATAATCTGTCCAGAAACAAAATACCCTCTATGCATTTTCAGCATCTTAGTATTTTCAATTGGACTCAGATCTGACCCGTAAGTTATGATGTAAATTCTAACAGAGCTCCTGAGGACCATGCACTCTCCTACTTCTACAACTTGTATAAGACAGAAAGAGAAGATAGAGAGTAAGAGAAAGGATAGGGAGAGAGAGAGAAAAAAAAAAACAGAGACACATAGAACAAAAGACAGAGACACTAGAGACACAGAGGGCAACAGAGAGAGAGAAGGCTATGTCAAGCCCTCCCTGGATTTCTTCTTCACTTCCACACATTTTGTGAAAATAGGGTTTGAAGTGCTGCTGCGTCTTGGGATCAAGAAGACAGCTGGAGACAAATAATGGCATAAGAAACACAAAGAACATTCCTGAAATAGCGCATCAGTAGCTATTTGGTGATGTGAGAAAAAAAGATACAATTAGTTCTTTGATTGGGATAAATGTCCCCTTAGGTCTATGTGGTAAAGGCTGATATTCACTGTGGCACTATTTCGAAGGAAAATAACATTTAAGAATCAGGGCCTAGAGGGTGGTCTTTTGGTAATTGAGGGGCATGGCCTTGAAGAAAATAGTGGAACCCAGCCGCTTCCATTTTCTTTTTCTTTCATCTTCTAATGTGAGTAGTTGAGTTGTATCATGAGCTCACACTATGATGTCCTCCTTTTACCAAAGTACTGGTGCCAATCAACCAAATGAAACCTCTAAAACAGCAAGCCAAAATACACCTTTGCTCTTTACAAAATAATCATCTCAGGTATTTGTTATACTACCAGAAAACTGACTAGTACAATTAGTATCTAAGACACATTTAGGATCAGGCTATCTGTTATTGTAGCCAAAATTGTCTGACTTTTAATACAATAATTGAAGTAATATATAGCTCAATTCTTTAAAATTATTTTGACATATTTTTACTTCAAGTAAAGTTAAAAAATATTTTTCCCTTCTCTCTCAATAAAATATATATTTTTTCTTCAACAAATTTTTAATTTGCAAATACACTTTGTTATTCAAAGCATTAGGAACTAGGGAAGATGTTGCTGATGATAAAAATTGAGACAGTGATCCCTACTCAAGAATTCACTTGTTTTGTGTTTACAGAAAACCCTTGAACAGAAAAATACATTTTTAGATATCACATGAAGTGCTAAAATAGTGATACAATGAAGAGTTATCCCGAACCCATATAACAATAAGAACCTTATGAGATATTTATTTACCTTTCTTCCCTTTTCACTATAACTTTATATTTTTAAACTTTTGAACCAATTCACATCAGAGAAGCCAAAATGAAAATAACATTTTATTTAATAGATACTAAATATGTAAAAGTATTCAAATCAAAATTATATAAGCTAAATTTGGAAAGAGTTGAAGGGTATTGTAAATCTAGCAATCTTTAAAACAGCTATTACAAAATAGCAGGGACCAAATTTTAAGTTAAATATTTATGACATAAATTGTCCCTCATTATAGAAATTCTATTAAAAATACTAATAAAAGTACTGTATTATTAAAGAAGGGGAAGGACATTATAGAAAAATTTCGCAACTAATTATCAAAGCTGCAAGACAGATGGATGATTTATACTTGTCTTGGTAGTGCATCAGTACAAAAAGAATAGAAATAACCTGACTTACTTGCCAATGCTCAGATATTAGAGTTCCAAGATTCTCTAAAGTTGAACTAAAGGTCCTTTAAATAAGTTGGTTGAAAGTCAACATGGCATGAGATTTGATCTTTTTTCCACTTGGGTAAAATTTTCATTTTTTTTTTAAGAAAGAGTGAGACAGAGAGAGAGAGATATAATTTTTAATATTTATTTTATTTTTTTTAGTTTTTGGCATACACAACATCTTTGTATGTGGTGCTGAGGATCGAACCCGGGCCGCATGCATGCCAGGTGAGCATGCTACCACTTGAGTCACATTCCCAGCCCAAATTTTCATTTTTAGTAAGCTTTTGCATTGTTATAACCAAAGCACCTGACAAGAACTACTCAAAGAAGGAAAAGTTTATTTGGATCTCATTGTTTCAGAGGTCCCAGTATATAGATGACTGACCTATTGTCTGGGGACCAAGGTGAGGCAGTTCAGTTCACCATGGGAGAAGGGCTTAACAGCAGAAAGCTTCTCAGCCCATGGCAGGATCAGAAAGGGGGTTGGGGGAGGAGGGAATGTACACAAAAGCAAGTGCAAAAGCAAGTAGGAAGGACCACAGGGCAGATGCTCCCAGCCAGGGCATGCCTCCAGTGATCTCCCTCTTCAACCACATCCTACCTGGCTATGGTTACCAACCAGTGAGTCCTTTTAAATTAGTATGGGCTAATTAGGATATAGCACTCATAAAGCAATCATCTCACATATGAATAATTCTCATTAATAGGAAATTTTGGTGGACATCTCATATCTAAATTAAAACCTTTTTCCCTTTGGTAGAATTATAACATTTTGCCTTTGGTAGAAGCCTCCATGTCCCCTTAACTCCAACATGCTCCGTTTCTGCAGAACAGTCCCACATGGATAAAGCCAAGGTCTACTACCAGCTCATGCAGTAAATAAGCTCCTTGGAATCATCATTGCAGTGGCTGCTGAGTACCCTAATGACTCAGAATTGTGAAATAACTACCTAGCACCCTCTGACCTAGCAAAATGCCTTCTGACTTCTTCTCATAAGAATTTTCTCTGTCGTGAAGTTTGAAGTTCGTATTGTCTTGAAAATTTCTAAGATGTTCTTGAGGTGTCTTTTCTATTGTCTCTTTGCAAAGTACTTAGCAACTCTTTAGGGTCTGTAATATCTTCAACAAACAAACCTTCCTTGGCCCCAGCTTTTCTGGCCAAACTTCAGGTATAGAAAACTTTCAGTTCTGTATTGTGCTTCTAATTTTCATAATAATCCTGGCTAAAACTGCAAGTAATATCCATACCACTGTGTTGTGCTGCCTTGACATTTCCTTTGTCAGTTTAATTAGTCCATCATTTTTAAACTCAGTCTCACACAAAGTCTCATGAAATAGGAAAAATGTGGTCAAGTCCTTTGTTAGAATTTAACATGAGTGCACTCTGGTTCAATTCCCAGTGGAGTCCTCAGTTCCCTCTACAACCTCATGAGCCCAGTCTGCTTTCCTATCAGCTTTTTGGTCTTCTGAGCTCCCACCAGAATCACCCATTAAACTCTAATTACAATATTCTAAAGCTTTTCCAGTCCACACCTGTGAATTTTTTCAAATGCTCTCAAAGTAAGATGATAAAAAGAAGAGATGAATTTTTAACCATCTTGTCAGTTTAGTTATAGCAATAATTCCACTTCTCTTAATGAATTCTGTTCTAGTCAGATTTTAAGGCACTTCGATCAAGATACCTGGCAGAAACAATTTAGAGGAGAAAAATGTATTTGGGGCTCACAAATTCAGAGGTTTCAAGTCATAGATGGTGTTTTAGTCAGATTTTTTTTTCTTCTCTGACAAAAAGACCTGAGTAGAGCAAATAGAGAAGAAAAAATTTATTTGGGGCTTATGGTTTCAGGGGTCTCAGTGCATGGACAGCTGATTCCATTCCTCAGAGCTGAAGGTGAGTCAGAACTACCCACCTCCTCTAGCTACATCCTAACTGGCAGCTACAGTCACCTCTCAGTTGATCCCTGTTGTGGGGGGGGGGGTCACTCACTGATTAGGTTAAGGCTCTCATAACCCAAACATTATTACCTGTAAATTTTATTGCATTGTTTCACATATGAGCGTTAGGATGCACTTCATATCTAAACCATAATAGATGATCCAGTCCATTGCTCTGAGTCTAAAGTAAGATAGCAATTATGGGGAAAGGGCCCAGAAGGGAAAGCTTAACTCATAGCAGAATGGGGAAGCAGAAAGAGAGGGAGAAGAAGGGGCCATAGGAGAGATGCACCCTTCCAGGGCATGTTCCTAGTGATTCATTTCTCCCAGCCATGAGCCACCTTACTACAGTTACCATCCAGTCATTCTAACTAGGAAGTAATGATCTAGTTACAGTGTTCCCATTCCAATCATTTTACCTATGGATATTCTCCCATTAATTGAATCTTTTGAGGGAAATCTCACATCCAAACCATAACAGCAGAGTGCTATTAGAAACAGGAGAGAAATTACCTGAATTTCCTGTTAAGACTCAAGTATTGGAGTTCCTAGTTTCTCCAGAAAGTGTGATTAAAAAATAATGTGGTGCTTTGAATAATTTGATTGAAATTCAACTTGAGAAGAGATTTGATCTTGGATCTTTCTTCCACCTGGGGAAAAAAATTGATTTTTTTTTTCTCTGAGGATAAGACTGAACTTCCTTAAATGGAGGGTACCAGATCTCATGAAAGATGGAAGAACCATGGGGATTAATTGTTTAAATTCTAAATGTCTTCTACTTCCACTTGCCTCTACATAATTTAAAAAGCTATGTAATGTGTAGGGATTTGATAGAGTCTAGATAATTAGAAAGTACCATGAAGATATTAGTGTTAGAGACTGAGCAAACAACTGCATACAAACAACTGCATTCAAATAGGACTTCCTCTTAGATCAGCACCACTGCTGTTAAAGCCAAGGGTGTGCACCTGGATGAGATGCCCATCCACATCTGAGTGATGCTTTCCAAAACACACAGGCAAAAATCTAGTTATGTTAGAATTAAAGAAAAAAAACACTTAAAATATTGAAGTCCAAAGAAATACAAAAAGAAAGAAAAAAATCAATGGGCAAATCATTTATTAGAAGAAAATGACAAAAACTATTATCAATATTATAACCATGAAAATGCACAATTGGGTATATAAAAATCATTTAAAAATTAAAGTGGTTGTGAGAATCGAACACACTCTACAGGATATAAAAACTTGCATATTTTTGGAATACAAAGTTTAGATACGCTAGAAAATTGAACATAATTACAGAAAGATATGAAAATTAGACTAAAATTTAAAAATATATGTATCTTTGCAGGAGATCTGAGATTAGAGTGAGAAAAAGCAATTCCAACAAAAGTATTTTAAGAATAGTCTAAATACTAATTATAGAAATATGTAAGACTAAAGGTCATGCATTTTTATACTGAAAGAAACCAAAAAAAGTATTCAAACCAATGCATGGACATCAACTTAAATCAAAGTAATCGTGATGAAATGTTATGGCATTAGGTTCAAAGGAAAGGATTTCCAGCTTCCAGAGATGAGAGAGAGTCACAAACAAAGATAACTAAGAGTAATGTTTCCAGTATCAGCACTTAAAGTTATAAATCTAACAAAATCTCAAGTATACAAGGGAAATTTTCAAAATGGTATTCTACTGACATATATACTAATAATTAAACATGAGTTTAAAATAAAGATACTTGCAGATATCAAAGACTTCAATAATTAACCTGCTTCATTCCCCCCACCCAAAATTTGTTATGCCACATGCTTCATTAAAATTAGGAAGTAAACCCATAATGAAGATAAAGATACCAGACATAGCAGTTGGGAGTTTAAAGTGATGTTAACACTGAAGGAATTCTCATGGACTACCAAAAGCCACAGCCAAGTTCTACCCATTGAAACAGACCTGAAAGAGTCTCTGTACTCAGTACAAAAGTTTGAGATGGATTTTTTTTCCAAAATGAGATAAAAATTGATAGATTCCCAATGCGTTGAAAATACTAAAATATCTAGATAACTATAGGGGAATCAGGAATAAGGATGCAAGAAATAAACAATAGGAAAAATAAGATTATTCACTAGGGGAAATAGAACGTTATCACAAATCTTGCATGACTTATTTCTGAATAAACACTGAACATTTCCTAATCCAAAGCTGTAAACTTGTTATACTAAAATATTGAGGAAGCTCCATCATAGTGGAAAGACAACAGGTAAGAGCGGAGAAGAGAGAGAGAAGTACAGAGGAAAACACCAAAGGAATCAGTTGGAAGGTCAGGCAGTAGTTGCCTTTCAAGAATGAAGCACAGAGAGCAGGAAAGAGTAGGATTTTTTCTAAAACCAGTTTTCAAGTACCTGGCATAAATTTAAATGATTTTGTTCATAGAGTTTCCATAAAAAGAGAAATAACACATAAAATGCTAAAAATATAAGACCATATCATTGATAACGTAACTGTTTTCCAGCGCAAAGGAAAGCTATCCTGTTTTTTTCCACAAAAATAGCAAAGTAAAATATGGAGGCAAAGGAAAAACGTTCTCAGCAGAAATCCTTAACAACTGATTTTTAGGTCATACATTTCTCAGATTTATTCATTCATGCAAATTTCTTATCTCCACTATGGAAGGTGGAGCTTCCTCATGGTCCATGACCATCCGGTCCTGAAAAACAGTTGTGATATTAATGAAGATTCGGTTCTGAAAATTGTGAAGCATGACCAGGCCCATATGTGAGCCAATCAAAGAAGTTCCTTGCACAAATAGCACCAGACTGAGGAAGAGTCTGAATGGTAATTCCAGGAAATACAGTGTAAAAGACAAAGGATTATGTGCTTGAACCAGAGGTAGGATCATTTCCAGCCAGGAATGTTCAAATCTCTTTTAGTCTCTCCTTCCCTCTTCTGTTCATTCTCCCTCTCCTTGCCTCCCCTTTCTCTGTCTCTCTTTCTGCTCCTTCCACACCTGTTTCATCACCATTGGAGATTCACGTTGCAGTCAGGCAAAATTTAATGAAATGCAAATATACATAATGAGGAGAACGGTATGAGATAACTTTGTTACCTTTCACTCTAGATGTGTTTTTTAAAAATGTGATGAATTTGCTTCATTTTATCTATTTTTTATTTTTTCTTTTTAGATATACAAAACAGTATGTGTATTTTGACATTATACATACCTGGAGGATACTTATTCTAATTAGGAACCTGTTCTTGTGGTTGAACATGATGTAGAGTTACACTGGTCATAGATTTAAATTGTACATAGTCATACAGGCTTTGGTGTCCTTAAATTGGTAAATCATTGAGCTCAGTAAAACAGTTGTAAGTTCTGAAATATTTATCCCCAAATTGGTTCAGCTTGTAAGCAACAAAAGCAGATGGATGGTTCCTGGAATAGGTAGATAATTATAAGGCTTGCCCATGCATCATTTATCCTTTGTTGAATCTTTGTACTATACTCTGATGAAGTCAGAAATCTTTAAGGATTAATTCACTACACAGTTCTTCCATAAGGACAGCGCATCCCTACCAGGTTATGGACAAAGGCCTGAGCAAACAGAACTCTGTTTCCTCTTTATTTTCAAATTTAAAGTGAGCAAATCTATGAATATACCGAAGTTTAAGCATTATTGACATGCAATTTTACCTGCCCTTCATTATTGTGTTAGTAGCATTCAATTGTGTTATTATTCTGTTTTTCTACTTGTTCAGCTATTAGGTTGTCTTTTTTAATTCTAGGTATTTTGCAGTAGGAATAATGAGGAATAAGGATTTGATAAATTGTTCAGAAAATTAAGAAATGGAATCCCATATCTGAAGTTGAATTTACATGTGGTATACTTCCACATCCTATTTCAAGTACAGATTCAATAAAAAAAAAACAATATTCACATTGCTAATGTGTTACAAATGTCTGAAAATCTACCAGAAAAACTGGTCCTTATATGTGGGGATCGGGGATGGGTGGGAATTACTGGAAAGGAATAAAATATGAATGACCTGGGATAACTCTGAATTCTGTCTTTCATTAGTATTTATTAACAATATATTTAGTAATGGAAAGTGTAATGAAAATAACAGAGTATCATCAAAGGGAAAACCTATACATGTCTTTTTGATATTCTACTTACTAACATTGGGGGTTGGAAAAATATATTTTATAAACATTATTATCTAAATTGCAAAACAAGGATAATAATACCTACTCATAAATTTGCACAGAAATTACAGTCAATAAAAGAGTGGAGAGGAAATACATTTAGAAACCATAACATGATATATCCATTTTAGCTACTATTATTGTACTTTCATCCATAAGGAAAATTGAAGGAAGTAAATATAAAACATTGTATGAAAGTGATGGCATCAAAAGAAGGCAGGTTGATGGTGACATGCAGAGAAGGAAGGCTGACCATGAGTGTCAGAGTCAAGGCTAGAGTTCACTAAAATGTCATGAGTCTGCAATTATTCTTGAGTTCTTTCTTCCTTTCCAAGAGGTAAATAAAAGATAGTAGCCTCCTAAAATATTTTCTGGTGTCACATGAGTTAGGCAGTAATTGCTAAGGGAATAAGGGCTGACTTCCAACCACTGCCTAAAACTAAATTCCAAAAGCCCATTATTTGGGATGGAAATTAGGGAAAGGTTCTTGGAATTGTGGAATAAGTCAAAACAGAAAAACTGAGGCTTGATGAGCTCAATTTGGATTGATAGTTATGGGCTAGAAGAAGCGGGTAGGGAAAGCATTGAGGGGAATCATGATTGACACTTATGTGTTCATATTACTAATATCCAGTAGTGGCTGATGTCCCCTGGATAAATTCTATACCAATGAGCTTATCAGTTTCTTCAAATGGAAGCTGACATCACATTCTCATATATATATATATATGAAAACTAAATATATATTAGTTTTCAGATGAGTGTTTGAAGCTTTATAAGATTGTATTACATATAATATTATATGTACATATAATATTATAATATATAACCTAAATGCTAAAGTAAAATTGAGTGTGATAGCTTTAGCATCACCATTGGAGATTCACATTGCAGTCAGGCAAAATTTAATGAAATGCAAATAAACATAATGAGGAGAACAGTATGAGATAACTTTGTTACCTTTCACTCTAGATGTGTTTTTAAAAAATGTGATGAATTTGCTTCATTTTATCTACTTGTTATTTGTTCTTTTTAGATATACATGACAGTATGTGTATTTTGACATTATACATACATGGAGTATACTTATTCTAATTAGGATCCTGTTCTTGTGGTTGAGCATGATGTAGAGTTACACTGGTCATGGATTTGTATATGAAAATAGGAAAGTTATGTCTGATTAGTGCTACTGTCCTTCCTATTCCCATCCCCCTTCATTCCACTTTGTCTAATGCAATGAACTTTATTTTTCCCTTCCCTCTTTTAATTGTGTTGGCATCTGCATATCGGAGCTTCTTAAATGACGTCTCTACCATGTCACTTATTAATCAAATCATGCTTTAGTTACTGATGAATAAATAAAAATAATTAAAAATTCGGATGAATTCATCTAGTTGATTCAAATAGGTCAGTCATTTTCATGAAAATAGTTCATCCAGGCATCTTTAAATAATGTGTATAAAGAATAAGTTTTCATGTGAAATCCAATGAATATCATGTATTCTTTGGGTTAAAAGGTATTTTTCTCTTTCAGAGTTTCTTTTTCATCCACCTGAATTAATTAGCTCATTGACTAAATATATAATAATTGTTTACATAATCAATAAACTAGAATCCAGTCTAATAGACAAGAGATTATCTCCCCAGGCAGAGTCAATAATCACCATTTCGAAATCACGCCAAACTCAGGACTCTGAACAGTAGTTTTGACTTCTTCAAAAGAACACTGTTTTATAGGAGCTAGTGGGATCACAGCTGCTTCATTATTGTTCTTCAACTTGTTCTATTCATTGACTGTCAGAGAATAAGTCTTGCACAACTTCATAACATTTTTGTATTATTTGTTCTTCACATTTTATATTTCATGTTAACTAAAACATAAAACAATGAACTTCACACTGACATTTCAAATCACAAGTTTCAAATTCGAAAGGACACTAGCCTGTGTTTATGTGATTTAAATACTTACCATTCAAAAGAAACGTAAAAAATATAAAGTAATTAGAGAAAATGATTTCTACTTCCACCTTAAAAGCAAAATTTCTGAAATGCTGATTATATTCTAGACCTAGATAATAATTATTGATGTAATGATAATTAGGCAATAATAAACCCCTGCTCTAAGGCATCATGGTAGATCACATAAGTAACCCAGATAAGGTCTTCGGTTTAGCTTATTTGAATTACTAAAAGAGAACCTGCATTTTTTCCCTCCTATTTTTTTTTCCATATTCCTCACACAATCACTCAGAAGTAATATGGCTCAATGTATGACAATTTCTTTCTGATTGTTTCATTAGACTCTTTTCAATGATGTATATGTACTGTCTTATATATGAACTACATAAACTCCTTGAATGTATACAATTCCTTTCAAGTTTCACAGCCACAGGCTCTATATAGGATGAGCTTTTTGAGTCTCTGATACTTTAGAATTACATAGAACACTATTTAAATGGAAAACAAAAAAAATAACTCCAAATTCAAAGTTGTAGAAATGGCTTTGAAGATAGTTGGGCTTTATCTGAAATGAGGTTGTGGAATATCAGCAGAGGAAAATTCACTTTTTTTAGACCCATGGTTACATAACTGCTGCTCTGTCTTCCTCTCCGATTGTTCATTGCTTTGTTTGTCTCATAGCTAATAAGCAGCAGTTGTAAATAATATTATCTGCTCTAAAAGAGAAAATATTTAAACATATCTTCTATTTCATATTATAAAAGAATATCCTTCAAAATATACACATGCAGAGCTTCTGTACCTAGAAGAAATTCTTCTGCTAACATATGAGTTCATCTACAGTAGAAAATTAGATTAGCATATTTGAATACATCATCAAATTTATGTATAGACTTATAGGTATATTTGCTTTTGTGTTGGGAAAAGTGTGAAAATATCACAAAAAATGAATTTATTCAAGTCACAAAATATGGAAAGGAATGATCAAACAAAAATAAGTCACATAAGGAAGAACCTTTCAATATGGTCTTAGCAGCCTGAGATTTACAAGATGTTTCTTGCACCTGAAATCTATAAATATGTTCTGAAATAGCAAATTTGTAATCTCCATGACTATACACATATACATAATAGAAATCTGAAACCAACTAAGTATTAATATTTCAACATTGCTTTGCAGTTAAACTTTACTTACCTCAAGGCAAACATTAGTTTGTTTCCAGGCAACACTAATAACTACACTAATAAAAGCAACACTATAGTAACTGTATTTCAGGATTGCTTTTGGATATTATAGATTAAGCATGGGGAGGGTAGAGAAAATATTTAAGCCCTTATTTACTCTACACAATAAATAATTCTTTAGGTTTCTTTGTTAATAAGTTTTGTGGAATACCTGATATGACAGATCATGGTAGGGATATGTTCTTACCAGTAGGCTCCATTGAATGTCTGCTCATGGGAGGAGGAATGGGCGGCACTCCACCTAAGTGCCTCAGTTAGAAGCATAGGTTCAATAAGAGACCAAACTATGGAAGTTCTGCCAGTGGCATTTGAAAATAGGAAGAATTAACACATCAATCACCAATCTTCATAATGGAGCTTGTCTGTAAATAACATCCTGTCCTGGGTAAATACTGGAAAACTTAATCATCTGTTAGGATAATTAGAATCGTAAAGGTCTTAGAACTGGGCATTTTATAGATAAAACTAAAGAGATGTACATCAGAGGAATCAAGGCTTTGAAGCTTATTCCTTTACTGGCTTTAAGGTAAAGAACACAAAAGGAACTGAACTGGACATAGCACATACCTGTAATTCCAGTGGCTGGGGAGCCTGAGGCAGGAGGGTAGTGAGTTCAAAGGCAGCCTTGGCAAAAGTGTAACATCTCAGTGAGATCCTGTCTCTAAATAAAATACAAAATAGGCTCAGTGCATGAGCCCTGAGTCAATCCCTGGTACCCACATCCTCACAAAAAAAGAAAAAAGCTGATATACGCCATCTCTTGGATAAAGATACTCCATAGTGAGAGCAATTCTGAAAAATCAAAAACAATGGAATCTTCCCACCAGACAAGTCAGCCTTTGCAAAAGCAGACAGGTAATAAAATGTCTAGTCCAAAGCATTTATAACAATAACTAAAGTTTTGTTACAAATGTACAAAAAGAATTCTGCAATAAGACTAACATTAAGAAAATAAATGATATTTCTGGAAAAAAAATGGAATGCATTATTTATGACTTTAGGGGTTTGAAATGTTATAAGCCTCAGACATTAAATATAATATTTCAACAATATTTTATCTGTCAGTGCCACCACCTGTCTCCCCTCTCACAGGGAACTCACAGTGTCATAATTGAGAAAAAAAATTAAGCAGATCATATTTCCCTACTTGATGGTTCTCAAAGTGTTGTCTCTGGAAAAGCAACACCTGAGTCACTCAAGAACTCTTAGACATGCAAATTTTCAGCCTCAGCTAAGACTTAATGAACCAAAGACAGTGGGAATGGATACCCATGACATGACTTCCTGGTATTGTGAGGCTACATGCTCTGGTCTGAAAACGTGAGAAACCTGACTGCAGTAGATCAGCGTGTCGCTGGGTCATTAACTGTCAAAACTAAAATAGTTACTTCCTTTCCAAAGGGCCTGAACTATCAATGCCTCCCCATGAATGTCCTAAGTCACCAGGACCCCTTTCCTCCCTCAGCATCCTGTCCCTATCTTATCGGCTTCAGTGTTAATTTTGAAACATGAAGTCCTACCATTACATTTCTGCCTGCTTATATGTATATATTACCCTTGATAAGGTCATTTGCATTTAAATGTAGGTCCCACAGAGACCTATAGTAATTTAGCCTTTCCTTGAATTAAAGACTTTTTAACATTTTGACATGTTTCAGAATGTTCTCTCTATATTGGGGACAAATGTACACAGCCTACTCATTGTTACAAACTACTTCTGTGAACTCAAGACACTTAAATGGATATGACAATTCCTCATTTGAATAACTTAGCAATGTATCCAGGAATGTAGGATAAACCTGGTGGTGCATCTTTTTAAAAACATAAAACTTCTGAGAAGATAGAAGAGACATCATAGTTATAATACAGAAGACCCAAACATATACTGGCAGAGAAGTCAAAATTTTCATGGAAAAATATACCACCTTGTAAAAATATCACAACAGCCTTGTGGTTTACTTCTTTCCGAATAGGTATAATTGAACTAGGAGAGTTTGAGACATCCACATGGGTTTGGGGTAGATGTTCCCCCAGGCCCCATTTGATTCAGACCATAGAGTTTCATTTCACTGAAGCACAAAACTCTGCTGAATGGTCAGCAGCAGTTTAAGAGAAAAGGTGCAGCAAAGAATTTACCACTTGGGAAAGAGAAGCTGGGAGTAAATTTCATGGAAATAACTCTTTTTATGAATTATATTAAAATCTCTACTGTGTGCTCTGCTACCACAGAGAAAATACTTTCAAAGATCTCAGAAGACTCCCAAGAAGGAAGGCAGAGAAATCTAATTTCATGATACTTTGATTTCCTATTATTGAAGTTTATTCTGTCGTATGTATTATATCAAAGGAGAAAAATTAATGTAAATTTTTAAACAGGAAACAAAATGAGGGTAGGGGGTTTGTAAAACAAATTTATTTATAAGCTCCTCTCTTCTTGGAGTCAGATGGCTCACTTTTCTAAAAGGAAGTTAATGCAGCAATCGATTGCTTTGTTTATCATTCCTGACAAGGGTAACTTGGTAATAAGGCATGATTTCTCAGAATAGCAACCGGTCCTCAGGATTTCAGGTCATGGTTCTATTCGTTTTAAACAGTTGTAATTTAACCTGAGAGCTAGCTGCTAATTCCTAACCATCTGGGTAGCAATTAGCTAATGAGCTGCTAACTAAATTCTTTTTGCTTTAGAATGAGCTGAGTGTGAACGATTAGGGCCAAGGTGTGGCCTGTCATACAACCTTAAGAAAAAAAAAGAGTAAGGTAAATTAATACTTTAGAAGGATGCTAGAGTTTCAGTGTTGATATTTTTACATTTAGAGACTGAGAGAATGTTCAGGGACTGCTCTATATGATAACAAAGGGCTACCCAATAAACACTAAATTAAAAGTACTGCATTTATTTTCTGTTGCTGTGGTGACAAACTACCAAGAAACTTAGAGATTCAGAAAGCACAAATTTATCATCATACAGATCTGGAGGGTCGAAGTGCAATATGGGTCTCATTGGGCTAAAATCAAGATGTTAGCAGGGCTACATTCCTCTCTGGTAGTTGGAGAGGAAACTTTATTTCATTGCCTTTCCAGCTTTCAAGGGCTACCAAAGGTCCCTGACTCAAGATTCTTCCATCATCTTTTATTAAATTCAGCAATGCTGCATCTCTCTCTAAGCATTCTTTTGAGGTTACATGTCCACTGAATGCCATCTTCTGCCTCTATTGCAATTACACTGGTGATTGTTATGATTTGGGCATGAAATATTCCCCCAAAGCTCTATGTTAATGCAGAAATGATCAGAGATGAAATGATTAGATTATGGGAACCACAACCCAAATAGTACATTGATCCAGGTGATGGATTAATAACTTGAAAAAACTACTTAGTGATGGAGCATGGTTGGTGAAGTTGGCACTCAGGCTGTGGCCTGGAAGGGCTCATCTCCCCTGTGGCCACTAATTATTCTTGTGGAGGAAATTTCAAGGCAGCACAATATTCACTCAGTGGCATGAATTTTTCTGGCATCTTTTAGTCAGATTTACTGTGAGAATTGGGAGCAGAAAGCAAAACTGAAGGATGTTTCAAACTTGCCATTTGGTGAGAAAAGTATGTGTAAAGATGTGGCAAAGAAGGGTATGGTTGTTAAAGAGATTACAACCAGCCATTAAAGAAATGCTGAGTACTTTGCACAGAAACAATAGAAATCTGGCCTGAGAGCATCTCAGGAATTTGCAAGTCTGAACCCATTGCAGGCTTAAACCTGTAGAAATGAAAATTTCTTTGAGAAATGATTGTGGGTGCATGTTGCTTACATGAGGCGGACTAGGAAGCTGTTTCACCATGCTCAGCCCTATAGACATGCAGAACCTGTTGCAGGTATGGTTTCAGGTATAATCTGGTGGTTACAGGGTTGGGGTCTTCTAGGAAAATTGAGGCGCCACAGGCACACACGCCCCAATCCCCAATTTTTTCAGTCAAGTCGGAATGATTTCAGACTTGTCACTCTGAGTAACATGAGTTTATTGAAGAGATTGGAAAAGGGAAAGGGCACACTCCCTAGGGAGAGACTGGGTCCCCTCAGAGAAGAGAGAAACAAGATGCCTCTTCTGCACTCCAGTTTTATTAGGGGTTACAGAGAATTTTCACCCAGGTCCACCTTTTGCCTTCAAACTGAGAGCAAGATGATATCAAACTTTAAAGTCCCTACTGCCATGACAATTCTAGGTCTTTTTAGCCCATGCTGACTAGTTCTAATTCTATTCTTAACCATAAATTCTTACAGATTTTATGTTAGGAGAAATTATCCTTATCTTTCTGAGTTTCAGGATCTGGACTATGAAAAGTGTCAAAAAAGTGTCCCCCTTCAGGGTCACTTGGCTTCCTCTTATCAACATTCTTCCAGGCCTACTTTAGTCCTTCAGATGACAGGTAGTTTGCTGAGTCCTATCCACATAAGCCAAGCAGGGCTGCAGGTAAATTTCTTCTTGGAAAACAAAGCATGTGGGAGTCAGCACAGGAGGCCCATTTTATAGAATTATTTCCCAAACATCATGTTTCCACCACCTGCATCTGTTTGTCCCTGCTTGAGTCAGTGGGTCATGGAGGCTTCCACTGAGATTTCAAAGGAAGGCCTGGGATGCCAACCAAAGTTTAGCTGGATTCCCCTGAAAGAATGATGTATGAAGTCGTGAAGGTGAAGGTGAAGTCAACCCTGGAATGGAGACCCCAAGAACTAAGTGATTCAGTGACATGGAATGTCTGCTGAGCAAAATTTCTGACTGTGGAAAGAGTCAGGCTAAAAGAGAAGCCACGTGTGTTCTGACCAGCGAGGCCAAAGGAGTGAAACTGCTCAAGCTCTCTGGACAGCACTTCTCATTACCTCTGTGTCCTGGACACTATACACTGAGTTACAGAACCTGTTTTCTCAGCTGGGTTTTGGTCTTATTTTGGTTTCATTCCTTCATTCTCTGCTCTTATTCCTCTATTTTAGAATGAGAATGTTTACTCTGTCCCTAAGTACATTGGATATATATATAACTTGCTTTTGATCTTTACAAGGACTCACAACCTTGAGGCTCAGGACAAGACTTTGGACTTGGACTTTTGGACAATGCTGAAACTGTTAAGACTATGGAGACTCTGGGAGATGAATTACATAATTTTACATTGTGGAATGAACATAAGCATTTGGAGACCAGGGAAAATGCTCTCATTTGAATATGAGGTGTCCTCCAAAATCTCTTGTGTTAATGTAAGAATGTTCAGAGTTGAAAGGATTAGATGAAAAGAACCATAACCTAATGTGCACGAATCCAGTTGATGGACTGATAATTTCAAAGGACCATTATAATATATGATAAGTATAGGCAGGTTGGACATGGTTGGAGGAGGTGAGTCACTAGGGTCCAAAGATCATTTCTCTCTAATCCTTTCCCAACATCTGTGCTTGCAGCCACCATGTCCTTCCACCATGATGTTCTGTCTCAGGTCCAGAGCAATGGAGTCAGCCCACCATGGATTAAATCTCTGAAATCATAAGCCAATGTAAACATTCTTGTATATTGTTCTTATCAGGTATTTGGGTTACAGTGATGCAAACCTGGGCAACACAGGCACTTCTGAATATGCAGGATAATCTCCCCACTACAAGGTTTTTTGCCTTATTCATATCTCAACATACCTTTTGCCATCAAAGATAGAATATGTATATATTACAGGGATTAGGACATGGACACTTCTGGGGGACCCTAAATCTTCCAAACATAGGCATTGATGAAATTGCTAGCATTTTTAATTTGCTATACTCTTTTGAATACTCTGCCTGAGGTTGACCTCTTAGTTCTTACAAATATGGAAATTATTTTTTGCTTCTTTTTCAGGCAATATAAATGGATGGTATTATCTCTTAATGCTGAGTTTTATATTATATTACCATATAGTTTTGAACAAATATATTGAAATAGAAATATTTTTTAAAACATAATGCATATCATGAATTTACATTCATTGTTCTTCCATTGGTTTAAATATATTAGTTTGATTTCTTTATTGAATATCCAATGATAATTAATAAAGATATTATAACTGTAGAGAAAAGATAAGTGTCACCCCTCACTGCATTGTTTAGGAATTGTACATAATCAATAATGAGAATTGTCAATGTTGTCTTTTGGAATAAGTGACAGTTCTTTGATGTGAACAGAGATCCTTAGTTCTTAATCTTGTTATCTCTGTACTTCTTTATAGAAATTCATTGATTCTCCCTTTATGTGTCAAAATATAATAGGATTATACAAATTTGAGCTCACAGGAAAGCTAAGAAACCCTTGTACTGTGCTTCATGCTTCTCTCCACATCCCAACTTAACAGCACATTTGTGAGTAGCAGGGAGAGTCAAGTTCTCCATCAGTATTGCTCAAGACTTGATCAATCAGAAAAAAATCCCACTGTACAAAGTCATCACAGTCACACCAGAGATCCCTGGCTTCACTTTGTCTGATGTAAGCCCAGGACACTTTTTAAAGTCATATGTGTTTCCAAAGATAACTGGGAGGCTGGAAAAAGAGGCTTAGAGATGAAAGAAACCAAGCATCTCTGAAAGACTAAGCAGAACAGTCCATCTCAAGGTGCTGCAAAGAACTGGATCTGAGAATGAGAGCCCTGTTTCAGTTTAGATGCAAATTGTCAGCTATTGTGACTTATCTCAAGATGTGAAAGAGGAAGGTCTATCATTTCTGCCAATTCCCTTGAGGAAAGCATGGCAGTGGAGCAAAGACAACTTCCAAATAAAATCAAGGTGTGATTAGGAGGGAAATGAAGGGCTGGACCAAAAAAAAAAAAAAAAAAAAATGCCATCTCTAAGAACTGCAACAAGGTGTGTATGTATGTATGTGTGTGTGTGTGTGTGTGTGTGTGTGTGTGTTTGTGTGTGTGTGTGTGTGTGTGTGAGAGAGAGAGAGAGAGAGAGAGAGAGAGAGAGAGAGAGTGAGAGAGAGAGTCTTTACCTGAAGGATGAAGGAAATACATAAGAGAAGTAGCACCGCCAAAAATTTGTGATTATACCCATAAATGCCAAAGAAGTTCAGAGCAGGGTGTCAAAACAAGGAGAGAAGGCAACATTCTACAAAAAGAAAAAAAAAAATGCTAGAAAGACTGTATTTTGAACTGTGCTCCAAAAAACTAGTGCAATTACCTGGGTTAACGACAAGTTAATTACCTTTATGACTTCAGGTCCTATATCTTTCAAGTGAAAGTGGGGATGTTAAAGTAAACTAACTCATGGTATTGAATTTTGTAATATGCAACATGTTTAACACAACATTTGACACATAATAAGTGCTCAAGTATATGTGCAGTTATATTAATATTGGGTATTATGAATTATTATTGGTAGTAGTAATATGGTTTAGGCAATAAAGTCCAATTTCAGCAAATTTTCCCAATGGATGGCTCTAAAGTAGCCACAAAATAATCCTCTGTGAGCTACACTGCACTGATAGTAATTGGTACTGTGGGAAATTGTGAACAGGAAACCTAAAGCTCATTATGGTGTGTTGTTTGTCGGTGCTGAACATTAAAAATGCTGAGCTCTCTAATCTGGAATAAAGACAATTTGACCTCCAACTTTTATTGCCATCTTTGTTACAGCTGCTCAAAATATCTCCTTCAAAGCAGCCTCACAAAGAAATGTTCTCTGCTCAGAGTTAAGCTGGAATAGACATCATTGCTTCTCAGCCAACAAATTTAATGTTTTGTGAGTAGTCGCCAAATGTATTCAGATCCAATGCCTCAAATTAGGAGGCTGGAAGAGGAATTTGGTAAAGAGTGAAAATGGCAGTGTATCTCTCATACTTCTCTAGGATGCCACAGTTCAACTTAGAAAAATAAAATATCTTATTTTGATGAAAACCAGCAGAAATTTCATAGAAATATTTATATACAACTTTCATGGATTTTTGAAATGGGAATTTCAAAGAAAGAAAAAAAAAGCTCCTTGTGAAGGAGATGATCATTTTGGAAGCAATTATACATGATATTACTTTTTTTTCCTTAGGAAAAATTCCTTCATCTTGAAATGTTTTGAATGTCATGACCTTCATTGACCCCTTCACATTATCTGGAAAAGATCTACAGTTAGCAGACTTTCTGTTATACCAAGCTTTTTTTTTCTGTAATCCCTAATGTTTCATTAGGTTCTTACAGACTGCAGTGCTTAAAAAAGAAGTCTGGGGGCAAGAAAATTCATAAAAGATTTAATCCACATTCTATCTTTAAAATGAATTACAAATACTGTAGATTGCTTTTCAAAGATTTCCAGGCTGAGAATTCATGAGATTTATAGATATTTTTATGCCCATAGCAGATCAATAACAGGAGAATAATATTTATTTTTATTTCTACATATTCAAATAGAATGATGTTTTTTTTTTTTTCCTGCAGTGTATCATGATAATTTAAAATACATTTTGCATCAGTTGATTGTTTGGTAAATTTCACCTAGAAGGTTCTAGTATAGATAGTATTGTTTTCCTGAAAATTATTCACCAAAAATTTTTTTAAAGTTACTTTCACCTTTTGAAAAAACACATCTAATTGCAAGTTAAATTGTTTTTCTCTTGGAAATTACTAAAGGCTTTCACAGAAATCCTGAAAAACTAATTTTCAGTGTTTCTTTATTCTATGTAATATAACGTGGAATTTACCATGCTATTATTCACCTTTAAAATTGTAAATTGCTTTCTATTTCTATTGAATATTATTCAACAAGCTAAACAAAGACTGACAGGACTGTTTCTTATTATAGATAATGCATAGAATAAAAACAGCATGTGGACTTTGATTTCTTATAGATCAGAGCATTGTCAGAAAAACTATCTAATTTCGTGTTGCCACTCTTATGGTGATAAGTTTTGAGTTCTAAAAGGATAATTTGCAATTTATATATATCTATATATTCTAAAAATATAATTTCAATAAACATCTTTGAAAATACCACCTTTCCTACATTAATAAGCATCCTTTTAAGGATACCTATCAGCACTTCTCAAAGACACTGTGAATATATTAAAATTTTCCAGACATTTTTGAAATAGCAGGACTAAAATTTTTATCAGTGCTTTTCTACTGAAATTTCTCCCTAACACTCCAGATTCTTATTCACTAATGACATGTTGGGACTATGAAGTCTGAAAATGGTGCATCCATACTGTGCCACCCAATTATGTACAACAAAAGCCTGTTGCTTAGTGTCTGCAGCCACAAGCATGGACCCTCCCAGGGTTCAAGTCACCTATTCATGATGTGGTGAGGAGGCAAAGGTTGTATCCCACATTTTATTCTACCTACCACATCCATTTTCCTGTATCAGTGCTGTTATACTTTTTTTTTTTTAATGGAAGTATTTGTATGACCCTACTACCAAGTTTTTTTTTTAATTCTAAAGATGTTTTTGATTCTAAATATATTTTATCTTAAAAATTTCACTAAACTCCTTTGTGATTTTTTTTTTATTAGAAAGAGTGCAATGTTGCAAAACATTAAAGAGATCATGGAGGATAGTATTATGTATGTGCACAGATTCCTATTTCACTCCCTACCAGGTATGTGGCCTTGGAAATATCTGTTTTTCTGTCTCAGTCTCCTTTCTTTATACTATCCAATAATTAGAGTGGTGGGAATTCATGAATATAAAGGGTACAAAGCATCTAGTCATTGGCATATAATAAACATTAATGTAATGTTGACTGTTGTTCTCTCTGCTCTGTGTTACAAGAAGGCAAGTCTGGATAATGCCTGTTGACAGTTTTAAGTTGGAAAAGGTAACAGTGGTTTTGAACAAAATGGCCATTCAGAGGTATCCCACATGGACTCAAAAGCAATGCTTTCAGAGGATAAGATGCATGAGATGCATAAGGTGTCCCTCAAAAGCTCCTGTGTGAGACAATGCAAGGATTTTCAGAGGTAAAACAATAGGTTATGAAAGGTATAACCTAATAAGTGGATTCATCCACAGATATGGATTAAATGGATGGAAACTATAGGCAGGTAAGGTGCGGCTGAAAGAAGTAGGTCACAGCGGGTATGACTTTGAGGTTTATGTTTCCTCCCTGAAGAGCAGTACTCTCTCTGCTTCCTGAATGCCATTCCTGGGTTGTCCTCTATCATGCCCTTCTTCCATGATGTTCTGCCTCCCCTAGGTCCCAAAGCTATGGAGTCCACTGACCATGGACAGAACTTCTGAAACCAAGAGTCATAATACATTTTTCCTCTTTTAAATTGTTCTCATCAGGTCTTTTAGCAGAGTGAATCAAAGCCTACGTAGACAAGATGATAACACACAAAAATGTGATTAGAATCTACATAACAATACCTCTTCTTGTCCTTCTTCAAAATCAGAGGAAAACTTTTGGTTTGTCTTCCTACCGTTTTCTTAGGGAAAATTATCTTTTATTATTTTCTTTTGATAGACTAGATTCGGTATTTCTTTTGCGATAACTTCATAGGCATAAGAAAAGGAGTGGGTAAGAAGAACAGAGGCTGGAAGACATAGAATACAATCTCTTTGGGTTCCCTGACTTTCTGCTGAAGGCCCATAGAAAGCTCCTGTAAAGGACACAGTGATAACCAGTGACAAAATGCTCTATTATTAATGCATGTATCCATGCAATGAATATCAAACATTGTGTCTTTTGTTATGATGAAAAAAGGAAGTATTAAGTCTTCTCTCCTGACTGATGCAATACAGGAAGGAAATTTAAAAACTCAATGTGGCAGAGATGAGGAGGGTTTGCGTAGTACTATGCTAATGTCATGGAAGCAAAACAGTGCCATCTTCCTCAGGGCTAGGAAGAAAATAGAGCATTCCAGAACAGGTGATTTCAAAGTAACTCCTACTAATGAAGGCATGGCTCCCCCAGTGGCATGTAATGACAATCAAGTCTTTGCTGAATTATTTAGAAAGTCTCAAGAATTTGCTGTGGTTGGGGTATATTTTCCAGCATGATACTGATGAAGAATGAACTTCAAAAATAAGAGGTGAAATGATATAAAATGATATATTGGTGAAGAGTCTACATGAGGATATCTGAAAAACAAACCTGGAGAGAAGTACATGAGAAATTATAACTGTTTTCAAAAAGCAGAATTACTATAGTAAAGAACAATTAACTCCTCAAGTATTTTTTGAATATTTTAGTTTATTTATTTTTTGAATGTGTATAGTTTCCACAATATAAATACTTTGAAATAAACAAAAATAAAACCCACATATTACCTCTTTTATTATTGAAGGTTAGCAAAGCCCCAACCAAAAATAAGTTGATTAGTACCAGACTTTACCAGAAATATTGACATATTAATACTTCCATTTCTTCATCAGTTATCTCTTATACTTAAACCAAGTTAATATGTGCTGTTTTCTGAATTCTAAATCACTGATGAGATTGTCCTCACTCTTCCTTCTCAGGATCCTCACTAAAAAAAATAAAAATAAAAATAAAAATAAATAAATAAACCAATTGTTTTAATAACAATTTTTAAAATTCCTCAAGAACTATGAGTATTTTTTGTTTGTTTTCTTCTAATTCATTTGAAGTCTCAATTTTCCTATTCTTGGCAAGTGATAAAACTTGAAACAATAAAAATCTAAATATACTCACTCAATTTTGCCTGTGAATCAGTAGCATCAGCATCACCTGAGAGCTTGTTATAAATACACACCTTTGCCCCCATCCCAGGTCTATCTAGAATTTCTATTAGGTCCCAGAAATCAGTCTTTTATGAATCAGTTTTTACGCACACTGAAGTTTATAAGGCATTGATTTAAGTAATAGCCTTGAGAGTGGGAATGTAGCTCATTGGTACTTACCTAGCATGCATGAGACCCTGTGTTCAAACTCCAGTGCTTCAAAGTAAATAAATAATTGATAGCTTTGGAAACAATTATTTTATTCATGAAAAAAATATATAGCCTTACAATTAAAAGTATGTAGACTGAACACCAAATACATAGTGCATAAAAGAAAATATTGGTCAATGAACCACAATAAAATAAACCAAAAATGTTTACTCTATAAAAACCCAATTGAATAGGATGAAAATATAGGGTACAGACTGGGAGAAAATGTCAGACAAACATCTAGTATTTAGAATACATAAAGAAACCATCAAAGTTAACACTAAAAATATCCATTCAGAAACATGGTACATAATTGAAAAGACATTCCACTAAGAGGTTAGAAGATGGCAGAAATACTCTCACTACAATATGATCTTCATTGGGCATCAGGAAAATTAAATACCATGGCAAAACTTCAGAATGGTTAAAATTTAAAAAAAAAAAAAATGAGCAAGAGACAGCACCAAAAGCTGACAAACATGAGGAGAAACAGTTTCACCCAAACCTTCCAGATGGGAATGTATGATGGCACAGCCACTCTGGCAGTTTGACAATATCTATAGTTGCACAAAAACCTGTACTCATTGTTCATAGCAGCTTTATTTGTATAAAAAAAAAACAACAAACACACAAATCCCTAAAGTCCTTCAGTAAGTAAAATTTTAAACAAGTTATGGTATCAACATTCTAGGTAACAAACTCAGCAACACAAAGGGAGAAACTACAGATACATGTAAAAATTTGTATTAAATTCCAGAGGATTATACTGAGTTAGAAAAAAATTCTTAAAAATATATGAAATGTATGAATCTGTTTTTGTACAGTGCTTGAAATTACAACTTTTTACAAATGGAGCACGGTAAGTTGGGATGTTAAGTAGAGGGATATGTGTTGAAGAGGTATAAGTCTGATTAGAAAGGGGCAACATTAGAGATTTTTGTGTTGGAATTTTTCAGTGTCTTAGTGATGGACACATTAACTTAAAATGTGATAAAATTGTATAGAACTAAACACATACACACACAAGTATTAATGAAATGGGAAATGTGAATAGGATTACTGAATTGTACCAATGCCAATATAATATGTGTGAAAATCGTAAATGCCATTCACCTGTATTATGTCTTCTGACATAAATGTTCAATTATCCTAGTAATTCAATTAAATTAAAAGTATTCATTATTATTCTTCAACTATATCAAAGACTTCTTAATTTTTCCATGAAAGTTATATCAATATAACAAGCATATGGATTGTGCTCTAGCCATCTCATTACTTTATTGAGCTTTTCTTCATGTTTCTATGGCAATTACTATTTCCTAATTCATCATAGTGAAATGAACATCTATCAAATCCTGTTATGTAACTCAATTACTTGAATTCATCCTGAGTCTTTTTAGATAATACATACTCTCGGTTCTCAGTTAGAGAATCATTCTGCACTTACCCACCCTGGTTTGGTTGAGCTCATCTAACACAATTTCAGGTTGCTTGTCATGGTGATTAAGGCAAACAGGACTTATGGATGTTTGTCTCTCCCACCAATAAGAAGATAAACTATGCTCAACTTTTGATCATAAATAATAAAGATAAGAGTTTTATGTTATACCTAGAAAAATGATGACACTTAGATTCCAGGGGAAAATTATTCACTCACATTTCTCTAGGATCCTATGAATTTTCATTTTCATGTTATCACATTTCTTACTTATAACACCATGAAAGTTGCTAACAATGAATGATTAATTTACAAAGTATTAGCTGCATATACATCTCTTCTAAAAATTATTAAAAGAAAAGGAGACTTGATGATTGTCTTGTTAATTTCAGTGGCATAGAAAATTAAAGATGATACTTCACATGTGAAAAGTTCCTGGTTTTCTCTGCTAATGACTCATTCAGACACTTTGCAAAAAATAGAGGCTAGTACAAATGTTAGAGTAAAATACCAAGTAATGTTTTCATCTTCCTGATATATCCTTTATTCTTCTATTACCAAAATAATCTGTTTGCTTTATAACAACAGTTTCTTTTTTTTATTCAACAAAACTTGCTAAAAATAATAATGTACAAGTAGTAGGTACAAAACTGATTCTGAATTTAGGGGGAAAAAGAAAGAACCATTAGATTAATTTATAAGGAAAGTACCTTGCCATAATGCTAGTAGTAATGGCTGAGAATTCATCTGCAGCATCCATTAAGTCAATATTTTCTCAGCTCCAATGAAACATGTAGTGTCCATTTTTTTTGTTTTCTGTTTTTGTTTTTCTTTTACTTTTTCTTGTTTTTTTTTCTTTACCTCCCCAACCAATTCTTCTTATTTTTCTGGCTAATTTTAACAATAACTTGGATGTCTGACACTATTTTATCTTCAAAATGGCTTTAACTTGGTCCACTATTGCATGGAACTCTAATGCCATGGAAGCCAGGGACGCTGAAGCCTGACAAAAGGCAGACCAAGGCTGTTATATTTCCACTTAAAATGTTTTCTCTCCTGATTCTAAAAGGGTTCACTGCCTGGAAGATACTTTGTCTGAAATAATAAATGGAACACATGTTTTCCTTGACACCATGACTACCCCGTCCCTCTGCATTACATATGCACGATTCAAGGGGATCTAAGATTGGTGATTAATTTGGTATTTTGTTAATTCGCACAAGTTACCACATGGGCATTTGGCAGACAAAAAGGATGATGCATGACTGGACAAATAAATAGGAAAGGCATTGGACAAATGCCAAAGCATTTTATAAAGCTTAGCAGGTAAAATCCATCTTAAGACCAAATATTTGCAATAAAATCTTTCATTGATATTGTAAGATAGGACTTTATGAGAGTTTTCTTGCTAACATAGGGTGATATATACAAAGAAATGGTTTGTAATGATAAAGATTTATGAATGTAAAAAATGTTTCTGGCATCTTATACTACCCTCAGTGATACTGTCTTCAGGATATATGTTGAATGTAAGTCCCATTGAGAGGATGAGACAGAGTTTAACTTATGTTTTTCCTTACAAATCATGAAGAATGCAAGGACAGTCATATAAATGATGTCCAATGAAAGAATGATCTGCAAAGTTGCCTACAAAATCTAAAGTCCTTCACAAGATGGATTTTTACCCAAAAAGGTCATTTCTACATGCATGTTGTGATATCTTTTATATTTTAATCATAAAAATGAAATAGGAATGGAATCAGTATAATTCAAAATAGTATGCTGAAACACTTGAGGGAAACTTTTTATGGATCCAGGGTTGATGTTTAGGGGAGAAAAATAAGATGGATAGTGCAGGAAAACTATTAGAGTAGATTCCTCTTATCCAATTGGAATCCGAAGGACTGAAATTAATACTATATAAAATCAAAAGATCAAAACAGTCCCTTTTTGTTTCAAGTTTTTGGTTTGATTCCTGTTACTTGCACCCAAAGTCATTTCACCTTATGGACCTCCATGCCCCTTCTTCAATATTTAACAACAACTAGACTCCTTTATATTAATAATACCTGACATCTATAGAGTTCCTACTAGATACCAGGAGCTGTTCTGAGTACTTTGCACGGATTAATTAACACTTGTAATAATCTTATAACATCATTCTACCCCAATCTGAAATGTATAAGATCCCAGAGAGATTAAGGATTTTGCCCAAGATTCTACAAATATACTCATGCCCCATATGGGAAAAGTTCAACCAATGAGCAGGCCACATGAACAACAGTGGTGTCATGAGATTAAATCACCTAGTGACATCTTAGCTGTTGTAGTTTGTAAAAATTACTCTATGATGTTGTCACCATGAGAAAATGGCCCAAGAATGCATTTAATGACTTCAGCGTCTTTATTTCACCCACTTTCATCCAAATTCCACCATCCTAACTATCCCTGTGTCCTCTTACTCAAATTCTTCTTCCATTGATCTTTTGTCCATTTCCTTTTCACTGTCATATGTTCTTTGCTAGTTGGCTTTTCCACTTGTTTTTGGTTTTCCTTATCTACTCAACTTATTTCTCTACCAGTTCCTTCAGCTAAAAAGCATTGCTCACGTTGCTTCTTGTGAAAAAAAATAAAAAGAAAAAATTACCCCACTTAGCTGCTCCCATGCAGATCATCTCATTTTATAGCCAAGTCCTTGAAAGTGGCTTTTTCTAATTTTCTATTGATAATGTTTCTGTCTCCAACTCAAGAGAAACTATGTCTTTGTTGCTAAAATGATTACATAAGCTTTTTAAATAACAGGACTTTTGACTTCATTTGCTCCCATTAACTGCTTCCTCATGGAACTCTAGTTTCAAAATTTCCTCCTTTCTTCTTGACTTTTTTATTCATTTGTTACTAGATATTACTCAGAGATTCCATTCCATTATCATTACTTTAAATACATACTGGAGTTTCTCACAGAGGTACAAAGAGGTTTTACTTGCACTCAATTTTTCTTTTACTTTTATTGCTAATCAAAAGTGTTGGTGGTTTCTCACAATATCAGAAGAGTAGTTTCCTTTCCATGAATTCTCCCTTTCCAAACACAATATTGATGCTACACTACAGAGCAAAATATTATGATTACTATAAAGATAAAATAAAGTCTCATTTTAAGCTTTCAGTAAGGATAATAGTCCTGATCTATGTGGGCTTTGTGGCTGTTAGGCAAAAGAACAGAGGAGATTATAGAATTAGTGGTGAGATACTAGGGGCATCTATTACCTACTTGGTAATCTTGTTGAGGACTTTCATATCATGAAGATCTCCATAATATATGTGTTAGGCTAAGATGACTTTCAATTCTTACTTTTAGACAATATCCAGTTAATACTAAAACACCTAATTTTTTTTTAACAGTAAAAACAAAACAAGAAAAGCCCAGAATAAACCAACTGAGTGCTTTTGTTTTTGTTTCTGTTTTTTATACTAAGGATTCAACCCAGGGATGTTTCACCACTGACTCACATCCCCAACATCCCCAGCCTCCCCCATACACACTTTTTTTGAGATAGAATATTACTAATTTGCTTAGGACCTTGTTATGTCGCTGAAGCTGGCTTTGAACTTATGATCCTCCTACCTCAGCCTCCCAAGTCACTGGGATTACAGGTGTGTGCCACTGCACTGGCTAAAAACTCCAGTGTTTTATGGAAAACATGTACAAAATGCTGCAATGATTGGCAAAAGACAAAGGGAATATTAAAAGATTATTTTTTAACATGCAAATTCAAACCTCCTTAATGACCTTAACTTAAAAATCCATAAAGAATGAAAGAGGGAGAAAAGAGAATGTGCTCTTGCTCACATTTTAATAAAAGTCTCTTAGTAAATGTTGTTGCATCGTTACAGAATAAATGGAGCCCATGGTACCTAACGCTGTGCCTTTCCCATGGCCCATGTCGTTTAACCTCACCCTGCATTTAATGAAGTTTGATAGGCTGAATAACAAAGGAGGAATTCCAGATAGTGCTAGGTCTCATTCTTTTATTCCCTGGACAGAGATATATGGGAAGAGGCAAAACATGATTCTGTAGATCGCAAAGTTTCACCATACCATGCTGACCCCCGGAGCAAACTTACTCCATGTCAAAAGTGTTCATGTTAATAAAAAGGTTAGAATCATTAATTTCAAGATCTCTTGTTTTGACAGCCAAGATGAATCTGTCTGTTTTCTTAAACATTCTATCCTCTTTCCTAAATGGAGATCAAGTCCACACTCATGGCAGTGAGTCAATTAATACAATTTCTTGAAAGAACTTAACAACTGTCAGACAAATTGATACAATATTCAGGGCATTAAAAATTGCATAAATCTCTTTCTAATGATTTTATAAATGTTTGCAAAACTCCTTCTAAGGTTTTCTTTTATTATCTATACCTACTTTTGAAGTCACTGGAAATCATCTGACATATTTATTGTAAAATATTAAGGAAAAAAAAACGCAGGCAAAAGGAACTACGTTCTCTTCATAGTCCAGTCTAATATAAAATCTCCTTTTGAATTGATTGCAATCTTGAAAAGTATGTTTTTGTTTTAGTGTTCCTCAGATATGGAGAGCCAATGAACTTTTTCATTGTTTATCTAACCTACTAGCTCTATAAAATCGTGAGCATCAATAATAATTTTTAAATGACTTTTTGGAGCCATAGAATTCAAGGAGTCAGGGTTGGGTTTGTAGCATAGTGGTAAAGCACTTGCCTAGCATGTATAAGGCACTGGATTTGATCCTCAGCATCACATGAAAATAAATAAAAGAAAGATCCCTCAACAACTAAAAAAAAAAAAAAGTTTAAAAAATCACTTTACTTCTTTTAAAAGAAAGGAAAAACAATAATTCAAGGAGTCAGGCCGCATATGAAGGATAGATAGTAAACAGGTCTGGATTGCTACTGCCTCCCTTCTTTTTTATGGTGTGTCCATATCTGGTCCAGAGATGCAGGGACAAAAAAAAAAAAAAAAAAAGAAATCTACGTCTGTGAGGGCATGAGCTAGTGATTTCTTAGGATGATAGATCATAGTTAAAGGAGTCAAAGACATGGAGGCATCAAAAAAGAGACTGCAAGATGCTCCCTAAGCTAAGCATAAAGTCAATCCTTATGCACAAACATATTTCCATCACTCAGAAATTCTAATCACATGCTAACTTTTGCATTCTCACCTCAAATTGTCAACCACTGGTTTAATCAGAGCAAACCTGAATTTTCTTCCAATTTGTGTCATATCTCCTTAATTTAGTATACAAAAGACAATTTCCACCTCTTTCTCTTTAACTTCATTCAAATAAGGAAATGGAAAGTCAAATACTAATTATTTTCCCAGAGACTTTTTTAGTGATAGTAGCTTTAGAGTGCAGTTCCAGCCTCTGCAAAATAAGCAGAACTCTACTGATGAATTGAGTTTGATTTGGAAATAAAACTTGCTTTCCGAAAAAGAAATGACACTGTGATTCTCTGCATTTGCCCATTCTGTTGCCGTCAGAATAAGTGGCCTATCCACAAGGGCCCCTTGTTCAAAGCACCAAAAAGAGGTAAACAAGCAGGGAGCAGGCGAGGAACTTAGGACATCAGAGTAGGAAGAAAGTGCCCATCTGGCTCATTCAATGCTTAGTGTCCAAATGTCAGCAACAACTAATCCCAGGTTATATATGGACACAAAATAGCTACCAATTGTTTAAGTCACTGTAGTCTGGCTTTCTAAGTGTCACAGTTCAATATATATGTATGTGATTCAAAGTCTTGTTCAAAAAATTATTTCTCAGCTTTTAGAAATTACAAACCTATTTGATTCTATTCTATTACAAAACTCTACAAATGTGATATGGGCTTGTCAAATTGATTGAAAAAAAAAAGACTCGGGTATTTAAAAACATGTATAAAACTTTTATTATGTTAAAAACATTTTTAACCTATTGGCAGTATTTGAAAAATCTTAGTAAAATTGTTTTTCTTTAATCTTTGGTGTATCAAATATCACTTATTTTATCAATTTTTTAGCCTCATTATGTGAATCTGTTTGCCCTCCCATGATTATCTATCCAGATAATAAAAGGACAATTTATGTTTTATGAATTGTGCCACTAGAAAAGGCATGTATATATATTTAAAAAATGTGATTCTATCTTGTCATGTAATAAATCATTTTAATACTTGTATTTTTGTGGCTCAGCATTTGACAGACATCTACAATTATATGGTGTCAGCACTCATGGCCAACTCAACTCAGTGAAGCACCACCCCATACAATAAAGAAAACATGAGGGTGTGAAGGTTAAATTTTGAATCTGTGCTCTGTGACACAGAAAATTTTATCACTCTCTGTTTAAGCTCCATCCTATATATCATGGAGACTATCTTACAGGTTGTTATTTCACAATTACATAAGAATCATAAAAATAATCCCCTGTGGAACTTGGCCCATATAAGAGTTATAATTTAGATATGAGGTATCCCCCAAAAGCTAGGAGTGAGAAAATCCAAGAAAGTTTAGAGATGAAGTGATTGGGTTATGAGAGGTTTAACCTAATGAATGGATTAATCCATGGGTGTAGACTAACTGGGCAGTAACTATAGGCAGATGGGAAGTGATTAGATGATGTGGGTCACTGAGGACCTGCCTTTGGGGTTCATATTTTGTCTCTGGTGAGGGGAGCTTTCTCTGATTTATGTTACCATATCCTGAGCTGTTTTCCCCCACCACATCCTCCTGCCATGATGCTCTGTATCACATTGGACCCAGAGCAATGAAGTCGGACATCTATAAACTGAGACCTCTGAAATTGTGAACTCCAAACAAATTTTTACCCCTCTATGTTGTTCTTGTCTGGTCTTTTGGACACAATCACAACAAAAGTTGACTGAAGCATAATGCATTCAGTATAATTCAGTTACTTTCTTCCCTAGTATATTTATTTGTTTTTGTTGTTCTTACAAAATAATTTAGGCTTACCTCCATTGAATTCTTATTTAATGTAAAACATATACGTCAGTTGGTATTGGTAAAAGAAAAAAACACACAAAGCCCCCACCCCCATCTCTGATGTAATATCATAGAACACAGAGGGTAAAATAGAACATATGAGAATTTCTAGATTATATGATAGTTAACAGTTGAGTTCTGGCTTGACATATTGTTAGGGCCATCAGTACACTATTTTATTTAAACTTCTTAAAATATCTATGAGATAGAAATCATTTTTATTTTACCCATTATACTAATGAAGAAGTAGAGATTCAGATATTTTTAAAAACTGCCTAAATTCCAGTAGTTTGTTAGTGGTACAGTTTGGTAGATTTGGGATTTGAATGAATTGCTATGATTCTAGAGCTTACCCTGCAATTTTTTATTTAAACTTTGCCCAAAGAGGAGTTGATAAGATAGAATTAATCAAATGCCACAAAGTAGAGAAAACAGTATTCCCAAGAATTCTTTTTTTTTTTTTAAAGGGAAACCACACATTTGACACTCTATTTACCCTTTTAGTGCTTATAAGTAGGTGATTACTTTAAATAATGACCTAATTATAATCCACACAAGACATTGGTCAATTCTATTTTAAATGCATGTTACAATATTGAAAATTCACTACTTAGAGATCTTGAATAGATGTGAAATCCAGAATGTGTTCTTGAACTCAGTAGATTTTATGTCGTATCAGCATTTAGGACCACATTAACAGACTTATTTTAAAAAAGCCAAAAGAACTGAAAAGTTTTCATACTCTGCTAACTTCAAATAAATATTTAATTCCTTACTCTCAAGGATATTTATACGTGACAAACTTAAAATTTTTAAATGAATTACTTAGTTTTGTTTATTTATATCCTTAGGAGATGAACATAATTAAATCTAAAGTCTTGTTTAACTTTTAATGTATTTTTTTATAAAAGATATGAAACATGAATAGGTTGTTTGAAGCGAGCCTGATAAATCACCTGAACTGCTCAACTATTGGCATGTCTTGGAGTCATTATGTATAATTGGTTAATGATGTATTTATTCTCACATTATTGGATCAGCTCCAGGGATAATCACTGATGAGTTTCAAAATTCCAGGAGGATGTCTATGCAGAGGTAAATGAATTAAAACACAAGATAAAACTAATTACTTTTATTTAAAATTCAATTTTTGGGGTAATCATTCTGTCTTTGGGGTCTTGCAGCAGTTTTCAGAAGTGATAAATTTGCTTTAGTTTGCTAACTTGCATTTCCCCAGAGCTGAGAAATTAAATAATTGGAATAAAAATCAGAGAAGTCACTGAAACTAAATTTTATGGTAGAATTTTCTACCCTAGTTCTTCATGGTTTCTTATTTTTGATCTTTCTATTATTTAACTTGGCCACTGCAAATCTGATGAGTAGGAAAAATAACAACCAGATTTGAAAAACAAAGTCAAGCATACATTACTTAAAATTATTAGGATTTCCAAAAATTAAAAATCATAATAGGAAAAGACTCACAAAATCTTTGTTGAAATCATCTATGGAACTGTGAAGGACTCAGAGATTGCAGATCTTATAGAACCACAGTTTTCATGTCAAAACAACTGTTTATAAGAAAATGATAAAAATTCAAAGGGTTTTCTATCATATGCTTGAGGATTACTAGTTTATTTATATATGCCTTGAGAGCCTATTTCCTTTGCTCAGGAAGCTGTATTCACCATGGAAGTTGGATATCCCTGAGACAGACTCATCAATAATGTCTTAGGCCTAATGTAGACTTCTAGAGATAAATAGTACCTTTCCTGATATATGACTTGAGATAGGGAAAGGGATGACATATGGAATAGCTGCAGAAATCTTTGGTGAGTATATCAATTAAAATTAGATTCAGCTATGTATAAAGGAAGATCTAAAAAAAAAAGTTTGAACAAGAAGTAATTTCTCCCTCAAAAAAAAAAAAAAAAAAAAAAACTTCAGAAAGGTGTTGGTAAGTAGCGGTGATTACTCCATCATCATCAGGGATCAAGGATACTTCTATTCTTTTGTTCTGATACTCTCACTCTTTTTTTCTCACCTCACTTAACTATGGAAGCAATGGATGTTACCAATTGAATAGGTAGAAGAGAAGAAATACCAGGACAGAGAACTAATAATACAAATTACCATGGTATTATTCAACTATCTGCATGTAATAGAAGCAGGCAAAAGCCAAAAACTACATTTCAGGATGGCAGATGGAGAGAGACCAGTCAGAGAACAAGGCCTCCCTGAGGAGCTGGACTGTAATTCGTAGAGCCCCAAGCAGCTCTGGGTGGTTCAATATCAGTGGAACTCAACAGAACTCTAATATTTCTCACTTCTCATTTCTCCATCAGTGTAAGATAAAGGCTTATATTTCATCATCATTGTTAGTGGTTATGAGCTACCTGGTAACTGTTTGCTTTGCTGATATACTGTAAGGTGATTCTCTATAAGAAATCTACAACCAAAACTGCATCCAGGGCTTGCATAGCTGCCTTCTTGGAAACATCCCAGGGCTGAATAATGAAAGTCATTTTATTTTTCTTCCTTTCTGTCAGAAAGAGTTAAAGCAAGTGAAATACATTTTTAAAAAATGTGTGTACCATATGAGGATAACTTATCATCATGCTCTCTTTAAAAAGCCTGAAGATGTGAAAATCAGAGATAGCATGGAGGTACAAGTTCAAAAACAATGCAGCTCTTTGAAATCCTATGCAAATTGCTCTTGTAGCTGTATGATTCCAGTACAGGGTTAAAAAAAAAAAAAAAAAAAAAAAAAACAGGGTGAAGTTTGAAAAGTTGCCAGTTCTTGGATCTTTTCATCTGTTTTATTCATGGTTCTACTATGGAGCTTGATAAGCCAAGGCTATTATCCCTAAGCCTTACTGTCAGAGACCTTACCTTGAATATCAGCAGAGAAGTAATTCAGGAGTAGCTGTTGCAGAAATGGGCTGATGCTAAAGGCTACTTCCTATTGGGATGTGTAAGTTTATTATCTACTGAAACCACAGCATCCTTTCAGTCTGGGGCCACAAGAAGGGTAGATGAAGATGGATGGCTGTATTACAGTGCAGGGATGTTTTTAACCTGTTGATATTCATATTTTCTTAATTTCACCTTGGGAAACAAATGTTTGGAAAAGATGGTGGAGTACATTTTATCCCCATTTAATTTTTTAAGAAAGATTATTGATTTCACTATAAATAAAAGTTACCTATAAACCCTAAAAAAATATATGTTCACTGAAGTGAATCTGGTCCAATATACCTGAGATGGATCTTTAAAAAGTCACATTTACAACGCCACAGATGATTTTGATATAGATAGTTTGGGGAACACTTTAGAAAACCCTGGGGAAAAGGATTTCTCATGATCTGTATACAGTAACTTACTGTGTTTGTATTTTGATTTATAAACAAATTTTAATAAATTATTTTGACCATTTGTTTTGATTTGTAATTATGCACATAACTACAATGATTTAAGGGATATAAAATCTTCACCTACCTGCAAATGGCTTTCTAAGTCCTAACAACAGGGCTTAAATACCAACTTGCTATAAAGTGATATGGGTTTATCAGAGACACACTTAATTATATTTGTAATGAGGTTTCTAAGATGAATGTATGCATGATATATGATTTCACCACAGGCAGAATGGAAGCATTACTTTTCTGATTGCTTTCTGCTATAATTCCTAATGAATATTTGAAGACATTTGCTGGCTTTTAAAATACCTTAAAAATTCATGTTAGTCTGATATAAAGGTAATATTAAAATGTAAAGAATATAAATTTTTTGTCAATTTTGATCTCCATACTTTGAGCTTTTATTGCATGTTTGGAAAATCTTCAGAAATTTAACTGATATTTGCTTTCTCCAAAGGTTCAGTGCTTGTAGAGATGTCTACATCACCATTTAGGTTGGAATCTCTGTTTTTATCAGCAATAACTTAAATCACTAGTTTGGGGAACATTCTAGGGAAATACTTTTCATAAGGAGCTCAGACAGCCCTCCTCAGGATCCTGGATGCTTCATCTGCCATTGTTCACAGAATTCTCTCTTTACCTGAACCTCTTCACCCACAGCAGTTTCCTGGCTCCAAGCCAATCCTATTCGTTTCCACTTACAGAACAATTTTGTTTCTAGCCTCTGATTTTCATTCTCACATACATCAACTGATAAAGTATTTTCAGGTCTAAAATACGAATACTTTTAAAATTTCAAACATAAAAGAATGAAAGTGCAACAGTTTTTGTTTTTCTGGTTTAAAAAAAAAAAAAATCCTCATTGTTGAATCTCCTAAGGAAGGTCTCAGGAAAAAATAACAGGATGGAAGACATTGCTAAGACTCTAGAACATTCTACCAGATAAGAAAACAGTTGCAGATGATTCTGTGAGTTTAACATTAACTATAGAGTCTGGAATGTTTTAGCAAATTAACCTGTGCTGGCTCCTTTGCCTATAACCTGAATGTCCTGTGACAAGTCATTTTACTGCTCTGGGTTTCAGCTGACTCATGTTGAAATATGGCTAATACTATTTATTTTGATAGATTATTATAGCAAACACATTAGATTTTACAAGTAAAATAATTATCACTGTTATTTGTACAGTGGGATATCTTACTATATATTATTTGCATTTCTTTATTCATCTTTTGATTTATAAATTGAAGTTTTAAATATTTGCTATTAATTGCATTTTCTCTCACATTTGTGACATTAGTTTTCCATATCTACTGACACAAAGAGATATATGTTTACTTAAAATATATCTATTTTGCTGTCAATTTAAGGAAATACAATCTTTAACTAATAGTAGAGGACAAACTGGTAATGAAATATATTTTAAACCGGACTGGAGTTTGAAAAGGTACTATAGCATTTCATAACTACTTTGCAGTTTTTATTTATTAATACTTGACAATTTTTTCATTGGTGGACTCAGAAAGCTGAACTGTAGAATTAAAAAAATAGAAGGAGCTGAGTGTGGTGGTGCATGCCTGTAATCCTAGCTACTCCTGAGGCTGAGGCAGGACAATCATAAGTTCAAAGCCAGCCTCAGCAACTTAATGAGGCCCTGAGCAACTTGGAGAGATGTTGTCTCAAATATTAAAAAGTCTATGAATGTGACTCTGTTGTTAAGTACCCCTGTGTTTAATCCCTGGTATAAAATTAAATAAATAAATAGATAAATAAATAAATACATAAATAAAAATTAGTGATGATAGATATTATTATTTTTCACTTCATATGGGCAAAACACTGTAGAAATAGATGTATTTAGCCTTCAAAATGCTATATCTTCCATAGAGTTTTGTACTTTTATTACAAGGCATTGGAATTGCTTCAAACTGGACAAACATAGTCAAATCAGTAACAAGGAATCAGAAAGTTTTTACTTTTTCACTGTTACATTAGAGGCATGCAGGAAATTATTTGTTCACCAGTACACCAGTGAGATACAAGAGTCAGAACTGATAATTTATTAATGATTAATAATGCATTCCTGTAAACTCTGAGTTAAATAGTGTCTCCCTTTGACAGGAAAGTCAATGGAAGATGATATTATGTTTTTCTAAACTGTAACAACTATGCCTTCTGCTTTCTGTTTTTATGCAAAATCTTTCAGAGAGAGTGTGAAATGATATCAAAGACCAAAGGTATTCTTTTTTACAATAAAAATAAAATCAAGAAGATCAAGCATTGTTTTATAAATTGACAGCATGTTCATGTGTAAGTATCAAAGTAAAACAAAGCACTTGCTATGAAATTACTCTAGTTTCTAGCAAATGTGGTGATACATCCACTTTTGTCTCTTCATCTTTCTTTTTCACACACGCCACGCACACAGCACTTATGCAACAACCCTGAGAAAATCATTTCAGAAGACACTGGTCAAAATGCTAGCTACCAGAAAACTTCCAAAATAGATTGCAATTATTTTATGGAATCTTCAGAACACCTACTGGATATCCTGAGGAGTTTCCTCATGTGCTCTTAAGAACCATTAAGTGGGAAAAACAATTGTCTAAAATGTTTATAGTCCATTTAAAATTAGCAACCATTAGAGTGATTTATGGTTCTTTAAATTCTTTGCTTGTCAAGTGCTTGAAATGAAGCATGTTATTGTAGGTCTGCCATAGACTATCCACAGAAGCTGAGTTTTGGGTATTACTTAATTCATTTTTCTTGGTTTACTATAGTAGAAGTTCATGGAAGGGGAAAAAATAAAACAGCTTATGTCAGAAGAATAAATTATATCATCAAGATCAGGCCATTTTTTTATATTCACAAAATTATATGTGGCCCTGTTATAGCCTAAGCTCTAAAACTAGTTATTGTTCCCAGTGGGGAAGGACAATTTGCAAATTCATAAATAAATTATGTCACACTTTTTGTTGTAAAAGATGTTAATTTCTTGATTTAAATAAAACCTCTAATCTCAAGTATGGATGCTAGCAAGAGCATTTTTATTGCTCTAGACCACTGATAATAGAACATATAGAGTATGAAATATTAAGGTATTTGTTACTATTTTATTAAACCAGATGCTATGCTTAATAAGAATGAATTTGTAGACATGCCTCTAAATAGGGTGCTGAACTGCTAAAATAGCAATTGGTCTTCTTTCATGTAATCAGCCTTTAACATGAATGGTGTGTCAGTATTTACAATGTTCAATACTCTGATGCCAGTATTGAAAGTTCATCTGATATTTACCTTCTCAAATATTTTTCATCAGGATCCATTACAATTGTGAGTACATCTTGCTATAACTTTAAAAGTAACCTGCATAGATATCTTACTATGTTAAAGCATAAAGTATAGATAGCACGGTACTTGCGGTGGTATAGAACTCTGTTCTATACAATCCCTATATCACAAGGAACAACAGAAATTGCATAAAATAATTTGTATAAAAGGCCTCCAGTGTGTCTAAAATGGAGGAGTGGGGCATATTTTTAGGTACTTTTCCGTTTTGATAAAATGGCCCAGTATCTGTGCTTTTATACCTGCCATTAAGAATGAAATAAAACAGTCTTTTTTATTTTTTCTTAAGAAAATGCCCCCTGTGTGTTCATGTATGTGGATGATAGGAATGTGCAAAAATGCATGGACACACACACACTATATATATATATATATATATATATATATATATATATATGATAAATATTTGAGGCAGGTTATTAATGAGTTATAAATTCCTTCTTTATAGTAATTTTAGGTAATGGATGTCACTATTTTAACCATATTTCAAATGTAGACAATGACAACACAGTTACCTGTATACATTTGTACCTGGTTCACACGATGAAGATGAAAATGATGACTTCAGAGCAATAGAATCTGAGGCAATTCACAGGATGTCCATTCTCCCACAATCACTAATCTCACTCTATCACAGAAATACACTCAACTGAAACTTATATATTCTCTCACAAGTTATTTAAATAAAACAATGAGACCAAGTGACTGACATTTTGGCAATAATTTACTTGCTGGCTTATTTGAAGGGTTTGCTGCTTAAATGTAAGTGAATTGGTTAGCTTTTTTTTTTTTTTTTTTCTAATTTCTTCAAAACTCAGTGATTTCAGGCAACCAATTGGAACACCTCAGGTATTCTGTGTTTCCTTTGGACAAACCCAACTCTGGATAGACAACTCATGAGGTCTTTGTGGTCAGACAGTGACGGGTTGGTCTCTTCAAGGGTAAGCAATTGGCAGGAAGTCAGTTTCCACATCTGCACTGACTTGACTAGGATCTTACATTGTCCAACAGGATAGCTTCTGTGGTCACTTGAAACTCAAAACATGGGCAAAAGCAAAAGCAGAAACACCCGTCAAGCTTGTGTCACGTTTGCTAATGTCACATTGGGCTAAGCAAGTCACTCGGCCAAACCCAGGTTGAGAGTGAAAAATGACACTATATTACTTGCTCAGAGATCCTGAAGGTATCATTTGCACTGAGGTAGGAGGAATTTGTAGGAACTATAGTATTTTAGTCTTCCACATTCTATTTAATAGACTACTAAACCTTAGATCCAGTTCAGAATTTACCATTCTCTTTCTATGGTGACAGCAGGATCAAAGTAACTTGCTCCTGATGAGCGATAATGATACTGACTTGAATCAAGAATTTTGACTAATGAAAAGGAATCCAGTCTCAACAAGCCTCTCTTCCTCTGTAATTCACACTTTTCATTAAAGTTCTTATATAAGATATCAAATATGTCTCCCTCTTTTCCCGGTATGAGAAAGATTGTCATATAGAGAAAACAATACTTTTATTTGAAAGTTTTTGACATTTACTCTTTAGCGAGTCATTTATATTCACTGCATCTGGTTCCAAAACAAAAATATGAAAGGGATTTGATTTTCTTATCTATGAGTCAAATGAGACACCATATATGAAATGTGGTTTTAATTACGAGGTGAGGCAAAAGATCTTAATAAACAAACAAACAATGGTTTTGAATTTAATCATTTTGAAAATGAAATATTATTTATCTAGTTATCTTTGTGCATGTAAAAGTCTTGTAATAAGAATCTATGATCTGCTGATTAATTGCATTAAAAATGTGGAGCAAGATATATCAGTGACAGTTGAAATATACACTGCGTTGTGTTAATAATATGAAATTTCCCTGATTCTTTGAATTCTTTTGTTCTTAATGAACTTACAAGGAAATATCATTTTAATTTTTAGGTAATGGATGTCAATGATTCTCAAGTGGGGTGATCTTGTTCCTCCCAGGACTTGTTTGGCAATGTCTAACAACATTTTTTTTTTTTTTTTATGATAAGGTGGAAGTGGTGGGTACTGGTATCTGTTGGGTAAAGGTCAGAGAGGTTGTTTGTATCTACAATGCACAGAACTGTCTGCCCTCCTCCAGGAGCAGGAATTACTCAGCTCACTGTCCCAGTAGTACCATGTTTGAGAAACCAATATTTCACCAAGTAGAGACTTTATCATAATGTTATTGTTTAATCACACAGGTAGTTGATGACAAAAATGATGGTTGTGGTGGTATGTAAGTGTGATAGTCAAGCCAAAGTCACTCCATTTTGTTTTGTGACTCCATTTAGTATAATAACCATGCCAAGTATGGCTCTGATCATGATCAGAGCAAGATGTTTTTTTTCTTGTGCTACAGAAACCATTAAGAATACGAAACTACCTAATGGTGCATTGTTTCTGTAACTAGGGTAACGGGGCTCTGTTTCTGTAACTGGGGTGACTGGGCTAACTGTGATTGGCTAAGCGTCCTGCCTCGTGACTGCACTCTCCTGCTTCTGTAACCTGGCTTCCTTGCATTGGCTAGACCCCCAAACATCCTTTTTGCGGTTTTCAGGCTTATAAGGAGCGCCCTTGCAATTGTTCGGGGCTGATCAGGGGAACAGCTTTATGTTCTGATCAGTTGCCACCAGTGTGCTTCAATAAAGGCTTGATTCGATGATACGTGAGTGGTCTGGAAGTCAATTTATGAAAGCCCGGGATGATGCTTTAACTGTAACATAAGGAATGAGCTGAGGGCTATTTTTTTTTTTTTTTGCTTTATTTCCCATTCTTCAGAAATAACTACCTTCCCAGAAAAGACAGAACAGGCTGGTGAGGAGCCACCTCAGATCCTATGGCCAGAGAATGAACCTCTGCCCTTCTGGGATTTCCCAGTGCTCAGCCATCATCTCAGTGGCTTCCTCCTCATCCAGGTACATGCTACTGTTTCCTTGATGTATTATGTGAGCTCCTGACTGGGTCTTTAGAATTGATGAGGTACCATCATCCATTTCAGTTTTTATCAAGGGAGCCAAGGCAAGGGGGAGCTGAGTTGGGCATGTGTTTGGGAGGTGTTTGTTTTGACTGTCTGATGGCTGCATACCAGCTCGAGGGAGTCACAAATGTCACTGGTTGCAATGGTATAATTTTCCTGCTGCTCTGAAGAGTCTTCTGTGTTAATCTCCTGGTATGTCTGGCAACTTTCAAAACAGAAGTAAAAGGCAATTCCATGGAGCAGTGAAAAAAGATTCAAAGTCCTCATTCGTCTTTGTGAGGACAGAGAAAATTGCTAGTGTGCAGTTGGCCTTTTTCATTATTGAGAACATAGAGCAGCTCAGCTTTCACCGGGGCTAATTGATTTTCACAGCTGGTGCAGGAAAGTCTAAGGATGATATGAAACTTGAAATGTCCCTTTGTCCAGACTCTGAGCTCATGAATTCTGCAGGGATTTAAATTTTGGGTTTGACTGAGAGATGCTAAAACCTCCTGAAATAATTTGGGCAGCACTGAGGAAATGATCACTCGTTCATATATGGCAAGGGGTAAAGACATTTGGGCTTCCCTTGTTGTATCACTACAAAGTCATATTTTTACCCTTTAAGTTAATTAACATTATGTTACATGGAACAGACCTGCTTTTCACCCTAATACCAAATAATTTCCCCTTAACATGACATTTGAGATGCAGTAGATTTCTGCCTTTCCTTTGCCATATACTCGACAGAGGACTCTGCCTAGTGACTAGTAAATAGTCTACATCATAGGAGTTTATGATGCTTTCTTATGAGAAATAGAAAATAAATGATAATCTGAGATAGGTCTTCTGCATACCAGCCCAAAACATGGTTATCATTACTGGAACTGGAGAGAGAAGGAAGGATTTGTTCCCGTGGTGGAAGGTGAGGATCCTAATGAAATCAATGTGCTTCTGAGAGGTTGGATTTGGTGTCAGGTAACTCTTGATTCCAGTCTAAACTTCCATTTAGAAGTTCATGGGCCCCAAGTGAGTTCCACTGTCCTCAATGTAGTGCTGTGAGATATTGAATATGTGACAAAAGACTAGAGTCCGGCATTTTTGCATATGCTCTTCTTCCTCTTCCACCTGCCCTGTGGGAAGTTAGGCTCAAAGCCAGTGTCTTGCTGAACAAAAGCACACTTGACATTAAACCTTGAGCTACAAGGCAGCCCTTCTTATGTTTTCAGCAATGACAGAATTGGTTTTATTATTTGGGGTGATATAGGGGAGAATGTCTATGAAACACAAGAAGCAGCAGCCCAGTACACCACCCAATCTAATGAAGACTCTTCCCTGAAGCAGCAGCCATCAAACGCTTGATTGGGGTACACTGGCACATCTAGGAGTGGGTTGCCCTTTACTCAACACATTTCTACCTTATATTAGAAAAAAATAAGTTAATGACAAAAACAAATAAGCTTCTTCCTGGTAACATGTGGCACTGAATATTTAATTCATAAAATAAAAATAAGTTAGTGACATATTGGAATCAATGTTCAAGTAATTACATCAAATATGACAACAGTAAAATTCTTTGAAAAGCACAATTTTCTGGTAAGATTGCCTTAATATAGTTGTAAAATTACAAGCAAACTGGGAATTGGCAGGTAGTGTTTAACTACCTAGATATAAAAAAAAAAAAATTAGGAATAAGAGTGGAGGATAATGATAATAAATACTTACCTAAAGTCTAGTTATTACAGAAATATTCTTAATTTATTTATTTTAATTAGGTATATATGACTGCAGAATGCATTTTGATAATGTTCCCAGTACAGAGTTAGTGCAACATAAAATTTGAATGTTCACATTGTTTCTCTTTTAGTCATTCTGGACTTATGTAAGTGTTTGATAATCATATTTATAACTCTTTCATCAGGTTATTTTTCACAAAGTGAAAAAAGGTTCTCAATCTTTAGATCATTTTCAACTGCACATTCAATTCTAGAACTTCAAAGTTGCAGAGAATTGAAACACTGGAAGAAGAGTGTGTATTTGTGTCAGTCAGGATACCCACTGACTCATAAGTTCACGCAATGTGTTGTGCAATAAAATTCTGTTTATCCAATCACTCATCCAATAGAAGTACAAGTAATAGAAGTTACCAAGACCATGATTAACATTAAGAATGTTAACGTTGAAACAAAGGAGGCATAGACCATTCATTTTGTTATATTCAGAATAAATATTTCCAGACTCAATTTGCCATTTCCATTATTAAGCCCACCTTCCTTGGGTAATGTTCTATAATATGTTAGTCTCCATTTGAAACTTAAAAATATTTTCTCCTATCTTCCCACTGTGTTGTGTCTTGCTAATATAGTCATGCGCTCTACAACAAGGTTTTGATCAACAATGGACCAAATATGTGATGGTGATTCCCTAAGATTATTTCACCAATGATACAATAGCTGAATCAACTTGACTAAGTACAATTTACATGAAATTTCTTAATGATGCATTTATCAGAACACATTCCTATCATTGTTATGTGAGTGTATATAGACAGTCACAGTGAAGAAAGCACAATAAATTATGTGGAAAAACATTGAGCATCAAAAGCACGATGGGTTCACTTGGCCATGTCCCATCTCCATGACAGAACCAGGCAGACAAGAAGAAGCCACCGCCCACTCCCTGGAGACTTTCTCCCTTATATAAAACTGGACCTGCTGTGGAAGTCTGAGGTGTTGAGTGATTCTCTTCTGAAGGAAAAGACTATATTTGGAAAGAATTTCTTTCCTGATCCTACATATTGAGACACGAAAAATCATGAAACAGAATACTTAGTAAAAAACATTGGGCTTGTGAGTCTGTAATCAATGAATCAATCAATCAACATATATTTACTGAAAAAACACTGTACATTCAGCTATGACGATACTCACTAGAAGAGAAAAAAAACGTATTTTTTCCTCATTTTCTGGTACCACAACTAATTTTAAAATTAGATAGATACAAATGAGTAAATGAGCACCAAATAAAATAAAGCAAAACAATAGGTAAGAGTAATTAAATCACATCATATCTAGCTCTAAGCAGATGCTAATGATGGGTTACTGATTTGATTTTTTCTCAGCATTCAGAGTAAAGAGCAAAGAGCCAAAGAAAAGAGAAGTTACATTTCATAATAGCCTCATTTTTTTTTTTTTTTTTTTTTGCTAAAACCTGGAAGCATCACTTATTCCCAAAGAGAGTCCACACCATGAGGGCAGCTGCTATTCATTTCTGCAATTCCAGTCTCACCTCACAAATATCAAGAATATGGGAAATACATATTAAATTAACATGGAGTTACTTTAAATTTGGAGTACTTGACATGACATTAGTGACCTTTAAATTAAAGAATCTATATCAAAACTTGGAATATCACGAGATCAGCACAGCCCCAAAATTCATTGCTCACTGTCAACACTGTCTCTTTCTTCAGAAAACTCATGTTCACATAATAAGACAAGGTTAATTAAGTAGCATTCATTTAATTTTAGAGCTGAAGATATCTTATGTACAATATTTTATAGAATATCTCACCTCAAAGACCAGGAACAATATCTTCACTCGAGTCTTATAATCAGTATTTTGGGTAAATAACACTGTTTTATCCGTAATAGGTGAACTCTGCCCCTCTCCTCTTCTAAGACATATCACAATCAATTTCATTACTTAAATGCTAATGGATCCAGGGATAAATCTAATTAAATTTTGTGCCAATGTGGCATTCTAATAATTGCCTTTAATTTGAATAAGAAATTGTTGTTTCCACCCCCCTACCCTCTGATGAACCCAATTTTGGCAAAATAATATGTGTTCAAATACTATGAGGATGACGAAAGTTTCCAGATCCTATCCTTCCTCCCTCTTTTTATCTCAGAAATTACTGGATTAATGCATCCTTCTGGTTTAGTAACTTGTGTTAAAACTCAGAAAAGGCATTGAGAAGTGGAGAATTTCACACTACCACAAGGTAGATAGAGTTACAGGAGTTCAACATCCAAAACCCCTGTCAACAGACCTATGATAAGGGGCCTTTCATCTTAGGTAGGGTTAACTGGGACTTGCTGGGCCACTAAAAATATTCTCTTAAGGAGGACTCTAGGAATACTGTCGCCTGGAATACATTATAAAGGTTAACATAAAAAGCACAAGGAGGCAGGGAGGGAGGCCTCTGCCTCACCTTTTTCCTGCTTTCCTTCAACAAACAGCTGAGAATGTTGATCTTCTGAAGAAAGAAAAAGAACCTGATCAAGACTTATTCACTAAAATTGATAAAATGCTCCATTACCTCAGGATCAAAGAAAAGTCAAGAAAAAATTACACCTAAGGGGACCAGGAGAGCCCATTGAAGCCCATGAACAGGCAGGCAAGTGACAGCCCAGGAAGCAATTGTAGAGCCATCAACCTAACTGCCTGTGAAATCTACCTGGGACCCACGCTCTGCCACCCGGAGAATATTATCTCTAGCTGAGAGCACCTGGGACCTGTCAGTCATCCAAGCCCAGAGAATTAAGAGTTATATTATAATTGTCTCCATTTCATAGTCTTAGTTTTCAATGAACTGGAAAAGTACAAGGCTCAAAAACAGTTTGCTTTTTAAAGGAAGTCACTAAATAAAAAATGATCTGATTTCTTATGCTTGTTAAGATAGGATTGTAGAACAAATTGATTGAAAATTCCTAACAAGAAATTAGTTTTAATGGTCATTTCAAAAATACTATCCAGCTTATGAACCTCAGTATTACTAGATAATTACAACTCTTGTCAATGTTGTGTTTCTCTGCTAAGTCCTCTCATTTGTTATAGCTACTGTCCTTTCTTGGGTCTTTATACTGATAGTGCTATCACATTAAATCCAGTGGTTGACTGGAAAACAAAAGAGCAGAATTTATTACTAAATTAACAAGCTCACCATTCACCAAATCCTATTTTGATGTCTGGAAGTCACTCCTAGAATATTTAAATATTTTTCTTTATTATTTAATAATTATAAATATAAATAAAATTTATATATTTATATATAATATAATTGATATATTACAAATATAAATAAAACTTGTTTAATTTAAATATTTAAATATTTTCTAAACAACTAAGTTTTGAATACATTAGAATGCAGATAATTTTCGTGCAAGATTTGGAAGTATGCTTCAGAGACAAAGAGACTATGTGAACTGTCAGATGTGAGACTGATATTTGATTAATGAAAAACCATACTTCAAAATTGCATAAAACTTCACATTTTAGAAAATGTTTTCACATATTCTGTTCAAGTGGATGCTCACAATAATTCTGTATGATATAGAAACATGTGTTTATTTTCTTCATATGTGGCCCATTCTTTATATGCAACCTCCACTTCATAAGAATCAGACAATAACTTGGATTCAGCAAAATTGCACCACTGATCAGTAATCAACCTGGAGCTTATAGTAAGGCATTGTGTGCCACTACCTCTGCTCTTCTAGTAGACCCTACCAAGTGCAATATATTCACTGTTTTCAACAAGTAGTCAATTATCTATTTGCCCAATGCCTTCATATAGCTGTCATATAAAACTTAGCTCTTTTTACTATGTACAAGCTTTCCTTAGCCATGTTAAATATTTTAAATTGTATCTTGGACAATTTTATTGTTATATAGAAGTACCAGGCACAGATCCTGGAGGCTGGGAGAACACCTAAGACCTTTTCTGCTAGTTTCTAAGGTTGATATAAGGTTCTACAGAAACCTGTCTTCCAGAGTATGAGTTCATTGATAGATAATACTTAAAGTAACTTTCCTTCATCCTTTTAATATCAAAATATTTTATTGCCGGAGGGATGAGGGAAAGGTCTGGGCTGTTCTGGACCCTTCTTCCTTTTCTCAGGATGCTACATTTTCAGTATTTTCTGCAAGGTGATGACAACCAAGGGGATGTGGGAGAACAGAATATTCCTTTAAGTATAGAGAGTTGATGAATTAATGGCAATTAACAACGCTCAGATACAGAAAACCTCTCTATGTTGCTACTATTAACTTAAAAGCAGGGTATAGATTTGCAAAGACAAGTTGCATCTTTCTTACTTTCTACCAGGGAGAACAAAGATGCACTACTAGGGACAACTTTAGACCCTTATTATCTGTAGATGATACCAAAGGGATCTATATTGAAAAGCTCTACTCACTGTCTTGAATCTACCATTAATTTGCCTTTCCCCAAATTGCTACCCTGGAGATTCAGAGTTGTTCTCCTAAAGATACTATATAAGCTGGAGTCAAACCACCTAACAGAGAACAATTCATTCACTGGGGTTCTCCCAAGTATATAAAAGTAGATGTTAGTATGGTTCTTTTATTTTCCCCTCTTGTTTATCTTTTCTTTTGTTGCAAGAGTCCATTCCAACTAAAAAATAAAATTGGAAAAAAAAAATTATTCTTCCTCTATAAAGGACAAGCCTTGGATAGGTCAAGGTCACTCAGGGCATGTCCTCCTGAACTCACCATGTTCAAAAGTTGTCTATGCTCAGCCTCATGAGTATTTCATATGATGTTTTAAGATCAGAGAAAGTATTTTTTTGTTAATATCCATGATTTTTTAAATGACAAATCTCCTCTAGTTTCTCAGCAAATGGAACAAAAAAAATTAATAGTACATACGTGGCATGTATTTTTCTAACAGTGTACATTCTAATCCTATTAGTTACTAATAGCTTGATGAATAAATGCAGTTTAAAGTGCATGTTTGTTTGTCTAGGACAAAATTTTCTTCAAAGATTTTCCACCATTTTTTCTTTGGGTCCTAGACAAGATTTGGTATTCGCAAAATTTGCTTTTGATTTATCTTCTTTTAGTTGCAATCATTTCCCTTATAATAACTGTAATAACCTTACTTTTGTTCCCTAAGCATTCAGAGTGATTATGCTACCATTATACCAATGTTCCAAAGTACACTATCCATTAAATTTTTCCTGTATTCAGTCAACTGGCACTTCCTGACTTCTGTCACACCCAGGCAATACTTAACCTCATGTGTTTTGCTTCCTCAGATCCTGATGTCCTCAAATTATTATTCACTTATTTTAAGTCAGGAGTAGAATTTCTTTAGTAGTATCCCTATAACTGTACTAGTCACATCTATTCTCTTTCCATCAATTTATTTTAGTGTATTTTCTGACTTATTATATGAAGGAATTTGCTAGTGTTTTACTGAAAAGCTGGTAATTTAATATAGAAAAAAAACTGGCTGCTTATTAGTCTGTTTTTCATTATTATAATAAAATACAGGAGGCTGGGGAACATTACAAAGAAAAGAGATTTATTTAGGTTACAATTCTAAAGATTCAAAGTCATAGTTCTGGCATCAGTTTGGCTCTGGTGAGCATCTCATGGTGGATGGTGTCATAATGGTGGTAGCCTGTGTGAAAGACAGAGATCCTATCTCAAGACAAGATGGCAAAGTGCAATTCAGGGATTGGGCTTTCTCTTAAAAGGTCTTCCTCTTACAAGAACTACTTCAGGGTACCAGGAAGACAACCTTAATCCTTCCAGAAGACAGCACCACTATTGGCAAAAGGACTTTCCATAGGCCTCACCTCTTAAAGGTCCCACCACCTCCCAACTTTGCCATACTAAAAAGCAAGACTGCAACACATGAACTCTTGGGAGAAAAACTAAAGCCAAATCCAAACGAGAGCAACTGAAAAAATTTACCTCTGTCTACTAAAAATATATTCATTTATCAATTTTGTAAATAATATTATTTTATACTTGATCCAACTTTGGAATTTTGCACTATATAGACTGACAACAGGAGAAAAAGTTTTCTTTGGCTACTCTCAACTACTGAGATTTTCGTGTTTAGAAAGTGTATGGTCCCATTGTTTGGATAGAAACATCACATTTAACACTATGGATGACAACATTGACATTTTATTCCCAAAATTGCTTCCAATGATGTTGATAGCTTAATCAGCTGTAAAGTAACTTCACAAATTTCTGCTGAACAATGAAGTCCCAGGTCATATGACTGAAATAATAAAGACTTTTATTTTTACTGTTTAAGAACTGATTTATTCCTATTAATCATATTGCTCATTTTATACTTTGACTTCTTTTCAAAATAAAATCTAAATAGAATTTTTCTTTGAAAGCTAGAGTGATTTCGAAAGATCATATTATTCTTTTCTAAGTCTTTACTGAAAATCTGTTTCTTCATATAAGTTGCAATTGATGAGAACAAAAAAAAAAATATTGGCAGATTATCTCTTAGAATTGGAAGGGATCTCTGTATACAGACAGTCTTTCTACTCAAATCCCTTAAACAATATTCCTAGTTCTGGATAGTATCCAGACTGTTTTTCTTGACATCAGTCAGAAACTGCAAGCTAAATTATTGGACAACTTCTTGTTGAATCTCCTTCAACCTCCATGAAACCTTTCAACGTATAATCTACTTCTGCCAAATGGAATAAAAAATAATTAGTTGATTCCTTTCTCTACTAAAATCTTTTAAAATGAATAAAGGAAAGAAGTAGTTCTCAGCCACCTAAATCCATTCTCTTTACTTCATATCCTTCTTTGTTTCTTAAATGCATAGTTTAACTTTCACTTAAGTAAAACAGTCCCAACTAGCCTGAAACTATCCAAGAAACTCAAGTTTAAAATCCATTAATTTAAAAGGAAGAGAAAATTTAGGAGGAAGTAATGTGAAATTTTCTAGAAGGTGGTGTAAAAATATGAGTAGCTCTTTTTGAGCAGAGTGGACTTTTATTGCTCCTAAAATCATTAGTATGATAGCCACTTTCTTGGGCTGCTCATAAAGGTAGGCTCATACAAAATTGTAATTTTCCATGACTTTCCCCATGCTGGGAATACCAGCAATGCCTGAGCAGCTATTTTGGGTTCAGGCTACTTCAATAAAGAGAATAGTAATGGAGCAATGGAGTCTCTAAAAAGTACTATTTCTTCCTCTTTTCTCCATCTAGCATTGTTGGCTGTATTCACAAGTAAATACTGAAAATAATCACTGAGTCTTGAGAAACATGGAAATTGAGTCTAAGTAATAATGTTTAGTTGGTGGAGCAGATAGATAGGAAGAGATGATGGGAAACACTAAAATTCTGCCTCTCCAAATAATTAATGAAGGACTTCCTCTTTTTCAAAAGCCAAGCCTTTTCTCACCCCAATTTCCTTGGGGCTAATAAATCCTAATGAGAGTGAGATGGGTGTGTATTTCTGTTACACAGCTGTCCTTTCTCACTTTCACTCTTCTATTGAGTAATTTTTCCACTCTCAAATATATGCACTCTGTTTCCCTTCCTGTGCCTTTTCCTGTTGTCATCCAATATCCTTCCTGTTATACCTCTGTTTCTTCAGAAAAGACTGGGAGCAGAACATTTGCACTCCATTTGCATTACCTGAGAAAAGATTTCCACCACAAGAGTGTCCAGAAAGGTAAAGAATGAGGTGATGTTATAATTCTTCTTAGGCACAGCGTGAAACCTATGGATCCTATTGAATTGGTATTGTGAATTAAGGTTTTTCCTTCTTTTTTTTAATTTTACCCCCACCCCCAACACACACACATGAAATTAGTTGGTGTGACTGCTTTGGAAACTAATGTTGTTTTCTTTGATTATGTGTGCTCAGATTCCACACAAGGATCCCTCTGTCTTCTGGTGAATTCTGACAGCTTTTTTGAGGAAAATAAAATTTAATAAAAAAGAAGAAGAAGAAAAATATGAATCCTGACTTCAGTTTTCTTCTTTGAGATGCTAACCAAAGACAGCAAGACCCGGGAGAAATTGAATACAAGTCCATAATTTGCAAAAACTTTTTCTAGTTTAGTTTTCAAACTAGCAGGAAATAGCATACTGCTATATCAGTTCTAAAACTCATGAGTATTTTATTAGAAATTTAATCCATCTGCATCTGTTTAGAATTCATTAACTCTGTATTCATCAAAATATTGTTTGCTGCGGTTGATAGTAGATCCAAGAAGACTTCAAAGCCATTTTAATTTTTTTTCTTTAAGTATGAATTTAAGGGTTGCCAAGAATAAAAACATTCTATACTACACAAATTCTTAGTTTGTTCCAAGATATAACTTTGAAAGGTATAACCCTGCTGTACTCTGGCCTCTTTTCTGGTGTGGTTGATAGTATTGTTTATGTGGATTAGGGAACCTTCCACTATCTTCCAATAACTATGATCCAAAAGAAGTAAAGTGTTAATTCATCACTTTTAACATTTTGAAGAGGGAATTAGGTCTGGTCTTTTTTAGTGTCCAGAATCTATTTTGTTCTCCCTTCAAAGAAAGCATTTGGCAGGAACTAATGTACAGACAGACAAAAAAAGACAGACATTAAATACTACAAGATGTGAATTGAGTGGCTAGAGGGTCATTTGCAGAGCTTGCTGACAAGAGACACACAGGATAGTGGGGAACAGCAGAGAGTTTTAGATTAGCCTTGTGATGAAGGAGATATCCTGAGAGGTTGAAGGCAACCCTCTCTCCCTTTTCAAAGATGTGTTTAGGTTGGGATACTTGGACTGTAAATCTCAGAGTATAGGGAATTAATAATCTTAGGATAACCACCTCCCCCTCAAGAAAATAACATCTAACCACAAAAATGGAAGGAAACGATTTCTTTACATGAAACATAAATTAGGGGTGGGAGACTAAATCCATTTTAAAAATATATACATATTATCATCAATGACGAAACCAATTTGTATGTTACTTCTGGATCCTTCTATGTACTGATTTAAGGACCACTAATACTTTGAGAGAGTGTTTCTTAGTCTCAAATCAACACTTAGTTGTAGCAGAAATTTCTGTTCTACTAAAGAGTATTGTTCCAGAAAAAATAGAACAGAATGTATAAGAGGCAGGTAGTGTTGAAACTACCAAAATACAAATGCAATCTTCTCCTTGCCTCTCCTGTCCTTGTTGAAAGAGGTAGTGATGGTCACAGATTAATAACTCATTTTTTCCTAAATCATCTTCACTGACCTGAACTATTTTACTAGCCACCTAAAATGGAAAATGTCTGATCATCAGCCCTGGTTTTCATAAAATTAATTTTATTTAATTAGGAGGATATATTCCTATTGATAACTGCTTTATTGACATGCAATTCACATATTATGAAAGTCACTCTTTAAGGTTATGTTTCAGTGTGTTTTAGTATATATTAACAGAGTTTTGTTAGAATAGTCCTTATATATTTTTAAAATGGTTTTATCACCCCAAATAAAATCTGATTATCCATTAACAGTAACTTCTCATTCATTCTTTTCCTACTCCCTGGAAACACTGATCTACTTTCTGTCTTCATTCATTTGTCCTTTTTGGACTCTTCACATAAATGGACTAAAGCAAAATGGAGTCTTTTATGATGGTCTTCTTTGAAAAATATTTCATTACACAGAAATACATTTTGTACACTCATTAGATGGATATTTATGTTATTTCTACTTTTTGGCTTATAAATAATGATGCAATGAACATTCATATATTAGTGTTCAACTGGATATTGGTTTTCATTTCTCTTGCATAGATACGAGTGAAACTGCTGGGTTACATAGTTAACTTTATGTTAGCATTTTGAGAAACTGCCAATTTTCCAAAGAGATTGCTTCATTTTACATTTCCATCAGTAATACAAGGATTGTTATCCCTCCACATTTACATGACACTTTAGTGTCCCACTTTTTAATTATAGCCATTTTAGTCATATGAAGGGGCATCTTGTGGTTTTGATTTGCATTTCCCTATTAACCAGTGGTATTGAACATCTCTTCATGTGCTTATTACCGTTTGTTTAATAAATAGCTACCCAAAATCTTGTCCATTTTTAAAATAGAGTATTTGTCTATATATTGTTGAGTTTTAATAATTGCTTGTATTTTCTGCACAATAGTCTTTTATTATATTCATGATTTGCAAATCTTTTCTTCTAACCTGTGGGTTCATTTTGCATTTAGATAGCATCCTTTGAAGCACAAATGTTTTTAAATGTGATAAAATAAAATTTATCAATTTTTTTTGTTATTATGACTTTGGTGCTATATCAAAGAAACCATTGTCAAAGAAAGGTAATGAAGATTTACTTATGTTTACATTTAGGAGTTATATATTTTTAGTTCTTATATTTAGGTATCTGATCTATTTTGAATTAATTTTTGTCTACACATTACAAGGGTCCAAACTCAGCCTTTTTAACATGGATATCCAGTTGTGCTAGCAACATTTGATAACAAGGCTATACTTAGAAACTCTTGTCTAAAATCAACTGAACAAAATGCAAATGTTTATTCCTGTACTGTCAAATCTAGTGCATTGATCTATCTATCTATATATATATATATATATATATATATATATATATATTGATGCCAGTACTACATTAGCTTGACTGTTGTAGCTTTACAGTAAGTTTTGATACTGGAAACTATAGGTCCATCAAATTTATTTATTTATTGTTCTTTTTTTCAAATTTTGTTGGCTGCTTGGAATCCCTTGTAATACTAAGCAAATTTTCAACTCGACTTTCTTATTTCTGCAAACCAAGTAGCACATATCTGAAGAGGAATTACTTTTTAACCTGTAGTCATATTTATGACAATTGCCATCTTAACAGTCCTGTTTCACAATTCATGAATACAAAACATCTATTCATTTAATTAGATTTCTTTAGGATCTCCCAGTAATGATTGACAATTTTTATATGGGTTTTGTACTTTTTTATTTATTTTTTGCTAAGCATTTTAATATTTTATTCTATTACAATGGAATTGTTCCTAATTTTATTCTTTTACTGTTAATATAGAAAAAATTTTTAAATGCATATTAAACACATTATGAACATGTGTTAAAACCATTTACCAGATATAATAATTTTGGGAGATTTCTGAAGAATTTCTACATACTATGCCATGTTATCTGTGAAGAGAGATAGTTTTCCTTGTTATTTTCTATTGTGGATAACTTTTATTTCTCTTTCTTGCCTATGCTCCAATACAATTTTGAGTAGAAGTGGTGAGAACTAATATCTTTATCTTCCTGAGCTCAGGAAGAAAGCTGTCAATCTTTCACCATTGTGTATGTTGTAAACTTTGGGTGTTTTTTTGTTTTGTTTTGTGTTTGTTTTTTTATAAATGCCCTTTGTCAGATTGAGAGTATTCTTTTCTATTTCCAGTATTTTTAGTGTTTTTTGGCATACTGATTTTATTGGTTTGTGTTATCAAATTTATTCCTTTGATTAATCAAACTGATGGCTTATACACTTTGCTGATACTGTTTCAAAGAACTTTTAGTTTTGTTGATTTTCCTTATTAGTTTTTTATTGTTTTTCATTTTTATTTCTATAATATTTATTATTTTCTTTCTTTATTTTATTTGTTTTTAGTCAGTATCCCCAGCTTGTGAAACTAAGCCTAGAACTCAACTGGATCTTTACAGAGATCTTTTAATGAATAAAGGCATGAATAAATAAAGAATGAATGTTTATAAGTCTCTTTACCAACTTTGTTTGCACCAACTCCTTTGGCAATAATTCCAGAGAGCAAGAAAAGTTAATTATACGATAGTCAACAATTAAAATTGAAAAAAAATTAAGATCATACGTTTTAGGAAGTTCAATGCCATGAAGGTTTGTAAAATAGTAAAGAATCAAGTCTTATGAAGTTTTTTGTTTGGTTAGTTGGTTTTTGTTTGTTTGCTTTAACTAAAATTACTGCTGTGAAAGACCTGTGTGTTTTGGTTGCCATGAACAAAGCATCTTCTCCCTGTGGTTTCTGAATATTTACTGTGTGTCTCACAGAGCTACGGGATGACCACCTAAACTAAAGGATAATTTTACTTTTCTTCAGGTAATTTGTGCTCTGATTATTTCGATTTCCAATCTGCCTTATTAATGTGTGAAGAAATATTTTTTAATCTTGTACTTATTTCTAAAACATGACTATTTCATGAGATCTAGAAAATATAATTGGGGAAACAAAGTCTTGGGTCCTAAAACATGATATGATTTTAATGAAAAAGAAATAAATCAAAATACCAAACACAGAACTGTAACAGAAATTGAGTCTTTTGTTGTTGTTGTTGTTTTTGATAATAAATTCATTGGCTATAAAGTTTTTATGAGACACAAAACAAGCAAATAAAAAATGAAAATTTCTTTATCTCTTTCAACATTTCTCTCTCTAATTTACTCTCTCTCTCTAAATATATATATATATATATATATATATATATATATATATATATATATGTATATATATTAATTTTTAACAACTACTTAGGTACTTAGGGAATTATGCTACATTTTCTTGGATGACCATAGGATTTGGTGCTTATTATTACATTTGTAGCTTTGAGCCTTGAATTTGTAGCTTTAAATTTCAAATTATATCTGAAAATTGTGGAGAGATTGCCAGAGTTGCCTGCAAGGAGAAGTATTCTTAGAAATATCTTTTTTAAAAATATTTTTGCATGCAGAGTTGAATTTTCTTCCCAAACAAAATGATCACAACCACAAACACACATAATTGGCAAGCAGAAAATTGTGCCAAAATTTTTCTGAGAAACTGGACAGGGATTCTTTCCTTTCATAAAATCAGTTCAAAGTGCAAACTTAGGGCATGTGATAGTACTGAATGCAACCAGTCTTCCAGTTCTAAGAGGTCACACCTGTGCAGTACAAGTGTGACACAGACTATACTTACTGACTCAAAGATGACATTCAAGTGAAAATTCTGAGACTCTGTCATCATATATATGGTATGTGAGAATTTTTAGGATGCAGGAATATACTGCTTAGCTATTGAAGACATCTTCTAGATAAATAAACAACACTTTTTTCCTTTCATTGGAAAATTATTATATTCAGAGACTTTAAAAGATATAAAAGCATAGATTTTGTGCATCTATCTATCTATCTATCTATCCATCCATGTGTGTATTTGAATGGGGAAGGTATACAAAATATTGCCTGATGAAAATAGAAGAGTATCATATAATCTTTAATGGTTTTAAGTAGCCCTCATACATATGTGGAGCATTAGGGTGCCTTTTTTTTGGTTACCTATAATGCTGCTTTTATTCAACTAACTGAAAAATTAAATTTACTCAACTATTTTCCCTAATAATAAGCAAATATTATTTTACATCAAAAAAATGTGACGATCAATGATGAGTGGTTCTGTACCAAAATTTTTCAAGGATAAACTTTCAAATAATGTTTGAAAAATGTGCTTGAGTATGCCTAAACAGTTTGTTTACTCAGAACTACCCACATTCCTTGTGATATAGATTGAATCTGGAGTGTTCCCCAAAAGACCATGTATTAAAGGGTAGGTCATGAACTTGTGGTGCTATTGGGAGGTAGTGGAACCTTTAAGAGATGGGACTTAGTTGGGGAAATGAGGTCATTGCAGTGTGCCATTGGAGGAGATATAGGTACCATGAGGCCTTGTCTCATTTTGCTTCCTGCCTGCCATGAGAAGAACAGTATTTTTCTGCCATGGAGTCCCACCATGAGGCACTGTTCAGCCACAAGTCCCAAACAATAGGCTCAAGTGACTGTGCCCTGAAAGTTCTGAAACCTTGAGCTAAAAAAAGTATTTTTTCTCCTTTAAATTGATTTTTTTTGTTTTTTTGGTCACAGTAATAGAAAATTAACTAAAACATTTTTTATGAATTCCAGTAAAACTGAATGTTTCAAATCAGTTCTGAATTTGCCCCAGTCACTTTTAAAGGAAAAATGCACATAGGTGCACACAAACAATATCAGTAAACAGAAATGTTTATGTACATATGCAGAAAAGTGACAGAATCAGGTTGACCTGCACTATTTTATATGCATTTCAACAATAGTGACAAACACTTAAAAAATGTTTTATGAATTGCTATTTTATAACAGTGTAAGTAAATTCACTTTTAAACAGAACACTTTCTAAAAAAAATTTCATTGAAGGATTAATTAATAAATCTTGAATAATAACTTATTACATTCATGGATTTCACAGTTTTGGAAATCCCATTTGGTAACGTGGTCTGGAAAATAGTAAATGAGAAATTTCGCAGTTTCTGGCTTTCTTCTGATATCTGAAGTTTAGAATATTGATAGTAGATGGGTATTTATCCTCTGTACTTGAACTTGTCTGAGTATCTAACAATGATGGGAATATACCTTGCTCGCCATGACAGTCCAGAATGTCTTTGAGATAGAAAAGATGCATTCTAATTGAGGAATATCGTTTATAACTGAGTTATAAATACAAATATTAAAGAATTTTCACTCTTAGCAGTTTTAGATATAATCTAGTCCAAATTCTATGTTCTGCTTTTTAAGAATCACATGTCTAGAGTGGGTGCATGATCAATCTTCAATCATACAGCAATTCATTAACAGTGCTGGCCAATGTCCTATTGACCTTGTTTGCCATGAATCTGTGCTGTAGTGATTGAAAGAATCCTGGAAGAGAGAAGAACTGGAGTCAATAGGAATGGATCAAGTTCAATATTTGAGAAAACTGTGAAAATGCAAAGACTTTTACAGAGGCTGGGTCCTAAAGTCAGTGCATTAGGCTGAAATTAAATAACGTTAAAATTAGCCCTGAAAAATCTCTTTTATCCATTTAGAAGGTATGTGCACTAAACATAAATGAAATCGATTTGGTCCATTTCTTTTATAACATTAGAAAAGCTCACTGTTGAGGGGGGGCAGTAAATATAATAAAGACACTAATAGGAATTTAAAGAACATTTTGTACAAAACATACAAGCCTTGGTTTGAGTGGATTATTTATTTTGATGATTATCGAAAACTATGCAAATGTGGTGAATTTTATTTATGAGTTAGGTAATTCTGAGTAAGCTACCTTACTTTGCTTAATTTCAGTGTCTCTTATCTCTAATTTTTAAAGATAATCTACTATTTACTTTCAAAGATAGAATGCTATTATGTTAAAATATAGTAACATTCAAGTGTAAATTAAAATATAGAAATTTTCAGACTGAGTTAAACTATGGGCTTTGATGTGCATTATTTCACTATGGCCCATTAATACAGAACTTTACACACAGTATATATTTGGGATGTGTTTGATATATGATGAATATAATATTGACTTACTTATTGAGTGATGGTTGTAGATTATATTTTTTAAAAATTGCCCTCAATACTGCTTTGTTTACATACTTAAATTATTTATTCCACAGTTATATTTCTACTTGATTTCTTTCTCTAATGTCAGTGAAGATTAATTTTATTTATTTTTTTTGGACTTCATGCACATATGCAAACATACACAGATACTCAAGTACATGTGTATATAACTCTCACCAGACTATTTCCTTTCACATTTTAAAGAATTGATTAAGAAATCTCAAATCCATTGGAGCACAAGTCTGAATAAAATGACAAACAAACAATGGGAAAGTGAAAACCAGAAGATAGGTACAGATCGCTAGATGGCCTCCAACATTGCCTCCTATACAGTGAAATGCAGTCATTTGGAATCACTATGGAGTCACATAAATCATGGTTATTCTTCTCCCTCAAACAAAGCAAGCAAACAAAAATCTGTTTGTCTCCATTCAAAGTGGTTTTTAAAGTATTTTTGCCTTTCTAGTAAAATAGAAAATTGCTGCTGTAAAATATACTCAAGCAACCACACAGAACAATCCATAGGCAGGATGTGGGACAGAGGACACTGCAGTGACCCATCTCATGCCCACAAAAGAGTCCACAAATCCATTGCTACTGATGATTACCAGCTATTCATGTTGTTACTCAAAAAAGTTCTGTTTTCCACATATAAGGCAGATCACCTAGTTCTGTGGATTCCTTGGCCCTTGGCCAAGCTTTCACAGGTTTCTAGCTTTTATGTTGGAGTGTTCAAATTGTGTCAGAGGCTCTCACCCAGGCAGCCAAATCACTAGGTAGAAAAACTATATTAACTCTGTTAATGTTACTCTTTTTCCCAACAACTGCAGAGAGGGCAACTGAGTTTAAAAAATTGCTTTCATTAGGTTACCTCCCACTAAGGGAAGCTCAAAATTTGAGAAAATTTGCTCCATGTTTCCACTATCAACCATCTTCACTGTGTTCTTACTAGAGGAAAGGGTAAAACCACACCAAATGGATTTTCTTATTGTAGATTCATTTGTTCCTTTAATGAGGCTGAGCAAATCTTCTTGCTAATTTAGCAAATTTACATATTGCATAGTTGTATTTTTTTACAACATTATGGCTGCAAAAGATACTGCTTTGTCCTGTTTTTGTTTGTTTGTTTGTTTGATGGGGTTGCCAGGGATTGAACTCAATGGCACTCAATCACTGAGCCACATTTCCAAATCTATTTTGTATTTTACTTAGAGTCAGGGTCTCACTGAGTTGCTTAGTGCCTCACTTAGTGGCACTTGAGCTCCTCCTGCCTCAGCCTCCTGAACCACTGGGATCTGATTCATCGTTGATAGATCATATTCTCCTTTTCCATTTTCAGAATTCTTCTTCTTCCCTCAGGTTTTCAAAATCTATAGTGAATGCATAAAGTTTGTATACAAGTAGGTATTCATAAAGTATGTATACAAGTAAAGACACCCCCCCCAAAAAAAATAAGCATCATGATCCATGTCCCAGGATGACACCCCCACCTTTGATAAACGTTTTCTGGTGACAATCAAATGGTGCTTTCTCCTGCATCACTTTATTATATCTATGTAAAAGAGTTTTCATGTACTGCACATTCTGTTTGTCCAGAATCAGAAATGAACTAGTACAAAAAGTAATGCATTAAAAAAACTTTGATTAAAAAATAAAATGAAAAGAACAGATTTTTTTTTTAAAAAAGTGGCACCTTATAGCACTGTTTATGCTTGACAGATGGAAGATAATCTGAGTCAGTATTTTAAAAACTTCACAGACAATCTAAGGGTTAGAGAAAAAAAAAAGAGAGAGAGAGAAAAAACTCTTTAGAGAGTTTTAGAGAGTATCAATTTATGGAGAATAGAGAACCAAAACCACAGGAGCTAGATGTGAGCAATCAAAAGAAAGTGATAGTATAAATTTCCTTTGGGATTGAGGTGATTTTGAGAATGGACCAGCGGTTAAAATTAAATGGCATCTTTTGCTATGGGTGGAACAAGGTAGAGCATAATTGATGGTTTTGAAAATAAGCCAGGGTACTTCACTTGCTCTTCTTTAATTCTAGTTCATTTTATCATGTATAATGTTCCTCTTTATAAAATTTTGCTGTTTCTAAGTATTTGGAGAAAATGTCACAAATGTTTAGTTGGAAGGAATTATCTTGAGTCCTTTATACGCGCATTGTACTCCCTTTACAAACCATGTATATAGTCCAAAAAGGAGTTTATGCCCAAGATAACATGAACATTGACTGAAATGTATGAACCAAATCACAATAGTCTAAGAAAGGTATTTGTCTACATTTTCTTTTTAAAATTTGCTTTGCTTTTTTTTTTTTTTCAATAGAGTTGACATATTTTTGGCAGTATATTAGTGAGGTACAAGGTTATGACGTTATGGGTGACATATCTAAGCAACATTTGACCCAGAATGGCTACCATGAGCATAATCCAAGAGTTATGAATGTGTCTTGGAGAGAAAATTTTCAGATATTTTCAATTTTCTAAGGACCCAATACGAATTCTTGCTCACCCCTGAATTGTCTGAAACTATTGCCATTTCTAACCAGTATATACTTGGTATTTCTAACCAGTACATATAGAGTTATTCTTTCCCACAGCTGATCTCCTCCTTATTACCATATTGTATTTACTCTGTATGCAACAGGTTTTGTTTTAGCTCCTTGCTTTATTCATTTTGCAGCCCTGTCATTAACTTCACCTGCCCTAGGACCAAAGAAGTTAATGTAAGACATAGAGATATTGACTTATGCTTGCTCATCACAATTGCATTAAAATGATCAAATGGAATTTGATGCCTAGACATCTGCCTAGAAAACAAGCTGGACAACAGGCACATGGCAAACCAGCAAGACCAGTACTGTGCAAAAACTTGATTCTCAGACTTCTAATTAGGTAAATGGCACCTTCATAAGGATACAGAAAATCAGCGTTTTGTGGCAGGGTACTTTCTTTTTCCAGAGCAAATATCTCCAAGAATGTAGAAAAACAATTTCACTACCATCACTGTGGCACCACTATTTACAAATTAAAAAGAAAATTTTAATTTGGTTGTTATAAAATTAAAATCTCTCCCTTAGCTAGCTGCAGTGTATATCCATCAAATCTATTATAAGTTTTTCCTTTGAAAGAGTGTTCCATAAAATTCATTATATGTGCTTCGTTATATGTGCCAAGACCATAAACAGATTCAAAGAGGACCTAGGGCAGAGTTTGAGCCAAATTTTTCCCCAAGAGAAAAGAAAGGAGACAGATAGTGAACTGTGAGAATAATGCTCAATTTTGAAGCTCCTTTGAAGACAGTCATCAAATTGTGAGTGTACCACAAAAGCGCTTAAGAAGGCCAAGTAAAGGGATGAAAAGTAACTAGAAATAGAACCTGTGTGAGAGTATTGAAAACCTAACACAGAGGACTAAATGTGAAAATGCCAGTGTACAGAGTGAGGGTTAAGGCAGTTTACTTTTAAAGGGAAAGGCAAAATTCAGGCTTTCTTGATTGAATCAACATACTTTGGACTTTGTTTTCATAATTGGGAAGAGAAGTAATAATTTAGGGTATGTTATGGTTTGTTTGAGGATGCATTCGCAAAGCTGCTATTAATTGTAGGAATGTTCAGAGGTAGTAATTGGAATGTGAAAGTTGTTACCTTTCCACTGCACTCTATTTTGAATGACTGGGTGGTAACTGCAGGCAGGTAGAGCAAGGCTGAAAGAGTGGGACCTGGAAGGGGACATAATTCCTGCAGTCCTTTCTTTCTCCTTCTCTCTTCTTCCTGACCACATCATGGGCTGGGAAGCTTTTTCTTGGCTGGGCCCTTACTCCATGATGAACTGCCTCCACTTTGGCCAATAGAGATGGAGTTGACCATGTATAGACTGAGACCTGTGAACTGTGATTTTCCTTCTCTAAACTGTTCATGTTGAGTATTTTGGTCACAGTGAGGCAAAAGCCAATTGAAGCAGAAATTGGCACCAAGAAGTGGGGTTATTGCTGTGACTAACCTGATCATGTGATTCCAAAGCCTTGGAACTGGTTTGTGAGAGGAGTTTGGAAAGTTTGCAGATGCCAGCTGGAGAAGCTTTACTGGGTTGTAAGTAGAGCCTAATGGGTGATTCTGGTGGGAGCTCAAACCAGAATGCAAAAGGAATGCAGGGTATGCTCATGAGGTTTCAAATGCAAATGAGGACTCTTGAAAATTGGACTAAAAGCCCTTCATATTATATTCTGGCAAAACTGCTGGTTACATTTTGCCCATTTCCTGAGACTTTGTATAAGGTTGAATTTTAAAGTGATGACCTTGCTAATTTGGTGGAGGAATTTTCAAGGCAGCACAGAATTCAGTAATTAGCATGGATATTGTTGGTACCTTTGGGGCAAGTTTATGGTTAAAATTAGAAGCAGAAAACTGCATTGAAGAATTTTTGCAGTTTGGCCAGTAAAAAAGCATGTAAATATAGGGCCAATGAAGTTGTGTTTATTTAAGAGATTAGAGCCCTGAGAGAGATGCTAAGTACTTTCCATGGATACAATAAGAAAAATGTCTCCAGAGCTTCCTAGGAATTTGGAAGACCCCATTCACTACAAGATACAGAAGAGACTATTCCTTTGAGAAGACTTCATGGAGGCACTCTACTTACACAAAGAGTCTAGAAAGTTGTTTTAAAAACACAGAGCCATGCAAGCACTCAGGGAGAGCCCTGGAATCATGCAGCTGATGACAGACCTTGGCATTACCCACATGGTGCTGGTTGTGCAAAAAAATGTTGAATTAAAGGGTCATTGAAGTTTCTAGTGAGATTCCAAAATAATGCATAGGAGGTACAGGCAAATTGTAGTAGTGTCAGAGTCCTTGTGAGAAGGTAATGCATGAAGTATGAAGTTGAAGCTAAACAGAGTCCCCAGAAATTAAGGGATGTCAGTAATGTGAACTGTCTGGAAACAAACAAACAAACAAATAACAACAACAATAATAAACTGCTGGCTGTAGAGAAACCCAGGCTAAAAGAGAGTCCCTGTGTACTGCAAAGCCAAGGGGGAGGGCTTCCCATGCCTTTGGGAGAAAAGATTTAACAGCTATGTGTCCTAGATGCTATATGTGGAATTACATATGTTATATGTTGACCCCGTTGGGCTTTGGTCTTACTTTGACCTACTTCATTCTTTTCAGACCCCTATACTTCCCTTTTGGAATAGGAATATTTAATCTGTGTGTGTGTATGTGTGTGTGTGTGTGTGTGTGTGTGTGTGTATATATATATATATATATATATATATATATATATATATATATATGATTTTTATATTGGCTCACAGGGCTCACAGTCAACAGTTTTGAGTCTCAGATGATACTTTGAACTTGGATCTTGGCTGAGTTTCTGTTAATGCACAAATGTTCAGAGATAGTGATAGGATGGGGAGAGCAGCAATTTACTAATCCCATCTTAGTTTGAAGGGACTGACTGAGTGATAACTATAGGAATGTGAGGCATGGTTAAAGGAGGTGAGTCACTGGAGACATGCCCTGGAAGGGTACATCTGCCCTCCAGTCCCTTCTCTCTCTATCCCTCTCTGCTTCCTGACCTCACCATGAGCTGAAAAAGCTTCCTTCTGAGGGACCATCCCTTCTTCCATGATGTGCTGCCTCACCTTTGGCCCATACAACAGGAATTGGCAATGTAGCAACTGAGACCTCTGAAACTGTGATCTCCAAATCACCTTTCCTGTGGGAGGCCATCCTTGCACGTGATTTGAGTTACCTCCCCGGCTGGGTGAGAGGCACTTAAACACAGCTGTATCTGAGCCATTCCCCACCCTTTCAGAGGTCAGAGGGCTTGTCCCTGCAGAGAGGCGTGCCTGGCCACTGACCTGAAGACCCAATCACTGCCCCTGACCTTGGGATGCTGCCCCCCTTAACCTTCATTGGATGGGATTTTCCCTTGAATTTTTTGTTCCGCAATAAAAGCTCACTCCCTGGAGTACTCTTCCTCTCTTGCTAGTCTCTTCTGTAAACCTCCCACTGCATTAGGTGGCTGGAGGTGGGAGCTAGGAGAAGCCTTCTCAGAGCTGTGTTAAAGGTAATAAGAGTCTGTCTCTTTAATTTAAAACTCACTAGCAATTTCTTATGCATCGAACCTTCTTTTATGAAGCTCGCACTGGTCACATGGCAGACTTTCCCTCTTCTAAATTATTATTATCAAGTATTTTGGTCACAGGGATGCAAAAGCTAACAAAAATAGATTTTAGGTCAATCATATTATTGAGGGTAAATATCTAAATTCTTGGGATTTCTGTTTCACATTCAGGAAAATAAAGTAAATAATGACTATTTTGGCAAGTATGAAGAAAGCTAAGTAAAAAATTCAACCAGGTTAATGAGAATATAATTTGTCTATACTGATTATTCCAGAGAAAGTCTCTTAAAACCATATAAGACAAAAAGGGAATATCTTGTTCTGACTATTTCTCCTGGGCATTTGGGGAAAGATTAATATGTCTTTTTTTTTTCCTAATGTTAATGTCAAATACTTATCTTTGACAAAATGTTTAACATGGTTTTGTGTAAACATTCAATTTCATGAGACATCAGAACAAATTTATGTGTAAGAATATGTTGTTTGCAATATATACAAAACCAAACTTATAAAGATTTGAAAATAATGGCAATGACTGATTCCTATGATTAAGTAATCAAATGATATAATGGACTTCAGGTATTTTGATCTGAAAATCACTTGGCATTCAATGCTTTCAAAAATTTCTCTTGACTCTTCTGGAATGGCAGTTTTATCTGTGATTTTTTTTTTTCTCATGATGTCAAAATTGTTTCAATGGTTCAATGTCACCATGTATTTTATATACACACTCTAAAGAATGCTCGAGAATTTCCAGTAAAAATCATGAGAAAATCTCTAGATCACATAGGTATAATGTTTTCTGATGAGATAATTGCTATGGCAAATAGGACATGGGTCCCAATTTAGCTTGAGTCATGTTCTCCACTCCTGGATATGGAAATTTAAGATGACTCCCCAGAACCAGCAAGAATCAGAATCCCTGGAACTGGAAAGATACTCAAATAGGAATTAAATGGAATTTTCCTTTAAGTCATTATGGGTTACATATTATAGTAATTAGTTACAGGTGAAAACCTAAAAAAGAAAAAAAAAAACAAAGCTTAATGGCTGAAGCCAGAGTTCCACACAATTTTTGCCCTGATGTCATTAAGAAGAAATAATTGAAAATTAAAAAGATTTTCAGCGGGCTGGCTTATAATGAAAAATGTTAAATCCCAAGGTTGTATACAGCAAATATATAACCTTGTTACCTTCCATTTGAGTAGGATAAAGAGTGCTAAATAGTTAAAATGTATTTAGTTAGTCCTAAAGTGGTAGTGAATTCAGGCTTCTAATATAAACTAATTGAAATTAATTACAGAGGAAGAAATATAATTATACAATTCAAATTTTTCCGATAATACTTATTATTCACTATAGAAAGAATGCAGTGCTCTTTCACCACAGACATTTGGGATATAGTTTGTATACATCAAATAACTTGTCACTATTTAGTCACATACCCAAACCTGCTTGTGAGATGTCATGTGGGTATAGAAGTAATATGAAATGACCTTCAATAACAGTGAATGTTGAGTTTGTGAATAAACAGAAAACTGTGAACAGTAGACAAAAGAAACATCAACATTAGAAGCAGGCAGTAGTCTAGAAATAACAAAAATAGCAGATTAAGATATTAAACATTAATTATAAGTGTGTTCAATTATTTTAAGAAAGCATAATAGAAAGAGAAATAAAACTTTTAAAAAGGAACCAAGTGTCCAATTTCTTCTCATTTCATCCACCTCCAGCTTCTATTAATCAGAATTCTTTTCTCTGCACTCTATAAACACACATAATTATAATTTATCACTATATAATTTAAAAAGGACAACCAAATGGAATTTTTATAATGAAATTATAATATTTAAAGTAAAAAAAATAACTACCTAGGTGCAATTTCTTACAAAATTCTGCAGAAATAACAGTAAATAAAACTGAACATCAAAAATAAAATGTATGCATTTTGAAAAAGAAAAAAATAAAGTTGGGGGATGGGTACTGTTCCTCCAGGTGCTCTATTTTGTGGTCTAACATGTGCATAAGTATGATTACAAAAAAGACAGGAAAAGAAATGTGGTAAAATTATTTGGAGAAATGAATGTAATTTTCCCCAAATTTAATAAAAATATAAATATACAGATCCATTAAAAACTATAAATCTTTTTTAAAAAATATTTGTTAGTTGTAGATGGACACAATATCTTTATTTATTCATCTTTATGCAGTGCTGAGGATAGAACCCAGGGCCTCATGCATGCTAGGTGAGCGCTCTGCCACTGAGCCACAACCTCAGCCCACTTTATGAATCTTAATGCAAAGAAAAAGAAAGAAAATCCAAGCAAATTATTCTCATGAAAACTACATTGAGGTAAATAAATTTTTAAAAACGGAAGCCAGAATAAAACAACATATATTCAGGAGACAGAGCTAAAACATCTTTAATGACTTGTGAAAAGAAACAACGTGAGCCAGGAGAAACTACAATAACAAATTTAATGAAAGTACTTAAAAACTGCACTTAAAACATAAATAAAAAGGTAATAGAACTACATAATCAGTTAAATAAATATTGAGAGTATATTTTCATGAAATACACTACAAATCTATAAAAATAAGTTCTCAGTCTAAAGGCAGATAGAACAACATTAGAATTTAAAATTAAAGATAAATCATTATATAAAGCATGTGGTATATTAGCTTTTTTTCCCCTTTAATTTCTATAAAATAATTGAGTATTTAAAAGAAGACTAACATTTTTGAAGTTATAAAATCCGTGAAGGAAAAATGAATAATTAATGATATTTTTAAAAGATCACATAAGAAACATTAGGTTGAAATAAAGCACTATATTATTGAATATACTATGAAAACTGTCAAGTAGACTAAGGTTAATTTAAAAAAAATGCTTTTTGTAAACTTTTGGTCAATCACACACATATACAACTAACACAGAAATAAAATTAAATAAAAAGTTACAAAATAATTTTTTAAAAAATAGCAAGGGGGGTTACAAAAAATTAAAAGTGCATGGTATCCATATTAAGATGATGCAGTTAAACATAAATATTAATAACTATAATGCTTTCCAGTGAACTAAAATTTTTTTAAAGTAAAATTATTTGGAAAGATAAAAAATGCAGCATCACAGTACATACTATCTATAAGCAATACAATATGTAAATTATGTGTCATTTAGTTTTCAAGCAAATAGGTTTCAAGCAAAATAATCAAAAGAACATGGGGAGCATCTAATCATTAAAAAAATGAATGACTTTATTTACATTATAGAACTTGACTTCTGAAATAAATTTTTGCAGTCATAAAAAGCATATGTGTCATGAGAATAAAACTCAGTATCAAAAAATAATAGTAAATATGTGGCCATCTAATATAAACACTGTAACATATGTAAACCAAAAATGAGAAAACAGAAAAATATTCAAATATGCAGTTGTATTTGTAAATTTAAGAATTATATAAAATATTTACATAAAAAATAATTGTCAATATTCAAGTAAGAATGACACTATCTCCAAACTTGATACCAAATAAATTTAGGGACTACATAACAAAAATTTGTAGGACATACATATTATTTGTGTGCTCATAAAATATTCTCCAAAAGAGATAATATGTTCAACAACCAAGTAAGTCCCAATATATTCTTAAAAATTTAAAGTATATGTACTAAATAAAAATTAATAGAAAACTTAGAAATTTTAACATAATATTTATAAGTATTCAATATAAACTTTGGGTTAAAAAAATTAACAAATAAAATCTTTTAAAATGTCAGAAAATTGAAATACTGAATATTTGCAGGATTCAACTTAAAACATTGATTATAGACATTTGTTATTTTATATATTCCTATTAGAAGAGAAGAAAAGTTTTAAATTGATAATCTGATTGTCTTTAAGAAACAAATAAAGTAACAAATAAACCCAGGGCAAATAAAAAGAAGGGAATTAAAAAAAAAATAGAGTGTTATGGACTGAGAATGTAACTCAGGGATAAAGCACTTGTCCAACATATATAAGGCCCAGGATTTTATGATCCCAGTACTGCATAAAAAAAAAAAAAATGAAACGACAAAACAATATGAAACAGAAGAGTAGAAATTTAAAGTTAGGAAATTGGGTAAATAATGAAGATAATCAATGAAAATAAATAATTTTTAAGAAAAATAAAATAGGTAAAATTCTAACAAGACTAGTCCAGAAAAAGAGGGAAAAGACACAAATGTAGAACACTGGGATGCATTAAATAGTGGGCACTAATACAGGTCCTACAGACATAATATGAATAATAAGCAGATATTATGGACAATTTAATGGCAATAAATTTGACTGCTTAGCTGAAATAGACACATTTATTTTAAAAAGCACATATCCATATTATAATAACTACACATATAAATAATCTAAGATACAAATGTATTATAAATAAGTGAAATGTATAGTTAGACACTTTCTGACAAACTATAAATCCAGGTAGACTTGTAAATTTTATCAAATTTTAAAAGAATATTGCCTATCTTACCTAACATCTTTCACAAAAATGATGAAGTGGAGCAGATTCAATGTATTTCATGAGAAAGATATTGCCAGGCAAAGGCATTATGAAAAGAAAAAAAAATAGTTTTCTTCAGTAGTCCTCATAGGTACATACACAAAATCCTTTTACAAAATGTCAGCAAACCAAATCAAGAAAAATGTGAAAGTAAATAATTTGTCTCTATTTACTGCTCCCTTCAATTGATTTACAACTTGAATAAGGAGAATATTCATGTAACTTATTGGACACACTCAAATTACAAATGGAAAGAAACCAGAGAAGGAGGACAGAAAGTAGAGAGGAATGTAAGGATATAGTGGGAGGAAGGTAAGAATAACAGTGGGAAAACAAAAGCAAGTGAATAAACTTTATAATGGTTTCAGAAATGCAATTAAAAAGATTAATTTTAATTATTATTTAAATTACTATTTTATTTTGAGGTTCCGTGTTTTAGCCTAGTCCCTCCATTAAAATGTAACTCTTATGAGTTCAAGCCAAACAGTCATTTTCCCAACTTTTCTCATAGCGACAGTTTTGATTTAAATCTGGAGGGTATGAGATATTTCAAAATTGTCACAAGAATTGTTTTTCTCTTTCTTTCAACTGTGTATATTTATATTTCTCTTTATTGTCAAACAAGTTTCCTGGTAACATATGAAAACACCTTCAGGATCTCCATAGATGCCAGATCTTAGTGTCTTCACTCACAGAAGAAGAGACAAATCCATTTCTGGAATGAATACCAGTAGTTGAAAATGTCATGTATTCCTGGAGGTCTCAAACATGTTATTGTAAACACTTTAAAACATACGTCCGAAAAAACAAAACAAAAAACAAAACGAACAACAACTTTTTTTTTTTTTTTTTGGACTCCACTCGATATTTGCCCTCTCCTAGGTGGTCAGGTCCATGTTTTGGCAAAGTCAACCAGAAAGAGAAACTTCCAGAAGAAAAAAGCAGTAAAAGGCTGACCAACTCCCAGAGACCAAAGGAAGTACCAGAGTTTCTCTGTTTCTTGTAACTCTTTCTTGGAAATATGTGTAGAGCACATTGCGAATGGAACTAGGTAAGTTGAGATTTATCTTGGCTCTATAACAGTCCTTAACAGTATACACTACATGTGCCTCAATTTTTCTCTTCTCTTAAAAAGGATAAAAATAATAATGGTGTTAATAGCAAAAAATGTACTGAGAGATCACTATATGACAGGCTCTTCAATGGGTTCCCATATAACCAGAATCACTTTTCTAGATATAATTATGACAGAACCTGTTTTTTAGATATTATTATGACAAAGAATTGAGAAAAATTAGGTAAACAAGCCTGTTTGTTAAATCAACAATACTCTTTCAGAATAATCTTCTTTAAAAATAATTTCTGGTCATTTGAGTTTACCAATAGTATCAAAAAGCAAACAAACAAAAATTAGAATATCTCTTTATCTGACAACAGAAATAAATTTTAAAGAAGGAGATTTAAATTATATTAACTAGAACAAAGGGAAAAATAACAACAAATGAAAATCTTATTGGTTTTGGGTAAATGTTCAATTTAAGAGGAAATTGATTTTACATGTCAGATACAATTATGATTCTACTTGAATTCTATTTAATAATAAAAAAGGACCCAGTGTAACTGAAAACAGAGAATTAAAAAGTGAATTATATGATATTGAGATTGAAAGTAGGCCTAAATTAAAAAGGTCACATAAGTTAGCCTGACATTTTCAGAATATCTGAAGGACAATAGAAGGAAGACATTGGGGCACTCATAACATTCTGATTTCCATATTGAGATGGTTATTTTTAAGTATTGAAAATAATGAATTAGTAGAAGGTGAAGCTAAAGACAATCACTCCAATGGTTGTGTACAATTATGAGTGTAATAATCTTAGCATAAACTGGGGTGCTTTGAAAGATCTGAACCAAGGGGCCAAATACATAGATTTGTTAATTGTTGGATATGCAGGTTAATGACAGAACCAAAACTTACGTTTATGTCTTCAACTTTCATAAGTATGTTGGATCTAAAATAATAAACTACTTTAAAATCCAAAAACTAGGAGCACTTGCAGAACAGCAAATGCAAGGAAGTGTCTTCATCTATTTCAGGGCTGGGTCTACAAAAACTAAACATAATAACCTTCAATCCTCTTACTGAAATTTCATTAACGGAAATAGATTAATTCATATGACAGAAAAAGAGTGCAAACTGAAAATTCCTAGATACCAGAGGAACTTTGTCTCAGGTCCTGTTCTCTAGGTACATTCTCTTTCCTAAAAACAATTCAGCTCCCCTCCAAAAGCACTTGAAGCCACCACCATCATCACTTCTCTCTTCCTGTTAATAAGGCTTTTAAGCTTTAACCGTATGGTCCTTTTTTTGATGTAGCCTATTTGTGTGGCTTCTGTGCACATGAGTAAGACTTTTTCCATGGCAACTTGTCTATTGTCAGTTTATTTCAGAACACAAAAATATCAAAAATTCAGAAGGAAAATTGTTACTTCCCTACAACTCTGTGAATTGAAGATCCTGTTTCTTGTGACAGAAAATAATGGTCAGTGAGGTTTGAGGCCTAGTAATGAAAAGTCAGCTTTATTTATATTGTGTGTGAAAGTGCATAAAAATTTAAAAACATTAATTAAGGAATTATGTACGTTATTTCTAGAAGTGTGGTGATGGATCTGGAGTAAAGACGTAGATCTGAAAGAATGATGTGAAATAGTACCATTACAGTGGATGTGATCTCCCACCAAAAAATTACAATTTGATAAGAACTGAATTTAAGACAAAAATCTCAAGGATCTCTAATATTTGTTACAATGTAAATTATGCTCTTACCTTGTTAAGAAACAATGACAATGAAGTATAAAATCTCTAGAGTAGAAAATAGCATTCAACACCATGTTTTCTTTTATTTACTTAAAATTTTAATTGACACATGATATTTGGTATATTTATGGGGTAGAATATGATAATTCAATACATGTGCAAAATGTTTAATGATTGTGTCAGAGTAATTAGCATTTCCATTTCTCAAACATTTATCATGCATATGTATTGGGAAACTTCTAGTTATTTTGAAATATATGTCTAATTGTTAAACACTATAGTTTCCCTACTGTGCTATAGAATGCATGAACTAATTCGTCCTATTTAACTGTATTTTGGTGCCAATTATCTATCCTCTTCTTATTTCCCCTCTCTATTGTCCCTAGTCCCTAATGAGCACTATTTTACTCTCTACTTCCATCAAATCAACATTTTAGCTTTCACAAATCAGAAGATGAAGTATTTGTCATTCTGTGCTAAGATAATTTCACTGAACAAAGTAGATATAGAAGAAACAAACATCAATACAATTAAGATGTATATGACAAATCGTAGCCAACAGTATACTGAACAACCAAACATTGAAAGCATTTCCTCTAAGATCTGGAAAACAACAACAACAACAAAACAACAACAACAACAGCATACCTACTTTTATCATTCTTGTTCAACATTCTACTGTAAGTCATAGTGCAATTGGGCACATTCTACTGTAAGTCATAGTGCAATTGGGCAAGACTAATAAATAAAGGGCATCCAAGTTAGAAAGGAGTAAATCACATTATCTTCTTGCAGATGCCATGACTTTATATGTACAAAAACTCCATTAAAAAATTATTAGAACTTATAAGTGAATTTGTCCAAGTTGTAAGATATAAAATAAGCAAGGCAGTGAAAGATCTTTACAAAAAAAAATTTAAAAAGTGGTAAAATAAGTTAAAAAGGACAAACATTACAATGAAAAGATGCCCCATGTTCACAGAATAAGAAGTATTTGTATCATTAAAATGTACATATGATCTAAGGCAATCTACATACTCAATGCAATCCCTATGGAAACAGTAATGTTATTCTCCTCATAAATAGATAAAACAATCATAAAATTCACATGGCACCAAAAAGACCCTTAATAACAAAAACAATGGTAAGCAAAAACAATTAAATTGTAGATGTCAAAATACCTGACTTCAGAATATACTACAAAGTTACCATAACCAAAACATCTAGGCACATAGACAACTGGAAAATAATAGAGAAACTAGCATCTAATCCATACACTAGCTAGCTGATTTTGGATAAAAGCATTGAGAATGTACATAGGAGAGAGGAAAGACTCTTCAGGAAATAGTGTTGGCAAAACTGGATATGAAGCTATGGAACTTGTCCCTTACCTCACATCCTATGCAAAAATCAAGCCAAAATGATTAAAGACCTAAAGGTAACATCTGAACTATAAAATTACTAGAAGAAAACAGAGGAAGCATGTCATTGGTATAGGCAATTGTTTTCTGGATAAAACTCCAATTGAAGAAAAAAAAACAGACAAATGGAATTACATCAAGCTAAGAAGCTTCTGCACAGCAAAGCAAACAATATACAGAGTGAAGAGATATCTGAAGAGTGGGAGAACATTTTTGCAAATTCTCTGACAAGAGATTAATATCTAAAATATATAAACAACTCATGATTCTATTATTTTGTCACTTATTTTTTGCAGAAATTTAAGAGATTCAGTTAAAATTTTTAATCTAATTTTTTTTGTAATATGAGATATTAAACTAGTACTTTTGATTTGAGACATTCTTTTAAAAAGTCAGATTTGTTGGGACAATTCCTTGTCAGTTGTGTCCTGGTCTTTGCAAATGAAGCCCAGTAATCTGCAGTTTTAACAAGGACACTGCATAGAAAATAGGTGGACTGCATTAGTTTTGCATATCTTTCCAAGTTCAAAATTCTGTGATTTTACAAAAACCATGGGCAACATAAAAGAAAATTAAGATGGCAAATTTATTCCAAAGAACAGGATTGAATTGGGTCTAATTTAAACATCTTTTGTTCTTCTTTTATTCAAATTAAATGCTTCACCTTCAAATTTGTATCAAAACTTGAAACCATATGTTTTGAAACTGAATGGCTCTAGTGTCTTAAATGGTATACCCCCTGTGAGAAGTAAAGCTATTATAGGTAACTCCCTGAAATCCATGATTATAGGAATTTCCTCTATAGGTCATTTACATGGAGGTTCATGTGGAGGTTCATGACTTTTCTTTGGCTTCTGTTAGACTGCTTTCTCAATAGGACATATTTATTACAAATTTATCCAAAGTAAAATTAAATTTTTGCTCCCCTCCATGTTTCAGTCAAACACTTAAGAACAAACCAAAAGAGGAAATTGAAAAGGAACAAAACAAACCATAATTATTGGTTTGGGAAGTTAATTAGAACAGAAATTAGCAATGGTTCCTATAATGATAGCCAAATGTCTGATTGTTCCCAGCAGTCAGAGAAGTTGGTTCCAATGAAAGTTTTCTTTTCTGTCTTCTTTTTAGGTCAAATTGTTAAAGCTGAGCCAAGTAACATTCATGGGCAGGATAGGACCAGTCTCCTGGTGACTTGTTAATTGAAATATAAGTTGAGCATAATAAGTTCATCAGAGGCAGCTCTAGACCCAATAATAATTCTGGTGTTTTAAATGAGAGCATTTGAGTCATTTCTACTCTCTTCAGATAAAATGTGAAAATTTAAATTATCATTAAGGACTGAGAAAATTAAAGAATTTCCCAAAGATTATCAGACTCATCCATGTTTGGATCAACAACCTGAAAGTCATGAGATGATTGATACCTCTCATCAAAATTAATTGATTTTATTATAAACTATTCCTGGAATTTTATTTGCTTTGTTAAAGCAAAAGAAGTTTTAACCTTCTTATGTTGTCTATTTTATAAAAATGTATCATCACTGTTTGTGAGGGCCATTTACGTTTGATTGCACATAAATCTCCCATAAATTATCACTTTTTACCAGAGGCAAATAGTATACAAATTTGAATTACACACTTCTGTCCTCACTGACTTATCAAATCAGCAGCTCTTCTTTTGGTGATGACCTAAAGGTTTTTCTATCCTAGTAGTCTGGTGGTATTTTTTTTTAACTAATTCCTTCAATAAACGTATACGAGTGACACCACAATGAAATATCAGTTATCATATTAGACAATAAAATTGAAATGAAAAAGGTGATCACTTTTACAATTTTTTCATGTTAAATTAAGGCCAAGATATTGTTATCAGCAACATTTAGAAGTGAAGGATACATTTAATGTTCCAGCCATGATTGGGTCATCATGATTGTGCTAATGCCTCTGCCAAAATTAACCAAGAAAGTAGACAATATTTTTAGACCTTGGACAACAAGACAAACAGGAATATTATCCTCAGAGGAAAGAGCACAAAGATGGTAATTTCAAAAATCATCCTGGCTTTCTGCTTGGAAGGACTTTTTAAACTACATTAAAGGAAAGGATATACAAGTAGAGTATATCAGTCATACAGACACAGATATGGAAACCAATGACCACAGTATATTTTTTCATTATTTTGTGCCCTTTGGTCTTGATTCTTGTTCTAAAGAAATATTTTCTCATTATCTTTACACAAATTTTGTATTTTTATCATTGTTTTAAATGAATTTTATAATTACAGAACTGATATTGTATACTATATAAAAATCTGACTAGTTATTACACTTGATGTACAATTATAATATTTAACAATATAACACATTTTTCATTATTTTTAATAGAATCATCTCTCTCTCTATATATATATATACACACATATACACACACACATATACACACATATATGTATATATCTTTATATATATGCCCCCCACACACACATATACATTCACATTGCTAGGCTCAGTAAAAGTTTTTTATATTTTCTAATATGTATAAAAATTATTTTAGTTTTTAAAATTGTTTTCTAAAATATCAGTTGTTGAATATTTATGTTTTTACAGATATTTTTCCAAGATAGTAATTTAGTCTATTGTAAATAAATCCTATTTTTTTGATATACAGATTGAAATATGGTATTCTCATATCTGTAATCTCAGGATTATATCTTTTTTCATTTTCAAATTTGCATCAGTTATATTTATATTATTTTGTAGCCAGATTTGCAATGTATAAATTTTTTATTTCTGTATATAGAATTTTAAATTGTGTATTTTTTTCAGTTTTTCTTTTATTTATACTTTTCTCCCTATTTGCCAGTTTAAGCTCTTCTCTTTTAAAGTATTCCTCTGAAGTTGTTCTTCTTTTACCTTTTTTTAAAATTATATATGACAGCAGAAAGCATTACAATTCTTATTACACACATAGAGCACAATTTTCATATCTCTGTTAGTATACAAAGTATATTCTTTTACTTTTCTCTTTAAATTTCTTAAGATATTTTTCCTGAATGACTAGAGAATTTAATTCTATAAATTTTCTCTTTATCCAGTTTTTATTGTCTAAGTGTTACCCTTCAGTCTTTTTTTAATATATATATCATTAATCTAATGATCTCATGGTTTAAAGAGGTTATTTATCCATTCGTATTTCTTTTCTTTTCTCTCTATTTGTGATTTTGTTTTTAGACTTCCTTGGTATTTTAAACTTTTATTTGTACTCAAAGCCCTTTCCTTGTACTTTATAGTTATATATATTCTTCATTGTTATTTTATAGGGAAAAAAGCAACTATAGTCCCCTCCTATCATTATATTCTTTATCCCATACTCCACAGTGTGTTAACTGCCTTTCAGAGAGCATTTGTTTTCTTACATTCCTCTTCTCAGTGACACAAGATGATTTTCAATACAACATTATCTGTAGCAAACATGTCCCTTTCTCCCTTTATCTCCAGTCAGATGCAGGGTGCTTCAGTATCATTGATTATTGGACTTTTTGCTCACAACATTTACCCCATTTTATCCATGTTCAAAGCATACAGGAAATGTCTCCAGACATGAATTTACTCACATATTTACCTGCATATGTATTAAAGGTTATTGTTTGCTTTATATCCTCTCCATTACATCTTTTCCTTGCTGTGAATAGAAAATTCTGTTAGAAACAATTATATATATAGTGTTCCGACATGGAATAAAGGACTCATATCATAAATTTTTGGCCATCCTGTAAAATTGAATGATAGTGGCTTGTGATAGAGTTCCTGGGCACAGGTGTTTTTGTCTCTACCATTTTATAACTTACTGTAGATATTACTGTAGATATTATTTCTAATAGAATTATTTGTAGTATTATTCTACCATTTTAAAACTTACTGTAGATATTATTTTATAACTTAAAATAATAATTTGTAGTATTATTGGTTTGTAGATAGTATTTGTAGATAGTATTATTTTTTTTGTAATAAACTTCTCTTCTGCTTGAAAATTTGTGATATAATGTTTTATTCAAAAATTAAGGATTTTTACAAAGATTCTTGTCTTTTCCTATCTAAAAATTGATGAGATTTGATTCTGATAAATTATATTCTACAACATAAATTGCATCCTTGTGGATGTGGATAGTAGTGGATAGTATTTTTAAAGGAATTGAAAATTATTTAAGACTTTAATGTGGCAGGTTCACTTCTATTTACTGTTGAGTGAAATATGAGGTTGAATATGAGACTACAAGCTAACAACAGCAGATTACAGAGGCATGCATTAAGGACAGTAAAAACAGAAGACCCACACAACCATTTGCAGCTTACTGAATTGAATAAATGTCTATTTTTTTTTTTTTTTTTTAAGTACTGGGGAGTGAATCCAGGGGCACTCAACCAGTGAACCACACCCCCCAGTCCTATTTTGTATTTTAAACTGAGTTGTTTAGTACCTCACCTTTTCTGAGGCTGGCTTTGAACTCATGGTCCTCCTGCTTCACCCTCCTGAGCTACTGAGATTACAGGCATACTTCTCTGCACCTGGCTAAATGTCTATTGTTTTAAATCACCAGGATATGTGACCACTGGTTCTCAACATTATTGTAGTGGAAAGAAGATCTAAACAAAATGTGTTATTTTAGAGATAAACTGGAACTAGAATAGAACTGAATGCTACTTACTTTATATCTAATTAGATTTATTCACTTTAGCCCTAATTTATTTTATACAATATTTAGGGTAAAACCAGATGACTTTATTATGGAAATATTAAGATTTCTCAATTTTTTACCCTATGTGTTATGTTTATATTTATATAATTTGCAGTAGATTTAAAATATTTTAGAGACATGCCATAATTGTGAGTCTTTTGAGAGACAAGAAATGACTGAATTATAATACACACAAACACACACACACACACACAAACACACACACACACACACACACACACACAAACTAAAGACTATTTCCCATCAACATGTGAAACCAAACAAAATCCTGAAAGGAAAGACAATGTGAGCCTTGACTCAGGTTAAATTGGAGTCAGTCTACAAATGTATTTTCTTCAGAAATAATTACTAGAATGTTTTCTGTGATTTATTCAGTAGATAATTATGAATTTAATAAATTCTAACTTCACAAAAGACATCCATCTACTTATCTCCTATCCTCTTTCCATCTCTTTATCCCCTATTCCTCTGAAGAAATCTATTTCTGTTTTAGTGAAGATGGTCAATTCAAGGGAAAAAAAAGCTTCTCCTTCTCATCCTCAGTAAGAAAAATTCCAAGGCAGGTCTCAGGTTTTCCTTCTGGTTTTATATGACACTCTGGTTGAGTTCTTGAAGTCTAGGGGATGGATATGTTGGGTTATTGGTTTGGGTAATCTGTCCAAACCTATGTCAGGATACGAAGATGCTGCTATTGGCAACCATGATTGCAGAAGAAAAAAAAAGTTCATAAAATGTGAAATGTTATTATTCAAAGAAAGAATCTGAGCTGCTATGACATACTTGACACATGGTCACTCAATCCCCTTAAATCACGTAATCATATGCCTTTGATATGACTGTGCCAAAACAATTTTATTAATTTGCACTAAAAAGATATTTTAGCGATAGAATAGTTGCTATAATAGCCAGAACATTACTGTTATAAAAGGATAATAATGCTTTAATAAAACAAAAAATAATTTAGTCTAAACTTATTCATGAAATGAAAAAAATACTAAAGTTAACACTTATAAAACTTAATTCTGAAAGGTTTTACAATATATTTTAAAAGAATTAAATGTGAATGGAAATAGCATAAAAAGGAGACATTTCATTTTGGTTCTTATATCTTAATTTTATTCTCAATCATAAAACAGTATGTATGTAAAACAAAACAAAACAAGACTTTGTCAAAGGATGAGATACATAAAGAAGTTTAAACAAAACAAGTTTAATAGAGGTATATGATATTGTGTCTCATGATATGAAAACTCAACTTTTGAGTGTGATTGTAATTTTTATGACATATGATATACTAGAAATACCACAATTCAAACAATTCACAATTCATGAATGTTGAAGCCACCAAAGCTATAAATAAAGGATACCTATAGGTTGGTTATTTATTCCACTACTCAGATAAGTAATTTTTCATCAAAATTCAGAAAAAAAATATATTATATATATTATATACATATATATATATATATATATATATATATATAATATATCTTTAAAAATGTTCCCATATATTCAATAAATAATTGACTTGTGGAATCTACAAACAGAGACTCCTTTGATTTGCATCTATTATTGTGCCTTACTGGAAAATTTTAAGTCTTGGACATTCAAAATTTACATAAATTTTAAATATGGAGTTACAAAAGATTTTTTCCCCACAAAGGTCATATAATTAAGCTCAGGAATTATCAGAAAATTCTAGAAATCACAATAAAGAAGACCAAAAAAGTAAAAAATTGAGAAATTATTAACAAGTAATATCACACTCCTCTACTATAAATTGTGAAAATAGATTATGCCAAATAGAAATAAAAATGATAAGAAATAATCAAGCAGTATACTTCAGGAAGAGAAAACCATGGATATTTTTAATTTATAATTCACAGTTTACTGAATGAATAAGTGAGTGAACAAATGAATGTTGTGTTATTATGCAGCATTTTTTCATTAGACAAGTGAGAGTATAAAAATAAATGTCTCATTATTTGAATTCAAGGAGCTTATTGTTTGTTACAAAAGAAAAAGACAAATAATCATGCATAATACAATGATAGAAGTATTTTTGTAGACAAGTATAGTGAAATTGAGAGAGAAAAGCCAAAATATATAGGAGAGGAGAGAAGAGAAGAAAATTTCTATTAATATCATGAGAACCTGATGCCTGTGTTATCTCTATCAGAGCTTCAAGGATCTATAAAGAAAAAAAAATACTTTAACATTTGTAAATATTTGTGTTAAAAATCATTGTTACTTTTGACAAACATGCACAGAGACTGAACACATTCCATTTTCCTTATCTCTTAAACTTGCTACTGCTTAATAATTCAATGATGCTCGATATGAATAGAAGAGTCAGTAACAGCTTATGAGGTCATTAAGAGAAGTGGAGATAGATGAACAGAGTGTTCACTCTACTCTCACAAAGAATATAAAGGGAAGATAGCCATCATGAGACAAAAGAACATGCTAGATAAATTGATTTAGCCATTGATGGGCACACAAATATCAAGATGTTATGTAATATATATATATATATATATATATATATATATTTATACACACATATATGTATACACACACATATATATGTGTATATATATTCACACATAGCATATATATACATATTATATATATACAATATATATTGTATACGTATACAATATATATATACAATTTTTATTTCTAATTAAAACCAAATGTTTAAAATATAAAAATTTTAAAGTAAACGATTAAAAATGTTAAAAGGAAGGAATTACAAAAGAGCATATGTAATAGAAGAAATTATACATTACAGGTTGTAATGGCTAATCTGGATTGTCAACTTGATTGACAATCAAGTCTCTTGACTTCTGAATGTGCTGATGAGGGTGTTTCCAAGATGATTCACATGAGCAACAGCAAACTGAGTGGGGAGGCCCAACCTGAATGTGAGCAGTGCTGTCCAATTGGCTGAGGGTCTGGATGGAAGGAAGGTAGATGAAGGAAGAAACCAAAGTGCACAGAGACACCATTTTTCTTGGGTGGGTACTTGAATTACTGCTGCCATCATTTGAAGACATTGGACTCCTTCTCCTTCACTTTTCCAAAACTCACTCCAACCAGTGATTCTACAGGAGGTTTCTAGGCCTTCTTTCCAAAAATGACCTGTATCATTGGTCCTCTTCTTCTGAGACTCCATCTTCTTGGACTGTACCTCTACATTTTCTCCAACTCTCCAGGCTACTGATGGCCATGTGGAACCATGCTCTTCATATAATCACATATCCTTACAGGATTAGATCCTGTTGATTCTATTCATATAAAGAATAAACCCTGACTAATATAGATTTTGGTACCAGGAATGGGTTTTGTATTTGGTTTTCAGCAACCTCAGCCCCATGGCTATAGGAGACCAGATTCTCCTTCAGAGCATCCCAAAAGCTTTTAGATATGTTAGGAATATATGGAGCTGAGAAGTTGAATCTTTCAGCTCATAATTCTCCTTTGTTACTTTGTCCAGTGAAGTCAAAAGTAACCAACCACAACCATAATCATAAATCTTAGTTTTGCAGAAATGTTCAAAAGTATCATATGTAGAGTCACAAGTGCTCAATTAGGATCATCAGAGGCATTTACTTTGCATAGCTCTTCAAAGAGTTTATGGCCTGGGTTAGCAGTGCTCTCCATACTATCAGCAGGAAAGATTTTAGCAACTTTAAGCCAAAACAATTAGGAGAGCCACATCTGGAAACCACAAAACCAATAGAGCATATTCATCCTTACAATTCAATTTCTCCAGAACCACTGTTGATGCTGATTTCTGTGTTAGTCAGCTTTTCATTGCTGTGACCAACATACCCAACAAGAACAACTTAAAGGACTTAGTTAATTTTTGCTCATGTTTCCAGAGACTTAATTCATGATGAGCTGACTGTTGTTCTGGCCCCAAGTTGAGGCAGAACATCATGACCAATGGGGCATCAAGGAGGAACCCTGCTCCATTTATGGCTTTCAGACATCAGATTTAGAAAGAGGAGAGGACTGTAGAGAGGAAACACCCTCCCAGGGCATGCCTTCAATGACTTACATCTTCCAGCCAAGCCCCATCTGCCTACCCTTACCACTCAACTAGTCCATTCAAACTAGAATGGACTGATTCATTTATAGCTTTCACACTGTGATCATTTCACCTCTGAACATTCCTGCATTAACACAGGAAGTTTTGTGAGATGCCTTGTATTCAAACTACAACATAGGCCATTTTAGAAGACTTCCCACCTTATTACTCAATGGCAAATATGAAAATGTACCTTTAGTGGCTTTTAGAGATGACTGCTGATTAGAATCAAAGCCAACAGCAATGAAGAACACAGCATAAAGGATTTTCAACCTTAAGAGTGAATTAAATGTGATTTCTTAAAGAATAAAAGATCACTGGGCAGCTGCCCTGCTAAACTGCATGATATATGAAAGTGCCTTTTAAATTTGTGGTGTCTATGAGGGAAAGCTGATAAGTGATCTGTGCGTTCAAATGTTAATGTTTTGTAATGTGCTTAGCACATACAAAGAAAATCTACAAAGAAGCAAAAAAAATTGCTCTTCTTTTTTATAATGAGAGTTTTTGAGATAAAACATATTATTATTATTATTTTGCATTGCAACACAATATCCAGTATCTTTAGTTTTTTCCTTTCTTATTTAATGTATTTCACATGTTCTTGTTTAAAGACCTTATTTTCTAAATTGTTGTGGCCCTTTAAATTTTCACATCCCTTTATCTCTTATCTCCACCTTTCAATAGTATAAATACACATATACACATATCTTTCAGCTAATTGTGGGTCAATCCCCTGGGAGATGACATTCATGGAAGTTCAAAAGTATGCAAATATTAATATGAGGAATTTGGTTTGTATTTCAAATTTATAACTCTAGCCATATTAAGATTAAATGGTCTTAGTGAGTTAGCTCACACAGTTGAGAGTTATCTAGCTTAAGTCCAAAAGAATGGTATCTGGAAGTCATGATTATTGACCATTTCCTGAACAAAAATTGATGTTTCTCTTATTTACAAAGATGAAGAGACTCAGTGCTCTAGGCAGTGTATTTCTTTAGATAAGTAGGCCTGCCCAGATCTAGTCAAAATGAAGTAAAAGAGGAAATTGTGTGCGAGAGTGTGTGTGTGTGTGTGTGTGTGTGTGTGTGTGGTAGGGGGAGAGGAAGAGGGAGATCAAGATCTAATTCCAATTTGGGAATTCAAAAATGGCATATTTCAATGATAAAAATTTTGGCAAACAACTCTTGAACCATGATTTCATAATCCATGGTAAAATAGAATTAATAATATTCATCTCATGGAATTTTTGAGAGTTTTAAATAAAAAGCCAAAATTATTAACTATTCAAAGATGCATAAAGGTAAGTGATATGAGAATCAGGTTGGAGGAAGAGGCAGATGCACTTTTGAGGATCAGGGAGGTACTCTAGGGTCAATAGCCATGCTGTTCAGACTTGAATTGAAAGACATAAAGAGGAGTATTTCAGGCTGGGAACATCTATATGGTGCCTATATCCAAAGGCAGGAACAAACTCGATATGTTCAGCCAGACAAAAAAAAAAAAAAAAACACGTGGCTTCATTGTAGCAAGATGGTGATTAGGAAGATTAGAGACAACAGCATGAGATGCCAAGAATTACATATGATAAGTCCTTACTGTTCTTGCACGGGGCTTTAGTTTTCTTCTGTATAAGAGTGGAAGCACTTGAAGAGTTTTAGTAGGGCAGTGATATGACATAATTTATATCAGAGAGAAAGAGAGAGAGAGAGAGAGAGAGAGAGAGAGAGAGAGAACAAGATTACTCTCATACTTCCCATGGCATAGATTGTGTAGATTTTAAAGATAAATCAAGAGATTATTTAGGAGTCCAGGATAGCATAACGATATTTGGGAATAGGAAGAACAAAGCAGGTGCCAAGTTTTAGAAAAATTCAAAATAAATTTTTGAGATCAACCCAATGAATCTCTTACAGCCTACATCCAAAGGTTAGCGAGAAAGGAAAAGAAATCAAATTTCAATTCTAGTCCTTTGGTAGAAGTAGCTGGAAATATTATAAAGATATTTCGTTAATAGACAAAAAATGGTAAAGGATCTTATTTGAGGTAAGGCCTTGATATTTTAATTGTGAAAAACAAATTTCCAACAGATCAAAAATTTATGTAGGTTATTTGTTACTGGATCCTGATGGACAAAGATTAAAAATATATTTGGGAATCATTAAAATATACATCAAATGTGTTAGTAATTGTTAAAAATATTGCAAATGTCTGGCGCATAGTATGCACTAGTTAAGTAGTGGTTAATGTTGCTCTGTTGTTTTTGCTCTCCTTGGTCATATATTCAATATGGGAAGACTGAAAAACAATTATTTGATAAAAACTTTTGTTCCAGTTCTTATAGTTATTTTTTTTAATTAGCTTCTTGTGGATATACATGATAGTGAGATTCACTGTAGTAAATTCATAAATATACATAGGAAAGTTAAGCCCAATTCATTTAGATATTCCTTCCTTATCCCAACCCTCTTCCCTTCCCCCCAATCCCCTTCATCTCACCAATGATTATATTCTCTTCCTTATTTTGGACAAATTCCTCAAAACAGAAAAAAAACTGACCTTTGACTTTTGGGGGACTGGCTTTTTTCACCTAGCACAATAGTGTCCAGTTCTATCAATTTATCAGCAAGTACCATAATGTCATTCTTCTTCCTGGTTGAATAACACTCTATCATGCATATATACTATATTTTCTTTATCAAGTCATCTGTTGAAAGGCACCTACATTTGTTCAATAGCTTGGCTGTTGTGAATTGTGATGCTGTAAACATTGATGTGGCTGCAGCAGTATAGTATGCCGATTTGAAAATTTTTGTATATATACCAAGGAGTGGGATTGCTGGGTCATATGATGGTTTCATTCTTAGTTTTTTCGAGACTTTCCATACTGCTTTCAAGAGTGCTTGGAAGTGAAACAGAAGAAGTGGCACTAGCAAGGGAGGACTGAAATAATAGGACTTTAATTAAGAAGCAAAATGCAAGTAGATATTGTCTCTAAATATGAGACACAATGTGTTTAAATTAGGTATGTATGTCAAATTCAGCTGAAGATAAAGAATTGATTTTTATATATAGCAACTTGAACGTTACTGAAAATCTCAATGAAGTCATTTCAAAAGAATGTTGGAAGTGGAAACCTGATTGGGCCAAGAAAAAGAGAACCAGGAAGGAAAAATCCTAGCGCAGTGAAAATATTCTGAACAATTTTACTAAGAAATGGGTTGGAGAGATAATAGAGCTAGTAGACATACACGTGGGCTTTTGTCACTGTTGAGTATTTTTAAAATGGCAAATAGTTGAACATATTTATATGTGACTGGGAATGAGCCAATAGAAATACAGAAGGCCATGATTTAGATAAGAAGGGAAAAACAATAAGAAGACTTTGAGTAACCTGAGAAGAGTGGAATCTAGAGTAATAATGAAGTGTTTGGACACTGATCAGCTTCTTGAAATGTTATTCTGGTAATGGAATGGAAAGCCAAAGCACATAGAAAGAGAGCACTGTAAAAAAAGAATACATAGAATAGATACTTTCCAGATGCTTCTAAATGTTTGGAGGAGAGATAGGGGGTTTCAGATTTTAGTGGCCATTAAAATGCATAAAATAGTGTGGAGAAGGAGGGAGAATCCCTGAATGAACATCAGAAAGGATTGGAATGAGATTTCTCTAGAGTGTCAATAGTCCATGCCATGTTTCAGGTGCTGAGTTTAAGGAATCTTACTTTGTTTTTGTTTGTTTGTTTGGGGGTTCCAAGAATCGAGCTCAGGGGCACACTATCACTGAGCCACATCCCCAGCCCTTTTTTGTATTTTATTTAGAGACAGGGTCTCACTGCTTTGCTAAGCACCTTGCTTTGGCTGAAGCTGGCTTTGAACTCGCTGAGGGGCGGAGTTTAAATTCTGATTAGCATGGGGCTCAGTTTTACAGTATTTCTAGTCAAGTGTGGTTGCTTGCATACATGTAAAGAGAAGTTACATCTAAACTTAAGTAGATTTAGTGTTTTCTTTCTTTCTTATTTATTTATTTATTTATTTATTTATTTATTTATTTTTTGTACCAGGGATTGAACTCAAGGGGTACTTAGCCACAAAACCACATATCCAGCCCTTGTTTATATATGTTATTAGAGACAGGGTCTCATTGAGTTGCTTAGGGCCTTGCTCAGTTGCTAAGGCTGGCTTTGAACTTATGATCCTCCTGTCTCAGCCTCACTAACCACTGGGATCGAAGGCTTGCACCACAGCGCTGGCTATTGATTTATGGTTTTCGGGTAAACCCAACAGAGGGAAAAGGGGAAATAAATTTAAGAATATTATAAAAGTCACTGTCAATTATTATTGTAATATGTCAAGAAATCTGAAATGAGTACAGAAGAAATTAATGATCTCAAGAAGATATTTGATATAAAAACTAGGGCAGACCAATGGAGAAGACATCTCATTAAGGCCAAAATTGTTGGAGAAGATAGAAAAGTAAGTCATCTTGAAAAAAGGGCATGGTGACGGTATATCCCGATAATGGTCAAATTACATTTAAGTAATAGGTCAGTGGACAGGATATGTTAAAAAATATTTAAGCAGTGGCTGTTACGTGGGTCATTCAGGTAATCCAACATGTTGAAGTCACCCAATAATAGTGGGTGGCAAGAGAAAACCTGGAGAAAGTTGAATATAAGCCAAGTGGTAGAATCTTTAAGGAGAAACTAGATGCATCAAGAAGGTCAATATATGCTAGCAAAGAGGAGACACAAGTATTGGACAAAGAAGTCAAAGCAGTGGGGTTGTGGGGGGCATTGAAGGGGGCAGAGTGTAACAAGAATGAAGAAGGACACCAAATCCACCTCCAGTCTCTTGTGTAAGGATAAATGAAATAAGAAAGATAAATGAAAAAATAAAATAAAATAAAATCCAGTATGAAGGGGTGGGTGATGTTACCAAAGGATGGATAAATATCTACTAATCCATATAAGAGTACATTTAGGGGAGCGGCTAAGGAAACTGACATTTCAGAGGACACAATAAGAGAAGAAAAACTAGTTTATAGCCATAAAAGATAAAGGATTCTTATCTCATCTCTTATATTCTAATTTATAAAGGGCATAGGAGGAAATTTCAATGTAATATGATAATTAATGTAATTGGGGAATAAGCTAGCTGAATATTTAACCCGGTTATCAAATTAAGAGCCAGGTTTCCTACTAATAATAATTAACAGGAAACATTTTGCAGAGGTCTTTGAAACTCCTGGAACTCAGGTTTCTCTTTTCCACTCTTAATATTATTATGCATTTATGCTATGTTTTGCATAATTATGCCAAATGTTTATTTATTTTCACTATTTTTAGTCTTTTCAGATGTTTCTTTATTTTCTCTTATGTATCTCTGTTTCATATTCCATTGACTTTCTGTTCTTTATTACCTCTTTATTTATTACTAGTTTTGGCAAGATTATAGATTGTTGTGAAATTACTTATATATGACACAGTATCCTTAATTAAAAGCATTTTTTTCCTTGTAGGAGGATGAATGTATCTCTCTCAGATTCATATTTTGAAATTCTACCCTCACTTGTCTCAGGATGGGATTATATTAGAAAGATAGGGCATTTGAAGTGGTCATTGAATTAGAGTAAGTTCTTTTGAATGGGTCCTTATCCAATATGAATGGCATCATTAAAAGAAGAGTAAATTTGGACATGCACAGGAGAGACTATAGGGATGGGTACATATAGCAGTGAGACCATGTGAGGACACAAGGAAAAGACATCTCTCCATAAGCAAAGGATAAGGGGCCTCAAGAGAGGCAATTTGAATTTGCAGGTCTATTCTGTCAAACTAGGAGAATTTCTGCTGTTTAAGCCACCCTGTCTATGGGTATTTTATGATGGCAACCATAGCAAACAAACACACTTATTCTCTATTATAAGGCTGTGAAAGTCATACATTTTCTTTTAACCTACATTTGAATTGTATCACATATTATTTATAGGAAGTGTTTTCATAACCCTTCAGTTCTAAGTATTTTCAGTCTTTATTGATATTTCTTCTGACACATGAATTATTCAATGTTTATGTGTTTTCTAAACATATGATTTTACAAACTTTTGTTATTTCTTATTCTATGGCAGTATACTATAGCAAACATATTCTAATACTTTTATATTTACTAAAGATTTGCAATTTAATTATAATTATTGCATGTGTATTCTAGAAGAACTGATGCCTCATTTATTGAGATATGGTTGTCCCTTTGAGAGCCATGGCCAGGTCAAGATGGTGCCTGTCCGTGGCTCTCAAACCTACATCCATTAAATGAAAATTATAATTTTGTCCTCTAAACCTCCTAAAGTCCTAAATTTGTATTATTTTGTCCTACAAATTATTAATAAAATATGCTTAAGTATCTCACACTAAAGTTAGATTTACTAATTTCAAGTTTCTAAATTTTACTGGTACATTTGAAATTATTTGATAGATTATGTATTTATTGTAACTCTCACTGACTCAAAATTCTTTGTCTGTAATATTTTCTTCCTTCAAGTCTGTTTTCCTTGAATCTGGCATGACTGCCTCAGCTTTCTCTTCTGCAGTGTGTGACCAGTTTACCTTTTGCCATCTTTTGTTGTGATTTTTGTTTGTTCACAATAGATTTTGCTCCTTGAATTAAAGAAAATAAAGTTCACATCTTATATGACCATATATATATATATATATATATATATATATATATATATATATATATATTTTCAAGATTACATGAGATACCCTTGATTATGGACATGTTAACAAAAGAGGGGAAATTAAAAAGGAAAAATCCATGAACCTATGTCTCAGCCCTACACAGCAACTGAAAGTCTGTCTCTGTTTTCAGCCTTTGGCACAACATGTTCGCTCAGAGATCAACTGACTGAATAATTTTCTTCTTCTTTGAGAAAATCATTTACCCTTAATTTTGGCCAATGGGGAGGATACTGAAAGGCTTTCCCCTGTGTTCCAGTGCACCTACCACATCTATAAGCGCACGTGCATTAACAGTGCATTAACTGAAGATATGAAACTTCATGTAAAGTTATGGTAGTGAATCAGTGGAGCACACAATGCTATGTGGTTCTGAGTTTTTAATATAATTGGATTGCTTCTTTTCAGAGTGTCACAAACCAGTGAGAAGATTAGTTTCTTAAATTAAAAAAAAAAAATAGGACACATTTAAGATGTACTTTTTTAAAATAAAAATTTTAAAAATGCAAAACAACCAAAGTATTTCAGAAAAATTTTAAAAGGAATGTTCTCTGAAACTGTATGGATGGACTTGTCAATAGTGACCTTCTTAGAACCAATCTCAGAATAGGGGAAATCATGGATGATTGTTCATGTCGTTTACTGCATATAGGTACCATGCTGCAAGATACAGTGGTAATATAATAGACTTCTCCATGACTTTGAAAGTCATTTTAAAATTTTGCTAGATCCAAAAATGAACAATATATAAATTTGTTACATTATCTATATATTTATTAGAAAAATCTAAAAGTAAGACTATTTGTTTCAACAAAATAATATATTAGGATTATTTTCCACAAAAGAAAGTACGTTGTATACTTCTGAGGAAGTGTAGATTATTATACTTCTACTTGTAAAAGAAGAATGAGTTGAATAATAAAAATACCTTCCAAATATATATGTAAAAACTATTTTAAATTTTAAAAAGTATAATCATTCTATGACAGATGCCTTTATTAGTGAGCACATCTTCAAATAAAAAAAACCTTTTATTAAGGAATTAATTAAAATGACATTTAACCTTGATGTCATATGGTATAACATTTCATGTACCAGAATGATATTTAGAAGTTCTCAATGTAAAACTATAATTAATTTTGTAATGTGAATTGATATATTATACCAAACTTTCATTATCATTAATAAGCCACACAGCATCATGTAGTACTAATAAATTCAAAAATAATACATAATGATCTACTAATTATATTATAGCAATTATTTACTTAATGAAATAGAAACTTCGTTAGTAGAAATTTAATTCCTATCATGATTTTTCAGTGAGTTAGATATTATTTTAAATTTTGGAAAATTCTATCTTATAATACAAAGGTATTATATTGTTTCCCTACTAGTAAAAAGAATAAATTATTCAATAACTATCAGGATAAAACAATTAAAAAGCTATTAGAGATGAAAATGAAATAAAATTATGAATATGATGTAAAACATCTGCCTATTTCCTTGTTAAGTCACAGGGGATAAAATTAAGAAAACTTAGAAGGGAAAATCTTTAGAATCATAAAAATGTCTATAAATATGAATATGTTATTCTCAATCAGAAATAATGACATGAAATTTGAAGTGTGAGTATTAAACTATTGATTGAGTTTATTGAGAATTATCCTAGAAATATTCAGACCTTCCCTCAGAAGTTTTGCTATCAGGTCTGCTGAAATAAACTGACAATAGACAGATTAACAGGAGAAAAAGGCAAACACCTTTAAAATCTGAATATATACATTGGTGGGGGCACACAAAATATGTGAAACTTTAAGAAGGGCCAGATGGTTGAGACTTAAAGACTCTCTTCATGGGAAAGGGGAGTGGACCTGCAGGAACATTGGAGGAGAAGCAAGTAGTTTTTGGAGGAGATGAGTGTGCCCAAGTAACAAACATTTACCTGGAACTAAAGGACCCCTGTGCACTAGGTGTCAAGTTTGATTTTTATTCTTTTCCTCCATGGTATGAATTTAATCTTCCTTGGGTTATAAAATTTCAGTAAAAGGATTAACAAGTAGTTGTGTTTTCTTTGGTGGATCCAGTCTTTAGGTAGATGAGGAAACTTCAGATAAAACCCTTCTTCTCGGCATTTGCTACTCCCCTGCAGCTATCAGTTTGACATCCAAACCAGCATATTTTGGAGTATTATTTTCTGAGTTGCAATGTTATCCAATCCAATGACAGTATTTTAACTTTCTAAGAGATGATATATAGTAAGTTTTTATAAATATTTCACCCCTATTTCTTACACAAATTTAAAAAAAATGATCAGATCATGATTTGTTGTATTTTAAGTAATTTTTCTTAAATTTTGTTCAACTGCTAATGTTTTGGGGATGGAAAATAGTTGATTAGAGAGGTAGAAAAGGTGTGAATGGGTAGCAGGTTTATCACATATTCATTGCATTATTAATAAAGTAAAATGTGGATCACCAGTATATTTAAGTATTCAAATTTAAGTGTGCCTTTCAAAACTTGTAATTCAGTAATTGTGCTGCATTACAAAATTTATATAACAACAAGAAAAAAATGTTGTTTTTGAATGCATGATTTGCATGATTCTCTTTTTGGCAAGTCCATATCTATCATTGAGATAATCATTCCAGAAATAATGTGAACATGGGAATTTATTTCATTTGGCAGAAACTGTAACCTCATTTGATAATATTCTGGCAGAATTTTATGCAGAATACAAACATGATAACAGAAAATATTTCACATTATATTAAACATTGATATACATAATCAAATGATCAAAATAAGAACAGATGCAAGAATGATATCAAATTAAATAAGAAATAACAAATACTATTTGGTTATTACAATCCTTGATGTAAGCCATACAAAAGACATAATTAACCTGCATAGTCCAAATGTGACTATCTTTGGGGGAATTTTATCCATTACTTTACTAGATTGGGGAAGACATTCACATGGTTAGTATGCCATTACACAAACTAATGCAATACAAAAAAAAATTAAAATGAAGTCTCTCTCCCAAACACATATTTAAATGAGGAAAATTTTGTTATATAAACAAAATCAAAGAAATTCTACCAGAAAAAAAATTACAACACATTCATAGGATTGTAAATATTCTAAAAATGTATTGCAAAAGAAATTTAGAAAGGTGTATACAGCCCACTGGGGGAAAAAGATGTTTTATTCTCCATTGTACTTATTACTATGTAACATAATCTTATTCAGTTTATATTTATTTGTATTCTTTGCTCCATTTAAATTTTAGTTCTGTTAAGGAATATGTTTTGTTTTTTACTTAGCCCCCATATCTCTCATAGGACCTTGTATGGTAGATTATCAATGAATGCATATTTAAGGAATGAATTCCAGAAAAGAATGTAAACTAACCCTAGGATAATCCTTAAATATAATTAATCAAGTTGTGTGGGTTAAAGAGAGAAAATCCATATGAGGATGTCAAAGAACATAAATGAAATTATATATTTACTTACGCTAAGGACCAAGAAAAAAAAAAAACAGGGAACTTTTTAAACTGGATTGAGACTGTCTTCCAAAATTCTACCATCCTGAATAGTAGTGAAATAATGGAGTTTTTAAAAATTAGAAATAAATGTATGCTTACTATTATTAAATCATGGCATTTATAAAATCATGGCATTTGAATAAAATCATGGCATTTGAATAAAATCATGGCATTTGCAGGTAAATGAATTGAATTAGAGAAGACAATGCTAAGTAAAGTTGGCCAATCCGAAAAAAAAAAAAAAATGTTTTCTCTGATATACGGAGGCTGATTCATAGTGGGGTAGGGAGGGGGAGCATGGGAGGAATAGAGGAACTCTAGATAGGGCAGAGGGGTGGGAAGGGAAGAGAGGGGGCATAGGGTGAGAAATAATGGTGGAATGTGATGGACATTATTATTCAAAGTACATGTATGAAGACCCGAATTGGTGTGAATATACTGTGAATATACAACTAGAGAGATCATGAGAATAGAGTTGCATAAATGCATTTACCCTACAAAATGTCTTTACCTTTATAAGAAAAAAATAGGTTTTCCAGGAAAAGTTTTATAGAAAACAATTGCAATATTTTCTTTTAAATAATTATAAACATTTTTTGTATAGTTCACCTTTTACATAAAATGCCACCACATGTAAAGTGTTTTCCTTATTCATTGATAAATATCATCTCTATTTATTTAGAAAATAAATAAGCTTTACATAAAAAATAGAAATAAAATATATGCTTACTATTATTACCATTCAATACCCTAAATATTAAAGAGCATGTTATTATATGACCAAAACTAGAAAGGATATTTATATAACTTCATTAAGAATTATTAGCAAAATTTCAGAATTACCTTTAGAATTTATTACCTATGCTTTGGATTTATATTCAAAAAATAATTCCCCAGACTAATATCATGCAAATAGTTTCCCATGTTTTTCTCTAGTGGTTTTAGAATTTCAGGTTTTACATTTAAGTCTTTTTTACTTAATTTAAATTGATTTTTACATACAGCACAAGATAAAGATTTTATTTTACTCTACTTCATTTAGATATCCTGTTGTCCCAATACCATTTAGTGAAGAAACTATTATTTCTTCATTGTGTTAGCCAGATTTTTGTTACTATAACAAAAAACTGAGGAAATCAACTTTGAGAAGGCAAAATTTTGACTTATAGTTTAAGAGATTTCAGTGTATCATTGGCTGGCTCCATTTTTCCTGGGTCTGTGCTAAAGCAGTACATCCTGAAGGACAGGACAGAGCAATTTGCTTACCTATGGCAGCTAGGAAACAGAGAAAGAGAGGGGGAAACAAAGGGCCAGGGAAAGAAATAACTTCCAGTGACCTTCTTCCTTCAATAAGCTCCAATTCCTAAAGTATCCACCATCTTTCAATAATGCCATCAATGAAGAACCAATTATTGGATTAATATGTGTATGAGTTTAGAGTACTCATGATCCAAATTTTGAGAACCAAGTTTTTAACCCATGAGACTTTGGGAAACATTTGAGATTCAAACTATCATACCCATTGTATATTATTGGCACTTTCATTTAAAATAAATTGAAGGTAAACATGTACCTTCTTTAATCTCTATTCTCTTCTATTGGTATATGAATCTATTACTATTGCAGTGTTATGCTTGATTGATTGACTAGTTAATATCATCCATGATTCCATATATATTTTATTTTCTTATTTTTGTGAGAAAATAAAAATTTGGATCTATATCTACTATTAGGATTGCTGCATCATATGGTAGTTATATTTTAGTACAAAAATAAGGAATTTTGATAAAAATTTTATTGAATCATCAGATTGTCCTAGTAGGGACATTTCAACACTTGAATATAGGATGTTAAACAACTTCACTCAATAGAAAGATTAAATAATGGGCAAAAAAAAAGAATCTGAATATTTCTCAAAAGAAGTCATAAGAATGACTCATATCATATGAAAAACGTTTAACTAATCATCAGAGAAATAGAAATTAAAACCACAAGGATATATATCACCTCAAGCCTGTTAAAATAGCTCTTATAAAAAGAAGGTGAGAAATATTGAGAAGGATATAAAGAAAAGGACCCAATTTTAACATGGTGAAAATATGAATTGGCACAGGTACCCTTATGGCTCAGACATAAGATATCCCCCAGAAACTCATGTGTGACACAATTCAAGAAGGTTCAAAGGCAAAATGATTACAGCATCACAGTAGAAACCTAATCAGTGGATTAATCCTCTGATATAGATTAACTGGATGGTGACTGTAGGCAGGTAGGGTATGATTAGACGAAGTGGGTCCCTGGGGCAGGTCTTTGGGATTTATATTTTGTCTCTGGTGAGCAGAGCTATCTTATGGTTATCTTGTATGGAAGGAACAAGGCTATAATATCCTTTCCACCATGATATTCTGTTTCACCTCAGGCCTAGTAATGTGGAGTCTGTTGATCATGCATGGACTGAAAAAAATCTCTGAAACTATGAGCAAAAATGAATTTTCCTTATTTATATCATTTTTTAGTCACAGCAACAAAGAAGCGTACTAGAATGGGCAATACAGCAGTAGGGAAATATGGTAAAAAATTAAAATATAACTACCATATGATGCAGCAATCCCAATAGTAGATATAGATCCAAATTAAGTTATATCTATATGTTTAGAAGATAGCTGTATTGACTTGCATCTTAGGTCAAATAAATAAAAATAACAAATGAGTAAATATATATATGTATGTATATTCATATTAAAATACAAAAGTATTGTTGACAGCTATAAAAAAACCTGTGTGTGTGCATATTTTCACAAGCAAACATAATCAGCCATTCACATCTAATGTTTCTGCATCAGCAAATTCAACCACTGCAAATGAAATATATTCAAAAAGAAAAATAATGAGGACCAGATGTAAGTGGCACATGCTTATAATCCCAGTGACTTGGGAGGCTGAGGCAGGATGAGTGTAAACTCAAATACAGCCTCAGCAATTTAGGAGGACCATAAGGAACTTATTGAGCCTAGGAAAGCGGCTCAGTTGTTGATCGACCCTGGGTGCAATCCCTAGTACAAAAATAAGGCAAACTTATCCCTATACTGACCACGTACAGAGATTTTTTTCCCTTGGCATTATTCCCTAAACAATACAGTATAGCATCTATGCCTGGTACTTGCATAAAAATCAGCTCACAGATAATTGAAGCAGAGTAGAGATCATAGAAAGAAACTCAAATGTGCCACCACTGATTCTCAACATAAGTGCCAAAAACATGCATTGGAGAACTTCTTCAATAAATAGGACCAGGGTGTGGGAATAGAGCTCAGAGGTTGACCTCTTATCTAGCATTTGTAAAGAACTGGGTTTAATTCCTAGCACTAAAAAAAAAAAAAAAAAAAAAAAAAAAAATGGTGCTAGAAGCTATCCACAGGCAGAAGATTGAATCTTCACTCCTATATCTCATGCTGTGTAACAATAAAAACAATATAGTTCAAAGATCTAAACATGAAACCAGAAACTATGAAACTACAGGACAAAATACTTTAAGTCACCGGTACAGGCAATGATATTTGGATATAATCCCAGAAACACTGAAAACAAAAGCAAAAACACAAAAATGGTACTACATCAGAGTAAAATCTGCATAGCAAAGGAAATAGAGTGAAGAGGCAACTTACAGAATAGGATAAATTTTGGCCAACTATTCATCAGAGAAAGGATTAAAATCCAGAATATGTAAGAAATTGAAAAAAAAACTCTACAACAATAATTCGATTAACATGGGTGTATAATCTGAATAGCTACTTCTCAAAGGAAAAAAAAAAAAACACAAATGTCCCACAGAAGAATTTTTTTTTTTAAAAAGTGCTTCATATCATTAATCATAGGGGAAACCCAAATCAAAACTAACACGCGATGCCAATGTCATTCTTGTAGAATGGCCGTTGCAATCATTCAATCAATCAATTAATCAATGGATAACAAATGCTAGGTCCAATGTAGACAAAAAGAAACTCTCACATACTGTTGGTGAGAATGTAAATTAATACAACCATTTTGGAGAAGAGTTTGGAATTTCCTCAAAAACAATAAAATGAAATAAATCTACCATATAATCCAGATATTCCACTTCTGGGTATATTTCCAAAGGAAATGCAACCATCACACCAAACAAATATCTACACTCGTGTTTTGCAGTACTGTGCACCACAGCTAAGAGAAGATATCATCCCAGGTGTTCCTAAACAGATGAATGGATAAAGAAAATGTAGTAAATAAACACAATGGAATATTTTTCAACCATAAAGAAGAATGTAATCTGCAACAAAATGGATGGCATTGGAAGAAACTATGTTATATGAATTAAGCTAGGCACTGGCCAGTACCACATGGTCTTTTCCATGTGTAGAAATTTTTTAAAAAGTTGACTTGAATATAGGACCCTGATTACCAAAGTTTGGGAAGAGGAAATGTGGATAAAAGAAGGCAGGATTCAATCGGTGCATTGAACCTCATTACTATATACAATTTATAAATGTTAATCAAAACTTTTAAATTAAAATACGTAAAAATACAAACACCAATGAATAAATAGAAGTAATATGAGATATCAATGAGATAAGAGATATTTGATAAAATACTATTTTTAAAAGATATCATACACCCAGTGTATTAAAAAGAAATGGCATTCTTTTATTTTATTGCTATCTATAGAACCTCTTGTAAATAGAATTCTAAATGTATGTATTCTAATATGGGAAATTTGAAAAAATAAACTAACAATATGAAAACAACCAAAAGGTAACCTTTTTTTATTGAAATTCAAAACTGGCTGAATTTTAACTTTTTTACTCATGAGCAAACTTTTTTCCTATGAAGTTTGGGAAGCATGTTTGTCATGAGGGACCTTTTATGGAAAGACCTGGAAAATGTTACCTATTATTAGCTCACATATTGTATTTACCTGCTCTGCTTCCAACACTGCAGGATAAAGAGTTCTGTCAGTGTTTCCATTTCATTTAGAAATCAGCCACGACACTTCGCTTTGGGCTAAAACCTGGCATGTGAGCCTAAAGTCAGTTTTATTTTCCCTTAAATAAATTCTGAAATGCTTTTCAGCTAAGCCATTTTAGTTAGAATAGAACATAAATACATGTAACTGACTCCAGATGCTTTTGGTGCCCACTGAGAAACAACAGAAAAGGTATGTGCTTTCTTAAAATGTAAAAAGTAAATAAATAAATTTAAAAGCAATGACCAATGTGCACCCTTCCTCCCTAACAATTGGGTGTCTCAATCGAAAATTTGGTTTGAGAGGCTACATGAAATTCAGCTTTTCCAGTACATTTATAGTAACTCACTATCCTTAAATAATTCATTCAATATTTATGTAGTTTGTGATTTGAAGCAAGATGCATATATCGATAATAATTGGAGTAAAGAGGGATTATACGTGGATAAAATTGGAAGTGCCTAAAGCCATCCTTGCCTGATAAATCTGGGATAGACCACCCTCACCCTCCACACTTCCAAATATATCAGATGACTATTGCTGCTTGTTGACTCAGCCTTGGAGAAAGGCACCCAGCTGGTTGGCAGGATAAAAGCTTTCCTGTTTATTCAACAATGTGCTCCGTGGGGTACCTGGTGGTAATCAGACTGGCAGGCGGGTACATGGTATATAAATATTTCATTTTCCAATCCCATCCAACATAACTGGCAAAAGGGAAAAAAAATGAGATGGACCTCCAGCAGATCTCAGTCTCACCTGGAAAGGCTCCTAGACATGACTGAGCCAGGCTGCTCAGGTGTCACCCAGCACCTTTCCTTGTGCATTCCCTGGCAGTGATGCAAGCCTTCAGTATTCTGGCTTCTCACAAAAGCATGGAAGTGTGGCACAGGATTTAATAGCTGCGTAAATGCCCCTGAATTTCAACAGTTTAGGGGTGCCAGTCTGGCAGGAGCTCCAAACCTGTTGAAGACAGACATCTTCAATCTCCTACTCAGAATTAAGTTAGCAACAGAAGTGACACATAATTGAATCCTCAAATCACCTGATTAATTCCTAACCAAATAATTTTTATTCCTCATGAGAGAATTTCTTTGGGAAGACAGAGGAAAAACGAGAAAGTATAAGAAGTCTGTTGCAGCAAGAAGCCTATAAGAGTACTAAATTTGGAATATGTTACTCCTACATGCCTCTTCGAACAGGCTCACCACCTTCTAAGCTCAATTTCTAAAGGCACATATCTGTGCACAATGACACACACCCTTAGTCCCAATGATTTATGAGGCTGAGGCAGGGGAATGCAAGTTTCAGATCAGCCTGAACAACTTAGTAAGACCCTGTTTCTAAACAAGAAGCACTGGGAATGTAGCTCAGTGGTAAAGTAGCCCCAGGTTAAATTCCCAGTGTCAAAAAACAAAAACAAACAAACAAACAAAAACAGCAACATAAAACTTCTAAAATCATATGATGTGAAGGACAAGAATTTGTTACTTCTTTTACAGAACTTAACTCTTCAAGTAAATTATCGTAGCTAAAATACATGAAAAAACTGGTAAGATCCACAAAAATAAAAAGATTTTTTAAAAATTGTAGTTGTAGATGGGCAGAATGTCTTTATTTTATTTATCTTTATTTATGTGTGGTTTTGAGGATCAAACCCAGTGCCTCACGTATGCTAGGCAAGTGCTTGGAAACTGAACTAGAGCTCCAGATGCAAAAGACTTTTTTTTTTTTTTTTTTAAATAGAGCATAACATTAGTTAGGTAATAAATATTAAGACAACTACTAACATTATTAATATTGATTTGACAAAATGTTCTAGTGAAGTAACAAAGTACAAATAATGTTCATTCTATGAACTCTTATGCGATTCCAGGAAAAAAAAGATCCCCCGAAGTCTCAAATTACTTATCTGGAGAAGAGGATACAATCACTTCCCCCTGTAGAACTGCTCTGAGAAATAAATGAGATCATGGTTAGAGGCGGATGCCAGTAAATGGAAGAATTTATTAGGGTTAAAACCAAGACTCACATATTAACTGGATTCAACTGTCTGAAGAACATAGATGGTTCTATTTCCTTGAGGAAGAAATGCAGAGGTAGGCCCTCCACAGGGAGGATGGTGGCTCCATCCCATCATTTGGAATTGCAGAGTCTTTCTGTCTTTCCATTCTGCCCTCTTGGTGTGTGGTTTTTGTTCTCTTTGTCAACAGATATTTATCCCATGTTTTGATGATGTTGTATCCATCTTTCAGACTGAAAGATGATATAAAAGAGAGAGAGAGAGAGAGAGAGAGAGAGAGAGAGAGAGAGAGAGAGAAAGCTGCCAGCAACTGAGCCTACTCCTGTTCATCAGTGAAACCATGACTTTCTTGGATACCCAAATGGGGATGCTTTTATTTACATCCTGATAGCGAGCATTGAGCCAACAAAGCACTCCCAGTTGCAAGGTAGTTTGAAAAGGTGGACATTTCAACAGGGCACATTATTTATTACACAGATTAAACATACGGTTTATATGCACATTTATTAGGAGAGATTGGTTATTAAATAGACTTTTATCAGAGTTAGGCACATGCCACAAGTTACAGCAATACCTGCATTATCTTTATTGTTTTTAGCTTTATATATACCAGGCTCCCTAAATAAGTGCAGATTCCCTGAAGAAAGGTGCAACCTTGTTATTTCTTTAGGGCAAACTATAGAAACACAGTAAATATTATTTTTAACAATGTGAGTTAACAATGATAGAAAATCTGCATTTAAACCATTGGTGCATTATCCCCTTAAGAAATATTTTTCCATTCTTTTTTATCTCTTCTATTTCTTCTTTTTTCCAATCAAACTCCATGAAGATCCTCCATTGGCTCTTAAGTTGATCTCATAGACAGCACTCAGATGAGGAATGACACTCATATTTTATCAGGAAATTCTACATGGAAAGATTTTGTCACTGAGTAATTTTCCAAACAGGAAATGGTATTATAGTGCCCTTCTCTAATGCTAGACTTCATATTCACCAATGTGTTTCTTATAGCTCCCCAAAGTATAATTACTGTGGATTTATTTTTGGCCTTTATGAAAGTCTAAGTGAACATAGCCCTATTAAATGTCTTTCCCTCCCTCAGAACTTCGGCCCAGTGGACCAGAAAACTGCCTGACCTAGAATATTCTATACTGGGAATGCTTTAGCTCCTAAAGCTGTTCCGGTGACCCCGGACATTTATATGATATGCAGGTAAGAGGATGGTAAAGAAGATGCTTATACTGGGTCTTGTAACTGTTAGGAACCTAGAAAATAGAAGGTACTGAAGTGAGGCTTATTAATTGGATTGTTTATAATGTGATTTACGCAAGTACGAATTTAAATTGTGTTATACCAGACATGCTTTTGTGATTGCTAACTAATGAATAATATGATTTCTAATGCCTTTGTCTAGTGACACTATTATAATTTCAGCTTTCTGGAAATGGGCCCAGGGTTAAGTTTCTACATCCTTCTGAATCTTTTAGGAAATAATCTCTTTTATGACTTTGCATTTCCATCAAACATTTGCTGTTAAAGCTTATATCTAGGGAAATCAATAGAGCTAATGCTTTCAGCATGCTGTTTTCTGGATGAAGAAAAATGCAACTTCCAGCTATCTATCTCTCTCTCTCTCTCTCTCTCTCTCTCTCTCTCTCTCACACACACACACACACACACACACACACACACACACACACACAGAAACACACAAGAAAACAAATTTACAGTTCATGTCCTTGTAGTTTCACCTGAGCTAAGGTCACTTTTACATGAAAACATTTAATTTATAAATAAGCTAACTGCCCCCATTACAGCCTCAAGTTCCAGATTCATTTACCACTGATTTCTATGCTTAGTAAAATGTGTTCACAAGTCTCATGACATCTTGGTTTATTACACACCCACCAAGACTCAGGCAACAGGTTCACAAAATGAGATGATGGAAAAGGAAAAGAGCCTTTTAATTATGGACCGTTGAGCTTAAACCCAATTTAGAGGTCACTTTTCAGATTAATTCATTTAGTCTATCATCATTCCCCAAAATCACAGGCAACATTTTCCCCCAATAACTTAACAATGTGTTAAGTCCATACAGGGTTTATATATTTACACTGAATTCATGCAATCTATGTTGTGTTTATGTGTGGGATGACTCCAGCATCTACGTTACTATCTGTGACATCACATTTCAGTTCCATTTATAAAAGTCCTAAACTGTTCTCTAAACTCTCCAAATTGCATCTCAGTTGGATGTTAATGGCACACTACTTCATGGCAAAACCTAGCAATCACACGTATTTTCTCTTTTCCCCACATCACATCCTATATCCCGTCCATGAGTGGGCTGGGGGCTTTCCAGCTCTGAGGGATTTAGCTACAAAGCCACTCTAAGCCATCTGACTATTGATCTCATAGTCACTGTCACAATCTCCAAATTGGGTCCCCACTTTGTTTTTCTACTCTCTTCTGGGAGTTAAGGTCATCTTCTAAATATATTTATAAAATAAAACAAATAAATCCATTGAATTTTTGTGGGTATATTATTTTCATTTTTCTTTCTTACTTTATTTTTTTATTTCTCTCTGGTAAAAAGCAACATGATTATTTCAATTAATACAAATTAATAATACAATTAATACAGAATATTCAAATAGTTTTAAAGGTTTTTTTAATTTGTTCTAATTACTTATACATGAGACTAGAATTCATTTTGGTATATACAGAAATGGAGTATAACTTCTCATTCTTCTGGTTGTACCTGGTGTAGAATAATACTGATTGTGTAATCATACGTGTACATAGAGTAATAATGTCCTATTCATTCTACTATCCTTCTTATCCCTGTACCCACTCTCCTCATTTCACTCCCCTCTATCTAATTTAAAGTACCTCTATTTTTCTCTAGCACCCCCACCCCTTATTGTGAATTACTATCTTCATATCAGAGAAAGCATTCAGCCTTTAGTTTTTTGGGATTGGCTTATTTTGCTTAGCATGATATTCTCCAACCCCATCCATTTACCGGCAAATGCCATCATTTTATTCTTTTTTAAGGCTGAGTAATATTCCATTGTGCATATGTCCATATTTCTTTATCCATTCATCTGTTGAAGGGCATATAGATTAGTTTTATAGTTTGGCTATTGTGAATTGAGTGACTATAAACATTGATGTGCCCATATTACTGTGGGTATAAACTGAAGAATGGAATAGCTGGGTTAAATGGTGGTTCCATTCCAAATTCTGAGGAATTTCCATACTACTTTCCATAATGGTTGCACCAATTTGCAGTCCCATCAGCAATGTATGAGTGTTTCTTTCCCCCACATCCTCACCAACATTTATTGTTGCTTATATTCTTGATACTTGCCATTCTTGCTGGAGTGAGATGAAATCTTAGTGTAGTTTTGATTTGCATTTCTCTAATTGCTAGAGATAAAAAAAATACTGAATATTTAGATGCCTGGGTTCAAGGCTTATCTATAAATCAACTTTAGTCAAGGGATGAAAGAGTCTAATCTATGACTCTGCATTGGGATCATTCCTTTATTGTAGAAGTCCATCTAGGGAACTCATCAGAGCTAACACTTCTGGCATGCTGTAGTTTGGATGAAGAAAATAATAAATTTCAACTTGCATTGACTGTTTCATTGCATTTACTCAGTACAGTATTTGTTTGATGATGTTTTGAAATGAGGCTTCTTTTTATTTTCCTTTTTCATATTAGAAGCACTGTCTACATACCTTGGGTTAGCCCCTTATTTATTGAAGAAAACTGCCTGACCTAGAATATTTTTAGTTTTAAGCATTACTTCTATTTTTTCTTTTTATTTCTTCTTGTTCAATTTTTAATTAATGCTGATAGAGTTGACTTTAGGGCCTGGGGCTTTTGCTTAGTGGTAGAATGCTTGCTTAGCATGCCCAAAGCCCTGGTTTAATCCCCAGCATGGAAGACATTGGGCCCTGAATGTTGCATACTTTCTTGAGAATGGCCTTCTTGTCCTGCAAAAATGGTACTCTAGAAGAAGAAGAAGAAGGAGAAGAAGAAAAAGAAGAAGAAGAAGAAAAAGAAGAAGAAGAAGAAGAAGAAGAAGAAGAAGAAGAAGAAGAAGAAGAAGAAGAAGAAGAAGAAGAAGAAGAAGGAGGGGGAGGGGGAGGGGGAGGGGGAAGAAGAAGAAGATGATGATGATGATTAAAGTAAAGGTGAGTGTTGTGATCTTATGCTTAGCTTCTGGAAGCCATGCATCAATATGTAAATCAGGGCCTGAATGAAAAGCATAGAAGATGAATGGAAATAGAGACTAAATCAGCTATTTGGTTCCATACACCTTAGTACTTGGTTAGATTTGGTGGCTTATGATTACATGAAGATTTTCTACTTGCTTTTTCCCCTAACTTTCATCCATCTATAAAGTTAAGTAGACATAATACCATTTTGGAGCCTCTTTATTTCCCTTGGGTGTGGTTGCTAGTTCCAAGCTGAAAAAGCAACTACATCACTAAAGTTTGATGCAATGCTTTTGGTTTTGTTTCCTGTGTTAAGTAGGGGGTAAGGGGATCGTCTTTTACACAAACTATCCCTATTCCAATGCCCTAAAGTGTATCTTCTGTGTTGCTTTCTACTAGTTTTGTGGTATCAGGTCTTATATTTAAGCCTTCAATTTATGTTGATTTATGTAACTGGTGAGAGATAGGGGTCTAGTTTCAGTCTCCTGCATGTGGCTATCCAATTTTCCTGGCACCATTTATTGAAGAAAACTGCTCATTCTCCAACACATATTCTTAGTGACTTTATTGAAAATCAGTTGTCTGTAGATGAATGAGTAAACATCTAGACTCTCTGCTTTAGAGCTTTTCAATCTATTCCATCCCTTAAATTCTTTCTTATAACTTTCTATATTCTCCTCCTGAATTCTAACAATTCTACACATGAATTTTCCTATCAATTATCTGTCTTCAACTGAATCTAATTTTAACCATTCATTTCATTAGCATTTAAAAAATTTTGTTTTTGTCTTTTATCTACTTTCTCAGTCATTTTATATTTACATTTTTATTTTACTAAGCATTTTATGTATATGTTGTCTTTTGTACATGACCATTTCAGTGTTTCCAATCATTTAGTATGAAATTGACTTTATTCTTCTGCTCTTGCTTATCCTCAATTGGTGATCTTCACTTATGAGCTCGTATTTGTTTAAAGCAATCTTTGACACTTTGATGGGCTAAATAATGGAGATTTTCTTCTGATTACGTTTTATATTAAGTTGTTTTTTTGTAAGATGGTAAAGTTATTGAAATGGGATCTCCTTTTCACACAAGGGAACCCCTAGAGAAAAGTAACATTCTCAGATGCAGCTCACAATTTTGAATTTGACCCAATCTTTTAGTTTCAGGATTTCAATCTTTAGTCCATTTATCCTGTTCTTTCTAGTTTTAGTAAATGTAGGTAAGCAGGAGTCAGGGTTAGATATGGTGATAGGGGAGCATTTGATATTTGTCATATATTTTGAGCCTAGTAATAAAGATAAATAAATGACTTGGGATCTTGTTGTTTGGCAAATAAATAAGGGTTTTCTAAGTATTCTTCTACTACTTACTAATGGAATTAGATGTCACTGCCTGATATTATGATGGTGTCTTCACCACTGAAATATGTTAAATGACACCTTTGTAGGGGTTTTATGTTTCTTTTGACTTTTATTCCAACAATGTGTCCACAGTACCTAGGTCACTCTCTCCGTTCTATTTGTGAGTGAACATATTTTCTGAATGTTAATTGTGTCCAAAATGGTGTATTAGTCTCTTCTGATTTTCACACAACATTTCTTAACCATCTCAACTTAACTACACTCCAGTAGAAAAGGAAAATGCCACTTAAATTCGTGGACTTGGTAGACTGAAACGTTATGGATTGTAACAAGAATCGACATTATAAATAATAACAAAATGTCCACATTATGTTGCACAACTTCATTTAAAATACTACACTTTATAGAGTGTATTTTACGGTAATATTAAAATGTAGAATAACTCTAGCATGACAAGTAGTAGAAAAGATTCAGAAACTTTAAAGGGAAGGTAGGAAAGTTAAATAGAAGTGTTTAAAACAATATATATTTATTGATCAATTATACTGTTCTCAGTGATGTACTAAGCTATGTCAACAGTTCAGACATTACAGAACTCATGGTATATTTTTTCATAAATATATTTTGTTCATATTCAGTTTAAAGCCATTATGAAAATGAAAGTTTAATGAATAAACTTTCAATGTAGATGAGAACGTAGGAGCAACATGATTTTTTTAAGAAAGAGGAATATTTTTATACTTTTTGTCACAATTTCATTCTTAATCATTGTGATTTATTTCAGGGAAATCAGTAGCAAGCTTATATGTTGTTGAACTTAGGCAGATTGGCATTGGGGAGTTGAATTTTGGATTCTAATATATTTGTCTTTATTATATTTATGATATTCATGTTTTGAATAGCTTCCCCCAAATCCTTTCAACTATTTGGCAGAAAAGCCTATCAGTTCTTTATATGATCCGAGTTTACATTGTAACGATTTTAATAATAAATAAATAAATAATATATAAATATATATATATAAATATATATATCCCCCCAATGCACACCAACATACCCAGCAGTAATGTTTTATGTGTCTTCCTAGTATATTTACTTAATCTTCTCCAGGAAGAATAATTTTTTAAGGGTTGATAGACAGGTTATGAATGTCTAAAGAGCTTTCTAGATGTAGATTGCCTGCTGCTGGAATGGAGTGAAACAGGAAACTTCATACAACTGAGTATAATTTGTGCTTTGAACTGAGTGTTGAAAATGTCAACTAGTCAGAATCACAATATTCCCTTCTTGGTAAAAATGTTTTATATGTTCTGAGCCAATCTAAATGTTTGTCCATATAGATGTTTGTTAACAACATTTTTTTTGTTGTTTTCTCATTTTCCCTTCCTCCTTTCTTTTTTCTTTCCTTTATTTTCTTTTTTCTCTCTTTAAGTATCCCATTCTTCTTTGTAGATAACCATAGTTGACAGTAGCCAGTCTCCTTAGGTTCTTTCCTACGACTTCAATGTGGAAAAACCTAATGACCAAATTCTCCTTTACAATGTCACTTTTATTAGCAACCAGGTATAGAAACAACCATAACAGTATTCAGTAAGGTTAGACTTTCCTGAAGACTAGGTTATTTGAGTTGAGTTACAAATCTCTCACAGGAAGTTCTTTTGAAGTACACTCAACATTTCCAGAGAGAGGACTTACTCAAGCTTACAATCTACACTGAAATGTCTTAAGTTCTGATTGAATACGTGAACTCATTAAGAGGTCGCTTTTAGTCACCATCCAGAAAAGTGAAGAGTGAAGGCTTAATAAATCTTGATTATGTGTTTCTGCATATCTTTTCAAAATATAACCCTCACATACACAGTAAACTCCAGTATCTCAGGTAAATAAATTAAAAATATAAAATGTTTAAGCACAATATCAAACACTGAGGCTTCTTCATCAACCGATGTATATAAAGGGAAACATTTTATTATCCATTACCTACTTAGGAATATGAAGAAATTTATTCTTCATGAGAAAAAAAAATATTGAAGAATATACAAATGGTATGATTAAAAATCAGGTATTTGTAAAACAGTGTGTTATTCAGAATCCAGCAAGGAAACAGGAATGGTTTCAGTATTAGGACTAGAACAAGGATACTGATTAGCCATATGGGTGATAAAGAAGCTGATGATGAGGTAACTGCAGGATGTTATCACTCTCCTGAAGCTGGAGGGATGAGAAAGTGTTACTGGAAACCAGATGTCAAGGCCACCTCTTTTTAATGGTGTTACTCCCTGTTAACTGAAGCTGGAGCCCTGGAGGAGAGGTAGACCCTGCTCAGGGAGCTGTGTGAGGAGTACAGGAAAGGGAGACGTCTTGTCATCCTTTTCTCTCCCCTCCTCCATCACCTGTCCACTTCCTGCTTCTGCCTCCCATTGACACTTGGCAGAGGATCCCTTGGCTTGAAGCCTGCCTGGAAGGGCTGGGGATGGACCCTAATGCAAACAGAACCTGAACTGGAAATTCTAATCCACTCAGGGAATTCATTTGTCCTAGCTGGGCTCCCTCATAACCCTTCCTCACCACTACTTCCAAAAAGGAATGAAAAGCTATTTTTAGTGGAGATAAGCTTTAGGACGAAGGCAGTTTTTGGTTTTTCGGTTTTGTTTTATTTTTTATTTTCCTGAAAAGAGTAGGAATAGAAACAAGCAACAATTGAGACACTTCTTTAATCTCTCATTTTGATTCTGCTTGTGTTCCTGTCAGTTTTAGCACAAGTACCATAAGCAGGTTCCTGAACTTTCTCATTGGTAAATGGTTGTGTATCACGTCTACCCACTAATTCTAACACTAATAGAATAGATTTGATCCTTCTCTAAAAATGTAAAATCTCCTTTAATAACTTCCATTTTTTTTTGTATTACATTTTTCCCTGAGACCTAATTCACATTGATTAATTTGAAAATCTGGAGTGATTCACCTCTCTTAATTAAAAAAAAGAAATATTTTAGTTTATAAAAAAATATTTTTTTATTTTAAAATTTGCATGTGTTAATTAGGATGCTCAAGAGCAACACTTGGTACTTAAAGAAATGCTTAACCATGTGTCAGAAAGAATTTGGAATGACACTTAAATACAGGGAAGATAGATTCCCAGTACTATCAAATCAGTGTATTAATAGTGAAGGCATGAACTTATTATCACAGGGAAATAACCGGAAAAACATAAATAAGGTAAGTGTTAAATTCGGCTTTAAAGAACTAGTCTTCTTCTGAGGATATAGCTTTAAACTAGGGGCAAAAAATCAGATGATTAGTAAATACATTAAAAATGGAAGAAAAGTACTGTTTGATTCTGTTATTACTTAGTTTTACAGTAATCCTGACCAATGTGTATTACAAAATTCTGCCTCCATGAGTCATTAAAATGATTTTGCACGTCAAAGAAAAAAGAATTTATAACTAAGTTCACAAAAATAACCCTGAGTCACTACAAAATTCCATATGTTGATAAATTGAGACAAATTAAAATTCATTATATTGGAGCTGTAAATCACAAAGTTATAAAACACAACTAGACTTATTAGAAGTTTTATATTAGGAAAATTTTTTTGTCTCACTGATATTTTTATTGTCCAACAACTCATTAGGATTTGGGCGGTTGAGGATTTAGTAATAGAAAATTATCTTAGAATTTTTGCACTTAGGACAGATAGTTGCTTAATATGTTTAATTTTGCATTTAGAGAGAGAGAAGCTATTCTAAATAATTTACCTTTGAAATCACCATTATGTCCTTGTCTTTTGTGGCTATGTTGATGCTACCATTGGTTGTTATAATTACTTTAAATTTCTGGGGAGTTTTCATGCAAGCAATGCAATAAATCTCATCCAGTGTTTCTGTGGATGATACCCCTTAAATTGTTCTTCAGACATTTATACATGTAAACGTTAGCTCAGTAAAACTGGCTTTGTTGTCTGTGTACACCACTGTGTTATTATTCAATAGGTTCCAATTTATAAGGAGGTTTAAGATACAAAATGAATTCAGATTCACATGAGGCAGAAAAGTATGAAGAAAAAGTAAACATTATAATGGAAGCAGTAAGGAGAGCAAGAATTGAAACACTGGGTGGTCTCTTAGAACCCATCCTGTATTCTCAATTCAAAGGACCACACAGAGGAAATTTAAAAAATGCAGTGTTTTATTATATTGTTAACAATTCTTTTCAACACATTTTTCCAGTTGTTAAAATGTAATTGCTTTTTGTGTATAGTTTAGAACTTCTGGGTAGGGAAGTCACTATGATTCTTATCAGTAGAAAAAATAAAAACATTAAAAGATAAAAACAAACAAAATGAAACTTTGAGGTTAGGACAATCTTCTCATCTACAACTATTCTAACTTTCAACTTTCATCAGACATGCTGATTTAGTCATAAGGCTCATTTTGTTTTCTTTTTTGGTCTTTCTTTTCTTCATCCTCTGAAGTAAGACACTGTACTCTGGGGCTACCTTCTTCTCAATTTCTGTTCCACCTTCTTTTCCCTTTACTCTTCTGTGGATTCTTTCCTACATAAGTTGATAGCCACTTCCGAGGTAATTTAACTAAATACATCTCACCAATCATCAACAACTTATTTCTAACTAACAAAATTCAAAAGTCATCCCAAAATGTTTATGTATCCAAGACTTTCAATAGCATCTTGCTGTTGGGATATCAAATGCTCTTCTGTCATTCCTTGGCCATTTCATATATGTGAACATAACTGGTCTCTATGTGTTCCTGCGCTTTCTCACGGGACGATTTCTTCCTCAGGGGTGGTGGGGAACAGTATGGCTTTGTATCAGAGCTATACAACTGAAGAACATTTTACAGCTTAAAGAGTGGTTTTTCACCCAACATGCTCCCAATCTACTTTCTTACTTATTATTATAAATCTATATGCAATAGTAATATGACTGTAATCACTTTTCATTTAGAACTCAAGCAAATGTGAACAGCATAGAGTAAGTACTGTGCTAAAGGTTTACCTACTGTGGGAAAAAAAAAAAAGACATATTTGAATTTTTTTACAGGGACCTGGAAACTTTGGACTCCAAGTCACGTGAAAACACATTCTGGTGCATACTCTATACCACAAATACCTTCTACCCCCAAATCATGATCTTCCTTTAATTGCTGCTTCCCACCAAATATTTAATGTGGTTACTTATAACTTACAGGCCACCTAATCAGTGGCTATGAAATGAAACCAACCAACAAACAAAAAACAATGAAAAAAAAATTTCTTAGCTGGATTGGATCAGTTTGTTGATACCCCTAAACAAACAAAAAGTTAAATGCCTTGTTTTTATGTCAACTCCATGAGTATTAAATTATCCTCCAGCTTTTCTTTTCCCATCAACTACAGCAGTCAGCACACTTCGGGTTGAGGGTTCTCTCTTTTTCTCTCTGACCACCTGTTTTGGTGCTCACCACACTATGTGACATACATGTTTTTCCTTAGGTGTTACTCTGTGATCACAAGGGTGTCTAATGAAACATGGCAGAAGCAGCCTGAGGCCTGTTTCTCATCTGGAACATGCTAGATTGCAGACTCTTATTTATCCCGATGAATTGACAGTGGAACTCTAGAGACTTGGTTCAATTTCCTGCCCTTGACAGGCACTGTGAATATTAACCCCCTCCCTAAATTGTTTCCCTGAAGAATGGCACATATCATGGCTTTACAAGATAGACATACTCACTCTCCCTCTCTTTTGCAGATATTTTTTTGTTTGTTTTCATTTTACAATGAGAAAAATCGAATCTGCCTTTCCTTTTGTAATTTTAAAAAGATCATGCTTTAAGAATGAAGGATTAGGGGCTGGGGCTGGGACTCACTGGTAGTGCACTAGCCTGGCATGTGTGAGGCACTGGGTTCAATTCTGAGCACCATATATAAATAAATAAATAAATAAATTAATTAATTAAAGGTCTATCAAAAAATATACACATAAAGACCTTGAAAGAAAAATAAACCGAAAGACTATATCAAAAAGCAGTTTTTGTCATTCGAGTATGATACCAGTCCACACAGAAATTTAGAAGGATCTAGGTTGCAGAATGACTATTCATTCTGCACAATACATCTGTTAGATTGTTTATAAATTATCAGCAGGGAAAATTCTTTGACAGAAAAACTTTATGTTACAATTTTAATATGCTATGCAGAGGTTTCCTAGTGACCCCACAGGCACATGATCATTCCATGTTGATAGCAAATTAAAACACTAGTGCAAGACAGGGGAGTACTCCTAGGTGGTGCATTACAAACTGGCTTTGATAAAATTTGATTCTCATCTCATAGTTTATGCTGCAGCAACATTGTACACTGTCGAGAGAGATTATAACTAAGCAATAAATGCAGATTGTATTTTCTTTACAGGTCCCTAGACCTTAATTCTACTGAGTTCGTATGCCATCACACACAATGAAAAAGCTGAAGAGGATAAACTGGTTGCTCATGGAAATTATCTAGATGTCAGGGTCTTACTGTATTCAACCCTTTTGTAACACTCATTATTCTTACAATAAAAGTTCCTTCATAGAGAAACCAAAAATTTTTTTAAATGTTTCATATCTAAAGATTCATGGTAATTGGCGGTAAACTGATATATAAGGACACATAGAACAGATTAATAATTTAGTGTTATAGAACAGCAACCCAGTATCCATGCTTTAAAATTATATTGCTTACCTCTTTGGTTAATATTTATTTGGTTTTGCAACTAGGTGCTGTATGTTCAGGGTTTATTGGAAGTGATGTGACAAAACTTAATTGCTTCAAGTTGTCTTGTGGCACCAAAACGATGGACCCATTAACCAAGCTCACCCTTTTTAAACTTCTTCTGCTATAAACTTTGGGGATCTTACCTCTCTTTATCAACATTCCTTTTCAAACATATGAAAATCTTCCCCATTGAAATTCTGTTGAGTCTAATTTTTCTCACGTTTATTCTTTGTTTTCCAATGATATTTTAGATTTGAAGAGATAACTTAGGTCCCATACTGGGATCTGGGAAGTAGATTGACACTACAACCACCATTCTCACCACTACCCCAAGATCACTGACACTAACATGAGCTTTGCTATAGGCATCAACACCATACTAGCACCGTATGCACCTGTAAGATGAGTTGCAAACAACATTACCCAGACCATTGCTTCTCAAAGTTCAGTGAGCACATGATCCTCAGGGGATTATAAAAATTCAATTCTGAATTCTTATGTCAGGAAGAAGATCTTATATTTTAAATAAGTTTTTTAAAAATGCCTATCCTGCTGTATTATGGATCAATCACTGAGAGGCAAGTCAATAATTGTATGATTTTTTTGTTTGCAATGATAAAGACTGGACTTTAGTAACCAACAACTACACTGGAAATCTTTCAAAATACCTGCTATGTATCAGTCTGAACTTATACCCAAGATCAACTAGTGGTAACTAACCCCACAAAATATTAACTATAATACTTTTTAAAATGCTATTCAGTTGATATTTAAATATGGATTTCAAAATGTGATCATCATAAAACTATTCACTGGCAATTTTCAAAATTTATGGTGGTAAAATAATAAGGCAACATGCCAATAAAGACAAAAATATTAAAATAAGAATATCACAAAATAGGGGTTGGGGATGTGGCTCAAGCAGTAATGTGCTCGCCTGGCATGAGTTCGATCCTCAGCACCACATAAAATAAAGATGTTGTGTCTGCCAAAACTGAAAAATAAATATTAAAAAATTGTCTCTCTCTCTCTCTTCTCTCTCTCTCCTAAAAAAAGAATATCACAAAATGTTAAATTAATATAGGAATGTATCATAGTATTTATTACAGAAATGGGTACAAAGTATGCACATTAGGTTTAGAAAGTTCTCAGGAAAATTAGCTTGATATTTTCACTAAACTTCTAGTTCTATTGCCTTTGAATTTGAAATCCTTAATATTTTTTAACTTCACTTTGAGGCAAATAATTTTTACCCAAAAGTCAATCTTGGAGCGATCCTAAAGCAGAATTGAGCTTTTTGTCTCTGCATCTGTAATATGCAACTTTATTCTCTCCTGTTTTTTTCTGCCTGCCCTTTTTTGGCATACAGAACTCAGGAATATCTTTCATTGTATTTGGAACTTAGAAGTCAAAGGTTCACTCTTTCTATTCACAGGATATAATTGTAATGTAGACCAGGACAGGCAAACGTGTGTAATTCTCTCTGTTCAGAATGTGACATCTTGGTCTTGTTTGCCCCCTAAGGTCCCTAATTCATTTTCATCCACACGTCATGTCTGTCTGTAATTTCCTTTTAACTCATTCTTTCTATTTCTGCACCTACTTTGAAAGTTCATTTATGCAAATACATAGAGAGATACGTTATCTCCATTCCAGTTTCTAGATATCATTTCCGAATAGATATATTTCAGATTGGGTGACTAATTCTTTGGATTTCTGTGTTTCTCACACTCTTTGGTATTTGCAGCAGGCACCTGAATTTTAATTCTGAATGTGTGCAGCCCTCACTTCCAGGCTGCAGACAGAACAAATGTGCATGTTCCCCAAAGGGGTAATCAGAAGTTATCCTCCTCCTGGGACAAAAGAAAATCAAGCAAGATTATTTAGTTCTGTTTTAAGTGCCAATGAGCTGGTTTAGACAAGAGAAGAATGCCATGAGGTCCCTATCTATCTCTCCAAACAGATGTGTTCAATCCCAGTACATTTCAGCACATTTAGATGTAAAAATAGAGACTCAATTTTTTTTAAGTAAATAGTGCCTTGGAGTCCATGAATAACCATTTGAATACAATTGTGCATTTTGAGTGTATTGTGTGTTTTTAATAAAGAAGGAACACAAAGATCACATCATTCAAATGGAAATGATTTTTTCATCTAATCTTATCTAAAGTGATGGTGGCAATCTTGAAGTAAAAGAAAACTTGTTAAAGCTAAGCAGGGTTGCAAGAATTTTCTGTAAGCTTGCTGGCATCTGAAATAGGACATTTCTCTCAATTACTAAATGAGACACTATTGTGGCTTTAGAAATGACAAATATGTGTTAGAGGAAAGATTAATAAAAAGTAATTTTATTATTGTATAATAAGCCTAGCCTGTTTATGTACTTTTTATATACTATATGCACTATTATCTTATTATAAGGATTGTGCCTCTCATATGAAAATTGCATCAGTAAAAAAATTCATTCATCCCTAATATCATAATTTTATTTTTATTAAAAGTAATCATTTTGATCATTTATATTACTAAATGTGGTAGATATAGGTAGATGGCATAATATGTATATTAAGGTGCTAAAGCTTGAACAAAAAGACAATCCCTTATCTTTTTGAATACTTGATATGTGACATAATTTGGGAGCAATTTTTTTAGGAATTTGTTATTTAATTATTAAAAAAAACACTGAGTTACAAGCAGTCCTTAAGTAACAAAAAGAAAGATGTACACTCATGACCTAATCTAAAACAAATCAAGCAAACAAGAATATTATTGTAGTTCTCCTCTGAATAAGGCATTTACCTCAAGCTACTGCAACCCAGTGATTCATGGTGGTAAAGGATATTTCAGGAGAAAAAAAGCCACAAATGCAAGTCACAAATCCAAATAAGCAAATCTCACTTCTTATATTTGCTTAGTTGTTTTTTGTTTATTGTTGAAATAAGAACCAAATGTGACCTTTCTATTGGTTTCCTACCTTGACCTTCCCTAACTATGTTTAGGAAAACTTGAGATGAGGTCAAAATACAGTTGATAGTTATTTTTGGCTATTTACTAGTTATTACCATTTTTGATACTGATGTTCTCAAGTTTATCTGGATTGTTTTACCCTAATCTTATAGAAAGTACTAAACTAGATCATCTACAAAGATTCAACAGCTGGGGCCTTCTACTTTTCTCTTTTGTTTTGATGCTGTTGGAATTCATAAAGAGGGTCATTTTGGTCTCTAATAGCAATTAAATCTCTGCAAAAAATCATACAAGATCAACACCTCCACAGCACGTAAAGTAGATATAAGTCACTTGAGCTAGAGAAGAAAGCGTGCCTGCTCAAATCCAATGAAATATTGATAGATGCTTTGAATGATACAGGAAATAAAAATGGACAATAGTTAGTATTTAAATTCTCACCAGGGAATAGTAACACATGACCATGTGTTTTACTAGGACAGTGAGAAGTTGTTTTTCCTATTGTTATTTTCTTTAGGGCTTGCTTAATGAGTTTAACAGAAGTTGTCAGGGTGAAAAAAAAAATCGTTCAGGTATCTGTAAAATGATTAACCTGTGATTATGGATTGAGGGTGACAGGCATTCCAGGAGACTGCAATATCTGTCAGGTGCAATCTGCAATATAATTATCTTTCTATGGTAATATCTTGGTTATCCTTGAAATAATATTTAAAAACATTATACAAATTTAACATACCTGCATTGTATCTCTGCATATATCTGTACCTGACTATATAAACTCTGCTATTTATTATTGCCTTTACTTCCTAATGGCAAATAGTTCGCAAGAAATATAAATATTACTGCTGGTGAATGCATTTATAGACAAAAGCATACTAATCACTATGTCTTTAATTGAAGTGAATTATTGCAGTGTTTTGATGCAAAGCTGTATTGAGTTGAAGGTGCAAAGTGTATTGAGTTGAAATTTTTTAAAAAATGTTTATCTTGAAGTTTCTCAAAATTTTTATACCACAGTGCTCTAAATTCCAAAATTTGAAGAGGAAAATATTTCTTGCTGACATATCGATCTAAGGTGGTTTTTATTGACTCTGGGGCTGTTTTTAACCCTCCATTGCTTTGGAGGACCAGGTCGTTTCTATATTATAGCTCCCTGATCCCTTACCACCTCATTGTTGTGTGCATCCAGCTGGAATAAGTAGAAAGAGACTAGAAGACACACAACCACCCTTATTTGTGTACTCTATCAGGGATTCTATCCTAGTAGGACTGGCACCCCAACAATAAGCATCTGAAATACTGTCTAACAATATGGCCAGGATGAGGGAATCTAATTTTGTGTTCAGATAGAATGCTTTATGCCCTTGAAATTAACCTACTTTAATAAGTACCATAAACGATTTCATTTTCCATATATTCCCTTTGCTCTTTGGAACAATTACCTGGTTTCTCTAGGTTTCAATCGCATTGCTTACATGGGAAGCATTAGAAGGAGTAAATCAGTTACATGCTACTGATAGAGGCCCATGACCAGTGTTTCGGGGAGTGAAAATATTTCCAGATCCACAGGCTTTCTGCCGTATCTATGGCAGCTGAATCTTGAAAGGGGTCTTCAATGTTCTTTTGGAGTTCAGTGTATGTGATGAAAAGCCTAGAAAGTTTCCTATGCAGATGTTCTCCAGATCATGGGAACAGGATAACTTCAGATGAAATGAAAGGCCATTAGATGCACAACCAACAGGAAGAAATATCGTTTCAAAATGAGTTGTGCCCACCTCTTGAAATTTCCTGCATTAGGGGTCACTGAACCAGCAGGTCTGAGCAGTTGATTTCATTAATCACTATTAAGGTTTTCATTTTTTTTTGTTTTAAGATAAGAATAATTATTTGTTATGTTTTATTGAAATAAACCAACAGCAACTAAAGTGAAGTGAGAATTCCTTTCCCTCAGCACTTTCTGTGATTACTGTTAAAAAGGAGTAAATAATTGAGACAAAAATCTAAGGCATAGGAGAGCTCCTCATCACTAGCCTTATGCTCAACAACAAAAACAAATGGTAAACATGTTTCTTTTATTCTCTTTTTTTCATTTTTTTTATTCAGAAAATGTGTCCACTTTTCTTATGCCTGGTGCAGAACTAGGAAACTTCCTAATAATTGTTGTTCACTTGTCTGAGTATATTATGCACCTTTCCTTCAATTTGGATCTTCCTCATTAGTTCAGATAATATTGACCATTGACAGAGGAGTTACTGGATGTCAGGCAAAGAGTGAAGGAGTGAAGAGACAGTGAATTAGTAAGAGACATTTTGATTTCAACAACAGAAAAATTTTAAAACTATTTCATGCTACATTCCCTTTGCAAAAAATTTATATTACACATTATTTTATAAATATTAATGAGAAACTTTACAGTGAAATAATATATTTAACTTTGTTTAACCCAATAACTGCCATACTTTGTTAAATTAAAAATCACTTCTCATCTGACACCTGTTTAATATCTATAGAATGCCAGAATTTGAAAACCTAATTTGGGAAAAATTAGTCTGGTGGGACAGTTTAGGAGTCTTCATTTATCTTGAGAGAATTTATTGGTATCTTGAGGATGGATATGAACGACCGCTGTCTATTTTTTTTTCATGTTAAAGATAGAGAAATATTTGAAAACAATAATTGTTGACAGGTTTTGTTGTTGTTGTATTTGTTGTTCCATATAGCTTATGGATGATAAATTGGAAAAATAAAAAGGTCCACTTAAATTCATTTAAATGAGTACATTGTGGATGAATTTGCTCTTTTGCATTTCATAGCAATGACATTATTATAATCTTTAGATTTGTGTAACCATTTACTTATTACTACCTGTTGAAAACCTTGTTATGCCATCCAGAGACAGACCATTTTGTAGTAAGACACAAGACAGTCATGACCCTTTAATGGACCATCTTTCATTCTGGCAAGGAGCTGATTTCTCTGTTTGACTGGTTCTTGGACCCTAACTTAATAATACCTTAATTTTTGAGCATTTTGACTTTGACTACACTGTCCCTAAAATAAAATTTAAAGTAAAAGAAAATTTAAAATTTGGTGGGCATGATGAGTGAATGAAAACAATAACAACAACAAAAGACAAGTAGCCTAAGTAAAAAAATAGGTAAAGGACTTGCATAAACATCCCACTAAAGAATACATACAAATAACCAATAAGCAGCTAAAAGATATTCCATATCACTAGTCATCAGGGAAATGCAAATCAAAACCAAAATGAGATACAAACTCAAACTGATTAGAGTCACTATTATCAAGCATCAACAGAAAATAGCAGCTTTTGGAAATATTAGAACCAGTATTAATCAGCAGTAAGCATATAAAAGGCTGTACCTACTTTGGACAAGCAGTATTGTAATACCTTAGAAAATTAGACATGGAATGACCATATGCTCCTACAATTCTATTTCTGAGTCTAAACCCAAAATAATTAAAAATAAAGACTCAAACAGATACTTGCAGAGGCATATTTATAACAACTTTATTCAAACTAACCAAAGGGGAGAAAAAAACCTAAGCAACCATCAATTCTGGAATGGATAAAAAGGTGTGCTATACACAAACAGTAAAATATTATATAGTCTTTAAAAGGAAGGAAATTCTAACACATGCTACAATATGGTCAAACCTTGGTTTTATACTAAGTAAAATAAGCCAGTCACAAAAGGACAAACACTGCATGATTTTACATACATACTGTATGTACATAGAGTGGTCAAATTTATGGGTACAGTAAGAATGACCTTTGTTAGCCAGTGAGAGGAAGGGGAAAATGGAGGGTTATTGTTTAATGGGCATGGAGTTTTAGTTTGGGAACATGAATAAAGTTCTGGAGTTGAATGAGGTGATGATTTCTACATTGTGTTCCTATGCAAGATGTCCCTAAATCATACACTGAAAAATTGTTAAAATGAAAGTTGTTATCGTATATCTATTTTATCACATTAAAAAACAGAATAAATAAATGAATAAATGTTGCCCATCACTTTTTTTTTAGTGACTTTATTCATTTATTTATTTTTATGTGGTGCTGAGGATTGAACCCAGTGCCTCACACATGCTACACAAGTGCTCTACCACTGAGCTACAGCCTCAGCCTGCTCTTATCACTTTTAAGAAACAATTTTAAAGAAAAAAAAAAAAAAAGTGAAGCAGCATTCAACCACGTTATTGTTACCATGCAGCCGGAAACAGAGCTGCAGTAAATATGCCCTCAGAAAAAGTTATCAAATGATGATAGGTAATCCAGGAGGTAATGATAACCAGCAGAATAATTGTAAAAAAACAGAAAGAAAGGCAATATGACTCAATTATACTCTTCCCTAAGAGAGTTCTGAACCAATAATATGCTTTCGTTTATTAGAATGTTCAGTATCTCACTGAGATATTTTATGAGTGGTAATCAAAACATCGAGGAAACACCTCTATTATTTGGCAATCCAGATATTTTCCATGTGATTCCAGTGTTTGTCCATCAACTACATAAGCTCTTTGCTCTTACTCCAGTGAAAAGTAGCTTGCACTATCAGAACAGTCACTTTGTCTAGCTTTCCTCTCTTTTTAAATATTTGCTGTATAAATTAATGAATCAGGAAGCTGAAGACAAGAGACTTTAGTCCTTAAATAATTTAAGATTACCTGGCCAGAAAATATCCAAACGTGGGATTTTAATCTTTTTCTTTTTTCTTTTCTGATTAATAAGGTAGATTTTGTCTACGTCTGTTGATTCAGGCCTAAGGTAAGCAATTGTTTTGAGCTATATAAATGTCACCTACTGTGACCACATAAATCCTCGTCATGCAGCAGTCCTTGTGACTCAAAGTACATAGTAAAGGAGTTTAAACAAGTTAACCGATGTCCTTTTAGAGATGTGGCAAGTGTCCAAATTGCTAGCTTTTAAAATATTTAACATGGTTCGATGATAGTGTCATTGGGAGATTTTTAGTGTTAAAAGCAGAGATTTTATAATCTTCCATGTTGTGAGACAAAGAATTCTGCCAACACATTGTCTTCTCGTTCCTTTAAAGAAACTTTCACAATGGGCCTATTCATCCAGTATAATGAATCATTCATTTCAGGGTAACTACATACCAAGAAATGAAAAGGCATTTAGTAGCGATTTATTAAATCTATTGAAAACATTGTCATTTTTAATGACAAAGTTGAGATCACAATAACGTGGATTACAATATTATTCTTTTATAAACTAGAGGTTTCAGGAATGGTGTGGAGGTTGGAGCTGATGTAACTCAGGGTGACTTTACTGGTATTTCATGCCAGGTCAGCAGAATAATGCTTCTGAGATCTGCTCTTTGATTGGGTTGGACTCTTTTCTGCTTTTTTATTTGGTTGCATTTGTCTGAATCAATCTCTCTCTCTCTCTCTCTCTCTCTCTCTCTCTCTCTCTCTTTCTCTCTTTCTCTCTCTCTCTCTCTCTCTCTCTCTCTCTCTCTCTCTCTCTCTCTCTTTTAATCAGATTTCACCCAGTATTTTTAATCTGATCAAGAACTAAGCCACTTTGCTTAGCAGTTTCGGATCTAGTTCAACACCTAGAAGACTGTAAACATTCACTTCATAGTTGTTGAAAAGATAAGTGACTTCCTTTCTTCCAGAGCAATGGTTAGGATAAGTTCTCAGGGCCAATTGGTTCTTTCTAAATGGTAAAAACAATAGTTTATAGACAAATTCTAATGAGAATCCCAGGATTTTAATAATAATAATAATAATAACAACAATAATAATAATTTTTAGCTACATGCAGTGGCACACACCTATAATCCCAGTGACTCAGGAGGTTGAGACAGGAGAATTGTAAATTCAAAGGCAGCTTCAGCAACCTAGAGAGGCTCTAAGCAACTTAGTGAGACTCTGTCTCAAAATTTAAAAAGAACTGAAGATGTGGATCACAGGTTGAGCACTTCTAGGTTCAAACCCTGATACATAATTAATTAAAAAATATATAGAGAGAGTGTTAATTTTCTTGATGTAAATAGTCCCATCCTCGCAGAATACAAGCTCCCAGTTTTTTTCGACTAGCTCCTAAAATTACTAGAAATCTAATAATTGTCAAAACTAATATTTTTCAGTAAAAGCCAGTTTCAGAACACCAAGAGAAAATATGTTGATGTTAAACAACCCAGAAAGCAGAAAACCAAAGATGGAAAAAAATTGTATTTGTGACAATAAGATTCCAATCTATGCCTATTTATCTCCTCTACTAAAAATTTGATTTTCTTAGAATCCAAGCATCTTTAATTTTTATGTTGCTTTACACTTACCTATGTTAGAGCAATCCCTGGGAAATGACCACATGTGGAAATAGTACACATTGATCTTTTACATTTTCACTATTGATTCTCTTTAATTTTTTTGGTTTTTTTTTGTTTCATGGTCACTGTCCAAGTGCAAGCCTTACAAAGCCAGGAATGTACAAGCAACATCACCACTAGCACCTACTAGGTGCATATCATATGCAAGATCTCATAATGTAAGTTGTGGAAACCTCATCTCATTCCCTTCTCACATAATTTTATAAGGTTGACACCTGCTTACTGGTGTCCAAGTTGGGTACTCAGACTCAGTTTTACTGAGAAAATGCAGATTAGAACTGAGTTGTTTTTTTGTTGTTGTTGTTTTTTATTTTTGAGGTCATGCACTTCAACCTGTAACTTCTACTTCCTGTGGTAGTGTGTGTCTTGGATAGTAGCTACGATCATGAATTACATAGTGTTTCATAGTGTTTCTAGTACAGAAAATGCTCTTATGTACCATATTAGTACAGAAACTCACTGAGGTGAGGTAGTGTTAACCAGATGTCCCTTTTTTTGTAGATGAGTTGTTTGAGTGATTAAAAACATACCATGCCATAATAAAAGATAGTGTCCCTATCCCCCAGAAAGAAACATGAACAAAGTGTCTAATGATCACCATAGTTCTCAAGAGTGGGGAGGAACCCAGAAATTGTCTATTACATGCTCTTATTTCCTAGAGAACTTAACTGCGTTGCAAGAGCGGCTTGCCTTACTTCTTTCTATATATCACTTTCTCAGTGTCTGTTTCTCTTAGCTTGATATCACTTCATCTCATAAGAAGTCTCATTATAAATATTAAATAAAGCAAGCATTTCAAAATTTTAAGATTGCTATTTTGAGAGTTGTATTGAACTGAGAAAATATCGACACGGCAGGAGATATGGGGTCAATATTGATAGATGCTCCAATAAGACACATTTATTTGGCCCATGTGTCATTTATATTTAGCTTTTGCATTTGATAACAAAACCAATCTACTTTAGGATTATCAAGTCAACTTTTATGGGCAATGTTTTATGAGGAATTATGAAATAAACACATTGAAACCTTGTGTTGGTGCCAAGATATTAACAAATAAAGAAATGAAGACAATTTGGACCATAAGCCAATGGAGTCAGCAGAAGGTTTGGCTTGGAATTGTCAGTGGGATTTAGAGAATCCAAATGTCTTTGGCTAACAAGACCAGTAATCTCCTGAATATCACTGGCTGCTGAAACTTGAAGTTTGACAAGATGCCAATATGAATGATTTTTAAAAAAAACTATTCAGGCTTGCTTGTTGTCTAGATAGATATAGCAAAGGAAATAGAAACTCAAATTTTTGTTTGCTTGTATTTTTTTTAATTCACTTGTTTTTGTTTGCTTAATTTCTTGTTGGCTGCATTAGAAATCATCTGTGTATATTTGTGAAAAGAATATTCTGTTCCTCTGGATAAAATGTAAACATTTCCTTTCCTCCTGGGAGCAGGCACCAGACCAAGTTACTTCCAAATAGTGAGGCTCCTTTTTCATATAGAAAAAGGAAAAACAATTTGTTGCTCTTGTCTTTATGAGGTTTTGTTTTGTTTTCTTTTGTTAAGTTTGTTTTGTTTTGAGTGAATAGGTTCTTCTTAATGTACATTTGTGTATATTTTGACAGGAAAAAAATGATGGTAATGATAATATAATTGTTCAGTAAAGCAGAATAGGAATAATTGTTCATAAGGTAGAAATTGAGTGAGACCAGAAGGAAGAGTTGTTCAGAGGTGCTGATGACTGACAGTATCTGGAACTGGGTTGAAGAAGAACCATTATAAGGAAAAGAGAACAAGTTCACGCAACATTATTCCTTCCAGATTATCTGCAGCTCTCTGCTTGGTGTCCTGGTGTCCTTGAAAATCACACTTGGCTTGCATTGGATGTTCAGCATTCAGTCTTCCCATGAGTGGCAATGCTATCCCAACCCCTGCCTGCAGCTTGCCAGGTAGCAACCTGATTATACACCCTGTTTCTCTGCAAAGCCCTCACCAGAGCATCTTTCAACCTAGGATTACTGTGAGGTCCAAGCAGAAACTGCACACCTAGCAATGTGATGGCGTGAGTTTCTGTATTGGGGGTGAAGATGATCACTCTAGAGGCCTCCACTTAGGAGAGTATGAATGGGCACCTTGCTTCAAAGGTAAGCATGCTGATTCATCTTTTGAAAACAGCATCCACCATTTTTGTTCCTTGTCCACAAAGACAGAAGAAGAAAAAATGTGTTTGGTTTAAAAGCTGTCAAAACTGTAGATACTTCCTTCCATTGATGTATGGGATTATGGAAGACACTGGAGGACTTGGAGAGAAAAAACAAGAGAGTTCAAAATAAGTCATAGTTTTGCTTCAAGAAGTTTCCTTGCATGAATGAGGGCACTGTGCCTTGAAGGATTAGTGCAAAGCCATTGGGTCTTCCTCATGGAGGAAAATGCCTGGGCCAGCAGGCAGGAAGCCACATCTCCCCAGATGGAGATAAGAAGGTTACCCAGTTTAGCCTTTAAATACTGACTTAATGGCTGATTACTGATTCTTAAAATGAGTTAGTCAGGAATTCCTTGAAAATTTCCATAACACTCTTTGAAATTAATTTATATGGAAATTTCTTCTATTCTATTTTAAAATTCATTAGATTTGATTTATGGCGGGGGGGGGGGGGTTCCTGATATTAACAATTTCTAATTAGTTATCTCAACTCCCTTGGATTTATTTTGTCTTCATTGTTGAAATAAATTTACATTTTCCATAATTTTTAATATAATTTTTCTGAGACTAATCTCTAGATGCTTGACAGCTGATTTCACTGCTATTTGAAATGTGGAGATTTCAAGGTGTGGCCCTAGAGCATGTAATTTACACAGAGGAGAGTGTTGCTAATTTTCTATATTAATGGAATGTAATCATCATTGCCATTAATATTTTATGATATTTTGGAATAAGATTTTTCTATGAACAATCAAGATATTATTGAGAAAATAATGTGTTTCCATGTCACCATATTGAAAATATAAAAATATAAACCATATTCACAAATTGAAAAAGGAAATTTCCTATATTGACTGCTCCTTGATTATATTTATATATATATAACTTACTTCAGACATGATCAAAGAAAAACTTCTATCACATGCTAGATTCTTTTTTTTCCTTCTCTCCTTCTGTGAGCAAAGTCCATATTATTAACCTGTACTTAAGACTATGTATGCACAGCTTAAAAAGGCATATTTTTGACTAATTGAATTAAATCAAATGTTTAACCTTTTATCTGCAAATAATTTCTTGACTGACAGAATATTCTATTTTCACAGAATCATTGTGGTGCTATGTAGACATAGTTTTGGGTAAAAGATTAAAAGATTTATAATATTAAAAATTCAATTTATTTACATGGAGTTTACAAAAATCCATCTCAAAATTAGAATAAAATTCAGATTTGGTCTATTTAAATGTCCTTAATAATGACAATAAATGTAATAATGATATTGAGCATCACATTGTATCTCATGTAACCTATTTGCATTTAAAGAAATTGGGTCTTTTTGTCTGACTATACCACTTCTCCCTCTGCCCCCTGTTTATAATAATATTATAATCACACTGAGAGCTCACCTGGAGAGTCCATGAAAACTTTCTTATTTACCAAATTACTTCATTTAATCACATCTGATCTTTCCCACCCCACTTCCTTTTATTTTATTTTTTTTCAAATACATAAAGCAATACTCACAAGTTATAGGAATTAGGAGGTAGGTAATTTGGGGGGACCATTTTCAAGACACAGAAGGTATGAGTTTGACAATTGTATAAATTACAAAAGTTAAGAAAATGTAATTACTGCTAAAGTAAAGTATTGTGTAAAACATCATAGTATCATAAAAGTAAAACAAATGATTTCTGGAAATAACAACAGTAAAACGCCAATGCACTGGGTCTTGAAGGAAGAGTAGGAGTTTGAAATTTTGAGAGTAGGAAGAAGAAAGCTTAAGCTTGGAGAACTGCATGAAAATAGGTCAGGATCTCTTCATGTTAAGCAAAGGAAAAATGAATGAGTGAACTTGAATTCCACCTGCTAAACAAAAATATTTTATTGAGTCCCTATCATTGTTCACCTTTTAGAGGATACAAACTAATTTAAGTTATGGTATTTGTAAAAGTCCATAAACTTAGATTGTCCTTGGGGAAATAAGATGTGCATACATAGAACAAACAGAACAATATAATCAATATGTAATTATATTCTAACCTTTTGATATTTACTAGGATTTCAGGGATAAAAAATGAATTACCAGGAAAGAGATTTATCTGGGGAAAAGGTGGATATGGATCATTAAAAAAAAAAAAATGGGTAGAATTTGAACACATAGACAAGTTAGAATGTGCAGGGTAGTTAAGCCAAAGAGAGAACATGAGTTAAAGCAGGAATGGAAACTGTGAACTGAACAAGAGACCCACAACACAATTGAATAACTGCAAATGAGAGTGGATATGTTCAAATGCAATCCAGCTATTGAAGGATTTAAGAACATAGAAATGTGTCTCCTGGAAGGTGTCCTCAAACAGTGCGGGCCATGTGGACACTTGCATTCCTGTTGTAGAGTTTAGACTGTGTAGCTATTATCACACATAAACAAGCCAAAACTGAAACAGAGAACAGCTTTGGCATCCCTCAAATGGTGAACTCAGCCCTTACTGAGAAACAGAAATTGACACAGATTTGGAGAGAGACAGGAAGGAAGAAATCATGCTTTTAATGAGTCCCTATCATTGCATGGAATGTACCCAGTGTGTGACACTCTGGAAAGATAGTCACTTAAATGACTGATCCAGACCACTGCTGGATCATCTTGTCCATGGTGATTTTTATTGACTGACAATGAGCTGAGAGAGAAACACTGAGGAGGAACTTGAATAGCATGCTGATTTTCACCCAGTGCATGCACAAACACACAAACAAATACACACACAAGCACACATACATGCTTACACATGTTTTCCTTGGCCTTGATCAGTTGGAACATAAGAGTAATGCTTTTGGCCTGTCTACTTTAGTACAGTTGATAAGATAATATTTACAAACTGTTCTGAGAAGCATGGAAGTTTTTCAACTAATAACAAATATTTTCCAGACATGACATTTGATTTGAAAGGTTTGAAAATTATCCATGTACACATAAGAAGTTATTGTAAGCAAATGATACAATTTCAATATTCAGGAAATAGAGATAGAGCTGCCTTTATGTCTCCCTTCTGCTTATCCTTTTTGTTGATTTTACACATATTTCAGAATTGATTACAAAGCAAGCAATGTTCGAGGATATGACATTTAATTTTGTTCTGTTTTCAATTATGGATGGAAGCAGTTTATGACCCTTGTGCATTCATTCATTCATTTATGAAAACATATACAACTTTTCCTGCCTGCCTTTGTTCAAACCACATTTGTCTCAAGGGCATGCTGTGCTTTAGACACTGTATTAGACTCTAGGGACCTATAATCCCAAAGGCAGGGTCTCTCTTCTTAAGGTCACAACATCTTGTGAACATAGATGCAAAACAGAAATGTTTGTATAAATATAAAAACTGTGCAATAAAATGGTTAACCGATAGCATTATTGGAAATTTTGAATTGCTTCATCCTTCTCAAGCATCAGGGAGGCCTCAGAGGAGATGTGAACAGCTATTGAATGAAAAGAGACTCTTCTAGGAAAGCAAAGGATAAATTACACAATACAATAGACACTAGTATGGCCCTATGTATAAACGTGGCTGTATAACCAATGTGATCCTGCAATCTGTACATGTGGAAAAATAAGATTATGTACCCCATTTGAATCAAATGTATGATATGTCAAGATCATTGTAATGTTTTGAGCAACTTAAAAAAATTTTTAAAAAACTGAGAATGATAAACATTGCAAATGCATGCAATAATAAGACAGATTTGGAAATCTTTTAGTCTTTGATACAATATGTGGGTAAATTCCAAGCTGAAAAGTCATGAGATAGAACTTGTTTAAAAACAGAATTGTGTGTTCCTGGCTTTACAGGGACCCAGTGGAGTGTAGCAATGTCAGATTTGTATTTAAATGCATCTTTACCAAAGAAGTCTAACTAACACCAACAGAATAAGAGTCTCTATAAATTCAGTGAAGGATCATGTTAAAATATCCCTAGAAGGCATACCGTGTGTTATGGTGATTAGAATTCACCAGTGCCTACCACAGTTCTAATGCTAACTCCTGCACCAATGTATCAGGAGTTGGTGGATGGGGGTAGAGGCTGGGATTTCATTTCTCTTTTCCTTTTCTGGAGTGTTGGTCCCACTGGGTCTTCATTTCTTTTCTTTTTCTTTCTTTCTTTCTTTCTTTTTTTTCGCTATTTCATGTGTCTGTGTTATTCATTATTGTTGCTCAGATAACTGAGGAACCAACAGTTTTGGTGGCAGGTCAGGACCTAGTGGAGTTCAAGAATACTACCTATAGGAGGAGAAACCAAGGGAAAGTAATTACTATAATAAAGCGCCTCCAGAGAGGGAGCATGGCCTTTCAGAGTCCTGGGAGCTGTGGCATATACTCCAGCTGTTGTCTGTGCTTGTGAAGAGATACATCTTTCCTACCAGGCTAAATACCCTTTTTGAGAGAACCCTACAGAGGAGAAAGTGAGGGATTTATGTCTGCTTAGTTAATGCTAGGCATGTTTTTTTTTTGTTTTGTTTTGTTTTGTTTTTTTTGTTTTGTTTTGTTTTGTTTTGAAGTCTAGGGTTTGATGTTGAAGAGGAGAAAGGAAATGTGTAACCCCAATGGGATCTAACATATCTTCAGAAGCACAAGATCTGTTAACACGTGTTACAACACAAAATGTTCCAGGAAAGAAATGACAGGGTTTCTTCTTGAACAGAGCTAAGGACAAACTTTAAGAATAAAAATACAGCTTCTGTGACACCCTGGCCAATAAACTGCCTCGTGATCACAAGTCCCCATTTAAGACTTTGGTACACCTTCAGGATCTGCAATGAGGCTTTCATTCATGAGGTCCAAGTCTGCAAAGTCCAATGTTTGTTAATTTCTGTTTTCTTTTACATCCACAAAGCTTCATCTATGATCAGGGAGATAGCAGGTACTCCATCAGCAGTTACTGTGCATCAAGGACTTACTCTGTGGTATACCAGTGACTGACAAATTTTAACATTCATATGTATCTCCTGGCGACTTTGACATATGGCAGGTTTTGATTCAGTGGTTTTGTTTGGGGTTCTAGGACTCCACAATTCTCTAACAGGCTCCCCAGTGACTCAATCCTGCTGGACCATAAACTACACTTTGAGAAGCAGGGTATTAGACCCTGTCTTCCTTACAAAACTGTGACAATTTCTTGGCTTCCAAAGATATTGCAAAGGAAACATGTCCTGTCAATTTCTATAGACTTAAACTAAATAATCTACATAGCTCTGCTGGTCATCAATTAGTGTGGGCCTTCTCTCTGAACAGAGTGGAGACTTCTAGTGTGACAAATTCTGAAATATCTTTGTCCATCACAGCTGATGTTGTTTCAGCAACAGCCCCTAGAAATGACGTTAAAGAGAAACTGTGAGCAGAGCATGGTGAAGTATGCCTGGAGTGCTTGGAGGCTGCAGCAGAAGGACTGCAGAAGGACTGCAATTTCGAGGCCAGCCTCAGAAACTTAGTTAGACCCTAAGCAACTTAATGAGATCCTGTCTCAAAATAAAAAATAAAAAATAAAAAGAACTGGGGATGCAGCTCAGTGATTTAAACCTCCCTGGGTTCAATCTCTGATAGGAGAGAGAGAGAGAGAGAGAGAGAGAGAGAGAGAGAGAGAGAGAGAGAGAAACTGTGTGAAATTATTGATGGGAGTACAGAAATGAGGAGAAAAAAAGTGCTCAAGGCTGATTATCCTCAAATATCTAGCTTTTAATGATTGCCAATTATGCTTTGGTCTTTGAAAGATTAGAAATGGATACTGGAAGAAATTATAACAACTTAGCCTCATCAAACCTCATCAAAAGTCTCTCTACATTTCTTAAAAGCAGTTTGTGAGAGCGTGTGTGTGACTCATATTAGAACATGGCTGTGATAATGTACCATATGGCTTTTGGTTTTTACCGGGTGGGTTTTACAAGAAAGAATAGGCAGAGTTTCATTTTTTTCAGCTGTAAAGATGCAAAAAATTTAAATTAAAAATAACCTTTCAGCTGATTCCTTGCATAATTGCTATCTTGTTTTGCTAATACTGTGGCTGAATTATAACTTGCTGAAGCCTTGGGGATTTGCATGCTGTTTATCCTCTGAATTTGCATTGACATGGTTTTCAGTCAAGTGCGTAACTAAATCCTGTGGCCATGAGCAAGGCTGGCAGTATTTGCATTGAAAATCAGTGGGAGATTAGAGGAAGAATGGCTCTGTGCTGACTCCCTAAATAGATTCAATGATGAAAATTTTGGGTCTCTCAAAATGCTGTTCACTTCCATTAAATAGCTGTGTCTGCTGAGTCTGATCTTTGATCAAAAACCCAAAGCAACAAGCAAAACCAAGGGGAAAATATACAGACAGCTACCACGTATTGCACATATTTTGTGAAATGACCCTTTGCCAGAATCTTTTATTTAAAAGTGTCAGGGGAGGATGTTTGAATATATTTTTGCAAAAATAAAGTTTCTGATGCAAAACAAAAACAAAAGCATTGGTGTGTGTGTGTGTGTGTGTGTGTTGGGTGTATGTGTTATTCCAGTGATTAGCTTAGTATTTGACATGATGTCATCAAACTGCCTTCTGGAATAATTAAAAACAGCTAGCCAGTGAGGCAATGTGTAAATAAACTAAATGAACTACATATAGACTGAGAGTTTATCTTTTTGTTTTGTTTTTTATTAAGGAATTCTTTTTTTTTTTTTTTTAAGAGAGAGGGAGAGAGAGAGAATTTTTTAATATTTATTTTTTAGTTTTTGGCAGACACAACATCTTTGTTTGTATGTGGTGCTGAGGATCGAATCCAGGCCACATGCATGCCAGGTGAGTGCGCTACCGCTTGAGCCACATCCACAGCCCTTAAGCATTCTTTATAGATTGAGATTTGTATCCACTCCCCTTATGCTCAGTGCTAAAGAAGGATAAAACAATGGTTTGACACCAAACCAAATAATTTCTTGAACTCTTGATTGTGATTGCATTTCTGTGTCACCACAGACTCTTGCCATTTAAAGCTAAAAAACATTCAAGATGGCACTCAGAGTCACCCACTGAAGGAAACAAAGTTCCCAAAAGGTTAAGGGATATTCCCGAAGCTGTACAGTACCCACTAGGTGTTGTATATAAATCAACTTACTGCAAAAATAGGGAGCTGAACATGGAAAAGAGGCGATTTTTTTAAAAAAAGAAATTTTATAAAAATGATGTCATGGTATTTATTAGGATTCATAACTTTTTGTGTTCATTCTCTTCTTCATGAGGGTTGATGTTATGAGAACTGGATTAGGAGTCCAGGTTCGCTGAAAAATCACTCTATTGTTATGATAGTCTTAAGTTCAGATGCAGCTGGAAAATAAACAGGAAGCAAGAGGCTGTTCTGCTCTCTTTTAGAGGCACACACTTCAATTGTTTCTGCGTGATGCCTATTTGATGTTCCAGGTAATGAAGCAGTAATAATAGCCAAGCCAACACTGTGGGCAGTTCCAGGAAATACCAGACATGATGGAGCAAGAAAAGCTACAACCTGGTGATGTCTACATAAATTTATAACTGGAAAAGTTTAGAGAACTATAAATATCCCAACAAGTCCAGAAAAATAATGTTTACACAAATAAAGAAGCAGAACTTTTGCAAGAAGTTCTATCATTACAGAAATTATACAAAAGTATAAAGATTGGTGTCAACATGCCTTATATATAATCAGAGGTATGATAAATTATCGGATAATGGTTTATTAAGAATTGTAATGCAAAAATAAAGAAAGAAAGAAAGAAAAAAAGGGAAAAATAATATGAATTTAATATTTTAAAAAAGAAAAAAATGTATGAATTAGGAAAAAAAATTATAAAGAATAATATAAGGAAATAATGTAAAAGTCACAAACTGAAACCTCAGGATGTTAGGGGTGGAAAAAGGATGTCTCTTGACTTATAGCTGAGTGTTCTGAGGTCTAGTTCAAACTGCCATAACACAGTAAAACTACTATGCATGTTTTCTCCTTCAATTTTCTGGTTTCTTATGGTTTTCTGAGCAAGTATATAAATTTTTAATTATGTTATATTTAAACAGTGGAAAAAATATTCTCCTTTCTTTATGATTATCTCTCCTCATACTTTCACATTTTTGGTCTTTCACTAGTATCTGTGATTCTCTTTTAAGGATATATTCAGAGAACAAGCCTGTGGCTCCATAGTATGCTCCTCAGACCAGCAGTGGCAGTAGCAGCAATAGCAGCAGCAGCAGTACCTGGGAACTTCTTAAAATTTCATGGCAGAAACTCTGGGGGTGGAGCCCAGCAGTCCTTTCTATAAAGACCTCCAGGTGATTCTGGAACATTCTAAAGTTTGAGAACTAGTGTTATAAACATTAAGTCTTTTACAATTGTATACTTTGTTTCCATTCAACCATAGGACTACTCAGTTAATTTATTTGAAAGAGACTATATTGCATCTATTAAAGTAAATGATAGTTGATGTTTTAAACTCATGTTGAGTTGTTTCTTCACAAAGAAGAAAAAGCATAACCATTTAAATAGAGTAATTTATTTTTCTGTGAAGTAAATAAATACTAGGACAGTCTCAGAGTTATCCTTCATAAAGATTTGAAAATGTTTGCACTGATTTTGATAGAACTACGCATTTTTCATGAAACACTTTTATTATGTGAGGAATATATTCAGTAAAATAAATTTAATGAAATGAAAATTGTTTTAGGAGCTAGTTTTCAAAATTTCAATTTATTGCCAATATATCCACTTTTCAGGGTTCCCTTTATAAGTTTGGGTTGCCTAGCAACAATAGTACTTTGTTATTCACTATTTAATAAATGTCATAAAGTATCAAATATTCTAATGTTTCAATATGAAAGTATTCAATACAATTAAAGTTTTTGCTTTTATAAAATTTTACCAGTATTTTTCTTAATATTCTATTTTTTCTTAGCATATATATATATATATATATATATATATATATAAACATATTTATCTTTATTTTGCTATGTACTGCACATGTATGAAAATAATTTTAGCTGAATTTTGATATAAACCCAACTCAAACAAACATATAGTAGATGAAATAAAAGTACCTAAGCTAGAATAAAAAAAAATCTTTCAGTTATCTTTTATAATTTTTGAAGTGAGTGGGTTGAAGTGATGATTTTGGCCCTTCTTGGTTTAGTGCTAAGCTGCCTTAGTGGGATCCTGGTGAGAACCATACCAAGGTCTGATGAGAAAGGCAGGATTCATTAGGACTTCAGTATTCCTGCAGTAGGACACTCAGGTATCTTCCACCAATTATCTTTGGCTATAAACTTGCCCATGGTGTTTAGTAAAAATAGCTGGTTAAAATGAAATAGTCTGGAGTTCCATTGGTCCTGTTTTCTCTAGGTCCAACCAGCTTGTACAATCATCTATTAATGTTAAAACTGTATAGTCAGGAGTTCATGTTGAATGCAGATACAGCAATGTACCCATCTATCTGGAATTGCAGGCTAGAAAGCAAGGATAGTTTTGAAAAATACAAAAAAAAAAATGTATTTTGCTACGTGTGCATTGTGTCATGTGTATTTGAAATATATACATATATAACTGGTTTTTAAAAATTGATTTTATTTCCAAGAGCTTCTGAAAGACTTTCCTATTAACAGCTAAAGCAGATGGGTTTCATTAAACTGCCCAGATTCTTCTTTTTCTAATCATCTGCCTCACCCAATCTGAGGGGAAAAGGGCAGATATATGAGGAATCTGTTCTCCTCTAACCTTCTCTGCAAGGCATCTGCTAAGACCTCATTCATCACAGTGAAAGCTGTGAATGGAGAGCCAGGCAATACCCCAAGGTCTCTTTGGGAGTGGTGCTGCGACGCCTGGCCTCTCCTTTGTGAAACAAAAAGAACCTATACTTTTGTCAAACTGTCAGCAAACACTTCTCTCTTGATACAGTTTGTTCAAGGGAAACTTCTACACTGTCAACTGGTCACAAATGTTTTATTTTGGAAGGGAAATAAATAAATAAAACCCAAAGAGTTGCCTTCCTGTGGTTCTCAGGAATGAGTATGTTTGCCTGAGTGGTAGCTCAGAGTGGGTAGGATTTGTTTGCCTCCAGAGGGGTCCAAACCATTTAGAAAATTGAATGATTTTCACATTTGATGGTCAGATTACAGCATTAGGCCCTGCGGGCTACATAGCTACTGCATAAAGTCAGTCCCAAATATCCCCTCCATCAACCTTTCCCCAAATGCTGGGCTATCACTGGATCGTAATATCCTAGACCTGCTGCTCTCATGGCCGACTTGAGGAGGAAGGGTTGATTGCAGAGTGAGAATCAGGATTCCAGTTCCTCTCTGACACCCAGCCTCAAGTAGGACTGAATGCTAATGAGCTGCTAACTCTAGGGCCCACACTCACTTTCAAACCCAAATGACACAAGTTTTCAAAGGAAATTAAGGCTGGAATTGTCCTCCACTCATTAATTACAGTGTGAAATATTTTAATCGTCACTTTTCTTTTCGTGTTGGCATGAGAATTCTAAAGACATGGCATTTGTTCTTTAGGTTGTGATGTGGCCCATTCATCAGTGGAAACTTCTTCCAAGGGTATTCTCCCTGAGTCCCCTCATAATTCCAGTCCCTGGTTGTTCAAAGAATAGACATTTGAGAAATCAACATGCCTAGAGAGACACATCAGACCTCTTAGCACTCAATCTTTCCTCAATTTTCATGAAGTGTCTTTAATTACAAAAAGTTTATATTTTAAATATTTGATAATTTTTTTTTTTTTTAGAATAAGTATGTCTATAACTTTCTAAATTATCCCATATCTTTTGGGTACCATAGGAAAGACTTATTTTGGGTGAGGTTATTCCATCATCCTAGTGTCAATATGAGTTTTGTGCTCACTATGAAGTTTTTCTATTCATAAATAACTTTAATCATTTAATATTAAATTTTTGAAGTTGCCCATTAAAAAACATAGTGCTTTTGTTTAAAATTTTTATTAGTAAGCTTACCAAATGAAAACAATAATTTTAACAGTCTTTGATACATGTATATTTAATTTATAAACTTATGTAAACATGTATCTCAATATTTTAAACTGTCTTAATATAAGGTTTTTTACCATATCTTTAAATACCTATATAATTGACAAAAATAACTTTTAACATTTACAATACATAATTCAAGTACTTAAGAAAATCTTGTGGTATAAATATATACTAATATCTTGATGATGATATTTAAATCATCTGACATTGTGTATAATCATTATTAAACCTCAATATAAAATTGAAAATATCAATTTCTCAACATTTTAAAATTTAAATTACAAAATTGACCCTAATGGGCTAATTATCAAATCATCAAATATATGCATAATATTCTGATATTACAATATTAATAATTCAGTTTGAATACATTTAAAAAAAATATTTCCTTACTTGATTTTAATCTTATTTAGCTTAAGAAATACAATTCAATGAACTATAATTATACTATTCTAAAAATCTTGGTATTACCTGTTGTGATGACTGAGATTGGATAATGATCAGAAAGAGAAGTTGAGATTTGAATGATAGTGGCTGAAGACTTTCAAATCAGTAATTGGGGACTTCATTGTTTAAAGTAGTTGTAAGGGAGTTTGGGTTGTGGCTCAGTTGTAGAGTACTTGCCTGGCATGTGTGAGGCACTGGGTTTGATTCTCGGTACCACATATAAGTAAATAAAATAAAGTTGTTGTTTTTTACATCATTACCTACTTTTGACAACTCATAGAAGTCTACAAACACCACCAAGTTGCCCTGTCATTTAACAAGATTCTGTATTATTTTGTCTTCTTACACATTTAGGTGAATGTTCCTCTAGAAATACTATGAACCATATAATTACTAAAGATGACAAAATGAAATCTGAAAGCATTATTATGTTTTCTCATGGCTCAAGGGTTCTGGCTATATCACCTATCCTGAAGTTATGAACAGATTTGTATTGTGGCCATTGTATATGTCTCTTTTGGAACGAACTTTCACATGTGTTGTGTCTGTTTTTTCTAAGATTAATCTCACTTTCTTCCCGAGTTAGTACATTGAACTACTCCAGCCTCTTGCAAAAAGTCCACAGGAACAATGTTACATCCAAGGTCTGTATGCTTTCACACTATCTTTTTTCCTTCTTTGTCAATAAAAATGCCCTGATTCTCCTCAATGACTTTGACCTTAGGCCATCCACACACAATAAAATGGCTTCCTATGTGGAATTGGTGAAATGATGCTTATACTTTCAACCCGTCATCAAACCCTATTGGATCTGAGATCTTTCTCCATTATGTCACTCAAAGGTGGCTATGGATGCCATGACCCTAGAATTTAGAGTGATGATTCTTAATTCATGCTCTTGAGAACATTACAATAATCTGCTTTCTAGATGGTAAGTGAAAGCAGATATCAAGAACCACAGCTCATCAAAATGCATTCTCCTGTCATACATACCTAATTTGAATAAGTAAATTAATTAATTTTTTAAAAAGAGGCAATGAGATGATGCAGGACTGTTATTCCAGAGACTCGGGAGGCTGAGGCAGGAGGATCATGAGTTCAAAGCCAGCCTCAGAAACTTATCGAGGCCCTAAAAGCAACTAAGCGAGAGCTTGTCACAAAATAAAATATGAAAAAAAAAAAGAAGAGAGAAAGAAAATACTTATTGACTATAATCTTGAGTATAATTCTACAACTTTTTGAAATCAACTAAACTTTAGTGAACTACTGTAATTCTGAAGCAATAATAAACCTATCAAATCAATATTTTTTAAAAAAAAAAATCACAGCTCTAAGTTTTGTTCATTTGCTTCAACCAGGGTGACAGCCATTAATTTATTTATTTATGTATCTATTCTTTATTTCTTTCATGAAGCTCAGGTTTACATACCACAACTTTCAACATGTATAAATAAATTCAAAATAAATAAAAAGCAAAACTTCCTCTCTTGCTAGACTATAAATGACAAGAAAGTTTTCATTTCCCAAAACTTTAATTCTTCAACATCATTTTTTCTATAATTTGGTTAATGAAGAAATAAAATTTTGTTAGATTGATATTCTGCTAATATAAGAAAAAGTAAGCTGTTTTTAAAGGGATTATGGTACAATGGAAAGAAAATTAGGTTAACACTTTAGGGAACCTGCAATAGTTTACCATGTTAATTACAGGAGCGAGATTATTAGGTTCCAATTAATTTGGGTGATACTTACTGTGATGCCAAAGTCTAGCACTAACTCAGGGTGGCAGTAACATAGGGATGAAGAACTTAGGGTTTGAAGTTAGCCTGTTCAAGTCAATGTCCTGGCTATCATTTATACTTTTTACTTTGGACAAGTCACATAACCTTCATAATCCTCAGTATTCCTATATGTTAAATGGAAATAAAAGTAAGACCTACACGACTGACTGATGGCATTGCTTGATGAATTAATTCATGAATCGGGTACAGCAGAACTAGGAGAATCATAAGGAAGTAATTTGAACAAGCTAAAGCACTGGGGAGTAAAGATGTAACTCAAGTTACCTTAATGTTTATACTTTTCCCCTGTAACTTATTCAGCTATTCATCATTTCAAATTTTCCAAAGAGAACTATAATGATTATATGTCCTGTAGGTTAAGCATTAAATATATATAAAGTGAAAATCACAATTATTAATATTATTATCAGTATTAACAAAACTACTACAGTCACATGCTGTTAACAAAACTACTACAGATCTTCCTGCCTCAGCCTCCAGAGTCACTGGAATAACAAGTGTTTGCTTGCTCAGAAATGATATGCACCTAATCATATCTCTGGGGCACCCTATAAAATTTGATATTGTGATGTGTATTCTTTACTTATATAGCATCTTTTTCTACTTGAGATAAGCTTCTGAAGAATAGGGCCTTTTAAAATTTTTTTAATTTACTTTTTATTTATATATGACAGCAGAATGCATTACAATTCTTATTACACATATAGAGCACAATATTTCGTATCTCTGGTTGTATACACAGTATAGTCACACCAATTCATGTCTTCATACCTGTACTTTGGATAATAATGATCATCACATTCCATCATCATTAATAATCCCATGCCCCTTCCCTTCCCCTCTAACCCCTCTGCCCTATCTAGAGTTCATCTATTCCTCCCATGATCCAGCTCCCTATCCCACTATAAATCAGCCTCCTTATAGCAAAAAAAAAATTCAGCATTTGGTTTTTTGGGAGTGGCTAACTTCACTTAGATTATCTTCTCTAACTCCAACCATTTACCTGCAAATGCCAAAATTTTATTCTCTTTTGCAAAACCTGTCTTGGTTTACATGGACTTCCTAGAATTAGCACCAAAGTTCTGAACCCAGGAACCCTTGAGTTTTGAGCAAATCAGAACAGTTGAAAGTTTCCCCTCAGGTCTCATTCTCTTTCGCCTAAAATATTTTCCATAGTCACTTATGAGTGAAAAGTGTTCATTTCGCCTCTATTGAATTAAAATATATCTAGTTGGTTACCGTCAAAATTCATCTATCAGTTCACTATACACCAGATATGTTCCTTCATTGTAAAAACTGGCCTTGACTCTTAAGACTGAAGTTCCCAGATGAATTGCTCTAAGTTCTGGAAAGTCACAAAAGATTAGAAGAGAAAGTAAAAGCAGTAGTGCAATAAAAGAAAACTATCCAGAAAATCTTGATTTACACTAATTAAATTTCTTCTTCTGTTGCTGAGAAGTGTGGGCAAGGTTGATCTTTACTATACAAAGTCCAAAATAATAATATACTAAATTAAGTGTCTCCAATTGGAATTCACTTTTATTTTAATAAAGTAATAACTGTATATGTAATAACTAATAGCAGCTCATTATAATGCAGTGATGATTCATTACAGTAAAGCGTTATAAAATAGCTCTTCGTTGGAAAACTCAAAATATTTTAATAAATATTATTTATTGAAAATCATACATGATTAAATGGTGACATTAAATATCTCCGAAGAAAAACACGCATCATGACCTCTACTAATTATTAGCACCAGTGCACATAAAGGTGTCTGCTGGGTTAATCATCTTTTGAAAGCTCCATCAACAGCTCCTTGAGCTTGGCAGTCCCTGGAGAGCTAAAGCAAGCCCAAAACAGTCACACTCTGAAGTCCCAGCTTTAGAGATAGAGCATCAAAAGGGTTAGAGGTTCATAAGTCACACTTTCTGCTCCAGTCCCTGGTAGGAATTTCAACAGAGCATACTTTCTGAAGAGTTTTAAATACTTCCAACCACTGTTGGAAACAGGAAGGGCAAAAGTAAAAGCACAAAATTAAAAAAAAAAAAAAAAAGTAAAGGAAACAACATTGAACTTCAAAAAAATATATATAAAAAAATAATAAGAAGAAAGAACAACGCTTGTTTTGCATTTGGATGAAGGTTTGGATTTTTTTTTTTTCTTCCTGCTTACTAATTCATCCACCCCAGGATTCTTGTGAGGGCAGAAAGTCAAATAGCCTTGTCCTTGTTCACCTCTGTACTCTGGGTGACTCTTCTCAGCTCTGAGCTCCCACTGACTTCAAAGAGGGGAAAGGCCATGGAAGAAATCCACAGGGTGCAGAGGGGGAAAGCCTGGGTGCAAAGCATGCAGCTAAGCCATCTGAAGTGCAGCGTTGTTTCTTTAGCATCCTCTGATGGGTTCAATTAAGCTCTACCTTTGGTTTACATAGCAGATTTTTTTTTCCCCCTGTAGGTGAAATGGAAACATCTGTATGTTGTCAAAAATTTAAACCCCCATGAAAAAATAATATTTTGGAATGTTTTTATGTATATGAATGCCCAAGCAGACAGACATTAGGACTATGGTCCCTTCCCACATTGTGGGTCCATATTACACAAAAGCTACACTGGTAGTATTCATAGTTTTGGTGGTGACTGAATGAAAAGTTTTAAAGATGTTCGGAACCATTTCAGCAGTGCTTAATGGATACAGGATTCTCAGTGGATGAAAAAAGGAGAGTCCAGATAAGGTGATATGAAGCAGCTAGAGACTACTCTTATGTAATGGTTTTATTTCCTAAACATTCCTCCATGTGTCAATTTCATGCAACAATAATCCCATCTTTTCTTCTCTCTCACCTCCAAAAGTACTTATCTTGACCTATATTTTGAAGTGGAAAAGACCAAACATGTGCATTTTTTTCTAAAGTGCTTCATTCAAAATAAATTATTAAAAATGTATATCTTATTTATAGAGTAACTATGTTCATGTCTTTTATTTTTATTTTTTTTAATTTTTGTTGTTACCATTCTTAACCTGCTGTTTTATGACCCAGGTCTTACATCAACTTTTGTTTTTGTTTTTGTTTTTATTTTTTTCCTTTTCTGACTGTATGTTGACTATTCTAAGGCTGTGCTGTCAAACACCATTTCACAGTCTAATTTCTAATATTTTCACTAAGGCTTCCACATCTCCATGTGGAATTCTTTACTTGGACATTATATTTATGTTTTCCTTCTTCAAAAATCTAATAATGAGCCTTGCAACCGTGTGACTAATTTCTTCCAGAAGTTGTCACTATCAAACGCTCACACTGAACATGATAACATTGGTACATGATAACCTCTACTTTCAGCCAAGTCGCCATCCCCTTTACCTCCCATACAGTCAAACACTGAGACCTATCATCATCACCGGAGTAATGGCCTGGTTGTCATAGCCAGGTCTCTGCTGATGGTAGAATAGACATCTTGAGAAGAGACATTTTAGTTGGTAAAACATCCTAATAACTAAATTCATGAATTTTCTCTTGAAACTCCTAGAGCTTGATTACAAAATCTAGGATCACATAAATTCTAGTAAATACATTGTATTCTATACCCTGGGGATCAGCAGACTTAGCTAGTGGGTGCCACTGCAGGTAAAATCAGGTCATCCCTTTGTTGCTTCTCATCTGGCCATGATTTTACCTACAGGGTATAACTGAGGAATTTCCACAAAGCCTGTATTACCATCCAAAATGCAAAATATTTATAATCTGACCTGAGAAAAAGTTTGCTAACCCCTTCTCCAGCCAAAACCAGTAATAGCTCCTAAGATACAGCTTCTATCTCGGTTTCCTATTTTCCTTACCTTTCCCCACAAAATATGGGGACTGCTCCAGAAGAAATCTCAACTATCCTTTAATTTTCTATGAACTCACAATGAAGATTTTTTAACCTGGAGGTTATAAATAGATTTTTTGAGGCAAAACTTTGTGTCTCGGTACATGTATCCATTTTCCACAGCAGCATATATTAGGAGGCTAAGGACAGAATCCTTAATACTGAGACTTGAATCATGCTCCCATACTTTATGTAGGTTACTGGGACTTTTTGATTTCAATTCTCTAATCTGAAAATAGTGAACTATTTATACTTACTTGCAAAGACTTAGTGAGGATAAAAATAAATATAACATTGTATGCATAACTTCATAATGGACCTATCAAGTGTTGAATCTTACTTAGCTCCTTATCACGAAGTAGAGAACACATTGAATAGTGGATGCCAAAACAAACACACTTGCTGCTCTTGTTTCTGAACTGAATCCAAGCTAAGAAAATTTAGCCATCACAATGATAGCAAAAAAAAAGGGGGGGGGGAGTGCATAATAGCTCATTTAAGAATGAAATAAATTATACACATACTTTCATAGAAATAATGAGGTACAATGAAATGAGATTAATAATTTGCAGCTCTGAAGAGCATTTATTAAGTCTCTAGTTTATTTCTAGAGATAAAAAAATAAGTAAAACTTGACAATTTCTACACTATATAAACCAGCATCAAGAGAACTTTTAGTTTTTTTTTCTTTTTTATTGTATACTGTTATAACAAAAAGAGAGGGAATAGAATAGTCCATTAATTTTAAAATGATTCAGATGGTGAATTGATTCAACAAAGTTTCTGGAAATCTGATCAGTTTTCTTGAGGACTATGAAGCCATAATATATATTTAATAGTTAAACTTTGAAAAAACATAATCAGTTGCTTAAACAGTAAATTTTATTCTAACCAGAAAATAAAACAGAAATGATAAATTTGGTTTTAGAAAACAGATCTGCTTATTTTACATCCTTTGCAATCTGAAGTGGTACCAGCAGTGTTGAAAATGACAGTACATATGTTATGACTGTTTGAATTTCAGAAAGCCTTTGGTTAAATTCTGCATAATTGGTTCCTGCTTAAGACACAGCTCACAGGAATCCATGAGGAGACATGGGAGTAGATAAAGAATGAGTGGAAGAAACAAAAAACAGACACTCCTGGTAAGAGGAACCATGTCCGTTTTTTGGGAAGCATTAGAAGGTCCCACATGGAGCAGGGCTTAGATCTTGGCTGCCTTTTATCTGAATAACTGATTCAGACAGAGGGATCAGATTTAAGTGGTTACATTTGCAGATGCTGATTGGAAGACAGTGAATATGAAGATAGTTGCCAGAGAAATTCGGAAGGCACGGATGTACTTTATTATAGCACTGAAGATCAACACATGGCATTTAATAGTTATAAACACATTATGTTCAAAGTTTATTAACATAAAAATGCAGGGAAGGGGGACTAGGGGTAGGACCTTAAAATACAGACATATACAACACAGGATAAAATAAAAATTTATAAAAGCCCCGATTAGAATGAGTTCCCACTAAATACTATGATACTTATTGATTTAAATTATTTACATGAAAATGATACCATTTGGAGGAACACTGTGTTTACTTAAACAATTATGATAGATTTGAAGATCTTGTACATCTTGGAGGCAACTTGAAAATACTAAGAAAAAATTAGCAGTGAAATTCTAAGTAGTTTGTGAATTCAAGTTGCAATTAGAAGAGAAATAACATGCTCCATGCAGTGATATGGTCTCTTTCCTAGGTATGCAGCATGAACATGGTGGCACAGCATGGGTCTGGAAAGTTGGGGAAGATGTCTGACGCATGACTGAATACTGGGCAAGTGATGGAATATTCTCTGTTCCCACTTCATCGATTTAGAAATAAATTAACAAAAATAGTGCACAGGCAAATGTCATCCTTTCAACTTAAAGAAAGCAAGTCAGTCATTATCATTACCAGCTTTCAAAAATGCAACAGGAAGTAAATGATTTCCTTGAAATACACACAGTGCATAAACAATCAGATGACTCTCCAATGACTTTGCAAACACACATATTGTAGTACACAGTGATATTTATGTTCTTATTTAATTGATTGTACAACATACTCCAGGTTGATGACAAAGTCCTTACTTGTCACTATGATGGATTGTCTAAGAGTAAATAACAGAATACAGAAAATCAGCAAATGTTTTTTATATTGAAAACTCAAGTCAGGGACTTAAATTCTTATACTGGTCAGCTTATATTCATAAAAAGAAAACAGGGCAGATAAGAGAGAAGAAAAGGGAAACTTGAGATGACATTAAAGGTCTGCAATTATTTCCACAAACATTAGTTCATTCACAAAAGGTCCCCAAAAGTTCTTTCTTGCTTAACTCTGAGCAAGTAAAATTACAGGCAATGACCACACACCCTCGTCTTTGTATTTGGAGAAACAAGACTAAACACTACTAACAAATAATATTTTGTGCTGGCTCTCTAGAATGCTAGAAAGATGTTGAGGCAGTTTCCAGACTTCTTAATAAATTAATGATATGGATAATTATCATTTTTTTCTTGGAGAGAATGCTAGTAGGGTGTATATCATTATTCAAGTTGAGTGTACTACTTTGGAATTTCTAAATTCTTCCTTTATCAAAATTTTATGAAGGATTTGGGCTTATTGTTATTTTTCTGCAGATGTGTTGACTTGGATTTACTCACAAAATTAACTTTTCCAACTCCCGTTACATATATTCTCATATACGCCAGTTTTCATTGGGATACAAAGACTAGAAAGCATGCTCTCAAGTTTCCAAGTATTTTTTAAATATTTTGCTTGTATTTTATTTCCTTAGGAACAAACATTGACATGTAAATGATACTGGCTGTAACATAGATGTGATAGGTGATATACTTTAAAAAGTGCTCATTGGTGACAAAAACTGTTTTTTACTTATTGATGACTAAACTGTTTCGCAGGTAATGTGGAAATGTTTTACACCTTGAATATAAATATTCAAGGTGTAAAACTTTTACAGTTTCCTTCTTGGAGTCCACATTAAGAAAGATTAGAAAATTAAGTACACATGAACTTAAAATATTTATTGAATGGCTATTTTATTCTAGGTATTTTTCTAGGCATTGGAGGAAATATCAATGAACTGAAGAATTACTATAATATGCATTTTTAAAAAATTTAAAATAACAGAGTCTTACAAGTATGAGCAAATAGAATACAACTGATGGTCAAATCCATTTACCAAGAGAATAGAAATGAATATGAATGTTTTCTTTAATAACACATAATTTTCTGAAATAAAGCCAAAGTATACCAAATTTTAATATAGTGGATACAGTTTTCCCCCAACTTACCTTTCTCAATGAGGCCTCAGAAAAATTAAAAGAAAAAAGATTATATAGAATGATTATTCTTTTGCCAGAGTGTTTGACATACAACAACATCCCAAAGGGGTTTGAATCAACTCCAGCTTAAAGTTTAAGAAATCTCTGCACTCTAAAGTTATAGATGGGGCAGATTATGGAAGCTTTGAAGATCTAATCCAACTCCCCCATCTTCAGATGATATCTCTATTATTCCATGCAGAAATGAGAATACCGATTGGGTTGTTTGTTTTTTTGGTGTTGAGTTTTTTGAGTTCTTTATATATCCTGGAGTTTAGGTGCTCTATCTTATGTGCATGTCTCAAAAATTTGCTCCCAAAATGTAGACTCTCTCTTCACTTCATTGATTGTTTCTTTTGCTGAAAAGAAGCTTCTTAGTTTAAGTGCATCCCATTTATTAATTCTTGATTTTATTTCTTGAGCTTTAGGAGTCTTGTTAAGGAAGCCAGGGTGTAATTTGACATGATGAAGATTTGGGCCTACTTTTTCCTCTTTAGTCACAGGGTCTCTGAACTAATTTCTAGGTCCTTTACCCACCCACTTTGAGTCGAGTTTTATGCATGATGAGAGAGCGGGGTTTATTTTCATTTTGCTGCATGCATTCTGCTGTCATATATACCTAATTAAGTAAATAAATAAATTATTTTTTAAAAAATGAGGATATGACTGTGTCTGGATCACAACCTACATAAGATTGAAAGATTACTCTAGTGTTTAGAGTTGCTTATATGAGTTCTCCTTTTCCCCTTGCTCCAGAAGGATTCCACAATGAAAAGTCTAAATAAGGAAGACATCCAGATGCCACGCACTATTATGTACATTTTTCAGGGTAAGAGGGATAAGCCCCTGAACAAGAAAACATTGATTTTATTTCAGTTTTCAAAACTTTTGTTTAACTTAATAGTATTCTCTGTACAATCACCATATCTCTATACAATCTACAAACAATGGGACAAGGTATTTTATCACCTATAAATTTGTGTGCTATCTTAGAAGTACTCCTAGCTGCTATATATTTCTCTTTCATTTGGTTATTTTGCATTTATAAATCTCCTTCTCATTTGGCTGTAGCTCTAATGTATTAAAATAGCACTTGGTGAATTACTGTGAGATCCAAGAGTATTTGGTGTCTGCCTCATTCTTATTTCCTTTTTAGGAATTTTTCTTATGGTTTCTAGGGTGAAAAAAAGTAGAGCATTTGTATAAAATTTCCTCAGAAACCAGCAATTTTCAAAAACAACAACAACATCAACAAAACCCATGTATTTACTTTAGACAGAAATGCAAATTTTGTAGTTTTTTTTTTTTTATGAAAGACATGGCATCATCCTTATTGATTGCATCTAGAGTGAAAATGGTCCTGCATAAGTCCTTTTTACTATCACTTCTACATCAGAGTTTCCAATGGCCCCATTTGTGTCAGACCTTTCCAATTTGCCCAGTAAAATCTGTATTCTTTAGAAAATACAAGAAGGGATATTTTTTATTCACTGTTTTTCCCCCTGATTTAGTTAAATAAATTTCATCCTCATTTTGCTCTCTACACAAAACACGCAGGTAAAATATATATATATATATATATATATATATATAATTTCACAGAATCCCAGTAACAACCCTCTTAGCAAACTTGAGCAAAGTCCCACAACTAATGAGAGTTAGAGGAAATTTCAACCAGAGTTCTCTGATACCAAAGGTCCTGACTGCACTCTCTCAAATTCCATCAGTTGAAGGAATTTCATCACCACACACCTTTATCTTTCTCCTCAGCTAAGTGTAGACATTGCAACAGAGGAAGATTTGTCAAGAGACTCAGATTAATACTGTGTAGTTTAAATTATCCTGGATGCCAGTTGATATATCCTTATTATTTACAAATGACAATGCAGTAGAACAGAGACAGAGAATTAGATGAGAAGCACCATGTTTCCAACAAGAAAGTCCCATGATATGGCTCAATTTAGACACTTACTAATTGATTGATGCATTAGAAGATAGTATTAGAATGTCAGTTGTGAGAAATTCTTGACTGGCCATATAATTTAAAGGATTATTTACTGTGTATCTATATATAAGAATCATAGAATTAGAGAATTTCATAATTAAAATCTATATTAGACTGTTCTGTTCCAACTCCTTTTTAACATTGGAGAACAGGGGGCTAGGAGAAACCAAGGTTGGTCATTGGTAAAACATCCCCACATGCAACCAGAGGACAGCTGCTTCACCCTAACAGAGTATGTTCTCACTTGCCAGACTTTCCTTCTCCATCCCTTCCACACTCACACACGAAAGTCCCCCCGCCACGTACACACATACACACACAGATATATCACGCACTTCTCTTCATCATGTCATATTAAAACACTTCCTGACATGATATGTTTGAAGATTTAAAATAAATAGTGTTTTTTTTTAAATGGTTTAGAAAGATCAAGGGAATTTTTTTAATGTAGGGAAGAAACCACAGCAAAGAGCTGAAAGCTTTGCCAAAGAAGCATTCCCCAGTGAGAGTTTCAATAGGGCTTTCCTGTGTACTTTAGGTTTTTTTTTTTTTTTTTTTTAGGCACAACTTCCATATAAAGATGGGCCTGTGAGTGTCTCCATCAGCCCAGAGATTTGTGTATTAAAAGTTCCAGGGTAGAACACTAGTGTCTGTTCAAAGTAGCATAATGGCCTTGCTCTTCTGATTTGGAATATCGTTTATCAGTCAGAAGGATGAAATAGCACTTAGCTAGTGTGAAAACAAAGTGTTTTGGGAAAAATAAAGAAGGAGCTTTTTATAAACATTGGGAAGCAGAAAGTACATTTGTTTCTACTCACCGACAAAATCTTCCAGCCTTCTCAGTGTCACTCCCTGTGTTGGTGCTATGTGTCTGGGACTTTGAGGTATTTTACTGCAGATGCCCCCTCCTGCTATAATTTAAAATGAATGCAGTCTTTGCTCAACAGATATGCTAGTCTACTTTCCATTGCTGTGACCAAAGTGCCTGACAAGAACAAGTTAAAGGAGGGAAAGTTCATTTTGGGCTCACAATGTCAAAAGATTATATACATATATTCAAGTTCTAGTTATAACAACAGGATAGCTTCCTCCTTAAGATGGAATGAGCGAAAACAGGCCATTCAGGGAGTCTTTAAATGCCAGGTGACTTCAAAGAGGCCATCACAAGCATTTCTTCTCTAGTCAGACATTTCTATCAACCTACCTATCTATCTAAACATACATATGTATGTGTATATATATGTGGAGTTTCTTGGAGATATTTAGGATTTTGGAAATTTTATACCTAGCTTACATTATTATTCATCAATCCAATAATTTACTGAACACTATTTAATATCTGTGCATATAGATTTCTATTCTTGCAGATTGCAGAAAGTATATAAGAGATTAGAAGTTATGGTTTCTCATATGTTCTCAGTATGATTACAATCTAAACAATAAATACACTGATAAACAAATAATTAGTTCTTCATGGTGTTACCTTAGATATGTGGATAAAATGATGCAGAAGTATAGAAAATAGGATTTATGAAGTTTATGAAAGTAATCTTATCTTCTTTACAACTTTAAAATGTGTATCTGTGGAAATGTATCTTACTATGTATTGTATGTATAGAATAGACTAAAAAGAAACTACAAATGAAGAGTAACATTGTCATATACACTTATTCAATATGTAATTATTATGTCTTTTCAGATTTTGCTTCTATCTGTAAATGGTTATTTCTTTTTCATTATCTTCTTTCCAGCAAAAATTCTTTTTTATTTTCAGCAGAATTGCATTAACTGTACTTTCTCTTCTTCAGGCAGCAAGTCAAAACTTGAAATGTTTTATATACTTGTGTGATTCTGTGTTTATATTTGCCTTTAAAATAGCAAACTACTAGTGAATTCTTATTTGCTTATCTAAATATTACTTATTCACTCTTTGTACTTTCTGTAGAAAGATTCATACTCTAAGAAAATAGGCAAGATTTTCAAAATTGGGGAAGAAACCTGAGATTAGAGGATTTTTAGAGAGTTGCACAATCAGTCCTACCTCCTGGATTCACACACAACTAAAGAAGAAAATACGATCTGTATTTTTGAATGATATTTTGTCATTATAGAATTCTCATTTTTTAACTTTTCTTTCAAAAATTATTAGGTTAAAGCATTAATATATGTATACACACATATATATTCATACATTCATTTTGTGCATATAAAATGTTCAGCAACAAATTTGAAAACAAGATATTTGAGGAAGGTATCAATTACGATATAGATCTGCAATTATGTTGATGAGAAATTTAATTTCAACAGCCATCTACCTACCTATTACCTATTTACCTATCTTCGCCTCTACCATTTCTGTTCCTCTAACTATGGTTTAAGGGTGTACTTTCAAATCTTCACCACAGGAGTAGAAAGAAAATGCTGCTTTGTTTTAAATTAAGACTCAAAGAATTCCCTGGTGGGATTTGATTATCTTGTTTGCATTGAAAGTATCATCTTTACCTCAAAGGTTCTCCATAATTTGAATATATGCCTGGCATATTTAAAAAATCAAAATTTTAATAAGGCCCCAAAGCAGAAGAACAAGCATCAGACTGCAATTCCCAGTTGAGTTTGTTCTCCATATGGCAATAGCTTATCATAACATTAAAAGTCAGTTAGGAAAAGAACTTCTTTAGGAATAAATAGGGGAATTTGGGCTGTGCGTGTGTGGTTTTGTACTTGAATGAAAGCCAATATTGATTATCTCTAATCAGGTGTATTGCTAAGTACTTAATGGGTGATATTTCAATAAACTCTTACCAGGAAAGAATATAAAAAATTATATCTTAAGCATTAAGACATTGAGTATCTCCAAGTTCATCCAGTTGTTGAAGAGCCATAATTTGAATCCTAGTCTGTTTATATGATTGTCCTCACTTCCATTTTATTTGTTGTAAGAACTTCCTATGAAACCTAAAATCATCATAAAATATTAGAAAAATACATTAATTTTCAAAATAATTTACATATAAATATGTGTCACACTGTTGCATAATTTTCCCTTTAATTACACGTCTTTTTAATTTTCTCTCAGTTCACAAACATCCATTTGGATAATCTTCTTATACATTTTATATTTCTCTCTACTTTTTAACATGTTTACACACATTTAATTTTTATCCTGTTCATTAACTTGAGATGAAAAGCAGAAAATTGTTCAAACTTGTACCAACAAGTTAAGATAAACACAGTTTATATTATTCACACATTTGTGCACAGATGTCCCTGTCTGGACTAAAAGTAGCCAAGAATGAAGGCAAATGGGAAATGTTGATCAGATCTTATCAATTAGAGCTGAGAAATGGAGGGATAACTTGTCAGTCAGGAGACTTGGCTTCTGTTTTGCTCATAGCAGGAGCTCAATCACATCATTCTGAATCAAATAATATGATATAGATTTTACATATTCCAAATTTGGGGTGGATGTCGTAGGCCAGGAGTATGATAATTAACTTGCAATTTTTTAGTCAAGAGTTTTAAAATTCAATTGCATCATACCTTAGGGATTATGCAAGCATTCAAACATAATAAAGGTATGTCTATTGCTCACTAAATGGAAAGGGTTAGATCACAGAAATAGTGAAAAGTTACCTACACACGGTGTCTAGATATAACAGTACATTATTACTGAGTTTTCTTCAGTCTCCAATGCAATAACACTCTTCCTGTTACCAACTTACACCATTTATACCATGAAGCTGTAACTAACTATCATTCTCCTACAGAGTACTGTGAACTCACTGAGTGATGATCAAATATAAAATGTTATCATTTCTTGGGGATTTCTATTTTATATATTTGTATGCCTAAGAATCATATATTACAGGGTTTTGATGTTTGCATTACCTGAGTGGATAGGCAAATCACATCCAGAGTAGATGAATCTGATTACTTGTTTTTCTTACCCTATCATGGTGATCTGGAATATTATGCAATATGATATGCTGGGAACATTCTCACTAAAATTCAGGCTACATTCTTGAGTTAAGTAATTTTTTATGGTTTATATATGAGATTTCTAACAAAAGTTTAATTGTGAGAAAAAACAAGAATTTTTAGAAATGAAATTATTGGATTGTGAGAGCTATAACCTAATGAATTGAATAACTCACTGATATGGATTAATTGGGTGGTAAATGTAGGCAGGTATGTTATGTTTGGAGGAAGTAGGTCAGTGGGGGTGTGCCTTTGAGGTTCATAATTTGTCCTTAGTGAGTGGAGGTCTCTGCCTCCTGGTTGCCATGTTCTGAACCTCTTTGTTCCGCCATGCCCTTCCATCATGATTTTCTGCCTCACCTTGGGCCCAGAGCTATGTAGTCTGCTACCTAAGGACAAAAACCTCTGAGACTGTGAGCCAAAATAAAATTTTCCTCCTCTACATTTTCTGGTGAAGTCTTTGGTCACAGGGATGTAAAGCTAGCTAAAACATAATTATAATTGAAACCAACCTTTGCTGTACATATTAAGATCTTCTTATCTTGGAGAGTTCAACATATGAATGGTGTGTTTAAACAGTTTGATAAAGATTATAAAGAGATATGTTAGATATTTGAGATAAGTTATAAGTGCAGATTAATTTCTATTAATACAATCATACAATGCATAAATTATAACTCAATGAATAATAATATTAAAAGAATAATAGACAATATTTCAAATCATAGATTGCAATTATAAAGATGAGAATAGATTAAAAGAAAATCAAACATATTACATATAAGTTAAATAATTACATCCTATATTTTTAATCTTGACATTATAGAGAACATATATTTTAAAATTGAGCATACTTATTTTTGTTTAACTTTTCCATTCATGAGAGCACAGTGATTTTTTTTCCCTGTGAGATTCATTTTTTTTCCTACAATATCTGCTCACTGTCTCTTAAGCCCTCTTATTTCATGGGAAAGACAGCCATCTCAAATTAATTCAGTGAACTCAGTCCCTAATATTTTTAATTTTGATTCTGTTAGTAAAAGGAACTCACTTTCTTTTTGACTTAAAGCAAATAGGTAAATGCCTGGAGACTGGTAACATCAACAGTAGTAATATTACCTGCAAATGATGTAGCTACTTGATATTAGAGATAAAAAGGAAATGATTTCTGATGATATAATTTAAGCACTTGAATCTAGTCCTGCTTGTCAATAAATTTGTATTTTTTAAAGCCAATTTGATGTGTATTTGTTTCACTTTCTAAGTATTATAGGAATTTTTCTCAACACCCTAAAAATTCTTAGACATGAGAATTTTCCTTACATTAGTTTATCTACATGGAACATACTTACGTTTATAATTCACCTTAATTTAATTATATCAAAGCCCTTTAAGTTGATTGTGATCCCCCTTTTTTTTAACTGATAGATTTTTGTTGAGTGGTTGTGTTTCATGAAGATATGGCTCTTTCGTGCTAATTAGCTAATAGAAAAAAATTCTAGAGAAGCAGATGTCCACTAGTGAGGTGTGCAAGGTTGCCTCCCTTTGTTATCATTCTTCCCTGATACAAACAGAAGGGAGCATATTGCTTCTATCCAAATATATTAGAACAGTTTGAACATCAATGCTGCCTTTTTCCAGGCCCTTTGTTATCAGTGACTTGGGATTCTCTTAGAGGATATTTACAGAGAATGGTCAGGAAGAGTTCTATACTTTATTCATCTGGTGGGAAACTCAGACTGATGTCACATTTGCCCCAGTCTGCCTAGGGGGAAAGCCTAGCAACAACGCAAAATAAAGAATCAATTTCTCCACTTGTCTCACAGCCTCAGAAGCACACAGATTCCCTGCCCCCATTCCACACCTGGATGCTTTATGTTGATGAATGGGATCATACACAGGAAGACTTGAAGGGAAACAGCACTCAGGAATTTGATTTCAAAATTTACTTTTCTCATTTTTTGTAAAATTGTATTTGGATTGGATTTTTTTTTTTAGTGAACTGAGAATTTTGGAACAAAGAGCACATAGTACATAGATCAGGCTGTAGAAACAAAGAAAATAAAGCCCTGAGCCATACAAGTCATAAAACATGGTACTAGATGGAAAAGATGTCTGTTACTGCAGAAAAGAACTGCCATTTACAGACATGCACCTTCGTTTGGATTGAAACCTCCAAACCAATTATATGCTGCTTACAAATATATATCTAACAAAATGTCATGAAAGATAAAAGGTATGGTCAAGAACGTATTAAGCAAAATCAAGTGAAGTTGGTGAGAGGAATAACTCCAAGGGAAACAGAAATAAGACAGTATTACAAAAATAAAAGAGATAAAAGAGTTTATTTTCAGTTCTTATAATGCACCATGAAAACATAACCATCATAATTCTTTATGATTCAAATATTATAGTAACATGCTGTGACTTAATTTTCAAGCAAAAATATGAAGTGAAGAAATAGGAAGAAATAGTAGTGGAAGACATAAATACATTACTCACAACAAGTCAATTTGGATAAAAAATGTACTTATAAAATAATATTTTTCAAAGACAAATAATATATAGATTCATTTAAAGAAAAAAATGAGATTTCCAATATTTTTTCATATTATTTTCATTTCATTAAATTATTTAAGACATGCAGGTACAAACCAGAAATAAGAATGTGACCTTATAACACTGTAAAACAAAACAACATTTCAAATCAAAGACCTTACAATTCTAAACTGCAATCATCTCTGGTATTAATAACAACAACATATATACATGTTTTCTTTTTTATTAATTTCTTAGATTTTTTTAATATAATGATCCATCACTCATATCATGATTTTGATCACTGAGTACTTGGTAGATCATAGCAATTAAGTTTATGAAGTACCTTTATCCAACAGCAAATTTCCAACTCTCCAGATAAGAGAGGATGATACTTAAGCTTCCTGTGGTCTGTTTTCCCATCCATGCAAAGTAGGTAAGGGCTATTCTCTCCTCAGAGAACTGTTTTACATGCTTTAGTGCTGAAAGTACCTGGCATGTAGTAAATAGCATATATGCTCACTTTTAAAAGCAATTTATTTCAAATTATTTTCTTGTATTATTGTGAGTCAAGTTTTCATGTTTACACAAATGGAGTACTTATATGTAAAATAATTATTTTTATTAAAAATTGTTATGGTTTGGATGTGGATTGCCTCCTCAAATCTTACATGTGAGACAATGTAAGAACATTCAGAAGTGAAATAATTTGGTTATGATAGTCTTAACCTAGTCAGTAAATTAATCTCCTCATGGGGATTTACTGAATGGTAACCAAAGACAGATAGGGTATGACTGAAGGAGGTGGGCATTGGGGTATGCCTTTGGGATATATATTTTGTATTGCTTGAGTGGCGTCTCTGAGTCAGCTTTGTGATCATCATATGAGCTGCATTCCTCCATTACACTCTTCCTCTATGATATTCTACCTCACCTGGCGACCTGTGGAATGCAGCCAGCTGTGTATGGATTGAGATCTCGGGAACAGTGAGCCTCCAAATAAACTTTTCCTCCTCTAAAATTATTTTTGTGACGTTGTTTTGTCACAGCAACAAAAAAGTCACCTAAAACAAAGACTTAGGTTATTTACTAGTACATATAGGATTTCAAAGAAATGCTCTCCTTGCTGCTGAATATAAAGTATATTGCTATGGATTTATATGAACCTGTGACTTTGTGTAAATTTCCTCTCTACTAAGCATCCTTCTGTGTAAATTATTTGAGAAACAAGATTTGCAATGATTTTAGAGAATTTAAAACAAACAAAAAACATTTTTCAATTAATTATATTTTTTTTAATAGACTGAAGTAACAAAGTTACAAAATATGAAGAGACATTCATTTATACAGCAATTGTGCATTGTCTATTTCGTTTAAGTATCCAACTAGGAGATATTAAAAAAGAAAAAATTATGCTGAAATGAATTCATAAAAATCAAATGATCAAAGACAAATACATTTTAGAAAACAAAACAAAAAATTAGGTAAAATAGACCTGAAAAAATTATATTTCACAATTTACGAGAACAAAAAAATGTGATTAATATAAATGAGGTAGGCTTTATAAATGACAATATGTAGGCATAATGAAAATTAACAGATATTCTATTAATTTAGAAATATATCTTTTAATTAATTTTAACAATATTTAAGACTAACAAAATAATGATTTATTTTAGTCAACTTGAAGGATATAAGTAAAATATTATGAATACATTTTTCAAGACTGGCTAATTTAATAGTCAATAACTTTTGTAGCTAAGAAAGTGAAGATAAATATGGTTCCTCAGATCACCTTTGTTAGGGAACCGGCTAATGGTCTTTGAGGGCCATAAAAGAAATTTTCCCTGGATAAATATTAAGGTCCAGTTTGAGGTGTTGAGTTTCTTTTTTCCTCTATCATTTTCAGCATCATTTGAAGCAGAATGGGCTCTCAGGTTTCTGATTGAGTTTTGCTGAGCATAAATATGTTTATGCTTCCTCACAGGCCATGCTAAAGAGAGAGCATGTGATTTTCAGAAAAGCAAGGTCAAGGTGTTAAAGAGGTGGGTGATAAGACAAAGAGATTCAAAGAGGGAGAGTGGCTCAAGGTAGGAAGAGTCCACCACGGAGTTGTAGTCCACAATTTACTGCTATTCACTCTGTGAATAGAAATAGAATAATAGCACAATGTTTTTTGTTTTGTTTTCTTTTTGTTTTTAATGGCCATATAGTTATCTGACAATGGAACTGGATGAAGCCAGAACTTGTTTAGCAAAATGTTAATGACCTCCTGCTACAATTTTTCTTTCTGCCTTTCTTTCTTGCCACTCAGGGTAGAGGCACATTTGGAACCACGTTTTCATGTCCTTGCTTGAAGACTTTTCTTAGCCATATATAGCAATCAGGGTATAAAAAAAAGTGGGGTTTTTTTGGGTTTTTTTTTTTTTGGTTTTTTTTTTTTTCTGTATCTCAACAGAAATGGCACACCAAATGTGTTCTTGAAATATTTACTTTGTGAGCATAAAACTATCAACTGGGCAAGCTAACTCAGATCCCAGGCCAACCATAAAACTCAGTTCTGTACTTTCACAACTAGATCAGTTTTCTTTGTTTATTAAGGCTGTTTCACGTGAATTAGTCATTTTAATTTACATGATGTTTTGGTGTCATCTTTAAACACTAAATAGAAGGAGCAGAATAAAAGGCAAATAGAATTAATAGTATTCAAAAACAAAAGAGAAAAGTGATTGCTAACGTGGTTACTATGGTTTTGATACAAAGTGTGCCCCTAAAGTTCCTGTTTGAGAAATTCAGAGGTGAAATGATTAAATTAGGAGAGCTGTTACCTAATCAATAGATCAATCCCCTGATAGAAATTAATTGGGAAGGCAGGTGGATTGTGACTGGAGGAATTCACTGGGATTGTGCCTTTGGGGTCTTTATTTTGTCCCTGGTGTGCAGAGCTCTCTGTTTCTTAGTTGCCACAGCCTGAGCCACTTTCCTTTGCTACACCTTTCCACCATGATATTCAGTGGGAGCCCACCATGGACTGAGCCTCTGAAACTGTGAAATAAAAAATACTTTCTCTCTTCTAAATTGTTCTCATCAGGTCTCTAGGTCACAGCAACACACAAATTAACTAAAATAGTGGTGATACAAATTGTGACACAGATTCTAAGAATCAAGGTTAAAATGAGGAAGTAAATTAACCAGCAAGGTCTTTCTAGAAGGAGATTTCATAACTATGAGAGATGGTAATTTACACAATACCTAAATAATCAAGTGTGAATTGGTGCATTCCTATATGTGTTCTGTAATCACATTAAAACCACCCCAAATTGTAAAATGTTTCCATTTACATTTTCTATTAAAACAAATACCATGGCAAGGTAATTTTACCCCTCTTCTCATATCCCAGAAACAAATTCCTAGAATTCCTCTGATTTCAAATATTCACACAGTTCATAAATCATAGATTTAGGACTTGAATCTTTTACCTCATATTTTCTAAACTACTGTTTTATGAACGAAATCACAGTCATTTCATTTTAATTTTTTTCTGTTTTATATATTATGCATATAAATTATGCATAATATATAAAATATATATAATATATGTTTACAAATTAAAATATATTAGCATTAAAATAGAGAATGACCTGAAAGTACTATTTATGAAGGCAAAAAGAAATGTTTCCAAATTTAAGTACTGTGTGTGTTTGTGTGCGCGTGTGTGCGTGTGTATGTGTGTGTGTGTGTGTGTGTGTGGGCCTTGTTAAAGGTCAATGTACCTTATTAATTTTTGTCATTCTTTTGAAAAAAACAACCATTTGCATTGATCTTTTCCCACTATGTTTTCTTTTAATTTTTTTTAATTCTTTTGAAGTTCTTCTTTTTATAATTTCTTTGTGTTTTGATTTGAATTTTGTCTTCCATAAAAAATGTATCTACATTCCAATCCCTGATACTTAAAAATAGAACCTTATCAGGAGAGAAGGACTTTGTGGTTATGATTAAGAGTTAAGCTAAGATGATACCTGCTGAAGTAGGGCAAGCTTTTAGCCCAGTATGGCAGGTGTATTAATAAGAGAAGAAAACGAACTCAGTCAGAAGTAGTAAAGTAGAGACAGAGATGGAGATTAGAATTATGAGACTAATAGAGAAAGAATGCCAAGAATTGCCACAAGTAGCCAGGAAAGAGACCATGAAAAGACTAACCCTGAGGTCCAAGAAAGAATCAATGCTCCCATTATTTGGCTTTTGGACTTCTGGTCTACTGAGTAGTGGAACAATAAACAGTTTACTTAACCCATATATTTTGTAGTACTTCATTTTGGCAGACCTAAGAATGCAATACATCTTCTTTCATTCTTTTTCAAAGTATTTTTAATATATTTTAAGTTGACAAGAATGATTTCTCATATTTTTGTGGTACAATGTGTTGTTTCAGTATATACATACCTTGTATAATAATTAAATGAGGGCAATTAGCATATTCTCAGACATTTATTATTTCTTTCTGGTGAGGACATTCAAAATTTTGTCTTCTAGATATTTACTTTGCAAGAAAATACCAGCAGTTATTCCTTTTTATCTGATTGTTACTTTGTACTTATTGCCAAAATGTCCCCTTCACCAACATTTCAAGCCCATGGTACACACCATTCTACTCTCTATTTCTATAAGTTCAATTGTTTTTAGATTACATATATAAGTGAGATTTTATCATACTGGTCTATTTGACTTAATATAATATCCTCTAAGTTCATCCATTTTGTTGCAAATGACAGTATATTTTTCTTTTTTTATGGCTGAATAGCTTTCCATTGTGTGTATTTTCTTTATACATTCATCTATCAGTGAACCCTTAGGTTCATTCCGTATCTTGGCTGCACTCAAAAAAGCAGGAAAAGACATAGGAGTACAGAAGTTTCCTTGACATATTGATTTTGAATTTTTTGAGTACATACCTAGAAAAGCCATTGGCAATGGTAATTCTATTTTTAGATTTTTGAGGAAATTACATATTATTTTCCCAAATGGCTACACTGATTTATAATACCACCAACAGTATATAAAGATTTCCTTTTCTTCACATCCTCACCCACGTTTTACCTTTCATATTCTTGATAATTGCCATTCTCACAGGTCTGACATGATAGTTCACTGTGATTTAACTTGCATTTTCTGGATTAGTTTTTGTTGGGAGTCGCCCTGGCTCCAAAGACTAACTTCCCCATCCCCCAAGAAGAGCCATCCAATGGTGAGCCCTGCTGGCTCACATGATCCTTACCCACCAATCAGACTAGCCCTGCTGGCTCACATGATCCTTACCCACCAATCAAAAAGCACCCCATGCCAACTGTCAAACCCTTCAATCATTAAACTGTCATAATTGTCAAACCACCCCTGGCTCTATAAATATGCAGAGTTGTTCCTCAATAAATGGGCATTTTCTCCAATGGCAAGCCTTGATATTTCTTTCATTGTTTTCATTAGTGATATTGAACATTTTTCATATATCTGTTGCTCATTTTTATTTCTTCTCTTGAAAAATATCAATTTGGATTACTTTGCTTTTTTAAAAAAATTGTGCTTTTTTTTTTAAAGAGAGAGGAGAGAGAGAGAGAGAGAGAGAGAGAGAGAGAGAGAGAGAGAGAGTTTTAATATTTATTTATTTTTTTAGTTTTTGGCAGACACAACATCTTTCTTTGTATGTGGTGCTGAGGATCGAACCCCGGGCCGCCTGCATGCCAGGCAAGCGCGCTACTGCTTGAGCCACATCCCCAGCCCTGTGCTACTTTGTTTTAATTTTGAAATCACATTGTGGTCCTTTTCCAGATTTCTGAGGAAAGTTTCATTTTTTCTCAATTCAATGTGATAGTAGGTGTGGATTTTGCACTTTATTAAAACAAATTTACAGGATGTATAAATTTAACATGGTCTCTTCTAGGTCATGATAGTGCTAATAATAATGAAAAATAATTTTGCCATCACCTCCTGTATGATTGACTTGGTGTAGATACTCTACATACATTACCCATTTAATTTTCACAGCAGTCTTTCAGGTATATGTAATTATCCTAATTTTCTAAATAGAGCGTAGACTTATAGAGGTTAAATAAATTGTCAAAGGCCCAGAATTAGAAAATGGAAAACCATAATTTGAATCAGCTGCTTTTTTCCAGTCTTTACTGTTTTTTTTCAGTGCCTGGCAGCTGCTCTACAGGTCTTATGTAAGATAACCAGTGTGCTACTGAGTCTCTGCACAATTCAGAAAATATATGATAATCCTGTTAGGGAATAGGATAGGAATCAGGGCTAGTAGTGTAGGCTAAATGGTTTTGAAAGTAGTGAAAGTGCAACATTAAGAAAATGAGGGAGTGAGACTGACTTTGACTGTTGGTGCTGCTATAACAAAATGTCACAAACTGGGTACTGTGTAAATAATAAATATTTATTTCTCACAGTTTTGCAGGCTGGGAAATACAGAACCAAGGTGCTGACAGATTCAGAATCCAGCAAGAGCTTAGTACCTTTGGTTTTACAATTCTTCTTGTTGCAACTGGAGAGGGGACCAAGGCTGTGTTCTCACTGTTGGGAAGAACAAAGGACAGAAAGGGTCTACCTCATGATTTGATTGCCTGGCACAGGGACCTTCTCTGGATACTACAGCATTGGAGAAAATTTTCTTTTTTTTCCCCCCAGTTTCTTTTTGTTCTAGTCTAAAGATTCATATAAATTATACAGTATATAATGAGGGTAAATATCAAATGAAAGAAATTAAAGCATACAAATCAGATAAAATCAGGTAATAATATGAAAATGTATTGCTTTGAGACTATAGAAACCAGTATATGCACATACTGTTTCTTGTGTTCTTTCTTTGGTCCTGAACTATAATATCGTGGCATTTAAAGTAAAATCTCCATTTCCGTTTAATTTTAATTGGTATAGTAGTGCATTCTCTGCTATTAATAACAAGATACAACAGAGAAAGCAAGTTATAAAGATAAGAATTTTATTTGGGCTCATGTTCTGGTTCTTTTTTTATAATCACAGAAATCATGTACTTATTTCAAACTGACTTATGTTGAGTCCTGATGAAAAATTTAAATAATTAAGAACTTTTGGTAATATTGTAAATATTTACACATATTTCATAATATTCTCTATAATCTGTGAGATTCTAGACTGAAGAATATCTGTCACTATTTTATATATTCATCAGTGCTGAAGAAATATCTAAATCTTTTTTTAAATTTATATCTCATAGTCTATGCACATTATGCTTTGGCTCTCTCTTTTTAATTTTCTATTTTTTTATATATGACAGCAGAATGTGTTACAATTCTTATTACACATATGGAGCACAATTTTTCATATCTCTGGTTGTATTCAAAATATATAAATGTACTTTGGATAATAATGTCCATCACATTCCACCATCATTTCTAACCCTATACCTTCTCCCTTCCCCTCCCACTCCTTTGCCCTATGTAGAGTTTTTCAATTACTCCCACACTCCCCCTCCCTATTACACTGTGAATCAGCCTCCTTAAACCAGAGAAAACATTCAGCATTTGTTTTTTGTGGATTGGCTAACTTCACTTAGATTATCTTCTCTTACTCCACCCATTTACCTGCCAATGCCATGATTCTATTCTCTTTTATTGCAAACATTGATGTGACTGTGTTCCTGTAATATGCTGGTTTTAAGTACTTTGGGTATGTACAGAGGAGAGGGATAGCTGGGTAAAATGGTGGTTCCATTCCCAGTTTTCCAAGGAATCTCCATACTTCTCTCCACATTGGCTGCACCAATTTGCAGTCCCATCAGCAGTATATGAGTGTATCTTTTTCCCCACATCCTCACCAACACTTATTGTTACCTTCATAACAACTGCCATTTTGACTGGAGTGAGATGGTATCCTAAGAGTAGTTTTGATTTGCATTTCTCTAATTGCTAGCAATGATGCACATTTTTCACATATATCTGTTGATTGATTGTATATCATCTTCTGAGAAGTTTCTGTTCAGTTCCTTGGTCCATTTATTGATTGGATTATTTGGGGTTTTTTTTTTTTGATGCTTAGCTTTTTGAGTTCTTTTTGTACCATAGAGATTAGTGTTCTATCTGATGTATGAGGGATAAAGATTTGCTCCCAAGATGTAGGCTCTCTATTCACCTCACAGATTGTTTCTTTTGCTGAGAAGAAACATTTAGTTTGAGTCCATCCCATTTATTGATTCTTGACTTTAATTCTTACACCAAAGGAGTCTTGTTAATGAAATTGTTGTCCCACATGATGGAGATTAGGGCCTACTTTTTCTTCTATTAGAAGCAGGGTCTCTGATTTAATTCCTAGGTCCTTTACTGATTTTGAGTTGAGTTTTGTGCATAGTGAAATATACGGGTTTAATTTCATTTTGATGCATATGGATTTCCAGTTTTCCCAGCACCATTTGTTGAAGAGGCTATCTTTTCTCCAATGCATCTTTTTGGCACCTTTGTTGAATATAAGATAATTGTAATTTTGTGGGTTAGTCTCTGTGTCCTCTATTCTGTACCATTGGTCTACCAGTCTGTTTTGGTGCTAATACCATGCTGGTTTTGTTACTATTGTTCTGTATTATAGTTAAGTGTCTGATATATTGATGCTACCTGCTTCACTCTTCCTGCTAAGTCTTGCTTTAGCTAGTCTAGGCCCTTTATTTTTCCCAATGAATTTCATGTTTACTTTTTCTAATTCTATGAGGAATTCTTATTGGGATTTTGGTCAGAATTTCATTAAATCTGTATAGTGCTTTCGGTAGTATGGCCATTTTGATAATATTAATTCTGCCTATCCAAGAGCAAGGTAGATCTTTCCATCTTCTAAGGTCCTCTTTGATTTCTTTCTTTAGAGTTCTATAATTTTCATTATATAGATTTTTTACCTCTTTCATTAAGTTGATTCCCAAGTATTTTATTTTATTTTATTTATTGAGGTTATTGTAAATGGGATAGTTTTACTCATTTCCCTCTCTGAGGATTTGTACCTGACTTACAGAAATGCCTTTGGTCTATGGGTATAAATTTTATATCCTGTTACTTTGCTGAATTTATTTACTAGTTCTAGAAGTTTTCTGGTGGGACTTTTAGGGTCTTCTAGGTAGAGAATCATAGAATCATCAGCAGCAAATGGTGCCAATTTGAGTACTTCTTTTTCCATGTGTATCCCTTTGATTTCTTTCTTCTGTCTGATTGCTCTGGCCAAAGTTTTAAGAAGTATGTTAAATAGAAATGGTGAAAGAGGACATCTCTGTCTTGTTCCAGTTTTTAGAGGGAATATCTTCAATTTTTCTCCACTTAGAATGATGTTGGCCTGGGCCTTAGCATAGATAGCCTTTATGATGTTGAGATACGTTCCTGTTATCCATAATTTTTCTAGTGTTTTGAACATGAAGGGGTACTGTATTTTGTCAAATGTTTTTCTGTGTCTATTGAGATGATCATATGATTTTTATCTTTACATCTATTCATGTGATGAATTACATATATTGATTTCCATATGTTGAACCAAACTTGCATCCCGGATGAATCCCACTTGATCATGGTGCATGATCTTTTTGATAAGTTTTTGTATTCGATTTGCCAGAATTTTATTGAGAATTTTGCATCTATGTTCATTAGAGATATTGGTCTATTGGTCTGAAGTTTTTCTTTCTTTTCTTTTCTTTTTTTTTTTTTTTTTTTTTTTGGTGTGTCTTTGCCTTGTTTTGGAATCAGGGTGATATTGGCCTCATAGAATGAGATTGGAAGTGCTGTCTCCCTTTTATTTCCTGAAATAAATTGAAGAGTATTGGTATTAGTTCTTTCTTAAGGGTCTTATAGAACTAGGCTGTGTATCCATCTGGTCCTGGACTTTTCTGTGTTGGTAGACTTCTGATGGCATCTTCTGTTTCATCACTTGAAATAGATCTGTTTAAATTATGTATATGATCCTGATTAAATTTGTGCAAATTATATGACTCTAGAAATTTGTCAACGCCTTCAATATTTTCTATTTTATTGGGATATAAGTTTTCAAAATAATTTCTAATTATTCCTGTATTTCTGTAGTGTCTGTCATGATATTTCCGTTTTCATCATATATTTTAGTAATTTGAGTTTTCTCTCTCCTTCTCTTTGTTAGCATGACTAAGGGTCTGTCAATTTTATTTATTTTTTCAAAGAACCAACTTTTTTGTTCTGTCAATTTTTTGAATTGTCTCTTTTGTTTCAATTTCTTTTTAATTTCACCTCTGATTTTAATTATTTTGTATCTTCTACTCTTTTTGGTGTTGATTTGGTCTTCTTTTTCTAGGTCTTTGAGATGTAATGTTAATTCATTTATTTGTTGACTTTTTATTCTTTTTGGGAATGAACTCCATGCAGTGAACTTTCCTCTTAGAACTGCTTTCATAGTGTTCCAGAGATTTTGTTATGTTGTATCTGTGCTCTCACTCACCTCTAAAATTTTTTTTAATCTTCTCGTTGGTGTCTTCTGCAACCCATTGTTCATTCAGTAGCATATTATTTAGTTTCCAGGTTTTGGAGTAGCTTTTATTTCTTATTTTATCATTGATTTCTAATTTCATTCTATTATGATCTGATAGAATGTAGGGTAGTATCTCTACTATTTTATATTTTCTAAGATTTGCTTTGTGGCATAACATATGGTCTATTTTAGAGAAGGATCCACGTGCTTCTGAAAAGAAAGTGTATTCCCTTGTTGAAGAATGAAATATTCTATATGTAGTTAAGTCTAAGTTATTGATTGTGTTATTGAGTTCTATAATTTATTTGTTCAGCTTTTGTTCGGAATATCTATCCATTGGTGAAAGATGTGTGTTAAAGTCACCCCAAATTATTGTGTTCTGGTCTATTTGACTCTTGAACTTGAGAAGAGTTAGTTTGATGAACATAGCTGCTCCATTGTTTGGGGCATATATATTTATAATTGTTAAGGTATGTTGATGTATGGTTCCCTTGAGCAGTATGGAGTGTCCTTCTTTATGCTTTTTGATTGACTTTAGCTTGAAGTCTACTTTATTTGATATGAGTATAAAAACCTGTGGTTGCTTCTGTGGTCCCTGTGAATGGTACGATTTTTTCCCAACCCTTCATCTTTAGTCTGTAGATGTGTTTTCCTATGAGATGAGTCTCTTGAAGGCAGCATTTTTTTTTTTTTTTTGATCCAATCTGCTAGTCTATGTCTTTTGATTGGTGAGTTTAGGCCATTAACATTCAGGGTCATTATTGAGACATGATTTGTATTCTCAGTCATTTTTGTTTATTTTTGCTATTTAACATGACTTCGTTTCTCCTCTGATTAGATTTTGCTTTAGTGTAATACCTCCTTCTGCTGATTTTCATCATTATTTTTCATTTCCTCCTCATGGAATATTTTGTTGGAGATGTTCTGTTGTGCAGGCTTTCTGGTTGTAAGTTCTTTTAACTTTTGTTTATCATGGAAGGTTTTTATTTCATCATCAAATCTAAAGCTTATTTTTGCTTGATATAAGATTCTTGGCTGGCATCCATTTACTTTCAGAGCTTTGTATAATTGTTCCATGATCTTCTGGCTTTGAGGGTCTGGGTTGAATAATCTGCTGAGATAAGAATTGGTTTCCCCCTATATGTGATCTGATTCCTCTCTCTTGTGGCTTTTAAGATTCTATCCTTATTCTTTATGCTAGGCATTTTCATTATAATGTGCCTTGGTGTAGATCTGTTGTAATTTTGTACATTTGGCATCTTGTATTTGGTTTTCCAATTCATTCTTCATGCTTGGGAAATTTTCTGATATTTTCTCATGTAGAGATTGTGCATTCTTTTGGCTTGAATCTCTGTGCCTTCCTCTATCCCAATAACTCTTAGATTTGGTCTTTTGTCCCATAATTCTTGGATGTTCTGTTTATGGTTTGTAACTTTCTTCACTATGTGATCAACTTTATTTTCCAGATTATATACTTTGTCTTCATAATTTGATGTTATTTCTACTAAGTTATCTAGTCTGTTGGTTATGCTTTCTATTATTTTGTTTATTGTATCCTTTATTTCAAGGATTTCTGAATTTTTTTTCAGAGTCTCTATCTCTTTCTTGAAGTAATCTTTTGCTACCTGTATTTGCTCTCTTATCTCTTTGTTGGAGTGATCAATTTTTGCCTGTAATTGCTCGTTTAGGTCATTCTTTAATTCACAGATCATTTTAATTATGAAAAAAAACTTGTGAACTCCTTCTCTGGCTTTTCATCAATGTCACTGTCCAGGTGTTCTGCTATTATAGTGTCCTAGTTTATTTGGGACACTTTATTCCTTTTTTTTCCCCATGTTGTCTATATGTCTTCATTTCTTGCAGTGTGAATTCGAGATATTACAGTTTCTACTCTATATTCTTGTAGTACCCATGAAGATTGTCTGTACCTCACCTTGATGTAGGGCTTCCAGACCCTGCTGGAGTCCCTCAATGTATGCTACTGCGTATAAAGGTGATGGCAACAATAGCCGAGGTAACTCGAGATAATAGTTGAGGTGCCCCAAGATTGAAGCAATATATTACAGAGATGAGGCTGAAAGGATGGGCCTCACACTCTCTTTGGGATGCCTTCTCTGAGATGCAGCTGCTTCTAGGTCCTGTCTGTTGTCAAAAAGTTAGGGACTACTACATGGGGAAGGCTATGGAGATGACTGCAGTGTCCCAAGAAAGAAGTATTTAGGCATAGGCTCCCAGGTACAGGGGGGGCGAACTCAGACCTACCCTGGACTTGGGTCCTGTGCAAGTCCTTGTGGGTGGATCTGGGCTGGGTCCAGGATCTGTGGTAGTTGTGAGACTGGGTCATGGCAGGCTCCTATGGGCTGATCTGGACTGCTGGGCTTGACCTCCTGTGGTAGTCGGCTGGTTAGAAAGGGTAGTTCTGTGACAGAGCTGAAAAAAATTTCTACATGAATTTTGAAGGGAATATAAACATTCAAACCACAGAATATCAAAAAGAAAAATGCTACATTATTCTCAATTCAGGTTATGAGTAAATCTTTGTGAGACTTGGGAGGGTGGAAGCAGGAGGACTGTACAGGAAGGATGGAAGGATGTAGTTAAGAATCTGTTTAGAAACCAGAGTGTCATCTATTGTGAAAGATGGTTGGAATTTCAAATAATGTAAAAGTCATATATTTGATTTCTCTGTTGTTTTTTTTTTTTCCTACCAAGTAATGACACACAGACATTTGGAAGACAGATAATCATCAAGCTTGAGGCAAATGCCCTGGTGAAAGTCAGGGAAAGCTTCAATTTTTTCTCCATTCAGTATGATATCAGATGTGGATGTATCACTTTGTTAAAACATTGGTGCCGAACTATGTTGGAAAAATTTGATGTGTATTTAGAAAAACATCCTTCTTCGATATTTTTTTTTCACTTTTGATTGAACACTGATCCTCTTGATCATTGGGAAGGACATTCAGATCTGTGAATATAGTATATTTTCCTTTCCTTTTTATCCTTAGCAAAGTCCAGGGAAAGAAAATACACTACATTCAGAGATATGAATGTTATTCCTAACAAAAAAGAGCATCAGTCCAAAAAAAAGGGAAAATATCTACGAAGTTTGTCTCCCCATGTGGAGGTCAAATTTTCCCCCAAATTTCTATGCCATTGTATATTCAACCTTCTCCCTGGCCGCCCTAGTTTCAATTCATTTAAATAGAAACTAACTTTGAGAGCTTTAAATTGAAAAGTTTTAGAACTTACAGCCAGATTTAGATTTTTCTAAATAAGGGAGGAAACTGGTTATAATAAAAGCATAAATGACATTTTATGATTATATATGTGCTAAAGAAGAATTTTTTAGTGACTGGAATAAAAAGTCAATGAGAAGCACTAACAAATCTGGTCCTTTTATTTATTTTTTATTGTCCATAGTTAATCAATTAGAAATGTACAAACACTATAAACAGAATATAAAGTACTTTTCATTAACAGCTTATATCTATAATCTCCACAACAAATTGTGAAGCAAAACTATTTTATAGTCAAATATCCATGTTACAATCGCTTTCTTTTTTTTTTCTTCATGTGAAGTTGTGTATATAAATGACCATTTTATTGTATTGGGGCTTTAAAGTGTCCATTTATGTTTCATATAAAAATAGAAAAAAGTATTTTAAAGATTTCATTTCAATAGAGTTGGTATGCCAGCAAATAGATGTTTAGAAAAGCTAGTAATTAATTGAAATTTGTTTTTAAATCATGTAAGTTTAAATTGTTAAACTGAGGTATTAATTGCACATTATTTGATTTTTCAGTTTGAAAACTTTTAATTTTTCTTCACTCAAGTAGAATTACTTGCTATAGAATGACTTACTAAATATCTAAGAAGCCAGCTCTACATCAGTTGACCCAAATTGACAACAGGGAGCACATCTTGGTCATCCCTCTAACCTGTGCATTGCAGAGGTTACTATTTGTGGTACAGCAGAAATTCTAGAAACATGAGAATGGATTTGCTGATTCATATTTTTCATATCTCCTTATATCTTTTTCACAATGGAAAATCTTTTTTTATTTTTAGATTTAGTAGGACAGGAAATGCTCTTGAAAAGTTGAAAAATTACAGGGGGAGAATGGAGCTAGGAAATATGAAGCTCCAACTCCAACATCTCTATCCCTAGTCACATGCAGCTCTATTGCCTCCATGGAGAACAAGGAAGACACAGTGCCTTAACTCAGAAGTCACCAACTTGTTTTAGAGGTGGTGACAGTGGTGTGACACCCATAAGAGAGGCTACTAAGATATCTTCAAATAAATATTTGGCTAATGAGGAGTGACACCTATTCAACACTGGGTTCCATCAGCAGGGACTGCCCAATAAATTCTTAAGAGGCATGTCAGAGAAAAGAACAGGGAAGGCGTTGGGGAAAACACAACAACCAAACAACACTAAACAATGACAGAAAATTGCAAAGTAAATAAAAAGATAAAACTGTATTTATAGAAAAAATAGCATCTCTAATCACCAAGAAAGAAGAAAAGTTGCTAACTAGATAGATCTCTGGGCAGTATTACAATGATGACTGAATGGTCATAATCTATGTATAAACAAGGAGATACAGGAACACCAGGGGAATGCCATGTATCTAAATGCTAAATTGAGAAATTTTCAGAAGAGTCTCATAATTGAGAGGAACCTTAGAGTATTGGTAAGATGTAGCCAGGTGAAGGAGTAAAGGAGGTGCTTCCAGAAAGAGAAACATGAGCAAAACCATGGAGATGTGGGACTCCACATTGATCAGTATATTAGGTTCTCTAGATAAAGCATAGGAGATCATAGATAGATGGATGGATGGATGGATAGATAGATAGATAGATAGATAGATAGATAGATAGATAGATATTAGGAAAACTGGCTTACATGATTATGGAGGCTCGGAATTCTCATGGTAGGCTGTTTGCAAGCTGGAGAACAGCCTGATAACATGGCTCAGTCCAGATTAGAAGAACTCAGAATTATGGAAGTCACTGATGTAACTCTCAGTCTGAGACCAAAGGCCTGAGAACTTTGAGGTGTGTGTGCAACTGTGGTGTAAGCTCCAGAGTCCGAATTCTAGAGGAAATGAAGTTCTGATATCTGAGGACTTAAAAAGAAAGATATTTTTCTGCCAGTTCCAGAACGGAGAGGGTATCTCTTTTCCTCCATCTTTTTTGCTCTTACTGAGCCCCAAGTGGACTCCATGGTATCTACCTACATGGAAGGCGGATTTTCCTCCACTCAGTCCATTCAGGAACACACCAATCCTCTGGAAACACCCTCACAGACACACCAGCAACACTACTTTACCATATATCTAGGTATCCTTCATCCAGTCAAGTTTACACATAAAATTAACCATCACAATCTTTTACTGTAATGTCAAAGAAGTGAGAGGGAAGAATAATAGAAATTTCAGGTAGCAAGGATCTAAGACCTTCACAATGTAAGAGAGTCCATACTGTACATTCCCCTCACATTTCTATAAGACCCAGATAAAATTCTGTTTTACATTCTAAACATTTTTTGGATTTATTTCTTCTCAAACTCAGGCATATTAGAACAGGTGAGATCATGACACAACACCTTTCTCTTCCTTGACCATATCCATATATCTTATCTAACAGCTGGTTCAAGAAAGCTTTACAATGACCCAGTGTAGTCAGTCTGCATCCATACTGACAAGCACTATTCCTTACACAGAAGACATTAGTTAATATCAATTGAATAAACGAAACTCTTACCTGAGTCTTGGCCCATGTGCTCCCTTTGACACGGGTATGTCTCCTGTAATCCTTCTACTCACTTTTCTGAAAAAGCAGTACATGGATGGATTCCCGCCTTGTTGATAAATATATGATTCAATATAGGAAGCTAAGTGTTTATTCATAAATATTTACTAAAAAGGACTTCTGATCAGTCTTCCACATAACAAGATTTCTGAAATCAGTGTTAAATTTGTAATCCCTTTACAGAAACTTCCATTTCTTACCTCAATATTCCTTTCTGTTAAGTTTTATAATGTAACTCTCCCAATTTTTAATTAACTATGTCTATAAATGTATTCGATTTTCCTTTCACACAACTTTTGGTGATTTGAATTTGGAAACAGAGTCTAGGTATTGTCTTCTTAAGTATACTGAATTTTAATGTTGAAAGATTTCCATGGATGAGACTTCTTTTTTCCCTTATTCTGCTTTTAAACACACACACATACACACAGAGAGATATTACACACACACACACACACACACACACACACAGAGAGAGAGAGAGAGAGAGAGAGAGAGAGAGAGAGAGAAGGCAACAGATAAATTTCCCATTGAGATCAATAGGATTTATTTCTCCTCTCACAAGGAGGAAAAGTCTGACAAGTCTGACATGGAGAATTCTGTACCACTTACACTGTGGATTTCAATTCTCACCGTATCACTGACTTATATATACATCTTATTTCTCACTTGCCCTAATACCTCTGTCTATAAAATGAGAAAAATATATTCTTCCTCACATGCATTGCTTTGAAAATCCAATGAAACATAAACAGTTGCACAAAGTATAATGATAGAAAAACAGTCTGAAAAGAAAGTAGAAGAGTTTCTGACATGGATTTCATTGACACAACCAAAGAAGTACCAAATACCTACCACTAACTGTGTGCAAAGGCTGTGGCAGGTAGAGATGATGAGAAACAAATAATCCCGTATTTCCCCATTTCTCTCTAAAAGGAGCCTTTTGCTAAGTCAAGGAGGCAGATATGCAGAGAAGCCATGCTTTTAGTCAATGTCCATCAGTAAGTATGTCCTATGTATTACACTCATTCTGGCCGATGTGGAGGCTGCAGTGACAGGAGCCAGACACAAGTGATCTCCACTCTCAGTGGAGCTTGAATTATAAGAAGGAAAAAGAAAAACTTCAAAGTAAGATACAGTATGAAATTTTAAACCAATTAGTAAGAAAGACCTTCTGTAGATTTTATTAAAACCAATAATTGAAGGAAGTGATGCTGTTTATTGATGGAAAGAAAATTTAAGGCAAACGTGACAGTAAATACAAAGGCCCTGAGGTGCCAGAGTTCCTTATATTAGAAAAGCATGGAGGCCAGTATGTCTGGCGTTTAGGGCCAAAGATGGCTTATGTAAAGTGTTTAACAAGACAGATGATGGCTGTGATAGGGAAGATTTCAATGAAGACTTTATGAAGACATAGCACTCATTGAATGAGCATTTTATTTTCTTAATTTCCTGGTCTCACTAGTCTGTTATTATAAAACACTTCACATTTACACCAAAGTTACATGATGCAAGTGGCTCTTTGCATTGCCAGAATGTCCACATGATTACTCTATATTTATTCCTTTAAGGTCCAAACTTGGTGATTTCCAGAAATATCCTACATGTCCTCTCACGTTCTGTTCTTAACCATGGTTGCACTCAAACACCTTTTCTGTTCTTAACTTTCTTTTCCAATTTCTGTTTGTATTTTATCCATGAGACTAAATACTCACTGCTGTAAATATTCACTGCTGGGTCTTACCCAGGAAAGCATGACTGCCCATGCGTAGGGCAAGACTGTGTTAACTGTCAGGTGAGGATGATGCCTACTCCCAAAGTGTCTATGTTCTCCACCACAGAGGATCCAAAACCATGCTTTTTGTAGTGTCTTACACATTTTCTCATAAGTAATTCAAATAAATATATGTCTAACCTCCTTTCTTCATCATAAGAGTTCAAAAGTAGGACTGGATGTAGGAGGGTGCTATGATTTGCATGTTTTTTGTATCCCAAAGTTCCATGTTTTAGATGTTTGCTCCTCTTGTGATAGTGGTATCTTTAGGAGGTGGAGCATCATGGGAGGTCTTAGTTCTTTGGAGGTGATATCCTAAAACGAGAATGCTGATATCTTGGAGTGAATCCTTATGAGAGCAAGTTGTTCTAAATGCCTGAGGACCTCCCGATTCTTTCTGGTTTCCTGTTTGGCAATGTGCCTGCCTCAAGTATTTCATTATGATAACAGAAAGCAGACTAATAATTATAGATTTTTCTCAGGAGTAACTCAACTAAATAACATCCTTAACTTTATTCTTCACAGGAGATCAGAACTAGAACCTATGCAGGGACCATAGGCATCTTGCAATTTTACCTCTCTGACTGTGTCCTATTTAAACTGCATTCAACAGCTAAAAAGAAACTTCTCAGATGTATTATAATGACTGTCATAGATGAGCTCATGGCCAAGAGGAAGGAAAGGAAATATTTTTTCATTATATTAAAAATTTTAGTGAACCCCAAGCACCTTGTAAGACCAAGGTCATTGGGAGAATCTAGACTACTTTCCAGGCCAAGCCAAAAACATATGTAAAGACATTTTTGTATGAAGACATAGACATTGTTAATGAAATCGTATTTGGGCTGTGACCAAAATATAAGGGATGTAGAATGAATCATTAAAGAAACAGTCATAAAGAGAGTCTGGGATCCTATTACAGAAACATTTAAGGGATTTGGGTTCTTCCTGTAGGTAATAAATGATTGTAAGCAAGAAAGAGAAATGAACACATTTTATTATTATTATTATTTTTTTTTTCGAAAAAGTGCTGTCACTGCAAAATGTTGAGCAGAAGGAACAGGGGAGCATTCAAGCCAAAGGGAGCAGATGGGAGACTTGCAAAGACTTCGGTAAGAGTTTTCTTCCTTGGGTCACTATTTATTCACTACTCTGTGTCAGGGGCTGTACTTGCCAAATGGCATATATGCAGAATTAGTGTGAGTCTGTAAAGGGATTGATAAACCTGACCAGTGATCCCCATAATATAATCTGAATATGTTCAAGGACAAGAAAGATACTATGATGACATATGGTGGCATGATGTGACTAAAGATTGACCTGTAAATTGAAAGGAATGAATAAATATAAAATCTGTTTAGGATGCAGATTCCACACAACATCTACAAAATGGGGAAGAGAAATAATGGTAGTGGATTATCCAATTCTGTCACATATGTTGTATCTCTCTTTACAGATTGCTCTTATTCTCAATTTTGTATATACATTAGAGTCCAAAGAAATGTCTGTTATAATTAAAAAAAGTTCTATTCCAGGGGTTTATATTTAACATGTGTTTAATCTTATTCTCCAACATTTTGCTAAAATCAGATTACATAAAAACTCAAGACATGGGATGAATTTATGCAAGCAATGAACATTTGGAGCACTAATGATTCTAAGAATTGGTTCATAGGGAATCAAACAGATAAATATCTCTGTTTTCATGGAGATTGCTTTCTAGAAGAGAGAGACAGAAAATTATGATGAGAATGAATTTGTGTATTTTTTTATGTTCTTAAGTATTATTGGAGAAATGAGAAAGGGTAATGGGAAATGTAGATTTTAAGAGATTTAATTTTAAATATAGGTATTGTCTGTCTCATTGGAAATTTGGTATGAGAGCAACAACTTTAAGGAATTCATGGAGTGATGATCCATGTGGGTATCTCAGGAAGAGCTGTCCAGACTGATGGAAGAACTCATGCAGTCACATGCCCTGGAATCAGAGAGTGGCAAGGAGGCCAGTAAGCCCAGATTATATGACTGAAACAAGAGCAGTATGAAATGGAAGTGGAAGGGTGATATGATCGTGTGTGGAGGGTGACTGGTCATGGATCATTTCGGAAGATGATGGTGGACTTTGGATTTAAATTTGATATTGGTACCCTTTTGAAAATTTTTAGTGAATAAATGGCATAATGAGATTCAGTTTTAACAGCATCACCATGATTAGTGTTTTGAGATTGCAGGGATAATACGAGAAATAGGAGGATTAACTAGGAATCACTTTAATTATCTAAGGGCTTTGTTTGGTTAGACTTCCATATTTCTGGATCCAGAAGTCTTAGCATTGTAGACTTTTCAAGTAATTTGCCATTTTTTATTAATGTCAAACTTACATGAAGCCCAGAATAAAATTTAACATGGGTTAGAGATACTTCTTAATAGTCTGAGCATTCAGAAAAACCAAGCAGACTACATTAACACACTAGAGCTTCTTAAAACTCTATGGATGCAATGGAAAGATAAGTTATATGGATGCTTCCGCATCCCCCTTCTTTATCTTTTTTATACAATATTAAAAGAAAATACTGAACAACAACTTGGAGTCAAATGATTGAAATTCTTTTTTCTCCAATATTTGCTATTTAATCACTCGGGGATCACCTACAATAAATTTTTCATTCCACAGAAAATTGAATTTTTACCTTAAAGACACTATAGTTCTAGAACATTGAACAAATTCTAGAAAAGATTATTAAACACACTACTGGATTCATTGAGCTTGTTGCATCAAAGTACAAATCTTTGATTTCATTATTAAAGATTTTATTATTAAAGATTTCATTATTAAAATTTGTTAAGCACATTGGGAAAAGTTTCCCTTGCTGCTCAAAGAGAAAGAATAGAAACCATATTCTATAGTTTGTAGTTTAAACTTTTGGTGGATAATCAAAAATATTGTTTGTTGTTCTTTTTACTTTCCCCTATTATAGAGTTTAAAAAGTTGGTCATTATAAAAAGGAACAATGTGATATCCAGGGATAGAAATGACAGGCTTTCTGTCTATTTGGAATCTCTGTTGTTATGGTTTGGATGTGAGGTGTCCCCCCCCCCCCCAATAATCATGTGAGACAATGCGAGAAGATTCAGAGGAGAAATGATTGGGTTAAAAGAGTCTTAAACCCATCAATGAATTAAATCTTCCAATAGGGATTACCTGAGTGGTAATTGAAGTGGTATGCGTGGCTGGAGGAAGTGGGAATTGGGGCGTGGCTTTGGGGTACACATTTGTATCTGGCGAGCGGAGACCTCTCTTTCTCTGCTTCTTGATTGTCATGTGAGCTGCTTCTTTCCTTCACTACATGGTTCCACCATGATGTTCTGCCTTATTCTCTACCCTGAGGAATGGAGCCTGGTGTCTGTGGACTGATACCTCTGAAACCATGTGCCCTTAAATAAACTTTTTCTCCTCTACAATTGTTCTGGTTGGGTCCTTTTAGTCAGAGCAGTGAAAAAGCTGACTAAAACATCTATTTTCTTTTGTCATCGTTAACATTTTTTTTTTCCCCAGATAGTCTCTGAATTGATAAGTAGCCATTTGGGATTAGTTTTAGAGAAATATTATAAGAATTCTCCAAAGACCAGTGCCCAGTGCCTAAAAAAGGTACAGAATTATTCTTTGTTAAAATTGATGAAATTCACCACTGTGGTATCCATATAATGAGAGGTTCAGGTTTCTTCTCTGTCATGTATGGCTTTCATTTCCATTTTCACCCATTGTCCAAATGGCTACAGAGAGCCAAGCAGTTTATGTAATTTAGAGTCAGGGGAATTTCCCATGGGATGTTTTATAAAGTAACAGAATCCTGTACATTCTCCAATCAGTCTGCTGGAGACATGGAATAAATATCTTTAACCAACAAAAGTGGGAAAAACAATTAAAGGGTCCCCTAAAGACATCTAAAGGGAAGTTCAAACAAAACAAATGATGATACAATTCTTGGGAATTATTTAAGGCCCATCAAGTGTGATTGTGGGGAGGGGTGGGTGGATGCATATGTTCTGTAAAGAAAATGTGATGTTCTCCCTTCTTTTTCTATTGATATCTGGTAGAAAATAGGGCAGAATTTATTTTAAACAGCAGTTTTTATAATTCTTCTGTTTAAATGAGAATTTAAATATTATGGCTTCCAATGCATCAAGAAAAATAAAACCACAAAAAGAAAAATAGAAATTCAAAGATTTGGCAAATGTTTATTATGTTTCAGTTATTATTCTACTAACTTATTTAATCCTCATACATATCCTCATATGTGCATATTAATCTTATTTATAATCAGCATAAAAAAAGTAAAGTTAGGTTCAAGGAAGTCAGATCATGTGCCAAGCGTGGTAGAGCTGTGGGAACTCAAATTTTGTTTCCAGAGCTTCCCCTACTAACAATGCTGTTGTTCTCTCACCATTCATAACTTGAGAATTCCAATGGACCCACCAGTGACCCATCTGACACTGAGACTGTTAGATGTAGCCATTTAATCAGTTTTTGAACATACACTGATATATTTTGCAGACACAGAGGTGAAAAACTCAGTTGGAGAAAAAACAAGTAAATCAGCAATTAAAATCCACTCAGTGCTCAATCCCATGAAGTAAGACAGGGATTCATATGATGTTAACAATGAGAAAGAAGGCCAATTCAGTTTTGGGAGAACTGGGGATAATTCAGAGAGTGTACCTCAAAGAAGAGACTCCAGTGGCAGTTTCAGAGAATTGGTTAGTAGCCAACAAAGCACAGGGTGATGGAGTCCTGGATGTCAATATGTGCAAGAATAGATGAGCACAGGGTATTTCTGGCACCAACAACAGGGGGTAGAGGCTGTGGGACTGGAAACATTTGAGGAAGTGTGTTGCACCCAGGTTTGCAGCAGAGATGTGGATGGTGACTTTGCTTTTCATGTTAAGCAATCTGGCCTTTATCTTTAATGCTATGGAGGAATTTGAAGTTCTGGTTCAGGTTGCAGAAGGTTCAGTCTGACAGATTTAGGATGAGTGGAATGAGATTGGGGCCTGGGAAGTATAGACTGGGAAGAGTGTAGGGATGAAAAGATCTCAGCAGAAACCAAGTAAGGGGTGATAGGATTTGAGTAGTGGTGAAGATAGGGAGAATGTGTGGAGTAGACTTAACAGAGTTTCTGTATCAGTCAGCTTCATGTCACTACAACAAAATACCTATGGCAACTAACTTAATTCAAAACAAGAGTCTCATAGTTTTGAGGATTTATGTCTACAATTGAGTGACCCTATTAGTATAGGCCTCTGATGAGGGCTCCAGATGGCAAAGATGGGAGCCCAAGTGGGAGGGAGCTGTCACACCTTGACCCAGGAGGCAGAGAGAGACACATGAAGAGACCTGGGATCCCACAGTCCCTTTGAGGGTACACTCCCAGTGAAATATGACCTCCCACTAGGCCCACCTCTGTAAACATTCATAAGACCCTGGGGCCTCAGCCTTGACATGTAAAATTTTTAAGGGACATTCATCTCAAACATAGCAGTTTTCTAAAACATTTTAGTAAATGCTTTTTTTTTTTTTTTTTTTACTAAAAACATTTCATGAAAACATAGAATACAAAAAGTAAATTTGAACATGAAATGTCAAAGGGAAATCTTGATTTATAACTTATTAAATTTACGATGCTTGAGCAACATCTAACTGGATATGCCTGAGTCCATTAAATGTTCAGATTACTTTATTTCAATTTCAAATACTAATGTAATGAAATCTGTCTATCTTTCCATCTTCTATGCACACATATGCATATATGTATTTATTTGAGGTGCATACCATGTGTAAAGATGAGAGATTATTCAGCAAAAATATATAGAGGGCCATCTTCAATTAGAAATTGTCTTTGTTCCTTGATGCTCTCTGTGTACACACATACACATACACACACTTCCAATAAAAGTGATAATTTTAAAACTTGAAACTTCAATAAATGAAAATGTCTCTGGAACTTCAATGAGTTAAAATTTGTAAAATTTATACAGTGAAATTGTTTCTTCTAAATAAATAATTAGGGAAGCATTTTGCAGAGGTAGAAATTTAAAAAAATAAATTTTATTTATTACCATTCATATCACTCAGAAGAAGCCAATAATCTGTCAGGGTGATGTCAACCATGAGAAATTTCAATTCAGAATAGTAATCTTTTGAGAAAGATAAAAGTAATAGAAATATTGGCTCGGAATTGAAATGCCCCTAAAATGCTATAACATTAATGAGATGTATATCATTGGAAAGATGGTTTCACCTGAGTAATCCCAAGTGAGCAGGTCAAATTGCTTGTGCAGACGAAATGCGACTTTAGAGTTTTTCTTGGAATAAGAATTATACATATTTGTTTAGAAACCTACCTGACTCAGTAATGAAACTCAGTCTAGAATCATATAATTTTAAAGTATGAAAGATAAGAAAAATAGGAAAAACAGTGATCATGCACTGAGAAAAAACATTCTTGGTAATCCAGACCTGGGAACCCATACAGATTATAGTTTGGATAATTGAACTTTCAAATATTTGATGCTCTAACAGCTCTTAGCTTCCAACTCTTTGCCTTTATGAGGGTTCCTTCAGGTTCAGGGCATATGCTTGGATTTGAGAAATAGTCAAATAGCTATGAAAAGGGAAAAAAAAAAGCCTCAAGGAGCATAAACACAGACTTAAGGCTTTCTCTCTCATTTGTGTCAGAGGAATTGATAGGAAATTTTTAATTTTTTTTTTCATTTTTTTAAATACTTATTTTTTAGTTGTAGTTGAACACAATACCTTTATTTTATGCTGGGAGCCATCAGCCAAGTAGGTATGACAAATTCCTTGCCAGCTTACTCCCATGCTGTCTAGTGGAAGGACTTCTGAAAGGTGACCTTGCTCAAGGACCAGGGCAGGATCCGTGTTTAGGGTGTTCCCCCTTTAGAATAGGGCAGTTTAGCATAATAGGAAATTAGGGTGTTCCCCCTTTAGAATAGGGCGTATCCTGCTGCTGAGTTCCTCTTGAGTGCTTAGGGTCAGACAGTATATTTTGGGAGACAGAAGCCCATGTGGAGTGGATTTGGGCAGAGTAGTGGATTTGGGCAGAGAGTGGATTTGGGCAGAGAACGTGGATTCCCCCAGAACGTGTTTGTAGACTGCCGGTGTGAGATCGGGAATAAAGAATTGCTGTTTGAATCTACAAGCTGTGTGGAGACTCGTGATTTGTGCCCAGCCAGAGACTGCGGCAATTTTATTTATTTATTTTTATGTGTTGCCAAGGATCGAACCCAGTGATTTGCACATGCTAGGCGAGCACTCTACCGCTGAGTCAGAATCCCAGCCCCTGACAAATTTTAAATAGGGGTTCATTGGAGAGAAAAGTGGTCAGCTGGTGAACCAATTTATATTTGAACAAAGTTCTGAAGCGTTTCTCTTTATTATCCATTAACAAGGAAGATATACATTACTATAAAACCTAAAAGCATTAGGTTAAGTGCTATTTTATTGATTATTAAAATTGTACTAGTAACTTTATCAAATTTTATAGGCCTAAGTATAATTGATATTGTAAAACAGTAGCTTTTTTGCAGCATTTTAATAAAAATTCAGAGTGTTTGAATAAATTCATAGACCTAATCATACATTGAAATTCCAGAAAACATTCTATTTTCACAAATGCAGACAGGACTTCTAATCATAGCTTGCCACTCCCCCAAAGGCCAAATGACTTCTCCATTGTTGGCCCAAAGATAATGTTCCTGGGCTGTTTTTCTCATCTACAAAAGTGTGGAGTGTGGGCCAGAACACAGGGTTCCCAGTGTGATTATGCAGAAAAAACACCTGAGGAGGTTTATAAAAACACAGACTTCCATCAGGGAGCAGTGGCCCTGCCACGTTCAAGGCCGATCTAAGACAGATTCAGCTCCTTACATTGGAAGCATAAAGCCAACATTGGCAGAGCACAAATATACAAACCTCTTAAATCCACTGACAACCAGTGTTGTGTCATATAGAGTGCTAAAGATGCAAAGTACTGCAACTTTGATTTAGAACAGCTTAGCATACTCTTCAAGCAAGTAATTTCACCTATTTGAATTTAAACTAAGAAGATAATCAGGCCAGAAAATAATGAGCAAATGTAATGTACTGGGGTTATTTATTATAGGAAAAAAACAAGTTAAAATCAAACAAAATAGAGTGCATAGGATCAAAATCAGTGTTTTCCAAATAACCTGGGGAACTTATTAAAAACAGAGATTTTTTTAATACACTTTTCTGGAGATCTTGATATGGTAAATTCAGGAGAGAGTTCATGATTCAATATTTTTAAGCAGTCCTCTAGGTGATTTGGTAAATTGAGGGAATCTTACATTTAGTAAATGATGTTAAGAAATAAAATATCACGGCTGGGGATGTGGCTCGGGCAGTGGCCTGCTCTCCTGGCATGGGTGAGACCCAGGTTCAATCCTCAGCACCACATTCAAACAAAGATGTTGTGTCCGCCAAAAACTGGAGAATAAACATTGAGAAAGGCTCTCTCTCTCTCTCTCTTTAAAATAAAAAAAAAAGGAATAAAAAAAAAGGAATAAAATATCATGTAACAATTAGAAAGATTCTATAAATATTTCCATTTTTATGAAAAGCTATCAGGGTATGTCCTAAGATTTTTTTTTTTTTTTTTTTTGCGCACAGGTAAAAGTCCACATGTACAGTGAGCACCTGTTTTTGTTAAATAAGATATGAATATACTGGAGAGGCCTGGGAAGATTTAATAGTATTATCTTAGTGTTACCTCTGATGGGGATGAGGGAGAAATTTGTTTTTCTCTCTTTTCTATTTACCTGAATTTGGCATTATTTCCCATATCATGACCTATTATTCAGGTAAAAAGGAAGCTTTTGGCTCTAAATAGAATTCTTTACAATAATTAACACTCATTGCTGCTGTCATTTAAAAATAGAAAGGAAGAGAACAACAACAAAAAAGGAGACTTAGGCTTGAGTGCTGGGCTGACTGTTGTACTGGGGAGCAGGTGGTAGGTAACTTTGAGTTTTATTAAACGCAGGGTAATGAGACAGAGCACAGAGGTGTGGGAAGCTTCACCTGCCTTCCTGGAGTTTGCAGCAGGCAGCCCCTCTAGGATTCTTGCATTTCCATTTATGCGTGCTCCTGTTCGGCCAGCACCAGTCCTATAGGAAAATGCTTTTCCAGAAGTAGTTGAAAAGAGAGGTTAAACTCCATCAAAATAATAACATTCATCTTGGCTCCCGCTAAATTGGTATGTTTTAGTAAAGATTTTAATTGTCAGTGAATTTAGTCTCTGCATGGCAGTATCTGAACTAAAAATATATTTACATAGTCCTTTGCCATTTAAGTCTGTTTCCCTTTGTAAGGACCTGAGTGGATACACAAAAGCAGAGCCTCACTTAGTCCTGCGCAAAATGACCCTTTTTAGCCAGATTCAACACAATTGGGTTTATAGTCAGTTTCAACTGAACATTTCTTTCCTCTAGAATTAAGCTCATTTGCATTAGAAAGGAAGGCTTTGATGGGTTTTATTTTCGAAGACTTTTTAAAAAACATATGGAGCTATGCTCAAGAAAATGTAAAGATGAGGAAAACCTCTCTGAGATGCATCTGTTGTAAAACAAAATATTTTGGCTATTGCTTTTAAGGTATAGAGATTAACTACACACACTTTTGTGAAACGCTTTGAAGATAAAAAGCATTTTCTAAAAGCTTAGCATTATTATTCTAATTATTATTATTCCTTTTAAGCATTCATTCGCTACTCATATTAACCAGCTTAGTAGCAAGCTTTAATTTCCCTCTGTTTAACACAAAAAAGTAGGTGACTCAGTCCTAAAGCATGTCTTTGCTTGCTATGTGTAGGTGTGCAGTTGCTTAGAATTTTATATAACTTGTTGTCATTACATCAGAAATTCAGAACAAAGCTGAGGCTGGGTTTTGTTGCAAATTTACATTTTGTGACTATAATTTTGTCAAAGTATCTCAACTCATATTCTTTGGAAGTTTACTGCTTTTAAATCTAATGGTTCAGTTGGAATTGGAATCAATATTCACATACAAAGTTTTATCCCATGACATTAATTTGCAGAGGAATAAAATCAAAGTTGAAAAGGCATCAGTTTTGATGAAAAGAAGTCAAACTTAGGGGAGTCAAATTCACTCTTCCTCTCTGGCAGTCATACTAGGGTACAGTTTTCTTTAAGCCTACTTCTTCTATTTGCAGTTGAAACCATTTCTGGGTGACACTTATCAGGGATCAATTATTAAAAAATGTGTATTATGTATATAAATTAAAATTAATATGATCTATGTGATCTTGGGTTTAAAATCAGTAAATAAATAATTTAAGCATTATAGAGAGTGACTATGGCCAGGAGTCACTTAGGGGTATTGGTGAGCTAAATCTATACCGGAATGTTTCATTAAAATATTGCAGTAATATTAACTACAGAAATCTCCCCATAGAACTGGTCTGGATTTTAAGAATTGATCTAGGTTTCACTTTCCAACTCAGATTAAATATTACAAATTTTTTTGTTCAGAGTTGATTCCGACAACGGTCTATTCCAATTAGCCACAGAAGTTCAAAACAATTTAAGGATATTAGTTTATCTGGCCCATAAAATTGTTATACAGTGGAACATCATTTTGTTTTGTTTTGTTTTGTTTCTCCCACAGTACTCTTATATCAAGAATCTTTTGAATTCTCTCTGTTGGGAAGTATCTCTGCATATCTTATAAGACCTGGATTAGATCCATGATGTTAATAAAATGATCAGTGTTATTGGCAAGGCAAACAAAGCAGCAAAGGGATAAAAGGAGATGTGAAGAATATGTAGTGTCATATTTTCCAGCCAAAACTTCCTTTTTCAATGTTTATTCAATCTATATTCATTATGGCAAGCCTTGTGCCAGTATGATACAAAGAATTTGAAAATTTAATTCTCTGTTTCCAGTCAGGACAGTGAGCAAGACACATATGCAGTATGCTTGCATGTAACACACACACACACACACACACACACACACACACACATACAATATCATACTAAAATATAACAAGCTGTATAACTGAGAACAAGTCCCATTGCCCTTGGTGCACTAAAGCAAGAATTACAAATTCTGCAGGACGTTGAGGAATATAATGTTTTAAATGATTTTTAAATAGCATAAGAGCTATTTTTATTTCCACTGTTAAACCTTTTATTTATGCATGCAGAAAAGATCACAGATTACTTGATGAACTTACAGAAAATGTACCCACCTGTGTAAATACCATCATTCTGATGATATTAAATATAAATAACACCCCAGCAAACCATGAATTCCCTTGGGGAAATTTAAATTTCCCCTCAAAAGATAACATAATTTCTCATTTCAACTTTTGGCAGGTGGGAAAAATAATGGTGGGGAATAACATTATAGGAAGAGAAATACACCTTGTTTGAGTATCAGTAGATAAAAAAATGAAGGTAACTCATACTGAGAATAGTAGGTGCTATTTGTTTATGTATCTCTACAGGTTTCATATGAAGAAATTTTCTCTCTGTTGTATGGTATTAAAAGGACAGAGACTTAATCCAATTATTGCATTTAGAATTGGGGCATTTGGGGCTGATTGATTAGCTGATTATGGTGGAACCCCTGTAACTAATTCCTGATGACACAGAGACAAGAAGAGACACACATGTGCTCTCTGTCTGTTCACTTGTGATAAACTGAATTGCAGAAGAAGTCTGCCATCCTGAGGGCCATCTCTAGGTGATCCCTCAACATCGAACCAGAACCATGTGCAAAATACAATCTCTTTTATAATAAATTTACCTCATCCCTGATTTTATGTAATTAATACCAGATAATGTTTAAACAGTGTGCTTATTATATATGCATATAATTCATCAGCCTGAGAAGAGTTTGGGAAAAACATGAGTGCTATGCCTAGCATTTTATTTTATTTTTATTTGTTATATAGTAAAATAGATTAAGCCTGATGAATTTTAATACATATATAGATTCATGTAACCACCATAATGGTTAAGATTCGAGACAATTGTGTCTCTTCCTCTTACTTCTTTTGTATAATCCCTTCCTAGTCACATCTTTCCCCATCTCCAAATCTCATGAATTAATAACAGATTTCTGAATGCTAGATTTGGATCTTTTCAAGACTTACATATTAGAGTAAGAATATGCAAACTTTTCAAGATAATGCATTAGAGATTAAGTTGTATGAATCATTAATTCATTCCCTTTTATTAACAAGTTTCATTTTATTTTATTTATATTGCACTTTGTTTATCTTTTCACATAATGGATGAAATTTGGGTTGTTTCCAGATTTGATGATTATGAAAGGAGATGATATGACCATTTATATGCAGGTTTGCTTGTGTATGTAAGCTTTTATATCTCAAGGGTAAATATGCATAAGTGGGATTTCTAGTTCATAAAGTGAGTGTCAAGAGTTTTGCAGAATTGCCTTACCAGATTTATTTTTGTCTTTTGAACTTCTTCTAGATAAATACACATTTATTGTTTATTAACTGCTATGCCTTTTTTTGTGAAATGACTTTTTTATCAACATGCAATTTCCTTCTGTTATTAGTAATATTCCTTCATCTGAAGTATACCTTGTCAATCAAGCTTTCATTAGGGTTTGTGTGGTATATATTTTTCTATTCTCTGATAATTATCTTACCTATACAATTATATTTAAAGTGAGCTTTTGCATGAAATAGAATGGCACAATTTTAATCCATTCTGATATTCTGTCTTTTAGTAAATATTTTTTTTTATCATTTACATTTAATGTAATTTTTATATGTTTGTATTCATTTCTATCATTTAATTGTTTTCTGTTTTTTCTGTTTTTCATTCTCATAATTTTTTAAGCGGTTGTTTGAATAAGAATTTCATTCCACTTAAATTTTCTAGTGATTTCAGGGAGGGGGTATGGTGGGTGATTGAACTCAGGGGCACTCAACCACTGAGCCACATCCCCAGCCCTAGTTTGTATTTTATTTAGAGACAGGGGCTCACTGAGTTGCTTATCTCCTTGCCTTTGCTGAGACCGGCTTTGAATTTGAGATTTTTCTGCCTCAGCCTCCCAAGCCGCTGGGATTTCAGCCGCTGAAATCTCAGTGCCTGGCTTTGAGTGTATTTTTTATTACATCTCTTTGAATATCAATTTATAGTCCCTCTAAGTATTATAATATACAGACTTGTACTTTTCACATTCTACTTAGAGTTAAAATATTATCATCGCAAGTAGAATTAGAGAAACCTTACCCCAATATGGGTGCTTTTACTATCTTCCCTTGAAGATGTTATGGTTGTCTTACATTTTGTATTTATGTGCATTAGAAACTCCATGAGGAGCTTTAACTTTTGTTTTCGAGTATCACAAATAATTTAAGAAACTCAAGAGAAGAGAAAATGTCTACTAGATTTACCCAGATAACTACTATTTCAATATGCTTTCCTCATTTCTGAGATTTCAAGTGTCATTCTGGAATAATTGTTAATATTCTGATTGAAGAACTTTTTTTAACAGTTCTAGTGCATTTCTGTCAACAATGAATCCTCTCAGTTTCCTTCACTGAGAGGATCTTTATTTCACCTTTACATCTGAAGGATATTTTTGCAGAATATTGAATTCCAAGCTGACAGTTCTTTAATCTCATTTCAGCACTTTAAAAATGTCATGCCATTTCCTTCTGACTCATGGTTTCTGATGAGCAATCTGTGGCATTCAAATAACTTCTTCCCTATTGGAAGGATCTATTTTCTCTGGTAGTTTTCAAGGTTTATTCCTTTGTTTTTAGGTTTCAGTAGTTTGATTATGATAGGATGGAATTTTTAATTATGACACTCATTAAATGTTCTTCACACTTTACAGCTGGATTGTTTACTTCCAAGTGTCCACATTTGTTTACTGAGAAAGGTTTTTGTGATTTTTAGTGAGACAGATATTTGAGAACTGGAAGTAGCATTTATATTCTTCTTCTCCCTCAGCACCCAGTAGGTCCTTGGTAAAGGCAACTCCTTTTAAAATAGATTGATACATACTTCAACATCATGTATTTTAGCCCAGAGAGGAGAAAGAATATACCTTTAACTGAACCCAGATGAAGTTAAAAAGAAAAATATCCAACATTAAATCAGGTGGTCAAGTACTGATGGCTGGAGGAGAAAGCAAAGCTTAAATGTGAACCAAGACAATGTAGATATAGTACATTCCCTTTGTGAGACAGTTGTTGTTGCTGCTGTTTCTTCTATTAAAAGATTTAGTTATTATTTAGAATATCAAAAGAACCTATGACTATCTTTATAAACACTAAACTTAAACATACTGGTCACTCAAGTTTCAATTTTTAAAGCATATGAGGGCAAATCCATCTCTCTTCAGTTAATCTTACATATTATAATTGTATCATTAGCAGAGTCATCTTTAAACAGAAAATAAATAGTAATGTTTGTACTCAAATAGTAATTAATCTTCTGACTAAAATGTTAAAAATCTCTGCTTCTTTAAATGGTATAGAAGCACAAATTTGCATTCAGCCTTCTATTATTACCTTGCATCCATATTTTTCTCTACTATATGCCCTTTAGTCTCAAAGACAGAATCTATTTTTTATCTTTTTAGTATATAGCTTAGTGCCTGATATTATTCAATCAGTTAATATATTCATTCAGCAGACATTGATTGAAAACAAAGTTTGTACAAGAGATCATTTTGGGGATTAAAAATCTAGTAGTTAACAAGGTACACAATGTGATTTGTTGGAGCCAAACTCTATTCAGAATTTACTTATGTACAAAGAAGAAAAACCAACATGACCAGGTAAGTAATTAAAAATAATACTATAAATCAGTACTTGCCAACAATTATAAAATATTCTGTAGTGATTAGGTACTAAACAATAATATTAATTATATCAAATGATTTTTACCTTCACCACAAATATTGAAAAATAAACAACTCCTCTACACCCCTGGGAAGCCAAAATATTTAGTTGTTCTTCTTGAACCTCAAAACTTGAAATGATGTAAAAGTCATTTTACATGGTAGAACTCTCTCCTGCTGTGTGGCATGTCAAGATGAGCAGTAGTGTTTACCCGTGGATCCTGCACCAGAGTATTCAGGAATGGCAGCCCAATAATCAGTGCCCAAGCAGAGGAATCCCATGGCACAGTGTTCAGCATAGATGACCATCTTTGTTCCTTCCAAACCCTTGTTCTCCAGTCTTTTGATTTGGGAGCTATTACCTAATGAAAAACGACATTTGATTTTATTTCACCAAAGTTGTTTTATTTTATTTACAATAAATAATCTCAACTGGAGATGTGTAAAACTTATTAATTATTTATTTTCACAATTACTGTGGAAAAAGAGTGCTGTGTCATTTCATTTTCTTATTTGTTCTTACTGGTTATATTAAAGGAAGAGTCTAGACATATCCTTGTTTGTTGAAAATAGCCTGAATATAGGACAGAATAATCTAGTGCACGAGTTAGAAAACTTTCCCATACTGATGACTAGAGGCAAATGCTAAATATTTTATGATTTTCTGGTCACACAATTTCTGATGTAATTACCAAACTCTGCCATTATAGTGTGGAAAGTATCAGAGACCAGGCATAAATCAAATAGCACAGTGGTGCTCGATATATAATGTCCTTTACAAGAGCAGACAACAAGGTAAATTTGGCTTGGATTTGGCTAACTTTGGTCTAGGGAAATGAGCACAGGCCTTGGGAATATATAGATATCCTTGAATAAAGAAAATCATTAACTTTTGAGAATAAGGTTGCTGCTTTATAATTAGGCATGATATCAACATATGAATTTTCCCTAAGAATTGAATATAAAGAAAATGCACATTATCAAAGTACCTTATTCTGTAAGTGTATAACATGATAGAAGCTCTGTATGTTACCATTATAACTATAATATTTTTCAAAGGTAAGGTTAATATTAGTGTGTTCACAACATGTGCACTAAGTGAAGCATTTTTGTAACTTCTTGAAGAACAGTGTCCTTAGCTATAAATGATCTCCTAATAAAATTATGGATGATATATTTAAGTATAGGGCTCTTTATTATTTATCCACCCACAAATAGTCCTCGCAGCATCAACATATTACCAGATATATTATTACAAGTGTTAGCAACTCCAACTATTCTAACACTGGTTTCTTTAGTATGCATTTTAATTGGAAGTATGAAGGAAGCTTCTAACTATTAACTTATAACACAGTTATGAAAAGGGGGAAGGTTTTCAAACATGTTCACAAAAGGGTCTGTGTGAAGAGAAATTAATTTAAAGACCAGCAAGTTCATCTCAGGAATTCAACAGATTTTTAATTGGTTATAATAGTGCGTATTTTATACAATCTATGAAACCAAGAAAATTGTAGACTGGACTCATGCTACTGAATGTATTAAAATGTTTCCTGATCAATAGCTTTACTTGTAACATCAAAACATCTGTTTCACACTTAATCTATAGTCATCAATGTCTTCCCTTTCAGAGTGTTATGGTTTAGATATAAGGTATCATCCCAAAGTGTCTGTCTTGATGCAGGAATATTAGGTGAAATGACTGTCTTGTGAGAGCTGTAATCCAATCAGTCCATTAAAGCTTGAATGGACTGACAAGGTGGTAACTGTAGGCAGGTGTGAAGGGGTTGGAAATGGTAGGTCATTGGGGGATGCCTTAAACAGATTTTTCTTCTCTGTATCTTTTCTCTCTCTTTCTCTCTCTCTTCTCTCTCTCTCTCTCTCTCTCTCTCTCTCTCTCTCTCTCTCTCTCTCTCTCTCTCTCTTTCCAGACTGCCATGTTCTGCTATGTTTCTGTCACACCTTTCTTCCATGATGTACTTGCTGCTTCACCTTGGACATAGAGCAAAGAAAGTAGGTGATCATGGTCTAAACCTATGGATGGCAAGCCTCGGTAAACTTTCTGTCTCCCTAATTTGTTATGTTTAGGTATTTTGGTCATGATGATGAAAAGCTGACTAACACCCAAAGAAAGTGTAGCCCTTCTGACACCTAGATTTTGGACTTCTAACCTCCAGAATGGAGAGACAATATGTTTCTTCTGTTTTAAAACACCCACTTCATAGTAATTTATTACAGTAGCCCTGGGAAATTAATGCAGCAGTAAAATATTTATTTCTTGGAAGAGAAGTTAATACCATCAGTTGGATTCTTCAAGTATACTGAAACAAAAATAACTAAAAGTCTATGTCTCTGAACATCCTGGAGAACTGTTTCACCATATACGTAAGCCATAACAGTTTTTATTTTACTGAGTCTTTCTGATGTTTCACTGAAGTATCTGATTCTAACTGAAAGGACTAAATTGTTGTTTCCTTTTTAGAAATTATAAGTGATTAATTATAAAATAAGTACCTTTCACAAGTTAGGCAAGCATCAGGCTGAAGAGAAAGATTGCAAATAGTTGTTTTATTCAGACCATATACTAAACACCTACTCAATTTTAGAAAACTGGTAAAATATGAAAAAATGAAATGAAAAATTTAATATCACTGTCAGTGAAGATTTTAACCATTATTTATATGTTTACAACTTGGTTTGTGATGGACTTTTGATATTATTCTCTGGAATTGTCCTGCTGAAGTTGATTCCTTACAGAAAAATAGTTAGACAGTAAGATCCCAGCTGTTTCAGGGGACTATCCAGAGATGCTAAGAGTGAAGAGGGCCACCAAGTCTTCTAAGTGACTATGGAAATAAGAGAGCAGAATTTTGGAAGTTTTGGATTGTGAATAAGATGGGTAGAAAGACAGAAATTCACAGGAAAACATTTATAGATTATTTTCATGGGATGAACTGTGTGATTATTTTTAACACTTATGGACTACAGTAAAGATCCCACTTCCGCTCATTACATCTTGTTTATTTAATGCAAGTCTCAAAAGATAGACCACTGGTACAAACATGACCATTTATGTGCTTTTGAATTCAAAATTTCAAGATGATTTCAGAAATAATTATTTAGATTATGCACCAGTATTTGGTAAAAACATTATTCTTCAACTTCCTTAATCATCGGTGACAGTTCTTTTTTAAATGTTTTTCAAATTAAATGATAAAAAAAAATAGAATTTTGTTGTCTGACTTTGCATTTTTCATAATTGATAATACTGAATGTCTCATTCTTGTTAGCAGTTTTTGATTTTTATTAAAAAGGGGCTATTTATCTTTATTTCTCAGGTTTTTTTTGATGTATAATTTTATATATTTTTCCACATCATACTTTTTTAGAAATTTAAAAAATTATGCAGGTCCATGTGACACTAAAACCATATAGCAGTACATTAATATATCTTTTCTTCCAATTTCACTGTTTAGAATACAGTTTAAATGTGCATATTTTTGCTTACATCAACACATGCAGGCTCATAAGCAAGGATATATTCTGAAGGTTTTTTAAAGCAATTGTAATATATATCTATCACTGTCTAACTTGCTTTTTATTCTTAATGTTTCAGACTGAGTCTTTTTTAAAATCACTTACTATAAACATAATATTTTACCTTTAGTAGATGCATATTATTTTATAAAAGGCATATACTAAAATGTTCAGATCCTTTTTCTTTGCGTACAGTTATACTACTTCTAGTCTTATTGCATATTTTGCTGATGGTTTGAGGTCATGGAAAATAATGCTGGGACAAACAAACTTATACACCCATGTGTACATATGGAAAATACACATACTCATACATGTAAGCATACACATATATTATATTTTGTTGGTTTTGGTTTTGTAGATTGGCTTCCCCCAAAGTTCAGTTCTCAATGAATGATAGGAACTCATCTCATAAAACTATCAATAAATGGAGGAGGTGATAAAAAGCCTGAGAAAGTCTCAAAAAAAAAAAAGATAAAAAATGGCCAACAATTATATGAAGAAGGCTCAATATCATTAGCCATCAGAAAAATCCAAATGAAAACTACCTGAGGGTCATCTCACCCTCATTAGAATGGATATTCTCAGAAAAAGAAAAAAAAAAAAACAACAAGTGGTGAAGATGTGTGAACAGAAGGAACTCATATACTTTGGGTAGTAATCTGAATGCATTATTGCCATTATCAACAGCAAGTATGGAGGTTCCTCAAAAACCTAAAATTGTATTATCATATAATCAAGCTATCCCACTTGTGGGTGCATATCTAAAGGAAATGAAATCAGCTTACCAAAGAGATAACTGTGTGTTTATGTTCATTGCAGCACAATTCACACAGCTGAGATATGAAATCAGCCGAGGTGCCATAAACATCTGAACTGATAAAGAAAATATGGTATGTATATAAAATGGAATATTATTCAGTCGCAAAGAAGAATGGAATCCTGACATTGAAAGCAAAACACATGGACCTGGAGGACATCAAGAAGTGAAATAAGCCAGATCCAGAAAGTCACGTACCAAATGTTCTTTTTCATAGGTGGAAGCTCAAGAAGTATACCTAAATATAGAATAATGATCAATAGAGGTTGAAAAGAGGAGCAGGAAGGGTAGATAATGGGAGGATGGATTTGGTCAGTGCATAGTTCATGTATGTGTTGAAATATTATTCTGAACCCCATTAATGTGCATAAATAATGCATATTAATAAAACAAATTTAAAATCTGTGGAAAAAAAGAAAGCCTGAGGGAGCATATCTATCTGATCTATCTGCCTACAAGTGACAGTGTTTTTCATAGATTTTAAGAAATTTTAGCAATTTTTATACTCATTAAAATCCATTCCTGTTCCAGAGAGAGAGAGAGAGAGAGAGAGAGAGAGAGAGAGAAGCGAAAAATGTTTTAAAAGGCTGAATTAGCTAAATCATTCAATACAAAAGTGTTGTGTATTTTGATTTTTTAGTCTAATCTTTGTATCTAATATGAAGGAGACCTTGATTATCCTTTGAAATAAGATCTAAAAATAAAATGTCAGAAAGTGTGACAGGAGGATGGGAGGAATACATTTCTTGTGTGTCTCAAAAAGCCAGTATTTTGGGCCTTCCTTAGAGCTTTAATATACTGTAAAATGAAGGAAATAAATAAAATCTAGTACTACAGTCAAGTCTATCTCTAGTTACTTAACATTTGAATTATAGCGGTCGGCAAGTTTCCAAATTAGAAGAATGCACTTCTGGTCAGAGGATAGTGGAATGTCAGTGTTTTGGAAGTTGATTTAAAGTCAAAGCAGTAACAGTCTGAGTAGTGTAGACCTGAAAACTATCACTATTGATGTGGCCTTGGAAAGAAAATATTGGTATTATGGGATAGATGTAAACAAAAGAAGGCCACCTTCACAGTGATACTGAATCAATTCCCTTTGAGGGACTCAAATCTGTAGCTCATAACTGAAAGTATTCTTCAGCATCAAGTGGGGTTCTTGTGTAAATACATGCATGGTGGTTGAAATTCTGACTCAGCAGGTCTGAGTTGATATTCAACATGCATGTTTTTAAAAAGCTTCCCAAATTATTGGTATGAGAAACTCTGAAATAAGAATCGCAGCCTTCAATGTTTCTTGAAGTAAATGTCATGTATTGCCTCAATCAGAACCATGGGACATGTTAAAACTATACATTCCCAGGTCTATGTACAGATATGGATTCCATATGGCATGAATGAGGCTTGAGAATCTGTACTTTTCATGAGACCCTGTGGATTATGCACACTGAAGTTTCTGAAACACTGGACCTGCATAATCCAAGAACAACATTAAAGGATCATGGGTTCATTGTTCTTGACTAATTGCAAATGAGCTGAGATGGAGCTGAAAAGCCATTACCAAGTGTGAACACTGGTTGTAAGATTTTACAACTTGACATACTCAAGTTAATAAGAGGTCTTTACTGGGTGTGGGGACTGCTTTCTCCATTGGTGACTTTACTAGTAATAGTCCAACTGTCATAATATTCAGATCAGCTCTGCATAGCCTCTGGGTAAGCAAGATTTTGGGGACAAATGAAACCAAAACTAGAGACAACTGATCTGAGAAATTAATTAAGCATTATAAAAGAAGAACTATTCAGAAGGATGCAAAAAAAAAAAAAAAATGGGCAAAGCCAAGCTTAAAGTGAGAATTGAAGCAGATTGAAAAACACCATTGACATCTACCATTTGCTCCTTTCTGTTCTCAGCTTTATTTTTGTCTCAGTGCTGAATGGTTTATTCTGTTTCTTCAAGCAGGTGATGGAAGATGTTCCCTGAGATTTCCCAAGTTCACATGTCTCCAAGATCTGGCCCTTCACATAACTTACCTTTTATTGCACTGGTCCAAATATCTGAGAAGGAGAATTTGGGCAAGGATTTCACCTTTGACACAGTCAATTGTGTAGAAAGACCAGCTCAGAAATATCACTGCTGAGGCCAGTCTTGGCTGTCCCCAAAGTACAGGAGTCAGATTTGATTTCTGAACTGAACTGAAGATTTAAGAAGTAAGTTGATGGTTGATGTGTCACAAAGTACTATGGTCAAAATAAATATAAGTTTACCAGTGTATACACAAGCAGCAACATAGACACACACACACACACACACATAAGAATGCAATGTTGTTAAATATAATGTGTGTAATATGGTGTGCCCCCCCCGCCCCTTTTTTTTTCCTCAAAAATGTCTGCTCTTAAGACATTTGCATGCCATCTTTGCCTTGTGCCTAGAAGTAAAGTATAGGTCTTGATTTAAGGTCCTTTAACTAAATCTAATGCTCTGTGAATTCTGAGTAAAGACAGTCGAACAAAATCTACATTGCTGGCCAGGGTCCTTCCAGTTACTGAATTTTCTTGCTTATGATCCACTAACTTCCTAGTGAATCACTTCCTTTCAGATACTGCCACAGGTATTTTTCTAATGTTCCACCCTCACCTCTGCAAGCTTCTTCTCTTAATTGGTAGGAAGAAATAGTTTCTGTCAAAATGTTGTGCTACGAAGTCTTTGTCTTTTGATAAAAGAATGCTATTTCTTTCTGTGAGTTTTTTTTTTTCATATTTCCCATGTAGTCATTGGAACTGAAAGAGATGGAATGTGTCATTGTATATGGACTATAGAATTCCTCTTAGTGGTAAAAGGATATTACAGTGATGAAACCATCCTGTTCCTAATTGCCACATGAGCATTACAGGAACACAGTTATGGCATTAAACATAGAGGAGTGGTTCTCTGTTGAATTGTGGAAACACACATCACATCACAGAGAGAGGTGTGCATTGTGTTCTGATTGATTGTTAGTAATGGCTATAAAATAAGCCACACTAGTTTATTTTCAACCTGTTACAATGAGTTTAAGAATTCTGTCAACATGATAAAGTTATGCAAATTCATTTATTCATTTGTTCTCTATTTTTTTTTTCTTCTGAGAATTTATACAGTAGAATTTTCCTTGGGCTCTGAAATCATACACATGATTATCATCTGTCTGTCTTTCTGTTGTGGGAGATTAAATAAAACTGCTGGTTCACAAGTGCCAAACAAGTTTGTTTTCTGCACTAAAATTTCTGATTATTTAGGGGATGTTTAGGAGATTCAGCCCTTATCTAGTATGGAACTCAAAAGAGAAAACAGTTTATTTTCCTCCACAAATGTGCCTTTTAAACTTTTTAAATTTTTAAGGCAGAACATTCCCTGTGTTGGTCATGCTGTATCATGATCCTTCACTGTACTTCCTTCTCTATTCAGTAAGATCTCTGTCTGTCCTTATGCTTTGTCAGGCTTTGCTTGTATCCCAACTCCTGAAAGACATGAGGTTACAGCATCAGTACCTCTGGTTGAGTTTAGATAAATTTCCAGCAAGAAAAATAAGAAAATAAGAACAGAGTGGAAGGATTTGGACAATTACAGTTTGTGGAGAAAAAGAGATTATGTAAAGGTGAAGCAAAGGTATAGTTGCTGGTGCTGATAAAAAGAAGCCAAATGGTTTGCCCTGGAACAATGGGAAAGATGCCTCAAGGACATCTCTGAAATCAGAAGGGCCACAAATAAAAGATGGGGAAATGCAAATGTGATTCAGAGATTTTCCTGGGCAGTATCTTTTTGGAAAATCAAAACAAAAACAAAAGCAACAACAGAAAACAAAAGCAAGCAGATGTTCTGTCACCCCAGGATTGCCTAAGGATTCATTTTTCTAGAATTGTCTTCTCCATTTTCAGCTGACAAAACATTCAGAAGCCATTGCAACTATGGGCCCAGGTATTGTTTATGATGGTGGTAGTCGTTGGTGTCATCCATGTGATGCTGGTTTAACAGGCCTGCAAAATGCAAGAATTGTGGATCATTGCAGCTTCCATCAATAGTTCAGCAGAAAGCCTGGGAGGCGGTGTTTTTGGGGAACAGAACTCCTTTAAGTGGCACCTGAGAAGGTGATATGTGGAGTTGTTGGAGTGAAGCTGAAACTACAGTGGAGATCTTCCAAAGGTAGAGGTACTAAAGTCTGACAGGAAAGCTCTAGGCACTGCACAGAGCAAGGCAGAAAAACAGTCCTCATCTAAGTTACAACCATCCAGGTCACAGGGGAGGGACTGGCCAAGTGTTTGGGACCCCACATTTCACCATAGTATGCCCCAGATGGCAGACATGAAGCTGCAGGACTTAAGGCTTTCCCTGAGGGACTTCCCTGAGGGACTTCAGTCTTGCTTTGGGCCAATTCTTTTTTTTCCTACACCCAGTTTCTCCCTTTTGAAATACACTCTGTTTATATTTTGAATACATCTGATTTTCTTTTTGATTTTTATAGGGATTTGTATCAGTCGGCATTTGAACTCTGTGACCAAAATACCTGACAAGAACAACTTAGAGGAAAAGAAGTTATTTTGGCTCCTGGTTTCAGGAGCAGTTTAGTCCACAGTTGGCTGAGATCATTGCTCTGGGCCAAAGATGAGGCAGAACATAATGGCAGAAGGACAGCCACACTCCGACCACCTACAGTTACCCCCCAGTTAGCCTACTCAAACTAAGATGGAATGACTAGGTTAGAACTATTATGATCCAGTCACTTTACATCTAGATATTTCTGCATTAACATGGGCACTTTTGAGGAACATCTCACATCCAAAGTTCAACAGGTCTCACAGTTGAGCTTGCTGTTAATTTCAGAGGATACTTTGGATTTGGATTTTTTTTAATCTTGTTTTATTTTTTATTCTAATTTGTTATATATGATAGCAGAATGTATTACATTGTGATGGACTTGGATTGTTGTTGTTGTTCTTGTTCTTGTTCTTCTTCTTCTTCTTCTTGGGATTGAACTCAGGGCCCTCCAACACTGAGTCACATTCCGAGCCCTATTTTGTATTTTTATTTAGAAACAGGGTCTCACTGAGTTGCTTAGTGCCTCATTTTTTGCTGAAGCTGGCTGTGAACTTACCATCCTCCTGTCTCAGCCTCCTGAGCTGCTGGAATTATAGATGTGAGCCAGTGCACCCAGCTTGGACTTGGATTTTTGAGCCAAGATGGAACAGTTACGATTCCTGATACTCTTGGAGATGGACTGAATGCATTTTATATTGTGAGACAGATTATAATTATAAACCTTTGGGGGTCAGGGGAAGAATGCCATAGTTGAATTTTAAAAGTCCTCCCAAAAGTTCATGTGCTAAAGCCTTGATTGCCAGGGTGGCCCTATCATTGGGATGTGGTAGAACCTATAATAAGCAGGGTCTAGTGGGAGGTCTTTAGATCACTGGTAGTGTGTCTTTGATTGAAATGTGAGACCCCTAGTCCCCTCCTTGATATATTTTCTTTGTGGCCATGACATTAGTAGTTTTGCTCTACCAGAAACTCTTGCCAGGATGTGCTGTCCTTCCATAGACCCAAAGCAGCAGCGCCAAATTGATCATAGACGGGACTCACCAAATGATGAGTCAAAGTCAGCATTTTCTGTATAAGTTGGTTATCTCAATAATCTGTTACAGAAACTGAACGTTGTCTAGCACAGATGATAAGTACAATAAAGATGTAATCAGATAATGAATTTGTTCTCTATTGTGACGGGATCAGAAAAAAGTCATATTAGAAACTCCATAGTGTGTAAATGTTTTTATGATTATCAAATTATCTGAGTCTTGACTTTTGGGAAAAAAGTATTCGGAACACATGTAACTTCGTTTCAAATCAGAAATTATTACCAGTGTGGTGCCTTAATTCAGTGTCTTTTTCAGTGTAAACTTAATTCAAGTTAATTTGGTTCTTCTTTCTTCTCTAGTTTCTTCTGTCTTCAGAGTGTAGTAAGATCATTCAAACCTAATGTAAAGAATTTCTTTCTTTTTAAATATTTTTTAGATGTTGATGAACCTTTATTTTTATTCATTTATTTATATGTGGTGCTGAGACTCAAACCCAGTGCCTCACACATGCTAGGCAAGTGCTCTACCACCAAGCCACCACCCCAGCCCCCTAATGTAAAGGATTTCTAACATTATTTTTTCTGATTCAAGGCAGAACAAGGAATTCAATGATGCAAAAATATGTCTACACATTTTTATTTTTCCTATGAAAAGCATAGATAATAGAAAATTTGGTAAAAACAAAAGACTAGAAGTCTTTCTTTCCTTCGTGCCTGTTCACTAATTTTAAATAACATATAAAGAAGACAGTGGGTAAGTAGGCATCTTCAATACCTTGAAGGGAATATTTACTTTCACTTATAAAATTTATAACCTCAAACTCACCTCCATGTGCTGCCATTGGGACGTGGTAGAGCCTTCAGAGGTGGGACCCCCAGGAAGTGTACTCTGGAAGGAAATTGCTGAACCCTGGCCCTCTTCTGACTCTCTTTGCTTCTGGCCATGAAGTGCGTGGTTTTGCTCCACCATATACTCATTACTTCAAATTGTCTGAAATATCTTCCAAAGGAAACACAGGTATGGCACACAAAAATGGCAGAAGCCCAATGCTGTTTGATGAAAAATATCACACTCATGACTTCTTCATTGTCACCTGCTGTGGTATCAGAGAAGGGTTGTTCGTGTTTTGTTTCCCCTTCACTCTTCCCTTCCTCCCCTCCTCTTGGTCCTCCTCTTTCTTTTGGTTTGCTTTTGTTCCTAGAGTAAAGGAGTGACAAACTCTGATTGAATATGACTGTCGGCACATGGTCAGAGGCCACGGTTACTCTGCTTCTCTAATGAAATGGAGCGGGGTTTACCATTACAGAGTCGAAGTAACTTTGAACCAGCCTCTTAGCACATACCAAATTAGAATTAAATTAAGCAAAAAAATACTGGAAATTGTTTATTCAAGGAGACTTCTCGTAATTTAGAGTAGGGTATACCATTTGAGTTGGACTTGAAGGAAACCACGTTGTCCAGCAGAAATTCTCCTCTAGGAAATTCAACTCACTGCTTAGAAATGTTCAAGCAATCAAAACACGAACTTTCAACAAAACACAAGTGTCTTGATTCAGAGTTTGTTTTCCTAATGACAGAACATTTCAGTTAACTTGAAGTTTGTGTGTCTACATAAGGGTATTTTCACACTTATACCAATACTCTTTAGGTTCACAAAAATCCTTTTAATACACAGGGAAAGCTAGCAGTAAAAATGCGCTAGCTGGGGAAGCAGGGAGTTAGTTTTACTTCTTTCACAAAGAAATCCTTCACTGCTCCTATAGCACCAAAGATGCACAGATATTTTACTTTGAGTTTGTTTTTTGTAAGATGAGTTTTAAATGATTATTGGTTATTTTGCCTTCTACAAATTCACAATGAGCAAAAAGTTAAACCTTGTTACAATGAAAACCTCATTAACTTTTAATTTTATGGCATAGGTCATATTAATAGAAAGTGTGTGGATGTGTGTGTGGATGTGTGTGCACATGTGTGTGTGTGTGTGTGTGTGTGTGTGTGTGTGTGTGTGAGAGAGAGAGAAAGAGAGAGAGAGAGAGAGAGAGAGAGAGAACATGAGTTTACATAACCACATCATTACAGGCAGAGCATCCTTAACCAAAAATTCAAAATCCTAAGTACTTCTGGCCCAAAGCTTTTCAGATAAGGAGTGCTCAACCAGTATTCATTACAAATTAAAGACTCTAAATCCAATGCTAATGAGTAACCCCTGCTTAAATACTAGTTACCACTGGGAATAATTTCTTTATTTTGCTTCATATCTTTTATCTGGATTTATATTTCAAAACTCAAGAATTTTAGTTTTTTTAAACAATTTTTTATTTATATATGTTGAAATATTACCTGGCAATAAAAGAGAATAAAATCATAGCATTTGCAGAGAAATGGATAGAGTTAGAGAAGATAATGTTAAACGAAGTTAGCCAATCCCAAAACACCAAATACCAATGTTTTCTCTGATATAAGGAGGCTGATTCATAGTGGGGTAGGGAGGGGGAGCATTGGGAGGAATAGAGCAACTCTAGATAGGGCAGAGGGGTGGGAGGAGAAGGGAGGGGGCATGGGGTTAGAAATGATGATGGAATGTGATGGACATTATTATCCAAAGTAGATAATATGAAGACATGAATTGGTGTGAATATACTTTTTATACAATTAGAGATATAAAAAATTCTGCTCTATATGTATAATAAGAATTGTAATGCATTCTACTGTCATATATAAATAAAAAGAATTTTAGTTTTAATGCAAGAAAGTCATTAAGACATTTAAATAGAAAAGAAAATGTAAAAATGAGAGAAAAATGATTTGAAAATTGAATTAAAATTTGAGGCAGGTTGAGTGAAGTCTTTTTTTGCAATCCTGGGAGAAATGCAAAGTTAGCTTTGGTCTAAAGTCTAATTCCTATGTTCCTAAAGGGAAACAGTGGGACAATTTGAATAGAGCTCTGGAAAACTCATTGGTCTCTAGGTACTTGAGTCCATTCCTGAGCCAACCAACTGGATGTATTGAACATTTAGTGATTGGCAAGTTGGGAGAGTCATCCACATCAAACCTGACAGGAACAGTGACCATTTGAACTGTTCCATATTTGTTAACTCTTGCAACTATTTCACCAGTTTTGTAAAATTGGTATTATCTGTTTTATATATAAGAAACATTAGATTAGTAAAAATTAAATGAAAACTTTTAAAACCATATTTGAATGTTTAGATGGGACATCACCCTAGCTAATACTAAAAGTACAAATGTCTGGAGAATACAAGACTATTTTCTGAAAAATATGACATCAGCTTGATAATTTTGTTTTGGTTTAGAATCTGTCTGTATCTTGAGTCTGTATTTACCAGGTTGTATTGAAAAAAAATGTATTGGTTACAATTCTCCCTTCCCTATTATATTTAAGAGTAGTGTTTGAGTTTTGGAGAATAAATCAGTTATTGTAGTATCTGATAACTGGAAAGTAGTTCCTAAATAGTTCACCCTAAGTTATTAACTTCAAACTTTTAATGACTTTCTTGTAAGCAATTTATTGTATGTATTTCTCTAAACTATTGTGCAGGACTTAAAAATGGCAGGAAGATGAGGGTGCTCCTCCTATACACACTTTTATCTATCCACAAACCTGGAGAAATGAAAGATTAAGTCAAAATGATAATATAATAATGAACACAGCTACTTATTATGCATAGCCCTTCTCTGAGCATGTTATATAGATATTAACTTTTTCAATATTCACATCAGCTATTACAGGTAGGAACTACTAGTACTCTATTGTCATATGAATAACTAAAGGCACAATGAGGTCAAATATTTTGCTAAAGGTCTTCAAGCTGGTGAGGGGCAGAGTTATTGTTTAAGTCCAGACTGTCTGGCACCATAATCAGTATTCATAACTATTATGCTAAGATTTGCAGCTTCTTTAAATGCAGAGTAATCCTTGTATCCACCAAATCCTCAATGGCAATGGATCTTTATATTAAAGTATCATCTATATTACTTTATTATTTAGATAAAAGTGAGAATGAGGGAATTCTCAAGGGATGAAAAATAATGAAGTAAATTCTAATCATATCATCTAGAAAGCAGATATATCCTGTTCATTATCCTACATCTTCCTTTTTCTCATAAAGACTAAACTTTCTAAAATCTGTTATTTCTTGCCATCTAAAATATGTTCATTCATTTATACATCTCCAGAAATGTAGTAATAAGCCCATGAAGATAAATTTATCAAGCACACTCTATTTGGAAGTTATAACTTTATATATAGATATAAATAAATGTTAGAATAGAAAAAGAATGGTTTACTGAAATATAATTCAAAACTATAAAATCATTGATAACAATCATAAAAGTTTGCTCTTCAAATCCAAAACAATTTTTTTAATTTGATGGTTCAAAGCAAAAGAAGCAATAAGTAAACAAAAGATAAGACCATTTGGTCTTAGTCTAGGACCAGCAAAACTAGATGGTGAATTAATCAGGCAAACAATAGAAGAATATCCTGGGTTATGGTGAAGGTAGTAGGAAACCAGTGAGTATCTAACTTCTCATGGCTCATTCAATTACTTAAAAACAGGTGGTCAAAATTAAACAAGCAAAACATTTTTAAGTGAATTGATAGACGGTACCTCAAGAGATCAAGAAAGATTGAGTAATGAAGGATCAAGACTATCTTCAAATGATCTGATCACAATGATGCAATTTCAAGTAGTAACTGATAAATCAGAAGCCAAAATAATACTGAGTTCCATGTTGCAATCACTGGTCACTACAGAAATTCTTTTGGGACTAGTATATATTATCATTGTATTCAGGTAGTTTGACTCCATAACAGACTTTCTATTTTTTGACTTATCAGATAGGTGTATCTGTTTATCATGCTGGTTACTAGGATCCTTTGTTAAGAAAACACCATAGCAAATTAGCCCTTCTGTGCAAGATGTAAGGCAGACACCTTTGAATGGGAAACCAAGGGAGTAACACTTCATTAAATCATCAATGCTGACATAATCTGAAAGCTTTTTATTATGCATATATTTGAAACCAAATGAAATATCTTTGAAATAGTTTGAAATCATTATATTCAGAAATAAGGTGACCAAGATTTCCTGTTTGCCTAGAATTGAGTAATTTACTGACACAAATGACTTTCAGTACTAAAATGGAGATGATCTCTGATATGTTGGGTGGAGTAGCCAGCCTGTGAACATCAGTCTCTTGTCAGCTCACCAAAGCTGTGTTCCAATAAAGCACTGGTGTCATCTGCTCTTGTAATGGGTTGTTTGTGGAAAACATGGATTACTCTATTGCCAATAGCAACAGTTTCATTGCAATTTTCCCAGAAATGATCAGGTATCCTGGTTAGTCATTGTGCAGAATTCAGGAAGAAAGACAGAGTTCCAGGGTTTTTTTGGAATTGATCAGTTGGAGAAGAGGGTAGTAGAAAGGGGAGGGGATACAAGGTTAATGTTTGAGTGAGGAGCAGGATCAGGTACCCTGCATTTTCGTGAGTTCTGGCTCCTGGGGAGCATCCTTCAGAATGTAAGTGACAAGATACAGGAATTTGGGAATGTGTAATAACAAGCGTCAACCATTGCTTAGAATTCTTCTCCATGATTGACAGAATTTTAAAGTGGCCAGAGATCAAAATATCAGTCAAAATATGGCCAATTGCCTTGTAGGTTTCTCAGTGTAGACTTGGTTGTACAGTTCCATTCAGATGGAAGCAAACCCAGCCCTTGATTTAAGCCAAGAAGTTACATGGACTCTCCATGGTAATTCTTTTATTTTTATTTATTTTATTATTTTTTATTTTTTTGTCGGCTGAGGATTGAACCCAGGACCTCATACATACTTGACAAATACTCAAACACTGAACTATGTACCCAGCCTTATATGGTAATTCTTGAATTGCAGTAAATGTCACACATTAAGGACTTCATTTCTTGGATTCTACATGTTGATCTTCAAGGGAAGTAATTCTTTCACTATTCCAGAGCTCACTAAATGCAATTCAGTTATGTGCGAATATTGATTTTGATATCAGTAGTCTTAGTATAAATATAGGAAACTGATATCCATATTATGAAAGTCATCATGTAAGAGTTTCTGGGGAAAAAAAAATAGTCCCTAGTTGAGGCAAGAGATGGGCCCATCCCACAAAAAGGCTTTGATTCATTTTGAGTGGTTATATTAAAATGTATCACAGTTTTTTTTCAAGGTCAATGCTTACATTTCAAAGAAAGTGGAAGTAGACTGACTATTCCCATAGTAGCTAGGGAAAACGGATTCTTGTAAGGTTTCATAGACGAGCTTAATAAAAATTGTTCTATTGCTCTATTTCCTTTTCATAGCAGTGAATTTTTTTTCCATGGCAAGGTTTTAAAAAGGTGGTATCAGCATTTTTCAGGTTGAGATTCTCAGGTTCTAAGAAATGAGGGTTACATTCAAGGTTATTTGTTTTTGCAGAGCGACTAGAAGCCATGCTATTTGAATACATAAATAATGTCATTTACTAGGTGATGTGTATTTATATCTCTGCCTTTTCCATAACCAGACTATAGTAAATTTGATTCCAAATCCAGATTTATTATTATTAATACACTTCTATGTAAAAGCAATGGCTATAAAACTAAGTGGGTTGTTACTAGGAGTATTTGACAGCCTTTTGCTAAATTCGAAAAGACCACATGGCAATATACTTCCTGTGAGACAGCTGTCCCCATAAAAAATCTGCTCTCACAAGAAGCATCCTTGTTGACCAACTGAATGACCCACTTGTGTCTGGGCAGAAATCCATTCATTCTGGAGCTAATACATTGCTGGGAAGCAAGAGAAAAACTGCTCTTTTATACCCAATACTTTACAAATAATAAAAAATATTAAAAAAAAACTTGACTTCTTTCATTTATATTTGATATCTTTAATTATCAATACAATAGTAACACAACCCAAAAGCAAGATATGAAGATTGCTTTGAATATTTTTTTGTAGTAACTTCTATATTTCTATTTTATTTTCCATGGACCTAATGTAGGAAAGGCTTTGTCTTTGTTTTGCTTTTGCTTTGGGACAACATCCAAGTAATAAGAAATCTTGTTCAATTAGTTTTGATTATTCTCTTTTTTTTACACAATATAAGAATTATTTACTCTCTAGGTAAATTAAACTTAAGTAATTGATAACAAATAAATAAAGAGAGAAAAACCCTCTTATTTCATGAAAAATGCAGATAGACATTAGAGAAAGACAGACTTCGCTAAAGAGTTGCTGTCAGAAAGAATTCTTTGCTTTCCAAGAACAATTGTTCCTTGATAACTGAGTGAATTCCTAAAGTACACAGTTATGACAATCTAGCTCAATAAGGTCTCTTAATATTAGAGTAAATGTGTAAGATAACTGTGTGATAATCCATTAGCCCATTGCTTTTTATGGGAAACTTATTTCATCCACCATAGGTATAGGCCTAAACATAGCATGATACTTGAGTTCAAGTAGATGAACTTGATGAGGCAGATCATCTTACAGGTCTCCATGGGCCAAAGCAAATATGGTATAGTTTAACAAAATAAAAATAATACTGACCCAGTTTCTGACAGCAATTTCTTTAGTCATTTAGAAAGGATGACTTATATATCATTTTTCTTTTTTGCTTAGTTTTTATGTAAATGAAATTAGTTAAGTCTACTCATCAGCTTAATAATGATATTTAATCAGAATAGGTATAAACTGTTTAGTAAAGACCCTGTTTCAAAATTATGCATCCCATGTGGGCAGCTCACAGTTCAAATAATATGAAATGTCTTTTTTTTCCTTTTCTGACTTATTAAAATTGACTTGACTATACTAACTTTTTAAGCATATTTTCTCTGATGACATCAAGCAAATAAATATTTATATATTTATAAATGTCTATACACTTAAATCCAGTTGACACAAATGTATTTATCTTGTCTTATTTTGCTGATTGGGGTTGTTTTGATCTCCTTATTTCTTTTCTTTCTTCTTCTTCTTTTTTTTTTTTTTTTTTTTTTTTGGTAGGGGAAGTTTTTCCCTGAAAGATGACCTCCATTTTGGAGCACAAGAACCATAATGTTTATTTGTCATGAGATACTTTAAAATACTACACTCAGTCACTCAGTCTTCCTCTGGCATAGGATTCTTTTGTTTTTAGCTTTTGAATGAAAAGCAGAATCATCAATGATTATTTCTGACTTTGGTACAAGGCAATGGGAGAAATAGTTGTGAATGTTCCATCCCAAAATGCTATATATAAACTGTTAAAAATCTAAAAGTCAATGTAATGAAACACTCCCACATTTAGGCACAGGACTGTAGATCTCCTAGAATATTGCTTGCATAAGATGGCTGGCAAAGAAAAGGTTAAAGAGTGGCCCAAATGGAATGCAAAAGGAAGGAGCTCAGAAAAAGAGAGATGGATGTCTTTGAGGTGGGGTGGTGTTAGAAGAGTTTCCCTTCTCCCCCTTTTTGGGAGAGCACAGGCCAAGAGCAATCATCAGCATATTTTCTTTTCCAAGTGAAAGGAGGCAAGATAAAGGAGTGAGGGAGAGACTGTCCAGGTCTGAGCCAAGATAACTTCTTTTAATGTTCATTTTGGCTGAGGCTCAGAAAACACCCCTTTCTCATTTGGGAGCTGAGTTTGGGGTGTTTTCTGAGCAAGTTTCTTATTGAGTTAATTTTGGGGGGACTCTAAACATCACTGTAATGAAGTAAGTTTCTGTTCTTATGCAAGGTTTCTTGAATTCTCTGTGGAAATCTAAACACATTTATGTAAATGTGACTTTAAGGTGAGAATCACTGATGTCAGCTGCTTTCCTAGGAATGCATCCCAAATGGAACATGTCCTTTCAGAGGTATCAGTGCCTTGGTGTTGCAGAAGCTCCCTTCTCTTGAGCTTGTACAGAACATTGCTACTTTTGATTACCAGCAAGAGCAAATGAGCAGAAAGTCAGGTTGTCTCTGAAAACCAACTTCATGAGGCTCTTAAATTGTTCTTTTAGTTTTGGAGACAGTGGTACGCAAAGGGACAAAGGGAGCCAAGCAATGGGATCACTCTGCATCCAACTAGCCATGCGGAAGAGGAACTCCTTCCCCCTCTGCAAGACAGCATCCTAAATATAATGACGCTTTGCACTTTTGTTGGGAGAATTTGGGAAACAAGCAATAGAAACCAAAACAAAGCCGCTTTTCTTCCCATTTCCCCAACTCCCCTAAATTTATGTATGCTTTTCTTTGAATCAGATAAGTTAATAATTCATCAGATTTTACAAAAGAGAAGAAATTATATTTTCATTTAGGTGCATTTTGCTTGTTATTGTAACATTGTTGAATTAGATTTAAGTCTCTTTACTTAAAATCAACTTTCAGATCCTTTTTGGTTTGAATCTGAAAATATATTTTGCAATGCTTTGGTATTTGTCTGAAAATGTACTTGAGGATGAGTCACATCCACTCCATGACAGTCTCAGGTGTCTCATCTGAAATTAGGGGAAAAGTGTTCAACCAGGATATCTGACATACTGTTTTAAATCCATAGTACAGTAGTTGGGGAAGATTAAAAAGATTCCGTAATCCTCTTTCTAATGGTAGGATCCCTGAATCAATATTCATATATGCATGCCCATGATTTACTTCTTTTAACTCAATAGGTGTTTGATTATTAAATGGACTTTTTAAAAAACTTGTTTTAATTAATCTGGATTACTTTTATAAAGTGAGGCTTTGGGGTGTGTGTGTGTGTGTGTGTGTGTGTGTGTGTGCCTGTTTTATGGGAAAAAATGAATTCAAGTATTAACTTTAGAAAGTAAAAATTATAATTTGAAAAATACACTCTCTAAAAATTTAAATTCTTCCTCTACAAAAAACAACAACCCTTTCTTCCTTTTACAATTGCTATGGGTATATGGGATTACGTATCTATTTGCATTATTTTTGCAAATGTTCAAAAATTTCACATATTTGACCTAAGTTACAAAAAAAAATTATATTAAAATGATAAAGTATAAATATAATTTATTCTAAAATTTTGTGTAATAACCCATCTCTTTGTAGGAAAAACCTACTTAAGATTAATTTAGATTTATTGTGCTTTAGAAGAGTATTTTTAGTCTAGACTTGTCAGAGAGATTCACAATGGCAAAATATTTCTTTTACGATTACTAAAATCATCTCAATCTAATTTCAACCACTATTTTCACCTTCACAAATAATACAAGAAAATTGATATGGGTTATTTCTAACTACCCTCTCATTTTCCATGTTATGGTTGTCTAATATTTCAGCTTCATCTTCTCTTAAAAATCCAACAGAGTTAGTCTTTGTGTTTTTTTTTAGATAATTTTACTTTAATAATTTTTTTTGAGTAATCTGATTATTTCCCAATTCATTTAATGATCATTGTCCTTTTTATCACACTATTTCACTGTCAAATTTTTCTTCTATTAAAGAATTTCTTTAAGTTCTTGATTTATAAAGGGTGATACATCTTGGTGTCTAGCTACCCAAAATTATTTAAATTTCATTTCTCTACCAATGTTTGCAAACTCTGGTTATAATGACATATTCAATAGTATAGCTTAGAGAAAAGATATGGAGACTTTTCAAGAACAATATATAAATATCATACATTCAGGCAAAAATTTTAAAAAACCCTAAGATTTGAAAACAGAACAAGAGAGAAATAAAAAAAGTAGAAGAATTTCAATGGCTGCAGTATAAGTAATTGGTGTTGTATGAGAAATTTTTATTTAATATGTTAAAATCAAGTACAAATTGAACATATGTAATCTGAAAATTCAAAACCCAAAATGTTCTCAAATCCAAATTTTTAAGAGATGACATTATTCCACAAGTGGAAAATTTCATATTTTATACTTTCATATCTAAAATTATTAAATATTTTTTATAAAATTTCCTGCAGGTTATATGTATAAAGCATATATAAAAGCATATATAAAAAGGTAATTTTTTGTTTTCTTGGTTCCCAACACCAGCATTTCTAGTTACATATACTCAAAGATTCTAAAAATGTGAAAAAATATCAGACATCAAACACTTCTGGCACAAAGCATTTCAGATAACACATACTCAATCTACTTGAAGTCAAAGGGGAAAAAATAGATGACATAAGTAAGGTATTGCAGAATCTAGCACTGAAAATTTATCCTAGAAGTTTACACCAACTGTCTCAAATATAAAATATATATAAAAGAAATCAAAGAGAACAGGATTACACAGAAAACAAAAGCAGTAAAATAATACATAAATAATTAGAAGTCCAAATAAAGACATATTTCAGATTAACTTAGAATTCTGTATACATATGTTTTTAAACTCACACGAAGTCAATATGTTCAGTAAAATAGCCTATGGAAGAAATAAAGTTATTATAAAACTATACCTGTATAAAAATATATCAGATTTAGATTATTTCACAGAGGAATCCATAAATCTTTCAAAAGACTAAATGATCCCAATGTAACTTAGAGTACACGGGGAAAGAGTCTCTAACTCTTAATAGACTAAGTATAGCTTTGAGTTTTAAGCTTGATTATAAAACAGCAAATTTAAAAGAAAATCAATAGCCAGACATGAATATCCAAGCCACATTATAGAAAATTAATAACCGAACATGAATAGCAACACCACACAGTGAACAATGTTTTAGAAAACAGAATTGAATAGCATATTTAAATAATTTAAATAATTATAACAACAAAAAGGGAGTTTTTTAAAACTTTAATTATTTGGGAATTTATAATACAATTCACATCATCACGGTATACAGAGAGAAAAAGTATATAATTATCTTTACAGACATCCAATAGGGCTATTGAGAAAACACTCCAGAAAATAGAACAAATACTTTGTTGGAATGGTCTTTGCACACACAAGGTGCTAAGGTGTACACCACCCACATTCCTGCATATCAGAAGAAAGACCACAGAAAAACTGAAAATAGCTGCATATAGGAATAGCATGGAAATGGGGTGGGAAAGGAAAGGGAGTCCGTCCTATGTAAGCATATCTCTTTTAAGTAATTTTGACTTTTTGACTATGAAAATGTATATAATCACACAAAATAACATTACATCATAAAATGCAAAATTCACTTCAAAATTAAATAAATAAGCAACAGCAAAAAAACAGCTCTGCAGTCTGTTGAACATTCTTTTATCTCTGGACTCCCACTTTCTCATATTGTACTGCTGTAGCTCTGGGATCCTGGGATCGCCTGCTTATTCCCCATGCCCCAGGTGGTGTCTCTCTCTCTCTCTCTCTCTCTATCTATCTCTCTCTCTCTCTCTCTCTCTTTTAACTTGGAATGTTTGATTGATTGATTAATTGGTTGATTGATTTAATCCTACTGGGTTTCATGTCTGCTAAGCAAGCTTTCCAGCAATATCCCCAATCCCTTTTTTGTTTTTCCATTTTATTTTAGGACATGGTCTTTCTTAACTTGCATAATCTATCCTGGAACTTGTGATCCTCCTGCTTCAGCTTCCCAAGTAGCTGTGATTATAGGCATGTACCCCCATGTCTGGCTTATATTAAATAAATACGTGTAGTTTTTCCATGTTCTTTAAAAGAAAAATGATCTTGATTAAATTATTGTACCAAACTCCTAAATTCTAATTTTAAAAAATATATTTTTAAGCAATTAAATTTACCCCTATCAAAGTTAAAAACAAGCAGATTAAAAAAAAAAAAAAAAGACAGTTAAAAACAAAGCAAGTACAAGAATCTCACAAGGTCAACTGCATTTTAACTATCATTTCCTGAAATAATAATCAGGTAATTCTCTTTAACAGTGTTATACAATGATTCTGAAACTCTGCTACTTACATCTTCCCCCAGTATTATTAGCCACTAGTAGAAAACTGAATTTTTGTAAAGTGGTCGGTTAAAAAATGCCAAACTTATGAGTATTAATTCATGAACTGATGAATTTCTTATATTAAGAAAAGGACAGAATACATCTGTCTTATGCAACAATAATGACTAATCAACTGGACTTTTGTTCTTTGTGATTAGCTATATTTTATTTACTTTGCATGTAATAAACTACATCATTATAGAAATAATTAAAGTAATAATAGACATTAAGTAATATCTATGAAAAATGCCAGCATGCAAGACTTTCATTTTCTTAGAAGCTAATAGATGCATCATACACAGCCATCGCTGGATGAAGTGCAAGCTATCCTGTGCGCTTGTAGACATTGACATGAATATGTGTAGGGTCAAGCTTGGTACTGGTAATCTAAATGAAAATTTAGATTTTATAGACTCTATGGCAAAACGAAACTCCTCCTCCACCTAGGCTTCTATTTCCAAAGTTGCAGCATAGATAATTCGACATAATCAACACTAATCAAATAGCAAGTAACTAACATAGCACCTCCAATGCTCCAATGAGCAAACCCTGTTACAAAGACAACACATGTAACACTTAATTCACCCCATCATAGGAGCTGGGAAGGGATGTTAGGTATAATTCTATGTTTTCTCAGTTTTATATTTGTAAGTGGCCAATTTGAGGACTGTCTCAGTTAGTGTTCTTAATCAGAACCCTGGCTTTTCCTTTTCCACTCATTTCTGGAGCCAGCACTTGTATTTAGTGACAGACAAGTAAAGAGGAGTACCTGATTCTTCCACATTGTAATTGGTGTGAGTTTTTGCATGTTACTCTCTTTTCACAAGGGAATATCCAATATTTTGATGGGTGTGGAGAACGGCATATCCGAGAAAGAAGTGGAATAAAGATTATATATCAATGTACTATGAAAATGAACACTATGCTGCGATTCCTATGATCACACCAAATGAGCAAACTTCACTTTTAGCCTTCTTGGATAAACTGAACTTTTTAACCACCTTGCTGGAATTGTTACTGGATCATTCACTTTAGGATTAGAGTAGCAATTGTCAGGGGAGTTCCTTGAAAAGCATCCACCATAGGTGATTAATACCTGCCATGTTTTTAAGAAAAATTCCACTATAAATCTTTGAGGGGTCCTTGAGTCATTTCTAACTCAATTCTGCAGGCATGAGAGGTTGGTTAAATATCCAAGTCATGGAACCTTTTTCTGAATACCCTTGAGGATCATCCGTGATAAACAGTATCAGTGACTGCACTTGGCAGTGAGACTTTTTCACATCACCCTCTCCTCTCTGCTAGATGGATCTGAGACTGAATTTTTAATTTTTTCATCTGTTAGTCTTCTTGGAGCAGAAACTGGCAGTTGTGCCAGAATGTATGATGGTTTAATGATGTTCAGAATTGCTTCATGGCCAAAAGCCAGAGAGTAATCCTTGACCTGGATTCACTGATGATTCTACACTTCTGAAATGGAAAAAGGAGGGCACTGAATTTTTAACGTATTCTTTCTGTTCTATTCCCAAATTGAATGCTATTGTGGTTTGACAATATTTATTTTTTGAGAGGCTAAATACTTATCGATATCTATACTTCTTAACATGAGAAGTATACTGGCATGTGTTTGGAAGAGAGTGGAGGTTTTGTTACTTTCACACATGTTGGTAACAAATGTTAATGTACAGCCTGAAGCTAGCAGTGTAGAAAAGAGCAAAGATGATTATAGATGGATCTAATCACTAATAGAAAGAAATGTTCAGTAAGAGATTATTATTACTTGATCTGTGGTTTGTAGGCACTAAAACTAATTAGTAGAATTTTTTTCTTTTGTTTTAATTTTAGGAAAAGTACAATAATCTCCTGAGATTTCAGGACAGGCACTGACAGTACTTTAAAAACATCTAAACTGTACAAATACAACATATGCCAACTTTATTTAATGGAATTTTCTGACAACATTTAATATTTTTGATAATAAAAATATTATCACTTCTAAGTTTCAGACATTTAGTACAATTTTAATATAAGAGTACATATAGTACAAAGTTTTTCAAAAAATGACATTGACAGCAATAAACCTATGAAGGTAGCACTTCTTTGAGGGGTTCAAATAAAGTATTAGTGGACTTTTGAAATATTTTCCTTCTTTTGTAATGGTGAAACAAATACCAAATAATTTCTTCAAGCTTTTTTTGAATAGGATAGCAGGTCTTGTCTATTCAAGATAAACTTAATTATTAGTTGACATTACATGGCAAAAATCTACTATTTAAGTAAAAATACACATACACACATATGTGTGTATATCCATATTAATACATTAGATAACAATTATATAAATATAAATATATTTAGAAAAATGTCTGGGAAATAAACTCAAAATATTAAAGGTTACTAAATGCTAATGACATTTTTTAAAAACTTTAAAAAAATTCTAATATAATTGTTAATTTCTATAGTGATATTTTACATTTATAATAACTTTGCTATTATATTTTAAGGTAATCTTCAATATAAGACTACCTCTTATCATTATTCAAAGATAAAAAAGATTTTTTTGTGAATTTGAATACATAAACATTTAGGAATACAGATGAAATTGTCACATGTCTTTATAACTTTTCGTCTTCAATAAAATAGAAAAATCACATGATGTATGACATGAATTGGGATTTTTGCATTGTTTCAAATTATGGAATTTTTTAAAAAAATTCTCAATTTGAATTCTTGGCATTGGACAGCTAATCTTCATTGCACCTAGAACTAGTTTTTAAATTCATTATCACTATTATTCCAATAATACTCTTAATTTGCTTTAATCTATTTTTTATAATATAGCATTTTTAAAACTTTGTTTGATGATGCTAGCAAGAAATTTTGTTCAAGTATAAAAACTTTCACTACCAGAAGATTGCAACATTCCTTCTCATTCTCTGTGTATTTGAGTATCTGTGTCCTACCTATTGTAAGCCTTTATTGCATTTATTTGTAAAAACTGTGAAAAAGGGAGGAATAAATTGGCATTTCATATGAAAGGCACTCTTCCAAAAATTAGATTTTCACTAAATACTAAAGCAGCTCTGAATCAGTCACACCTCTCTCTATATATATAAGTAATATGTGTATTTTTGTGCATACACCACACACATTATTCAAATGAACCTCATAAACTTACCTCCAAGTAAGATTTTGTTTTCCAGTAGAAAGCTATTAAGAAAGACTGTTCTGTAAAGACTTTCATATAAGATTTCAACCTTATATTTAAAGGGTACTATTGAGATAAAGAGGCAACATTGTCATATATCTTGGCATATAGCAATATAAATATTATTGTTAATAAGTCATGTGCATCTGTTATATTGCTTGGGAGTATTCAAACTTGATATAAAAGACAAAAACACATGGGATAGATGAAACTCATGAGTTAGAACACATAAGTAGTTACTAGACCAAGTGTGTGAACACAGAGGGGATGACCAATATAATGTAACACTCAATGCAAGAAGCATTGTTCATCAGGCATTAAACATACATGGGGCTCCTAAAGCAATGAATATTTATGATATAATAAATATGCATAAGGAACATGAAGCACACAACTGTCAAAAAATGTCAATTAAGTGTCACATTGGTAGTCATCAGTTGAGTGCCAAGTGTCCTCTCTTCAGGAAGCATACAGTCACAGCTGTGGTCAGGATGATTTACATTGACATCCCTTGGGTAGAAAAAGTGTGACCCCCACATTCCCCAACTATCACCCAGGAGATCTGAATACTTTATAGTTCAAGATGCTGGATGTATGATGGATCCTTTTACTCTATTTGCATTGTATCTGATTTGTGCCAATTTACCTCAACTTTTCCTCCTACATTCTGAAGCATGTGTTTTAGATAGATTCAGTGTATCATAAGATAGTAATTAATACTTTATTTCTGTCTGTTGAATGTTTTTTTGTACCATGACTCCAGGGTAGCTTGCTTGATGGTATATTTGGGTACTACCATCGTATCAAAGTGATTTCCTATGTGACAAAATTTATTCATGCTCTACCTCAGCTTTTACGATTATTAATACATTAAGGAAGTACCAAAAGATGTAATTTCACTGTGCTATCTCTTTATACTTCAAAATGGAAGGACAATTTGCTACACAAAATGTTTTTCACTGAAATGTAGATGTTAAAGTAAAGAAAATTCAAGTTGTCTGAGATATGTACTGTGTGTGTGTGTTTCTGGATGTGGCACCTGGAGAGAAGTAACATCTCTAAGTGATCACCTTATAAAAATGTCCATTCAAATATAAGTAAGTCCAAGAGACAGTTGTACATTTTAAGAAGGTAACATGAAGACTAAAAGAGATTGTGATGATCCTAAAACACAAGGAAACACAACCTCTCATGTTTGAAGGGCCTGTCAGGAGGATTTAAATTTATAATTAGAGAATTCTTCTTTGACTTTTATTAGGGCTTTCTGAGAAGACTAATTGAGATCCCCTTGGGGGAATTTTATTCAGTGGGTGTCTTTGCCTCTGTGACACCACTACATCAAAGGTAATAGAATTTGCACACTGATTGGATTGAACAAGACTGGCAGTTGTTTGTAAGCTTAGGTGGTGAACTTGAATATTAACCTTTCAGGCAACACAAGAATGTAAAGTGCTTGCTCCATCTCTTCTAAAATCATAAATACACATAACATATTCACCCAGGCTGATGTGACAGAATGTCAGTATAAAGAATTTTTTAAACCTTTGTAGATTGGTGTCTACTGTTTTGGATTCCAGTGGATCCCTTGAAAGGTCGAGGAAAAAACTTACAACATTTTGCTATAATGAACTTATATATCTGCAGGTTCCACATTTAGATTGTTCTAAGAATTTGCATGAGAGTGTTTTCTGATAATCTTTCTTGTTCACATCCTGCTCATTTTAACTGTACTATCACACTAATTCCATATTCATTATCTTCAATGCAAATTTTTAGAAAGCTAAATATTTTTATATTTTATGTTCTTTATACTTTGTTGTTTTCATAATTCCAGAAATGTTAAAAGAATCGAATATGCATTTAGAAAAATCAGAAGACCATAAGAAAAAACAGATCTAATCCTTCATGATTTAAAAACAATTATATGTATGGATTTACAGATTTTGTATTGGAATTATTTTCTTTGTATCTGTTTTCACTTTATTTTTGATATACATATACCCAAAATATATATGTACATATATGTAAGGATATATATCTTGTAATTAATACATTACTATGCAATTATATTGTTAAGAACTTTTACATGTGCACCAAACTCAGTGTACATATACAATTCCATTAAGTGTGTATATGTACATAGCTTAAAAATTTACATAAGTACCATCACAAATATGAATCAAAATTCTAGAAGTATCTATGTGTATAATATGTATATCATGTATATATGTATATAATAATTTATGTAAATTACTGTTCTTTCTGTATTTGAACTTGATGGTTCTGCCTGAAATACATTTTGAATAATTCTAAATTTTCATCATCAAATGACAGAACAATGAACGTTTTTAAGCATAAGATTCCTTGGACATAACCATAATAAATTTCTTAGTAGAAATTCTTTTGCTTACTATTGCTTGGACCAGGAGGAAAATATTTCCACATAATTTGGAAATATTGATAAAATGTATTTTTTCATAAAAGACAAACCTATGGCTATTACCATCTAATATGAGCCTTCACTGAGATATATGGTCATTAAAATAAATATTGATTTTATAGGAAAAATAGTGCTGTTTCAATTTACATTTTTTCTTGATTATGTGGTTTGAATTTTCCTGTGGCTAATTTCTAATTCTTTCTTACTTGATGATTACTTCATTTACAAAATCTAGCCATTTTTCATTCAGAATATTTGAAAAACATATTATTCTCATTTATTCCTGAAATCTAATCTTTATTACAATAATGACTACCGTGTATGTTAAATTATTTTTTCAGGTTTCTAATTGCTTTATATCTCTTTAATTTTTATACATTTGTGTGTGTGTGTGTGTGTGTGTGTGTGTGTGTGTTAGAATTAAAACCCATGTCCTTGCTCATACTAGGTAAGCACTCTAAAACTGAGACCCAATTTACTCACTTTTTGATCTTTGTGTCCCTTCTACTCTACACATTGGCACATAAATAGTATTATATTTTTAATCAAAGTATATCTTAATTCATTCATAACTGTCTTTGAAAAGTTTCATTAGAACTTGATCAACTACAGAATAAAATTCACATGCATGAACAATGTTTTGTATATCTCCTATGATTTATCCTAGACCGATTTTGTTAGTCTTGATTCAGACAATTGTACAAAGCTTCGATAGACATTTTGAAGAATATGTGACTCCAGGATTTATTTTCCATATTTTTCTGTCTAAAAAGGAACCATACTGTGAATAAGGCTGTATAAATTCTATGCTTCCTTTGAGACCCTTAATAATCCCCTTTACTTAATTATCTCCTGAAAAGAATCCAATTCATAATTAATTGATCTATAACATTTAATTTCTGCTTAGTAATTCCCTCAGTTACAGAAGCTGTCCCACTAAGCCTTTCTTCATATTTAACTATGTCTAACTTTAATTCTTTATTAGTTTATTTATTTACTATTTATATAAAACTAATTTTTAGTTGCTTTTTGTTGCTAGTTTATAAAGTATAAGGTCAGGAACTTTATGTTAATGTACTCCTGTGCACCACAGCTTAAAAGGAAATATATTATGCTAAGAATTAATCATAAATTTTAACATAACTTTAGAACACATTCATTAAATCACTTTAATACAGAAAATGTGTATCAGAGATTTCAAATTGTTTACAGAGATACTGAGCAATCATTGGTGTTTTGATTATTAGTCTCACAAAAGACAATACCATCATATATCCACCTGGGATTTCTACCAAATCATTTTAAAATTCTATTTTAAATAAAATGACTATTAATCAGTAAAATCATGTTAACTGACTTTTTGGAATGTTTACCTGTCATATACCAAGAATTTTTATAATTACTTTCTCTTTATCATCAAAATAATCATCTAAAATAAGTGGTATTTTCCTTGTATTTCTGATGAGAAAATGCAGGCTCAGAAAAATGTACATGATTTCCTTTGCTGAACAAGCAATTCAATTCCAAATGCCATGTTCATTCCCATATAAAGGCTGCCTCCCTTTGGGTAAGTTCTCCATCTCTTTGTTTACATTAAACCATATGTCTAATTCATTTGAATATATTTTGAGGATCTTCACCAGAAAAATAAAATATAATTTATTTTAAATATATTTAGCATAAATATATACAAAATGTATTGAAATATACATTTTTCAAAACTCTTCTGATAGACCAATTGTCAGAGTTTCAATAGATTCAATGTAATCATTCTTTTGAATTGATGTTGAGGGTCTTCACTGAGATCGTCCTGCTGCTAATGATCTTAAATAACTAAAAGCGAACAGGAGCTGCATAAAAGACTTATGAATTCAGGTCCATGCACAAAGACAATTTAGAAGCATTACAGAAAAATATCATGGAAATGAACTCTCTGACTGAGAATGGCCCTTATTTTCTTCTCTGATGGGGTTTCAGTTCACTTTGCCCTGAATAGACACAGAAAATGTAACTGTCACTTGGACTTGAAGTCAATCTCATTGATATTTCAGTGATTAGGGAATGATAAGTGAAGCCTTCCAACAGCCATACCCCTGAAACGACCTGCTTCCCTAGCTCTGAATACTGCACTCTCCCAATTGGAAATCCATTAAACTGAGACAGAAGCAAGCACATGCTGAGTAAAAATGATATGAGAGTGAACAAGATAATAAAAAAATTCGGAAAGATCCAGAAACCGGTTGGAATGTCGCTCGAAGTTGTTGAACGGACGTGTTGTTATTGATTACATTAGAATTCGTCTGATATTCTAGAAGGAATGCCATTCATGGATGTAACATTCTTGTATTTTTTTCACTCAATACATCACTAGTGACAATCTAAAGTTTGGGGTTCATTTTGTCCTTGCATCTGTTTCCTCTTGTTAGGTTAAGCAGTTCTCAAAACTGATGCATCAATAGAAACGCCTGTGATTATTTGTTAAAATGCAGATTGCCAACTCTTGTGTCCTAAATTTTCAGACATATAAGGATTAGGCACCAACACTGTATATATTAATTTCAACATGTATGCTTACTTTAGAAATTATTTCTTGCCCATTGTGAATAAATAAAACCGGAGAGAAAAAAGCCCATTGAACGATTAGACTTCATTCAACAGACGGTTTCTGAGTCTCTACCTTTGAAAACTACTTCAGATACACAAATGTCAAGTTACTCACAGGCTGACAAGGAAGACAAACATCGATATTGTTCTTTGTAGAAACACATGAGGAGTTCTGTATAATGAAGGCATGAGTCAAACACCAGGACTCCACACAGGAGGCAAGGTGCTCACGTTTTAGACAAAGGGAGTTTGAATAGTTCTTTTGTGCCATCCATTTTTGTCAAACCAGCCTCAACATGTAGGGTGGGAGAATTTCTCAGCACTCCACTTCCTCTGCATTATGCTTCATAAACATCTGAAAGTTTCTTCCAGGGGGCTTTTCTTCTCAGACAAGGAAACCTCAGCTTTTAATTGGTCTTTGAAAGAGTGTATGATTGTACCAACTATAGTGTTTTTGGTCTCAATGAAAACAAAACAAATAACAATATTAATGCAAAAGGAAAATGTTCCTAGAATTGGCTAATTCACCAAGCAGACAATGTCAGGCACAACATCAATGTCAGGCACAACATCCAAGGAAGGAAGATGCAAAAGAAAACAGGAAAAAGAATAAGAAATTAGAAAAAGTTGGTTCTCCTCACATTGAAGGTTCTCTCTCTCTCTCTTTCTCTCTCCTCTCCTCTCCTCTCCTCTCCTCTCCTCTCCTCTCCTTTCCTCTCCTTCCCCCTCCCTCCCTCCCTCCTTCCCTCCACCTCTCAATCTCTCTCTCTCAATCTCTATCTCTATTTCTATTTTGTTGTTGTTTGATTATGAAGAAGTGTAGCCTTCCCAGGGGCTTTTAGCAAATCTTCCCCAGTTCCACTTGCACCAGTGCTTCATCTGCTCACCATAAGGGGAAATGAGGAACTGCATGGCCAGATCCATCAAGGCGGGGTGTTTCATGATGGGGCAAGGGGAGAGGAGGCAGGTACACAGGTATCTCCCCTGAGTCTATTGCTGGATTCACTTAAACAATATCAGATGACTCTTACGAACAAAGGGCAGAATTGCAGTTGCATAGGCAAGTAAGAATCTGTATTAGTGAAGTACTTGGGATTTGATTGAACATTGTAACACAAGGGGAAAGTGACTTGATATCACAAAATACCAAATTTTAAAAGTACTTCATTTTAAGCTATGTAATGTTGTGTCTGAGGTCAGCCCTGCATTTATAACTCTGGTCTGATAAAATTTTCTTCTCTAAGAATATGTCCAAAGCTAATAAGGAAAGACAACTTAAAAATCTGATGGGAAAAAAAAAAATAAAAGTAATCACAAACAAGATGTATAGATTACCGACATTTCTAACCCATGGAAACTCTAGAGAGATCAAATGTCAGCTTTACAATGTGAATTCTGTAGATATAAGGATACTTAACAACATTCAGGTAAGACAAGATGTCTTGCATACCAGCATCAAAGCAAATTAGAAATTTTCATGATAGGACAGTTTCCAAATGATGTAATCTTGCAAGATAACCCCAGGAAATGAATTACATTTTTGTTTTCTCCATGGTTTATCATTTCATCCTTTTCATGTAAAGTCTTCTCAAATTCTATCAATTAAGTAGCATGGTTAACACTTCAGAATCTTTTGACCAAGTTAATATGGGCATGAACCTGCACATGGAAATGAGAGCAGTTCTCAGAGTGGGTCAAGCCAGAACAAGACCATTAAATTCTGAGCATCTTAGTGGTAAGGGTTAAAAATGATTGACTCTATTGGAAAAGAGAGAAGATGGAGTGAGTGGGTGGCCAAACAATGATTTATTATTAGTAGTAAACTGGCCAGGAGGCCAGCAAGCCCAATAATGCATCTCACCCATGAGATCAGTGACAGTTCTCTCAGAGCTAGTTTTAAGCAAAGCCAAATGGAGAAGTACATCCCACATGGGACTACAGAAAAGTGGTTCAGCAGATCAAATGCCAGCTTTTGAAGAGTAAGATCTTGCACTGGAAGAGTTAAGTGTAGTTTGGGAATGAAGAACTGTTTCTATGCATTGTATCTAGCACAGACAAGTTTTAATCCTTGCATGATAACTATTGTAGGAAAATGAGCCCCAATGCCATATCACGAGGTGTAAAGACAGCCCTCATGAGTGTGTGCTGAGACATCTGCTCCATGCCTGCCTGGTGGCCTCTTTACCATGTTTTCCAGTTTATTGGGTGAGGTTCAGCCTCAAGTTTAAAACCAGCATGAAAAGACAGACTGAGAAGCTTGCCCTTAGTACACAAACACTGATGCATGTTGGCACTTCGGATGACATTTATTCCCTGTCAACACTTCATTGGCGACTTAAAGTTCCTTTATGTTGATTTTGGCATAGACAGAGCCAACAAAAGCTAAAACAATAGACTGAAACGCGCAATGCATTAACCTTGATTATGTTACTATATTTGTTTTTCCCTTAAAGTAGCCAAAGCTGCTGCAGGACTGGAACAGTACATCACTTTGTTAAGCTGTCTGCACAATGCCCAAACAGTTGTTGAAAAGCTAAGAAAGATTTGTATTCATCTAGTTTCTGCCACAGGACAAACTAATATTTAGTTAATCTTTACTATCAGATTACTCCCAGAGAAGAATCAAATTAATTATGGAGAACTATGAGTGTTATATACAAATACTTCTCTAACTTCCTTAAAACAAAAATTAAAACCAATTTGGAAGAGTATACATATTTTACAAGTCTAATTCTATAAATTGAGCAAAGCTTCTCTAGAAAATATAAGAAATAACTTACTAGAAATTAAGTCATTATTAAATTGAACAACCTCCAGTTTAATTTTTATTTTGAAAATTGTTAGTCATTCTATACAAAGTTATTTTATGAATAATAAAATACCTTAATCCTTTTAAAAGGTAAATTATTGAGTAAGATAAGTAGAACATTCAATGAAATCATAGTTGAGCATTTTCTTTTTCTCTCTTTGAAGAAAATTATCATTTTTGACTCATTTTCTTTGTGATACAAGTCATAAAATTTAAATTGATGTTGCACTAGGTTTTTTATATTGTGGATGGATTTTAAAATAAAAAAAGGAGAAAAATTCAGGCCCTGTATATTCCTTGTAATATATTTGAAAGAGTTGCTTTTAATTAATCACAAAGTAAGGCCTTAGTTATTTTAAGCATTAAACAGCCCCAATGACTTCTATGAAGTATGAACATATCCAGACTGTCAGTTGCATTAATAAAAAAATGTTTTTAAAAAAACACATAATGCTGCAACAAAGTTATGATTTAATAGGTATGCAAATCAGGAAAATGTAAAATGATTAAATGTGTAAGAGCATGATTTCCTAGCTCAGGGTTACTTACAAGAGACACTAAGCTCAAAGTTACCCTTTTTATTTTTCTAGAAATTAGCATAATTAACTAAAAGTCTCAAGAAACATTTTTGGCAGGGCTTAAGCCTATTTTTCACATATTCATAAGTACCAAGCCAAGGGATTTTCTCAAATGTGGAGATTAACATTCACCTTTTCATGAACTTTATGTTTAGAAAAATATCAAAAAAGAAACATTGCAGGACAGGACAAAAACACAATAGGTATTCAGAGTATCTATGCGTCAGGACGTTAATTGCATCAGCAATGTGATCATCAGTGAGCATTATTCCCCAGGGGATGCTTGTTCTGCCTAATGGACTACAGAAGGCCCTCAAAGAGCCGAACCTATTTATCAGCCTGGAGAACTTCTTGCTGGGAATTATTACTTAATAACATAGCTTTTTCCTTTGCCAGGAACTTGATTTTCCAACACATCTCTCTAATGGTTTCTGTCTTCAGAAGTATGAAATTTGGTTCCACTAGAGAGGGTTGTGATGGTGACTGCTGAGTGGCCTTCTCGAATACCACTGGGCCTAGAATTGACCATTCAGTAAACATTTTCCTCCCACTTTGGGCCATGACTTATCCTTTTTAGACAAGTGTGGATATGGAATAAATATTAACTTACATAACATTTTGTGTGACACTGCTAAGATCCTTTTCCCTCCTTAAACTGAAGGGCCAAGGACACTTTGGTGCTACTGAGGCAGGAAGAAGAACAGGTGTTTGGGAAAAGAGAGTCAGGGTGCACTGAAAGCAGGAGAAGTGGCTTTGCAGGTGTGTGCTTTCTATATTTCATAGTCTTGCAAACAGCTAATTCATAATGGAAAGACTAAATAGTGCACACCTGTATCATGACCCTGCACTCAAGGCAATGAACAGCTGTATATTAATAGGGATAGTACTGCTGACTTTATAAAATAACAAGGTCACCTAATAAAAATAGCTAAATGTTGAGTCTTTTTGGTTTTAATTTTTTTGCAATATAATCTGGCTGCATTTATAAGAATTAAAAAAAAACATTATATTGTCTGGTAATTTTTGTTATAAGGTATTATTTAAGTTTTTTTTTCTTTTTGCATTTTTTAGCCCATGTTTCCTCCTTTATTGTCATCCTATGTAAGTAAAAATTATTTTCTTTAGGAGAGATATATTGTTGGGTGAAAGATTCTTATCTTTGTAACTTTTGCTGTTTTTGATACTTAAGATTATTAAAAAGATCATATAAAGCTTCCTAGAGGTTAAAAGAAGAGAGAAAAAATATAAAGAGAGCAAAAGGAAATACAAGAGTTCATTTAATATGGGAAAGATAACATCAATAGTCTCATGAGTGGTGGAAGCCCATACCGTGTCTTATGTTTTTTCTTGAAAAGCTCACGTTTTCTAGCAAAGATTCTATAGGCAGCTGAAGTCCTCTTCCTATGGGGCCATCTCTAATGCCCTACTACTGCCACCTCAATACCCACCTAGTTCTACAAGAGACTTCCTATGACAAGTGGGCTAAGACAAAATGTAAGTCGAGTCTAATGTATAGATTGTATTTTATGACACATTGGCACTAACTTCAGAATTCTCTTTCTGGAAGGTTGTTCTCCAAAAGATTTCGCAAATTTTTGTTCATTTTGGTTTTAATTTCTGTCTCATATTTACATACCTTAGTTCTTACACCCAGAACAGTGTTAAGCTATATTATCAATGGTTTTCATTTTTTCCATATTTTCTTGTCTACTCTCTGGACTATGGTTTTTGACCAACAATTTCAGCAAGATTCCCATAGTAAATTAAAATAAAAAACAGTAATCCTATAGACTATGCTATGGTTTAATTGTGATTTGTTTCTCATGGGTTCCTGTGTTCAAGACTTGGTCTTGTGGTGGTATAAGCACTGGTGGACTTTAAGATATGGGACCTTGAGGGAGGCCTTTATATCATTGGGACACTGTCTTACAAGAGATTAAAGTAGTTTTCCTGAGACACTGAATTAGTTCTCATTACACATGTGGTGACGTAGTACAGAATGGCTGAAGCCTGACCTCTGGTTTCCTGTCTGATTAGGTGATCCCACACACTTACCTATATGCTTTCATAAAATCATGATGCCATTAGCTATGATGTGACACAGCAATGAGGGGGGTGAGGGTGGGGGTTCTCTCCAGAGCTGGTGCCATTCCTACTGGAATTTCAGCCTCTAAAATTATGAGATAAATAAACCTCTTTAAAATTATACGATCTCAGGTATTTCATTATGATAATGGAAATTTTACTTAAGTAGAAATGTTTATTTTTTAATTTTTTAATTATTATTTTTTTTGCAGTGCCAGGAATTGAACCCAGGGCCTTGTGTGAGCACTGAACTATATTCCCAGCTCCAACCACCTTTTAATTTTTAAAGAATTTTTATTTGCATTGAAGATAACATTGCCATGTTCATCATATATGCTACAAATTTATTTATCTTTTACATGGTTTGTGGAATATGTTTCTACTCAATCTCTCAAACCTGCCACCTTTCCCCATTTTTGATTTGTTTTTAGAGCTATATTTCTAATGTCTTTCCCAGGAAATTATCAAAAAGATTTTGCTTATATTTTCTAGTGACTTTCTAACCCACCATATTTTATAGGCTTCTTTTTAATTCCCAGAGAATTCATAAAGTGGATGTTTTCAATTCATATCCCTCTACATCTTCACTGAATGAAATAAATTTGAGAGAAGTAAAAAGAGGTAAGAATTCATGTGGGACAATTTTGATTATGGTTTGCAAAATGAAAGAAGAAAAAGCTATGCCGGAAAGGCTGTCCAAATCAAAAATCTGGGTAGCAAGTTGCTTGCCTCAAAACATTCTGTTTCCTAAATTTCTACCACAAGAAATACAAAGATTTCCACATCCTACGCAGTACATAATAGTTTTTTTTTTTTTTTCCCTACTTTGGTGAATTTGAATTGCAGCTGAAGTAGCACACACAAATACAAGTACTGGTATGGATAAAGAAATGACTTCAATGAAATGCAGGCACAAGAGATAGATTCCTCTAGATTTACCAAGAAAGTGTGTGTGTGTGTGTGTGTGTGTGTGTGTGTGTGTGTGTTTATCTGTCTGTCTGTTTGTCTCTCTGTCTCTCAAGCATGATGAATTACATGACCAAGCTTGGATGTAAAAAACTTGACATATTTTTCTCAATCCTATTAGAATGCTATACTTTTGAATAAACGATAGGCAACAATTTAAATGTTGTTGCTTAGTTTTGGGGCTTCTTTTAAAAAAAATTAATTATTTTTTTTTTCCTTAGCATTTGAGAAACCAGAAGGTAGCTATTTTTAAAAGCTTTCCTAAATGTCTACCCCCCAAAATGGCCTTTTGGTCTCAGTTACCAGATATTTTTCTTCCACAAAGAAAGAAAATAAGTAGTTCTGCTTCTACCTATAACCTCCATCAATAAACACAGTAATACAAACTTCTTTACATCTTAATAATTGCCAAGCTAAATTAACAAGCTGCTAATGTTTTGATTTACAAATTGAAGGCCCCTTTGGTTTGCTTGGTCTTCAGGAAGATTGAGCTGTCTGGCTATTCCCTGAAAGTAAGTAAATGACTGTTTATTCATTCCCTTGATTAGAAGGCTGCCCTCCAGCCAGATAAAAGAGGTTCCATAATAAATGTGAGACTCTCATGTTTTGTTTTGCTTTCTGGATTTAGTACTAAACATTAAAAGCAATTGGAGATTGATTTTTGTTCGGGGATCGGTGCCAGATAAAACAAGGAGTGAGCAAGCAGACTAGTTTGTAGACATGAGCTCCTTTGTAATGAGGAGAGGATTTGAGTTTTAATGTAACAGTAACTGGGTTATTCCAGGTGTGTGTGTGGTGGTGGTGGTGGTGGTGGTGTGCATGCGTGTGTGTGTGTGTGTGTGTGTGTGTGTGTTTCTGCGTGCGCACATACATATGCCTCCCAGCCTCAGCAGGGCTTCTTAAGTTATATTCTCAGATATTCTGTTAGTAGCTGCTGTTTTCAAAGATGAAAACTAAATGCAGCTCACCATTTCTTTAGTCATTGAACCAAAAAGCTTCAGTTGATTTTTTTTTTTTTCCATGAGACCAGTTTGACAGCAATATTGTGGGGACTAAAACACACACACACACACACACACACACACAGCATGAAATGAAAGAGATTTTCATATATACATTTGCAATACATTATTTATGTAATGCACATACTTCTTTTTAGTTGCTTCCTTTTTCTCTCCTTCTTCCCTCCCAGCTTTTGGAGGACCACAGGGCTTCCTTTACTGTATAACTTTGTCTTTTGACATCAGGTCACAAATCAATTCCTTCCAATTCATCTCTTTTCTGCCCTTGCCTTGGGGACAATCTTGTGTCTCCTTTGACTCGCAATGGAACTAACTGCTCTGCTTTTTGGAGTTGCTGACAAATTGGCCAATAATGGGAATAATGGATATAGCAGTCTCTTGTCTCCCTCTGAGCAATTTACATGTCAAGCCTAAAGTGTCTCCTCAGTAGATTCCTGGGCCCAAAGGAATACCCAGTTGCAGTTACTAATGGAGCTGCTCGTCTGAGTGCCTAAAATCAATAGATCGATAAATAAAATTATCTCAGTTGCTAAGAATATATGCTGCAGTTTGAACCATAAGCAAAAAAGAGGAAAAAAGATGGGATAGATGGGGAAGTTGAAAAGCGGAGGAGAGATAATTTCAAATTAATATTTGTGTTTACATTCTCCTCTATTTCTAACTTGTAGAGTGTTATCTGGATGCCCTACTGTGATCTGTGAGAGGAAAAGTGTTATAAACTTTATGATATATTCAACATGAAAACCAGAAGTGAGAAGAATGAGGTAGCTTTGCTGTTTTGTTTTTTTTGTTTTTTTTTTTGCTTCAGCAATCCAGGCAAACTTGAAAGAGATTTAATTTGTTTCAGAGAAAGGAGAATCAATGTCTACAACTTCTCCCTCATTTGTAGGAATCCACTCCCAAGTCTCTAAAGCCTAGTGCTCTCCTTGACTCCTGAGGAAATGATCAGGCAATTCACTCCTGTTACTGAAACCCCACTGCTGTGGCTCAGCTTTCTGAAGGTGTTTGCAGAGAGAAGAAAATGCATATAGTAGTGATTCAGTACTTCATTTCGCCACTCACTCATTCATAATATAAGAGAGAGCAGAAAGCAAGTATTGGGGCATAGTGGACACTAGTGGGACTGGTTTCCTATGATCGTCCTTTTTTTTTTTTTTTAATGAGAAGCATTTATTTGATTTGGAATAGCACCATAATATATGCAACTGTAGTCATACAATTAATTTTATGAGGCTTTGTGTCTTAGGTCTTATTATCTCATTACAGACATTTATGACCCCTGGAAGGCCAGGATTCATTCACCCCTTCACTCATCCCATAAATATTCATGGGATAGCTACTGCTTTCTGAGGCTGGGAGCTGAACTGAAGGTACAGTATGTAACAAAAGGCAGATATCTCTGCTCAAAATGAGCTGGTTTGCAACTGGCATTATGATACTTGGGCAATCCAAGAACTGGAAACCAAAGATCAATAAAACTTGCATCCCCCCATGCTAGTTAATAGTATATATATACACACATATCTAACAAGGTAACTTATTAAAAATATTCAATGGCCATAATCATAGGCTGTTCCAAGAGCAATGCTAAACCCAAATTATCATGTTTTTTTTTTTCATGTATGCCTAAATCTAGTCTGTATCTTTCTTTTCTCTAAGTTTTTCTTCTCTCTTTCCTTTTTTTTTTAATTCAAGGAAGTACACATTTTTGATCAAAGTAATCCTATTTTACTAATTCTCTTCGGAAAGGGGCTCATTCTTTTTGAGTAATCAGATAAAATTGTCATTTAGTTCTTCTGTCTAGTAAATTATAGCAACGGATTTACTAGTATATCATCCCTATATACTCTTTGTTATATGATAAAAATAACTTATTTCCCTATTTAAAATTTATTGTTTGAATTTCCTATTTCTGCCTGATCCAGTGGTTGGAGACCCTATTGTTGAAGATCCTATGATTATCTTCTCACAATCTAAGAATTTCCTTGAGTCTATGAATACTAAAGCTCTTTGGAAGTCTTTTTTCTCTTAAAATATCAGTCATAGGGCTGGGGATGTGGCTCAAGCGGTAGCGCGCTCCCCTGGCATGTGTGCAGCGCTGGGTTCGACCCTCAGCACCACATACAAATAAAAATGTTGTGTCTGCTGAAAACTAAAAAATAAATATCAAAAAATTCTCTCTCTCTTTCTCTCTCTCTTTCAAAAAAAAAGGAAAATATCAGTCATAATGCCTTCTGGAAAACCTTATTTATATTTCCCTGTTCATTTTTTATTATTGTTCTTTTTTTTCACAAATGAAAACAAACAATACACAATTCTTTTGGGTCAGATCATTATTTTTCTTTCCTTTTCTTTCTTTCTTTCTCTTTTTCTTTTTGTTTTCCTGTAGAATGTGATGTCTTTTGGCATGCAGTGATACATTAGACAGATAATGTGGAAATGAGATTTACGTGCCTTTTATCAGACTCTGCCCAAGTGAGGAAAAACCCACTGGATGAACCTCTTCCATGAAGGGGTGTGTTACAATTCTCTGAAGAAAAGCATTCTACATGTGGTTCACTGTTAATAGGGCATGATTCACACTCATTAATGGAAATCATCCGAGGCCAATAAAGATCTTTTTGATGAATTCATACAAACTTACTCTAAGAAATTTACTACACAAACAGCTGTCTGATGTGATACCTGATTTTTTGTTTATCTCTTCAGAACTTTTTCTTGCCTTAACATACTAACTCATGTCAGTTCATTTTTTTTTTTAATTTTCCTTACCCAAGTGGATGTTAAGAAACCTTTCTCACACCTAGAATCAAGAGATAATCTGGTCAAGGAAGTGAGAAGACATAGATTTAAACCTAGTTGTTTTGAGAATGCATAGGTCCCAGCACTCAGATCAGCAGGTGATGTATGAATATAAGTAAATGGATAAACAGATGTGATCAGGTGAGTATTGACTTCATGTGAACCTTTGTTCTCACAGGGTTGAAGTCCCAAGAATAGATGTATATGGAAAATATGAAGGCTGCATTTCCAAGACCTAAGTTTAGCAGTCCCGATATAATTGCTGGCTTAATCAAATGGCCAGTGGGTATTTTGACCAGCTTAGTATCTGGGTGGATACCAAGTAGAGCTATCATCCTCTTTTCCCTTTAGCTCTTAAACTTCCTATATAAACTTGAAGCTTACTTAGAGGAATACGAGGCTTGCAAAACTTTTAGGATAGGCAATATTGTATAATTTGATATATTGTCTGTCTCAGCAAATAATTCACAATTAGAATCTGAGGGTAATTACGGTTACTGTTTTTTGTTGTTTATTTCTAAAGAAGCATAAACCTTTTATTTGCTATTTGTCATTTACTATTATGTGTTTTTGTTTTCTAAGGGAACATAAAATTTTCATTATTATGATTATGACTGCTGCATGAGAAAATTTTCAAGTGAAAAATATGAAAAACACACTTTTGAAATAATTATGGACTTTTGATACTCTCATAACACTAAGTTACAAAACGTGTTCTAGAAAGAAAGAACTTCATCATACTTCCTCAAGCCCCTAACCATTTAGTACTTTGCTACCCTGCTACTCTTATTTAATAATTGAGTGAGTGAGACTGTTGATGGAGATACCATGCAATGCTTTTATGGGGGCAGAGAGGGATACAGAAACAAAAGTCTTTCACTGTTCATGCCCATGCCATCTATGGTTTTCTCTAGCATGCTTCCTGGTTTGTAGCTTTCGTTTTCCAAAGGCAAGCCACATTTGGAAAGCTGATGACCCATGTACTTTTATATATTGGTATATAAGTCCCCAAAGAACTGTTGTGTTTAACTGTTATTGCAGATTGTATTTTACAGTTGCCCAAGGTTGTGCTAAAGAGGGTGTTTTGCTCTTTGACTTAGACATGTTCTCTGAAATATGTTATTTTACTGATTCACAAATGCCTCACAAGCTGAGAGTTTTACTATCCATGTCACCAATAAACTATGTTCCTTATCATACTTCATTATATGCTCAAGTCCTGGACCTGAGATCTGGCTAGAATTGAGGTAAGAGGAATATCTATTAAGTGACTATGTTTTTGTAACCTTGTGTTATATGTCATTATTTGGATACATACTCCCTTTTATTTCACAAGCTCCTATAAATTGTCCAAAAAAAAAAAAAAAAACCCTCAGAATGGGTGGTTAAAAATATGGAGATTTTAATCTCTTGCACTTAAAAGTATGAGTCAAATAAATCAAAATGGGGAATGAACTATTTAACTTACTGTACATTATGCCAAATTCATCTCATAAAAAAGAGATGGTAACAGCATGTATTATTTAATACATATTTCCTTTGTATTTTTAAGTTCTTGATAATTTTCTTAGGGTTTTGAAATATACTATCAAAGTTTGTCAATATGACGATTCTCTGAGATTAAGTATTGCCAATATCTTTTTGTTTTAAAATTGATAGATAAAAGAAATACAGAGACAAGACAATTATCCTATAATCATAAAAACCATAAATAATGGGGCTCAAGGTCAGTATTGACCTTCTAAGTCTTTTCAAGATTTTCACATCTGTATGCTGTGAATTCAGAAAGCGTGGCAAACATGTTGTATTTGTGCTTCTTGAACTTGTTATTTGAAGCCACTTGGTGAACACTTAAAAAGTCTGGAGATAAACTTGACAAAGTTTCAAGGTAAGTTTGGTCATTTCTGCACCTTTACTTCGTGAAAGGTCATCAAGTTGTAATTTACTTCTTTGGAAGGAGGAGAAATACTTTCAATCATGCTTAGTGCATACTAAAAATGAAATGCAAGATGTTAAAGAGCCTTAAAGGCCATCCTTTGAGTAACCACATTAAGACTACTATATCTAAAAGCAGACTCGGTATAGATGGCTACATTTCGATGGCATATTGCAGTCCTTGAATATATCACCTCATGCATGTAACAATCTAATTTATCATTATACAAAATTCCTTGTTGCAGATATACCAGCAAAATTTAGGTGCATGAATTAGTGTAAAATGATTAAAATTACATTTATTAATAAAAAATAAGATATTTAAGAATAGTGTCAGTATTGAATTTTTAATATGATAGGAGCATCATATAACACTACAGCCACACTCTGACTATCAGAGCTCAGAGGATTTTATTCTTGATCTCCCACAGAGTCAATCTGTTTCCAAATCTCACGGATTCTGTCCATATTTTCTTACACATTTCCTTCTACTTTCAGAACTTGTCCATATTTTATCACTGCTCTGCCAGTTTTGAGCACACTCCAAATCCTATCTACTCAATCTAACCTGCAAACTTCTCAGAAAGATATATTTATCTAATCAACCCTAACAATTCATCTTCTAATTACTTCTTAAAAACAAATTACTTTTGCTATTATTTCATGTTATGGTACATATAAAAACTTGGTACATATATACAACATGATGGGGTAAATGGAGGACATCTGAGTGAATGGAGGGAATTGATAAATTAATGCATTTTTTATATTCTGCACAATTAAAATAAAATAAAATAAATATGGGATATATTACATTTTGAATTTTTCTAATAGAGTATTTTCAAAATTTTAAAGAAGAAGCTTGAGTAGTGCTATAGTATCGATATAGTTCAAGCTTGTCTCCCAACGGTACCGGTGTTTGAAACCTGGTTCTATAATAAGATGTGGAAACTAGTGGGAAGTTACTAGGTCTTCTAGGACTGCTACCCACCTATGGTATTTATCATGGGACCACGAATTACCTTTTGTGAGAAAAAAAATATTATAAAAGATTATCTCTCTGTTGTTTGACTTTATGCTGGTGGATACCATCTCTCCCTCTGGCAAACACTCCCATCAATATGATGATACCCCACATCATGTGAACAGCCTTGACAGATCCATTGACATGCTCAGCCTCCAAAATTGTAGACTAAATGAGCTTCTTTCCTTTAGGAGTTACTCAGTCTCAGGTATTTCACTTATGGTAAAAAAAAAAAAAATGAACTAATACAATTGGCTGCTGAGAAACTTTGATTTTCAGATTTTAATCTGAAAATGTGATCAAAACTTTCAATGATAATTCTTTCATTTGTTGTAAATGTCTTCATTAACGGGAAACTACTTTCATATATGTAGGTCATTGCCAAGAGCAAAAAATAACATATTATTTTTGGCACTAACCAAAAGAAATTTGTCTGTAAGCATTGAAAGACTTCAGAGGAATAATTCTCTAAATATACTCCAAATTTGAAATCATCCTTAAAATCTTCCAGCTCTTCCTTTGCTATTGAGAAGTGAAATGTTGAAATTTCTTATGTTAATGCAAAAGGATATGAAATTAAAACATTTTCATATCATTTAAAATATTAATAAATTACTTTTATTAATTAAATATATTGATAAATTGTTTTTAATAGAATTTTAAAACTAAACAACACAGTAAACATTTTTAAACATACTCTTCCAAAGTTAAATTTTTGTTCTAAATACATAAAATATATAATTTAATCTATTTCATGCATTTTTTGCATTTGTTAAAAATATGTTTATGCAGAATGTTCAGAAATTTTACTTAACTTTTTTGAGAAAACAATAATCATTCAATAGTTTGTAAAGTGATAATTGTCCAAAATAATTTCTCCATTTTTTTCTTTTAATTTTCTCTTAGCTTATAGTTTTGACAAATGTTATACAAACCAAAACACTTCAGATAGTAATATTTTCTTCCTAGTGTTTTGCATAAAGCTGAAAAGAATCGTGACCTGAAAATTTTCAGAACCCCATGTCTCATTTCATTTAATATAGAACTGAAGGCACAGGCAAAGCTGTCAAGCATGATTTTTTTTTTTTTTTTGGTGAATTTAGTAATGTATTATTTAAAAACTAATTTTTTCAAAATATATATTAGTTGGTGCATCCCATATACATAATCTTCCCAATCAAGACACTTTAGTGAGTAAATGTGTATAATTAAGAACTTGCATGTTATGGTTTGTATATGAGGTGTCCCCTGAAACACTTATGTATTATACAATGCAGAGATGTTCAGTAGTGAAATGATTAGATTACAAGAGCTGTGACCCAATCAGTGGATTTATCTATTTGATGGACTTAATAATACGAATGGACTGTTAAGTGGTAGCTGTAGACAGGTGGATCTTGACTGGAGGACATCTGTCACTAGAGTATGGCCATGAGGTCTGTTTTGTGTCTTGGCTTCTCGCTCTCTCTCTCAGCTTCCTGGCAGCCATGAGCAGAGCAGTTTTCCCCTACTACACCATTCCACCATGATGGTCGGTCCGCCTCACCTCAAGCTCAGAGGAATGGAGTCTGCCAACCATGACTACAAATCTTTGAAAACATGAACCAAAATATACTTTTTCCTCCTGTAACTTATTCTTGATAAGTATTTTGATCACAGTCACAAAAAGCTGACTAACATATAAAGTATGGCAAGAACTTTAACAAAGAAAAATCCTGAGTGAACCTAATATTCATTTACCAATATAACTCATCTTTCCACTGTGATTATCATAACTAATATTAATTTACTTAATCCTTATAACAACTGATGGACTTGTGCTATAGAATGTACTACTATCTCTATTTTAAAAGTCAGGAGATATATATATATATATAGTAGTGCTGGGGATTGAACACCCAGGGCCTTGCACATTTTGCCCATTCAAAGCAGGCAATCTACCAACTGAGCTATAACCTCAGTCCAAAAATTATGGTACTAAGATAAAAAGTGGTTAAATAGTTTGCAGCATATCACATGACAAATGCAGAGCCAGTATCTTTCGAAAAATCTTAAAATATGTGTGCATTAACATTGATTTGATAATGCATTTGACTTTGTGTATCCTTGCCTATTTACTTATATTTTTGTGAGCTCTGTGATTTTTTTTCACATAGTGGTATTTTTAAAAAGTATCAGTTTCTACTTGAATACTTGTTCTGAATAGTGTTTTTGATATTTTCATGAAAGAAAAAAAATGGCATTCTTCTAAGCAATTTCTTTTCATGTCTTTTAACTAGGGAAGTCATTTTTGTTTTCATCTTCTGAATCACTATGGCCATTATGTCACTGGTTACATCAACAACATATTACTGAGATATAGTATTTCTTAGCTTATAGTATTTTTTAGCTTCATTGGTTCCAAACATTAGCATGGGACATTAGTTTATGAAAGGTAGTAAAATATGGCATTCTGTAATGTGTGAAGCATTTTGGATTTTGTCATTACTGTGTAATCTTATGACTAGTTATCCTTAGTATGATCTCATACTGCTGGAACTAATCTCATGAGAGTAATTGTTATTTTCCTCTTGCAAACACTTAAAAGAATAAAAAACTCTTTTTGGTCTCATGGATATTTTGTTTACCAAGGTATCAATGTAGTTAAATCATCAATATTGTTTTTTTAAAAATTTCAAAACAAAAATAGACAGTTTAGGCTGAGGTAAAAAATTATAGGGACCCATATATGCATATTAGATAATATTCATTTTATTACCTAATTAATAATAAACATTGAGATTATTTTGTCTTATACATTAGATAACTTCTCAATTTCAAATTCAAATAGTTGTCCATCTTGGTATTAAATAGAAGATTTTTTAATAATATTGACATATATGCTTAAAGCAGTTATTAACCTCTATGTCATTAAAAATTTGATTTTTGATCTCAGACTCAGTTGGGGGAAAGATTCTACCTGGAGTTCAGTCAGACCTCACCGGGGCACAATCATACACCTCAAGTACCTTAACTTGATTTTCTGCCACAAGATCTCTGAAACAGAAAAAAAAAAAAAAGTTTAGTTTGAAGTTTAAGTACATCAAGAAAGCACAGGTAAGTTAACCCTTTCCAGGGGCTATCCACAGTCAATGAATTGGCAAGTAGGTAAAGATTCCCAGCCAACTGTTCCCACCAGGCATGCTATGAGGGCTCTGGCTGACTGCTCAGGAGATCAAGAAAGGCAACATCTTTTCAGCCCACAAGGAAAATTAGTAGCTAAAGTGTGTTACCAGATTTTCTCTTTCCTTTTCTTTCTCATTGCTCACTCCTTCCTGTTTCCTGGAATCACCTCTCTAGTAAATTAAATGCATTCTTCATTTCAATCACTCCTTTTGAAAGGAATCATTGAAGGCAAAATATAGTAGATTATTTTGAGAATATTGTAAGTGAATTTATAGCAACAGCTTTAAAACATTAAGCACAGGGTAAACAAGTATATAAATGAAATATCTGAATTTTCTGAAAAATGAACAAAATAAACATATGCTTTATACACCTATGTGACAAAATTATTTTAATCATGAATTTATGAATTCTGAAATATGTAAGTTCTCTACTTGAAATATTTTACTACATTTTTAGTGACTATTCTGGATCAACTTTTGACCAATTCTTAATATCAAATGACAAAATATTTGATAAAAATATATGAGAAAGAGAGAAAGGAAAGAATGAGGAGGAAGATAAAAAGATCAAGGGGAAGATGAGCAGAGGAATGGAGGAGGGACCATTAAGAAATAAGGGACTGTTTTATAGCCTACATATAGTGCACCCACAGACAGGTTTGGGGACAAGGACTCTGTCCCAATACCCACTCAATCTCTACTCTTAAGATTTCATCTTATTTTCCAATCTCATCCTAAACTTTTAAAATTATTATTATTTTATGTGGGTCTTTCTTTTCAATTAAACTAAGATCTCATATTTCTGTGTCTACCTATATATTTCATATACTTCTTTGATTTGTCCATGGATTGTACCAAACAAATATTTACTTTTCTATGCTCTGCAGTATCACTAGTTTCATACCTCAAATTTTAATACATATATGAGGTATATTTCTAAGCTCTTTCTTCTACATGTTGATTAACCTGTTTATTCCTGAGCTAATAGTACACATTTAAAAAATTTAAATAGAATTATAAATGAGAATATATCTTGGAATACAGTAAGTTAAATTCCTTTACATTTTTCTTATTTTTCAATAATTCTTTGCTCTTCCTGGGTGTTTGTTCTTACATAGTCAATTTTGAATTCATCAACAAAATTGTTGATTTTTAGTTGGAATTACATTGGCTCCATAGCTGAAAAGGCAAGGTTCCCAATCTTCATCATTCTGCATTTTTTATCCTTGAATGTAAGATATATATGTCTCTGTTAATTTGGGCCTCCTTTAATATGTTTAAAAAAAAGATGTAAAATTTTCATACAGTGTCAGATTTTGGGGTGTTTGATTTATTCTTAAATACACTGTGGTCCTTTGGTAATGATATATATATTTTCAAATAAGTACTTTTAAAAATCTGTTTTAATCAGCTATTTTGATACTGTAACTAAAAGATCTGACCAAAACAATTTTAAAGGAAGAAAAGTTCATTTGAGGGATCATGATTTCAGAGGTCTTAGTCCATAAAAGGCCGGCTCCATTCTTCAGGACTTGGGGTGAGGCAGAACATCATGGCTGAAGAGTGTGGCAGAGGAAGCAGCACACATCAATCAGAAGCCTAGAGAGAACTCTGCTCCATAGACACAAATATATACCCCAAAGCCACACCCCCAAATTCCACCTCCTCCAGCCACACCCTACCACTTCAGTGACTACTCAGTTAATACTATCTGAGGATTAAGTCACTGATTGAGTTAAGATTCTCACAACTTAATTTCTCCTTCAACCATCTTGCATTGTCTTACATTTGAGCTTGGCGGGACATCACATCTAAACAACAACAAACTTCAAGTTAAAATCTTAAATATATACTATTAATAAAATCTTAATTACATAGATTTTTTTGATCAAATATAATTATAATTAAACTCTTTGATTTTAGATTGAAACTATCCATGTGATCATCTTACTAAACTCTACTATTCTAGTATTTTTAAATAGATTTATAGAAATTCTCAATGTAGAAAAATTATGAAACTTTTAAGTATAATATTTTTCAACAGAATGCTATCCCCGTTTTATTATTCCTTAGGTGCATATAATTCCTTCTATGTTTTTAATATTTTAAGTAGTGTTCTGCTAAAGTAGATAGTATAAACAATTTACACAAAATCACGATCTTAAATATTGTTAAGATCATGATTTTGTGTAAATTGAGGTCTGTTTGAAGAAAAATAAACAAATTAATAAATAAATAAAAACAAGTAAGCAAAAGACCACAATGTGAGAATATAGGTACCAAAAAATCTTAATTGATAGCTGTGGACATGGTGAGTCTTACATATTCACATATGCTTCAACAACTTTACTTTTCATACATTTGTGATAATCTTCTTACAACAAAACTGTCCTACAGAAGCCTAATGGCCAAAATATATCCATTTAATATATCCATCTTAAAACCAACAACCTCAGGCACATTTTACATTAATTAATTACATAACATTAAGCAAACACAATAAGTGAAGGATCTAGTTGGTGACCACTGTCCCAAGACATGTTTGTAGTCTATTTGCAGAAAATAAGTCAATTAAAAAACTTTGAATGCACATAAGTATTTCAGAAATAGTCACTTTGCTTACTCTCATGTTACCTAAATAAAAAAAAAAATTAAAAATATTTTTAACCAATAGTGAGTTTTAGCATTATTCACTTTGACCTATTATTGATGTTTTTTTTTCCTGTTATTATCATATTAACATTAAGTTCATTGCTTTAGCAGTTCAACACTCCTAATTTCAGAGTTCAATATATTATTTTCATCAATCCCTTCTTAAATGCCCTGGAAATTAGATAAAACTTAAATTTATTTCTAATCATCTAAATAATATTTAAACCTTTAAAGTGGCTAACAATAATGCCTCAGGGAAAATGGTTATGTCTCTGTACATAGGTGTAACTGGAATTTTGAGTATTCTTTTTTAAAATTAATTCAGTTAAGGTTTTAAAATAACAGATGAGATTGTAGGCATCTAAAGATCAACAGCAAAACCTTGATGAAAATAATTTTAGAGGACCTCCTAAATTGGAGGGATATTCCATGTTCATATATTAAAAGAATTAAAGTTGTTAAAATGCCCATACTATCTAAAGCAATATATACATTCAATGTAATCTTTGTCAAAATCTCCATGGTGTTCTTCACAGAAATAAAAACAAAAATCCTAAAATTTATGGGGAACTACAAACGACTCCAAGGAGCCAAAGCAATTCTGAGGAAAACAAAAGTAAGATGAATGAAAAAACAAAGTAACAAAGTTGGAGATATCACACCTTCTGATTTAAAATTATATTGCAAAGCTATTGTAGTTAAGACGGTATGATACAGCATGAAAAATTATACTGGATTGTGATAGAGAGCTCAGAAATTGATCCAAATATATATAGTCAACTAGTTTTTGACAGGGACACCAAGAAGGCATAATGAGGAAAGGATATTTTTTTTCAATAAATGGTCTTTGAAAAATTGGATTCCACATGAAAATAAATGAAACTTTTGTACATCATATATAAGTATTCAACTCAAAATGAATAAAAGACTTAAACATTAGACCTGAACATTAAAGTTCTAAAAGAAAACACAGTGAAATACCCCCAACATTGTCCTTTCAAATGATTTATTGGATATTGCAACAAAAATTCAACTATGCAAACAAAAATATATGAAGGTGATCACATCAAACTAAAAGCTTCTGACCAACAAAGTAAATAACCATCAAAGTGAAGTCGACTCATGAATGGGGAAACATTTAAAAAACACGTAGCAGATAAGTGGTTAACATTTATTATGGTATTTTCTTTAAATATACACAATAAAATTTGGTTAAAAAGGAAAACTACCAGGTACGGTTGTATATGCCTATAATCCCAGTGACTTTGGAGGCTGAGATTGCCAAGTTGTAGATCATCCTTGGCAATTTTGGTAGAACTTATCTCAAAATAAAATTTGAATAGATCTGAGAATTTAGTTCCCAGGTACAGCACTCTGGGTTCAATTCCCAGTACCATAAAAAAAAAAAAAAATCTTCAACTAAAAAACAATAATGATGACCAAATTTCTTCTGATGCTCTAAATTGTGTATCTTTGGGCACACTCTTTACATATCATAGTTCTGACATTCTGTTGATGTCTATCTTTTTTTTTTTCTTCAATTTGTGACTATGCCATAATTTACTTAAAGAATGTTTGCCTGATATGTCAGCTCTACAATTATGGAAAGACAGAGAGTAGAGTTTTACATCTTTTCACAGAATAAGCCTCTGACCATGATATAAACCATGATTGTGACCAAAGGATAACATAAAGGTTAATTAATTAATGCCAACAAAACTCTAAAAAAAAAAAAAAATACTTTCAGTGTGAAAGGTGACATTGTTTTTGTTCATTGTAGTCCATGTTTCCTAGATTATTTAGTGTATTTTAGAAAATGCCTGATAACACAAGGCATTTTCTAAAATAAAAAAATGTATTTTTTCATTGTAAATAATCAATTTTTGCTTGAATTTTTAATTCAACAATGTCCTCAGGAATGTATGTAAAAAATGTGTTTACTACTAAAGATATTAAAAACTTAATGCAAACATCTTAAAGAGGCATTTATCACAAATGATAATTTAGTATATGCCAGAACATCATCTTGCCATTGTTTTTCACAATGCTAAAGAGATAAATAAATGCATCTTACAAAAAAGTAAAGAATAATGTTTAAAACTATGCAGCAAATTAGACACTTAAAATACCTGAAAATTAAAAAGTTATCATATGTATAAGTTAACATGACACACACATATGCACACTCACACACACTTTAAGGCTCAGATGATCCTAAGAAATAAAGATTAAGAAAAATAAGAAGAACTGTCTGACAGCTTTCATGATAAATATGCGAATTTTAAACTACAAACTTCCAAACATTTAGACTATGTATTTGCATCTTCTTTGAGTGAATCTCATGAGGAAAGACAAAGAAGGAGTACAAAGATGGAGGAAAGGAGACTGGTTTTCTTTACTAAGCAACTTGGATAAAGATGAAGATGCACAGTCACTAGAGAGCCATGATTAAGCAGGACTTATAAAGACTATGATTTGGTCAAGCAATAACCTGTCACACAAGTTAAGACAGGAACTGTGGTATGTAGTCCTTTGGCAAATAGTCTAGAGATTTTCTATTTAGAATGCTAGAAATACACGTAAGCATTTAGGTCTGCATAGGCATGTTATTGATTCCCTTATCTAATGGTGCAGAGGTTAGAGGTCAATTGTCAAGCATAGAGCAGTGGTGATCATGCAGGAAGTCGTCTGAGTAAGAGACAGCTTAAAGTATCTAGAAGGCATTCAGTAAATGACAAGGGGATTGGAGGAGACCAGAGAACACTAAAAGAAGGATAACTCTAGTGACATATGTATTTGCTTTATTTCACAGTATCTCCAAGTCATTCCATAGAAAATCAGGGCACACATACTCACACACACTTTAAGAAACAATCCTTAGAGGACTTAGTGATGATTAATAGATAGATTGACATCTAGAGAAAGAAGGGGGAAAAAAAGAAACAGTGTTAGAAGGGTAAAAAGTTCAAGCTGTTAGAGAATTCCAAATTCCTGGTTCTTATTACATATTTTATTATGATTATTTTTTTCTTTGCATGTCTGTATGTGGACCCCTCATAACCTCAACATTGTGAAAGAAAAAGGAAAAAGATGTGGGCTGTAGTGTGACAGGAACACAGCCCCCTCCTCATAAATACATACCAAATCCAACAATGCTTCATAAAAATATCAAGTTTCAGATTAAAACAAAATACTTTTTAAGGTCAAAAATAACAAGTCTACTTCAGCACTTGTGCTATTAAATAATTTTAAATCACTTGAGAAAAATCATGGAAACCTTCCAAACCTTGTTTTTACTGTCTTTGCAGCCTTCTGTTCTTTGATCTGTAGTAGAAATTTGGCAAAGTGTTTACTGCATACCCAGACACCAAGCAAAGCAGTTGTGTTGTCACAAAAGCTGATTATTTGCAAAAGGATACATTTTTCACATATGATATCTCGAGATCTGTTATTTATATTTATGTTTTTGCAGTGACATTTAAATTTTCAACTTTGAGCAGCTTTTAGTATGTTATTAATTTCAACTTCTTTTCAAAGGGCAAGTGGGATTCCTGATTATCACTACCAACCCAATCATAATTTAGATTAGGAATCTGGATTAAAAGTATTACAATCCAATTGTCCAAGGATTTGCAATGCCTTTGTCCTTCAGTACAAAGGTACTTTCAAGTTCATAGGGTTCAGCTAAGTATTTGCATTAGTACAGACAGTGAGGCACATTCTTCTGTTATTAGAAACCAGCTTATAAAAATGTTCCCACATTTATCACAGAAGGAGCTCCCCTAGGGTCAGTTGGAGGAGATAAAGAGTTTTTAAAGGATGGATTTTGTCCTGTAGATTCTAGCATTTACAGTTGGAACAAACATTCTGCAGTCCATTCTCCCATTCAGTTTTCAACTTCTGCCTCTAGAAGAAACTTTTGATCAGCAACATACACAAATAAACATATAAGGCACTTATGCACACAAAATTCATTATTGAAATGGATTTTCTGAGATTCCTCTAAACTTAATGAAGCTTTGCAGTGAAAAGTAAAAGCTTATCATATGTAAAACGGACATTTGCCACCACATATGCATTACATTTCAAGGAAATCTGGTACATTTACAGAAGTAACTATTATTTCCAAAATGAAAGATGGTCATGTATCCAATTATATAATAGCAATCAAGTAATTGGCAACACTTAATTAGAAACAAATGTTATGTTATAATGATTTCAGAAAAAGAATTATGAAAGAAACAGTAAAATCACAAAGATGTTAAAGAAGTATTTATATGATTATTATATAGAGTCAAATGCAAGTTATTCACATATTAAAATTACTCAAAGAAATTACAATGGTGTTAAAATCTTTGGAGGGGAATATTGACTCTGGGAAAAAAATGAATGCATAGCTGCAGATATTGTTTGTGTTTAGGTGTAAAATTAAACAACAGGAACTTTTGTGTCAAGTAGGTGAAGAAATGTGAACTAGCAGCCACTCTTCACATAATTGGGCAAAGACTGCATAAGAGAGTCAAATCCTCTGGCAGTTACACCAAGCAGGACCCAGCAAAACTATGTGAGAGAAGGTCCTCCAACCTGCCAACATAAATGTTTCTTGCCACAGTAGAATATGGCCTTTGTGTAGAGGACAGAGGGAACTAACAAGTTTATCAGTTTCTTCAGCTCTGGGATAATGTCTATTTTTCCCATCACCTGAAACTGTACTTGCAGTACTTAGGCAATGGTTTCAAGTAGTAATTCATACCAATAACTGATTTCATTTATTAGTATTATTGGTTAATATGCTTATGTGAAAATATGGTATAGATTAAATATTTACTTTGGTTAAAAATAATTAGTAAAATCATGTGTTCTTAATATTCTTTGTATTTCTAGTACATGGATTGGGCTTCTTATCGACAGGAAAATGAATTAAAATTTGTAACAAAGTAAATAACTTGGGAAAAATGAGAGACTAGTGAAATAAAAGCATATACAATAAGAGATTCAACAGAATAATTTTTTTTTCTTTCAAAAAAACAATAAAATTTTCTTAGTTAAGCAGGAGAAACTTTGAGATGAAGATAAATATGGAAGACACAGTCATTAAAAAGGAAGCAAAGGATACTTAGAAGACATTTTTGATAAACCTTTTAGAAATTAGGTAAATTGTAAAATCCTAGCAGCTCTGGAGGATGAGGTGGGAGGATGACAAGTTCAAGGCCACCTGTCTCAGCAATTTCACAAGGTCTTAAGCAAGTTAGTGGTCTTTGTCTCAAAATAAAAATAAATAAATAAATAAAGAGGGCTGAGGATGTAACTCAAAGGTAAAGCAACTCTGGGTTCAATCCACAGAACCCTCCTCAAATAAGGCAAAGATAACAATCTTACCTGTCACCAAAAGTACATCACCAAAACGATTATGAGAAAAATTGGGAAATAGAAAAACTCCATATTCCATAAAAAGTAAATAAATATTTTTCACCAACAAAACAAAACAACAAAATTATTATGCACAAAAAATACTTTATTGAGGGATCCATAGATCTTAAATGATGATGTCTACTAAATGTTTATGAACCTGTAAGATCCTTTCACTTGTACAGAAACTATTCCAAACTGAGAACAAAGGGATAGACTACAGATATCAGTTTTTCAACTTACTTCATTGAGGTAGTTTAAAATTTTTAAATTTAATCAAACAATTATTTAAAATCAGAAAAGATGGGAGCAGAATAAATTATCTCTCAAGCCACTGATGAAGTAATACTGATGTAATTAAATAGCAGTGTTTTTAGGAAACGTTTGAGAATTTTAATCTATCATGGCCATATTAAATTTATTCAAGAAATGAAAGATTAATTTTATAGAGGTCAATTTGTTAAAATAATTCCATAGACAAACTGACTAAAGAAAAAGGGGCACCTGATTATCTAAATAAACAGAAAAATTTGATATAATCCTCGTTTCCTTCATGTTAAGATATCCCTAGGTAAGTATCAATAGAAATAAATCTCCTTAATTTAAGAATGAGGATATTTTGCCCATTGATAATGATACATTTTGGGCAGCATCTTCTTCAAGACAGGAGATTAAAAAAAAAAAAATGACATGCTAAAGAACCACTCTTCTTGCATATTCTACTGGAGAGCCCGTCCAGTGCAATAAAAAAGAAAAAAAATGAAGACTGAAAGTAAGGTTAAAACATGGTTCCTCTATCCATGAAGCCAGAATAGATAAATCAGCCAGACTGAATAAAACAGACCATACAGGTTTGGCTACAAAGTTTGGAACTGTGTTTGTGGGACAATGAAATGTTAATGTCCCCAAAGCCCTACCTATACTGCCCATCCTAAAGAACTGTTAATGAAGCAACTCAGAGCAGTTGGGGAACTGCTAATTAGTTTTCCCTGGATCTGCTTTCTTTAAGGATCACTCCTCCCAGGCCCCTCCAGCCCACCCGTTTCCCACCTTTTGTCCATCCCACCTAGCATCCCTGGGCCTAGTCAGGTAAGTGGGAAGAAGAGAGAGAAGGGGAAGAGCACCGGAGACCAAAGGAAGCCTAGGACATATATAAAAAAAAAAGCAGAATGGCCTCACTTCTTGGGATACCAGGAGGATACCAGCTATAGCCCCCTTTCCCCTTTGGGGAGAAGTCTATTACCACTTTTTAAATAAACCCTGCTTCATATGCTTGCCTTGGTGTGCTTCTCTAATGTTATACTTCACCATGTGAGGAAGCAGAACTTGTCACTGGTAACGAGTGGTATCATGCATGTGATATAATTAAGAAGACATATAAATGAATTATTATAATTAATAATGAATATAGATGGGCAATTACTCTTAAAGACTTAAGTAAGTAATTTATCTATGACAAAACTTTTATCACAAATATTTCAAAAATTTCCATGTTGTTCTCTTGATAAAAATGCAATTCCAGGTAAGATTGCATAATTTGTCTATTTATTCATTTATACTATTAATATTATATGGTACTAGGGATTGAACCCAGAGGCACTGGATCACAACCACATTTCCAATTCTTTTAATTAATTATTATTATTATTATTTTAAATTTTGAGACAAATTTTCCTTAAGTTGCTGAGGGCCTTGCTAAGTTGCTGGATTTGAACACATGATGATCTTGCCTTAGCCTCCACAGTTGCTGGGATTATAGGCATACACCACACCACCCAGCTTTCTATTTATTTTTGATGAAATTTGGCATGTTAATTCTACAAGCAATAAGGCAATGTGAGGTTCCAAGAACAGCCAAGAAATTCTTACAAAAGGACAAGGCAGAGGTGAAATGTTGCACTGAATATTAAACTATAAAATAAGGTGTCACATCAAAGACGATGATATTGCCAGACAGGGAAAAAAGATGACTTTTGGAACACAATAGAGAGCCATGAACCCATTTGTAAAAATGTGGTAATTTGACATATTAGAAAGATAATACTGAATATTAATTGTTTATCTGCTTCTCATATGGGGTATTCTTACAGAGATTTTCAACTTTTAGTAATTCTTGGCTTATTATATTTTACTATCTTTGGAACTAAGATAAACCACATATCTTTAATACATATTTCAAAATATTAAGCCCCATTATGCCAGAGGGAATGTAACTTGAATATTCTCATGCCCTGGTGAGAGTATGTGATATGAAATATCTATTGAACACTTAAATTATTAAGTCCCAAGATTTTAGCACTGTGAATATTTCAATAAAATTGACTTAGGTAAATTAAAATAGTTTGAATATAATTTAAGGTTGATACTATTATAGTAACATTAATAAAATATAATTATTACATTATATCTTACATTATTATATTACATTATATGACATTTTTAAGTTTTTATAGATGCTCTACATCTGAGATGATGGCATAAAATGGATAAACATACATTATCATCTTTTTTAATCCTGTATATACATTAACTTTTAAACCTAAATGGCTTATATAATCTATAATCTACACAAAGAAACTGAGGCACAAAGTATTTAACTATTTTAGCAACATTCTACAAGAATAAGATAGAGCATTGAGATTTAAATGTTGTCTCCAGAGTCGAGTCTAGTTTGTTTTATAACAAACTTTGAAATCAACAGTCTTAAAAATATTACTCATAATTGGAGAAATCTACCTATAGGAAGGTAGATTATAAGCAACCAACAGTAAATTCATTTAATACTATGTGAACAAAGATGCCCATTTTTTGTATTCCATTCCAAATATTTCCTATGATCAGCACAGAGTATTGAAACAGATGAGACATGCAGTTGTTAGTACTAAGCCACTGTCAAAATGAAATTCAGAAATAGTTTTTTTTAATCTTATAGTTCCATTTATATTTCAAATCTCAGTGCAAAAAAATCAGAACACAGAGATAAAATATAGCCTTGTGTCACGAGGCATAGATGTACCTATGAGAATAGAGAAAATATGAATAGTAAGTGTTGATGAAGGCATATGAGCACGATTATTCTTTTATTTTCTGTATATTTTCTATGGATATAGTGACAGTGCTATATGACTTAGGTTGTTGAAAAATTACTAAATAGGCTTTTTAAAAATAGTGTTTTTTAAAAAGCCAGAAGCTTTTTCAGTTTGGGGTTTTGAATATAGATTATGAACTCTGGGAAGGGCATCTCTGGACCAGGAGCTTTCTCAGATCCATTGGCCTGGATAAGCTTCTCCTCATCTGAGGGCAGAGAAAACAGGTTCAGAGACACTGCCTGGTGCACAGGGAAGTTTGCTCTGGAGATCAAATTAGATAATGGAGCAGAAGGAGCTTTAAAAACCTTCAAGACCAAGAGAGATAAGGTGCTACTGCCTTCTGGTAAATTGTGAAACATGCTGTCGAATAAAATACTTGTGATCTAATGGCACAGGAAAATCAATAGTATGTTATTTTAAGCTTTATCCTTGACTTATCTTCTACTCAAAGAACATCTTCAGGAAGGAAAATTTAGCTTCCTGTCCTTGACTTTCCCTTGTTGGATAGCATGTGTAATGCTCTTTATTTGAAAAAATGATTTGGGATCAGTGCATTAAAAGGGTTTGTTTCAGAATATTATAATTATCACAGAATAACACTTTCCCGCCCACACGATTTTAGGAAATGACATGTACAAATTACCCAGAGGTCAAAACTCTTGCACTAAACAGAAATTGGCCAACTTAGTTTTTCTTTCTTCGTTTAGTCAAATATCTTCGTGAAAATATTTAATATGATTCTGCAAAAGTTCTGGCAGGTCTTGGATTGGGTGTAATGATTACTACTGAAAACTTTCTTTTTCTTTGGAGGGTAAGAAAGTAGAGAGAAAACTCCATAAAAGAAATAGGGATTAAAGGTAATGGTTAGGAGAACTTTGATCTGAATTGAAGTAGGTGATTTCACAAAGTCATGTCATGACTGAGTGAATCTTATAGTTTCTTGTAATCATTAATTTTTGTAGTGATCAGATCCCAAGGAACATGTTTTGCAAATATCCAATTTCTATTGATTTTTTTTTTCTTATAAGCAGACCATGAAGGAGAGGGTAGTTCCACTTTGTGTTTCAGCTGTTGTGATTCATCTATTTCAAAGTTATATGTGGTTATTATTGTTTACATTACTGGGGATTTGTTTTGTTCATGGTTTTTGCCCAATTTGTGTGTGTGCCCATGAAGATAAAGTATGGACTATTTCAATACATATATTAGAAACCAGTTATTAAAACAGGAACAAGATAGAGCCTACAAGAGGACAGAATTTTAATGAACCTTGAGTACCATAAAACTCTGCTCCTTTCTTTTTAGTGAATGTGTACATTTTATTGCTTTTACTGGTAAGGAAAAAAAAGGACAGATGGCACAAAAATGGGACCTAGGAAAATCGCTTATAGTGAAACCAATTTTAATACCCTTGCTAATAAAGTTCTCTCTATATATATGGGCCAGATTTTTTCAAGGAAAAAGGGAGTAATTCTTCATTTTTCCAGGGAGTTTAACTCTTTCAATACCCTAGGGCACTTTACGGTACATTAAATTATACTAAATAGCCCGAAAGAATTAACACACTTTCCAAGTCAAGTCTTTTATTTCTTTTTGCTGGGTAACATCAGGCCATTGATCATATTAGAAGGTCTAACCAACTCCCACAAGGCACTTTCCCTTATGTCAGAGCAAGCCAGGTGTGATGGTTTCCTTTCTTGAACTCCAATAAACTTTATAAGACCTATTCAACATCACTCAGCTAAATCACAAAATGGCAAATTTATAACCCAGTGGTGGTACATGATCTAGTTAGTTGTCTCTGCAGTTTGCTAACTGATATTAAAAATAAAGACAGCTAACCCAATATTTGTCTAAAATTGTATTACTTGACCTTTGTCATACCAAAATGAGAGAATAACTTCATGCCACACCATGGTTTTTAAAATTGTGTCTGTCCCCAATTGGTCTTGTAAAATGAGGGAGCCAGTCAAGCTTTTTATCCCACCTCAGGGGGTCAAGAGAATAGGAAACCTGTCACTAATTCCTTTCACCTCACAGGCAAAACTCTTTCACCCAATTAACTGAGACCAGGTGCACCCTCCAGTGAGTCTGAGGAATGCAGAGAACTCACTAACCTTCCTTCCATCTTGGCAGAAAGGAACCCAGCCTGTACCTGATTAGCAAGCTTTGCTAGAACTGCAAAAACTAAAGTTTGGTAAATGCATGTCAGTTTCTTCATAAAGTCTGGGAAAGATCAAGGATGTTAGATATAAACAATGATTGCCCTAGCCAAATGATATCCAGAGTACTTTGTGCATTGGCAGACCTATCCCCATCACAATCAGTTTGTAAACACAGACCAGAGGCTGCCACTCTCACAAACCAGCAAACATCAATAAGCTGAACTTGAGTTTTGAACCAAGTGGCCTTTAACGTATTCTTAGGATATGTTCATTTGTGTTACTATTGGTTTGAATTTTCAGGACTATTTATAAATATTTTCAGATAAAATAAATGGTGAAAAAACAGGAGCATACCAAAGGAAAAGAAAAAAAAATCCTAATTAAGAAGTCAGGAATACTGTTCTTAATATCAAGCTATTTTACAAAGGTAGAAACAGCAAGTATTTGTTATACAGGTGGATGCTGCAATCCCAAAGAGCTGGATTCAATATGTGAGGGAGTTATGACCTTACAAGTTATATGAGTCACCCCACATATTGGAGGGGCATTGATTTCAGGCCCTACTCCATAGTAAAATCCCAAGCCCATGTCCCTTCCATAAAAGGGTATAATATTTTATATAAATTGCACACATCTTCCCTTATACTTTAAATAATCTCTAGATTACAGATAATACCTAATTTAATGTAAACACCATATAAATAGTCACTACATTTTATTGTTGGGTGACAATGAACATCAATGCATTTTTTTTCTCTCTGAATATTTACAAAACATTGGTTGAATGTGAGGATGTACCCCCCACTGATGCAGAGAACCAACTGTACCTGCATTATTTCCTTAATATCTCTCAGCTTCAGTTTCCTCATCCAAAGCCACAAAAGTAATTATAATAACAGCAGCAGGACTTCCATTATAGGACAGTAGTGAGAATTTAATGAGATAATGCAATCAGGACATTGGAGACTAGCAGGCACAGACTATGCACTCAGTAACTGGGTGCTCTTATTAGGATGATAGAAGATATTTAATTAGTGAAAGTAGCAAAATAATGAAATGAAAAATGTGTTCTCTCCTAGAAGGCAAATCTACTAAATGAGAAGTTAGGGCTTTGCCTAAAAATTTGGCAAAGAAGTGGCTGGGATCCAGGAAATTAATAGGGAATGGATTAGCGCTATGATTTTCAAAACGCACTTGGCTGGGTCCTGAGCAGTTTTTGAAGTGTCTGAATGTCCACATTAGGGAAGAAGAATAGGCCATACAGGTGTTGAGCAGGTTGTTTCCCACTCCCACTTCAATTACTGAGCAACTTTGCTTCTATTTTATATATTGTCTTCAACTCATTATTGTATTTAAATAAATGGCTTATACATGTAAACATTTTTTAAAAGCACATGCTTAGTATAACCTAAAATAATTTACTGCTGAGACACTGGTTATTACAATGATAGGTGTCCTTTATGTTTTATTTCCCAGTCTGTCTTTAGGTAAATATTAAAAATACCCCTGTTTGGGGTACTGATATTAGATGTTAGTTACAGAGAAGTTACTTGCTGGTGAGAAAATTACTTTTGATGCACTGGTTCTCTATTGTTTCTATTTAGGATTACACTGTACCACCAAAAATCCCTTGTGAATCTCATGTTTCTTGAGAAGTAGTAGTGATAGTCATCTGTACTTTGCAGTACTAGTTGAGAGAAACTTAAATCAATCCTAACAGTCAGTCTTTGACCATTCTTTGACATCAAAATGGCTTGTAACAACTTCTCCCATTCCCCAGATTGTCTCTTCTCTGAGTTGTTTCCTTTGTAGTGCCAAAGCCTTCTAGTTTGATATAATTCTCCCCATTTTTTTTCTAATTTTGCTTTTTTTTCCTGTGCTTTATGTGTTTTGTCCAAAGCATCCTCACAGGTTCAAATGTTTTGAATCATTTTCCTTATGTTTTCTTCTAGGGGTTCCATAGTGTTAGGTCTTACACTTAAGTTTTTAACTCATTTGAGCTGGTATTTTATGTGGTTGAGGTGGGTCAAGTTCCATTCTTCTGTAAGTGGATATTAATTTTCCCAGCATTATTTATGGAAATGACAGCCCATTATCCATTGTGTGCACTCAGCACCTTCGTTGAAGGTCAGCTGGCTGTAGGTGTTTATTACTAGGCTCTTATCCTTCCTTGGTTTATCCGTTTTTATGCTAATACCATATTGTCTTGATTACTGCAATTTCCTAGTACATTTTGAAGACAATTAGTGTAATACCTCTTGCTTTTCTCATTTTCATTAAGAATGCTTTGGTTATTTTGCCTTTTTTAGTGGTTTCATCCAAACTTTAGAATGTTTTTTTCTTTTTAGCCTTATGAAAATTGTGATTGGTATTTTGTAAAGGTTACAAAATATTTCCAAACTATTCATCTGATGAGAGGTTGATATCTAGAATATATAAAAAACTCAAATGGTTCTATAACAAAATAATAAATAAAGATAAATAAAAATTTTTTGTAAACAAACATTACTCCAAAGAAAGCATACAAATGGTTAACATATATAAAAGAATATGTTCAACAGGGTTAATCACCAGGGATATGCAAATCAAAAACACAGTGAGATATCACTTCATTCCACTTATTATGAAAACCCCACACAAATAAAGAAAAATAAGTGCTGGCATATATGTGAAGAGAAGGGAACCCCCATGCCCTGTTTGGAATGCAAATTAGGATAGCCATTGTGAAAAGACAGTACAGAGATTCCTCAAAATATTAAAAATAGAACAACTCTATGATCCACCAATCCAATTACTGTGTGTATAATCAAAGGAGATGATATAGAATGTTGAAAAGATACCTGCCCACCCATATTTATTGCAACACTATTCACAACAGTCAAGAAATGGAAACAAGTGTCCATCAGCTGATGAATAAATAAATGAAGAAAATGTGGAACATATGCATAATTGAATACTCTGAAGCCATAAAAATCTTGTCATTTGTGACAATGTGGAGGGAACTGTCAATCATCATGCTCAGTAAAATAGAACAAGCATAGAAATAAAAGTAATGTATCATCTCACTCACACATAGAATCTAAAATCTTAAATTTATTCTTATAGAAATTGGGAGTAGAATTACCAGGGGCTGGGAAGAATAGGAAGAAGGGAGAGAGAGGGATAGGTGGTTCCATTGGTAGTAAGTTAAAATTAGGAGAAAGAAGTTCTTGTGTGTCATTGGATGGGAAGGTGACTATAGATAATGAAGATGTACTATATATTTTTTAAAAAGTTACAACAAATGATTTAGAATTTTTTTTACCATGAGTAAATAACAAATGCCTGAGGATCTAGATAGGCTTTGTCTTAATGGAACACTATACAATGTGCATGTAGCCAATAAACATGTACAATTTTATGCATAAGGAACTTGTGGTTCTTCATAAAGCATGTACCAGAAGGTTGCAGAGAACCTAATTTCCAACATAGTTTCACTAGAGGGTTTTAAGATTTCATTAAGGTAGTAAAGTCTCATAATACCACATAAGCCTTGCTTTTCTCTACAATAGAACTCAATTTCTATTTTAGCATTATCAGCACTTTGTGACTCTCACATAAGCTTTCTAGAAAATGAAATGGCTCCTGTTGATTGTTTCTGCTCCTTTCTATGAGGAGTTCAGCAGTGAGGCTTGTCAGAGTGAACACAACCTTGCCTCAGGTTTACAGTGAAGAGGTTTTGGTTGGGTGTAGATATTTTATGAACTGTATCCCTCCAGGACATAACCTGAGCAAACAGAAATTATAGTCCCTACATGGCTTTGATTCTGAATGAAATAGTCATGGGAATACAATCCAACAACCAAAAGTACTTTAAAAAGAATTCCTACCTTCACTTTCATCTCTAAGCACTTTAAGTTGCAACTCACAGCAGCAACTTTGAAAGTATATTTCCTTCTTAGTTTTCTTGCACCTGCTTTTCTGAGTATATCTTTTGCCTAATGTAGTCCCTGTTCCCTACCTCTGACCATCCCACTATTTACTGTAAATTTAGGAATTTTAAAACATACTTCTCAATGACAGCACAGAGTTAAGTTCCTTTCCTGTCTTCACATGTATAACAAATTAGAAATGGAAATCTCAATAGCCAATAATATATTAGTAATAATAGTTCATCTAATACCTTCGAAGATGTGTAGTTCTTATTGACATGTTCAGATTTTCCTGTATAAGTAGTTGGAATTTATAATCATCTGTTTCAGGAAAAGTCAAAATATTGGAAGAAGTTGAATAAAAACTGGTTGACTACAATTGGAAAAATTGTAGGCATCTGTATGTTCCTTATATTGTTTCTCAGAACAGCCCCATCCTGAGTTTTTCTTTCTTCATTTTCCATAGGAATATACCACACTCCTCCAATTTCCCATTCCAAAAATAATAATGCAAAATTTTATGACATTTCACAGCCCTAGGCTTATAAGCCAATAAATTGCTGAAGTTTTGGAGACCATTAAATAATTTTTGCCAATTCAGGTATATAAAAAATATTCTCTTCTTCTAAATTACATTTTTCCTCACAAGAAATGTTTTAAGACATCTTTCATTAATGACTATTTTTAAGTGTAACTTTTCCAATGATTTTTCCCCTAATAAATCAAGGGAAAATGAAATTAATAAAAAGTACTCCATGAAATGGTCTAAGTCATATATGTAAGTTTCCTCAATAAAAAATTTAAAACGCTTTTCTTTTATGTTCACTATTTCAATATGCACATCAGAGAACAAAGCAGAGCTTTCAAGAATGATTATGGATATGGAATTAAGTGTCCATGGTTATAGCATGGAGTGAGGATGGAGAATATGTGGGGTCTTGTTCTAGCTTATTCTGTTGTCCCATTCAGTGGAACATGAGAGAATATTTGAAGATTATCTTCATTCCTGGGATTTGACTAATTATTTTGTGAAGCTGAGATAATACTTTTTTTATTTCTACTGTAGTCTAGGAGAGAGCTGGAGGAGGAGGAGGAGAAGGAGAGAAATTACGCCTGTAAACCCAGCACCTTGGGAGGCTGAGACAGGAGGATCATGAGTTCAAAACCAGCCTGAGCAAAAGTAAGGCACTAAGTAACTCAATGAGACCCCGTCTCTAAATCAAATACAAAATAGGGCTGGGGATGTAGCTCAGTGGTCAAGTGCCCCTGAATTCAATCCCTGGTAGAAAAAAAAAAAAAAAAAAAAAGAGGAGGAATTGGAATTGGTATTCCTGGTTATAGAGGCTGAGGATTTCCAGAGTCTGCACCATAATCTGCAGTTGACAAGCTGGAGACCTTGGTTATATTGTTTTAGTTCTTGTTGGAACGCTTGAGAAGCAATCCAGCTAAAAGTGAAAGGTTACATTTATTTCCAAATCTGAAGGCAAACTACTGGACAGCTCAAACACACACAGGTAGGGAGAGAATACTCCCTTACTGAGTCCTTTCTTCCACTCAGGTCTTCGGAGGTTTATATAAGGCCCAACCACAGTGATGAGTGAAATATGCTGTCTTAATTCTACTGACTGCAAAGTCAATCTCATCCAGAAACACCCTCTTGGACAAAGCCAGAATACTGCTTCACGAAATAATTGGCCATACTGCTGCCCAGTCAGGTTGACACATATAATAAGCTATCACATCTACTAAACAAGATTATTTTCATGCTCACATAAATTATTTAAAATATGGACAGAAAAATCTACCACTTGAATGTTAACATATTTCTTGTGTTTAGAGATCTTGTATCTGCTTATACATACATATGCACGATTCCAGAGTTAACACATATTTTGAAACCAAAAATTTTCTTAGACCTTAACTTTCATCAAGAGAGATAATCAACTCGTGTCCTCTTATTCTTCTATACCTGTGCTGTCTAAAATATTAATAATCACATGTGACAATCAAGCATTTGAAATTTTGCTAGCATAACTAAAGATATATACTTTAACTGTTTTATTTAATTTAAAATTCTAAACAATATATAATTTAGTTATTAAGAAATTTTAAATATATTTGGAATGATTTGCACATGTGAATCTATATTTTCATTTGTAAATTTGTGAAGTCTAAATTCAGATCAAAACTTTAGATAATTATTCAGCATCCAACTGGAGAAGTGTTGAAAGTGTGAATCATTCACTGAGATTTGCATAGCTGCATAGAAATAAAATATAAAATATCATAATAATAGTTTTGATATTTGCTATAATAGGAAACATCAGGGATATATTGGGTTAATAAAATATATCATCAACATTTATTTCACCTGTTTGTTTTTAGTTTTTAATGTGACTACTAGAAAATTTAAAATTGCATATTTATATTTTTGTTGGACAAAACTCTGTTTTTTTTAATTGCCACATAATAATTACACATAACAGTGGGTTTCATTGTGGTATGTATGTACATACACATAACATAACATACTTTGAAAAACTTTAAAAATATGCTTTATTTTTTATATCAGTAACATCAGTAGTACAGTTTAGGTGGTATGGAATATTTTTATTGTATTATTAATCATTTATATTTATAATGCTCAAGATTAAATTCAGGACTTCACACATGCTGAACAAGAGCTCTATCACTGAGCTATGCTTTCAACCCCATAAAGTCATGATCAAACTAGAAAATGGAAAGGGTTTGAATACTTGCAATCCCCAAACACTAATGCATGGGGCAGCATATTTGTAATAATGGAATTTTTTTTTTAGCCAATGCCATGGTTTATATTGTTTTCTCTTTGTACTATATGTATCATAAACGTGATTGTACATTGAAATTGACTGTATGAATTATATTGTTTAATATAGCTATTCCATTTATTTATTCAACAGATATACATAAACTTGGCACTGGAACATAATAGCAAACAAGAGAAATTTTGAGTTCATGTCCTAATGGAATTTATATAGATAAAAATATTTAAATAGCAAATATAATAAGTGATCTCTCTACATATATATGTGTATGTGTGTGTATGTAACTTGTATATGCATACATATACATATACATATATTATATATGTTTATAATAATTTCTTTGAAAGAAGGAAGTGATGGAATTCTCAGACAGTTTTTAATGAGTGTTTCAGAGTGGAAGCCTCTTTGGATGGCGCTGAGCAGAGAACAGGAGATGAGAAGTTAGAGACATTTAATCTGGGAAGAACTCTCAGAAATTCTAACTACAAGGGCGGGTTGTGAAAAGATGAAATACATGAGGAAATATTTGAGAGTTGTGTAGTGTTTTTAAAGATGAGATTTGGTTGAGAAGGTCTTTCAAAGACCATGGAAATAACCAAGTGGAAAGCCAGGGAACAAAGATGCGGAGAAGTGTGGGGATACCAAAGCAGCAGGATCTCTGAGAAACTGGCAGGAGTGACTTTTAAGACCAAGAGAAGAAATGGACTTCTGGACCAGAAAGAGCACTGCATGTCTTACAGCAGGAAGGAGCTCCCACCCATTGAGACTCATGACTATAATGTTAGATCAGATACCCAGGACTGAGAGCTTAAGCAGCAGACACCAAATTGATACCCGAGGGCATGAGAAAATGAGTCTGCAAGAGGCACACTGCTTAGCACACTCTTGAGCTATATGTACAAAAATTTACATATATGAAGTCTGGTTGGCTGTGTAGTTATTTATTTATGCCAAATATAATGTACGGAGAAGGTTGATGAAGGATTCATTCACAATTGGGATTTTGCTAATGGAGGAAGCAATGGGTAAAGGGATGATTAAAATAATGGAAAATGTCAACTATGTTGGAAAGGGATATAAATAAAGCCAGGGATGGAATATGAGTAGTGGGAAAAGAGCACGGATTGGATGTACTGGTAAGTCAAATTATTGTGGCAATGGTAGTAAATAAGCAATTTAATTCAAAGGATAGGAAAAGTGATTGTAAACTGAAATATCTAAAATTAAGCATAGAAATCTATAGCAAATCACATGGGTTTTAGGCTGAAATAGATTGGTTTTAGAGAGGTCACATAAAGCATTGCATAGGTAAGTTTGGCAGTTTGAAAGCATTGATGTTCCCGTGAAACACTGAAAGAAGATGGGGATAAGAAATTGAAATGGAGGGGAGAGAGGGATATGTTACTAAATGAGAGCAATTAGGAAGGGATATAGTATTGTATCTTTATGGGTCAATTATCAAGATACATGGATTTTTGCAATATAGAGGAGAGTAGTTATTTATGATCAAATTGTACATTCACCTTACTTCATGACATGCGAGCTTCCTGGTTATAAGAGTTAAACAGCCTGTAATGAGAAGGTAAGCCAGGTTCCAGTTAGGGCAAAAGTTTGTTTGAGCTTTTTATGTGAAAGTACTGAGGAAACAGGAGTGGACCAAGTATAAACTATAAATCCCACAGTCTGCACTGAAAGGAGTCACAGAGATGAAAAAAATAAAAAAAAAGAAGCCCTAATGATTTAGACAATGGGATAGATTTCACAGGGTGGCAAAGCAGGAGAGGGCTAACTTATTCTCTGAGATAAGGGCAGGAAACCAGAAATCACACACTACCCAAATACTACCGTCAGTTTTACAGCAAGTTAAGTTCAGATGGTCCTGGAAGCAATAAATGGGATGTATATTATTATGGAATTGCAGCTTTCTGAGGTACTTTGAATGATTTTCTTGATTGTTTTTCTGGGCATGTATGTGTACATACAAAAATATTTCTGAGTATAGAGTTATATTTCTTTGCCAATGCATTTTCTATTGTATTAGCAAAATATGTAAATGCCTTAAATGTTCTAATCTGTGTGTTTAAAAAGATTATAAATTTATTTTTCTCTATTGACCTTTATGATACACCATGTAAAACTCAAAGAAATAAAAAAATCTATAATATCCATTCTCTCATTCAGTATTGGCATTGTCAAGTTCAAAACTAATTTATAATGTGTATTTGGAAAACAAATATTTGGCATGCTATTTAGACCATACGAATTACATCTCCATAGCAGCCTACACTTTTGAAGATAGTTGTGATGTCAATAGGAAAGAGTTTAGCTGAATTTCTCCAAAATAGCTTGTTTTATATTCACGTGTGATGCATTAACAAATTGTGAATACTATTCTTAGTTCATTTTTTCAATGCAAGATTTAAATTTAACTACTGTATTTGTATTGAAAGTAGTTTATGTTTCAAAAAGTCTGTAGCTTCACCTTTATTCTGATTTACTTGAAATTAATTCTGTTGGCAGAAAAGCATTAGTGTTTTTGAAACTTCACTTTAGAAAAGAGTTATAGTTACAAGTGTTGTTCTTAAAAAGAAATAGTTTTAAAAACGAAACTGTCTTTGCAGAAGTTTTAATGAAATGTCAGTAAAGGGCTTTTTATAATCCTACATTTCTTAATGTTAGAAATTTAACTGGTATTAATAATAAATAACTTTTTAGTTAATTCCTTTATGCAATTGTATTCATTTACTCATTACTATAAAAACAGCAAAGGAGGTGAAAGTTTAACTCAATTAAACTAATATCTCTCTGCATTTTAGTTTCTGCTTATTTAGTTGTATTCTAAACATAAACATTATTTAATGATTTATAAATATTAGATACTATTTTTTGATTTTATAGGATGAGTTTATTCATTCTGCACTTGTTTTTATTTTTCTACTGAATAATAGGTCTACTATTATTTCTGTACTAGTATTATATAGCTATGTTCATGTTAAATCCTGATAGTATAACTAAGTCTCCTATACTACACTGGTTGATTTTAGTTTTGAAAACCAATAAATACTTTTAATAACATGAATATATTTATAAATATTATTTACTGAAGAACTTAGAAATATTATTAAATCTATAGAACACACAGGATCCCAGTCTTGTGGTTGTACATGATGTGGATATTCACTGATACTAATTAGAATAAGATAGACTCCATGTTTGTAAAACACACTCTACTATCATGTATAACTAAAAAAAATAACCATGTGGATTGGTTTTTTTTTTTTTTTCTGTTCTGAAAAGAGTAATACTTTTATTCTGGATAATCACTACTATTAAAATTTGAGAAATTTTAGTCTTTCAGTTTTTTACTAATATTTTCCTAACTTTTTCTCTCTGATCTCTTTCTTGCACTGTCAATAAATGGAGATGTAAAATGCCATCTTGATTTATTGAAGAAAGGAAGGAATAAATATGTTCTCAGATCTCCTTCTGAGAAAGTTGATTTATAAATTTAGGAAATTATTCCCTTCATTTAAAAAATAAAATATATTATTAGAGTTTAGTTTGATAACTCATAATTTATATATATATATATATATATATATATAAACCTTGCAAGAGCTAGGTGCAATGGTGCTTATGTTTTATCCCAGCAGCTTGGAAGGCCAAGGCAGGAGAATTACAAGTTGAAGACCAGCCACTGCAACTTAGGGGTGCCCTAAGCAACTTAGTGAGACTCGGTCCCAAAATAAAAAATAAAAAAGGCTTGGGATGTGGCTCATTGGATAAGCACCCCTGGCTTCAATCTCTGGTAGCAAACAAACAAACAAACAACATTGATGGATAAACATTAAAAGTACCAAGAATGTTATAATAGACACTAAAAGAATGCTAACATATTATTATAACTATGATCTTTAATTTTTATTGCAATGTTATTTTATACCATGATTATTTTATACCATGATGATTATTTACTGGTATTTATGTTAGTTACAAAAGCATAGTATGCTTCCTATTTTTTATATAGTTAAAGAATTAAAGAATATCTGAAATTTAAAAATAACTTAGTCAATCATATTTCTTTTTTAATATTTATTTTTTAGTTTTCTGTGGATACAATATCTTTATTTTATTTTTATGTGGTGCTGAGAATTGAACCTAGTGCCTTACATGTGCTAAGCGAACACTTTACCACTTGAGTCACAACCCCAGCTCCAATCATACTTCTTTCTTGCCTGCAGCATGCCTAAGACAACCAGGATAGTGGTCAGTTTTGCATGTTCTAGAATGCATATTTTATAAGGAAATGCTATTCTCGACACTCAGAATTCATTTTTAGGGAAAATAAATTATTTTTCATGCCATTTATACCTCAAGAGCTAGTCATACAATCACAAAGGTTGCTTTTAAACATATTTATTCTGATATCACAGTAATAAAAACATTTTATTTAAGCAAAATAGCTCACAGAATCTTTATATGTGGATATATATTTACACATAAGACAAAACTTTCATGTGGAAAGACTTTATACATGAAATTTCCTCTGATATTTTCTGCTTTGTTCTATTTTACCAATTAAAACAAAAATGAAACATTGAAATCTTGGTCACAACTATTTACCTTCTTTTGCCAAATAGTGTATCACAATCCGTAACTTGGAAAGCATTCTACATCATCGAGTTTTACAATTTAAAACTTTCCTAGATCTGGAACTTCAGGATCTCAAGCAAAAACAATTTAAAATCCTCCTCTTATAGCCAAAAGAATGTGTGAGAAAAGTGGCAGAGGAAAGTCTGAGAGTTCAAATTTAAGTGTCTTCTCTTTTTTCCTCTCTTGCAATAGAACTAGGCAGTAAAAATATCCAGAATGCTGTGGTGTACTTGAACTAACATACTTCTAAGACTAGAAATAATTTATATACTATATATAAATAATTTATACATAAATATATAATTTATATATTTATGTGTAAATAAAATGATGTTGTGAAAAATTAATCACACAGAGAGTAAATGGCATCTAAATAGTGCAAGGCTGGTATCATTCTGTAGGATTCATGGGATTAAAGGGTGCTTTTCTGCCATCACAGACAGCCACCTCTTTTTAAACTTTATTTTGGAAGCTATTTATTCACATTTGCTCTTTTATATGTTATTCAAGGTAAACGGCTTGTTCTAAGAAATGTGACTTCAAAAGGATCATATGCAAAACATCTGTAGCTGGCACATTTTCCAAGGAATAAATTCAATAGGTTTCAACTTTTTAAGTCTTGAGGCAAGAAAAAAAAAAATACTAGGATGAATGACTGACTTAAAATGAGAAAGTTGTGCAAAGTTTGCCATCAAGATTCTGGTGAGGTCATGAGGAAAACATGGGTGCCATGTTTAGATTCACTCAAGTGAGCAAATCTACTGCCAGCTTGAGATGCTTATAAATACCCCTCAAAATATTGTTGTTAACTGCTCCAAAGAATGTGAAAGTTGATTTCAATAAGTTTCCAGAAATTGAACTGTTTATTCCAGCCTTCTCCATTAAGCTTTGATATGTAAATCAGTTTGGGAACAAAGATATTTTTACCTCTTAAAAGTTTCCATCCTCTACTTGTGGTAAATGGCAACCTTGGGATACTTTTCCTTGATCGAAGAAATGGGCCTAAGTTAGTTATTATGAAAGTCAGAGTGAGATAGATTTAATTCCATCCAACAAAATGAAACTTATTTGCATTACTCTCCACACATGAAATAACAAGAACTGGGAACAGACATGTATTAGCTTAATCCCTGACTTACACTGTGGCCTACATCAAGCCAATGAGTTTTTGCCTTAGTTTCATTACCTGTGAAGAGGGATTTTTCTGCTTACCTTCTGGGTTTAGAGGAATCAGTGGTCACAGACAGAAAGCATGTAACTCAGTGTTTTAGTCAGATTGTTCACTGCTGTGACTAAAAGTCACAACCATAACAATTGTAGAGTAGGAAAAGTTTAGTTGACAGCTCGGAGTTTTAAAGGTCTCAGACTTCTTGAGGAAAGGAGATAACACAGCATAATGCAAGAAGAATGTGGAAGAGGGAAGCAACTCAATGATAATCAGAAAACACACACACACACACACACACACACACACACAGGTCTCCATTTGTCAGATAAAAATATATATCCCAAAGCCACGCCCCAAATTCCCACCTACTCCACCAACACCCTACCACTTCACTTACCACTCAGTTAATCCCTATCAGGGGATTAAATCACTGATTGGGTTAAAAATCTTACAACCCAATCCTTTCTTCTCTGAACTTTCTTGCATTGTCTCATATGTGAGCTTTTGGGAGATACGTCACATCCAAACCACAACACTCAGTTCTGACTTAAATTGAGTACCCCTAAGCAATGGTGCTTACCAATGGGTTATTTTTGTACTTCTGATTGTTATTTTAAAAGTTAGAACATTGGTTATTGCTGGATCTACTAAGAGAAAGACATCATCCCTGAAAAATGACAAAATAAAAATTGGGTAGAATGAAATAAAGAAATAAGTCATTCTAATATATTGTGATTGACTCAAATATATCTGGATAGAGTTTACTAATCATTTTCTGAAACAAGGCAAATAAATTTTAATTCTTTAACTTTTTTTTTTTTTTTATCATCAGTCCACTTGAAGTCTTGTACCTGATATGCCAGAAATGTTGATCTCCTTTCTGTACCCGGGGCATACTCACATTTAGACACAAGAATGTTGTTATTGCTGTGGGTGGCTGATGTCCATTCTGATTGTCAGTGCCTCTGCCACATAGTTGCTGAATATTTTGAGTACCCAACCATTATGTCCAGGAAAGTTTATGAGTGTGTCAGGACAATAGACAAAAGGATCACTTGACAGGGCTGAAACTATGCAAATTGTTTCTTGCTCTAAATATATATTTTGCTTTTAATGCAAAGTCTCACATTTGGCTCTTTGTAGGTAAATAAACTGAATTTCCAGAATTTGACCTTCTGTAAAATAAGCATAGATAAATTATATTAGACTGGACTCTTCATAAAACAAAAGTCTCCCCCCTTTACCTGACATATCCGAAGCCATTTTGGTCAGGTTGAATTTGATCTTTACATTTCTCTTGTTCTTCTCTGTGAAACACTTGCCCTATGATCAACAGCTGTGTTATTTTTAAGTAAATAGATTTTCACAAAATACCTCAGCAGTGGCTATAAATAATTAAATAAAAAATTTGGCCAACTAGGAGATAAATACTATGGATTTTTAGAAATTGAATCTTTCACCACATCCAGCCCGCCATTAACTTTCATAGATGTTAGTGGTGATGAGTTTTCTGTGCTGATGGCTTAACATTTATCAACAATAGAAATTATTGTGATTGCTGATTCCTTTGTTTTCTATCTTGGTTCCTATATTTTTAAATGTCTATTGAGGTTTAAAAAACACATAACATGCAACCTATCCTCTTGAGGAATTTTAAGCTTATCAATGATAAACACACTGTCGGGCAGATCTCTAGAACTGTTTCAGCATGTGGAACAGTAATCCCGTTATTCCTTCCCTAGGTAACTTTCTGATTTAAGAAGTTTACTACTTTAAATATCTTATATACCTCTAATTCGTCAGCATTTGGCCTTCTGTGGATAACTTATTTCTCTTGTCATAACGTCTTCAAGATTAATCCATTTCTAGCATACGATACCATTTCCAGTTATCCTTACCATTTTCCTCTTTTCTAGGATTTTTGTCCCCTTTCGCTTGCTCACTGCCTTCTTTATGCTTTGCTGGTAAGTGAAGTGCTTTGGTTCTTTTCCTTATATTTTTTCTGTATCTATTATAGTAATTCCCTCTGTGGCTATCATAAGGAATATATGAAACATAGTTATTCAAATCTATTTTAAGTTAATGAGATTTAAGTCTAATGATACACAAAACATGACACTTTTACCTCTTTCCCCTATGTTCTTTATATTAAAGAGTTCACAAATTACATATTTACCTATTGTTTGTATCTATAACATATTTACAAGTATAGCTATTTTTCATACTTTTGACTTTTAATTTGTACTTCAAAATTATAAGTGACTGATACACCAACTTTAGACTATTATACTCTTCTGTGTTTGCCTGAATACTTACTTTCCTAGCAGCTTTGTACTTTTATAAGCTTTCATGTAACTGTTCAGAGTCTTCTCTTTGCAACTTGAAGGACTCATGTTATCATTTCTGGTAAGGTAGTTCTCATGCTTTGGACTCCCTTAACATTGTTTAACTGTGCCACCTTCACCTTTCCTTCAACTTTAAGGACAGTTTTGATGAATATAGCCTTCTAGTCCTTAAGTATGGGCTGTGTTTCATTTGTTTACATCTTCTTTAATTTCTTTCAGTGATGTTTGTATATTTCATTGTTCAAGTCTTTCACTTCTTTGATGAAGTTGAATTAATAAGTTTTTTTCCTGATGCTGTTGTTAATGTAAATTCATTTTTCAGATTGTTCATATTTTAGTGTGGAGAAATGCAACTGATTTTTGTACTTTGTGTATCTGACTAATTTACTAAAGTTGTGTACTAATTGTGATAACATTTTTTTTTTGTTCTCTTTAGGGTTTCTACATATAAGATCATGAATTCTACAGAGATAATTTTACTTTTCCCCTCTAGTTTGGATACCTTTTATTTATGTCCCTTGCCTAATTGCCCTGGCTAGACTTTCTAGTAATATATTGAAGAGAAGCTCCAGAAGAAGTTATCTTTGCTGGATCCTGATCACACAATGGAAGTGTTCAGATTTCTCCATTAGATATAATATGTGTATCAGTGTATTATATGTAAACTAATTTATGTTGAGGCAATTTTCTTACATTCCTAGCTTGGTGTTCCTATTTTTAAATTATTAGAGAAATGCTTTCCCTCTATTAATTATAATGATCATAGTTTTCATTCACTCTGTTACTATAGAATCTTACACTGATTTATTTTCAAATGTTGAACCATCCTTGCATTCCAGGAATAAATTCCACTTGGTTATGGTATATAATATTTTTAAAATTAAAGTATTTATTTATTCTAATTTGCTCTACATGATGGCAGAATGCAATTCATTTCATAATATACTTATGGAGCACAATTTTTCAAGTCACTGATTGTACATAATGTATTTTCACACCATTCAGGTCTTCATACATGTACTTAAGGTAATAATATCTAACTCATTCCACCAAAATCCATATCCCCTTGCCCCTTCCTGTCCTCTCTCTCCCCTTTGTCGTATCTAAAGTTCCTTCATTTCTCCCATGCTTCCCCCCATCACCATTATGAGTCAGTATCTTCATATAAAAAAAAAAATATTCAGCCTTTGGATTTGGGGGGATTGACTTGCTTCACTTAGCATTATATTCTCCAACTCCATCCATTTATCTGTAAATGCCAAGATTTTATTCTTTTTTTTTTTTTAACTGAGTAAAGTTTCCCTATCTATTCATCTACAGAAGGGCAACTGGGTTGGTTCCACTATTTAGTTATGTTTTTAGTTATGTGGCTGTGTCCCTGTAGTATGCTGTTTTTAAGTCCTTTGGGAATAAACTGAGGAGTGGAATAGCTGGATCAAATAGTGATTCCATTCCAAGTTTTCCAAGGATCTCAATACTGCTTTCCAGAGTGGTTGCACCAATTTAGAGTCTCACCAGTAATGTATGAGTGTGCCTTTTCTCCAACATCCTCTCCAATACTTATTGTGTTTGTATTCTTGATAGCTGCCATTCTGACTGGAATGAGATGAAATCATAGAGTAGTTTTTATTTGAATTTCTCTAATTGCTAAAGATGTTGAATATTTTTTAATATGACATTGATTTACTGTATATTGTCTTCTGAGAAGTGTCTGTTCAGTTCCTTGGCCCATTTATTAATTGGGATATATATATATATATATATATATATATATATATATATATATATATATATAAATGTTTTTGAGTGCTTTATATATCCTAGAGATTAGTGCTCTATCTGATGTACTTGTGGTAAAGATTTGCTCCTATTCTATATCTCTGTTCACCTCAATGATTATTTCTTTTGCAGAGAAGAATCCTTTTAGTTTGAATCTTTTAAATATAGGTTCCAAATTTTGTTTGCAAGTATTTTATTTGAGAAATTTTTATTCAAAATTTATAGGGAATATTTGGATGTAAAATATTTTTCTTGTATTGTTTTTGTCTGGCATTGACATCAGAACAATACTAGTATTAAATAAGGGATGTTAATTATCTCTTTCATTTTTTGTAAATGTTTGAGAAGTATTTGTGTTAGTTCTTTCATGAGTGTTTTGCAGAACCCATACTTGAAGATCTCAGGTTCAAGACTTTTCTTTGTTGAAAGATTTTGGTTACTCATTCAATGTCTTTACTATTTATAGGTTGATTAAGATTTTCTAGATATTTGTGATTTTGTCTTAGTAGATTTTATGTTTTTAGGAATTTATTACATATTTTCTACCTTATCCAAGTGGTTGGCATACAATTATTAATAGAAATCTCTCACAATTCATTTTATTTCTGTAAAAGAGGCAATAATATCTCAGTTTAACTTTTCATTTTAATAATTTTTGGTTTCTCTCTTTTCTTAGTCCATCTAATTAAAAGTTTGTCAATGTTATTGATCTTTTCAAAACACCAATTTTATATAATTTCTTTTCTCTATTAATTTTCCATCCTCTATTTTATTTACCTCTGCTCTTATCTTTATTATTTCCTTCCCTCTTCCAATTTTGGGTTTGGGTTTTTATTATTTTTTTAGTTTTTGAGTTGTAAAGTTAGATTGCTGATTTTAATGTAAGCATTTATAACTTAAATTTCCCTCCAAGCATTGTTTTCACCATGTCCTTTATGTATTAGTATGTTGCTTCCAGGTGTTTTCGAAGCCTTTGTGACTTCTCCTTTGAGCTATTGGTTATGTGCAGGCTGTTGACTTTCCACAATTCTGGTAATTCTCTTTTCTTTTCTTTTTTTTTGTACTGTTATTGGTTTCTAACTTCACTCTTTTATGGCCTAAAAAGATACCTGATATGATATCTATGTATCTATGTATCTATCTATCCATCGATCTATCTATCTATCCATACATACATCCATTGAGACTTAATTTGTCCTAATATGTGTTGATCTTGGAAATTTTCTCATGTGCACTTGAGAAGATTGGTTAAGCTATTAATGTCGAGTAGTGTGTTTTGTACATGTCTCTTAGATGTAGATGGATTATTGTGTTAAGTCCTCCATTTCCTTATTTATCTTTTACATCTTAGTCTACCCGTAATGAAGGGTATGGTATTGAAACCACAAGCTATCATCATAATCTTTTATTTCTCCTTTTACTTCTGTTAGTTTTTGTTTCACATCTTTTGATAGTTTACTAGCCACATAAATATATATTGTTGTTAAAATTTCTTGCTGTAGGGAAATGTTATTAATATGGAATGCTGATTTTGTCTCCAAGAATTTATTTTTTATTAAAAGTTAATCTTATCTAATGCTCTTAAAGCTTCTGTTTGCTTTTAGTTATAATTTATATGGAATGTATATTTTATTTCTTTTAGTTTCAATCTATTTTTGTCTTCATATCCAGAGTGAGTACCTAAAAAGAGCATATAGATCATATAATTTTTATTAGTTCTTTCAATATCTCCCTTTTGATTGGCAATTTCAATCCATTTACATTATTAATTACATTTAAAGTAATAACTGATAAGGAAGGACTCACTTCTGCCATTTTATTACTTGTTTTCTACATGCTTTTTGTACCTTTTGGCTTCTTCATTTTCTGCGTGTCTCCTTTTATTTTTGTAGTAAAATGTTTAAATTTACCTTTTATATTTTATTGTGCATTTTATTTTTATTTTCTTTGAAGTTACTGCAGGGATTACTTTTAACATCTTTAAGTTGTGACACTGAAAATTTTGTTTGCACCAATTTAACTTCACACATACAAACTCTCCTTCTTTATGGTTCTGTTCCTATCCTTTTAGTTGTTAATGTTTCAAAAGTACATCTTTATAAATTGTATGTCTCAAACAAAAAATAAATTCTTTTTTTTTTTTTTGCAGGGTAAGTACTGGGGATTGAACTCAGGGGTACTCAACCACTGAGTAACATCCTCAGCTGTATTTTGTATTTTATTTAGAGAATGGTTCTCACTGAGCTTCTTAGTGCCTTGCTTTTGCTGAGGCTGACTTTGAACTCCTGCTCCTCCTGCCTCAGCCTCCCTAGCCTCTGGAATCACAGATGTGCGCCACCATATACGGCTCAAAATCTCAATTATTTTAAATTCATTAGTCTCTTCAGTTACACAGAAAAAAAAAATGTAAGGTTACAAACTCAACTTATAGTAATACTAGATTTTATGCCAAAGGTTGCTTTTTGAATATATCAGTGTCTTAAATCATGGAGAAAGAAAAAAATGAAGTAAAAATCATTTTTATAATAATGTTTGGTTCTTATCATTGCTTATATTTTCTCCCTTATGAAATTTCTGTTTATTCACATGTCTTAAGGTTTTTGTCTAGTGTCCTTTCCTTTCATTTGCAAGACTACTACTGTAAGTACTTCTTGATCCTCAAGTGGTTAAAGTTGATTTTTATTTATCTGATAATTTCTTAATTTCCCACAAATATCCACAAAAATAAACATCATTTTAAATCTTTATCATTTAATTCTAAAGGAACCTAGTTAATTCTGGTGGATCCTCTGGAGGGGCACTTTCGCTCTACGCTTGGTGGCTGCTGGAGTTAGCAGCTACAAGATAAGGTGATAGAGAAATTGGAAATTTTATAAAAACATTCATGTGTTGTTATGATTCAGTAGAGGAGGATTTTTTAAAATCAAATGGATATTTGTAACACCAGATATCGATCAGTGTGGCTCATAATACACAGGGTGAATGGAGGTAGCTGGTAGATGCTGAGGTGTGTGTTTTGTGAATTTTTCTACGAGTGAACTGGGAGCAGTTTTCAGCTTTAACCTTATGTTTCTCATGGATGGAACTGCACATAAGTAAACGTGAAATTTCCGTTATGCTCAAATTGTTCTCTAATATGTCAGTCGTGTTAGGATGGAATCTCTTTTCAAAACAAGCATTACAGTAGCTCTGCTGTATAATCAGTTCATGAATTAGATTTATAAAAATGAACAGTTTAAATATTTCTGCACTAAATCACATTTCTAATGTTCTGAAAAGCCCTTGCCTTGGCCTTATAGAATGTGTATTGAGCACCCACACATTGACTCAGATGGATTTAAATTTGAATCCTATCTTTACTTACTTGATACTAAATACACATCCTTGACCTCTTGAAGCTCAATTTCCTCATCTTTGAATAAAAGATTAAAATATTTCCTCATAGGTTACTGTGACGATTTAAAGATACAACATATATAATTTCTTTAGAAAAGGACTTTTACATATAAACTACTCAGTACTGATAATTTATCTGAACAGTTTTAATCATGAAATATTATGTTTTGCATATCTGAATTTATTGCTGTTTGTAATATTATTATTGTTATTATGATTAGGAAATATATCTCCATAAAGTTTTTATAATAAATCTTTGCTATGGCTTACATGTGAGATGTCCCCAAAAACTCAAGTACAAGACAATGCAAGAGGGTTTAGAGGTGAAATGATTGAGTTATGAGACCCTTAACCCAATCAGTGAATTAATCCCCTGATAGGAATTAACTGAGTTGTGACTACAGGCAGGTGGGGTGTGGCTTGAGGAGATGGGCATTGGGGGTATAGCTTTAGGGTATATATTTTGTGAGCTGAGCTTAGTCTATTTCTGATTCTGTGCTGAGAAGTTCTTGTCTGCTTTTCTCTGCCATACCCTTCTGTCATGATGCCCTTACTCATTTGCAGCCCCAAGGAATGGAGCTAATAATGGACTGAGACTTTTGAAACCATGAGCCCCATATGAACTTTTTCCCCTCTAATAGTTCTTTTCAGGTCTTTTGGTGGCAGCAATGAAAAAGCTGACAAAACACTATTTTTTAAACTCTTATTTGCATATATTTTTATTTTCTTAAAAATAAGCATGTATTATTTCAGGATATAAGTCTCAATTTTAAAGCTTGCCACACATGAAACCATACACTTATTTTTTGGGTTAGAGATGGTGGGTATTTTTTGGGTGTGGGAAGATTGTGGTAATTGTAACATTAGATTCCTAAACTTTATGGCCTTAGCATTTTGGAAGTGAGGGAAGAAGGTTTGTCCATAGAAGTGGTTATAAAATTAATCCTAAATCGGAAATTTAAGGCACAACTAATCTGAGTGTCCATCTTTATATGTCTATGATCTCAGAAAAATAGGATAATCACATCTATATAATGATAGTAAGGGACACTAATGGCAAGCTGGAGTGGACAACAGAGTGTGGAATGTGACCCTTTATATTTTCCAAAGGTAGCACATTTTCTCAGGAATTCTCTGGTGTGGCATAAAATATGGTTTCTGCTTCATGTCGATTAATAATAAATCTCTGAATTTTTGGTTGCTTTAAGTTATCATCACTATCACTACCCTCCCTTCCTCCCTTCCTTTTTACACTCCTTCCCTCTTCATGTTTTTTTTCTACCTTTCTAAATTTTGTCCATTCAAGCAACCTGTTAGGAGATGGTAATGTCAATCTGCAAACTTATGATCCTTCAACACATGCCTTATTTTGTCAGGGGAAATAAATAAGTTTCACAAAGTCATAATTATTATTATATGAATGAAAAATGCAGCAATAGAAGTGTGCTCATTGCACTAATGTAGTACAGAGGAGGGAACATGTAATTTATTAGAATAAGAAAGTTTTCAAAAAGTGTGTCATTACTTAATACATTTTCAAAAGATGCATGAAGTAGAAAATAATGACAGATGGAAGCTCCAGCACTTCAAAGCATTCTGTTTCTTGTCACTGGCAAGCCAACTGGAGAGTGGTGTGGTGCGGCTGGAGTGGGGGTAGATCTGTCTCTTGCAAGATTTTGGCAGAATAATTGATGAAGTTGTACCCAGCTTATTGCAATTTATTCCTTAGAAATTGTAGGACCACATTCGAGAATTATATTTATGCTTTGCAGGATAGATGGAAAGGATTGTTGAAAACATTTTAATATTTTCAATTGAAAGAGTGAAAACTAAATTCTGAAAAGGAGAGAAATCATGAACAACTTTTTTTTAAAAAAAAAAAAAAGCATATAATCACTGGAGAAAGTCCAGCGCATTGGCAATGTGGTTCATCATAGAGGAATTTTCAAATGACCTCAAGAGCAAGTGAAATTAATTGACAGAGGTCAATTGTAGTGTGCATTAGCCACCTGTCCTAATTGACAAACCACAGATCTCTAAGCAAAAACCTTGCAGACATTTATTTGGGGACTTATTATTTTTTTCCAGGTTTAGCATCATTAATGTTGTCTGTTACCCAAACACTTGATTCTTTCTGTTCGTGACCATTAATAGATTTGATTGATCCCTTAACTCTTTTGGGGTCTCCAATCATCTACCACCTCTTTTCTTCTCTGCTAAGTCCTACTTCCTTGTTTATATTCAGATATTCATAGGCTTTATCATTACATGACTCTGTTGGCAATTTCATGTATTATGCAATTTTTCTCATTTATTATGTTTCCATTAGTCTTTTAACCCCCATAAACCCAGATCCCATTTTAGGATCCTGCTGTCTAAATTTGAGGCCCATCATTCTTCTGAAACAGATCATTCAGAGACCTCATATGGCTTTCCTTTTGCTAATTCCAATGATCCATCTCCCTCTTTCTGTTCTTAATCTGTAATGTATTTCACATCACTTAGCCACACTTCTTCTCTGACATTTCTGACACGGCTGTATATTGAATTTCATTCGTCCCCTCTGACCATTGTCTTGGTTTAGATGCTGTGTCTTTTTGACCTATTATGCTTTAAATGTCAAAATCCATCCATTTCATACATCTGAGGCTTTCAAGAGAAGCCTATGTCTTATAACTAGAACTATTAGATGAAATTTGAATGTTGCAACAGTAACTAACATAATATTTTTGGTAAAATGTGTTATGATAGCAAGTTTTTTGGTACAGTGTTTGTATATTTAAAATAAGGATAAATAGCTTATCATATTAAATATCAAATTCTTTATTGCTTCACAGGAGCATAACATGTCTGAGTTACTGTCTTTAAAGTCATTAAATCAATTTCTGATATGTAGTTCATAAAATTTTAACTGTTAATAATTGATTATTTTTAATAAATGTGTGTGAAACATGGAATGAGACAAAACCTAATGTTCTTTATTTTTAATCAAACATTTTTAATCATGTAAGTTGACTTTATATTGAAAAAGCCCTTCTTTTTTTTCTTTGTAATATTACATATGATTTCCAAATTTGAATGTATTTTTTTCTGGTACAAATTTCTTCATTAACAAATATAGCACTGACTTTTTTTTTAGACTAAATAAGACTTAGGACTTTTATTTCATTAGGTTAGAAGAGCACCAAACCATGGATTGAAACATGGTATCCACTCCTGTTGTAATAAACTATATTTTGAAAGATATCCGGAATAGGTAATATTTGCTTCCTTCTAATTGATCAAACATTGCAAATAGTTTGCACTTGCATGATGCATTAGTAACTAGATATAATTGACTTGCTTTTTGTTTGTTTGTTTGTGTGTGTGTGTATGTGTGTGTGTGTGTGTGAGAGAGAGAGAGAGAGAGAGAGAGAGAGAGAGAGAGAGAGAGAGAGCGAGCACCCTTGGTGCTGGAGATTGAACCCAGGGCCTTGTGCATGCAAGGCTAACAATCTACCAGCTAAGCTATATCCCCAGCCTGATTGACTTAGTTTTTTTGAATATATTTTATTTTAAAAAATATTGAGCTTACTAATGTCAACACAAAGCTTAAGTTTTAAATTATAGAGTTGTATCATTTTTAAGGATCTTAGAGAATTAAATCAGGACACTTTATATACAATGTGCCAATTTTTGTTTACTTCTTACAATAATTTCTTGAATCTTAGTCTTTTCTCAAAGCTTTCTCCTTAAACCTCATCACATTGAATTATTTCTTTATGCCATGTCTCAAACATTCATTTCTTATCTCTCCCCTGATCAGATTATTCTGATATATTATTCAACTCTGACTACCACATAGGAGAAGTGATATAGAGATATGGAAAAACTAGATATCTAGAAAATAAATGATCTGGATAGCAAGGAGGCTAAACAAAACATCTCTCAAATAAAATATAAAGAAAACCATTGTTTTTTATTCTGAGCAAGAAAAGCAAGGCAGCCCTTAGTGCATAACTTTTTCTGTTTAAACAACTTCCATTTTTGAGGGGAATAAAAGGATTAGGTTTATTGTATATTGTTCTAAAGGACAGAGACAGAAATATGAAAAGTATGTTACCTTAACACTCACAACAAAAATAAGAAAATATGGCTAAAAATTAATAAACTCAATTGCTATTAGAAGAAAAATTTGGTGATGTTGTGCAAAGAATTTATGAAGAGTTTCAGCCAATGCCATATATCACAGCATAATCACTGCCAGCATATTAACATATATTCACAAGTATTCCAAGCATCCTAATCTTGCATCATACTGTTTACTAATAAATCATTTTTAAATAATATCAGTGCAATTTTTAAATGCTTTACACAAGTTTACATTCAACTTTTAAGCAAACTAAAATAAAATAGACTTAAAATCTGCAACAATTATGCAGTGAAATATGGTTATTTTAAAATAACATTAAATATTCTAATACATACTTAATCTTCAAGTGATGCTTTGAATGTATCATTCCTCTTCTCATAAGACCTTCAACTTGGGAATTGCTAATAAAGGATCATCAGAATGACTTACAATCTCTGAAATATTATCCCATGAAAGTGTCTCAATCAATTACAAATAGTCCATTTTTTTGAACTTTAATCTCCTTCATATCTTACATCTATACTCTCTCCTGTTGTCTGAACAAATTGTACACGGTGATCAGTACCTTTCTCTTTTTTTTTTTCTCAAAAATTCTATCATGGAAACAATTTCGTGTATAGTTGACTTAGTATTAGAGAATTAAAAGCATTTCATATGGTTTAAAACATTAGCAACACTGTTTTAAAAGGTTTCAAATTTTTCCACTGTGAGATTTTAATGGCCATCTTTCTCTTTGGTCACAATCTTCATCACTCCTCTTTTTTCTTTGTCTCCTAGAACTTTTATCAGAATTCTATCACCTCACTCTAATATTTCAAGCAACTTACCTGTCTGTTAACTACTGAACTGTGGAGTGGCCACACACCAAAGTCTCGTTTGCATATAATAGTGGATATTGCTATTTGTTTAGGTCCTTACCTTTTTCCAATGCAGCCTTTCAATTTTTTACTTCTTTTCAATCTCTTCCTTTCCTAACACTCTCTGTAATTATTTCATGTGACATTATATTAATGAAGGCAGATTAGCCACTTCCTTTTTCTTCAAGAAACTACTTGTACATCTAAGAAACAGGGTCTAAACAAATACCCATTTCTTTATTTTTTTTAAAATATTTGCTATTATATATTTGTTTCTCTGATCATTAGGAACAAATCAGCATATCTATCCAAACTCTACCCTTTCAAGCAAATTACTCCAATTCACATTGATATATCACACTTTATTTCCTGAAAATTAACCCTTTTTATCCTAATTATTAAAGATTTATTTTTTAAATATTAATACTATCTTCTAAACTGAACTATAAGCTCTCTGTTGACTGGTTCTATGTTCTGTATTCACATACATATATGCAAATATGCCCAAAGTACTCATGGCATCATTGTTACAAAGTAGCTTTTGGGAACTTCCTGTCTTAATGTGTTAAGCAGCATTTCATCACTGTAACCAATACAAAGTACAGTAGGAAAAGTTTATTTTGGTTCATGATTTCAGTGTTTTAATCCAGGGTCAGCTGTGACTCCATTGCTCTGGGCCTAAAATGAGGCAGAACATCATGGCAGAAGGATGTGGTGAATGAAAGCTGCTCAGATCATTCAAGCCAGAAAGCCTCAGGAGTAGGGGAGGACACACAAGAGGGGTCAGGGACAAGATATAATCACCAAGACAGACACTCAGTGACCTACCTACTCTAGCCATATCCTGCTTGCCTACCATTATCACCCAGTTGTCCATTCAATCACTAATCCATCAAATGACTTAGTTACAGTTCTAAGTTTTGCCTAAAAGCCTTAACTCTGAATGCTGAATTGCGGACCATGCTTCCATAGCCTAACCTTTTGCTGGACATTTCTAGAACCAAAACATAACATTTGATGAGCGTCAAAGCATTCCCTTTGTCAGGTTTGAATTTTAAGCAGTTATTTTAAAAGGCAGACTGAAGAGGCATTTAAAATTTTCTAATGGAAACTAAAGTCTCAGATTGTCAAAAGGAGAGGCTGTAGACTCTAAGAGATATGATGCTTTTATTTCAGTTCTATCTAAAAATGTAATTTTTGAGAGTTGGAAGATCAGTCTTTCTGATACTACATTTTCTCTGCCCACATAACAGGAATGATATATGAACAAATTTTAACAAAACACTTTCATCTTTGCCTTATATACAGAGGAATCAGCATGATTCATAAGAATGAATTATGGGAGCACATGCCATCATTAATGCTTTTTCTTTCTCACGCCCATGCAGTTCAGAACATTTTGATTCAATTAACTCTGCAAACACAAGATTCAAAGATCTTTTTCTCTGCCTGAATCACATTGTAATAATCCCATTGTCATTATCTCCTTAAAGTGTTGACCCTGTGAATGCTGCTGTAGGTACAAGGAAAGTAACAGAATTTGTATAGAATTCAGGCTTTGACTGGATTAGATTACTAATTTATGAGGGGAAAAGAAAAACCCTCAATCTATAGAAAAGTAAAGAATACAGACAGGGCAGGGAAAACAAAGATCTTGTGAAAAATTCAATAAGGAAACCATTCTGCCTTTGAAAATGACTGATCACTTGGAGTTGGATAAATAATTTTATCCCTAAATTGTTTTTTTTACTAAAAGGAATTTGTACCTTGGTACAAATTTGAAAATAACATGTGTTTCATTCCTATGAATGATATCAGACCTAAGAGAAGTCTTCCAATGTTTTGATTCTTCTCCCATAATTTTAATTATTATAGTTTTATTTTTATTGACATTAACATAGTTTTATAAATATATATATATATATATATATATATATATATATATATATATATATATATATATTGTGGTAAACTACGATTTAAATCAAGCTTCATTAAATTGATTAAGGGATGAATTCATCTTTTCTAGGATGTTGAAAACTGAAAGCTAATATTAAAACATGTACAGAACTAATGTTGGATCATAGCAAGAGAAGAGTGATCAAAGAGGACCAGAGGGAAGTTGGATTTTTAAGCAATGTTCATGGACATTATAAAATCATTGCTGTTTAAAATCTTCTTAATGATTCTGGTTCTCACTGTGTTGTAGGTCTTAGATGAATGAACTATAAGCCTATGATCCTATAAATGAAAGCTTTTAATGGGAATATCAAGACAAGGTACCTGTTAATGCTAATTATTTTCCTGCATATATTCATTTAGAGAGTGCAAATTTGGGCTGAAAGACACAGTTTGGGTGTTAAAGAACCCTAACTTATTTCAAAGAAACATTTTTAAATCATCTTATTTTATTCATTCGTCTGAAGGAATCAGGTTAAATATTTATGACAGTACTATTAAAATAGTGTAAAATTCATGTGAGTTCTACTCTTTGAAACTTTTCAGACTGTAATGAGGAAAAGAGAACTAGAAAATAACTCATCAGAACAATGTCTGCATAGCATCTTTTGTGTTGCCTTTGGATATAATATTTGAATTAGGAGATTTTAGAATTATTAGTGTTAATGAGATCTGGAGTACCTTAAATTAAGTGACCATAAACACAAAGGAAATTCTAGATATTCATGAGTATATTCTGTGCTTCTTAAATAAATGTAAGTAATTTTATAATTCCTTCTAATTGTTTCTTCTCCCTCCCAGAGTCTAAACATTCTGTACCTGCAGGCAAACATACTCAAATGTTATAAAAGTTCTTTCCTCTTTTAAAATTCTGAAGAAAATCAGCAAGCTACTTCATTTCATATTTCTGATCAAATACCTCCCCATCTAAGCAAAAGACTAGAAAATAACACAAGAACAAAAGGAAATTTTGTTGGAAATAATACATAGCATCAGGATACAGACAAAGTCATAGAAAGTTTCTTTCTAACTCAAATGTTATTTAATGCTGGTAGCATTTAACTATTTACTTACCAATTTATTCAACATTTATTGAGTATGCAAAGGTCAAGGACATATTGTATAAGGGAGTAAAAGATGACTTTAAAATTTTCTTTAACCTTAAAAATTTTATAATCTACTAGGGGAAAAAGAAAAGATATAAAAAACTAAATTGAAATATAATAAGGTAAATGATGGCTTGCTAATGGAGATTGATGGGTAGGAGAATATAGAGCCATAATACTTCCTAAAAAGAGGACACATTTGTTGTTAGACTTGTTATTGACATTTTCTTTGAAATTCCATCTGAAAGGAACTTGTAGTTACTGTCATTTAAGTGACCATGACATTAAGATGTTTGAGTAATTGTTAGAGTAATAGCTCATCACAAAATATTTTGAACTGGCTTTTTCCTGAATAAATAAGTACCTCATAAATTACAGAACTGTTGTAATTGTACATAACCACATAGGAAAAAAATAAATAAACAAGGCATCAGAAAAGTGACAAAATATTTTTGAGGACCCATAAAATGGAGTTAAGTCTGTGAAGAAAAATTGTGTGTTCTAAAAGTTGTTAAAGCATTTATTTTTTTAAATTTCATTCTTGGGATTCTCCTTAAATGTACTTAAAAAGAAAAAAAAAAGTAACTTAGTCAAGGCAAAACAATATTAAGATAAGAGCTTAAATAGTAAATAATAAATTTCATAAGATGAGAAAAAGATTTTGAGGTGGAAACAAAACATAAAATTTTTATAGTTTAAAATTTAAAAGATTATGTGTAGGAAAGTTTACTCCATAATAGTAAAAAATATTTAGCTTACTACTATAAGACCCAAGGAGATAAAATGCCTAGTACATAAAATTGTGCTATCAGAGGAATGAAACTTACATTAACACAAACCATACATGACATACAAACATTAGGAACATCGATTATTGAAGGAAGAAATATAATTAATTAATTTCAATTACTGAAATATACCTAAAATGATATAATTGATTTTTTTAAGTTTCTTCTACTCCCCAGTTATCACTTTTTCTGTTGGTCAGAATTAAAGATTTCATATTTACATATCCAAAGTAAATTAAAGGCTTAAACATACTAACAAATTTATACTATATATATAAATCATAGCTTTTATAAAATGTTTGGTATGTTTCATAACTGCCTCTGAAGTATATATTTATAAATAAAAACTCATTTTATTTATCAGTATACATATAGTCATATAGAATATTAAAATAAGTTTCTCAATAGATGTGTTTACATGTTTCATTTGTAGCATTATGTCCTCAAACATCAAAGATTCACTGTCAATGGAATATTATAGAAAACTCATTACATTAAGTTAGGTTAAACATGTATTTAATTAAAAAAGGATCTAATCATTAATAAAGATATTATACGATTCATTTGATTAAATAGCATAAGAGTAATTTGAAAAACTAAGTTTGACTAAGTTAAGTAGGACCTGAAATTAATTTAAGAGAGAAAGGGCAATAAAGGTTGATTGGTAGCCATAGAACAACAAGGGGTTTAAATAAAAGTACCTGAAAATTATATTCCTAGTGTGTTTGTCATCTTTCCATTGCTGTGACATATAGTTGAGATCAATCAACTGAAAAATAAGAAAAGTTAATTTTGATTCAGAGTTTGGAAGGTTTAAGTTCATGGTCAGTTGGCACCATTCTTTTAGGTTATGATAGAAGTGTGTGGTAGAACAAATCTGCTCAATTCGGACAAACTGGAAAACAGAGCCAGGAAGTGGTAAGGTTCCAATATTCCTTCAAGAGTACATAACAATAATCATAACATTTCTATCATTTATTATTTATATTACTCACATCTTTAAAAATTTTCAAGTTTCTATATATACAAAAATACACACATATATAAAAGAGTCAAAGTGGTCTGCATTTTTATGTATTTTACCATATTGAGTAATAAGCATTATTAATATCACCTAAATCATTTAAAATGAGTTTTTGCTTTAAATTAGTGTTATTAATGCACCCTTGTTAATATTTACATACAGATGCTTAACCAAAAAAATAAAAATAAATAAGGATGTAATATGTAAATAAAGTGGAGGCTAATGCATCAACTTATAAAAGTATTTAAGCTTCTCTAAGAATACCTAAGTTAGACTTAACTGCATTGGTGGTGTATTCTTTAGGATAGTCCCTTAAATTCTCTGAACAATTTGTTTTAAAATATTTATGTTAATAGTTCTGAATGTATTTGCATTTTATAAAGCTGACTAGAAATTGAATAATGTATATAAATTTGACAGCAACTCCATTTTGTTAAATTTTGCAGGAAACAAAGTCAAAAGCATTCTCAACTGGACACATATGAGAGGAGTGATGTGTTTTTGATATGTGTGACACAGCCAGATAGCTTCATATAAAGTTTTCCTTCAGTCCTCACAATAACTCAGGAGAAGATGTTTTATTATTATGCCCCTTTGTGGATGAGAACCACTGAGGCAGAGAGAAGTCAAGTAGCTGTAAATGGAAGAGAGGAGTTTAAGGCCCACCAGCTTCTTAAATTTTTTTTTTAAGTTGAGGCATAACAACTATATGTATATGTGTGAGATACCATGTGATATTCCAACTTTAACACTTTGTGCTATATTGGTTTCTTCAATGTAAAGTAGGTAATATTTTTATATTGCTTTCCAGTTTGCAAGACACTTTAATTTAATCCACCTAGTAATTCTGTGAGCAAAGCACTATTGTACTCCCTGTTTTATAGCTGAGGAAATTGGAAGCCATTGTGGGATTTCCCTAAAGGATCATAGTCTTGAATGGAAGTTGGGGTTTGAACCTAAACTAAATGTTATAATATTATATCTTTGTTTCTCTGCCTCTTATTCATTCATAACTACACAGAGAATTTCTAATCAAATAATGTACATGCACACATGTATATATTCCCAGGGGCCTTATTCAAATAAAAAAATTCTTCATCATTATATAAGCAGTGAATGCAAACACCACGCTAATGAGATTTGAAATGAGAACAAACATTGGAATAGCTATATATTCTGCCTAAATAAAAACAACACGGAATTACAAGAGGTCCTGCCCAGGAACTTCAAAGGAAATATGCTGTCCTTATTAAGAGCTTTTAATGCAAACTTATCCCAAATAGAATGCCTGCTATGGGAATTTTCTATGCCACACTCATGCACATCATTGCCCACTAGTCAATTGGAGACATAGAAAAAATAATGGAATTTTCAGGTGTTAAATTAGCCACCCTGGGGCACCACAGCATAGTCCCTTGAATGCAGTAAAGGAAATATATGGAATGTGACAAAGAAAATTAATTAAAATGGGCAATAAAGACTGCCAAGTTCAAACAAATTGTGGCCCCTAGCACATACCAATTCTGTACCTGCAGGCCAGACTTCATGAAATCCAGACAACTTAAAGCTTGTTTTTATACTTTAATGGAGAAAGGAGGTTTTCATGTTTCTTAACTATCTGGAAATCTATACTGACCACCTTGCTTTGGAGAATTCTAACAAGGACAATTTACTGAAATTGTATAATCCTTTCTTCAGGAAAATCAGCCAATTCTATTTTGGGGGATTTCAATAAGATTTTTCAGTTATTCAAATGCAAAATTTTATCTACTCAATAAAAGCTGACATAAGCTTTAGGTTAATTGTAAGAAAGCATTTATTTATTCAATAATATTTCAATATTCATCTGTGTTTCTATCTGTTTCAATTTCCTCCTGTTAATATTATTTTAAACATTTTTTTCTTAGCATACCCATGCCTATTTCTCAGCAATAGCTAGAGCCTTTTAATTTTTCTTTTGGAGAATACTCAAACATGTTTTCTTTAGTTTCTTCCTTTATATAAATAGTACTGTGGCTTTATTGTTTCTCCATATTTTTTTTCTTTGTACTTTAACAGGTAGTAGCAACGTGCATCATGGAATTCCACATCATTCCACATTTCCCATAATGTTTCATGTTATTTTAAATTCTTTACAAGTTTCCTTTACAGGCTTGGGGACCTGCCTCTCCTGTTTCTAAACTTGTTAGTTAGATTCAGCTGACAGCCTTCCATCTAAGATTTCTTTCATTCTGCTGAGGGAGAAAATATCACTGAGCTGTCACTTTCAAGATGGTTTCTGTACATGAGTGAAGCCAAATTTATATGGATCAAAGCGACATGTTTGCAGAGCCAAATAAACTGAAACATCCATATAATTTATGGCTTGTTATATTTGGTGATAAACAGATATTTAATTAAATCTGATATTGAAGCTTTGAAAATTTCCGTTTGAATTTTATCACCAATAAAAAAATAGGGCCTCAGCGAAAGGAAGAGATAAACAGCAGAGCATATCCTCTATTTAGACATGGAGTAAGGATACAGGTGTTTGCACCACTCGTGTGAGATGGGGCCATGAAATAAAATACCAAGAAGGTTCCATCAACTTATGAAAGATGTGTGGAAACCCTGATGATAAAGAAGACCTTTCTCCTCTTAATGCCCAAACCAAGCTTATAAACTCTTGAAGGCATGAGTATAATAGTAATGGGAATGAAGAGTAATTTCCATAATATAGAGCTTGATGAAAGCAGCTACCTATGGAGTAATTTGTCTTTGAATCTTTTGGGCTGACATTGTCTGATGTAATGAAACTGTGGGCCATGGCAGGAGAGGGGCGTGGTTCTGGAGGCTGAAGTTCTAAGGGCTTCCTGGCCCACTGACTGAACAGTCATGGCTGGGTGATGTGCATCAGAAGCTGAATCGGTGGACGGTCCTCAGGACTGTTTCTTGAGCCACTGTTGTCTTCTTAGTGGAATATACAGAAATTCTGAACTAAGATTTAGCTTAAAATATGATTTTTTAAATATTTTAATTTAGAAAGATGAGTGGAAACATTTACATCCTACTGTTTTGAAAGGTAAATGGGCATAAAAGATTTTTAGTTTGTAGATTTCAATATTGACATGGAAAGAATAAAATAGTATTTTTGTTTTGTTTTGTTTTCCCCAAAGTTCTGGTGCATTAGTTTTCTGGGGCTGCTATAACAAAAAAATACTACAGACTAGGGGTGCAAAGAAAAACTCAATTTCTCACACTCTGGAAATTGAAAGTAGGAGACCAAAATTCTCTGCACAGTTGATGTATTCTGAGGCCAGTGTCAAAGATATTGAGTTGAAAGAGAGATCTGTTGGTAGGATATCTTTATCTCCTATTATAGTAAGCATTCTGATGGATTTTACTCTTTTCATTAGCAGTAAAAATCTTAGTGTAATGATTTTTTTAAAAAAATTAGGTGTATATTTTTGCCATAAGCCAGAAAAATTAAATGAGTATGTTTAAGATATTATACAACACATTATACAAATTTTTATAAGATTGCAATTCTCATTTAAAAAGTATACATATACCCACTTTGACAGCATAACTTGGGAATTCCATTCTATTCTTGATACTAATATAATACTAGAATTTTGAATTTCCTCTGTCACTTTGCATCTGCATCCTACAAAAAGCACAGAGAAGCATACCTTATTGGATCTACCTGCCAGGTACTACAAAAGTCATCTTTGACTTTTCTTTTTTAAGCACATCTAGGTATGGGTATAGAGATGAGATATGTAAGTTTCTATGAAGTCACAAAAAATATATATGTATCTTTGTAAAAATGACTATTTTTTTCTTTTAATAGGGAACAATTGAAAGAAAATTAAAGGCTGATCTGTGTTGATTTCTCTGAACTGAGGGATATGCTCTTTCCCTACACTAGAGGATTTTTAATGCTATCATCATCAGCGTAGCAGGCATTGTGCTGTACTTGAGTATTTTAATAGCTGTGCACATGTTACCTGGAAGCAATCCCACTTGAGGATTTCCCAACATAAAAAAGGAGGAACACTGATGGTACATAAGACTAGACATTCAGTGTCTCAATCTTTTTCTATGTTGACTCTTCCTAGTAACCTTTACTGACATTTGCATAAATAAAGAGTGTCTTGAAACCAAAGAATCTCACAGGTCTAAATATTAACTAGGTAATTTCTTGGCAGAACTAAGACATATGGTAAAAGACTGATTGGGTTAGTGCTGAATGATGAGAAATAACTAAGTAAAAAATACAAAAATACTCATTTCAAAATATATTTTCTTTTCTTTTTTTTTTTTTTTTTTTTTTTTTTTTTTAGTGGTTGGAGGTGTTGTTATGATCCGAAGTAGATGTCCATGTGTGGACATGGGATAAATTTGTAGAATTTTATAAATTGAATAATTCCTAATTGTATTTTTCTCTAATGCTATTCTCACTACCAAATTATAATCACAATGAAGATTAACAGATGTTAGCATCAGAGATGTCATAATATATAGAAAATATTTGTTTATTTTCAAAATGAAAATTAAGGCATATTTGCTTACAATATTATATCACCAAGCAGAGATTGAATATAAATATCTACCATCATCTTTCTCAACCTTTCTCATGAGAAGTGATCATTGCTAAATGTCTGTAAGTGCTCATATCAATGCTTATGACCTCTTTAATAGCCTATTGCTGTGATCCTATTGTAAATAAGATGATTGATGGCAAAATATGAACATACTATGCAATAAAAATTCAAAATATTTTAATATCTTTGTTTTAATCTTTATGAAAGTGGAAAATGTTATTTAAAAATACATCAAGATTCCTTAAAATATTTTGCTATTCCTTCTACAGGTTCAGTTTCTATGCAACTGATTCTGTCTCTCTCAACCAAGATCAAGCTCTTAATGACTGTTTTCCAAATCCAGGATGAGCTGCTTTGTCCATTATTTTTCTCTCTGATTCCATTTAGTGGATCAACAGTATCTCAAGTTTCTTTCAGTTTTTCTGGTATTACACCTGAACTTCAAAGAAGAGTCAGAGAATTAACCAAGTATACATGAATTTTCCTTCTTTGAGGTGAGGTACAAATATCCAAAACTGAATGCATTCTTTCAAGATTGTCACTGTGTGTGTGTGTGTGTGTGTGTGTGTGTGTGTGTTTACCTCTCATTTAAAGTTATGTCTTTGGACATTCATATTTTGTTTATACCTAAGAACAGTTAGAAATGAATTTTGGGGGATTTAGAAAGAGGTAACAATTATTCATTCAGTTTTTCTCCTTTATACGCTATAGGAATTTTTTTTTTTTAAAGAAAAATTGTATTATAGTTTTGGTAACCCCTGCATCAGACATAAAAGCATTTGTATAGAGAGACCAGATCTTTAAATGAGAAAACTTTGGGTATGTTGCTCAGCTGATAAAATAAGTTTCTGATGAATAAACAGAAAACAGAAGTTGGAACTGAGCCAGAGGTAGGATTTGCGGATTTGTGAGGAACAAAAGTCAAAGCAGTTTAGTTAGCAATGGAAGGCTGGGGGTGGGGGAGTTCTTTGTAGTACAAGTGCTGTGTTGTCTGGTTTGTTTAATTTTTGAAGTTGACACATCACACGCTGTTGACTGGATAAGCTGAATGAACTTGAGGGTGGTGTAGAAAGTACTAACAAAGCCAAGGGCTCTGCCTGCACTCATGAGTCACCAATAGCAAGGAAAAAAAAAAAAAAAAAGGATTAGTTTGTCTGGAAGAATTTCCAGACTCATCTGGATGATGTGAACATGCTGTGAACAACATCATGTCATTTGATAAACTTGAAACAGTGTTTTTTAAAGCACTGTGCCAAGAATTGAGATAATGAAGACATATATCTATGTTAAGACAGCATGACATTTTAATGACACTAAAGTACTGTATTGCAGACCATTGAAAAGTTTGAGGAGTCATCACATGCAGTGACCATTAGAGCAGTTCAGATTCTACCCTAGTGAAATTTCACAGTGTGAGGCCAGGTTATATACCAGGCTTGGATGATCTTGGGAGGGAGTGGGGTCAGTTGCGCTCCAGGAGCAAGGGTTCAGGTCACTGGAATATAATTAGGGTAAACCATACCTGCATTAGCCCTATCTTAATAGGAGGAAGGAAGGAAAGAAGGCAGAAAGGGAGGGAGAGAATCTTCCAGGTAAAATTTGAGCTTAATAAAAGTGAATTGATAGTAGATAAGACTTGGGTAGTCAGAACAATAAATGATCTTTATTATAAAGTGACTGGGTTCAAACCTAATAAAAATAATTGAGTGAATCAACTTGAAAATTTCATAGTATATTTGTAATCATCTAAGGAAAGAATTTACTCTTGTACTCTAGTTGCAATTCTCTTCCTGGTTCATATTGTCCATTGTGGTACTCAAATTTATAAAACAAAACAAAACAAAACAAAACAAAGGATGAGTCTTAGAAGGGCTCCTCAAGATCACCAAGTCTCATTTTAAATAAAAAGTATCCACCATGTTGAGCCCTTGCAGAAACTATTCCAGGGGAAGTCTAAATTGAACCAGTCAAGAAGCAAATGCCAAGGTCTGGAGGAACCTTTTTTTACATGCTAAAGTTTAAAAGAAGAAGGTTTATTAAAGAATAGGACTGATGGTCCTAATTTCATTAACCAGTCATGCAGCTGAGAGTTTAAGGCTTCAGTTTAACTCTTTATTATCTCTTATTTTGTTCTCTTGTTTCATGTTTAGAAAGTATTAATCGACATAGATTAGGAGAGATTAATTTTATCACTTGCAGCATTGTTACCATGGTACTACTGAGTGTGACTATTGCTAGCAGAATTCTTTTATACTTAATTCTCATGTTATATATAAGCTTTTCCCAACCCTTACAACTGTTTCAAATGCTTTGTGCTAGAGAATTTCCTGTATACTTTTCTGTAAAATGCAATTTATCTAACACTGTGGATCGCTGCTAATAAATAATATAGAGCACCAAGCAATTTGCTAACTCATCAGTGCTATTAATCCTAAGTGCTAAAACCCTGTTTATCACATTTGAGGGAATAACATTGTGAATTGCACCTTGGTTGGACCTCCTTCTAGGGAATTTAATTTTGGAGTCATACTCATCACCTTTTTAATATGTTTCTGTGTGTGAGATCTAGAGTAGCCTTTGTCAGCTGTTCTACACCTCCCCCTGCCACCATACCACCATTGGTTCTTCACATCCAAATAGCCCCACATGTTCATTTTGGGGTAACGTGATTGTGATGAATTTGGCACCACCCCGGGCTTCTGGAGGGCTAGGAATGAGATCAGCTGAGTCAGCCTCAACCTGCTGCTGGGCATAGTGATAAGGTCAGGTGCCGGCATGAGATCTCAGCCAGGTCAACCAGGCTGAAAATCTTTCCTAGTAGATATGAATGAAAATGTTCTTTATTATAAAATCTTGTAAGTGTCCAGCCTTAGGACAATGTGACACTGCATAATGCCTAACAGAATCAAGGAACTGTGCTGTTTGGTGATATCATTGCTCTGACATTTTTACTTTCCCCTGTGAGGAAGGGGTACAAACAAGGTTAGTCTTGTTTATGCTGAGAGTCACTGTCCATCTGCAACAAGCACAAGATGAGTACTTGCATTGGGAGTGTATATCTCCACTCCAGATATACAGATTTTTTTGAACATACTTAAAAAAAAAAAGATTCTTAACACAAAATAGGAGCTTGTGACAATGGAAAAAAAAAATATATATATATATATATATCACTACAGTAGTCTGAACAGTAATAAGTGAGTTTGACTAAAGTTAAATCTTTGTCCTGGTGGGGGACTAATACCCAGTGATGATTAGATGGAATAGGTTCTTCATATGCATGTTGATTTCCTGTTTATTCATCTCAACTTCTTTTTTCCCCCAGGATTAAACTCATACTAACTTAACTGTGTAAATGCAACAAAATGTACATAGTACTGTTGTCTTATTTGTTCTTTCAATTAAAATATAAGACTCGAGAGAAACTAAAATTTCTTAATGCTTTTTCCTAATGAATTCCTCAGAGCTAGTTGAGGACATGCCATTTATGAAATGTCAAGTTTGATTGGATAATTAAATAAGTTTAAATTTAGTGCAATTCACTTTACTAGCACTGGTAAGTTTTCTGTACACTTATATCTTAACTTCTTTGATCTTCCCAACAATCTGTGGGGAAAGGCAGCATCTCTTTTGAAATGATAATAGTTTTACTTTTCTTTCAAACTCCCAAGATACTACCAAGTCTGCATCTATTTCATAACACACAGGGAAACATGAAGAGGGCACCATCAGCTTAAATGTATTTTATTCCAGCAATTCCGAAGACACTAACACTTCGCTTGAAATTTGCACTGCCTAATGATCTTGGCACCCAGGCTATTGAATCCTACTTCTTTGGGGTGGAAATGTCTGCATAATTTACTGAGGCTTTAGGCAGGGTTATGTTGGTCTAGCAGTTAAATAGTTATGTCAGGAATAAAAAAGTATTTAATGGTTTATTGGAAAGTCAAAGGCATAATGTGTGAGGTGCCTCTTTAAAGGTATACTAAAAGTGTCAGAATTCTGTACAATTTTCCACATATAAAAGTAGCATAATATCCTACAGGTGTCACCCATTTCTTTCCACTTGTCAGACTCATTAGTAAAATATTTCAATAGTCTCCTATAGATTAATCAGACATGTCCTAACAAATAGCCAAGTTAAACAAGCAAGTAAGTAGGTTCTATGTTAAAAATTAAGAACTTACTACAGTTTATCTAAAGTGCTATTATTGGTTCTGGGTTGGATTTTGCACTGTCTGTTCATTTTTTACTATAATTTCTTTTGAAAAAACCAAGGTATCTCTGATAGCTAAATTGTCTTTGCCTTATAGTCACTATGAAAATACTAAAGATTGCTAAGTCTAACAAAAACTCTTTAAGAACACTGCTACTTTTTTAAAACAGTAATTGATTTCTGGTGGACATGTATTTTTGTGAATATAGTCTTCTATATTGGTAGACACGTTCTATGCAAATTCCTAGACACACACTGCCACATAGAATATTACAGCAAGGTACTCTGCCCTATAAAAAAAAATTCACATTTCAAAAAGTTTAATTTTTTTAAAGAAATCACATTAAAATAATAAAAAGTGTACATGATTTGATATTTCTTATATTTTAAAAATGCATTTATTTTTCTTTGCTTTCTTTGTATTTTAAGAATTTGTACTCATTTGGGCTGGCATAACAAAGTGCCATAGACTTGGAAGTTTACAAACAACAAATTTAATTTTTTAGTTCTTGAGCTGGAAATGCAAGATCAGAGTGTAATCATGGCTGGGGTTAAATGAGTCCCTTCTTCTGGATTGTAAACCATCATCTTCTCACCAAATCTTCACATAGTGGCACCAAAATAGAAAGGAATAAAATGGTTTGGTACTCTTATCAAGGCTTTAAATATTAACTTTATATCTTAACTTCCTGACCTCATCTGATACTGATCATCTTCAAAAGGCCCCTCCTAACACCATCACAATTGTGGCAGTGTTTCAATGCATAAATTGTGAAAGAACATAAATATTCAGTCCATTGTAGATAAACACACACACACACACACACACACACACACACACACACACATGTATAACATCTTATAATAAGTCTGCTTTTGTACATAGTTTTATCATTATATTCTTAAGTGTCAATGTAAGGGTAGGCATATTATATGAAAAATACATCGTCATAAGTGCAACCCTTTTTTTGAAACAGAAATAAGTAGAATGTGGATGTGTGGGGTTTCTGTATAATTATTTATGTATGTGTTATCTACTAAGGCACCAAGGATAGAGAATTAGAGATGTAAATGTACACGTATAAGGTATGTTTCTAACCATTCTTTAATCTTAGCATTATATTACTTCCCTTAAAACATGTTTTTTAATTATAGATCTATCATCATGATATCTACAGATTAATAGATGGTTGGCTATTCTTCAGTGACCTAACTTTACTTCAACTTCATGGTAAGTTTACTTAGAATAAAGAGTACTTGTTGTGTTATTTAAAGATTATTGTGCTCTGAGGTTTCAATAGATATTCCTGCATTTTTAAGGATGCAAAACTATTTAATAATAATAACTGTTTTAGTCAAGCCAAATTATAACTAAATACTTTATTTGGGATCATATTATAAATTTATTATATCAATTAAGAAATGTTCAGTAAGTCAAACAACTTAAGTGTTTCCAATTCTTACTCTATTGTTTATTTTCAATTATAGTTAAGTCAAAGAAATATTAAGTAAACAAATACATTTGAATAATTCTGCCTATGTTTATTGATTCTCTCTTGGAAATGAGGAAGCAGTAAATATTTTCATTCTGTTTGGCTTGAGATTGTAACATATTCATTTTAGTTTTAAGGATCTGTTAATATTTAGAATACATAATTATTTATATTGTAATCTTTAAAAGAACTTTCTGAATTCCTCATTTAATCTTATTAATCAGTGTTTCACATTATCCTCATTAGCCATTTCAACATTTTACTGAGTTGCAAAAATTTCCAGCTACTTATTTCACATATAACCCAACTCATATTATGCTATTATTTCTCTATAAATTACTGAGTAAAATGTCTTTCTTCTATTTTTATCAAATGTTTGTAAATCTTGCTTTCTACCATATTTCTAGCCAATTCACAATAAAGCCACTAGATGATTTCACTTTTTTTCTGAGAAGTTTCAAGCTATCAGGGATCATAAGCTTGTACCCACTAACCTACCTACTTTCCTGCTTCTATCCTAATGTGTCCCCATGGCTCAGAATAAATTGTCTGTGTTCCTGACTGAGGCCACACCACAATATTTTGAAACCTTATACTCTAGTAAATTGGAAAACCTGGAAGAAATGGATACATTTCTAGATGTATATACGACCTGCCAAAGTTGAATCAAGAGGACATAGAAAACCTGAACAGACCAATAAAAAGCAATGAGATAGAAGTCAGTAATAAAAAAAGCTTTTCAACAAAGAAAAGCTCAAGACCAGATGGATTCTCAACTGAGTTCTACCCAACCACCATAGGAGCAATGGAATCCATTCATTCTTGCCAACTCAAGGATATTGTTTCAGCAATTCTTTCCTCTCCCCTGTTTCTTTTTTCCTTCTTTCTTTTATATCATGAGTGTTCCATATAATACCATATATTTTCAATTAGAAAACAACAATGCTTTTTCCTCCAATTTTAAGAATAATTACTAAATGAGAAAAAAAACAAGAAAAAAATTTGTGATCTCATTTATCTCCTAGGTTCCATGATTCTTACTTTTCTTCACCTTATATTATATATTGCTACTTTCTGTAATTCTTCCTGCCCGTGTTGATGAACAAATACCAGTTCATGTCTTTCCCCCTCTGTCACTTTATTACATTTCACTCCTTTTCTTAGAGTACCAGTAAGTCCCATGTAGCTATTTTCAATAGTGAATTTCTAGTCCTCTAGCTAGGTTGAATAATGCCTCCCAAAACCCATGCATATCTGTAAACACAGAATGTGACCTTACTTAAATACAGGGTCATCGGAGATATAATTATTTATAATAAGTTTTACTGGGTTAGAGAGGACCCTAGTCCCATGACTGGCATCTGTATAAAAAAGCAAACTAGAAACACAGAAGACACCTGGCGGGGTGCGGCGGGAAGAGATGATGAAGGCAGAAATTGAAGTTATGCTGCCAAAAGCTATGAAATGCCAGGAGGTATCAACTACAGAAGTTGAAAGAGGCCAGGATGAATTCTCCCCTGGAATTTTTGGAGAAAATGTGGTCCCCTGACATCTTGATTTCCTGATTTCAGACTTCTAAACTTCAGAACTGTGAGAGAATTATTACATCAGCTCAGGAAGTTGATCTAGTCCTTTTTCGTTTCTTGAATAATTCAGTACTATCTCACTTAACTGCATATGCCTCTCCTATTGCAGACTTTGAATTCACTAACTAGTAAGGCAATGCATTCATCGCTTGTTCTGCATCTTTGGATGCTCCTTTGGAGTTCCTGGTAAGTCTGTATCTGTCTCACCTGCAAATTTAAGAGAATTCCCCAGGGCTTATCTTTGCACCAGTCCTCTGCTTCTACCCCTTCTTTTACAAAGAACACATTGCCTTCCTGATCTTACCTAGTCTCATGGTTTTAATCATATATATATATATATATATATATATATATATATATATATATATATATATATACCCTTGTGATTTTAAGTATCTATTTCTGATTAAAACCTCTAATCTAAATTCTGTGGAGCTTTCTTTTTAACATATCCACATTTAATTCTTCCTGCCCGTCTTGATGAACAGTTAATAAACTTCTCAAATTTAACATGTCCAAAACTGATAAACTCATGTGTATGGCTATGCTATTCTACACAGCAATTAATAAGGAGCATTATGCAGTCTTTCCAACTGATAAGTAATAAATATTCATAATGTGAATATAGTTTGAATTAGGTATCTTGATATTATGTCTCCTTCTTTGGAGTTTTGTCTTTTGAAACAGGAAACATATAAATTTCAGTTTAATGCTCTCATTTCAATAATTGAATGAATAGAATGAATGTGGATGAATTCAGTTGTCCCTCCTTACCCATGGTTTTCCTTCTGTGATTTTAGTTACCTATGATCAACCACAGTCTGAAATATTAAATGGGAAGTTTCAGAAATAAACAATTCAAAAGTTTTAAATTGCAGGCCATTCTGACCAGCAAGATGAAATCACATGCCATCCAGCTCTGCTCTTCTCAGGAATTGAATCATTACTTCGTTCAGCATATCCATGTTGTGTATGCTACCCTCCCATTAATCACTTAGTAACTATGTGGTTATCAGATCAATTATTATGTCACGGCAGTGCTTATGTTCAAGTAACCCTAGGTTTACTTAATACAAGAGTAGTGATATTAACAATTGGAAATGCCTAAGATAATCCAGAAAGTGCTTCCTTTACATGAAAAGGTAAAGTTATTTATTGAACAACAACAACATCAAACAGTTTCTAGGATTGACAGTGAGAACAAATCTATCCATGAAATTGTGAAGAAGTAAAAAGAAATTCATGTTTGTTTTTCATTAGACATCAAATTGCAAAATCTGTGACCACTGTGTATGCTAAGTGGGCAGTTCAGATGGAAAAGGCATCAAATTATATAGGTTAGAGCTATTCAAAGTCTCAGTTATCCACTGGGAGTCTGGGTATTGAATCATATACACTCTGGATAGGAGTACTACTGTAATATTGTTCTCCAAGAAATTTTGAATACAGTATATAGTTTTATTAGTTTAATATAAATAATTGAAGATATAATTCATGCTATCCTAATAAATTTACTTACTTTTGTATGTATTTATGTATTTGTGTACAATATATTTACCCAAGTAAATTTTGTTGAAAGTCATAAAGTCAGTTTCAAGGCCAATAAAAACTCTAGAATATCCTATAGATTAAACTTCCAATCAATAATATATAAGTAGGCAAACACAAATAGTATTACTCAAAGAATCCATTAGAGAACAACAAATATTGAAACATTTCAAAAGTGGCATTAAAAATATTCACATTTTCACACAAAATTGAATATGATAAGAAGCTCATTTTTGCTCTCCTAAGCAATATCAGGGGACCCCAAGTAATTCCTAGTGGAGTAAAGGATCGTATGAAGGAATATGACTACCAAAACACATTACTAACTAGTAAAGAAAATTCTGTGATGCAGAAGAACATATTCTTGTATGTTAATGAATGCGCTAGAGTGGACAATTTTCTGCATGTATGATTTATTTTATTAATTGGAAACTTCAGGAAATTCAGAGTATTATTCTGAAACAGTAGATAGCATTGAAAGCTTTAGGGACATGAGTAGTATCACAATTAACCTTGATATAAGCACACCCATGTGAGTATTAGCCAGTTGGAAATAGGGAACATCCCCAACATACATCAATAGAAATGAAAATTAATATAAAGAAAAGCTGAGCAAGGCAGATGTCTAATATTAAGAGATCCATGAGAGATTTCAGTACAATGTCCTTAGGTCTACCCAAAATAGTTGCATGACATTTTTACCAAAGGCAAAAGTTCAATATTTGTCAAAATACATGAAAACTCATAATTCCCAACTTGAAATTTCTGTGTGTGCTTTTCCCCTGAATTGCTGATTTATATACCTAATTGCATATATTACTTTTTCAGTTTAATGTCTTAGTGCTATCTAAAACTCAAAACACACAGAATAAAACTCTTGGTGCTGACCTATCTCCAAAATTATATATATATTCATTTATCCTACCAGAATTAATGTTCCAAAATGAGTTGATTGGCACAGACCAAAAACTCAAATTATTAGTTTTGATCTTTTTGTAGTTTCTTTCATTACAGATCAGCTTCATCCCCTTGTATTTCTTTAGAATAGTAAAGTTTGTACTATCCTCAATATCTCCTCTGCTCCCTTTATTTCTTCCCTGTCTTATAGTTAACCAATGAATCATGTTTGCTTCATATTTTATTGGAAATCAAATTACTATTGCCTATTTTCTTTATTACTGTGTTATTTCAAGCCATCATTAGTTTCTTGTTGAAATTAAGCAGTAGCCTCTAGTTAATCTCGTCCGTTAAATTCTAATTCTCTACAAACAGCCAAAAATAAACTCTTTAAATATAAATCACATTATCCTATTTCTGGCTCATAACTTGCAAAGCTTTTATAGTGTATTCATTGTAATTGAAAACTCTCTCCTGGAGGAGTAAAGGTCTGTAGGATCTAACCTACCTTACATTCCTCTGTGACTTCCTCCCCTATCTCCCTACTAACTTCTTCTCTTGCTGCCTTGCTTTTCTCTTTGTTTCTCAAACAAACCAAGCTACTTCCTATTGTAGAGCTTTTGCCTTTTTGTACATTTATATCTTATTGTACTGATTTTTCAACTACTTTTTATAATTGAGTATTATTATTATTATTGTTGTTATTTTTTATTACTATTGTGTAGTACTGGGATTGAATCCAAGCATTTGCCTATCTATACTAGTTCTTTACCACTGAGTTACATACTCCAACTCCTGAGTAGCTAATACTGTAGACATGAGCCATCTCACCCATCCTACACTTTAGTTTTAATATAACTTTGCAGAGATTTTCCATTAACATCAATTTTAGTCATTCTAAAACATATTCACTATGCTTCATCATATACAGGTTACACTGTTTCATAATACATAATTATAAATATTTTGAGTTTTGATTATAATGGCATCTTCTGCTCTTACCTGGAATTTGCATAAACTGAAGTGGTTAATTCTGCCTTTATGTCAGTGAACATAACACTTTAGAGAAAAATACCATAAATCCTTCATCCATCAGATTGAGAAACAAGATTTTATTGGTAGAATTATTAGCTTCTGAACTATTAAGATGAATGTTCAGGACGAGATCTTAATAAAAAAGTTAAAATAAGTAATGAGATGTGGTTGACTTAAATGCCTATAGGTTCAGCACTCCTGCATTAATAGGGTATAAGTATCCTTGGGGATTGGGCCTAGGGATTAATCACTATTAATCCAAGCATTCTTTGAATTAGGCAGCTCTATGCTTCATGTTGGTTCTAAGGGGGAAACCTTTTGTTTTATTCAGCTTTTCCATTGCTGGTGAAAATACTCAACAAAAACAACTTACAGCGGGTACAGTTCTCATGGTTTCAGAGGTCCTAGCCCATAGATGGTCAACTCCATTCCTCTGGGCCTAATACATTGATAGCTAGGCATCATAGGGGAAAGGGCTAGCACAGGAAAGCTGCTCAGCTTGTGACAGGGTCAGGAAGGAGAGGGGTGAGGGGAAGAGAAAATATGGAATGGACCAAATGAAAAAAAAATAGCACATCTCAGGGAGATCCCAGTTACCCTTCCCCTTCAGTCATTCCCCACTTGCCTACAGATGACACTCAGTAGGCCATTTTCAACTAGGATGAATTGATTAGGTTACAGCTCTCATAGTCTTACCATTTTACCTTCGAATACTCCTACATTAACACAGGAGCTTTTGAGGGATACCTCATATTGCACATCGTGATACTTCTATAATGGAATTTCATCAGATTTTTGAAATTTACAAAATAAAATTTATGAAATATTTTCTGTGTGCTTTGATTGCAAATATCTAGTTGGTAAATGTTAGTGTAGTGGTATCTATTGGTCTGAAATGTGCTATTAGCTCATAGGTAGGAGAGCCCAACCTTGTCCTCTGTATACAATTGCTATTTTTATCTACTAAAAATCAAATAATCTAAGAGTTGTTCTTTATCATACTAGTTGCTAGTCTTTGTCCCAAGCTCTAATTCATTGGTTTATCAGGTGAACAAATTATTTAAAAACTCCAGCTGGTTTAAACTTAGTCTATTCTCCTAACATCAATTGTCGCTTCAGGAAATATTTAGTTGGTCTTGAGGGAAAATAAATGGTCCTTAAGATAACTGTGTCTTTTTATCTTTTCCTGAAGACATTTAAGTATATGGCATGAGGAAAAAATATTATCCATCTCTGCAAAATAGATGTGAACTTGTGCTGGTTAGCGCATCCTTGGGTCCCTAAGCCATACTTTTTTATTCACCAGATACTTCTAGATCTGCTACTGTTGTAGCTTTTCTTTTGAAAGTGTGATTCATAGCCTGCTCAGTGGAACTTTGTCCTCCTTGGAGAATTAAGATTTTCTGGTTGCAGACCCTACAGTAATGGCCAATTTTCCATCTAACTGTTGGCTTGACAGCCCCTCCGCCATCCATGCTCAACGCCTGCTCAATCATAGCACTCTGCCAGAGTTGGTTCCTTGGAAGGATACCTGAAAAGTTTCTCCATTTACACACAGGAGAAATAAGGTGTTTTATTATTGTTTTTGTTGTTTTGATTTAAGAAAACTAAACCAAATAATTTGGCTGTGGTCTAAGTTGGGAGAGGAAAGTGTCAGAGAGATATTCTTACCTGCCTCCTAAAACAGGGACTTGGGACATCAAAAGCAGTTTGCATCTTTACAATGTTCCCTTCATCACAGCAGTCATCTTTTGCTCTTTAAATTGCAGAACTAGAAGAGGGAGTGCCCACCAATTTCTTTCAACTCATACTCTTCTTCCCCAACTGTTACCTCTTAGCAATATCCTCTCTCAAACTGCAGCCTCATTCTTGATTTGGATAAGCAGAATTTAGGTCCTCTTGATCTTCTGATTTCCATCCTGCCCTCCTTCTTTAAGTAAGATAATGCTAATTTTTATGACCAAAAGAATTTTTTAGATACAATGTTTTACTAATTAACTGACAATAAAGCTAAGAGATTATTTTGCATTATTCTGCTAGGTCAAGTGTAGTCATATGATGACCCTTTAAAAAACAGCAGAAGAAGGGAGCAAAAAGTAAGGAAGACAGAAGGGGAAGTCAGAGAGACCAGAGACAGAGAATAGTCTTGATTTATAATTTCTGGCTTTAGAAATGGGGACACCTGCTAAGGAATTCAGATAGCCTCTAGAATCTGAGAATGACCTAAAACCTGCAATCAACAGGGAGACAGGGATGTTACTCCTCTAATCACATCGACCGAATGCAGAACAACTGTACAGATCCCCACAAATGTGACTTCAGCCCTATGAGACCCTGAGCAGAGCACTCAGCCAGATCTGCATGGGCTATGGACATAAAGAAACTATAAGATGAAAAATGTGTGTTATAGTAAGCTCCACATTCTGTAGTAATTTGTTAAATAAGGAATGTAAAATTAGCCAAGTGTTAATGACAGGTAGGTTTATGTTTTCCATATTATAAGAAGACTCTAATGGTTGAGTAGTCTAAGTTTTATTATTAACAGGATAAAGATGAATATGAAAAAATTTGAAATTAGTTTTTCTAATGCTCATGGCCTACTTTGCAAGGTATTGTCTAATGAGTTCTAGTACCTGCTGTCCCCTGCCAGGTGGATAGCAAGACTTCATGGCTACTCCATAGGACTAAAACTCTGCAGTGAGAAATGATTCGAGGACATATTTTAAAACATTGGCTTAATAATAATGAACAAAAAAATCATGAAGTTGGAAGTTTTCTTCTTCCTAAAATTATTGTATCTTCTCCTGGGTGATGCAGGCTGCAGGACTCCACAGGTGGGGAGGCCCTTGGTGATAGCTTTGCTTTCCCTCTGCACTTCCATATGCTGAATACCCTGAGAGTAAATTTTCTTTCTTTTATATTATAGATATCCTTTATGAGAACCTTCTTTTCTCATTTTAGTTTAAGGTTTTGATCAGTTTATACTACAGGTATTGACTACACACAGGGCCTTATAAATCTCAATTAGTTCTTCCGTGTGTGTTGTGCTTTTGAAAAGATAAAACTAACTATTGGTGTTTTTCATTAAAATATCCAAATAGTGCATTATCTCACAATGTCATTCCCTACCTTCTCTCCCTCTCTGCACCCCTAACCCTTCTCTCTCATGTCTCTCTCATCGTCACTCCTCTCTGGCTTCACTTAACATTTTGGCTTGTTCACAATGGAAACAATTATATTTGATTTCTTGTGGCAATTGTTCATTCATCATTAAGATCTTGTAAACTCCATAAGAAATAAGAAATTACTTCAGAGTAAGTAATATGGGAAAGATGAAAGAGTATGAAAGTGAAGGGAAAAAATAATAAAGGTGGGAGGGAGAGCATATGTTTTTTGAAATCTCAAAAATCATGAGCTACCCTATTAATATTTACAACTACAATCTTGATTTAGGATCCCATTTTAACAAACATAACAGTCTTCTTTGGGGCGAAACACTTTAATAAGGGTTTTCTATATAACATTGAATCCTAAAAATTATACTGTCAATTTCATGTTTTCTAATTATTTTGGAAAGTTAAAACTGCTTTTCATTGAGAAAAAAACTTACCAAAGTTAATTCAACAAAAGTTGAAGCATGTGGAATTGAAACCGAGTATTTAGAAACACATTAATACGCAAAAATGTTTGCTTTATTTAAACTGTGTTTCAGGAGACACCTCCCAAACATGTATGCTTCCCTAGGTTCACATTTCACTTAACTCAGATATTAATGCTAGTTCTGTCCTTTTCCCCATCCTCAGTATTTTGACATGTTGATTCCATATTTAGGTTAATGTTCCAGAAATTTCTATTTAATTTAGCTACTCTCTAATGTTAAGTGAATAAATAAATAAAAATTCTGGCTTAAAACCCATAGTTTAAAGGCAAAATTTAAGAACCTACTAGCTCCATACCATGAGAAGAAATTCTATAAAAATAAAAGAATCAAGAATAGGCCTCTTCCTATAAACCCTTTTTAATTTATTTGGACATGTGCTGACATGAAGAAGCAAAAAGTTAAACAATATGGGGAGCCCACTAGTGCCAAGGTATGGGCATGAGAAGCCACACTAAAGAGAACTATTTTAGGGAGTTTAGAATTCTTGGAAAGAGCTATGTTTGGAAATGGTTGAAAAGATCAAAATGAAAATAATTTGGCTTAAACCGGGTTTTAAAATATTTAGATAGTTGAGCAGGAAGAGTGATGGATATTTAAAAGGAACGAAATATACACATGAGATAAATATGAGTTTTTGCACTGCCGTGGGCTCCTGGGTGGTTTGCTGTGGTACTAGGGTTGCTATGGCCCTACAAACAGCATGAATACTTTTGAATTAAATTAGGACAGTTTGATATTTGTCTTCAGAACATAACTTTTATTAGAGTTATGAGAGGCAATGAAAAATAAAAAAGAAAAATAAAATATGAACTATAAAATGCATTCCTTTGGATATGACTAACGATTCTGGAAGCTTAAGACTGTTAACTCCTCTTTTCCTGACTGAATATACATTAAAGCCTGTGGAAGGATGAAAAGTAAGAAATAACAGGAGAGAGTGACCCCAACATTTCACCTCAAAATACTGCCCTGGATATCTGTGAAGGAAGCAGAGCAATTTATTTTAACATCACTGCAGTGTTACACAGACGTATATGAAATCAATATCCTGTGAATGTGAGTCATCTACTACCAGTTTGCACCTAATTCATTTTTTTCACTTGTGTTCTTCTTTCCAATTAGATAGCAGATACGAACTGGATCCTCTCTCTTACATATGCTGATTAGAGTGTAAATTAAATCTTACTTATGAATCAGCATGTATTATACATAAAAACACCAAAAAAATTTTAATTTTAAATATTTCTTGGATATAAATTTGAACTTGCCCAAATGTTCTGCTATTTTTGTCATAATTAATCAAAGCAATAATTATCAATTCAATCAATCAACATAGTTTTCAGATGCTAAAGGCAGAGTAACTAAAATGAGTTTTTTCTCTGGCTGAAAATTAATAGAACATGCATGTAGAGTATTAAGAAAATTTGTAAATACACATATTAAATGTTAAATGAGCATTAGAGTGTTATGAAAAGTGTTTTCCTCACAGGTTCAGAAAGGCTCTTTCTCAGAACAGAATAAACTATGGCAACTGTGCTTCCATTTTGGCTTGAAATCTTTTCTTTTTGTTCCAACTGAAGAACCCATCTCATGGAGAATTCCTCTTGGCTTTTTCATTGTATTTCTCTGTAGAGGAAGCTCTAAGATGTGGGAAAAACAATAGGCAATATTTCTAATTTTCAGTCTTCACCTTACCAGCTCTGTAATATTGAACTTTATCATGTAAACTGGGAAGCTTTTGTTATGTAATTTGAGAGAAAAATAATTTCAAGAATCAAAAGAGAGAATTTTAATTGAGACGCTGGAGATATGTAAAACCACCTGGCATACTTTCAAGAACCTAAGTTTTCCTTGAATACTAAAAAAATATATATATCTTCAATGATTATTAAAAAAATATTTGTATATGAAAACAAAGCTAAAACTGACATGTTATAGGGTAGAAAGGATTATAGAATTGACCTAAAGCTGAAAGAAAGAAGTCAAAGAATTTTAGTTTGAACTAGCACTTCCAGAAGACGGAAAGAACCCTTCTGATACACATGTATTTGACAAGGAACAAGTTTACCCTCTTTTGTCTCTATCAGTGGTCAGGTAGAAGAACCTGTGAAGGTCACTGACAGAGCCATTAGAATGGTGCTGTGGCACAGTGGGTACCCAAAAGCAGCTATTAAAATTGCCATCATCACTCATAGTACAAGAAGAGTGGAATATATTGTTCTTAATTGAAGAAAGTATATTTACCATATGTTTCCAATAATGTAAAACACACATACTAGCACATCCTGGACACTTGGCATATGGTTTGTGATTGATTTCTACTCTATAATCCAAGAAATGCTTATGAATCTTCTTGAATGTGTTGCCTGCTAACATATATTACAAATGCTTGAAAGTCATTGTTTCTCCCTTCCCTTCCACACCCACACCTAAATGATCTACATTTTCCTTCCTTTGAATTAGTAGCCAAAATGACTTCACTCAGTAAAAAAATTGAGAGTCAACTAAGCCAAAATTTCAGATGTGCTCACTTGCATGCCCACACCCATAACAAAGAACTTAGGGAAGCTTCACTTTGTCTTTAAATATCCCTATTATGTAACAGGAAGCAAAAAAAAAAAATCTATTAGATGAGCTTATTCACAAATTTAAATGGCTTAAAAAATATGTGGGTTTCTGTTACAGTGCAGAATGAGTTTAAAAGTGTTTATCTCAAGTGTCACTCTATTTTAAATTGTGCCAAAGGAGAAATAAAATTTTAGTCATACAATTAAGCAAGGAGAGTATTTTCTCATAGTAGGAAACATATCTTTGTGGATATGTTTTACGTAATTATTGCACAGCAGTTGAAATTGATGGACATTCCCTTCTAGAGAGGCTAATAGAGTTACAACGAGAGGGCACAAAATTTGAGTTACACCAAATGCCACCTGAAATGTGCCTTTATCGCGGGTGTTTACTTCTTCTGAAGCCCTGTATTTAAATGTTAGTCTTTTGCAGAATTGAGTCAGGGATTAGAGAAAATAACTTACTTAAACTATTTGGCCAATCTGAAAGACTTCCTAAATGCAAAACTCATGGGACTTCCCTTTCCCTTTTCAACGTGTTTCCTCCACATCTTTGCTCATGTTCTCTGGAGGGCAGTGAAGTTTTGCGTTCCTATCTTTTTATATACTTTTTCCTAGCACTTCTGATCATGATCACAATGTTTACCTTTCTCTTGTTATTCTAAGACTCTTTGAAACCTCTGTGTAAAATTGCAGGGGCCATCATGAAAAGTAGTTTAAAATCAATGAGCTTTAAATGAAAACATGTTACTTTATTGTGAAGAGTTCTTATTCCCCAGCCATCTGTCATAGTCACATTCCTTATTTTCACTCTGACTGTAGCTGTATCATTTAAATAAATAGCCTTTATTTGCTCAGTTCCCAGCATTAATATAGATATTCCAAACCAATGGAAATAAACGTCATGCTTCTCGTGGAGTTATAGGACTTTAATTTTCATCACATCTATTTGATTATTTCTTATACTAATTCTCTAATGCCTTTTGAATACCTCCACTTGGACATAATATAAACTCTTAAAAAATAAAGATAATTTCTCTTCTTCTTTTCATTTTATATCCCTGAGATGTTTGGTCAATCTTTATCTTTAATAACACAGAATGGTAGCTGCTCAGTGCTCCAAGAGACCTGGATGTCCCTGTTTCCCTCACTTGTTTTTTTACACCTACCCACAGTGGTCATGCAACTCTGTGTTGAGCTCATTGGTGCTTACCAGGGGAAGACTGCCAACAATGCAGATGTACTCCCACAAAGTTGGTCCTATGATTCCCTGAAACAAAAAAAAAAAAAAATGCAAACATTGGCCCTTTGCAGTGTCTCCCTAAGAGAGTGTAAGAATGGTCTGTTAAAGGATTTGGGCATGCATTAAGTGATCTGGAGACAGTTTCAAGGATGCAGGGATTTACTGTGAATTGGGAGCTGTCAGAAAGCAAAGATAATTTGATGTCTTAATAATTTATCTAAGAAGAGAGAAGGACAACAGAGAGCTAAAACAGTCATTGGTGAAATAAAACAAAACTATATAAATCCAAATAAACATGGTGCTCATTCAGAGATGAGTGTCATTTGAGAGTGCTGAAGGAATGATGGCTGATCGTGTTGGTAGTTTATAGTTTTGATTTTATCTGTGCTCAAATATGCTCATGGGATTGGTATATTTCTGATCTCAGTCCATCATGGTTACAAGTATGCTACTTTCTAAGGACAGCAGCCCAGCTGTTGGAGCATATTCTGGTCTTTAGCTCCAGGGACTCTGGTCAGAAGTTTATCCGGATCTGTCTTTCTCTCACATGCACTTCATCCTTCCAGACTCATATACTTTAAAGCTGTCTGAGTGCCTCGTAGTTTATTTCTACCTGTCCTTTACAAAAGGTTTCCTGCTCACAGAATATATTTCTGCTGTATTTTGTATTCTTCTAACTCTAGCTTATCTTCTAACCAGCTTACAGCACCCTTCCGCACATTATCTTCTAACTGAGCCTCCTTCTCAATGTGGCCTGCCCCACCTATACCTATGATGCACCTTGAAGGGTAAACATTCTAAATGATTATGGGCTGTATTTATCATATTCATCACGGCATCCCCAGAACTTGGTTTAAATTGTTGGCTATCACAAAATATTTATTGAGAGACCAAGTGAATAATTTATTTTGAGTTTTTCCCTGCATAAACATAAAGGTAAAACATAAAGCCAAAATGAACTTAATCTTACTGTAGGCAGCTTATATTGATTGGGAAACACTGAGTGCTGTTAATTTGATGTTAGTTTCATAATTTTAAATTAAATGAATCTAAAGCTTATAGGTATTTTTATTTGTGGAGGTGGGCTATGAAGAGAATGAGTTAAGAGGGGCATCATGGCAGGCCATATTCCACAGTGGAATTTTTGGCTACGCATACGAAGAGACATTTTTGTTTGTTTAAAAAATTCCAGAGCTATAAGAATGATAGTTTTATGCATAGGGGCAAATGTTAGTTTTGCTTTACTCCTGCCAAAAGTGAAATTTTTATCCAAACAATATTTGATTGAACATCACTGTCATTTGCTCCCTAGGAGTCTTGAGAATTGGCAGCATGGGGAATTGTACATGCAAGTTCTGGGCTCCCGGAGGGAATAATTTGTTTTATAACATAAGACACAGGGAATCCATGCTCTCTGGAATATGTAGCACACGTAGAGAGGAGATGAGTGACCCTAAATATGGGTCATTCATATGAGATAGAGCTGCCTTAACAACCACACTGCGGGAGCTTAACAGTCCCAGTCTCATATGCCTGCTAGTATAGCCATTGTTTTCCGACTTGAGCAGTGCAAAGCTTGAAAAATACAAAAGCAATTTCCACTTTCTAATCATCAGCATGGTAGTTGGTCTTGTGTTGTGCTTTTTTCTCAGGATTCATGAGTAGAAGTAGCCAGGTATCTTTAGCTATGGATTTTAAACAAACAGCAACAACAAAAAGGCTTAGCAAACAGCACTCCTGCCTATGAATATTTAAATGTAGGTTGTTGGTTATGATCACATATTAGATAATTTTCTTCTTAGAGCACTGGTGTGAAGCAGGCCCAGTAGATATTGCTGTGCTCAGTTGATAGATGAAAAAATTAAAAGCCAATTCTGTCCAGCATCCATGGAAGACATCACTAATATGTCACTGACCTCCATATTTCCAAGGTGATACAGTGTCACAATTGCTATCAACAAAGTGCTCTAGGAAGCTACGCAGAGGTTAACCTACTGCCCAAAATGACATACCTAGCCTAAAGCCATGAAAGACTACCAGCTCAATAGTTCTAAAATAGTAGATGAAATTTAAAAGTAACTATTCCTTGCCTGATTCTAATTGGAAAAGTATTCTCTTACTTCTTTGAATTATATTTCACTTTGTTAAATATTTTTAGCTTCTTTATGTAACTTTCTACAGATAATGAAAGAACTAAGAAATAATTTGGAGAAAGAGAAATAAAAGAAAGGGAGGGGTAGAAAGGTAGAGAAGAGAAATTGGATATCTTTGAACACTATGCTACATCAGATATTTAGCATTTTATGTATTATATATTTTATATCTTATGCATTATTTATTGTGATACTTTTTTAATGAAAGCATGTGGCTTAGACAGTTTCATCATAAAACGATTATACTTTCTTAATTGGAAATTTTAAGAACATTTCTTAGACAAGTAGCTCCATTTTTTATCAAAGTTTTTAAGTTCACTGGTCAGTGGTTATTCATCTAATACTGACCACAGAGAACAGGAAAAAAAAAAAAGAGGAAAAGTGTGGTGAATATATTTTTACTATTGAATACTGACCACAGAGAAAAGGAAAAACTGTGGTGTATTTATTTTCACTATTGAATCATCTCTGCATTTTTACAAACACATCCACATGTAGGTAGATTCTTTGCCAGTGTTTAAACTGTTATAAGCCTTTTATTTTTGTCTATTGTTCATAAATGTTGATGTTGATAATATTTCTATACTCCCATAAACCCATTATGGGCTTGAGTGTAATGATGAGCATATTTTTATTATTGAGCATCATTACTTTTGTCTGGTATAGATAGATGTTCTCTATGTGTCTGCTCATCCTATTTAGCACACTTAGCTTTGAGACAACTTAATTCTTTTCAGTATTATAGAAACAATGTAATGTCCTAAGAGAACACATTTGCAAATGTTTATAGATTATAATTATAGCAGTGCTCAGTCCTATATCTCTCTAGAAAAGCTGACAAAGTTAGTAATGTGAAGCAAAGCTAAGTAAAGATGTTTAGTGGCCCTTCTGGATTTACTTACGCAAGTGTTAGGACTTGTCCTAAATATTGCATTAAAAAAATTTACTATTTTCAAGGACCTCAGCAAAGAAGAACTGTGTATACTTAGAAAAGAAAAATGGAACAGTAAGTTCCAGGCAATGCTCATCAAATAGAGAATAATAGATTCAGAACTACAGCTTTTCTTTTAAAATATGTGTTTCAAATTTAACTCTTCCGTTACAATTATATTTTGGAAATATTATCATCATCATATTTTGGATCAACTTGATATTTATTCTATGTTCTAATATTGTCACGTAGTTCCAATGTCTTTGTTTTAGTCATTTTTTTTACTTGTAGTTGGATACAATACCTCTATTTTTATTTATTTATTCATTTTTATGTGGTGCTAAGGATTGAACCAGTGCCTTGCTCCTGCTGGGCAAGCTCTCTACCACTGAGCCACAACCTCAACCTAATTTCAATGTCTATTTGCAGTTCTGTAATTTTCCTTGGTGATGTTTTATAGTATTGATATCAATATATAGTGACAACAGATCTTTTTATATTGACAACAGATTTTTCTTTTGTTTATTTCATATCTGGCTGCAACTGGGTTTTCAAACCTTAATGTTAAAATGGCAGAATATATTCATGTCCTCCGGTACATACATTCAGAAATAATTTGTCAGTCACAAATACATATTTTCCAGTGGCAATTAGAAATTGAAATATTTTAAAATATGAATTTAATTTGTCATTTAATAAATTGTACCTTTGATTTATCAATAGAAAATATCTTTACATGATCAGGTTGGTGGTATATTCACGAGATAGTTTATATGTAAGTTCTAGGGGCTTTAAATTACATGAATTACTTCCAAGACATGTGGAAGATACTAGAATTGGGCACATACATATCTGTGAAATTTACAAATACAGGATTTTTAAATACAATCATCTGTTTCTACTGCCATCTTTTTCCTATAATAACTCATTTTACGTCAAGTATTATATGGAACAGCAGAATGATGTGTTGGGACATATAGAGAGTGTATTCATTTACTAGAGCTGTCATAACAAATGCCACAAACTGGGGATATAAACTGCAGAAATTTATTTTTTCACAGTTCTGGAGGCTAGAGGACCAAGATCAGGGTGTTGGCAGGCTTGCTCTCTTCACAGATCCTGCTCCTTGTATTGCACATGACAACTTCTCCTTGTATAGTACCATAATCCTTCCTCTCAATGGATGCATATCTGTGTGTGTCTCTCTTTGTATGCTCTAATCTCCTCTTCTTATAAAGACATCAATCATACTGGATTAGGGTCTACCCTAAATACCTGTTTTGACTTAATTACCTCTTTCAAGGCCCAATCTCCAATTATAGTTCCATTCTGAGGTATCAGGTGTTAGGGACTCAAAATACAAATTATGTTCCCTCAAAATTAAGCTTATAATATATGAGTAAGCTAAGGTTGGGCGCACACACACACACACACACACACAGGTAAATTCATCCAAGTATCATTATTTTTAGGCACCCTGTTGTGAGAGGAGGCCCATTGTGTCACCTGGATCTACATCCTAATGAAGGATCTTAATATAAATATTGCCCAGAGTGCTGATAAGGATATTAATATGGAGAAACGAGGCTTAAATTACATAGAACAAAAAAACAGTGCATGTTAAATATTTTCAATATTCAGATTATAAACTTAAGAAAATTAAGAATTCAGTTCTTATGAGAATCTTCTCTAAAGGAAATATTTTGACACCTACCATCAGAGATACTGATAATGCAATGCATAGAATTTTAAATGTAACAAATATATGTTTTCCTTGTCTTTATGGAAGTCATGTAAAAATTATGAGTTTCTTCCTAATTGGACACAGACCTGATTCACTCCTAGAAACAGAGAATCTACATATTGTATATGTTTCAGCATATCTTTTCACATCTTTGAGAACTGAAACTGATTCATGATGCTTTATTAAAATTTGTAATCACACAAATTTTCCAGCAATACTGCATAGTGACCCACCCAAATGTATTAGTCTAAGTGCTACTTAATTATCATAGGCAAATAGAAATGAATTTGTCCAGTGGGAAAACTACCCATAAAGCATAACAGTCCACCAACAGAAACCAATGTGCTCTAATGCGTGCTTTATGAATGTAGTTTTTAAAGCAGTGTATATAGAAGAAAGTAGATACAGAACTAAATTAATCTTGTACATAGCACTAAATAGGAGCAAATTAATTTAAATAATTCAATTAGTGGAAGCCGATTTAGTTTCAGAAACAATATTCATAATCACTTTAAACTAAGGTTCTTATTTACATATTTAGCATTGATTGTATTTAATTTATAAATTTATTTGGTTTTATAACTGTATTAGGAGGACAATTAAGTATTAGAATTAACTTGATCACATCCATGATTAAGCAACATTTTTAAAAACCTTATAATAGTTGCAAATTTGTGCTTAATTTTTGATATTTGCTAGGATTGTGCTTACTAAGTATGAGTAGAAACAAAAAGGGTCTACTGTAAATTAAAGCAGGCTAAACTGAAAGAGCTGAAAGATTACTGTGGATTTAGAGCCACAGTGAGGTGGCACTGAGGTCTCCAACAATTTTGTTATGACGTAGTTGTCTCTTCATTTGTGGGGATTAAATTAGGTATTTCCATATTTTCTTTCAGTTATGAATTTCTCTGTGTCTATAATCATGAACTGCAGATCTAGTGATTTTAACTTCACTAAGCAAAAGTGGTCTGGGCCTTGGCTTCGTTGCCTGGCTCTGTTTTGACAAATAACTAAGGGGAATTAATTTCATGATATGCTTCATAAATTCTGAAAAGGAAGGGCAGAAAATATGAATTTAATCTATTTTAATCTATTTTCAAAGTATATTGTATTTCAACTTCTCTTCAAAAGGCAGCAAATTTGTTTAAATTTAAGTGCTATGAAATAGTCTCTTTTCAAAAGTATCTAAGTCTGATTATTCCTACATTACCTATTAAAGAAAAAAACAGATGTGTAACTATGTCTCTGTTACTCTAATGGTAAAGATTAATGAGATTTTAGACAAACAATTATTTAAATTTTGTATTGTATTCAGCCTATGTTAATTTTTTTGTTTTTACTTATTAGTTTGTAAAACATAATTAGAAATAATTTTTACAATCTTATTTGAAATACCAGAATTCTTTTGTTTGGCCAATTGTACAATATTTTGATATGGTTAAAGAATACAAAGATAAATGATAGTTATTTATAATCCATGAAATATAAAGCTGAGTATTATTTAGAGATAAGGAGTCTAAAATCTCAATCTATAATACAATACAATAAACTTTCTTGAATGTTCATCCCGAGTGACATTTCCAAGGAAAAACTCCTAAATGTATGACCCTTTGAAATAAATTCAGAAAAGGAATTACTGATAATGTATATGTCTATCTTTAAAAAAAAATACTGAAATAAAATAAAAGGTTTTAGTCCAATTTAGTTTCAATTGGTCTGTGATTTATTCATTGCAATTCAATGCATGATGGTAATATAGATCTTTGTGTGTTTTTAAAGTACTTTACAAAAATAAATAAGCAAGGATGTGTTCAAGAAGAGTATTAAGGCATGCACAAGGCCTGGGTTCAATTCTCAGCGCGCGCGCACACACACACACACACACACACACACACAAAATGGTATTAAGGGAGAATGTGGGTTAAACATCATGATACTTCTAGCCCTGTAAGTGATAATATATAAAAACAGTTCAGAGAAAGCACATATGTCAATAAAAACAATACATTAATCCAATAACAAAATGCAATATATGTCAAAAAATGAACTTTCAAACCAAGGAAATAAGAAAACAATACTGAAAAAACTGAATAAAAATGTGATAAATAATAAAAGATGAAGATAATCCATTCATTATGTCATTCTTTTAAATAAATCTCAAATGGATTAAAGAGTTTTACATGACAACATATAAAAGGAAGAAATGCTAACCAAAGCAGGATCAAATTTATCAGACTTGGGGAGATATTTAAATTTTTCATTTTTCAATGATAAAAAAATCCCCAAAGAAAATGTAGAGAAAAAAATATATATATATAAATTAAAAGTTTATATAGTAAAATTTTTAAAATTTTAAACCGTTCATAGGTATTTCACAAAAAGTCTTTACTCAGTCTAGAACATCAACCCACTAATAATCATATAGGTACAATTTAAGAAGGAAAAAGTCATGCCTCAGTTAAATTTCACAAGATATAAGTCAGCCTCAGTTAAATTTCACAAGATATAAGATATAACTAAGCTATCCTTTAGATTTATTAAATGTTATTGAGAAATCAAAAGGCATTGTTCAGAGTTCATAAAGCTGATCTACTCAGTCAACAGGGTTAATATCAGAATCTGAGTAAGTACTGAACCAGCACAAAATGAAAGCAGTAATAATTATCACATCTTGTGGAAAGGACTTCTATCTCTGGACTTTATCCAAAACAGTCAAAATATTTATTCTAAAACAGTTATTACAAGATTATGTAATACAGTCTCAAATTGGATACAAAAATTTCCTTCATTTCTTTAAGAAAAGTACATCAAAGCGCATGAACACAATAAAAGTATTTTTGACAAAACTAAAAATATTATTGATACAGCTTATAAAAATAAGATCATCTATCATTTATTAAATTTGTTATGCAAATTACATACATGTTTTAGGTAATATGCAATAATAAAATTGTTTTGTGTTCAGCTGATTAGATTATAGACAATTTATGGTTAGATTTTATAGTTGTTACTCCTTCCCTTAGCACAATATTTTCATTTTGTTCACTATTTTTGGCATAGTGAATTGAAGTGAATTCAGATGCTGTTACTTTGCTAGGGTAAGAAGTTTAAATTGCTTTCAGTCTCTTTTGCAGAGGTCTTTCGATCTCATTTTTGTCCTTGCTTTGCTCTCTCTTCTTGCGTGTGTGAGTGTGTGATTATTTTCTACTCCAGGAGCTAATCTTCAGAAATATGCATTGTTCCTGGGGATGTGAGAGCTTCAAGGAAGCAATGTGAGCTGTGCACTTTCAACCTGCCTGCTTCCTGCTTCTCCAGTCTCACTGTAAATGATGTAAAGTGGCATTATCTTCTTCCCATCTTGACAGATACTAGGTTGAAAGAGCGCCATTTGGCTGCCAGGCTATAGATCATCCCCTTCGTCCTCTTGAACCTCGATTGCCTGTGACAACCTCCAGAAGCTGGAGCAGGCTCTGCTCGGAGACAGCTTTAGGAAATTTCTTCTGTTGAAATTCCAAATAGCAGCTGTTTAGTCATGATGGTTGATGAAGTGCTTTTGTGGTGCTCTGTTTAGACCGCTGGTGACAAAGCATTATCTTTTAGCTTTTGAAAAAGGATTCAGATAAATTATTGAAATGTGTTAGACTCTGATATTTTGACAGTAACACCCCCTGCCACCACTACCAACATATACATTCTAGAGAATCTGAAATTCCCCAAATAGGAGGCTTACAGGGAGACTCCTGGGGCTTACTTAACAGTGATGTGTATTTCATTTAGTTTTGCTTCATTTAATGTCTCTTTGTGTCTTTCTTTCAAACTCTGAGGCAGTCTGTAGTGAGGCATTGATGATGGGAGAGGTCTGGTGGGGAAGACAGAGCTACACAACAATTTGCTGTGTGTTCTACTATGGGAGCATGCAAGGACTATGGGCAGAGAGCTAAAAAAAAAAAAAAAAAAAAAAAAAAAGTCCTGACATGTTCTAGGGCCTTCAGGGTATGGACATACTGCTATGCAAAAGCCTCCAGAAAAACACTTGACTACTTTTGAAGAACCATTTGACCTTTGCTAGCATTCAGAGGAAGAAAAAGAAGAAATACCAGGAATGTTGAAAGTTTAGTATGGATGGTGGTTGCAAATCATTTTAATTGTACAGCAAAAGGACAGGTGGGGTTGTTGTCTGTGCTTGATGATGAGATCTTTGGGTCAGGTTACTGGCATTTCCCAGCATTTAGTATGATGCATGGGATAACTGACTGATTGAATAAACAATTGAAAACCTCTTTCTAATCCCAGATAAAATTAAAAGGTAAGTGATGAAGGTTAACCTATACTTTTGACTTCCTTTAAGACACCAAAGGAAGTCAAGTCATGGCATTAGTAAAACTAGTTTTAGACAAATTCTAGTGCTTTTGTACCTGAGGGGTTTTGGGGAAGAGCTGCTGTATTCTACTGTCACTCACCTAAAGGAAGTGACCTCCCTGGGTCTCTTCCCTCTGGCAAGCCTGCAGCTGCCTCTGAACAAGTGAATAGATGGCTTGATATAAATGCCAGGGCCACTATATCTCTATTTTCATAAGGATTCTAGGAACCAAAGGATATTTTTGTAATAAAAAAAAGACTATTTATAAATGACTGGTCTAGATAAGAAAACCAGAATGTATATACAAGCTGTAGTAGGTCAGTAATGAGATGGTCATGTAATGCCAATCATGGTAACTAGTTACACTACAAATGTCCTCATGTAAAGTATACACATAAAGGTCAAACTGTAACAATAAACTGTTTAGTTAAACTCAAGGAGATAAGCATGAAGCAACAGACTTTTATAAATATATAATATCCACAAATTATTGTTTTGCTCTTTAAAATTTCAGTTCTTAAAAATATGGTATTACTCTGAAAGGAAGAAATTTTTACATGTTTTAATCATGACATAGGGGATAATGAATAATTTATTATTTTTGATTTCTGAGATAAGGAATGAATGTTTATTAGGGGATTAACTGGTCTGTAGTTATATTTATATGTGTATCCATATTTACTTTTAGGTGTGTGCACACACATATATGAAATCATTTGAATTTCAGATCTGCAACAGTGATATAAACTTTATAAAAACTCTTACAAAATTTTAAGGTATAAGTCATTATATGTAATTACCTTGTTTTCTTTTTCTTTCTTTTTTATTCTTTATTTTTTGGTAATAGGTATTGAATCCAGGGGGAAATTATCACTTTTATCACTGAGTTACATTGCTAGACCATTAATTTTTGATTATTATTATTTAATTTTGGGATAGTATCTCCCTAAGTGGTTTGGGACCTGGCCAAGTTGCCGAGGCTGGCCTAGAATTTACAATCCTCCTATCTCAGCCCCCCTTTGTTGTTGGGATTACATGTCTGGTTCACCATTCCTGTGGCACTTTTACTTTTTAATTTTTCTAATCAGTCCATAATTTAATTTTCAGAGTTCTCTGCATTTAACTAATTATTATTTAGGCATTGTTTTTCATCAATGAGCTGAAGGCCAAAATATTCTATTATATCATTGAGGATTACCCTATGTTTAGTCAATGTTTTGTGAATCTGATCTCAAGGAATAAAAACTACTGTTAACCAGAATTTCTCCATTTCTATTATTAGCTTCCATTATGCATATTCAGCTGTCTGAACTGTTCTCATGCTTTAAAAGTAATCTAATCATTGCACCTTTTATCTCTTTAAAACACAGTCCAAAAGAGAGATAAAACTGAGAATGGAACACTTTTTTTTTTTTTTTTTGGCTATGTTAGAAGCTTGGAGTATCTTAGAGATATTGAAATCTCAAACCTATTTAAATTTAGAATTAGGAAATTAATCTTTAGGGAAGAGCAATGCTAATACTTGGCAGCTTTGGATAAATGTTCACTTATTTGTTAAGTTTCACTAATTGTAAACTGAATTTTCCATTCCATGATTTAGTTCCAGTGTAGGAACAAATGCAGTAAAACAATCATTCTTTATTTACCAAATGTTATCCCTTTGTCCCTATTAGAAAAGTATGACCTATCCCTTATTTCTGATATGTAAAAATGAGCACAACTAATCTGCACAAATATTTAAATAAAAAATGAGTTTCTAGAAACCATCTCTGTTTATAGTTTCTGAGAAATGTGAAGATACGATCTATTTAAAGTTTATAACTGTGACTGTATTTATTTTAAGAACATTAAATCATTAACTATGAATCAGATGGAGAAAAGGAATAAACAATGTAAATCCAGAGTCTAACATTTGTTCAGGATTGTAAGGAGATTCAAGATGATACTACCATTAGGTTGTATAAGAGATTCCTACAAGATTCAATTCAGTACTTCGTTATTGGTGAAACTAGCTTAGCACTACTGCCTGTCTTGAACTCATCACAGATCATCATGGCTTCACAATTTTTGACCAATTTGGAAAGGTAAAAACTGTATTTTACACCTTAGACACCAACAACAAAAATCTAGAAAACAGCAAATATTTCCATTTGAAGGCAGTAATAAGCAAACAAAGGATATTTTTAAAAATTCAAGCACAGAATTTTCTCTCCCCTTTCTTCCCAGATGCGGTGGATTGTGCAAAAAAAGAGCAGTTCAGTGAAAGTACATTCATGCTTTCGTCCATAACCCAATGAAACCTGACAAACAAGAATCCACACTATAAATTATCATGTGTCATGTTCATAGCTGTGGTGACTCATCCTGCCAAAGAACACTCCCCTTGGCATCAAAGAGAGGAAGGAGGGTGAGTCATGCTAAGGGACTCCATCCCGCTAAGTATATCATATTCTTTCTTTTCTGAAATTGTTTGAGACTACCTAATTAAAGCTGGTTACGAGGATTGAAGACTCTTGAAAGATGGAAATATTTAACTGAAAAAGGTTAAAAGAAATCAGATACGATGAGATTTATACATCTTTAAAATCACTTTTGGAAAAGCTATAAATTCCTGTTGGATCACGTGTCCAGGTGGAGCAGGACCTTCCTTTCATCACTTGGATGAAACTTTCTGTTCACTTACGAGTAGGGTCGTATCTAGGTTTCACATTTTTGACTTTGGTAAAATGTCAATTCAAAAAAGAAAAGAAAGTAAGAAAGAAAAAGAAAATTTTGACTTTTATACTCTCTTTCTTTGCTATCTAAAAGAAGTGGAGGCTTGTTCTGGCATAGTATTTATCTACCCTTCCAGCAAAGAGAAATTTAAAAATTCTGTCTTCAGAGTTACAAAACTCCACTTCTGCCAGAATGCTTTCAACTAGACATGCATGGGTATATTTTTTTAAAAGAACAAAATATAATTTATAAATTAGTCTTAATCTTTGATTGAAAGCAAAATTATTTCAAATTTCTTAGTTTTATTCCATTATAAGTAAATGCAAAATTTTGGGTCCCCTCTGCTTCCCTTTGGAGAAGACTCCCAGCCTGCAGAGGTTTCTTAGGCTATATATCCTGATCCTTAGAGTGAATGTTCTTTTTCTATGTTTCTTTGAAGTACAGTGTTAAACTTTCTTAACAGTATCCATTATTTCTTTCTTTATGATGTAATTCGCTGTGGTGCACAATTGTACTAGTTATTTCATGATTTATTGTACTTGTTTTTCATGACGGTTTCCCTTAGAATGGTGTTTTTTCTTTATCCTTAAGATACATACTCTGTAATTATGTTAATCTGAACTCATAAATCAAGCCTGTCAGGGCTTTCATGTTTTTATTGCTCATTTCCAAATTCTGCTTAACTTTGTCAATGGGCTGCTCGTATCTGACTGACCCATAAAGGACTAAGCCAAAATCACACTGATTTCATAAATAGTGCAATATTCATAGGCATGTTGAAAATAAGTGGAACAGAATTGAGCCTTTAAATGAATGTGTTGAAAGGATGAAACTGAAATAGTCATAACAGCAATACTAAAATGGTAGAAAACAGAAGATGATGATTTTATACTTTATGGATTAAATAGCATTTTGTCATTTTTAAAAAAGTTATTCAGCAAACATCTCTAATAGCCCTGCTATGTAAACCCATTTAACCCAGGAAGACTAGTGAGCTAAGTACTAAAAGGTGTGAAATGGCGATTATAAAGTGCACACTGAGAGTTAGAGACTATTCTTTGTTAAGATTTAGATCCACTGTCTGAATACAGTTCTGAAAAAAAGCTGTCTCAGATATTTACATGTTGGGTTAAGTGGTTTCAAGAATAATACATACTATGCTTGCCAACATAAACATCAGAGTTAAAATTTGAACACAAAAATGTTCTACAGTGGAGATGTGAATATCTTTTAACAAATGATACATAACAGCCTAAACACTTTTAATAAAAAGCTATCTTATTTTCAAAGAAGTTAATTTATTTAATGTTTCAAGTGATCAATAATAATTGTGTCATTTTTTGAAATATTAATTTATTTGACTTAGAACTAATATAAATAGACATAAAAACTTAACATTTTGGATTCTATTTATGGCTATTAGTTAACATTGTTCATTATTATTTCTTTCAAAGTTCTAATCAGTGATCACTCATTTATCTGAAAGCCATTGAACCCACATGGCCGTTGATGTATAGAATACTGATATGTGGAAAAAATGCTACATTCTTGAATTATGAATCAAGCTTTTAATATTTGCCATGTCTGTTGTATCATTATAGTAAGAATCACTGTACTGGAAAAATCTAAGGAAACAGTTCCAAGAAAATACAAATCTACATCAGTAGTGCTTCTGCCTTAGTAATTTCCTGGGCTTTTAAGACAATAATAGCCTTTTCATAAGAGAATTACTATTTCCCATGTAGAAAACTAAAGCTACTATTTTGGTTTTCAAAATAAATTTTAGAACAGTCTCATTCATTGATGAACATAGAGTTATTCACCTTTGGGTGTTTGTGGAGGTGCTCTTGTTTAACATGTGGTCTACTAAGTGTGACACACACCTTTCTTTAGTTAAACATGTAGGTTTATTTTTGTAAACCCATTTCTTATTTAGTATTTATGAAACTTAGCAACACTTTGCTTCTCGTTTGGAGCCTGAATTTCAATGCTTCTTTGTATATTCCATATGATGCCATTGTGGTCATAATAATATAACATAAGATGAAAAATGAATAGATTTCTGAAGTGATTTCTTTAAAGAAGAACCCTCATTTAGACAGTCTTACACAATGGAGCTGTCATGTTGTTTAGTAATTCTAATATATATATATATATACATATATATATATTGCATGCTTAGCTCACTCCTCCCCATTCTATTCAACAGTCTTGGTTCTGAGGGTTACTAGCTGTCTCCATTGGCCATTGAGCCGCTTTAGTTGGTACTATTCCAAATCACATACCATAATGTCAGAATAACCATAACTGCAAGACAGGGTTAAAAAAAAATCTTAATTATGGAAGCATCACCTGAATATACACACAGACCCTTATGATACTACTTTATAGAGTTTTTGGTGAATTGAGAACAACATTATATGTATTTTCTTTAGATCATAAATGAAAAAAACTCAAAACTTATATGTAGCAAAAGAAATTATTAATAGTTGAAATGCATACACTTTTATACAGATTTGAGTCATAATCCCAAAAGATAAAATCCTGAATACTATAATCCTGAGTCTTAAAATCTCTCAAAATCAAAATACCTACAGTCCAAACTACCTAAAGTTTAAAATTCTGAAATATCAAAATCTCAAAAAGATGATTCTGTAAAAATATAAATTTAAATATTATTTAAAGACTTTTTTTACATTTTTAAAAAGGAGATTTATTTTTATATATAATGTAATAATGCTTTATAGACCATTTTATACAATAAAATAAGTGATAATAATATAAATTTTTGTTAGAAAAATAATCAGCAATGCTAATTATGGTCTCAAGGGTATGACAGGAATGAACAGATGAGCTGTATTCACAAAGAATTTGGTTGAAAAGTAAAATGGTCAAAGAAATATAACTGTGGTTGCTAATTGTGGGCACCAAACTTTACAACTGCAAGCATCTGAAATATTAGGATGGACAACCTCAGTCTTTTGACAAAATGAATCAAACATCACCACACCTTGTTAGAGTCTGTAAACAAGTCAGGATGACACCTGGCATTCTGCCAGGGGGAGTGGTTTGTGAAGTAATACCAGCGAGCCATTAAGTGTGAAGATTCCTTATTGGTTGACTGCTGTATCGAGTTTATGTTAATTAAGATAAGCTGTGTGGAATGTATATATACCTCTCCTGTTCTACAATAAAGGGCTCCCACTCCTGCTGTATCAATCTACACAAGTTGTTTGTCACCCCCCCTCCCCGGGTTACTTTGCTGCAGCTGGACTGTGGCAACACCTGTTTATAGTTGTTGTTGTTTCTTTCTCTCTCTCTTTTTTTTTTTTTTTTGGTGCTGGGGATCTATGGCCTTGGGCATGCTGGGCAAACCCTCTACTCCTAAGCCATGCCTTCAGCCTGGTACCACATCTGTAGTTGCCCAAAGAGTAGAGATTTTGAGAAATATTATCTTTCACAAATTCAGATGCACAAAAATTATCCTTCACTCACTAAGGTTTTTGCATACTTACACAAGCCTCATGAATAAATTCAGCATTGTGATAATGCATATTCATGACTCCAAGTTCACAAAATATTCATAAAACAACTTAGAACTCTCAAGAAATTTTTACAAAATTTATATTTCCAATGTTGGAAATGAGGTAAAGGCGAAATGTATATCATAGTAAATTGTAAAAACTAATACCAATATTTAATCGGGGGAATAAAAAATCTCCGCAACACACCACACACATACACACACACACACACACACACACACACACACACACCAAAAAAGGAAAATGTGACATATGAAGTAGTGAATTACAGGAATAGATTATGGGCAATTATATGGAGTTAATCTATGAGATGGCCAAATCTTATAATCATTCACTATATTTTGAAATCTTGCATTGAAATGAAGAGCTCCTTTTATTCTTATAGGGCATGATACTCAGAATATGTTAGCTTCCTTTTCCACAAGTCACTGTTTCTTACAAAGTTCTGTTAGCACTTGGTGTGCACTGACATGACGTGAGCATTCCCTATTAAAATATCCCACCTTCTGTGTCGTGCTTCTATGTTACTGTGGGTATCTGCAATACATCCCCATGCACTCATATGCAGACCACAGATTTGGCAGTGATGGAACAATGACATCATTACATGTCTCCTCATTTTATTATACATAGAATAATTTTTGCATTTTTCAGTAACTTCACTGGCTTCTTCAGGCAAATGTGGCAATGATTCTTTACAGGCTTTTGCAATCTCATTATCTAAAATGAATGGCAATATCAAAATGAATGGCAAAGAAGACAAATTATTTTTAAACTGCATTTTTTGTTATTGTCACATTGTGTGGTCAATCCCTTACCAGAAATCTATCCCTTTTATGTAGCCTTTTTTTCCTTTGGAATTGAAGTTTGGTGAACTTTATCTTTCAGGATTTTTACATGAAGGATTTGAATTTGAGAGATTTGATTTTGGAGATTTTAGGTTTTAGGGATTTAGGTCTTTCAAGATTTCAACTTTTGGAATCATGATGCTTGGGTTTGTGCCCTTCAGGATTATAATCTTTTTGTGTTCTAATCTCTCTAAATGTTCTAAATCCATAGTTGCATAGTTTTATTTCATTTGTATACTTTTAGAAGAGAAAGGTCAACATATATGTGATGATCACTGGGTAAAAATCATTGAAAGGGCAAGGGAATTATTTTTGTTGGACTATTAATGGAGAAGTTTCCTCTCAATTCAATTAGTTTAGATATAGGCTTGATATATTATTTAGCCAGAGATAATACCTGAGCATCAAAATGGCATCAGATGATGACACCAGAAAGTCTCTATGGTTGCATTTTTCATCTCTGTGTAAAAACAAACTTTTGTTGTGCAACATCAAAAATATCATCAAAACAGAAAAAAAATGAAAATCAATATACCATCTTCTAGATATCCTATGGATACTAGATTCAGATATTTAAGTAAGATTTTTACTTTAGGTACAAAATATGTAAAAATGCTATTCACTATTTGACCCCAAATTATTCAATGTTATCAATTATGTCCAAATATGAATTAAATGGATTTTATCAGAAATAGGATAAAACAAAAACATTTATTTTCAAAATGGATTCTTTTTAAAGATGTCGGGGAATCAGAAGGAATAATGCAACATTTTATTTGTAGTAACAAGAGTGTTACCACCACTGGATTTCAAGAGGTAAGGAGAAGGGAGTGGTACTAGAACCCAGAAGATGATAATCCTAGTGTACTCTTAGGAGTCATCACTGTTGATAGAGGGCCAGCAGTCCCCTTACAGAAAGGAAGCTAAGGGAATCCTTAGTCTGACTTCACATACTCACTTGCCCTATTGTCCTTCTTTTTGGTAAAATTCCTATCAGATGTTAAAAATATGAAAACTTATAGTGTAACCCATGAAGATCAGCTGTCCAGGAAAGACAGCATTAGAGAGAAGGGAGAAGAGTGACTGAGAAAGGGCAGAATGGTGCTACCTGGCACATCACATTTCCTCTGAATAGCTTACTTTCTACCCATCCCTTTCATGCTGAAAAAAAATAACCTTATGAGGTTAGGAGGTTTCCCCTCCCGTTGCAAGTCAGGCTCCTGTTAACTAGATACATTTTTCTTTGTCTACTCAAAAAAAAAATGCCTGATTGTGAACAATGGCAAACATTAGCATCACATATTAACCAGTGCTTTCCAACACTCCCTGGTATATATCAGTTCATGTTTCTCTATCTTTTGAATGAGCTAAAAACATGAATAACAATGCAGTCTTATTAATACTAATGCTAATTCATTTGAAAGAAAATACATCTACTATTTTTTTTTTACAAAAACAAATGCATCTTCTTTACACACATAAAAGACACAAATATGATCACAGAATTCTGGGAAGACACAAATAATTCAAAGGAAATGGAGCTGCATATATAATGGAAAGATATGACATTTCAGAGAGAATTACTTTTATTGAAATTCATTATTGGACCTCTAACCCAAGGTTATGTATCCTAAAAGCAACAGATACTGGTGATGCCATTCCATGCAATTCCCACATTACCAGCAGGGTCCATTCATTTTACTCTCATATCAGAAAAATAGAAAAGCTAATATTCACTTTTAAGAATCCCAGAGATTATTAATATATTCTTGCAATAAGTTTGCCGTCCTTGGAGGACTCAATATTCATTGTGTTTTTTGGAAGTACTGCCATAACTTTTCAGACTAGTCCCCTTCAATGATTTGCATGTCCAGAATATTCCATTCCAAATGCTGGTGTGAACAATGAAGGCCATATTGGTAACCCTTCTTTCAGAGGTTCATCTCCACCAACGTGGGATCCATTATTCATGCTGATGACATTCCAATAACACGCTGCATGATTTTATACTGAGTGAGCAATCCAACAGCCTAAACTCAGAGAGAGAAAGGAATTAAATTAAAGGTTAATGTCACTTTTTATAGTAGGTTGGTTCTTTTAAAAAGATGTACAAAAAGGTGGCCTCTAAAGTCTGGTATATTTATTAGGCATGGAGACAGCAGAAAGCATCTTGCAAGGTGTCAAGGTGGAAACTTTCCTCCCAGGAAGAGGAGTAATCAGGGGTCAGCCTGGCCGATGGCATTTTCCATTGACTGTATCAGCCTGCCTGAGTCCTAATGACTTGCACTTTAGTTACAATTTCATCTTGGATAGGAAGTGCAATTTTAAAACAGTGGTCAGATCATGATAGTAAAATAAAAATATAGCTCTAATTATGAACAATGCACATTTCTAACCAAATATAAGGTTAGTGACCTAAGTGAAAAATCTCCATGCTGCTTTTAAGTGAGAGTATGAGCCTCTATTATTATTGTAAAGACCAAAGAAATTATTCCCTTCTCATAATAACCTAGTTGCATAAAGCAATAATCACATTCTTTTCAGAAGGTGCTCTTATCTGAACCAGGAAATGATAGCCCTCCTAGTCCACTCTAATAGCAAGCTTTCTTATGATTCTATTTTAATCCATGCTTCCACAACTAAAAATTGGTTATGTGAATTTTGCATTTCAACTACTAAACCACCAGAAACTGATAGAATTTTAACATTTTTTTGTCATCCAATATACATATCTGAAACAAAGAAGAGAAACCCCAAATTGTAATTTTAATTCCCCAAATTAAATTCCATTTGTGGAAAATTCAAAATTAATATTTTTAAGAACCTAAAAAATGAGATTGCTGTGTGTGTGAAAAAAATAATAGCACATGACAATTTCGTTAAACTGTAAGTTTAATATATTGGTTGGTGCACACAGTTTATTGATTTGTTTGCACTGTGGATGTTGCTGGGATAATAAATGATTTCCATATGAATTGAGAAACTCTAAGTAAAAGATATTGGTTTGCCAGTGATCAATATTTAGAAAAATATATTGGTCATGGCTACACTTCCACATGCATTTAATACATTGGCTTGCAATATACTTTGGGTATGCATGCAATATGCTGATTTCCTTTTTAACTCCATGTTCAAATAAGTGTGGTTCTTAGGAAACTTTCTTTTCAAATAATTGCAATTTTAACTTTTTTTTTTTTTAAAGAGAGAGGGGGGGGAGAGAGAGAGAGAGAGAGAGAGAGAAAGAGAATTTTTTTAATATTTATTTTTCAGTTCTTGGCGGACACAACATCTTTGTTTGTATATGGTGCTGAGGATCGAACCCGGGCTGCACGCATGCCAGGCGAGCGCGCTACCGCTTGAGCCACATCCCCAGCCCAACTTATCTTAACTTATGAGGTTAAGTTGCTCTCATCATCATAATACAAATTTGTGAAAATTTTTTATGCATGTACACTGGTCACATGTCTATAAATCTTATTTCAACACAGCATTTGCACAAACTTTAATAATACAAAAAGAAAATTCATCATCTATTAAATTATTAGCTTATAAATGACAGCATACACAAAGAATATATTCACTATTAAATATATTCATCATCAGAAGTTGGTAGTGATATCAAAGAAGGAAACATCCTAGATTTTAAAAGCACATAATCATTTTCAATCCTGTCCTCATATACACTTATATATTTTGTCTTCTTGTCACTAAAAGCCATTGTACCTCATCATTAGTATTGGTTTTTTTACCTAGCTGCCTAGCCAGCCATTGCAAGAACTGGCAGATGCAGATCCTATGAAACTACTGTTTCATGCAGAAAATGAGTATCGGTAAGTGTACTCAGTTTTGAGGCCAGAGAGAATTGGTTTGAGCTCAAGATTTATAACTTACTAGGTATGTTTTCATTTTATTTTTATATAACATGTTGGGATATAATTCATGCATCATAAAGGTTACTTTTATAAGGAACATGTTTTAGTATTTATTTGTGGTACACTCAGAGTTAGGCAACCATTATCATCTAGTTATAAAATGTTTTTTATATGCAAAGAGAAATCCTATAACCATTAGCGTCATTTTCCATTACTGATTGCCTCCCTATTTTGAAAAAAAGTCTAATCTGATTTTTTTGTCCCTATTGATATTCTTTTCTGGACATTTTATACAAATGGAATTACATTATGTGAACATTGTGACTTGTTTATTTCACTTGGCATGAGTTTTTTCAAGAATCTACCATGTTGTAGCATGTATCACTAAGCCATTTCTTTCTCATTTACAAATGATATGCCATCAAATGGAATAAACATTGTTTATCTGTTTATAGTCGATGATATTTGGATTTTTTCCACTATTTAGCTCTTGGGAGTGGTGTTCCAATAAACATCCATGTGCATGTTTTGCATGGATTTGTGATTTATTTCTATTGATTATGTAAATAGCAGCAGAATTGCTGAATCACATGGAACCTATGTTTATAATTTTAAGAAAGTGTTTTCCAAAGTTACTGCACCATTGTAAAATCCCAACATCCATATATGAACATCTCCATAAGCTTCCACCATGCATTAGCGTTTTAAAAAATGCCATTAGTGCATTATAGTTATACATAATATTGTGGTTCATTTTGACAAAATCCAACATACATGGAATATAATTTGCTCTATTTCAGTCCCTGGTACTACTCTAGTGGATTTTGTTTTATTTATTATTGTTTTATTTTAATTGGTGCTTTAGAGATATACATAAAGGTGGAATTCACTTTCTAAACTCCATTCCATTATATGTGTGTGTGTGTGTGTGTATGTGTGTATCTCTCTTTTTAACCATTCATCTGTGGACAGTCAACTGGACTGAATCCATAGCTTGACTATTGTAAACTATGCTGCCATAATACTGAAGTGGCTGTTTTGCTGTACTATGCTGACTTTAGTTCTTTTGGATAAACACTGAGGAGTAGGATAGTTTGGGCATATGGTAGCTCCATTCCTACTCTTTTGAGGAATCTCTATACTGCTTTCCAAAGTGGTTACACTAATTTTCAATCTCACCTACCATGTATAAATGTATTTTTTTTCACCACATCCACACCACAATTCATTATTATTTATATTCCTGATAATCGCCATTCTAACTGGAGTGAGATGAAATTTCAGTGAAATTTTCATCTGCATTTCCCCAATTACTAGTAATGTTGAACATACTTTTTCACACATTTGTTGGCCATTTGTATTTATTAATTTGAGAAATGTCCATTTAGTCCTTTTTCCCATTTATAGATGAGGTACTTTTTTTTAGTGCTAAGTATTTTGAATTCTAAGAGTAGCTGTCAAAGATTTTCTACGATTCTGTAGGTTGTTTCTTCATGCTTCTATTTGTTTCATTTTCTGTGCAGAAGCTTTTTAATTTGATACAATCCCACTTATTAATTCTTGATTTTATTTCTTGAGCTTCAGGGGCCTTGTTAAGAATGTTGGTGGCTATACCAATATATTTCAGTGTTAACCCTCTATTTTCGTCTAGCTGTTACAAATTTTTTGGTCTGGTTTCTAAGTCTTTGATCCACTTAGACTTAACTTTTGTAGACAGTGAGAGACAGGGATCTATCTAGTTTCATTCTTTTACATATTGGTATCCAATTTTCTTAGTACCATTTTTTAAAAATGCTATCCTATCTCCAACATATAACCACAGAAAGCATTGATACAAACCTACAGATGTCTCTTTTTTCCTTTTTTTTTTTTTTAGGAATTCTATTGAGTATTAAATGATTTTGTTTGGCAATTCTTTAGTGACAATAATATTGAATATATTTCTGTGTTTTTATGGGTCACATCTGTATCTCCTTTAGAGAAATGACATTTTAATCTATTGTCCGGTTTTCAATTGTGATATATATATTTTTTTGGTTTGGATAAAAGAGTTTTTTTTTTCTTTTTTCATATTATGAATACAAGTCCCTCATTAAGATCATACTTAGAATGTATTTTCTCTTATACTCTGGATTGTATTTTCATTTCCTCAATGGTGTGCTTCAAAGCACAAAATGATTAAATTTGATGAAATCTAACATTTTACATCTTACATTTAGTTCCATAATCCACTTTGAGTTAATTATGCTACATGATGTCAAGTAATATTCCAGATTTATTTAAATTTATGTGGATAGCTGCCTATAACAGCATCATTTGTTGAAAACACTATGTTTTTCTCATTCTTTTGTCACCTTTGTTTTAAATCATTTAGCCATAAGTGTATGAGTTATTTCTAGATGACATTTCTATTCCACTTATCTGTATGTTTATTTTTATAACTGTATCACACATTTTTTTTACTATAGGTTAGTAGTAAATTATCAAATTGGAAAAATTTCTCCAACTGTATTCTTATTTTCAAGATAGTTTTGGCTAATCTGGTTCCTTTCATTCCTAAGTACACTATCAGATCAGCTTGTCAAAAAAAAGACAGCTGAAGTTTTGATGTTTTTAATCATTTTTTTATAGTCAATATCTTTCAAAAATGTTTGGCTCACAGCTTTTATTTTGTTTTGTTTTCAATTGTTCACAATTGCACTGGAACAAGTTTTCCAGTTGTCAAATTAGTAATTAAATAAATTACTGGATGAGTACCCTAAGTTCTGATCTAAAGTAGTCCAAATAGTGAATTATTTAATTTAATTAAATAATATTTTTGAGAATAAAAATATGTATGTACCAGAAATTCTTTCTTTAGTTTTCTTTACAATTATTTTGGTTTTATTTAGTATGACTGTTTATCAATGGTACATGAACTTCAGTACTCAAAGAGAAGTTATGATGATTTAATTATGTGAGATTACCAAAAGGTGTGATTTGTTTTTAATGCAAAGAGTCTTCTCAAATTACTTAAGAGAAAACAATTTATGGTAATTTTTTGGAGATTTTTCATGAAGAAGAAGAATATAGTCATCCATGAGTAATACTTAATCTTGGACTAAACCACAAGCTGATAAGTCATCATGAACCATTGTTCCCACTCTATTCATTGATCTAAGCCAAAGTATTGTTTGGTTTTTTTCTCTGCTTCTCATGGTTAGTACGCATATGTGTATGTATTTGTTTATGTATTATTTGCCAGGTTTTTGCATCTCTTCAAAATAGTTTGTCTATATAGGTGTTAATATGGTAACTTGACTTCTTATTGCATGACTTTTTATTTCAACCTGACGTCAAAAGATTTATGAGACCCTCTCATATCCAAATTCTGAATTTTCTCATCAGCAATTGAAAATGGCTGACATCTGGTTAGTCATCCTCCCCATAGCCATTGAATTATAGCCCAAGATCTTCAGGGTCACATAACATGTGTATACTTGCAATACTCAAATAATGAGACATATATGGCCTTAATTTCATTCCCAAAGAAATTGCAACATCTAGACCCTCATATTTGTGAAAGGAAATGGAAGAAGAAAAACTCTACGGAATATCAACAGTAAGACTACCTTTGTAAAGGCAATTTTTTCAGTAGTTAAGGCAGTGCATATGGAGAGAAAAATACATGTAGATTAAATTAGTGGCCACCATTTCTTAGTCCAAACTTATTGAGTAATATATGTAGTAAAAAAAAAAATTAGCTAGAAAGCTATGAATTTAACAATTTGAGAATTCAAGTCTAAGTTCTTATATTTTTTGATCATGTAATATGTTTAATGTAAAATTTCAATTAGCATGGGTTTTATTATTTGTACATTTGGTGTAATATGAATGTCAAGAGCTCATTGATAAACACCAAATACAAATGTAGCATCTATATGTTTATTACTGATAGTGCTATTCTATAGTTTAATAAAAGAATTATAATGATTTTTGGATCAGTCCTTCTTTTCCCTCTCAAATACTTGAAATTTTAGAAAAAAAAAGTGATGAATTGTGTTGTCTGATATTTGGAAACTCAAGATCTATGGCATAGTTATTTAAATGAGTAGATCTCTGGTTTGGGCAAGTCATTTCCAACTTACATAAGGTTGTTCCGTAGCTCAATTCCTTGTCAAACTTCCTGTTAGACTCCATCTAATCATTTGAATGAATTTGGGATTTCTGGTGATGGGAATGATAACAGCAAAACATAGTTGGTCTGATCTTGACACCACCAAACATAAACTTTTATTTTACTTTATTTTATTTTTAGGCAGAGAGATGATATGGGTACTTCATGAGAACAAATCAATCCTTTAAAAGAACACTTTCTTTATAGTAAATGAAACCTTTACCCATTGCACAAAGGTAGCCCTTGAGTGACTGCAAACAAGGAGATCGAGAAATGCATTTTCAAATGACATCATATATACTCAATTATACTTCCACTGTAAGTGGTTTTCAGTGTATGCAAGCAAAGTGTATAGCTTATTTATCATGAAGTTAAATTCATAAACATACTTCAAATGTTTCAATAAACTTATGGAAAAATATTTTTCAAAAAGGAACCTAGCTAGTAATTTATTTTCCTCATAGTTTGAAACATGTTTAAATCAAACTTGATGATATAGTTCTTCTTAGACTTTGCAGATGCTGTGATTTTCCTTGACATTTCGATTACTTTAGAGAAATATGTTCGTTTGACTAGATAAATAACTAGAGTTGGGGAGAACTAAATTCTAATTTTAAAGGAAATGTATTTTTTGGAGGTATCACCCACTCTCCCTAAATTTAAATGAGGTTAATTTAAAGCACATGTATTCTTTCAGTTTTAGAAGATATATTATAATTAATATAATATGCATTACACTGAGAAGCCAATTACTTTAAGGGCACGCCATTGTATTTATCTAAAGTAACAGGAATATTCACAGTTAATTAAGTTTGTCTTGTGCTAACAAGAAATTGTGTCATATTATAGAAAGATTTTAGAATACTAAAAGGTCAATCTGTACTATGCCAAAAAAATTGCACAAAAGTATTTTATGATGATTGGCATAGAATATAACATGTGAACAAAACCATGATCTCTGCTTAGTCCTCTAACTGGAATTTTAAAAGTTTTATATTTTACATATAAAGATTTTAGCTACAAGTCATATAAAATCAGATACAAATCTTACAAGTACAGAAAAATTTAGAGATGCATGAACAGGAAGCCCAAGGTGATTCAAACCTAACATTTGACTTAACCTAGTGGCTCTGTTTCTAACCTTTGCTCTGGTTCTAAGTGATTGAAAAATGGAGGCAGAAATGTGACATTTATCAAATGCACACTCAGTTATACAAGGGAAAACAGAACTTCTATTCAGATGCGTTTTTCTTAAAAACAAGAAATCTTTCCCAAAGTTTTATGATAAAAATATCTTCTCTATCATGTTCTGAATTTGGTTAAAGTTGGTTTAGGCTGTGATGACAAAATAACATAACTGCCTAGTGTATAAAAATCAGAAATTTGTCAGAGTTCTAGAGGCTGAGAAGTTCAAGATCAAAGCACTGGCAAATTTAGTGTTTGTTGAGGATCTTTTCCTGGTTCATAGGTGACGCCTGATCTTCATGTTTTCATCTGTGAAAGGGGCAAAGGAGCTTTCTTGGGCCTATCTTAAGAGAGCACTAATTCCATTCTTGGGGATCTGACTTCATGTTCTAATCACCTCCCAAAAGGCCACCTTCTAACTCCATCCATTCCTAATTCTACATATGTATTTGGTGGGGCAGGAAACACAAACACTCAGACCATGATAATCACATACATAGTTTTTAATTAATACAGTCCAGTAAAATATTAATTGAAGAGGTAGTAATTTAATTCCTGAATAAAAGCATATGACATGGGATGGAGGTGGGTGAGTGAAGCATTTCTAAGGCATTCAAACTCTTTCAGAAGTGAAGGTGACTATTCTCAAAGCATTTTGAGGGGGGGAAATTAGAGGTGCATGCTTTAGGAAGGGGAAATGTGGAACCTTTACTGGTAGGATACCAACCATGTCTACCATCCTCCATAAGCAAGTGCTTTGGAAGTATTTGTGAAGTTGAGTAAAAGAACAGTCAACTGTCAATGTTTGCTCTGCTCTACATAAAAACAAAAATAAAAATATGTCTTATAAAATATCCCCAAACATCAAATCCCACTTTGTATAATGAAGGAAGGGTTCATTTGACTACAGTGGAACTATCAATCCTTTCAGAAAGTCAAAGTATGCCTTGCCCCTATGTCATATGATCAAAAAAAAAATATGACTGCACACCACCCACAAAAGACACTCCCCTAGTCTTGACCTCACTTCCCTTCATATTCATCATGGGTTATGCTCCATCCGTCTTGGCTCAGGTCATGCAATGCCTCCCATGTACCTTCCTGACCAAGCAAATCCTAATCATGTGTCAATGTGGTCTTGCTGTGAAGACCTCCCTGTCTACATTAATATGAATTCATGTCTTTTCTAATTTTCATGGTCCTTTTTAGTATAAATCCATATTTTGTTATTTATTTATTAAAACTATGCATTGACAATATATTAATTGGTGAGACTCTTCTATATGCTCAGGATAGAAATTACAAAATTTTCATATGGAGTTCCAACTCTGTGTGTGTGTGTGTGTGTGTGTTTATATGAATCTAATCCTCTCATTTCTCTCAAGTAATTTTAAATATCCTCAAGTGTGAGAGCTATTCTCTAACATTTAAGTCATTCTCACCACATATTATTTTTTTCTGCTTCAAGAAAAACAAAAAGACTCAGGAAAAAGGAAACACTCAAAATATTGTGGTTTTATTTACATGTTTCTACGTCACTGGTTTGCAGAGAAGAAAAGAAAGCAAGAAAGAAAAAATATTTAATAAATTACTATGGTCAAAGTCAGATAGTTTCAACTAATTTTAAAAGTTTAATATGCATTCTTGGATATTGTAAGCCATTGTCTTTGGAAAACATTGTGTTTCAATTAGCCAAATTGTAGCTTAAACTATAAAATTTACTTTAGTTGGTAATCCTGTATTGGCTTCATAGGTTTGGGTCTAATTTCATGGTTTTTGATTAAGCTTGGTTTTTGCCTTTCAGCTAAAAGTAATAACTTCTCTCTATTGCATTGATATTACTTGTGGCAGAAAGCTCTAAGTGATACATGTAATCAATGATAATATGACTTTTACATAAATGTACATGTATATTCAGAAGCATGCGCGCACGCGCACACACACACACACACACACACACACAGAGTCATTGGTCAAACTGTACACTGTCTATTAAATTGCAAGGTAAGCCCCATGCAATCTTCGGTCTCAAGAGGTGAAAATCATGAACTCAGTCTTTGGCAAAGCCAGATATATATGGTTATTGACTTTAGTGTTGGAATCACATTTAATCAACACAGTAATTCAAAGATAATACGTTAAGTCACGAATTTTCCAAATACATGGGACATTTTATACCTTGTTTCCTCCAGTCTCACCAGATTCACAAGTCATGCTTATTCACTACGTAATTACAATCAATGATGAAATAAACATTACATTCTTTATCTGTTTTCTAAGAGGAGGATTCCCAAGTACATGCAGGATTTCTCCTCTTGCACAACCTATTTCAAAGTAATCCTAACTTTTTACCATCCACATTTCATTTCATGTGATCTCAGATAGAAGTGAAAAAGTGAGGACAGGGATATCCAGTTTTTCATGATGAATGAGACTTATGGTTTCTAGGATGCAAGCCTGGATTATGAGCCCTCCATCAATTGATTAGTTGACTAAGAAATTTGGACATTCTTTCCCCATGTTATGATAATTACAAAATTGCAATGCTGGACAATACTAAAATTAGATTTTATTTCATTTATTTATGCATATGATAAATTTTTATGTATCTAGAGCTGAAGCAGGAATAAACAGCTTTTTGTAGGATTCTTGGGAAACAAGGAAAAAATTGCAGGAAATAAGAAGTAGAAAAGATAATTGAAGTTTTTCATCTCAGTGATCATTATCCTTCTAGAGATAGCCAAATCATATTTGAATATATGTGTTTTTACATTAATAAAACCTATTTTTTGCACTTAGGTTTTGAATATTATGTAACCCACAAAAAATGAAAAAAGTTAATGATAATTTCTTAATTGAAATAAAAAAAATTGTGCATTTTTATTGTCATTATCTTTATTTGACTTTTATCACCTTAGTGTGCAAATATGTGTAAGTGGCTTTTACGCTTGGAAAATTGAAATTCCATTGTGAGTACCCCATTGTCTTAATATTTACATCAAAATATTGCTCGTAACTGGTGATCTTTATTTTAAAACATTTTGTATTAAAACTAAAACATTTCAGCTGCAGAACAAGACCAAAACATTTAGGAAAAATGTGATGTGACCATTGTAAGGTAAGTTAGAATAGTTTTAATCATTTCCAAAACATGTGGTAAGCTGGTGCTATATTGGAAATGAATTTAATCCAACCGTGCTATGGTTTATGAACACCGTCAAAGCCAAACACAGTGTAATGAAACTTCATTTTAATGTACTCCCATTTAATATTTTCTAACATTTACCATTTGTTTATTAGATTTATATAGCACCTATTATCCAAATAGCTCAAGAAATTGTTCCAAGAATATTAAAACAAGGCTCTTCAAAATGAACTTCTCCTGAGAGGACTGCAATAATAAGCGAAAAATTTCCAGAAACCTCATGGGCAGAAACGAAATTCCAAACAGAATAAATACATAAGGCAATCTGTCCTCATATGATGATTTTCTTTCTATATCTGTGGGCAATAATTTATGGCTCTAACTGGATTATGAGCTAAAATGTTAAATAATTATGATGTATCTTCTGTCCTTATTTTGATTTTACATGCATTTGTGAAAACGTAGAAATCTAAAAAACAGAAAACAAAAAATCCAGTTTCTGACATCAAAGAGCAAATGTGACATGTAAAACATGGAGTTTCTTATCTTCTATCTTATCCTAAATTTGATTTATGGTTTGCAATTATACGTGTATTTTACTCTTTGGAACCAGTTCTTAAGTCATAATATTGAATAATAATTGTCCTAAATTTAAGTGGGAAATGTTTTAATTATCTGAGAATATATGAAAAGCATCCCAACAGCAATAACTGACTGTTCTTCCTAATGTTCTTACTGCTTATTTAGACCAATTCCTTCATTTTGGAAATGAGTTTTTGCGACCTACAGATTCATATAATTTGCCCAACGTCAGCGATTCTACATCTCACAGAGCCAGAGCTGGATTGATTCTAGATTTAATCATTTTATTCAAAGCAGTGATTTTTAAAATAAATTTCTCTAATTTTAAAGTAATGCTTCCAGTCAACTTTGGATGTAAGTGTTTCTTGTGCTAACATCATCGATTGAACTTTGGTGCCTTCATTCCCAGGTCTTGCTCATTGCCATAGTCTTTACCATTCCACAGGGGGCACAGGTGACCAACCCTATACAGAGGGTTTCATGGTGAGTTTAAAGTCTCCTGACTTTGTATTCTTGTTGCTGAATGTGAATTCACCTAAAACGTGGAGGCAAAAGCGACTTAAGTCAATGATTATCTCTTACTGGTGGAAGGACTTATATCCCTCTGTGTTTTGCCATGGGCCCTGCTAATTATCCCACATCAATCTTCTTGTCTTACAGCAGTGAGCAGACATGCTAGTATCTTCCTCAAGCTGACAGCCCTTGCTAGCCAGAACTTTTGACTTCATAATATGTGTAATGTTTTATATGAGGGAAATAATTTAGATGCTAGGTAAGAAAATGAAGGGGAAGTCTCGAACTGATCACTGACCTCAGTGCTGTGACTTACTGTTTCATCTTGATCTTGCTAATTGAGCCTACTAAGGCTGAGTTACACATTTTTTTTTAAGAGAGAGAGAGAGAGAGAGAGAGAGAGAGAGAGAGAGAATTTTTTAATATTTATTTTTTAGTTTTCTGTGAACACAACATCTTTATTTTATTTTTATGTGGTGCTGAGGATCAAACCCAGTGCCCCAGGTATGCCAGGCGAGCGCATTACCACTGAGCCACATCCCCAACCCCATGAGTTAACACGTTTTAAACACCAAGATTATGACAGTGTCTCTCTCATAGGGGATGATGAAGATGTATCCATTGTGCTTTTATTAATTTAATTTTTATGATTTTTAACAGTTCTTCAGTTACGTGCACATGCATGAAACTTTAATAAATACCATTAATTATTCTCCACGACTCACGTCATGGGAATAGTTCCAATGAAATACTGTGAAGATTTTGGGTAAAAATCATTTGATGATTCACTTTATTCTATTAATTTACATGGCCTACTTAGTTTTTCAAAGCCATTTTCTTTCACTCTTGTTTTGATTTATACTTTCAAGGATAAAACTGACCCAGGTTAGAAATAAGAAGACATCTGGTGCTGAGTCATTTCATGAGAATGCAATCTAAAAAAAAAAAAAAAAAAAAATAGAAGAGTATGATACAACACTAGAAAAAGAATAATACAAGTGGTCCTTACGATTCCAAATAGAAGGCAAGTTTCAGTTTTTCCAGGTCCCTGTGATGCAGTACCAAATACTCCACATGGTTGGGATTTTACTTTCCTTTTGCTCATTCCTATTGTGCAAAAATCACATTTTTTTTTTCTGTTTTCTTGTGTTTTTACTAGTTTAAGATGGGAAATTTTGTTTCTATTTTAGCCTTATGTTATGAATTATTTAACTATAAACAAGTGAAATGTTTAGGCTAATTAAGATTCTTTTAAACTCCAGTTTATTTTCAGAAAGCACACAACACTCATTATTTATAATAATTGGCATAAAAATCTAAAGCAATTGTAGGTGTCTCTTTGAACCTGGTCATTTCGTATTTGTAAAAATCCTGTTTCTCTTTCCAACAGGAAGTTTATGGTATTGGAACATCTACCCCACCAAGTTATGAGCACCTTGTCATTGATTGCTGATGTTTTATCTTTGACTTCTGCGTTCATCCACAGATTCTCATATACCTTTGCTCCTCTGCAAATACTTGTCAGGCTTCTGGCTGCAGACACCAGCCCTTCCCCTCAGGATCCCATGCTGTCACTCTGTTGACCTAAATGGGCCTTTACTCTTTGAGCCTTATCCTGTTTTTGTGGTTCCTAAGTGTCTGTCCCTCTTGGGAGTCTGCTTTTTTCTCTTTATGTTAAATTTAATCTTTCCCAAGTTTATGTAACCACGACTGCTTATCCCTGGGTGAAGTGACATGTTAAATCTCTATGCTGCATGTGCAGTCTCATCGTCATTTTCTAATTAGCAAGTGACAGACTGGAAAAATGCATGGTTCCTTTCCTGGCTGGGAAGACATTGAGCAGCTTCTTTTTTTCCTCTCTTTTTGATCTTTCTCTTTCCCAACCCAGTGTCCATTTAGTTTGATCAGGACAGCTATATGATGTTACACCATTTTTCAAAGTCCACCTAGGCACCTGGGTGGTCAGTTACAGGCACTAAAGCAAACATAAAAAACATATGCTGCAAGTTTATGATAATCAAATTAAAATGGCCACAAGCCACTCCTGTAGAACTTACCACTGAACTAGGGGCATTTGTGAAGACAGTTTGAATTTACATATAAAAATTCAAAGAGAAGCAAGACTGGCCATGTCAAAATGTTGAACATAGAAAAGTACCCTTTTTCTCACTTCCTTTAAAAAAAAAATCCAAGGGATCCTTCCTTCCCATTTCAACCACTTACTCTCTTGCTTTCTTATAAGTTTATATTAAAGTGTATATGATTCTAGTGTCAATCATTTATCAAGCACTTATTGATTGGCTGATGTTGCTGTTTTTCTATGAATAATATTCAGTATTGTATAACATAGTCTCACATTGCTATGACTGTAGCTGCCTGGAAATTTTATTATTTATTTATCCAAGAAATTTATCACTGAGTGATAATGTTTTTGTTTTATTTTTTCTCAACCTGCTTCTCCATTGTGTATTTTGAAGATAGTATCATTTAATGAAAACCCAAGTTCCACGTGTAGTCCTTTCCAATCTGGTCTCATTATTAAACAAAAGAGTTAAGTTAATTATTTTATACAAGCATAAATTCACCATATCACTGAATCAAAACCAGGACTACAATTTCTCTTAACATTAGTTTCTACCTCCAAACCTCAGGTGCACACAAGCATCATCTTAGTTTTGGTGTAGCATAAGCTATGCCAAAGAATTTGTGTTTCTAAAACATCTTCTTTTTTCGTAATATACTGTCAAAATGTTCAGGGCCAGAGAGCATTCTTCTTGATTTCTAAAGAAGTGAACTTTTTATGATTACACCTTGAATACTTTTAAAAAGGGCATATGTGTTTGATTGGCTCTTTGTTAAAACAGGGAAGATAATTTGCAGGGGCATTAGGTCAGGAATCTATAAGGATGAACTGTTCTGGGTATATAATTTGGCAACCTTAATGTACAATGAGGAATACTAAATATGATATTTATCTCAAAATTTATTGTTCTATAATGGTATTTCTGCATAATACAGAAATCTGAGAAAAGTTAGAATTTTGAGAAATATGCCCTCTTTTGCAGTAGGAAAGGCTGGTTCAGTATGAGCTGGCTGTCTTGCAAATAAGCAAATAGCATAGAGCATGATTTTAATTTTGATCTCTCAAAAGGGAACTATCTTGATTCTCCATACTAACATTTTAAAGACATTTTGGTGGGGGTGGGTATCTGCCACTCATCAGTTCTTAAAAAGTTATCTTTTACAGAAAATAACCAGGTATATTAGAGCAACTCAATTCAGTTTGCATCCTAGAAAGGAAGAAAATTCATGAATTATGATGTTAGTATGGGTTAATGAATGATTTTAATACCAGGGTGATAGTAAAAGTCAAGAAAGTAGGATTTGAGTCAGGACAAAGCCAGGGATATAGAGGGCAGAATTAAAGCACCTGACCCACAAAACGATGTGCATGTGTCATTGATGTAGGGTGACCATGAATCAGAAACCAAAAAGGGTATTTTCTCCTAGAATACTTTTTTTTTTTAATATTTCACAGATGAAGAGACCAGAAATTGAGGATAATATCAAAGATCCATGAACCAAAGGAGAACTAGGTGAACAGGAAACAGCTGTGCTACAGTTGACCTGGGAACCTTGGAATTTCCCAAAGGAGGAAATTCTCCACATCAGAACACTTTATGATGCTTAATGCAAAATTACTTTTCAGTTGGAACTAGCCTTGAAATTGGGAGAGAAAACAAGTAAATTGTAGCTTCTTACTGAATTGTAGCTTCCAAGCACTATGCCTTATAAGGAAGGCAGGAGGATCCTCATGAGTGTCTTATATTCCAACTTTATAAAATGTTTTTCTGCTTGAATTCCCAATCAATGCAGTTTTGCAGGGCACTTTCTTTGTTTTATCACCCTCTTCCCACAGGAATTAGATCAACGTAGACTGAATAGCAAGTATTTTTTTAAAGAGAGAGAGAGAGAGAGAGAGAGAGAGAGAGAGAGAATATGAATCTTTTTGTAGATGGACACAACACAATGCCTTTTTTTTTTATGTGGTGCTGAGAATCAAACCTGGGTCCCTCCTTTGCTAAGCAAGCGCTCTACCGCTGAGCTACAATCCCGGCCCCTGAATAGCAAGTATTAAGTAGAATAAATGTCAGTTGCTCTATTTCCTTGTTAGATAAAACAGAGATCTGTATAATTTCTACATTAGTCAATCAAAAAGGTAAAAAGTATTATTGATTGTATCAAAGACCTCCCAACAAGGTTATGGTGATGGGTGGTTAGAAATGCAATCTTGTGGATCACTAACTTCATGGATTTCCCCCCAAATACACCCAATTGTTGATTTTGTAGGAAGATAAGTAAGCAGTAAGATGGTATTGAGGCATTTTGGCTTTGGAAGAGATAAGCATTTAATCTTTGTTTTAATGATGAAGTATAATAGAGAATTCTGGAGGATAAGCATCTCCCACAAGAAAGCAGATTGTTCATTCTGGTGAATGAACATGCAAAATTTAAACCTCAGGGTCTCTCTCCTTATCCATGCAATATCTTCTAGAGTTTCAATTAGATGATTCTTTCCTGATAATGAGTAAAATCAGTAGTAATTTATGTAACATTGAAAAACAAAGTTAATAGTTCATTTTTGGGTCCTTCTAAGTAAAAGTTTAGAAACTATATTTTAGGTACCTATTATATGCCTTTAAAATATTTTATTTCTCAAAAACAAAACACTGGATATTCTGCCCATATTCCATATGGAGAATTTTCTATGGAAGATGTTTGGGGGGTCAGAAGGGTTGTAAGCCATTTTTAATTGGACTATACTTCTATTTAACTAGTACAGAATAAAATCAGTAAGAAAATTGATTTTTATTATTAAAATGAAGACATAAGATTTTATCTGAGAAAATTAAGATACTTTATGATTCATTGAACCCAATCTGCCATTGAGTACAGAAATGACCAATATAATAGCTAAGATAGTTATTTTTCAAGCTTCATCTTTTAAACCCTCTCAAGGTGAGTGTCTCCTCAGCTTGTTTAGACTATTTCAGATGGCTCTAATGAACTATTCTTCAACATATTGAGAGTAAATCCAACTTAGTGTAATTGTTAAACTGTAGATATGGTTCTGTACAAGGAATGACATGAAATGTCTAATTTGTCTTTTTGTATGTGGTCCCTAGCTCTTTGAAGAAAATTGCCATATCCAGTGAATATTCTTTTGTATAGAATTTCTTCAAATTCTTTCAGTTATCCATCATAGGATATGCTTTTATGACATATTTATATCTTGTTATCTCTAACCAAGCATTAAAAATCATCCAGAACTATATGCAGTATTTCCACTTCAGGCTCTACCATTTATCAAATGCACATTTGTGGCCATGGCAATGAGCCACAAATTAACCAATCTGTGAAATAATATCTACTCATAAATGTATAGACTACCTAGTTAAGTGCCTGGAACACAAAAGCTTGGGGAACATCCCACCATCCTATCACCATCAGCACAAATGATTAACTATAATTAGCTGTTATCATACATGATAACTATTATGATTATCATTAAAAAAATTGTTATCAAAGTAAGTAGTAGTATATAAATACATAGCTTTTAAGCTTGTTTAAACTTCAAGAACAATTTCTCAGAAAAGGATTAAGCAACAAATATTAAGGTCTACATCGAGAATTGTTACTAATCTCTTTTGGAGCTGTGGACCATGTGAAACCCTGATAAAATTGATATTCAGAGAAAACCCTTCATATGTAATGAATGTTGAACCACTGAGAATCATTTCTGAATTGTTTACATAAAGTGTATTTTAAAAACGTATACTTTATTGGGAAGTAATGTTGAGATCCTTGAATTTTAGCATGAAAATCATTTTCCCCAATTTTAAACAGTTTGAAATACATTTATTTATTCCTAGTTTTATTATACCTCTTTCTTATTTTTTAAAGGTCATTCTTACATATTTAAAAAATGCAATGCATTTCTTCAACATACATTTTTGAAATACAATATCATGATAAAAGTTTCCCTATTCTCAATGAATTAATGATCCATGAGACAATCTGAACATGATCTTGCATTTCAATGTACAATTTATGTAAGTATTATAATAAAAGCATGAGCAAAAAGGTAATGACTTATCTAGTAAGATTTCTCACTTCTTTGATATCTAATTTCCATGAATCTTTGGTTTGAATTTCATTAGAACTGCTGAGGTGATTCATACACAGATACAGACCTATGATGAACTACCTTTCTTCACAGGTTCACACTTTTTCCTTATCATATTTTTGAGGGTCATTCTTATTAACAACACAGTTACACGATCTGTAACATTTCATATATTTAAGTTTTTCCTGACACTTCTTAACTACATTGTCCCAAAGAGAGGACCAAAGAAAGACAACTTTTAAATTATAGCATAATATATAAAGCTCTACTTTATTCTTGACATGATTTAAAATCTTATAGCCTATTGCTTATAATTTTTATTAGGAAATACATTCTATGTCAAAGTGTATACATAATTTTGCATGTTCTTCTTTATATAAGAATAAACACCTCCTTTATGTATGCAGCATAACTTAAGAAATAGAACATACCACAGACTTTCAATCCCTCAATATATCTCTTCCTAATCACTTCATGCTTTTCATCTTTTCATTCAAAGGAAACAATTCTAGCTTGTGTGTGTTAATAATTTCTTTGTTTTTTCTTTTTATTTCACCCCATGTAATAAGGTTACTAAACAATAGATATGCATTTGCAAATGTATTGAGCATATTGTACAATTTTGACTGAGTAGTTGATATGAGTTTAGTTTTGTTCAATTAGTTATATTTGAAATATTTAAATTTTAATACTGAAAATCCACTTTAAATTTTGAAAGTCCATTCATTTCTACTGATGAAATGAATTGTGGTACATTGCGTTGTATGAATAATCCACAGCTTTTTTACATGGTGTATTACTCAAGATTTTCCTGTATATTTTGAATCATTGAAGAATATTGTATATATAATTATATATATGATATATATATATATATATATATATATATATATATATATATAAACATATAAACATACGTATGTACTAATGTGTATATATATACATTACTAAGTAACTTGTTGGATAATGCCATATTATATTATTCCTCCAGTGGCTGATCCCATTTATTTTCCCATGGGTAGATGACACTTTACCTGGCTTCACAGCCTCACCAAAGCTTGATATCATTCTATTCCATGATTATTGCAAATTTTATAAGTGTAAAATTGCTTCCCTTTATGGTTTTGTACTAATGGCTCTCCCTTAGGGCCATACAAAGGTGATTTCTAAGGAAGCTAGTAATCCTTACCAAGAAAAGAATTACCCATGTTTTTATATGTAGGGTAGGGAGACACCCTGAGGCATAGTGCAGTCTTAAAATTAGGCAAAATAATAGCATTGAACACAGAAGAAGGCAAAAGAGTGTGTGGACTAACAGAAATGAAAAGGCTGAGAGGGAGAGCTGACAAAGGGGATGACTGGTGATGCTGAAGTTCAATTCAGGATTCTGAACTTTATTCAATGATTACATTTCATCACGTTCTGTACCTGTGCTGTGAAAAAAAAATGGCTCAGAGCCATCGATGGGGAGTGGTCTAGACTGAAGGTCCACAGTTGTTGTGGTCAAAAGAAAGAGCAGGCAAAATTGATAGGAGCCTGAACTGGGGGAAATGGATGATTAGAGAGCTCCTAAAGTGTGAAATGTGGGTAGGAGAGAAGTAAAAAATCAAGGATGACGCTCAGGCATTTAGGATAAAAATAGGGAATTAAAGTAAGTGATTTTAGCAGGAGAATATACAAGTTTTACCATTGGGACACCCAAATGCATATGCACAGAAGAGAGGGGTGTGGAATTTTGGAAGAGAATACAGATTGACAAGTTATCAACTCTAGATTATTCAAAATTGCTCTGGTCTTATTAAACTTAAATGTGGTTGAGCAGTTTCTAGTGAGAGGAAGCCTTATGCTTGTTGAGGTTAAAACCTGTAACAGTGGATTACTATGGCAATGTAGGATGTGTAGTGAGGTCCTCAGCCTCTACCCACTGTGTGCAAGTGTTTGGACCCTTCCAGTCCTAACATCCTAAAAGATCTCCGGACATTGCCAAAATCTCTTCCTAAGTAGATCAGCATTGCCCACAATTGAAGACCTCAGCTATTCACATGTGAGAAGAAAAATAATTAAGGCAATGTTTTGAGCAATACTTATTGCTGGTTTCAACAAAAGCCTCCTTTTTCATTTTTTACTCTTTCTTCTTATTTTCTTAGCTAAAAAAGAGATGACAATGAGAATTTTGGTTAGCACTTTAGCTGCAAATTGTTCTTTCAACAAGTGGGGGCCGCTGTTATTAAGAAGAAATGCCTGCTAACACAGTGGGTGACAAGGTTCCCTGAGATAACTACCTTGAGGAAATGTGCTACAATGGAAAGGAATTTCTCTCATCCATGTGGCCAAACTGAATGAAGGAAGGTGCCATTTCAGTAGGTGTAGCTGACAGCCTGCCATCTCATTCCTGAGCCTTTCACAGAAGTGTCCCAGGTTGGAAGGAAGGGGAGGAGACTGATTCTTTAGCTGTTGATTTTAACTGTAGGAATTAGTAAAAAATACGCTTCTGCTCAGCTAGTGATTGTTCTTGTTTTTATTCTTCATTTGCTTTTGCAGTTCTCTTAAGCATCTTGTAAACGGATATTACCTAAAGATGTACAAAGCCAGGTGATGGAAACTACATTGCTGACCAGATAGAAAACCTGTATTACTCTGATCTCATTTCACCTGTATTATGTAAAAGTGTGTATGGGATTGTTCCTGGAAGAGGTGTTTTGCACATGTGTGGTTTGCACATCAAATATAACACAGTGTGATCTGAAAGCTGCAGAAACCTACAAAAGCATTGTAAAATAAATTACTTAAACACAGTCAGACATGAGATGGGACATTCAGAGGCTGATTTCTCCTTGTATTTCTTTTATACACGGGGATGAATAGTTCTTTGAATTACCTGAGAAACATAGAATATAGTATCAGAAGAACCAAGGTTTGCTTGAATGATTATGTGCAATGGGATTGTGACAGATGCTGAATAAATAATGAATAACAAGGACGTGATTTTCCAAACAACTGTGCACAAAAGACCATAATAGATTATTTCCAACTTTTATATTTTGAATAAACCTCTTCAATATCTGCAATTTCCTGCCCATACTTTGGAAAATGTAACCTGTCATTAAAGATGCTACTTCTTCTTTTCTATGTTTTTCTCATTCCCAGCCCCTTCAAGAAAAACTACAGGAGCACCTGAATGTAAAGTGCAGAGCATCAGCCCCCAGAGAGTAAAAGCACATGACACTATTATTTTACTTGTTGACATGATAGAAAAGAAAGTTCACTGTTTCCTGTTTTGAATCAATATTTAACTTTTAATGTCTTATTAATAAATGTTAGATGCTTGTGGGATGTATGTTATCTATGTGTGTTTTAGTCAGCTTTTTTGATGCTCTGACTAAAGGGTCTGACCAGAACAATCGTAGAGGAGGAAAAGTTTATTTGAAAGCTCATGGTTTCATAGGTCTTAGTCCATGGAAGGTCTGCTTCATTTCTCAGGGCTCCAGTTGAAGCTGATTTCATGGCAGAAGAGTGTGGAGAGGGAAACAGCTCACATCATGGTGATCAAGAAGCGGAGAGAGTCCACTCTCCAGATAGAAATATATTCCCAAAGCCTCCTCCTCCAGCCACACCCTACCACCTCAGTTCCCACTCAGTTAATCTCTATCAAGGCATTAAATCACTGATTGGGTTAAGACTCTTACAACACAATAATTTCTCCTCTGAACCTTCTTGCATTGTCTCACACATTGGAGGGACACCTCACATCCAGACCATAACAATGGGTTAAATGGTGAAGCACAATAATGAAATGAACAATATGAAGTCTCCACACATATCAGAATTAGAACATCACTAATGCTCTTGCATTTAATATACACCTTTTTTTTCTTTTCCTCTTCCCAATAGGTAATCATTTCCTTGAAAATGTTCTTTATTTTAATTTGATTTTTAAACTTCATTTCATTAAGTGGCAAGATAGCATTTGAGTTAATTTCCGTATTTTTAAGTAAATCTGAATTAAATTTGAATGTTCAAAGACCCATCTTGTTTCATGCTCATTCTGCCCAGTCTTTCTGTTAGTATTGAATGTTAGTTCTATCTTCTATTGCAGGCCTTGATCCACCCTCCTGATTTGATGTTTTGAAATACATGCAATATCTTTAACCACTGGCTTTTCCACACTCCCCTCCATGACATTTTCTGTTCCAGAAAAATCAGAAGTTGGACTAATCTAGAAAAGAATATTCATCACCAACATGTTTGGTCCTTGAATCAATCCTCCCCAGTTACCCTAATGATTCATTGAATGACTCTAATTATTAATTGATTCAGTGAAGTTGATTTTCTTTTTTTGTTTTTATTTTTAACTTATGCAAAATAATTGTATTGTAGAGGTACGATTATTGTACAGGTACATATGGTACAGTTACATCTCAATATAGTATACAGTAATGACCAGTTCAGGGTAACTGGCTTATACATCACCTCCCACATTTATCATTTCATTACACTGGAAACATTCTAAATTCTTTCTACTATTCAGTTTGTAATATATAATTAATTGTTTCCAACCATAGATATCTTACTCTCTATAGGACTTGAGAATTTATAATTCCTATCTAAGTATACTCCTGCACCTGTCTCCAGGCTCTCCCTATCCTTCCCATCCTCTGTTAACAATTGTTGTATCTCTATTTCTATGAAATTGACTTATTTCACATAAACACGTAAAATAAGAACATGTGGTATTTGTTTTTCTGTGTATGACTTGTTTTACTTAACATATTGTCTTTTAGGCTCATCCATGTCATGAGAAATGACAGGATTTCACATGTTAATGGCTGGGTAATATTCCATTTCATATTATATTACATTTTCTTTATTCACCCATTAATGGATGCCCAGGTTGATTCTGTATCTTGGCTATCTTGAATACACTGAAGTAAACAAGGAGTGAAAAATAAAAGTTTATTGTTTTTTAATTGAAGATCAAAAAACCCTTGTGGTTAATTATTCTGCAATAAATTAAATGTGGTTAGCATGTTTATTTGTTTATATGACTCTTTTGCCTCCATTGTCTCCTAATGTTGTTTCAAGGAGTTTCTGGACTCAAGAATCTTTAATTGCACGTTCTATGAGTTAATTCATTACTTAATTCCTTTAAAAATTTTCTAATTTGAGTTGATCTATCTGGCAATAATCATAACCCAATGTGCTGAAAATTCATTCTCTAATAACCACCCTGTTATTGCCCACTAATTAGAGATTTCAATATGATATTTATTTATGTATTTATTTTTATTTGGTACCAAGGATTTAACCCAGTGACACTTAACCACATTCCTCACCAGTTGTTTTTTTTTTGTTGTTGTTGTTGTTGTTGTTTTGTTTTGTTTTGTTTTGTTTTGAGACAGGGTCTCACTAAATGGCTCAGGGTCTAGCTACATTGCTGAGGCTGGCTTTGAACTTGTGATCCTCTTGACTCAGCTTCCTGAGTTGCTAAGATTATAGGTGTACACAATCATGCCCAGCTAATATTTTTATTTAAGTAAATTTATTCAGGGTTTCCAAATATAATCACTTAACAACTCTATAATAAATTATGTCATACTAGCAAATGATTTGTTTCCAAAATAGAAACTTGGATATCTTATTATTGTTAATGCAGAAAAAAAGGGTTGCTAACTTCATGTTTTCTCATCCAATATTTTTTATTTAAGTAGTTTTTATTTCTGAGTTCACCCTGAAAAGCTTTAAAAAGACTGATATTTGGACACAATTTCTTAATATTCCAGTTTACTTTATGTGATCTGGGCACAGGTTTTAGTCTTTAAAAACTTCCCTGGGCTGGGGTTGTGGCTTAGTAGTAGCAAACTTGCCTAGCACGTGTGAATCACTGGGTTAGATCCTCAGCACCACTTGATAAATAAATAAATAAACAAATAAATTAAAGATATTAAAAAAAAAACTTCCTTGATGTTTCAAAAGTATAGACAGAGTTAAAACCACTGCTTTATTAATATCACTTAGTTAGGTATGCAGGTTAATACAGCAAACAGTTCCAAACTATATTGACAAAGGGCAATATGCCATCATGACAAGATTATTTTGTGATTCAAGTTTAGGCCTGGAAATTGTGTAACATGCCTATAGAATTCTGAGTGTATTGGTTCTGCGGCTTTGGAAAACGTAACTAAATTCTCAAGCTTTTAAGAATACCTCAGTTTTTTTTTTCAAATATAACACTAACCTCAGAAAACTATTATGATGCATATATAAGGTAATATGCACACCCGATATAAACGATTTGGCACAATATTTGGTCAACAACAAACTTTCAAGGAATGATAATTACTTTGTTATAGATTACAAAGAAGAAAACAAACTCAATTCAACAAATGATTCAATGAAATAAGAATTCTAATTATATTCTAGTTAAGAACATAAACATATACATAATTTATCCACATAGGCATGTGTAGTATACATTTTCAACTTGATAAATAAAATAATTTACATAAAATATTACAATAATATGAATTTCACAATTAAATAGACATGTATTATGAATTTTAAATTAAACACACATATATTAAACATTTATAGTGTTGGCTATTATATTATTTTGATGATGATAAATAATGTAAAGTCTAAAGAATAAATTGTATCATTTAATTTGAAATCAAATGGCAGAAAGTGAAATAAAGTTTCTTATAACTGCAATGCTTTCTTGAATGAGCTGAACTGGCCTTCAGCAGAGGTGGTTTCCTTATTCTGTATAGGATACAATTTTAAGGGCAATTGACTCCTAAAGGTATAGGGGGAAAATGGAGTCAAAGGAACTCAGAGAAAGATACAAATATTCTCACTATTTTTCTAATAAAGGATATTCCCAAAGGGGCAACACATAGAATTTGAAAGAAAATTTAATTACTAAAAGCTCACTCAATCCAAACCATAGACAGGCTCACAGCAATAATCCAGATTCAAAGTCCGTAAAAAGGGGAGGATGAGAAGATGGCAAAGAAGCAGGAGAACATGGTGTCTGAGAGGTGACTGCCAATCATGGGCTGGGCAGCCTGGGTTATCATCTAACCTGCTGGTGCCTTGTTTTTCTACACTTGCAAAATAAACTACTGCATAGAACTCTGAGGCTAAATGAGGTGTCATAGTAATGTGCTTAAAAAAAATTAATGTATCATCCTTTTTTTAAGTGCTATATAGGTAATTTCCACTGTTATAACAGTATTACATTTTTAACATGGAATACTGTGCCTGGCACACCTATAATCCAAGCAGCTATGGATGCCAAGGCAGGAGGATCTCAAGTTCAAAGCCAACCTCAGCAACTTAGTGAAAGCCAAAGCATCTTAGCAATACCATCTCAGAATAAAAAAAATAAATAAATATAACAGGCTAGGGATGTGGAATAGTGGTTAAGCCCCTGGGTTTAATCTCTGTTAATAAAATAAGAAAGAAAGAAAGAAAGGAAGGAAGGAAGGAAGGAAGGAAGGAAGGAAGGAAGAAAGAAAGAAAGAAAGAAACTGAATATTATTATATGAGAAAACAAAGAAAATTGTCATAGAAATTATGGTTTTTAACTATGTGAAGATTGTGCCTTAACGATAATTGCAAAAAAAACTAAATAACATAAAATAAAATTTAAGCAATCCAATGCAGCTAACATGAGCAATTATCTAGGAAGTAAAAAAGTGAATAATTAAATCTTCATGTTTCATTTGTCATTATTTTCAAAAATAAGCTTTACTGGTATATAGTAACATAATGTAACATAATATAATATATAGTTAAGTATGAATTTCCCCTCATTTTCTAGTGTAAGCATTGGTATAATGACAATATTATTTCTTCCTTAAATGTCTGGCAGAATTTAAAAAATGAAGTCATCTCCGTATTATTTCCACATTGAATGGTTTCTAACTACAGGTTCAAGGTCTTTAACCAATATACTATTATTGAGATTCTTTATTTCTTTTTGTGCAAATTTTTTGAGATGTGTTCTTCAAGGAGTCTCTTCATTTTATATAATGTGAAAATTTTATTTCAGAATATTGCTCATAAAATCTTATTATCTTATTAATGTCTATGAGATTTGTAGTGATATCCACTATAGCTTTTTTCCCCTATTGTTAGATATTATTTATTTTTGATCTTTCAAAGGATAAACTTCGGGCTTCATTGATTACAGTATGTTCTCTGATTTCAATTTCTCTTATTTAGTGCTTGTATTATTCAGCTTTTTGTCACTGTGACCAAAATACTGGACAATAACAATGGAGAGGAGGAAAAATTGGGGGCGGGGAGGGGCTCATGGCTTTGGAGGTTTGGGTGCAGCTCAGCCTCTTCCATTTGTTTGGGCCTGAGGTGAGGAAGAACATCATGGTGGAAGGGTGAGGCAGAAGAAACTTGGTCTGTTCATGGCTACTGTGAAGCAGAAAGATAGAGGAAGGGATCAGAAGAAAGAAAAGCCCTTCCAGGACACATTCCCAATAACCTACATCCTCTAACTAAGTCCCAACTCCCAGTAGTCCTTCCAGCTATCATTGGATTAATCCACTGTTGAAGTCACAGACCTCATGATCCAATCATTGCCTACAAGGTGCACTTATGGACTTTGCTTCATGGGGCCCACATGAGCTTTTGGAGCATGTTCCAGATGCAAACTGTAACATAAAACGTCTTTGTTATGATTTTGCTGTGCTTCCTTTATTTTATATTGTTATTTTTGCAATTCCTTGAGGCAGAAATTTATACCATTGATTTGTTTTAACGAGTTACTATTCAAAATTTCAGGTGTATACAAAAATAAAATGAATATTTTAGTGACTTCTCATTTATATTTAGCTTCAGTGATCATAAATATTTACATCCCAAGTAAATTGCATCCATATCACCTCACCACCTTCCATTCTGGGTAAATTTTTTATGGGTCTATGGAGTTGTAATTCACATACTAATCATCTATTTTAAATGTGCAAGAAATAGTTTTGCAAGTTTGCAGGGTTATGAAGCCATCACCACAACCCAGTTTTAGAACTTTTTCATCACTTCAACCTCCATGCTATTCTGCTGTCAATCTCCACTCCCACTTCTAGTCCCAGCAACCACTGACCTATTTGTCTTTAGAGATTTATTTCCACTAGATATTTCATTTAAATGGAGTTAGACTTTATGTATTATTTTGAATCTAACTTCTTTCCCTTAACATTATGTTTCTGAAATGCTTTTATGTTGTAATGTGTTTCATTTTATTGCCGAAGTATTCTATTCTTTGTATCCATCACATTTTGCTTATCCATTCACCAATCAATGAATATTTATACTGTTTAATAATGCTAATTTGAATATTCATAGATAAGCCTTTATATGGCATGTTTTCATTGTGTAAAGAGCTAACAGAAGAATTATTGTCGTATATAGTAAGTTTATATTAAACTCTGGAAAAGTGCTCATTTCTCACATTTTTATTTCCAGAAGTAGTGTGCCCAGTTTGTAGTTTTTCCACATTCTAGCTGGTACTTGTTAAAAATGCCTATCATTTTTATTATAGTCAATCAAACATGTTTGAAGTGATATGTTAATGTAATTTTCATTGCATTATTCTAATGATTAATAATGTTGAACATTGTTTCATGTGATGTTCAACAATTTGTTTGTGTGTATGTGTCTGTGTAACATCAACTTGCATGTTATAAGTTAAATTGGAGCCTCCAAAAAATATTTAGAAGCCCTAACCTCCAGTACCCCTGAATGTGACCTTACTTAGAAAGAGAGCATTTATCAATGTAATCAAATTAAGAAGGATTCATGCTGGATTAGGGTGGGTCCTTAATCCAATATGATGACTGATGTCATAAGAAAAGTGGAGACTTATGGAGAGAGAAAATCACATGAAGACACACACACACAGGGGGTGAAACCTCATTGATGATAAATAGGGAGACTAGTGGGAAGCAGCTACAGGCTACATAAGGTGAAGGGTTGATAGCCACCACAAGAAGCCAGGAAGAGGCAAGGAAGGTTGGTAGGTGCAGTTTCAAAAGGCTTTTGAGGCTATTGACAACTAGACTGGGAATTCACAGCCTGTAGAAAAGTGAAGCAATACACTTCTATTATTTAGTTCACCTCGATTGTGGTACTTGGCTACATCATATCTAGGAAACTGATATAATCTCTTTTGCTTAGTATCAATCAGGCTGTTTTTTCTCACTATGAGTTACATGGTCTAGATACCAATGCTTTATCAGCTATATAATTATGAATGTTTTTCTTGCCTTTTGTGTTTTTTTTTTCTTTCCTTTTGCAATGATGTCTTTTGAAGTGTGCACTATTTTGATTTGATAAGGTCTGGTTTGCTTTTTTTTTTTTTAAATAACTTTTATGGCTTCTGATTTTGATGTATTTGAAGCTCTTTACCTAACCCAAGGTCATAATAATTTTCTCCTATTCTTTGTTGTTGTTGATGTTCTACAGTTTGTATAGTTTTATATTTTAAATTTAGCTCTATGATCAATTTTTATATATGGACTGAGGTTAGACAATAAATCTATATCTTTATATAAGAGATTTTCAATTGCCCCAGCGTCATTTGTTGAAAATCACCCCCATTGAATTCCCTTGGCATCTTTGTTGAAAATTAGTTGGCTGTAAATGTAAGAGTTTATTTCTAGATCTTAATTTTGTTCCATTGATCTGTATGCCTATCTCTTAGCAATTACTTCACTGTCTCATTACTGTAGCTTTGTAGTAAGTTTTAAAATTGAATACTAAAGTGCTTCACTTTGCTATTTTTTAAATTATCTGTCTTATCCAGGATTCTTCTCATTTTCATAAAACTTTTAGAATCAGCTACTAAATTTATGTTTCACAAACTTGCTAAACTCTAGTAGGTATTCAATTTAATCTATAGTAACATTTGGGGAAAAAATCATCTTTATAAGAATTTCTTTCTCCAATACATAAAAATTGGATATCCTTTTTACATTTTTTTTGTTTTTGTTTTTTTTGTTTTTTTTAATTTTTTTATTGTTGGTTGTTCAAAACATTACATAGTTCTTGATATATCATATTTCACACTTTGATTCAAGTGGGTTATGAACTCCCATTTTTTACCCTGTATCCTTTTTTAATTTTTTAAAAATATTTTCTTAGTTGTAGTTGGACACAGTACCTTTATTTTATTTATTTTTATGTGGAGCTGAGGATTGAAACCAGTGCCTTGTACATTCTAGGCTCTACCGCTGAGCCACAATCCCAGCCCTGGATGTCTTTTTGTTTAAATCTTTAAGATCACTGTGTTATACTTTATAATATTTTGTGTACAGACTTTGCATTATAAAAATTTTATCCTAAGCATTTTATTGTTCAGTGTTATTACTAATGATATTTTAAAACTATATAATACATAGATGTACTGTTGATTTTTGTGTATTAATCTTGTATGCTGTGACCCAGTAGAACTGATTGGCTAATTCTCCCAGAGATTTTGTGAATTCCTTAGGATTTATAGTATTAATATAATTTGAGAAAAAAGTGAATTTCATTTCCTTCTTTCCAAATTACATGCTTCTTATTTTATTTCATTTCCTTTTATTTGCCAGAATTCACTGACTAAAACCTTAAGAATAGTGCTGGACCCAAGTGTTCAGAGCAGACATGTCTGCCTTTATCATCACACAAGTTGTGTTTCATACAGGATGATGTTCACTATAGATTTTCCAGGTGTTATTATTAAGATTAGGAAGTTTCCTTCAATTCCTGACTGTATTTTTCAGGAGTCAATATTGGAATTCTTAAGTATTTTTAATAAGTCTGTGGGAATATTATATGGTTTTTGTTCTTGATTTTGTTAATATATTCTATTACATTAGGTGATTTTGCATTTTAAGTCAATCCTGTATTCTTGGTATATATCTCAATTGGTTTTGATATATAATGTTTTTTAGATAATAGAAGATTTGAATGCCAATATTAAATTAGAAATTTTTGCTCATCTATGTTGTTGTTCTATAGCTTTCTTGTGATATTTTGGTCTGCATTTGGTATTAGACTATACTAGTCCTGTCGAGTGTGTTGTAAAGTATTTCCTCCTCTATATTCTAAGAAACTTTGCAGAGATTGGTATTTTTTTTTCAAACATTTGATAAAACCCTCCACTGAAATCATATGGGACCTACTTGTTCTTTCTGGGAAGAATTTTTAATACTGATTCAATTGTGTTACTTGTTAAGTGTACACTCTACTCAGATTTTCTATTTCTTCCCTTATCAGTTTTAGTAATTTGCACCTTTCAAAAAAGTTACTGATTTGACATGTTGCATAAGAAAGAAATGCATGGTCCCAAAGCACAAGTCTGGGAGTCAGGACAGCAGGGTGAGGTCCAGCTTTTCCTATAACACCCTTTGTTAAAACATTTTATTTCTCTGGACTCCTACGTGTGTCATTTCTCCTTTGAAGGAAATGAGCAGATAACTTTTGAATGAGCAAAATTAAAGAGTTTCTTTCACATTAGGTCCCAGAGAATGTCCAATTGAACAATAATAATACTTTTAGTTGTTCAGTTCTGGATGTTTTTCTTTGAAAGTTCTCTTTGTTTATGTGTGTTATCTTCTCACAGATGTTTTTCGTTGTGTTTGTGGATATTGTATTCAAGATTTGAAAATATTTATTCTAATATTCCTCCTTGCCCTCTTGTTCCTGGAGCAAGAGAAGTGGACACTTAGGGGAACTCACTTCAAAAGAAAATACAAAATTTCAAGATATTTAAAGCTTTTTGGCAAGTCCTGTGATGGGAGAAAGAGTAATTTGGCAGTCATGGAAACTTTTCATCTCAGCACAAATCCACACATTTCTCTGATTTATAAAAATAATAAACATCTTAGGAGTTGTGGAATCATTACCAATGATTTCTATATAAAATATTAATCTTATTTAACTCCATTTATTCTATATTTCTTAATGTAAGAAAGAAGTAAGAGATGGCCAAATTATGTGGCTTCCAAATATTTTTCTCTGTGGCTTAAGAAATGAGATGCATTTCTTATCTCAACTTAGAGATACTTTCCCAGCACACAGATATAGTCATAGACGTATATAAATGTCTCCAAAGCAGTATTTGCTGAATGTACCAGTGCACTTCACAATTGCCCTTCTACGTTGTTCAATACTTTGTTTCCTCATTGTTTTGGTTGGGGTATATTACATATCAAATGTATTTTATTCTTTGCTAATGGATTATAGCTCAGAAATGGAAAAACAGTCATCCAGTAAATGTGATTGGCATTTAATTCATGCACCTTCTAGTATTCAAAACTGTTCAATCCTGTTGATGTGATAGGCAATATTATTTAAAGAGCTGTTTAGAGAGGATTAGTGGATGTGCCATTAAAAATATTTTTTAACACACAAAGACAATTGGAAGTCGGCATACTTGTTTTAGCAATTATTTCTGTGTGTCAAGAACACTACCAATCACTAAACCTACCACATCTATACTTTGTACCTAATACAATTTCAAAGGTAAAATGATTTTCACAGTCAAGAAAATCTGAACTTATGTCTAGTAACACTTATTAACTGTATAATTGTAGGTATATTAGTTTCCTAGGGCAGCCTGACGACATACCAAAAATTGGGTGGCTTAAAACAAGAGAATTTTGTAGATTCACAGTTCAGGCAGTGCTAGGTTAGATTTAAGCAGGAACATGCTATCTATGAAGCCTGTGGGGAGATCCTTCCTATCCTCCCTTAGTTTCAAGTGGTTTGCAGAGCTCCAGGGACTCCTCCTCCTCATCACACTGTTCTGCACATGACTCTCTTCTCTTAGGAACACCGATCCTATTGGATTAGTGGCTCACCTTATCCACTATTATATCATCTTAACTAATTATACCTGCATCAACCTGACTTTGAAGGAATGACCTATTCTGAGTTTCTGGTGGTAGAACTTCAAATTACATTTTTTTTTTTGTGGGGGACACAATTCAATCTTTAATGTTAGAGAAATTCATTTTTCCACCTTTTCTTGCTAATCAAGTTTTATCTGTCAAATATCAGTGTTATCAGCTATTATGGTATTTTCAAGAAATTTGGGAATAGGACAAATTGATGAACCTAGAGATATCAAGTGTTTTAGTCAGCCTTTTCACTGCTGAGGCTTAAAGACCCCAAACAGAACAACTGTAGAGGAGGAAAAGTTTACTTAAGACCTCATAATATCAGAGGCCAGCTCCATTCCTTGGGTCTTGAAGTGAGGCAAAACACTATGGCAAAAGAGTGGCAGAGAGAACCAGCTCACATAATGATCAGAAGCAGAGAGAGAGAGACTCCACTTTCCAGATACAAAAATATAAACCTATAGCTCCGCCCCCAGTGAACCAATTCCTCCAGCCACACTCCACCTGCCTCCAGTTACCACTCAGTTAATCCTATCAGGGATTATTCACTGATTGGGTTAAGGCTATAACCCAATCATTTCCTTTCCCAACCTTTTTGCATTGTCTCATATTTGAGCTTTTGGGGCAAACCACACCCAAAGAATAACATTAGTTGAGAAGAGAAAAGAATGGTGATATGAGCAGTGAAACTGCAGAGGAAAAACACATTTTAATTTGCAATGCCATCTAGGGCTGTGTCCAGGCTGTACAACTCAGACTCATCCAAAGCCCCACTCTTGACAGGCACACTCTGATTCCTCCTAACTTTCACATGGAATCTCATGTTTTCCTCTCTCCTCTCCTTTGGCCTGTAAATAATTCCAAATTCCTAAAGTCATCAATTCCAGTGTAACAAGTCTAGCTGGGTTTGCTGTTGTTTAGTTGTAGTCTCAAGAATGCTGAGCTTTGGATTAAAAGAGAAAAGAAAAAAAAAAGAAAAAAAAAATCCATCAGCTGCCTGGCTTTCCCCTGCTGAACCAGAGGCCGGAAAATAAATGTTTGCACCTTTAATGACCTCCATTGTCCTGACTTCACAGAATCCCCAGTGGGCAGCTAATCCTCTGGAACAATACAGTACAGATGTTTCACAGGATAAGAAGGCTAATTCCAGACCAATCAGAGTCACTCCAAATGTCAGCACACAAAAATAAAGTAAAAATATGGGGCAAACAGATGCAGCCTGCACAATCAGATCCCTGTGTCATTGGGTCATTCTACATTAATGGGTGATATCTTTGCTTTGTTCAAGGCAATGGTAACTTTCTCCTTAGTGGAAACTGAGTGGAACAGGGTGTTGTCTTGTATTTGCAGTGTTTGGTAGTTTTAGAAGTTTTCTTTCAGTTACCACTGTCTGTCATTCTCTGGACTTATACAGTTCCCTTGGTGCCTGTGGAAATTACCCTAGGCAAGAGATAGGAAATCAGCAGAGAAAAAGTCCCCAAATCTCCACTGTAAGATAGAATTCCTTTGCATAAAGAAAAAAAAATGTTGTATAATTTGCTGGAATTATCCAAATAAATACTATAAGTTGCTTTTTTGTGTATGCTTATAGAAAGAGTAATTCTCATATTATTACTAGCTACCACTCTTCAAGTTATGAAAGCCAAGTATATATTAATAATAAACAGTGCTTGTTTCATATATATATATATATATATATATAATTTTATAATTTACTATTTTAACAATATAAAGTTATATATTGTGACATTTTCTTGATTCTAAGGACACACAGATTTAACTGTTTTTTTTTTTTTGTTGTTGTTGTTTTTTGGAGGGGGGGCTTAGAAAGGGAAACAAGCTTTTTCTCCCTATAGGAACATTAAAGTCAATGTGCATAAGATTTTTTTCTCAACATCCACAACATTAAAACACAAAGAATTAAATATTAAGACATCCATGCTAAGTGCTATATGAATCTACGCATTTTGTAGAGAAACAAAACCTTTTGATAAAAGATTTTTCTACTCTTTTTAATGCTTTGGATTTGGATGTTTCCCTTTTTAACTGTTTTAGAGCTATGGTTTAAAAATAAATACCCTTTCAGTGAGGTATAAGAAATTCAAAGAATTGACACAATTCATGAAATGATTTTTCTTAGCAGTTCTAGCTGTTGTAGGGAGCCACTTAGAAAACACTCTAAGTCCGATTTCAAATCAAAGAGAGCTTTATTTACCTGGCCAGGGACTGTCCCCCACCATAGAGACAGAAGCTCTCACTTCGTGGTCTGTGTCTTGAAATTTAAGGACGAAAACCACAGCTCAGGGACTTTCCTTAGCATCATGCAAGCAAGACAATCATAGAAGCTAAGACAGAAATTAGCACAGCAACTCAAGACAATCAAATCTTGGGTTTGAGCAGGTGTTAGACAACTGTATTCTGAGTTTGAGCAGCTGGTTAGCAGGGACAAGAATCTACTTCAAAGTCTTGGGTCACCAAGAACACCATATCATGGGTTTAGTACATTTTGTAGGGTACAAAGTACAGAAAACAGTATATTCTAAGAAAAGAGCCTTCATTTCAGTTTCTCAGAAACAGCTCTTGTACCAGTTTGTTATAGAAGGCAGCAAAATGGAGTTTTATGTCTGTCTATGGCAGTTCTTGCCTCAGAATTGTCTTATCTCACTCACCAAAACCTTATATCTATAATGTATACATTGTTTGCTAATTTATAACCTATAACTTGCACTCTTATTGATTGTATTTATCAGCTCACACCACAACATAGTTTGACTTTTGAGCAGTGTGAGTCAGCCCCCTGACAGCTGTAAGTGACCCACAGGTATTCCATGGATTTTCAAGAATTGGAACCAATGGAGGTACTGAAATATAATGATCAAAAGGAACAATTTATGACAATAGATTTGTCTATGTCATTTTAGAAACATTAGATCAGTCCTATGATAAAGCTTCATGGAGATTTGTAAGTTTAAAATTTGTGTGTCTCAATTTAGGCTGGGAGGAAAAATAATCATGTCCAGCACTTACATTTTAATATAGTTTTGTTCAAACTAACTATAAGCTGTCATCACAGCCGGGATTCTCCTGTGCAAGTTCAGCCTTTCCATTTTGTTCTTATTTGCCCTGTCAGCATAATCTCTTGTTTCTCCAGAGAATTTCAGCTACATAGGTTTTTATGCTTGTTTGCTTTTCTTTTTCAATTCCTTTGTTTTCTTTTCACTTTTTGAAGTTTAAAACAAGAGGTACATTTGTTTAAAAGATTAAAAAAAAAAAAAAAGGAATATGTTTAGATTGCTCGTCCTACAACTTCTGGAAAATAGTCTATATCTGCCTAGGAATTGAATCATGTCCAGCTCTAAATGATTCATTCTTGATCAACACTGCAGTTGGGTCAATAAAGGTATCATAACTGCTTGAAAAAAATGAGAAAGTCATAAGAGAAAATATAAATGCCTCTCTGTCTCTCTCTTTCTCTTTTTTCCCTCCTTCCTATTGTCTATCTTTATCCCCACTGTCTATATTCCTTCTTTCATTTTTTTATGCATCTATTATCTTCTTTTCCTTTTTAACTTATTGAACACTTTTGCTGTGAAGGATATCACAGCAAACCTGAAGTTGAAAGCAAACCAACAAAAAGTTAGTTTTTTTCTGGTGAATTAGCTCTTTTGTTTAATGTATTCACTGATGTCATATAATCTTCTCCCCAAATTCTTATTTTTAAAGAAAATTTTTATTGTATTGTATTTCCATGCTTGCTTATTTACTCTTTTTTCATTTCTTAAAAAAAACAACTGTTTTGCTATCTGTAGAATATTGTGAATTTCAACAACAGCTTAGTTTCACCAACAGATCCATTGGCAACCCGTTAACCTGTTCCTGTTTTGGTTTCTCAAAGCTGGCCATACTCAGGAACTAAGCAGTTAGAAGACTTACACTGTTGCATGGTAGCTGTTCTGTTCACCCTATGCAGTGTGTCTGTAATCTCATAGAGTTTCTTCCAGGAGAGTTCTGCCTTCCTCACGTTAACTTTTGATCAGTTTATGTTTTCACAGTTGAAACAGAGTAGAATGATTTAAGCCAGCCAACAGCTTGATTTCTAGAACTTACATTTAAGCAACTCACACATAAATGATGATGTGGTCTTTGCACTTGAAAAGACCCTTCTGGAATATGAATAATATTTTTAAAGTCTGCATTTGGCTGCTGACTTAGTAGATTACAATGTTCCCATAAAAACCTTAATTCCAGTCTCTGGAATAAAAATATATATTAATATCTACGCCAAATTGATAATAAATTTAAGAGAACAGCCAAAAAAATCCATGGAAGGTTGAGATTTTTGGAGAGAAAGAAAATAATTTTGTAAGTTAATAAATATTTGCAGATAAAGATCGGAAGAAAATTAATGTTTGGCACTGATAGGTCCTGTGTTAAGGACAGATAGTTTAGATTTCTGCGAACTGTTTCTTAGAGACAAAACCCAGGAGATCTATTAGACGCATGAGCTTTTACAGTAAAAATGTGTGGTTTATTACAATTAATATAACATTAATAAGTGAATTAAATAAATATTACTTTATGTGAAATCAATTATATTGACTCACTTTTGCTTTTCTGTTTGATCAAGTCCTTGCCTCCAAAATATGTTTTATTTCATCCATTCTGAAAGCCTTATCATGGGTTTCTTGAACTCTTTTGCAATTTGGGTCTTCAAAGTGCTGGACTGGCTAATAAGAAAACTATGACTAGAGATAACTATCTGAACATGTGTAGGATCGTCCATCTTTGTAAAGACTTATTTTAATATTCTGGGAAGTTTTTGCTTAGAGCTCACAAGTGAGAGAGACAACTTATTTAAGAGAATCAGATTTTTCTGGTCACGTGCCATATTTCCTGATCCATTGTGTTTGGCACCAGGAAACAACTTGGCTTGAGCCACTGAAAAATCCATCAGCAACTGTGTCAACTTTATCACTTCCTGAGCTCATGCTTGCAGGAAGTGGATACAAAAACAATGATTTAAAAGGGGAAAATGACTCTTCACCATTTAAAAAATAGAAAATATACACTTAACACTTATTTGCAAACTGCCTGTAATAAATAAACTAGAAATTCAGCCCATGAATATACAATGACTGTTATAATACATCAGATGAACTTTCATCTCTTCGATAAAATTAAACAGGCATAATGTAGTCTATATTTACTTTTTGTTCATGAGAATCTTTCCTTTCCTTTTCTCTCCCTCCTCTTTTTCTATTTCTTTCTTCCCATGCTATGGATAAACTTATGGCCTTTTGAGTATTTTTAGTAAACTACAACAAAATGTAGGGCTTTCAATGTTTGTTTAAGTGATAGAAGAACAAGAACGATAAATATGATGTAAACTTAGAAACACTACCAAGATATCACCTTCCAAAAAGAGATGGTCATCTTACTCCTTGATAGGAGATATAATTATTTATCAGAGTGGATAACCAAATGAAAAAGAAGATAGAGCCCAATGGCATGAACTACACTTCACTGGAGATTTTAAAAGATATGAATACTAAAATGTTTCCTTGTAATACATTTGGATGAAAGAAAGTATCAGTAAAGGGTTATAAAATCCATAACTTTTGGTGTCCTGTATGTTGGCTTTTTGATACCATGAACTAAAAAATGAAGCCAGTCTTTGTTCCATTTTCTCAAGATCCAGGCTGGCTACTTGTACTTACCTGATTATGAGAGATAATTACATCTGGGATATTAATAAATGATCATTGCTAAATAAGTATTCCTTAGAAAATAGGCTTGTTTTTTTTAATCAGAATTTTATGACCCTTCCTAGTACTCAAAATTTCTCCCCAAGAAAGCTGCCTTCAAATATGATTTATCTCCTATGATGATCTATTGAATGAATTGTCCATCAGAATGATCTATTTGAGGTAAGCAGATAGAGTCCCAAATATTAAAAAAAAAAGTAAGTCTTCTTTTTTAATACTTCTGTCTCTTGACACAGCTAGATCATATTTTCAAAAGTCCAATAGTTTGAGAAATAAAGAATTGTAGATTCATACCTAATAAATTAGTGTTATCAAGGATACTTTCCATTTCTGTAGTACCTCAAAATTCTTTAAGAAATATAATATTTTTTAGACACTGGAATTTTTATTTCATAATAAATGATACCAAATTCAGTAAATTACTTATCTCTGTCACGAAAAGGTGAGGTAGTAAACTTAGACTCCAGACCAGACCTCTTGATTCCAGTATGCTTTTCAATATAGCTTCACCATGTACTATGACCTGCAAAATCCAAAGGGACTGATGTAAGATGTCAGGGATCCTAGCAAAGACAAGATAGTGTGGTCCCACTGTGTTGATCCCCAAGCAATCCTGCCACCATGCAACACAAAGGACTTCATCTCCATCCATTGTATAAGCATAGCTCTCCATCATTACTCCCCACAGATTGGTGGCCTAGTTATTTGAGTTTTATTTAATACAAGATTACAAAACTAAGATATGATTCCTTCAAACATGATTTTAACATAAAGGGATTTAAGGAATCAACTAGTTCAGTCTTTTTTGTGTGTGTATGTGAGTAATTAATGAAAAAGGAATCCATAAAAAAGGTAAATAGGAATATTAAATATTGTATTTAGCTCTTTGTAAAAACAAATGAAAAATAAAGATTGTAAATTACTTTATTTAGACTTTAAAACTATATAATAGAATATAAAAATATCAAGATAATAATGAAAGCCTAGCATACTTTTTTTAGTCCGTATGAAAATAAACCATTAAAAAATATTTTCCTGCTCCAGGTACAATTGCCCATGTCTATAATTTCAGTGGTTTGGGAGGCTGAGAGAGGATTATCACAAGTTCAAAGCTAGACTGAGCAACTTAACTAACAAGTCATTATGCAATATAGTGAGACCCTGTCTTAAAATTTAAAAAAATATATATTTTTAAAAGTGTTGAATATGTGGACTTAGTGAATAAATGACTCTGGGTTCAATTCCCAAAAAATACTTTCCCCAAACTATCAACTGAAAGTAAAACTTCTATAAAAATATTCGTGCTAAAATAAAATAAACAAGTAAAATTTATCTAACAGTAGCAAATGAATGAAATTCATGGTTAGTAGAAGGAATAGTGGGAGAAATTTAAGTAACTATTAATAATCTTTAATAGAAAATCCACAATTGAATTTCAGTTCTTAAGGTGATCATAAACTATGTATCACCAAAGAACAAACACCTGATAATAACATTTTTCACTCACCCTATGTATGTTTAAGTAGGTCTCATTATTCATGAGAGTTATGTTCCATAAAGTTACCACGGGTACTGACTTCACAAATATGGAATATATTCCTAGAGGAAATATCAGATTAAGTTTCTACAAACTCTGGTCACATTTTTATCAATGAATCAATGCATAAACTCTTCTTAATGTATGTTTCTGTTTAAAGAGAGCATATTTACTATTACTGTTAAACTCAAAGTCAACAGCAGTATAACTTATGCCTGAGCCAAGTTTACCTACATATGTGTTTTCTTTGTAGTGCACATCACCCTCTTTCTGAGTCTAAGAACACCAGACAGCACTTCAGTACCATGTTTGGGATGATTTTAAATAATGAAATCATAAGAAAAAACAAACAAACAAAAAAAAAACTGTCACAAAAAATATATATATATAAAATATGATTCTAGGTAGACTATGGAAAAGATATTTATTCATGGTATGAATTCTGCTGAAGCAAGAAAGTAGAAGTTTTCCTTGTTCTTATTTGGCTGACAGCATTTATGTCAGATTTTTTTCCCACTCTGTGCATGTCCATAAATTATAATGAAAACACTTGCATACTATCTGTGATTACACATAAGTTTTAGTGGGAAAATAAATAGTCTCAAGAATAGAATCCAGGGATAAAGAGGATCAACGGTACTTATTAAGAAACCTCCATATCTCTAAATGACACCCATATTTTTTTCATATTTATTTTACTGGCACTCTCACCAGTTATAACTGCCCAAACACTCCCACATCTTTTAATGTTTTTCTTCTCCATCCCATGATAACAAGCCCTTTTTTCCAGATTCTCATCATCTCCCTCTACCTTCCCTTTCTCAGTGTTCCTAATGGGCTCAGGTTCCTGTACCAGGGTCTTTAAATGTTGGAACTCTTTCAGGCTCAGTCCAAAGCTCATTCTCCTCTTTCTCTATACTCTTTTATTCTTGGAAGACTCACTATATTTTATCTCTAGTTAAAATTCCTCAACTTAGCTTTAGACATATGTACAATGGACTAGTGGACAGTTTCAATTCAGGTGTCAGAGGAACCTGGAAGTCAATGTACATCAAAACTAAATTCATGAACTTTCTCCATGAAACTTGAACCTACAATCTGAGGAATTTATGAGAGAAAGTGACTTTTATACCTTGGATTCTAGGCAATATCTAGAAATTGATCTTAGGTAGTGGTAGAGATCATTCTTGCTATAGTTTGGGTGTAGAATGTCTTCCAAAGTCTTATTTGTTAAAAGCTTAGTTTCTGTGTTGGCGCTATTGGAATTACAGCACCCTGAATCCTTCCTCTTTCAAGACTCTTGCTATGAGTCTTGCTTTATCACACTTTCTGCCATGATGTGCTGCCTTGCCACAGCTCCAAAGCAATTGGGCTACTTGATTATAAACTGAAACCTCCAAATCTGTGAGTCAAAATAAACCCTCTGTCTTTATAAGTTAATTTTCTCAGGCATTTGTTATAGTAATATGAAGCTGACTGATGCAGTCCCATTCTCATCATTAAACATCTGGGTAAAGTAAAATGCAGACAGAAAACAAACATGCTGACATATATTAGGCCTCCCATTTCCAGGAGCAGAGCTGCCATCTCAGTAAACTATATCATCACTGTCTTGTAGTACAAAACTCTGTCATTTGTCATACATAAGTGTCAGATAATCTCATTAAATTTCCTCCTGGTAATATTAAAATCCCACTGTCAGTTAAGACACAACACCTATAATCTATAACTCCTGTATTTCCCCACAGTCTTTTCATGAATATTTTTAGATTGAGTCAGTAAACTACACTGTATAAGATTTTCTTCTTATTCATGCTCCTGTCTTTCAAATATGTGCAAAAATTATGTAACTTTTAACTGAAAAAATGACTGGCGTTATACATAATTGTAATAAACAGATATAATTTTTATCAACCTTCTAAAATTCCTATTTATTTGAACAAAAAATTCAGCCCCTGATTGTACAGATCAAGGAAATTGTACATGGAAGTTAAGTAAATGATACAAATAAGCTTTTTAAACTTCAGCACTTATTCATTAAAAGGAGTAGTTATTCAATATTCTAGTTAATGTTAATTTTATAATTCCAAATTGCAGATCCTGGAATTTTATAGGTACTCAATAATCATTTTTTTTGCATGAACTGATAAGACTGATGATGAGAGAAGGGAAAGGTTTTTTCCTTACACTTTTTAGGTAACTGGTTTTCTTTCCAGACTCAGAAGAATGTTTCTTAGATGTCCAACATTGCTTGTCCATTGATTTTTTGTTGTTGTTCTTGTTTAATTAACCATTTGTTGATACAAATTCCTCTTCCAGTGTTTGACAACAGTTTGACCAACCAGTTTGGTTTAGGATGTTGCTTTAAAATGTTTCTTTAGTGTCCATTGAGGTAGATTGAGAAAGATTGCCTCCAAGGAGGAAGGCCAGATGACATGTATTCTGGAGAATGCTTTGGTAATGTAATGGATACACTGAATGTTATTAAACAGGTCTCGAAGTGACTATCACGGGGTAGATATTTGTGCTGACAGTTTGCAAATTTGTACAAGTGTACCTCTATAAAATGAAACAGAAAGCCTATGATAACAGTTTTTCAACATGTTGTTGATATTGCTATTTGGAACTGAGAATTTAACCCAGAGGCTCTGTACCACTCAGCTATAACCCCAATCCTATTTATTTATTTTTAATTTTTTTTTTTGAGACAGGCTGATTTCACTAAGTTGTTTAGGGCATCACTAAGTTTTAAAGGCTGACTGAATTGGTGATTCTTCAGCTTAGCCTCTGGCTTAGCACATTGTGTTTTTAAGTGCAACCTTGGCTGTTGAAACATATCTCCAAGTTTCAAAAGCTAAAATATATATTTTTTTCCTTACTCAACAGCCCCCAAAGGTTAATATTTTTGATGACTGGAACTTCCACATACAAATTCAGTACCTAACCATCTTTCAATTTATTCTAGAGCTTTGAAACTAATATTAGCGGAAAGAATGTAGAAAGAACAATGGCTCCTTAATGCCCCCCAGTATCATTTATTCTTAAAATAAGTAACATGAAAGTAATGTCTGATTACTTGAGTCATCAAATATCTAATTACTCTAAAGTGAAATAAATAAATAAACATATGTAAATAGACTAATCAATTATGAAAAATCCTCAAGCTTTTTGATTTATTCACCTTTATTATTCATGTTATTGTTCCAATCCTCTGTCCCTAAGTTATTTCACCCTGGCACAAGCATTCAGCCATCCTGTCTCACCTTAGGGAGAGAAAGGAGAGATAATAAATACTTGGAAAGACTGCAGCTGAGAAACCAAGCCTGCCGAAAGAAATTTAATCATTAAATTATAGAATGCTTCTCTTCCCCAACATCTTACCACCACACTACAGGAAATCTGATATAAAAATAATCGTGTGCAGCTTTCAACATGATTTTTTTTACTTGCATCATTCCAGGAATTGTATTTAGGGAATTTCAGCATTAAAAGGGGGAAAAAACATAGAAACACAAGTGAATCTAAAATTTTAGCATCTACAACTACAGAAAACAATAAAGCAGCTAACTCCTAAATAGAGATTAAAACAAATCCTCTCACTAAAGGCATACTTATTTAGATCTAATTTGCTAATATGATATATTTTGTTCTCAAAATGAAGAAAAATTTTTAAAAAATGCCTAAAGACAAGACAAAACAATCTCAAAAGTAAAAGAAAGAACCAGGATTTCACTCAAATATGGGAAAATGTTGGAATTACCCGACAAGACTATGTAAAATAACTAATCATATCATATTAAACTCTGTAACAGAACTGTAAAATGCCTGTGATCAGCTTGTTGATAGCCTGAATGTAACCAAGATAGGAATCAGTAAACTTGAAGAAAGATCAATAAGAATTTACAAAACTGATAATGCAAAAATGTTTTAAAACACAATATAATATCTAATTGACAATTTCAAAAAAAAAAAAAAGAAAGAAAAGAAAAGAAAAAGCTAGCGATGTTTGAAGTAATGATGTTCAAAACTTTTAAAAACTAATGTCCAGGACCACATCACAGATTGATGAAACTCAGTGAACAGGCAGCAGGCTAGTACCACAAAACTATGCTTAGAATTTTAGTCAGTTTTCTGTCACTATAATGAAAACCTGAGATTAATTAACTTGTAAAGAGAAAGGGGTTAAATTGGCTATAGATTTTGGAAATTTCAGTCCATAATAAATTGGATGTACAACTTTACTTTCAGCCTGTAGCAAAGCAGCAATTAGGTTGAAAGTGAGTGGCAGAAAAAAAAAAAAAATTGGTCACTTTATGGCTGAGAAACAAACAAACAAAAAACAAGATACATGAATAAAAAAGAAGAAGAGGAAGTAGCTAATGTCCCATTATCGCCTTCATTGATGTGACCCCAAATGACTTAAAGACCTCTCTCATAAAGACCAGCATTCTAGAAGCTCTACCACCTACCAATAGTATCATTTCAGGGATGAAGTTTATAGGACATATTCCTTTGGGGCACTAAGGACTCAAACTGTAGCACTAAGAATTTTATATTTGAACTGCAGAAAACCAAAGTCAAACAGAAAATCTTAAAAGCAGAGCCAAAAATAAGTATCTTTTTATTTTAGAGGAATAAGGTTAAGAATTAAAATACAATTGTCAGAAACTATGTAAATGAAAAGAAAGTAGTTGTCCATTTAAGTGATTGAAAGAAAAGAACAGAAGAACGCTATACCCAGTGAAATTATACCTCCAAAGTGAAGCAGAAATAAAGACTTCTTAAGGAAGATATAATCAAAAAGAATTCTTGTCTGGAAGACTTTTAATAACAGATCAGCAGAAGTTATTCAGGAAAAAAAAAAGTGATGCAGAAGAAAAACTCACCTCTACATGAAGAAAAGACAGTGTTGGAGAAGAATAAGTGATGGCAAAATAAATTCAAAACAGCAGCACTTAAAATGCAGATCTCTTTTTTTTTTTTTTTTTTTGGTGATGGTGTGATAAAGCAGACTCCTTCATAATTTGTGAATAAAACTGTATCATTTTTTTTAAATAACCACACAACTAATATATTTCTAGTTCTTATAAATTCATTTACCTTAATCATCACTTTTCTGAAATTTTTCTAAGAAACAATCTAATATATGGAGCTACCATGCTGTGAGAGGTATCTGCCAGGGGACAGTTCCCACAGCATTATTTATAATAGAAAAATGTTAAAACCATGCTAAGCCCCTTATAGTTAATTGGAATGTTCTAAAAATAAAAACAAATTATTAGATTTTACTGTATAATGGTGAAAGTGGATTAAGCAGAATGAACAGATTTTTGGAGATTATATCCCTTTTGTCTCTTTTCCAATTCTTTTAATGTGCCAAATACTATTCTAAGTTGAAAAGTAAATTCATAATAAGACATTCACTGCCTTTACAATCATTGTAAACATCTTTATGCATTAGTGAAATTAAAGAATAAACAGTTTAACTCATTAGAATTGTCTAGAAAATGATCACACAGGTGTCTGTAATTTAGTGAGATCTACAGTTAGGAAGACATTTATATTTGGAATGATATTGTTGTTTCAAAATAAGAAAAGAAAATAAAATAACTCAAAGTATCTGTGTAATTTTGGTGTAATTGCTATACCTTTCACTTCAGACATTTGGTCATAGGTCTTCATTAACTCTAAGACTTTACAAAAACAGCATTTCCATCTGCAGATGTAAGGCACTAAGCACATTTGCCCTGAGATTTTAGTAGAATTCCCTTCCAGCAGAAAGGTAAGTACAAAACATGTGGCCAATGAATCCTATAGTGAATGCCCTGATTTGTCAGGACTCCATCTCAGCCACAAAAAAAAAAAAAAAATAAGTTCTCTCATATTTTCCTCCTTCCTAACATAGAATACAGTAGCACATTTATTTTGTATTTTTATGTTCAAGAAGCAGAAAATTGTCCATGAGAGAAGCAAGATGATGGATTTGAAATTAGGAAAGGTTCGAGCTGCTGTTATGTCAGCTGGGACAAAGTTTTCACATTTGCTATCTGAATTTCCTCATCTCAAATTTGGAAATGATGCTTGTTTCTCAAAATTTACTGTAAGGAAGAAATAAATATAGTTCCCAAAAGTACTTGACACGTAGTAGGTATTTGAAATGTGCTTTTGCCCTTCCCCCTTATCACTTATGGTCTATCAACTTACAAACTGTGTTCTTTTCTCCTTAGGTCGGTAACTACTAGATGTAAGAACACAGATGCAGTTATTAATACTCCTTGCAGCATCCAGGACGCTGCTGTACTGTCTGTGATGCTACACACATTTGTAGATGAATGTGCCATCTGTGAGATGCCCTGTATGGCCTAAGTACTACAAGTTGAAAACATTTTATCATCTTCCTTTTATAGTACTATATTTTCACAAAGCTTATACTAATTAAAATTCTATTAATTAACACCTTGCATCTAATAGATTGGCTGATAGATCCTTCTGTTTGTTCGGGGTAATTAAACAGGGAAGCAATTGATGTTGCTTTTCTCTATAATGCAAATATCTTTACAAAGTATGCACATGAATAATGAGTCTAAGTATTTCTTGAAAGAAAAGAAACAGACAAAGGTGTTGGTTGTAAGTTATAAACACCACCACATCATCATCTGTCAAGGATTGCACAACACACACTAGGGACATTTTAGGGGAAACTGGTATGAATGTTGCAAGTAGGTGCTTAAATGGGTCTCATATCACCCGAGGATTTATTCTCCATAGTAACCCATCAAAAAGATCAAAGATGTCTTGATCTGAGAAATAATGTACTTGTGTCATTATTTGGCTGCAAATTTCCCTCTGTGCTAGCAGCTCATTCAAGTGATTGATGATCATCATTCCAGTCTGCTGTGAGTTGATAGAATTTGGTAAAGAAATGACATCTGCAGTAAGACTTTCCTGTCCATAAAGTCATTCACTGACTGTTCTCAACAAACATTGGTTCTGTAAGCAAGTGTACCCAGATTTTGGCTATGATTGGAATTGTGGCTCATTGGCTGCCATTATTGTGACAGCCATATACCATTGAGAAAAAAAGACTACGTGTGAGTTTATCTTGGTTCAAATGATATGGACGCTGTCAAAATCAACCCACTCTTCTGGGAACTTACACAGCATCCCCACATCTGACAAGTGCACCATTAAGTTGCTTTTTAAATAAAGAGAAAGGGAGTAAGAAGCAACTACTCTAACCATGACTTAAGTGAATATTATATATATCTGAGATTTCATCTTACTGGAGCTGTCAAAGTTGAATTCAATTATATTTTGGTTGTATAGCTAATGATCCTTATATATAATTATATTACATCAATCAAAATAAATACACTTAGGATATGATGGATTTTTCACTCTTTATGAAGACCTTTTCTAATTCAAGCTTCCTTCTGGAGTTTTTCATATACAAATTCACATAATAACATTGCAAGTATCACCTTATAATCAAATTTAAATTTCATAATTTGTCAACATCTCAGCAAATATTTATTGAATATCAGCTACATGGAAAACATGCTAAATTTTCTAGGATAAATAATTACGAATAAGTCAAATTTCCTGATCTTAAAGAATATACAACCATGCTAATGATGAAACATAATTATTTATTTTTCTGCAAATATAATACTTATATTATCTTAATTGGCTTAATTGGAATAGAAAATTATAGCTAATAAACATTATATATATATATATATTTTTTCTAATTTGTGAATATGGAATGATATAATAGAATTATACCGAGCCTTTAGGTTCTGATTGTGGCATTCAGTACTCAAGAAGGACTAGAGAAAGTCAATTGGTCTTCTTTAGTTTACTTTTAAAAAATATTGTGAAGCAAAAATATGGCTTTCACTGTGGTTGCTATGACTGAAGATATCATATACAAAGCAATTGGCATATGATAACATAAAATAAATGGTTATTTTTATATAGTCATACATAGGATCAAGTATTATTTAATTCTCAAGGAGAAAACAAAACTGAAGGAGTCTAAGGTCAGAATGAATTTAAATAATTTGCCATATTTAATAAGAAAGAGAAACTGCATCTCAATACATCTGTCTCTCACTTTAACCCCAATTCTTGGTTCACTGTAACATGTTGGCTTGAAAGCAATATTTGCTGGCATTTGCTTGTATGATTACCAAGGTTTAGCACATTAAGCAAAGAAGACTATCACTTGAATCATAATAGTGCCAATGACTAAAGAGTAATAAAATGGTGTTCAATTCAGCAGGACCCAGGAAGCTAGTGAAGCAAGATTTCCAGGAGTGGTCTATATGAGCTCATGAGTCACAGTGAAAAGGATTCCAAATAATCCTGTTGTCAGTTGCGCCCTGAGTCTTAGTTCTGAGTTCATGCAAGGAATGCTGCAATAAAATCCAGTTTGAAAGGAAAGTGAAAGGTGTATGTGTGTGGGTGTATTGGGTGGAAGAACACAGGCAACCTAGTTGGTCACAGTTCTGGAGGGAAACAGGTGTCACCAGAAGTTAAAAGAAAAAAAAAAAATCAGATGACTTTTAAGGACAGAGAAGTTAAGTAAATATGTAAAGTTGGCTTATGAAAAGGGTGGAAAGATTATGTCCTACCTAAAGACGTTTAAATTTTAAAATTAAAGTGGCAATAAACCTGATAAAGTACAGGGTCATTGAAGCTGGATATATCAGCCTGACAGTTTCTGCCTGTTGGCTCACAGGGCATGAACCCTAGTAAAAGTCTAGATAGAGAGGTGCGACAAGGAAGTCACAGAGTAGTGAATCTCAGAAGACACAGAATGGCTTGCTTCCAATAAATTTGATATTCCCAGTGTATAAATAGGTTTTTGTTCTTAATGTTTTAGGATATGCTGCAAAGAATAAGGTATGTGTGTGTTTGTGTGTGTGTGTGTGTGTGTATGTGTGTGTGTCTGTGTGTGTGTGTCTGTGTGAGTGATTGGGGTGGGGTGGGGGGACCAGAGGTCAAATGGGAAAACAGAATAAACACACATTGTAAGAATTGGAATGATGAATCATGTGTAGCATTAGTCTATTAGAAATAATTATTTAATGTATATTTTATACCTCACATATACATCACACATATATTTGCATTTTTTTAAAGAGAGAGAGAGAGAGAGAGAGAGAGAGAGAGAGAGAATTTTTAATATTTATTTTTTAGTTATCGGCAGACACAACATCTTTGTTTGTACGTGGTGCTGAGGATCGAACCCGGGCCGCACGCATGCCAGGCGAGCGAGCTACCGCTTGAGCCACATCCCCAGCCCCTATATTTGCATTTTTTACCAAATTAAATGAACACTAAGGGAATGTTGGGTAGGGAATAATAGTGATACTGAATCCACAAATAAGAAATGGGCAAAAAAAATGGATTTCATCTCACAAAAATTAGAGATTATTTTAGAAATCTTTCCACAAATATTCATTGGGTATATTCAATAACAGAACATTTAAAATATGCTAAATTAGTTTAAAGGAAACACCTTATAGGATGAATTCACTGAGGACATGTGCCTACAAAAGAATGTAGACATACTATTGTATTTCCTTAATTACCCAAGTTTGGGAGAATAATGGTTAAGAGTCAAAATTTGTAGATTCAGCATTTTTAAAAAATAATTTGAATCAATTAAGATATTCTGGAGGCGTGTTTTTTTGTGCTTGTTTTGTGACAAAATTTAGCACCTCTGTGTTTCAGAAGCTATAGAATGTTGCATAGACTATCTCTCCAAATTTCTAGCAGTCATCAAAATTCTAATATATGATTCATTTATATTTTTGCATCAATTAAAAGTTTCACAAGTTTAGAGTGTGACTTAGGCAAACTGCTTGGCTCACTAGGAATTTTAATAGATTGTGAACAAACAAATGATATAGAACAGAAGGTCCAGATAGATAGAGATGCAAGAGTGTGCTGCAATTTCATATATTCTTCAGAAGGCACCTTAAATTAGTGGGGATCAGGAGATTTTTTAATAACTTATAAATGGTCTCCTAACAAGGCTAACCTGAAAAAATAATAAAGTTGGTTTCAAATTTTACACAATAAGTCAGGTTAAATTCCAATTATATCAGATAACTAAATTTAAAAAGAAAGAAAGAGAGAAACTCAAAAACTCAGAAAAAAAATGCAGGAATAAAACAAATCTGGTGCATCTTTATCACCTAATAGTGAGAATTTCCCTAATTTTACGTCAAAATAAAAGGCAAGTAAAATTTTTGACATAGTTTATTATGTAAGGATAATAAAACACTCTTTTGTATAGTGAAATTTATCACAAAGTGAACTACATTTTAGCGTAAAGAAAGTTCAATTATTCTCAAAAACTTTCAGCATATAAGCTATGACCTCATAGAAGAAAACCAGAAAAATTTGGATTCAGAGAGCTACTGCCTCTTTGTCTTGAGATTATGACTGGTATTCTTTGACTGTTTTAAATTTCTGGGAAGTCCAGTGAAATATACAATAAAAATTTATTTATTTTTTTCATCTGAGAGGTCAAAGAGTTATTTTCTTATCTCAGGAGTACCCTCTTAGGTGGTCGGTTTTTATAATTCCAATAAAATGAAAATAATTGACCTTAAAATAATTACAATGCAAATATTGTTACTTCAATTTACTAAACTACAAACTACACAAAAGATGTGAATAGAAATCTCATAAAGAAATGTAGTCATTCACAAAGTGTCGATGCTATATTTCACTCACTAGTTATAAAGCAGGAAGCATTTTAATGCCCTTTCTAATGTCTATACATAAAATGTAATCATTGAGATAGGATGATACTATTCTGAGCAAGGGAGTATTCCCAGGAGAAGTAATAAGAAATGCAATATATACAACTTGCCTTGTAAAATCACCAGAAAATGAATTACAAAAATATTTACAAAAATGTTTAAGGCTCAGGAAAATTATTGAGCAGAGTAAAGCATAAAGGCTAAGATTCCCTGGATAGACAAACAACTTCTCCCAACATAACAAATTACAAGAGCACTTAGACATGCAATATAAATAAAATAGTAAGCAATTTGAGTTTGGCCCAGAAGAACCCTGCAGATGTACTGGGTACATAGATGAGCAGAGGGCACATTTAGCTTTTAATAAAAGAGATGCGATGTCCCAGTTTTCTTGAGACTCTGCTGGACCTCATATTCTAAATGGTCTGCATGTTTATCAAGATTATTATTTTTTCTGCTCCTCAGCAGTTAGACTGGAGTTGAAGCCATATGGTCAATGACTCACTGGGAAGGCAAAGAAGAGAGACTTGGGATACAAGACCAGCATTGATCAAGCTAGACAAAAACACAACTGTGTGAAATTACAAAAAAACAAACAATTCTCCCACCACATTTTCAGTCCAGCTCCACTAATGGACATCCTCAAGTCATCCTAGACACTCTGTATTTATTTTTGATGGATTTCTCTATAATCTGTTACAGATTATCTTTGCTTACAAAAATATTGTTTCCAAGATTGGAGACCACCAAGGAACTGCATATGGAAACATACAAATATCACTCCTGTAGTCCTGAATTCAGAATAGTCCTTAACTCAGGTGTTATTTCCACCCAAGAACAAACATAGAAGGTCCCCCGTCTCTCTCCTGGGGAGAGGGGGAAAACAGACAAACAATAATTCTTTACTGAATAGCTTTGGGTCAAAAAGATGAAATTTCACTATGTTACAAAGTGAATTGCACAGTGCTGGACATGCTCAGAATTTGGAAATTCTAGTTGCCAGTTTATACATCTGCACAAGCAAAATGTTACAGAACTGCTGTCTGATACGTTGAGATGGAAAAGCTTTTGTTTCTATTGCAGTAACTCAGAACTAATGCAGATACTGCCCATTTTTCATAGATGCTGATGCTTGTAAGTGTTTGTTCATGTCTTTGGTAAGTAATGTACTTGACAGCTTTTAGAGAATGTTTTTAGGGTTAGCCCTGCTTATTTTGTTCTAAATTAGAAGGAAAAAAAGGGAAAATGTCCATTTTCAGTACATATCTTTAGTGAGGACCTATGTTAGACTCTTTATACACATTTTATTACAGAGAAAAAATGGAATATATAGGTAGGTAAATTAGTGAATACAGTACAAAAGCAGATAGATAGCTATATACATATACAGGGAAGGATCAGGAAAATAGAGTCCAAGATATTCCACAATTTGTTGTCTGCAAACTAGAGGACGTATGAGAAGAAAGAAATGAATGTCTCAGTTCCAAAAGACAGAGGTCATTTGCCCACCCTCACCTTTTGGTTTTATTCGGATCGCCATAGATTACATGATTCTCACACACATTGGGGTGGGTAGAACATCTTTACTCAGTCTGCTGATTCAAATGTTTATCTTTTCCAGAAACACCTTCACAGATACTGCCAGAAATAATGTCCCACAAAACAGTCTAGTTGACATATACAATTGGCAGTGACATTCATCTATCTGATTGAAATCTCATAAATATATTGCAATTTATAGGTCAATTATCTTGCCAAAGGTCATCCAAGGAGTATCTGGAGTATCACTCTATCATAGAATTTAATTATTGGACTATGAAGTCTATACATCTCCATTTTGTTTTCATAGAACAAATATTGAGATTATAGATGTTTTCGTAAAACCTGGGAAATGCTATAAGGTTGTTCAGATTTTCTGTAATTGCTTCTTTTACAAGTAAGTTGAATAAAGACTTTGGGGAAATCAAATGTCAATATTTTATTAAAACCAGTGATGAAGTCATGATTTTATACCTGGGATATGTCCCTCTGTTCATCAGTATATTTGGACACAATTATGCATGCATTATATATTTATGTAAAATAATGATTAACTGTTATATTATCAAATAAAGTATTGACAACCAAAATGGAAAGAGAGTATCTGCCAAAAACATTTTCTCAGCAGAGACAGGAGAGTATTTTAAGCTCCTTCCACACCTGCATGGGGTAGATAAATCATCAGTCCAACTGTTCTCCAACACATGAAAAAATGGTATCACCAAAACTAATGCTGTTGAAATAGAGTGACATGGCCTTAGAAATGTAATAATGTAATTGTATGGGTTTATTACTTTTTAAATGTAACTTACTTTGCTATTGTCAATTAAAATTAAAATTCACAGAAAATCACACTCACAAAATTGCATTACTAGATTTGATTGAGTTGGTGGCATCAGTAGCCAAAGAAGATTTGTCTTTGGATAAAGTTGCATGTTTAAAAGATTTCACTGGTAAGCATCTGTGAGAGAGAGTGGAACCCAAAGAAACTATGGGGACAAAATGAGCTGCTCCAAGAAGTATTCAAGGCTTTTTATTTGTGATATTTGCTTTATCAGTCTGGGTCAAGTTGACCTGATGGATAAAAGGAACAAGAAATGGGTTTTAACACTGACATTCTTATCTGTTCTTCAAAACAGATAGAATTACAATGAAACAAACTTTGTAAGGCTTGCCAAGTTTGGGGAAAAAAATTACTGTAATATGTACATCATCAGAAAAAATGAATCTACCAATAAAGATAGTATTGCTGATGCTTTCAAGCCAGTTGTGTTTGCTGGGAGTTCTATTTGGTTTCCACATTTATTTGCTCTAACGGTTAAGGTAATTAAGGTATTTTTCTCCTAGAAAATACCCAGAAGACACTGCTTATAGGAGTCATTTTATTGAATTGAGTTCTACAGTGAGAAGCAGCAGCTGTCAAAGGGTTGTCCATGTGTTCTATGAAACCCAGAAAAGTAGGAAGAGATGATTTATCCACACATGACAAAGTTTTCATTAAGAATTTGGCTGACAACATAAAGTAAAACCAACAGCGGGAGGTAGTACAGTAAAGGTGGGGGGGAATAATCAAAGAGGAAAACAAACCATGTTTAGTAACATAAATAAACAAATATGGCTGGAAGAACAACCCATATCTCAATAATAACTCTAAATGTTAATGGCTTAAACTCACCAATTAAGAGACACAGGCTAGCAGAATGGATCACTAAACAAGACCCAACAATATGCTGCCTTCAGGAGACGCATTTGATAGGAAAAGACATACATAGACTGAAGGTGAAAGGTTGGGAAAAATCATATCACTCATATGGACTTCGGAAACAAGCAGGAGTGTCCATACTCATTTCAAATAAAATAGATTTCAAGCCAAAGTTAATCAAAAGGGATGAAGAGGGACACTACATACTTCTCAAGGGAACCATACACCAACAAGACATAACAATCATAAATATATATGCCCCAAACAATGGTGCAGCTATGTTCATCAAACAAACTCTTCTCAAGTTCAAGAGTCTAATAGACCACCATACAATAATCATGGGAGACTTCAACACACCTCTCTCACCACTGGACAGATCTTCCAAACAAAAGTTGAATAAGGAAACTATAGAGCTCAATAACACAATTAATAACCTAGACTTAATTGACATATATAGAATATACCACCCAACATCAAGCAGTTACACTTTTTTCTCAGCAGCACATGGATCCTTCTCAAAAATAGATCATATATTATGTCACAGGGCAACTCTTAGACAATATAAAGGAGTAGAGATAATACCATGCATATTATCTGATCATAATGGAATGAAATTGAAAATCAACGATAAAAGAAGTAAAGAAAAATCATGCATCACTTGGAGAATGAACAATAGGTTACTGAATGATCAATGGGTTATAGAAGACATCAAGGAGGAAATTAAAAAATTCTTAGAGATAAATGAAAACACAGACACAACATATCGGAATCTAGGGGACACATTGAAAGCAGTTCTAAGAGGAAAATTTATTGCTTGGAGTTCATTCCTTAAAAAAAGAAAAAACCAACAAATAAATGATCTAATACTTCAACTCAAAATCCTAGAAAAAGAAGAGCAAAACAACAGCAAAAGAAGTAGAAGACAAGAAATAATTAAAATCAGAGCTGAAATTAATGAAATCGAAACGAAAGAAACAATTGAAAAAATTGACAAAACTAAAAGTTGGTTCTTTGAAAAAATAAATAAAATCGACAGACCCTTAGCCACGCTAACAAAGAGAAAAAGAGAGAGAACTCAAATTACCAGCATACGGGATGAAAAAGGCAATATCACAACAGACACTTCAGAAATACAGAAGATTATCAGAAATTATTTTGAATCCTTATACTCCAATAAAATAGAAGATAGTGAAGGCATCGATAAATTTCTTAAGTCATATGATTTGCCCAGATTGAGTCAGGAGGATATTGACAACCTAAACAGACCAATATCAATTGAGGAAATAGAAGATACCATCAAAAGACTACCAACTAAGAAAAGCCCAGGACCGGATGGGTATACAGCAGAGTTTTTCAAAACCTTTAAAGAGGAATTAACACCAATACTTTTCAAGCTATTTCAGGAAATAGAAAAAGAGGGAGAACTTCCAAATTCATTCTATGAGGCCAACATCACCCTGATTCCTAAACCAGACAAAGACACTTCAAAGAAAGAAAACTACAGACCAATATCTCTAATGAACCTAGATGCAAAAATCCTCAATAAACTTCTGGCGAACCGGATACAAAAACATATCAAAAAAATTGTGCACCATGATCAGGTAGGATTTATCCCTGGGATGCAAGGTTGGTTCAATATACGGAAATCAATAAATGTTATTCACCACATCAACAGGCTTAAAAATAAGAACCATATGGTCATCTCGATAGATGCGGAAAAAGCATTCGACAAAGTACAGCATCCCTTTATGTTCAAAACTCTAGAAAAACTAGGGATAACAGGAACATACCTCAACATTGTAAAAGCAATCTATGCTAAGCCTCAGGCTAGCATCATTCTGAATGGAGAAAAACTGAAGGCATTCCCTCTAAAATCTGGAATAAGACAGGGATGCCCTCTCTCACCACTTCTGTTCAACATAGTTCTCGAATCACTGGCCAGAGCAATTAGACAGACGAAAGAAATTAAAGGCATAAAAATAGGAAAAGAAGAACTCAAATTATCACTATTTGCAGATGACATGATTCTATACCTAGCAGACCCAAAAGGGTCTACAAAGAAACTATTAGAGCTAATAAATGAATTCAGCAAAGTGGCAGGCTATAAAATCAACACGCATAAATCAAAGGCATTCCTGTATATCAGTGACAAATCCTCTGAAATGGAAATGAGGACAACCACCCCATTCACAATATCCTCAAAGAAAATAAAATACTTGGGAATCAACCTAACAAAAGAGGTGAAAGACTTATACAATGAAAACTACAGAACCCTAAAGAGAGAAATAGAAGAAGATCTTAGAAGATGGAAAAATATACCCTGTTCATGGATAGGTAGAAGTAACATCATCAAAATGGCGATATTACCAAAAGTTCTCTATAGGTTTAATGCAATGCCAATCAAAATCCCAACGGCATTTCTTGTAGAAATAGAGAAAGCAATCATGAAATTCATATGGAAAAATAAAAGACCCAGAATAGCAAAAACAATTCTAAGCAGGAAATGTGAATCAGGCGGTATAGCTATACCAGACTTCAAACTATACTACAGAGCAATAGTAACAAAAACAGCATGGTACTGGTACCAAAACAGGCAGGTGGACCAATGGTACAGAATAGAGGACACAGAAACCAATCCACAAAACTACAACTATCTTATATTTGATAAAGGGGCTAAAAGCATGAAATGGAAGAAGGATAGCATCTTCAACAAATGGTGTTGGGAAAACTGGAAATCCATATGCAACAAAATGAAACTGAATCCCTTTCTCTCGCCATGCACAAAAGTTAACTCAAAGTGGATCAAGGAACTTGATATCAAATCAGAGACATGGCGTCTGATAGAAGAAAAAGTTGGCTATGATCTACATACTGTGGGGTCGGGCTCCAAATTCCTCAATAGGACACCCATAGCACAACAGTTAATAACTAGAATCAACAAATGGGACTTACTCAAACTAAAAAGTTTTTTCTCAGCAAAAGAAACAATAAGAGAGGTAAATAGGGAGCCTACGTCCTGGGAACAAATCTTTACTCCTCACACTTCAGACAGAGCCCTAATATCCAGAATATACAAAGAACTAAAAAAATTAGACAATGAGATAACGAATAACCCAATCAACAAATGGGCCAAGGACCTGAACAGAAATTTCTCAGAGGAGGACATACAATCAATCAACAAGTATATGAAAAAATGCTCGCCATCTCTAGCAGTCAGAGAAATGCAAATCAAAACCACCCTAAGATACCATCTCACTCCAGTAAGATTGGCAGCCATTAGGAAGTCAAACAGCAACAAGTGCTGGCGAGGATGTGGGGAAAAGGGTACTCTTGTACATTGCTGGTGGGACTGCAAATTGGTGCGGCCAATTTGGAAAGCAGTATGGAGATTTCTTGGAAAGCTCGGAATGGAACCACCATTTGATCCAGCTATTCCACTACTCGGTCTATTCCCTAAAGACCTAAAAAGAGCACACTATAGGGACACTGCTACATCCATGTTCATAGCAGCACAATTCACAATAGCAAGACTGTGGAACCAACCTAGATGCCCTTCAATAGACGAATGGATAAAAAAAATGTGGCATTTATACACAATGGAGTATTACTCTGCATTAAGAAATGACAAAATCATAGAATTTGGAGGGAAATGGATGGCATTAGAGCAGATTATGCTAAGTGAAGCTAGCCAATCCCTTAAAAACAAATGCCAAATGTCTTCTTTGATATAAGGAGAGTAACTAAGAACAGAGTAGGGAAGAAGAGCATGAGAAGAAGATTAACATTAAACAGGGATGAGAGGTGGGAGGGAAAGGGAGAGAGAAGGGAAATTGCATGTAAATGGAAGGAGACCCTCAGGGGTATACAAAATTACATACAAGAGGAAGTGAGGGGAAAGGAGGGAAAATATAAGGGGGAGAAATGAATTACAGTAGAGGGGGTAGAGAGAGAAGAGGGGAGGGGAGGGGGGAGGGGGGATAGTAGAGGATAGGAAAGGCAGCAGAATACAACAGACTCCAGAATGGCAATATGTAAATCAATGGTTGTGCAACTGATGTGATTCTGCAATCTGTATATGGGGTAAAAATGGGAGTTCATATCCCACTTGAATCAAAGTGTGAAATATGATATATCAAGAACTATGTAATGTTTTGAACAACCTACAATAAAAATTAATTAAAAAAAAAAAAAAAAAAACGGACAGATATAATCGTCCTCCAGAATAACCAATGTGGTGAATGAGGGAGAAAAACTGCATGTAACAGACTCTAGAGGTGAAAAGTGACACTGAGGATGTCAAGATAGACATGGATAAAGACCATGGTTTTCTAATCTATGGTAGTTTCCATCATTGTGACAACAGGAGAGTATCTGATTGGATCAGTCCCAGATATGCAGATTTGACAGAGTAAACTCTTGGATGTACTTTCATTCCAAATTTTAACTTAAAACACAGCCTAGAAAAATTTTATTGAAAAAAAATAACAACTCATGATTTGTAAATCCATAATAACATACTTCTCAATGGTTTGGAAACCTTTGACTACCAGCCCATACATTTCATTGTGGAATGAAACCGAGAGATTTTAATCATGGACAATTTTGTTATGTGCTCCAATTGTTAAGTAGATGACTTGATAAAATAGAATCACAAGTTTCATTTCAGTCTAAAGCCAAAGTTGTGTAAGTCAAAACAGACGTGGGATGAAAAGTTGAAAAATGGTAAGTGGCCTATAATGGATGACGAATTTGAAAGAGCCTCTGAGGTCAGGTCTAGAAGACAGCTTCCCATCACCCCAGTCCTTTGGAAAACATAGTTACTCTGGTGAACTCCACATAAATTAATATCCCCTAAGACAAAAAATGCTTTTCAGTTGGAAATATAACAGGCCAACGTGAATAATGGCAGTTGTTAACAATTGTTTTTTTTTTTTTTCCCCTGGATAAACAGTTCCTGAGATTACAAAATAAAAATCTAAGGGTTTAAGATTATCAAAATAGCGGCAATATGTGTTCAGTCCCCCTATCTGGCATTCCAAAGGGTGACAAAGTGGGGGAGCTCTTGAGTCAGAGATCCATTTCCAAACAACCATTTTGCAGTAGGCATGGAAAAGATTTGTCTAGCAACTTCCAATTCCCCAATTCCATTATGATTATTATGCTTTTTGTACCTATTAGTTTACAGTCTCTTTGTTAATTTAAATATAGAACACTATTGACACCGTATCAACAGACTTAGCAGGGTCATAGATGATGATGTCAAGGAATACGAGTTTTAATCAACTCCATTACTGATAGGCTGAATTGCTTTCAGCAAGTAACTTTAGCTCACTCCTCTCAAATGTCTTATTAGTATAAAAGGGTTAATAGCATCCGACATCAGATTATTGTGAATCAGTTAATAAACCTATTAATATCCAAGCGTCTAACACAATGCTTAATATTATATTTATGCTAACTCTGTGCTCATGTTTGTTATGGATCTTTAATAAATACAACCTCTTTGATAACATGGTTATTTGGCTATATCCTGAGTTATTCTTGTAAGCTCCCAGTGGTTAATCTCAATTACTAGGTGTAGATTTTTGCTTTCTTTTTCTTTTTTCTGAGTAATCATATTATGGTGGACATATAATATACAATTTACATTCATTATTCATAGCATCACTGTGGAAGAATTTATTCATTATCCACTGAACATGATGTTCCTTCTTTATACAGTGAAACTTGATTTGTTCAGAGTGTCAACATGCCGAGTCCCAGAAGATGAAGAGATAGATAGACATTTGTTTAAGCCTATCATGCTCTCTCCCTTTTTTATTGCTTGATTGTTTTTTCCAGATTGTATTGTAACTAAAAGAAGCCGTGAGACCTGACTCTAGATGGTGAGACTTCAGGGAAAGTGAACAAAGAATTTTTTAAAAAATATTTTCTTTTCACTGAAAAAAAGGAGACCTTGACCTTGACTACTTTTGCTCCAGTGTGCTGTGGCATTTGGAACTACAGTATTCGTCTTGCTATCAAGTGATGGTAAGCCTAGGGTGCATATTAATACTGACATGTGAGATGGTCAATCTACAAGGCCTGGCATGATTGGGCCAGCAGACAGAACTTACGCAGCCCACCAGCAGACATCTTAGCACATGAAATGACTAAACTGCTTTATTTCTTGGTGGCTGTAAATCGGTTATTGTCTTACTCATGATTCACTGACTCAGGTCCTAAGTCATGACAACAGTGATGAAGATTAAAAAAGTTGCCAGGTGTGGTGGAGCACACCTGTAAGCCCAGTGATTAAGGAGGCTGAGGCAGGAGGATCACAGGGTTCTAAATCCAGCTTCAGCAAAAGCGAGGTACTAAGCAACTCAGTGAGACCCTGTCTATAAATAAATACAAATCCCAGTACCCCCCAACAAAAACAAAAACAAAAACAAAACAAAAATATTTTTTAAACAATTATGAAACAGTGACTGTCATCTCCTTTGTGATATCCACTTTCTATATATTATCTCCCTTCCTTCAGCAATCATATAAGGTAGACTTATGGCCCTTATTTTAAGATCAAGGAAACTAAGATTCTAAAGCCGAAGATAACTCAGATAAAGTAAATTGTCAATGGAAGACAGATTTCAAACCCAAGTCTGTCAATAAATATCCATTTGCACTATAGTGTTGAGAAAAGTGGTGTGTGGGTATGTGTGTGTGCACTTGCGCGTGCGTGCGTGCGTGCGTGTGTGTGTGTGTGTGTGTGTGTGTGTGTGAGACAGAGAGAGAGAGAGATATGGCAAAATCCTTCTTTGGAATTTTTCATTAAAAACAAGAATTAGGAGTACTTTTTCCTTTTCTTCCAGTAACTGCAAACTGAAGGTACAAATAAAGACCTTGGGTGTTATGTATAAAACAAACTTAAGGAAACTATGGAAGACAGAAGGCAGTCTGGCTAAAGACAGACAGAACGGTAGTGAGCTAAGATTTTTCTTTTGAGCTCATTTATCCCTGAGTTATATGGGAAAAAAACATCAGGTGTAGACAACAAAATCTGTGAAAGATTGTTCTCTCTGAACGAAAGGTCTGTACTCTCTAGCCAAAGGAATGGGGAAAGGACACTGAGCAAAACAGACATGTTTACACAATGGCTTCTTTAGTCCAGCCAAATACTAGGAAGAAATTTGCAGCCCAGTTCCACCCACCCAGGTAAAAACAAAGTAGGAACTTCCACACTCACTTGCTCCCGGCCACCCCCAAAAGTTCAATCAGGTCTCTGCTATGATTGTACATTCCTCTCTCACTTCTCTATCCCTTCAACTTCTTTTCTTCTGTTTCCTTCAGAACTTATCACCCTTTTCCATTAAATGCTGGCATGAATTATTGTTTTGTGTATTGTTTTCCCTGCTATGAGAACATAAGCTATATAAAGATAGACTACTTTCAATTTCATTTACCACTTTGCCCCAGCATCCAAAATAGTACCTGAAATATAGTAGACACTCAATTACCATTTTTAAGTGAATTAACTCAAAGTAAACATCTTTTACTCAGGAATAACAAGAATATTACTCTTAAAAAGTAAACATATTGGGCTGGGGCTGGGGTTCAGTGGTAGAGTGCTCGTCTAGCACGCATGAGGCACTGGGTTGGATCCTCAGCACCACATAAAAATAAAGATACAGTGTCCACCTAAAACAAACAAACAAAATAAATAAATATTTTTTTAAAAAGTAAATATGTTTGTTAGATGATCACATGATATTTTGCAATGAGTGAAAAAATACTTTTTCCTCTCCAGATGAGTTGTTATGTATTTCATTCATTAATATAATAACTCCTTGAATATATCAATTTTCATTTGCATATGACATAATTGCTAAAGGAAGATACTGATGTACAGAATTTAAGTAATTGCCATGAGCTCACACTTCTGTGATGTTTTGGCTCAGAGTTGAACCTATGCCTGAGCAATTGAAGGAGCTCTAATTTTGTTTTGGTTTAGTACTTCCCTTATTTGTAGACACTGGTGGTTCAGAGAGTGGCAATCATCTGCTTGGAATCATATAACGATCATTTTGAAACTGTAGCTCTCATATTGCTAACTCAGGAATTCTAATAAAATGAGATTTTTAAATAAGTTTTGAGGCAATTTTTTTAGATTTGTGGGTTTGTTATGAAAAGTAACATCTGGAAATTTGAAAAAAAAAGCAACAACATTTTTATTGTTATTGTACAATTAGTACTTACCAGATAACTTTCAAAATATATTACCTAGATCCTATTCTTATATTATGTTTCTTTAAGCTAGATAAAAATACAGGTGGGGGGTATACTGAAGTTAAAGGGAAAAATAAACATGCTAATTTCAAATCAGTAACAAAAGACAGAACAAAATTTTGAAAGTCCACAATTGACAATTATACTCTATTACTTTCATGAAATAATTATTTTACTTCCAAAATTCATATGCCCTTTTTGGGCAGAAAAATAGAGATTACCTTTTTCTTTTTGTTTGTGAGTAAATGTATAATCGTGATTCTAGCAGAAAGCTGTGAACACATTGACATTGAATAATTTGGGGAAATTTCAATAAGTCTATTGAAAGTGAACAGTCAGTATAATACCACAGACTGGTAACACCAGGGCCATTTTATTCCAGAGCCAAAAAGGTTGAGTCACTGGGTTATTGAGAAAGATGACGATGTGTAGAGCGGATGGTCTGACCACATCTCAAAGCACAAGTGAAAAGACCAGGCCTTGATGAATTATCATCTGGGCTGCCCATTTATTATCAGGCAACTTCCAGTACTCAGCAGATTCTGTGGTGGATCTTCACATGCAAAGGAAGCCCTCTATCTCTGTTGATATTATCTTCTAAATGTATAAGGTCAATATATAATCTACTTATTCATTCTGTATCTTCCCATTCTTGTTCTACTTAAAGAATCTTATAATAATAGAAAGTAAATAAGACACTTGCTTCAAAAATAGATTTATCTCAGCTGAAACTTAATAAGTTGACTATCTCTGTTGGCCATGAAGCTCCTAATTAAAGTGAAATTAGAATGACAATAACTTATATTTGTTAGCATTTTTCAGTTTTGACACTTCTTACTCACATTGTGCTAATTCATTTAATGGATGAGCTAGATACGCGTAAGTACTAAGCACTCTGCTCAGCATTGGAAATGACTCTAGTGAGGGACACAGACAAGGTAAGTCAGGAAGAAGTTTGATGCATTCAGGAAATAGTAGGACAGTCAGGGTGTCCACAGCAAAGCTAATAAAGATAAGAGTGGTTGAGACAAGATTGAGAGGTGGCAAAAGCCAGCTCAAAGGGAGATGCAAGGATTGGGATGAGAATTTTAGCCATAGAGTGATAGAAAGGTGTCATATTCCTATGGACAGAGGAATAACATGATCTGATCCACACTTTGAAGGGGTAACTCTAGCTCTTATAGGAAGAATCATTTACACAAGGAAAAAAGAGGAATCAGGAAAAGTAAAGCAACATTTCCCCAATTAATTAGAAACTACTCATTAAAAAAAAATGACTCCCATGATTATTCTAAATTCCTTCCCACGCTCAGGGCTTGAGCCATCTTTCTGTTTCCTGAACAAACCAAATATTTTCCTGTCTTCCGTTCAAGTGTAAACATCAACCTCTTCATTAGGAGCATCTGTGCTATAAACACTTTTGATGAAAGAAAATATGATTTTCTTTCCTTCATAGGAACAAATGTAACTGTCCACACCTCAACAGGGTTTCAGAGAATGAGACAGCGGTTTGGGAGCCCTAAGAGTCCTCACAGAAACTATGATTACAGAAGCAGTTTTGTCTACTACCAAGCGGCTGCTCGCATATCATGAAATCAATGTTGTGTTCATGTTCCTTGGGAACGTGAATGAACTGCATGTGTGTACCCCCATATATTCACCTAGTATACAAGGTTGCATGGCAGTAGAACAAAGAAGATAAGTCCCAAAAGGAACTTCTAAACCAGGATTTTATCTTTGGATGCTGCTAGGAACTGAATGCTTGTGTCCCCCAAGGTTTGTAAGTTGAAGATTAATTCCCAGGGTGGCTCTATTTGAAAATGGGGTCTCTAAAGAAGTAATTAAGATTAAACAGGGCCATAAGAGTAGGGCCCTGATCTGATTACAAGGCTGGTGTCCTTTTAAGATGAGATGCCTGAGAGTTTGTTTTCTAGCTCTTTCCTTGTACAAGGAAGAGTACACCTGAGCACAGTCAGAGACAGCCATCTACAACCTAAGGGAGAGTCTTCCCTGGATATTCCCCTCCCAGTACCTTGATCTTGAACTTCCATGAACATAAATTTCTGTTGTTTCAGCCACCCTCCCAGTCTAGCATTTTGTTGAGTTAATGGATGCAGACTAATACATCAATTGAGAACAAGAAGTTTCTTTCTTGTTATTTTGTACTGGATTTGCAGACTCAAGCCAATAGTCAAAGCCCCTTTCTTATTAGGAGACAGATCTAACCCTTACACCAGAAAATGGGTGATTTAAAGTATCCCAGCCTTTTAGAAAACCTTCTTTCAACTTAATACCAGACTTTGATAGTAATTCACAGTATTAGAGTTAGGACCGAAGTCCTAAAGTTCTGAAAGCATTGAGTTCTAGAAAATGAGAAGACATCAGTTTTTACAAATGTACATTTGGCATCCATCTTCCGTTTTTTGTCACTGAAGTAATTACAAACTCACTTTCATCTCCTTTAACACCAAAGTGGATCTAAATGTCTTGATGACTCATTTCCAACCCTGAGTTTCCATTTGTGATCAATCCCACCTCCACTGGAAAGGTTTTGCTTATTCTCTACTGAGGGGTAGGATTCACATCTTTGTGTCCTGTGGAGAGACAGTATGAGTTGTCTACTCTTCTTTGTGAGGATGGAAGGGGAGAGCACAGGGTCAGAGAGGAGCTGGCAAGTTTCCTTTTCCTGAAGGATGAAACATTGGAGAATTTCCAGTAACAGGAGACAAAAATCTCCCACCAAGGAAATAACCCACAAGCCACATTCTGCTGCTTCAGAACAAAAGAATGTTGTTCACTTGAGACAAAAACTGATGTTGAAAATAATTCAACTTCACCACATCAGACGGAGGAGCATTAGGAGCATAGGCCTGGGAGAATGAGACCCTCTTGGGAGAAAGTTTAAGGTCAGTGTTTTCAAATGTTAGACACAGAACACGTGTTCCAATACCGAACATCACACACCAAGTCAAATCTCATCCACTTTCTCGCACTTTTCTTTATACACTCTGAATAACCAATGGGATACAGAACAGGGAATTCTAAGACGACTATATTAGATAAATGCTACATTTTGTAATACATTTCCACGTTTTGAAGTTTGTGGTGAGAAGGCTAGAAATCAGTTTGAAGGTGAAAATTCAACCATATAGCAGATCAATTTTCCCCAAAAGAGAGTTCTAAGTATCATTTTGAGAGCTCTTTCCATCCTAATCATATTAGAAGGTGAGACTGAAGGAAAAGCAATACAAGAAGAGTTATTATAACATAATTTAGAATAGTCAATTCACCTCCATGAGTCCTGATTCTTCATTAGGGTAAAACACAGAATAACATGTCATGAGATGTTAAGAGTGGTAAATGTGGTGATGGACGTAGGACACTTGTCATATTTTAGGTGCTAACAAATGTCAGTTATTCAGAAACATGTTCTTAGGTATTATCAAAATCTTCATCTTCAATAAGAAAGATTTCTAATAAAACAAAAGTGTATAAAGATAAAGAAAGGGATAACAATGAGGAATGAATTTTAGAGTTATTAGAAAATAAAATGTAGACTTAAGGAAGTGTTAGGGACTGCATTATGCCCCTCTAAATATTAATACCTCCACCACCACGTTGATTGCATTTGGAGACAGGGCCTATGAGGACATGATAAAGGTTAAATGAAGTGTGAAGGGTAGATTCTAATCTGATAGGGTTGGTACCCTTTTAAGAACTAAAAGAAACTGAGCTTTCTTTCTCCACCACATTAGGACACAGTAAGAAAGCAGAATCAGGAGGCTTAGGATGCATAGGAATTTGGACAGAAATCAGATCAGTGGGCAACTTGATCCTGGACTTCACAGCACTAGAAAGTAAATTTCTGTTATTTCAACCACCAGCTCTATGGTGCCTTTAGTTATGCCAGCTCAAGCAGAAGCAGGGACCTCAGTACTAATTGGTTTGTTTTTATTTTGTTTGGTTTGGTTTTGCTTTGTGCAAGCTTAACTATACATATATAGAAGTAAATATATAAATTTTACCTGAAAATAATAGGACAAATAATTATATTTTTAAAGCTATGATATTTTTTATATGTTTTAAAGCTTGAAATATGTCATATCGACAATGACTATTAGAAGCTACATTTAAATGGGCCCAACATTCTCACCTCAGAAGTCATAAAACTGTCTAATTATTATCTGTTTAATTCTTCCATTATTAAGACAGAGTACTATAGTAGTTTGTCTGACCAATATTATTTACATGTCATGAGAAATGCCACCAAATAAACATAAATGTGACAGTGTAATACCATATTACTTGTAGAGCATAACAGTGAGAACAAATGGCTATTTTTTAAAGCAATCGGCTTCCACAGAAATATTAAAGAAAACACAAACAGAATTTATTTAATATCATTATGCTTCATTAGGCTTGGGATTAAACTTTAACATTGTCAGGAGGCAGCACAATTTTATCAAGTTTTTTTTTTAAGTATGTACCAAATATTATTATACTTCAAAGAGCACTTCCATTTGCAATATTCATTTCTGCTTGGAATTACTGCCCTGCATTTATAGAGATTCATGTGCATATGTATGCATAAGCATTTGTTTGGTGTTTTTTTTTTTTGTGTGTGTATGTGTGTGTGTGCAGGCGCACATGCTTAATTTACATCTTGGCAAAACCAATATGATATATATATTTGGTAGAGATGCAACATTTTTGATTCATTTTTTTTCTGAATGTCGTTTTAATACTAAAAAGAATAATACATTTGCCCTCTCTTTTGTGCAAATTCCTCTTATGTTGAAAATATAGATTAAGATTGAATTATAAATTCATGGTGCTATTTCTCTTAATTTAATTAACTTGAATTGAGATAAAGTGTGGTTTTCTATCTTTAGCCATAAAAACCATACCTGGACTTATTGTGCTAAGTAGATCAAGGGAAAAATTCCACCCTCTCACTATTTCAAGAGGACCACAGATGGAAATTCCAACCTAGATTAGCCATGCAAATTCCTATTATTTTTCCCTAGGGTAACATACTTGGGTTGTTGTTCTTGTTGTAGCACATTTGTAAGTAACCCACCCATTCTTTGAAGGTTGGTTATGAATCTGAAATACATAGAGAGAATGCATGTTATGTTTTCACACCACTTTGAACATGTGTCACCAATAGAATCCTATAAGTCTGATTTATAATTTTGAATTTACTTATCCATCTTCCCAAGAAGATTGTAAGACTTTCCATTGTTTGTAACTCAATCTTAGTTTCTAATTCCTAGAGGGTAGAAAAATAGAATAGGAGGAGTTGATAAAACATGTTCAATTGAGTTAAAAGAATTAGGTATTTAGAAAAAGAAAACATCACCTTTCTGAGAGCTTGCATTGAAACTCAACCTATATAGCAATTAAGGTACAGATATTTCCAGGACTATAGTAAAACTGATAGAATTATTATCTAAAACATTCATGAATAAGATATAAGAATGTTTCTCTGTAGGATATCCAAAAGTACCCTATTGGGGGGGGTATGGAAAAAATGCTTTCTGATTTAGTTATATTAAAATATAACATTCCTAATTTTCTAAGATTTCAGTACTGAGACAAGAAACCCTCTTGTGTTTATGGCTGCAACTCTTCTTGGATTCACTCACTGTTCTTGTGGATAATTCCATGGATGCTTTCAGCCTCTTGTCACAGATATAATCTGATAGTACTTTGACAAGGCACAGAGTCCCTCTGACACTGAGTGTGTCTGCCTCATGAAGAAATTGGCAACCATGTAAGCATAATAATTCTGTGTTGGGGGTGAAACAAGAGATAAATGATGTTTCTCTTTACTTTTGTGGTGGGTGACTCTAGGACATAACAGAAGGCTTCTGAGAAATTCTCTTGGATCAAGCAAACTGTCTTCCCTGGAGGTGACCAATTCAGTAAAGCATTTTTGGATGAACTTCCTGTCTTATACTTTCCTTTCAAGGTCCTGAGTCTCCCTAAAAATCACATTTCTAAGTAAACCACTCACTTCTTAGCCTTTGTCTTAGAATCTTCTTTGAGAAAACCCAGACCGTGACATTGAATCTCCTTAATATGAAAGATTTTGTTGGTGCAAATTGGTGCTGTCAAATCAAAGAGAACTAAAAAAAATAATTTAAACGCAGACTTATACTCGTGGTACAATCCTGAGAAATAAGGGAAAAATATGATTTCATAGTGTCTTTGAAATAAAATTACTCAGGAAGTAGATTTTTAATAAAAGTGATAAAAAATGTTGTTCTCCCCCGTGCTGAGTACTAAACATAAAATAAATTTAAAAGTCACTCTAAAGCAATAACATCATAGTCATGTATGGATAGCAATTTAAATTCTCTAAAACAAGATACCCCCTTGAATTAATGTTATTACTTAAAAATGTACTAGGTTTATTTTTTATCCCATAATTTATGTTTATATTCTGCATTGATTTTTGGTTCCTTAAAACATATAAGTATAAGGAATTTAAAACCAGAACCATGAACACAACTGTTAACAGTGCATTTAAATTATTTAATTCAACACTAGGAATTTATGAGTAGATCATCCCAAAACAGATCCATTTCTTATTTGAGTTTCAAAGACTGTTAAAGTTGAAGACCTGGACAAAGTCTCCTTGGGATTACTTATGCATAATAATCAAAATTCAGGAACCAGGTTCATCAGTGAATACAATCAAGGACTGACATTTATATTATATTATGGTATTTATTTTTATTAAAATGCAATAAATTGTTCTCATGGCTTTCTCCATGTTTTTTTTTTTTTTTCAAATAGACAACAATGTACATGAAATCTAAAGTCCATTTAGCTAAGGGATCGGTCTGCTTTCACACAATGTAACACAACAGCTGTTTCTGCTTTAAAGAACATTGGGAATTTATAAACAGTGTCTTCTTTCCCATTTTCTTAAGTTTAAATTGTCCTATAATCAAAGATAGACAAATTTATTGTGTAACATGAGCAAATAAGAAGGTAATGAATCTAAAGGATATAGCCCTCTCACAAGAACTGGAAAGCCTGGTGACAGATTTTGAAAGCACATAGGACTAGGTTCAAATCTTCACTCTGCCATTTTATCACTGTGTGTTATACGTGTACTTAGACAAACTACATGGAATATTATAGCTTCAGTTTATCAGAGTAAGGGAAAGCAATATTCACTTAAGTAATGAATGCAAATATGAAAATATATTTTCAAGTTCCTAGATATATAGAACATAGGAAGTACTCAAACACACACACACACACACACACACACACACGCACACACACACAGGTTTATTGTACTTATATAATTTTGTGTGCCTTTAGCTTTTTTTTCTTCTAATACTTTAAATTAGCTTTTCCCTGAGAAAATAATAAAAAAGTATTTTTAACGGTTATATCTCAATTGGTGTATCTAAAAAAATAAATATATAAAAATGACAAACCCCATTGCATAGGAAACAGTAAGTCCTCATTGATTTTTTAATCTTGGTTTCATAAATATGAAGGGGAAAATAGAACAGTTATCTAAACCAAAGGTAATTATTCTGAAACCAAATTATGAGCCTAAGAAGAAGAAATAAATGATAATAAATAATGAGAGATACGATCTGTTGCTTTGAGCTGTGAAACTCAATGATGATAGAGTGAACTTACAGGAAGGGTGTTGGTTCATTTGAGAAAAATGAAGTAAGCCTTGCTGGGAAGGGTGGAAACCAGGGATGGAGGACTGGGACTTCAGCCAGTGAAGCCTGGCCAGGAGTATCATTCCTCAGGGCTCTCCCACAGGGTCCTGATCATTTATATAAAAATTCCAGCAGAATCACATTGATGGGTCTTATTTGGTCACACACGTAGCTAGAGAAAAAGGATTTTTTTTTTTTTTTAAACTTTGTCATTTCTAACAGGTCTGCAACCAACAGAAATATTGGAAAATTAGGACGATCTCTTTAAGGAAAATCGGGTTCCTCTTCCCAGTGTCCAATGTTGTGTTTTTTGTGGCTCCAAGGCTTATTAAATATACTTTTTGCATCTTTAAAGACAGAAAGTGAATCAAAGTCATACCTGAAAAAGTAAGTCTGGTGAATGAGGTGGCCTTGCTCAGATCTGATGACTAATTCTGGAGTATCAAGGTCTCACTGGGAGGCCTATGTCTAACACCTAGGCATTTTCCCACAGATCATGGCACAAGGGTTCATCTTAACCAACCTTAAAATTCCGTGTTTTATCTGGTTTTATTTCCTACTGTTGGAATCCTTCTGTTAAATATATTTAAACATTTTTTTCTACTTAAATTTCTTCCTTCCTTCATTCTTATCCTCCTCCTCTTTCTCTTTCCTTCCCTCCCTTTTTCCCTTTTCTTTCTTCCTTCCTTTCCCTCTTTCTTCCTTCCCCTCTTCCTTCCTTCCTTTCTTCCTTCCTTCCTTCCTTTCTTGCTTTCTTGCTTTCTGCCTTTCTTTCCTAATTGATAAACGCTGAAAAAAAAGCCATGAAATTCAATTATTCTAATTCTTTATGGTCCATCTGTATGAAATACACCATGCACTACAGAAGCGGAAACACCAGAATCCCTACCTATGTAGCATGAAGCAATCCTCAGGGAATCCAGCTTCAGCAGGACCACACACCTCAGGCCATTTGCTGCCTCCATCTGCCAAACTAAGATGTGTAGGTGGAAAGTCTCATTGCTATGTTACAAGGTGCATCAGAAAATTCTTGCACTACTCTCTGAAATCACCAAGTCAGATGCCTATTCATCAGAGCTCACTCTTCCATTGGATTATATTAGCAAAAGCCATGTGTTCAAATTGCCAAATGAAGATACATCTGAATTTTTTTCTGATGATAGATATTTAAGTACTCACATAAAACAGTGGTTTTCAAACTCAGTTTGATTACACGGTGATGTATTTTAATAAGATCTTAAAAACCTTAAACCTCTAGCAAATATTTTCCAAAAGAGTATATTAGTATATTAAAAATATTTCTTTAACATTGTATTTTTTTTATTCCCTTCCTGAAGGTGAGGAATTTTTTGGTTTGGATTTATTAAAAGTAGGGAATTCTGAATCTATCTGGTGGTAATCCAAGAGAATCACCAAAAGGCACTGGGGGAATTGAGAAACAAAGGGATGAAGCCAATCCAAAGAGTGTTGTCAAGGACATCGTCTATAGACAACTGGAGCTTCTTCCTAATGGGGAATTCAGGCCATCAGAGTTTGGCATAAAGCAATTTTCCCCCCAGGCATCAGGAAGCTAGGCTATTTTGCACCAACTCCCTCTGTCACTGGTTAGTGATGTATCCTGGGGAGTTTTAATTCGCAGCACTTCCTAGTAAATTCTGCCACGGGTCAGTTTGATGACTAAAGAAAGACCTCAGGCATCAAATCCATGGATTTTGGTGTTTGACTATCTGACCTATACAGGTTACATGCAGAACATTGAAAATGTCTGCTGCAGAAATTTACTAACAATTCCAGTTTTTACATGTAGAAATCAGAGCAAGATTTTATATGTTTTTTTAAAATGTAAAAATGCCAATTCTACTGTACTAATTGGCATGGAAAACATGCCACTGCCTGTTTTAAAAGAAATAACAAATTAATCTTATTTATTTTGGTTTGTGTATTTAATTCCCAAATCTGTATAAAAATAACCAAAGATATCAAATCCATTTCTTCTCTCCAGTTCCCAGAGTGATTAGTTATATAATAAAAAATGCTAAAATTATTTCCAAAGTTAATAAATGAATATCTCCTAACTTTAGATTAGTGTTTAGAAGGCAAGAGAGAATTCACCACTAATGACATTGGTGATGATCATAAGTCAGTTCACCTGAATTCAAATGATGCATGGAAGTGTCAAAACACTCAAGTTAGAAATTGAAAATATGAATGTAACTTTTATTTTATCTACTTAGGAAAATTAACTTGAGAAAGAAATGCTAACCCTTGAAATGTGAGTCAGTTACATATACAGAGGTTCATTTGTAAAGCAATACTTTTTGAATATTATTTGATTATTTGACAAGATTATCTACCTGTAATCTAAAGTATTATCACTATATCTGTAAATAATTTGTATTATGTCCGATTTTTCGAGAAGTACCAGTTATTGTTCTCTTCACAGCTACTTATGCTTCTGACATTTAATGCATGCATTCACATTATGAATCAACTACTCGTCTAAACTGGTTCTCTCCCAGTACTCCCTTTTAGTGATTAGTACTGCCTTAGCATTTATGTTGTTTATTAAAACAGACATAATTACATAATATATAGTGAAATACATATATCAATATTTTTCATTAAGGTTTTCTCCATTTTCCCTTTGCTCTTTCTAATCTTTCTCCTTCTATTCCTGTTCTTCTCTGTTCTGCCCTCAGTTTTTCCACAAAATAGCTAATGGCAATATGGGGAAAATAACAAGAAGAAAAAAAGAAATCTTTACTGAAATCTAACCAAGACATTTGATTATGTTTCTTGTGAGTTATATTCATAAATGTGTTTAACCTCAACCTCTGGTAATTATCTAAAATTGTGTTCCATGGCCTTGTGTCCTGGTACTTAGAGCCTAATAAAAATTCTGTCCCTTTAAATAACCAGGGGAATCTGCTAGCATCAAGGGACAGCTACTTCTGTACTGAGCTTTCAAGAGAAAGCAACTTCTATCTTTCCCGAAGACTTTCTTTTGCTTTTGTTGTTGTTGATAAGGCAAGCTGCCATGTGGGACAGTTCCCTTTGAGGTGGTGGGGGAGGGATACCAGAATAGGCTCCTGCCAATAGTCACTGCAGGATATCTGTGCCTGTACTCTAAAAACTCTTGAGGAACTTAGGCACTGGCAACAGCCACCTGAGTTACCCTGAAAGTGGATCTTTTCCTAAGTCAGCCTTGAGAAAAGACTCCGGGCTCCACAGACACCTTGCTTGTTCATTTATGAAAGACTGTGAAGTAAAGCAGCTAATTCACATGCAACTTCCCAAACCACAGAAACTGTGAGATAATAAACCTGTGATAAGCTGCTATGGTGGGCTAATTATTTTACACTGATAGGTAAGTAAACTAGATTCTTTATAAAGTTGAATATCTTTCTCATCAATGACAGTCACTGAGGACACAAAGATGAAAAATATATAAACTTTAAATTAATAAACTCTAAAGACAACTTTGTTCATTGTGAAATATGTGACTAGTGAAGCCAAGATACTCTAATATGTACTTATTTCTGAGATTCTAAAATATAAACCAGGAAAAAAAAATCACTTTTTCTTCTCTACAGCGAACAATCACCTTTGGATCTTTACACTGCAGGATGGTAAAATGATAATATTATTTTATTCTATGAGTTGACACAGTATATACCAGTGGATGCAATAGTGGTCATTGTGATAGATTAAACCAAAATGACAGCATAAGACAATACCCATTCATTCTATTATTATGAAGTTCAAAATGCATATATCTAAACTACACCAATCTTTTTTCAGGTGAGGTTAGAAATTCTATGTTTTCAAATTTTGAGTCTCTATCATGTTCAATTCTTCCAAAATGGCTGCAGAAACAGAAAAATGAGTTTTGTTCATGAGAAGAGCTTGTGAGCAGAGAAAGGAATGGGTAAAATAACTTCTGCCAACATCTTTGGCCAAAATTGGTAATTTGGTTATACCCAACTACAGGGGAGGCTGGGGAATATGGTCTAGCTATACCCAAAATGAAGTATAAGTGGATTTAGCGATCTGCCACATATTCTGATTTTTTAACTTTGCAAATGAGAAAATGAATGGTTAGGCAGAGTTTAATACAGGTGATATGGTGATGTTCATACCAAGAAATAATGACGGCCCTAAGACTAGAGTCCAGCTTCTCTAATTCATATTTACTTCTCTTTTAGCAATTCTATGTTGAAAACGTGGAGAATAAATGATTATTTTATAGAGTTTTCTTAAGTTATTAAATATTTTGGTAGATAATTATTAAAGACAATTTGTAAAGATTTGAAGATGTGATGAATCAGTATGTAATTACTTAGCATTCTGATTTAAAAGAAGTAGACCAAAGGTCTCTATGTGTGTTGAAAGGACAAATGAAATACAGTCTTTCTCTAATGTAACATTAATAAAAATCAATTAATGTAAGTACAGTCCAATTGTAAAAAAGACATTTGAGGCATATGTAGGTCCTAGATGTATCACTTTAATTAGAAATGTGTGTTATTACATTATCACTTATTTTAACTAAATATAAGCTTAATGTCATTAGATGAATAGCACTTGAAAGAAAAAAAATGTTATTGTGTCTCAAATGAATTGTGTTCATTCTGACATTCATTAACCTTTTTCTAGATGATCTACTTCAGAGAGGCCTGTGTGACCATGGGGCTGGGTCACTCCTCAGCATGAATTTGCCAAATGTAACTGTACTGATTCAGGTCCTAGACACTCAATTCTGTTTTCACATTAGACTGCTCAGTTCTCATTAGTCCAACCCCCCCCCCAAATATTTATATGTGCTTATTTTTGCTTTATACTCACCTGAAAATTGATATACTTTTAATCATGGTTCATTTCCTTAATTATGCCTTCAAAATATAAATATCTTGTTTACTAACTTTTCTAAATGGAATAAGGTTTCTGTTTTTTTTTTGTTGTTGTTGTTGTTAAGTAGAAAGCCTCATAGTGATTAATTTTGGAATTATAATGCACCTGTAAATGTCTTATATGTGACTTTTAATCATATACTTTTTACCATGGAAATGAAAATGCACGTTTCAATCATTGGTTATTTTCAGGACACAAATACCAAAGCACACTTTGATAAATTCAGATGCTAGAGTCAGGTGGTCAGATATCTTGCACCATTCTACATAACTGTAGAAAGATCTTGTGGATTGAAGGGGTATAGTTATGAAATCGATGATGTATGACAGTCCCAGATCTAAGAGATTCTGTGGAGAAAGATAAAGTACTCTATGGTAGGTAAGGTAGTTGCATTAAAGTAATCAGATAAAGTATTGAGGGGGCAAAGATAGAGTGTTATGAAATTTTAATGGAACATTATGAATTAGGAAACAAATAACATAAATGAGAATTTATAGGTTGTAATTTTAAACCAGTGGTGTATAGGAATAGTCGCATATTCATATAAAGATGATCATTTATGTTTCAGAATTTTAACTGAAGGCCAAGGTTTTATCATATATCACTTTCACATTCACATGTACATAATCAGAAATGTATTGAATGTACAATATTTTTTTTTATTTCTGTAGGTCATTTTGTTATTATTTGCAAAGCTCTGAAGTGAAAGGACTTATATGTATAAAATATTTGACCACCTTGGAAGAGAAGAAATGTTTCAAATGAAATCATCATTATTAATGGGCATAAGTATTAAGCAATAAAAGGCATTAAAAGTGGATCAAGGACCTAGGAATTAAACCAGAGACTCTGGATCTAATAGAAGAAAAAGTAGGCCCTGATCTTCATCATGTGTGATTAGACCCCAACTTCTTTAATAAGACTCCTGTGGCACAAGAATTAAAACCAAGAATCAAGAAATGAGATGGACTCAAACTGAAAAGTTTCTTCTCAGCAAAAGAAACAATCTTTGAGGTGAATAGAGAGCCTACATCCTGGGAGCAAATTTTTACCCCTCACACATCAGATAGTGCACTAATCTCTAGGGTATATAAACAACTCAAAAAGCTAAGCACCAAAATAACAAATAACCCAATCAATAAATGTGCCAGGGACCTGAACAGATACTTCTTAGAAGAGGATATACAATCAATCAACAAATATATGAAAAATGTTCATCATCCAGCAATTAGAGAAATGCAAATCAAAAACTACTCTAAGATATCATCTCACTCCAATCAGAATGGCAGCTATTACAAAGACAAACAACAATAAATGTTGGGCTGGGGATGTGGCTCAAGCAGTAGCGCGCTCGCCTAAAATAAATATTAAAAAATTCTCTCTCTCTCTCTCTCTCTCTCTCTCTCTCCCCCCTCACTCCCTCTCTTAAAAAATTCTTTAAAAAAATAATAAATGTTGGCGAGGATATAGGGGAAAAGGTATGCTCATACACTGCTGGTGGGACTGCAAATTGGTGCAGCCACTATGGAAAGCAGGATGGAGATTCCTTGGAAATTTGAGAATGGAACCACCATTTGATCCAAATATCCCTATCCTCGGCCTATACCCAAAGGACTTAAAATCAGCATACTACAGGGACATAGCCACATCAATGATTATAGCAGTACAATTCACAATTCACAATGGAATGTGATAGATATCATTATTCAACTGTGGAGCCAATCTAGATACCCTTCAGTGGATGATTGGATAAAAAACTGTGGCATATACCCAATGGAATTTCACTCAGCAATAAAGGAGAATAAAATCATGGCATTTGTAGGTAAATGGATGATGATGGAGAAGATAATGCTAAGTGAAGTTAGCCAATCCCAATAAAACAAATGCTAAATGTTTTCTCTGATATAAAGAGGCTGACTCATGGTGAGGTAGGGAGGGGGAGAATGAAAGGAATAGATGAACTCTAGATAGAGCAGAGGGATGGGAAGGGAAGGGAGGGGGCAGGGGGTTAACAATGATGGTGGAATGTGATAGACGTTATCCAAAGTTCATGTATGAAGGCACGAATTGGTGTCAACATACTCTATATACAACCAGAGATATGAAAAATTGTGCTGTATATATGAGTAATAAGAATTGTAATGCATTCCACTGTCATTTATTTTTTTCAAATTTAATAAAAAAAGGTATTTTATCATTAGTTTATGAGGAAAATATAGCACAATCTTTTCTCTAAAAAGTGACAAATTTTTTTTTAACTTAGTTGCTCAGTTAATGTCAACAATAGAAGAAGTTCAATGAACCCAGAACGTCATATACTGACCTTGAAAATTTAGAAAAAATAATAAATCTAGTGTAATCTTTGTTTGGAATAAATAGATACAATTATTATGTGTCAATAAAAAAAATTGAAAAATAAAGATTAAAAGTAAACACACTCCCTCCTACAAACCATACCTATTTCTTCCTGGGGGACCTTGGGTGATAAAATTTCAAACATGGAAAATGTTGTTTCAATTTGTTCATTTTAAATTATGACTACAAAAATATTTCTCAGAGTTTCCATGACTCCTATGACTTGAACTACACTGAAGGCCAATGAACTACTCACTACATCCTCACTAAGGTCTTTGATCTCTAGAATTCAATAGCCACATCTTTCACTTTATCGACCTGTCACTGTTACAATTAATTCCCTCACATTCTTCAGAATTTTATTTCTGGCCAGTCTCCATCTTCTTTGGTCCCCAGATTTTCCAAAATTTTTGATTCCTTGTAACACGTGGTCAATAAAGAAATGTTATTAAATCACATATTGTCAGTTTTAAAAAAAGAATCAGTGAAATTTAATAAATTTTTGGATATTTATATGATGTATAATTTTTACAAATATTTATATATTTATAATTTTCAATATGTTTTGAGGTTGTTCTCAATTTTTTATCAATTGTTTTTCAATTGCTTTTTAATTTTCTTGTTGGAATGAGAAAAATAAGGTTTATATGGCATCAGAATTTTTCTTCTTTTATCATCAGTTTATATTACAGTTGTTCATGAAAAGTGAACTTCAGGTGATCATGTAAAATTAGGTCCCCCTTTGTAATTCAGCATAATTCCGAGCAAAATGAAAGAGAAGACCTAGTGGATTCTAACAACAAGGTTTACAGAAATCTTAACAAACAAAAATCATAGCTAAAGCAAAATATCTGAGTAGTATAAAATAAATAATAGGATACACCCAAATGGTAGCAGTTACAAAAAATAATAACAACAATGTCTGGGGATCCTAAAGCCTTTATCATTTTACAAATAGTCAAACCTAAGGGACTAAGTATGGTATCAGTTGACAAGAATATTGGAGCTTTCTGGAGCCAGCATTTCTAAGCCTCTATTGTGAGTATAGTTGAGCAGTTTCAATGCGTCCTTGTTTGTATTCAGGAGTAAAAGAAAATGTACTACAAATAGAGACCAGAAAGAAAGAAAGATTTAGAAAAGCTATAAAATCTCTGCAGTGTGAGTCATCCAGTAATTGGAGTTGGGAATATGAGAAGAATGTCATGTTACCTCAAGTTCATTAGAAAATCTATTAGGTCTCCACTGAACACTGTATTTGTGGGTTCCCAGTTAACTCACCTACTGGCACATCACACTGTATTATTGTTAAAAGGGTAAGCAAGAAACAAGAGACCTAATCCTAATAAGAATGGTATCCTCATAAGACAAATAGAAGACACTAGAATGAGTCCCCTTTCTCTCCCTCTCTCTCTCACTCTCCCTCTCTCTCTCCCTCTCTCCCCACCCTGCTCCCTGCCAGAGGAAAGGATACAAAGCACCAAAGTGGTCATCTATAAGCCAGGAAAGGAGGCCTCACCTCACCTTTTTCTTTTTGACTTAGAAAAAGATTAGTTATTTTTTTTGGAAATTACAAAAAATTCCATTCAGTAGATGAACAGATAAAGAAAATATGGTATATATAAACAATGGAATATTATTCCCAATTAAAAGAGAATAAAATAATGGCATTTGCAGGTAAATGGATGGAGTTAGAGAATATAATGCTAAGTGAAGTTAGCTAATCCCAGAAAACCAAATGCTAAATATTTTCTCTGATATCAGGATGCTGATTTCTTATATGGTTGGGGAGGGGAACATGGGAAGATTAGGTGAACTCTAGATATAGCAAAGGAGTGGGAGGGGAAGGGAGAGGGCACTGGGGTAGAAAAGATGGTGGAATGAGATAGATAGACATCATTACCCTAAGTACATGTATAAAGACACGTATGGTGTGACTATACTTTATATACAACCAGAGATGTGAAAAATTGTATTCTATGTGTAATATGAATTGAAATGCATTCTTGTGTCATATATAACAAATTAGAATAAAATAAATTTAAAAATCCATATTAATGAGAGCATAAGAGACTACATTCTAAAATGCATTGTGCAATTTCCCATTTCCCTAAATGGACCAGGTTGTTCCATTAGGGCATTGAGGCTAATGGTGGTTGACACTAAGATAGACATATTAAAACTGCTCAAAAAGTCTGTTGGAAATGAAGAAAGAAAGCAGGAAGAAAGGGAAAAAGGAAAGAAAGGAGGAGGAATGAGGGAGAAAAATGAGTTCGGGAGAGTACTTGCTGGCATAATTGCAAGTGAAATCAGCTCCATGACTGTCTGGGTAAAATGAAATACAACATACCTATTTATTAAAAATGAATAAATATTTAAATCCAGGGACTAGACATTGATGACAATGCACTAAAAAGGACAACTTATAATTGACTTCAAGGGGCCAACACCTATGACCAAAGGAACACTTATTAGAAGCAGATTTTTGAGAAGGGAAGGTGATATTGAGACATGAGGCAGACAGTGGGAATTTATGTTGTCATTTATTTGTGGCATTTACATTTTGATTGACTTTCTAATATTTCAGTGAGATGCCTTTTCAATGCATCAGCATCTTAATCGAGTGAATTAGACTCCTTCATTGCAGTCTGTGCAACACTGGGACCTGGCTCTAGGGCAAGCAAATTCTTTTTTGATTCTGCATGTTATACAGAGTGGAATCTAAAATCCAGCTAGAACATTAATGATTTGGATTGTTGCTACTTCTTTCACCTCACTTCTTATTTCTTTCCTCTCTGTGTGCCCTGTCTCAGACACATTTTGTTGTTCTTCATTTTTTAAAGACTATTTCTCTTTTAGGGCCTTTAAAAGGACTATTTCTAATTCTTAGAGTACTCTGTCCACAGATGAAAGCAACCTACTTCCTCCAAACCTTGCTGAGATGTCACCTTCCTGGTAAGATCCCATTGGACCAGTTGTCTTCCATTGCCCTCCTGTCTCTGAGATGTACTCTTCACCCTTCTCTGATTGCTGTTGCAATCATGGGGATTGTAAACAGTGGACAGAATCTCCAAGGCTCCCTGCTAGTTGTCTGTCCTTGGGTTCAGTCCATAGCAGGCCCTTGCAAGTGATCAGAAGATGGAGGAGAGAGGCTTCAGGGTTCTTCCTGCTTCTTCCTTCCTTTTGTTGGCAGTTCTGACAGTGGATGTCTCTAATTTCAACCTTGGCAGCTTATCTCTTTTACATGGCCCCATAGGGCTCCATTTATTAACAATTCTTTCATCATTCATTTTCAGGCCTAGGGATAGAAACAAGTTTCTGCTAGTACTAAACACAAAATCCCTTAAAATTCTTAACCCAGGTTATCTTTCTCCAAATAGCCAATTCATTAGTCTCTTTAGAAGCCTATCTGAATGCACTATTCACTTTCAGGTCAGATTCAGAATGAAAGCCTACCCAACTGACCTTTGAAAAGATACTTTCCTCTCCTCCCCTATCCTCATCTCTTTTCACTCTGGTATAGATTTTTTCCCAAAGCATTTATAATCTTCATAATATCATTTATTAATTTATCATATTTGTTATTTGCAATCTGCCTCCCTTTGGTAGAGACACACCAATAAAGCAAGGGTCTTGCTATTTATGGACATGTCTTAAAAGATTTTGAAGAGTTTCTGGTGCATGATAAACATCAAAACTCATTTATTGAAATAATTTATAATTGTATAAATATTTTATTATATATATATATATATATATATATATATATATATACACACACACATGTTAAGTTTCTTAGAATATGTCTTCATGTTGGTAAATGTTGGTAAACACGTCTATCTTTTAACTTTGAAGAATGTGTTTACTCCTTTCTCTTTGGTCCTAATAGACTATAGGGAATAGGAGACTCAAAATGGATATTGTGTAACTTGTGAACTGCAATGCAAATAAGTTCATGTATTTATATATAAGGTCAGCTAGTCTTTTTGCTTTTTTTTCATTTACTGATATTTGAACTTATTAGTCAGAATGGTTTAGGGTGCACTGCAATAGCAAAACCAAAATTTCTGGTATGTAAAGTAAAAAGGACATAGCAATTTTCTATTATTGATCTCAGACTGGCACGGTCTCTGATCTATGCCTTTTTTTTTTACCCAAGGAGGTCTCTAGCAATGCCTCCACCACTTGAAATGGCACTGATTGCTATTGTATGGGAAATGATACCTAGAGAATCACATATGGCTCAATCATTTCTTTCTTTCTGCTTTCATATCATGAAGCAAGGACCATGGCCAGCAAGGACTATTTGAATAGAGGGAAAACCTAATTGCACCCTGTGCCCAGAAGCAGGTAAAGCAGAAATATTGGTGTTGGATGTGAATAAATAACCATAGAATCTGACAGCTTAGGCTGATTAATATATGACAGATGTTATTAAAAGACAAATTATCAATATTCTTAAGAATATATATGCATCATATACATTACATATAATATGTAAGTTTTACATTATGCACGTGCATAAGTATGCACAAATCCTATTGTGCAATAATTACTGAGCAGGTAACAAGTTAGAGCAATATAGAATAATTTAAAAAAATAGCTTCATTATCTTCAGAGTTTATGCAATTTATAGGAGGAAAATGTTTTAAAAACACTAACATTATTCATTTTAATTTTTTTTAGTTGTAGATGGACAGCATGCCTCTATTTATTTGTTTATTTTTATGTGATGTTGAGGATCAAACCCAGTGCCTCACACATGCAAGGCAAGCACTCTGCCACTGAGCTACAGCCCCAGTCCATATTATTCATTTTTGATGGCTATCTTGTTTAAAATCCTTGCTCCAGATCCTTAAGGTCAAAATATTTCTTGAACATTTTAAAAATAAATTCATCTTAAATAAAATTTAACAAAATTTCAATAAAATAAAGTCTAAAAAAAACAAAAATGCAGGCATATTGAATTTATAAACAATACTTTTTGACTATTTTAAGGATTTCCCAGACCCTCCATGAGCCATGGAAAATAATACTAAATTGTTACTTGTTGTTTTTCTTTGAGAAGACCATTTGGATCCAAAGATACAAGTGCAGCACTATCTTATAAGATTTATGATGTTATCTGCTTATTAAGGCTCATTCTTGTCTCTTTTCCCCAGTTGGTATGCAACTTGGTCATTTCTCAAGTATTTTAAGTGTTAACTTTATGCCTGCCCCAATAAATTTACAAGAATTCTTTACATTTCCTCCCAAAGAATCTGTTCAAATCACAGATTTATTACTCCCTAAATAGCTAAATTTCAAACAGATCTATACCAATAATGATAATCATACTAAGTACAGAGTGGAATAAGAAACATGAAGCAGGAAATAAAATTATTTTTCTCCTGTGCTTTTGAGGTTTTCCAAAAGCAAATTATGGATACAATACAGGTAAACAAATTCAGGATTAACCTGAAAAGAAAACCTGTAATGAAATGTCGTATATTTGTTGAGACATATATTTTAATATCTTCAGCATTTTTTTAAAGAGAGAGTGAGAGAGGGAGGGAGAGAGAGAATTTTTTTTTTAATATTTATTTTTTTTTAGTTATCGGCGGACACAACATCTTTGTCTGTATGTGGTGCTGAGGATCGAACCGGGGCTGCACGCATGCCAGGCGAGCACGCTACCACTTGAGCCACATCCCCAGGCCCATTCAGCATTTTTTTTTTTTTGATGATGATGTTGTTGTTTTCTACTAAATCACACTGTAGAAAATAACCATGACCAATATTGGGGACAAATTACCATTTTGACTTTCACCTTCTGTCAAGAGGATATATCATTATATTAAACAATAAATGTTTTCTGGAAAATTGTTAAATTCAAGTCTCTTAATTCTTCTGAGAGCAAATGTAAAACCATAAAATATAAAAAACCCTGAGGCTTTCATAATGATGATATTATATGGAGAACAAACCCCAGAGTTGGTTACTAAAAGTAGTTTAACTATTGCTATTTAAACTATTACTAGAGAGTATAACAATTAGCATGAAATGTTAGAAATAATTTTATAACATTGAAATAGTCTAGTTATGTGGATTAGCCAAAAACATTTTGCTTCCTGCTCATATGTTGCCTGAAATATATTTAAGAGCCTGTTGCAGAGCAGTACAATAGAATTCTAGTATTAAGACTTGAATTACTCCAGAATCCTACCTCTAAAAAAAGGTTTCTCATCCATTGAAAATTTAATTTCATCCTGCCACTAGAAGGAGTTCTAACAGTCTCTGTATTTCATAAAAGGTAGCTGTCCTATAATAGGACAGAGCCATCTCCCAGTTCATAAGAGCAGACTGTGAAAATGAAGTTAATGTTTGTTCGTTTTATTTGTGTTCCAGTGAGTGATCAGCTAGACCAATCTGCTTGTCTTCATTTTTTGAGGACCTTTCTGACTCCCCAGCTTGGGTTTAAATACCTTGATTTTTTTTTTTTTATCTAATCTGAGACAAAATTTGACTCATTGTGCTTAAATCACAATTTTCAATAATATGCTAGTTTTTCTACATTGCACTCCCTGCCCTACCTTTAGACTGATGGTTGCATAAGTAAATTAGTGTATTGATCAGTAATCATTTTTATATAACTGGGAATTTTTCCTGGAGATAGTCAGAAATGACTACCTGTACACATCATATTCTTATATATGAAAACAAAGAAAGCTAAGCAATTTCATAACATTTTGAGACTCTTGCTTTTCCCAGTTGCATTCTTTCTCATGCCTCATTTGCTGTTGCTGGTTTAGCCCACTAGAACCTATAAACCAAATTCACCATGATATCAAGGCATACAAGAATCATGGCAGCTTAAGAGGGTACCTCTCTCTTGAGGTGTGTTAGAAGTAATCAAAATCTTTAAAAAGTAGATTGGTTTATCAAAGTTATATTTTAGAAGCTACTAAGGGATATTATTTTGAAGAATAGCTGGGCTTCTTGTCATTACTGAAATTCTTTGTTCTAGATATACTTTCTGACACATAAGGGCAGTTTTAAGGAGGTTATAATGCTAGTACAGACTATAACATGCAAGTAAAATTTGCATTATCAACAATATGTTTATTATGTTTTTGAAATAAGTCTCTAATTTGATACCTTACTACAGTGCTGGGATTTTATTTTTTCCATTGTCTAAATTGTCTTCCCTATGCAAGTCAAATGTTAAGGTTGTCCCATGGTTCTTCCCCCTGATATCTGTTTCTTTGTATAATCCCGGCTACCACTTCCTGTTGACTGTGGTTGGGACAGGTGACTTCCCTCCAAAAAATGGGACATGTTAAAGATGACAGAATGTCACTTTGATTACATTACCTTAAACATGACTCTGTATTGTTCCAAAACTTGACCTGTCCCTTGTTCTTTCTCTCCTCTAGAGGCTTGGAAAATAAAAAAAAAAAAAACTACTGTGAATCCTACAACCATGATGAAATTCATTCTGCAAACAATCTAAAGGAGATGGGCATCAAAACTTTACTAAGCCAAGCCTCTGATAAGAAACCAGTCTAGGCTGCCACCTTAAGTGCAGATGTAAGACACCCTAAGACACTTCCATTTTTGAGTGAGCAACTAAAATATACCAGATATTGTGGCCCTGAAATAAAACCTTGGTATTTTATCTCTATCAAACATCCATATAATAAACCTATTTTTCTTAGTGATGAACCCAATAGACTAGAAAGAGGAAGGAAGGAAGGAAGGAAGGAAGGAAGGAAGGAAGGAAGGAAGGAAGGAAGGAAGGAAGGGCCCAAACCTATAAATAAGAAAAATAAGGGGACCCATCTGAACTCTGCCTGGACTCCTAGACTCCTAACCCATAGAATGTGATATCAGAAAGACTTTTTATTTAACTTCTTCATTTATGGTAATTTGTTATCCAACATAAAAAACCAATACACTAACTTACTCCCTAATTCTAGGCCAATGTCAAGATTAAACAAAACAAAAACCTAATAGAATTTGCTTAGATCTCGCATACAGTGAATAGTTAATGTTGCCTTAATATGTTATACTCAGAACAGCTGGTAGTATGAAATATTGGTAACTACCACGGGATGACAGTTTACTACTGTACAAACAAAAACATATGTGAGACATTCCTAAAATGTTCCTTCCCTGGCTGATGTTTACTGTATCCATATCTGCTTAATAGCCAGGGACAGTAAATGGACCCATCTTGTAACATTGCTTCAGGGAAAAAAAAAGTTAAAAGTGCAATATAAGTATTGGGCACAAATTCATTTTTATGTAGAGTTACACTGTTCCCAAGCAGGTCTATATGTTTGTCATGGTTTAAAGTAATATATTAATACAAGCCTTTTTTTTTTTTATAAAAGGCCATATAACTAAGAAGTACAGGAAAAGTTCACATAAAACGTTAAAGGAACTCAGATTGACTTGCATGACTTTTCTCCTTTTGAATTGCATCTAAACTTTATTTATTTATTTATTTTGCTTTTTTTTTCTAACCTGCTTCTCCCTCCCCACCACACTTTTACAGATAAGTAGCTGAACAGTACCTAAAGGCAGTTGTGATGCTGTGCCCTCACCACGAAATTCTTTTCAAAGTTTGCCTTTGGCGCTTTACACTCAGAAACTTAAATGTAGCTCCTTCTCTTTAGAATCTTTTATGTTGTGTACCTTGCCCAAGTACTTCATTTATTCTCCTCTAAAACGTTTTCCAGGTTATAATATTTACAATCACTTATACTTTATGTTCTCATTCAGAAATATAATTAGGTTTCATTGGGGACACATTTTAGACTGTAATACCTTAACCACACATAAACTAATCATGTTGTTAGCACCTTGTATCTTGCATTCTTTAAAGATACATATTAAAAAGGGTAGATTTCTAAGATGCTCATGTGATAGGCTGAAATATAAACCCTCCCAAAGATATTCACCTGCCTACCTGCCTAGAAAGGTGAATGTCTTATATATGGTAAACAGAACTTGGAAAATGGATTAAGTTCAATATCTAGAGACGGAAGAGATTATCAGAGAGAGAGAGAGAGAGAGAGAGAGAGAGAGAGAGAGAGGAGGGCAGGAGAGTGGAGCAGAGCCAGGCTTGCTTCAGTAGTACTATCTGCTCTTGTGGTAATGATCCATGCCTGATAGATCTAACCCACTCCATGAGACCAGCATTAGTCCTTTCACAGGGGTCATGACCCAGTCATCTTTTACTGGGACCAGTGTTTTCCAGGTCCCACCATCTTTCAATATCATTTCACTAGGGTGCAGGCTTCCAGCACAATCCTGGGAGACATACTCATACTGTATCCAAATCATAGCACTTAAGAAGCCAGAGGGGCAAGGCGAACGGAGCCTCCCTCCTAGTGTCTCTAAGTGGAACACAGCTCCATGGGCACTTCCTAGACTTCTGACCTCAGAACTTCAAGAGAAAAAAAAATAGATCTCTTTTGAGATCTATTTTTGGTAATTTTTACAACAAAAATAGGAAACTAACACAGTTTATGAAGGAATGTTAAAATTAGCTTAGAAGGTTTCGAAAGTAAAAGATCTTAGGGACCCAGTGTGACTGAATTATTTTTCTTGGACGTGTGCAATGACTTATAACCTTTGTCTGTGTGTGTAGTTAATAACCTGTTTTCTTTTTTTTGATAAAAAGTAACATATTTATAGATTAGCATGTCCATACTGGGAATATATGCCTTTGCCTCAACAAAGTGAAGGCATGTAGCCCCCTATTTTTCTTATTTATAGGTTTGGGCTCTTTCTCTCTCTCTCTCTTTCTCTTTCTTTCTTTCTTTCATCTATTGGGTTCATCACTAAGAAAAATAGGTTTATTAGATGGATGTTTGGGGGATGTAGATAAAATACCAAGGTTGTATTTCAGGGCCACAATCTCTGGTGTATTTTAGTTGCTCACTCAAAAATGCAAGGAGTAGGCAGCACTCTTCCTTAACCCTGGCTCTATCTCTAGGGTCATTGAGTGAACTTAGCCAAATTCTCTAGTAAGAAACCCTCTCCTGAATTCTGCAGTGCCCCTTAGTGTGCAATGGCAGCCTATCCAATAAGCTGTTGCATGGGTCCTGTTTTGTGTACTTCTAGGTCTGTTTATCCCCTGACCAACTTATTTTATGAATTTCATGACTACTCTTTGGGTAGAAACCTTTCTTTATAAATTCTGGAGAACTCACTCACGTGGTAGTAAGAATTTATTTTAGTGCAAAGCCCAAATATAAGTTAAATATATTCATCTTTATTAACTATATTTAATATAGAATTAAAGGAAAACGTGCTAGACATACTATGTATACTAGCTATTCTTATGAGCTAACATGTTTACTTCTAAAAATAACAAACAATAAACTGAATAGGGGGAAAATATGGGCAAAGCCATTTGATAAAATACATTTGAAGCTGAACGTATCTAACATCTGTTTATTTTGTTTCCAAGCTAATAGAGTGAGGTTAGTGTTTTCATGTTTTGATGTTTAGCTAAGAGAGTCAATTAATAAATAAGTATATTGTGAAACTGAGGTTGTTAGCAAAATGCTAAAAAATTAAAATTAGAATAAATCAAGTCCCTGCCTGATGTCTGATACATAAATGGTTCTATTTCTGCTTTTTTGATTTCTCTCTCTCTCTCTCTCTCTCTCTCTCTCCACACACACACACACACACACACACACACACACACACCTATGAACTCACCACCTACAAAGAGAGCTGGAATAGTCCCTGTACAGATCTACATTCCTTTCTCTGTAATACCATCCCTCTGCCTTTCCCAAATGATGTATCTTTTTTAAAATATTTTTTATTGTGCTCATAGTTGTCTTGCTTTTATTTAGTAAACATTTTACATAAACCTGTTGCTCAGGTACATTTTATCAAAAATGAAACATACTATAAGTAATCTTTTAGTCCATGATATTGTCTATTTTATATTGTTACAATTCATCTATGTACTGGCATATAGTTACAGTTCATTAATCTTATTCTTCGTATATTTTCTTTTTTTAATTCAGTAATTCTCAGCCTTGGTAGAACAATTTATATATGGGGCTGAATAAGTCTTTGTTGGGTGAGACTGTCCTTTATAATATGTTTAGCAACATTCCTAGCCTTTAACTACAAGATGCCAGTAACATCTCTCCAGTTAGGATGCCCAAAAATGTCTCCAGAAATTTCCAAATATGCAAAAAAAAAAAAAAAAGAAAGAAAAAAAAAATCACCAGAGACAAAAATCAATGTTTTCACACATCACAATCCACTTAATCCATTGTATTTCCCAATGTGCTCATGGGCTATTTTCACATTTTGCATCATTCTTATAACCTTTTGGAAAAATTATCGTAGTGTGCACCTTGCAAAAATTTCTCTAAGGTGAGGAGTTGTTGGTTTGTAAAAAATGTGATCATAGACCTTTATGTAAGAATGTCAGAGAATTTCCAGGATCATTGCCCTGACTTATACTTCTGCATGCTTTTGAAGACAGCTTAGACCGTCACAGTGTCACCAGTACTTCTACTTTAGACTTAATATTTGTAAATGCCAGTTCAGTAATTACAAAACAATATATTCTTGTGATTGTGAATTTTATTTCTCCAATTACTCTTGATATTGAATTTTTCTTTATAGTCCAAGATCAAAAATCTCATAGTTCTTTTGATAATTTGTGCTACTTCCTCTGTGAAAAAGAATCTTGGCCATTTCCCCTCCGTGTACTTGAACCTTTCCTTGATAGTCCATTGCACATGTATCCTTCAAATTGATTTCTTTTTGTTGGGCATTGTGTCTCATGCCTGTATTCCCAGAGGCTCAGGAGGCTTCGGCAAGACGATTCCAAGTTCAACGCCAGCCTCATCAATGTGGGGCACTGAACAAATCAGTGAGAACCTGTCTCTAAACAAAATGCAAAATTGGACTGGGGATGTGGCTCAGTGGTTGATTCCCCTGAGTTCAATCCCCAGTACCAAATAATAATAATAATATTAATAATAATAATAATAATACTATTATATAAGGTACAAGTATTTTCTTTCAGTTTATAACCTATAATGACTATATCACTTTTTCAAAGACACAGTTTTAGACCTCAATACAGATAAGTTTTACTTTTACATTTCATGCATTCATATTAAAATAATTTTTCTTTATCAGAAAGCTACAAAGGTGTGGTAACCTGTGTGTTCCTACCTTTTTAAATATTTACTCTTGACATATGTGTGGTAATATACCTGGAATTGGTACTTTTGTGTGTTGTCAGGTATAAATCCTGCTTTGTTTGTATTTTTCAAATGCATAACTATTTTGCTCTGTTAATTAGTAGAAAAGGCTTCCTGTCCCTCAATGATTTGACAAGTTCTTCTGTCATAAATCATACATCCATGTAGGTATAAGTTTGTTTCTAAACTCTTAATTCTCTTCTGTTTATCAGTTTATTTCTGTGTTCTGATGATTGCTTAATCATAAATCTTTCTAGAAATAGGGCCTATATCCCATCTAATTCTTTCATCCCCATTGTATATGGCTAGGCTATAATTGGTCCTTGGAAATTTTAAAGTCACCTTGGAAAATTCCATAAATTTGAAGCTTATTTCTTTAAAAAATTCAAATTATATTGAAGTTTAAGACCAATTTGAAAATACTTATATTAAATATTATTTATACTACATTATTTCCATTAATACACAGATATTATATATCTCCATTTATTAGTCTTCTTTAATTTCTCTCTAGAAAGATTAATAATTTATCCCATGTAAGTCCCACATATTTTGTGTTTACATGTAAAAACTTGGTGATAATTTTTGTCAGTATCATCAATGATATTTTATTTGTAATATGCTTTCTTTTTTTATTTATTGTTCAAAACATTACAAAGCTCTTGACATATCATATTTCATACATTTGATTCAAGTGGGTTATGAACTCCCATTTTTACCCCAAATACAGTTTGCAGAATCACATCGGTTACACATCCACATTTTTACATAATGCCATACTAGTGACTGTTGTATTCTGCTACCTTTCCTATCCTCTACTATCTCCCCTCCCCTCCCCTCCCCTCCCATCTTCTCTCTCTACCCCATCTACTGTAATTCATTTCTCTCCTTGTTTTTTTTTCCCATTCCCCTCACAACCTCTTATATGTAATTTTGTATAACAATGAGGGTCTCCTTCCATGAATATACAAAGAACTCAAAAAATTAAACAATAAGAAAAACAAATAACCCAGTCAACAAATGGGCCAAAGACCTGAACAGACACTTCTCAGAGGAGGACATACAATCAGTCAACAAGTACATGAAAAAATGCTCACCATCTCTAGCAGTCAGAGAAATGCAAATCAAAACTACCCTAAGATACCATCTCACTCCAATAAGATTGGCAGCCATTATGAAGTCAAACAACAACAAGTGCTGGCGAGGATGTGGGGAAAAGGGTACTCTTGTACACTGCTGGTGGGACTGCAAATTGGTGCGGCCAATTTGGAAAGCAGTATGGAGAGATCTGGGAATGCTGGGAATGGAACCACCATTTGACCCAGCTATTGCCCTTCTCGGACTATTCCCTGAAGACCTTAAAAGAGCGTACTACAGGGATACTGCCACATCGATGTTCATAGCAGCACAATTCACAATAGCTAGACTATGGAACCAACCCAGATGCCCTTCAATAGATGAATGGATTAAAAAAAAATGTGGCATTTATACACAATGGAGTATTATGCAGCACTAAAAAATGACAAAATCATGGAATTTGCAGGGAAATGGATGGCATTAGAGCAGATTATGCTAAGTGAAGCTAGCCAATCCCTAAAAAACAAATGCCAAATATCTTCTTTGATATAATGAGAGCAACTAAGAACAGAGCAGGGAGGAAGAGCAGGAGGAAAAGATTAACATTAAACAGAGACATAAGGTGGGAGGGAAAGGGAGAGAAAAGGGAAATTGCATGTAATATGCTTTCTTGATGTTTGTTGATATTTTACAGAATTGAAATTTAGTTTCGAATTATAATCACAAATCTTGCAACTTATTAAAAATAATTTGTGAACATTTTATTTTCATTTCTATGTAGTCAGTGATATTATTGATAATAAGTTTGTTTTCTCTTCTTTTTAAATTTCTTTCTATGAGTAATAAGAAAAATAAGGGTCCCACAGAAGATATTCTCATTTAAAACCCTAGAACCTGTGAATGATAAGGCAAAAGAGACTTTGTTTCTTCATAGTGCAAGATCAAAACTACCCAAAGAAATTAGATCTCTGATTCTTATGTCATTGATTTCTCCTTTTTTTCTTTTTAAACTTTCTAAGAAACTCAGAATGGTCATGTGAATATGTGAATTTTCTTTTTCTTTCTGAATATTCTGGTTTTGGTGTGACGGTAATATGCCTCAGAATAAAAAAAAATGAAGTTAAATTTCTGTTTGTGTGATTTCGATGATTTTATTTAAAATAGGGATTAAATTTTGAATATTGCCAAAACTTACCTATAAAACCTCTAGACTAAGAATCTTGTATGTCAGGAGAGTTTGAATTACGAATTCTTAAAGATAGTACCATAGGCTGATTCTCCTTCTTTTATGTTCATTTTTTTCTTAAGTATTTTTTTTAAGTTGTAGTTGTACACAATACCTTTATTTTATTTATTTATCTTTATTTGGTGTTGAGGCTCGAACCCAGCGCCTTGCATGTGCTAGGCAAGTGCTCAACCTCTGAGCCACATCCCCAGCCCCAGCCCCTCTTTTATGATCAATTATTTTGATGTTACAGGTTGTTTTTTTTTTTTGTTTGTTTGTTTGTTGTTTTTTTTTTTTTTTTTTTTTGTACTAGGGATTGAACTCAGGGGTACTTGACCACCAAGCCACATCCGCATCCCTATTTTGTATTTTATTTAGAGACAGGGTATCACTAAGTTGCTTAGCTCCTCAAAGTTGCTAAAGCTGGCTTTGAACTTGCGGCCCCCCTGTCTCAGCCTCTCAAACCGCTGGGATTACAGGCATGGGTCACCTTACCCAAATGATGTTACATATATATTTTTTTTAAATGTAAAAATTGTTAGGATAAAATCCTTATGTAATACGATCATATTATTTTCTTGTATTTTAGTTTTTGCTATTATGCCCCTTTTAAATTTAAAACTCATAGTTAGACCTTTGCATTTGTATAAAACTTTAAATATAAACCTTATGTGTTAATCTCTAATCATGTCTCATATTTTCTTTGTAATAACTTGTATGCTTTATATTTATTTATCTTATCAATCTTTTCGGAGGTTTATTTATTTTATTACTTTTTCAATCATTTTTAATGTTTTTATCTTTAATTTTATTTATTGTATCTTTGTGTTTTATAGAATTTTGCTCTTATTTAAAATATTCCCTTCCTTGTATTTCCTACTAAATTTGTTTTTTTTCTTCTTTTAAAAATCTTCTGAAGTTAGCAGTTTGTTGATTTAAATATTCTGTCTGTTAAAATTTAAGTATTTAAGGCTATAAATTTTTCTAAAGAAGTATTTCTACTGTTTCTCATATATTTAGTTTACATTTTTATTTAATATTTGTGTGCACATAATATAAAACATAGCTTATTCTCTGATCCACATATAATTTAACAATACATTTACCAACAGCTAAAAATATTGAAATTTTTCAAATTTATTTTGTTAGTAACTTTTAGTATAATTTTGCTGAGATCAGAATTACAAAGTAGTCTACGTAATAGCTATTTTAGGATACCAGTTGTAACTTTCCTAATGAAACAATATATACTCAATTTTTGAAAAATCATATTTGTACTTGAGAAAAATGTGATTTTGAGATATTGGATAATAACTTTTTCATGTCTACAAATGCCTTACTCACTCTTTCTCTCTTTTCCACCATCCACAATTTGTTCATGTTTGATAACTATGTTCCAAAAACTTGTTTTATACAGTGATTGAGGAAGCATGTTAAAATTTTCCTATTTTTTTTTTATTAGATTTGTCAATGTGGGTTTCTGTGTCAAATTTTGCTTTATATAGTTGAAGACTGTTTTAGTCAGCTTTTTTTACTGCGCTGCTGTGACTAAAGGCCCTGACTAGCAAAACTATAGAGGAGGAAAGATTTATTTAGGGGCACATGGCTTCAGAAGTTTTAGTTCATAGAAAGTCGGCTCCAATTTTGAGGGCTCCAGGTGAGGCAGATCGTCTTGGCAGAAGAGTGTGACAGAAGGAAGCAGCTCATATGGTGATAAGAAAGCAGAGAGAGAGTCCACTCACCACATATAAATATATACCCAAACCACGACCCAATTCCCGCCTCCTCCAGTCACATACTACTGTTCTTCAGTTACCACTCAATGAATTCCTATCAGGGGATTAAATCATTGATTGGGTTATGCCTCTTACAACCCAATCATTTCTCCTCTGAACCTTCTTACACCATCTGACATGTGAGTTTGGGGAGGATATCTCACATCGAAACGAATAATAAAGGCTATTTTATGAGGTAACTCTGTGTTCTTAATTTCATTTGCCCTTGGCAAATTAAAACAAATCACATGATATAATAAAACTTTGATGTTTATTGATGCTTTTTTGATTTTTAAATCTATTTTGCCTGCTGTAGAACAGTGTCACTACCTTTGGTGCTGAGTAGTATCCTGACTATTTTCAGTTAGGGTCTATTTTTGTATCATTCCATTTTCTATTCTTAAGCATACATTCCTAACATCCTATAAATGGATTTTGTTTTCTTCTTGTAAAAATCTAATCCAAATTCAGTTTTTAAAACCTTTCCTTTTATTGTAATGTTAATATATTTAAAAGATTTCCCCCATCTTTCTAATTTCAATTGGACATAATTTTTTTTCATATATAATGCTATCTCACATTCAAAAAATTATGTACATCCCTGTTTCAAATATCTTTTTCTCCATACCTTAATTATTCTATTTATAGAGTCTAGATAGAATTTAATTTTTAATAACAGTAAGTGAAATCTATAATTTTTCTTTCATTCAGACTTAGCAAAATTCTAAACATAAAGCTGCCTTGAGGAAGACTTGTAATTATCAGAGCTCCTCATATCCCATTTTGAAGCCTCTCAGAACAACTTTCCTTCTTTTCTTCCTGAAAGTTGACTACATATTGTTGTCTTCATATACTTTTAAGTGGTAGACATTTAAAAAATTATGTTCCTTAAATGGTTCTTTTTAATTATATCCATGCTTTTGAATGAAAATGTTGCTAAATAGGCTCTAAGTTTTCTTTGTCCTTTAAAAAATACTGTCCTATTTACTAGCAAATGCCACGATTTCCTTCTTCTTTATGGCTGAATAATTTCCACTGGGTACATATATCACATTTTCTGTGTCCAGTTATCTGTTCTGGGGACTCTGTGTGGTTTCATCACCTCTCTCTGGGGAATTGTGCTGTTGTAAATATGGATGTGGATGCATTCATATATTATGCTGATTTTAGATCTTGGAGGAGAGAGCAAAATAAGTGGAATGAGGGGAGAGGAAGGAAGGAAGAGAAAAAAGAAAGAGGAGGGTCCTATGAAAATAGAAGAGAGATTAGTGGAGTAGAGGAAATAAGGGAAATGAGGGGAAAGGAGGAGGAAGGGAAAGGGGAAGAAGGGTGGAATGATTTGGATCAAACTTTCCTATATACATATATGAATATCTTAAAAAAACTATAAATAAATAGAAGAAAGATTAGTAGAATAGGGAGAAGGAGGAGAAAAGCAAAGTGGAAATATTGGGGACTGAATTGGAGCAAATCATATTCCATGCTTTTACAATTATGTCAAAATGAACCTCAATATAACATCTATCTAGAGTGAACTAATAAAAAATGTAAATACTATACCATGACTTTCTTTAACCATTGTGACTTCTGTAATGTCTGCTGTGAAACTAATTATTTTTTTCCTTTTTAGGTGATTTGTTATTTCTCTTTTAAAACTGTGGATTTGTCTGTATGCTATTCAGCAATAATAGTGTCTCTTCCATCTAGAATATTGTATTCCATTTCAACTTGGTACTGTTTTCTTTAGTTGTAAAAGATTTGTCTTCATTATGTGTTTAGTTTTTTTTTTTTTGTCTCTCCTTAGAATTGCCTGTAACCTATACTTTAAAAAATTTTTAACCTTTTATATTTTAAGTAATTATTTAAGGTATAAGTTCTTCTTCTCTGCTTTCTTCTGGGATACCTTCAATCTTCCAATTATTAATTATTCTTCAGTTCTCTTTGATTTACTATTGAACTCTTTTTTGTGTTTTTACTTCAATTTTTACTCTCATAATTAATTCATTCAATTATTTACTATACATTTTTTTGTATTGTGTTGCCAGTATATTCTTTTATCTCTGTGCTTTCATTGTATTTAAAATTTATAATAGCTATGTAAGAAAAAAGATTGTATCTGTTGCAAATGATAGCAATTTAATTTTGATACCATTTATTGTAGGGATCCATCCCCATTTAAGGAAAAATTTATGTATGAAATTATGATGTGCAATCTCAGCAATAAAGCAGTCTTGTATTTTGTGCTTTCATTGTACTTAAAATTTTAATGTCTTTGCTTCTTTTACACTTTTACATTACACTCTTTTATTTAGGAAAAGCAGCATGGATCTGTGTGACACATCAGCCTCCAAAATTTAGCAATGGGTAACTTAATCTCAGAGGCTGGTTCTATACAGTAGTTTTCACATAGCTTCAGAATTTAGGGCTTTTATGCTTCTAAGAAATCAATCCACCAGAAACTGCTGCCAGTTGTTGAAATGTTGGCCTTGTGTTTTTGCAGTGAGGATGCAGGTGTTTATTTTCCCAAAGCATGTAGGACAGGTAAAGGCAAGTAGAAAACTTGGGCGATGGCACAGTGGATTTTTATCTCACCCTTTAATTTACAGCAACCACCAATAACATTTCAAAATACTTTTTTCATCTTCACGGTTGTTTATTTTTTCCTGGGTCTTATTTTCACTCCCTAGTTTGTTAGTCTTTTGGGAGGGGAACATGAATCAGAGTTAATTTAAAATGCATTATTTAATAGGTCTGTAAAATGGGTACTGATATTTTTTACTTATTTATTACTCCATTTATAAGGACTTTAAGATTCAAAGAAGTTGGATAATTTAATTCATGTCACAGGACTACTAATTAGCTTAGCTTTACAACTACCAATATTCTGGTTCTAATAGCCATAAAACTTGTAACCGACTTTCAGGTTGAAAGAAAAACAAAACAAAACAACAACAACAACAAAATAAAATACAAGACTGCATTATTGCTAAGACTGCACATCATCATTTCATACAGAAATTTTCTTGAATGGGGATTGGCCCTACAATAAATGGTTTGTAAAAATTAAATTGCTAGCATTTGCAATAGATACAATCTTGGATTTTCTAACATAGATATTGTAAGTGTGTGTTTTGATAAATACATATATGTGTGTGTGTTTGTGTGTGTGTGTATTTAATTTTAGTAAAATGTAAAAGGTGAAAGTTTTAAAAAATAACATTTTCTAAGTTTTCTACTTTCAAATCTTATACTCTGTTTACTGTAATGCTACATTGCATTATCTGTTACTTAAACCAAGATATAAAGTAATAATTCCAATAAGTTTTACACCATGTCATTCTCTCCTTTCTCATTGCATGTCAGCTGGTTATCTTTGTTTAAAAAATTATTTTCAAGTTTTTTATAGACTGTCACAATAAGACAGGATATTGAGTATGCATTATTTAAGAATGGAGAAACTTTTACCTATTTCTTATTATTCACTAATTTTATTGAAGACAAATTAAAATTATGTCCTTTATGTTATTTTAATTTAATAATCTAGTAGACAAATGAGATCTTGTAGACATCACTGTATTAGGATTCTTCAAAGGAACACAAATAAACAAATAAATTATCTCCATATAGATAGCAAAAAGTGTCTAAATATATGTTCAACATCATTTTCATTAATGCAATGAACACCACTGAAAGGGCACAGAATTCCACCTGCCTCCTCCTGGGTTAGATAAGATAGATCATGAGGAAGAAAACATGTACCTTGGTTTAACACAATTCTTTCCTTTTTCATAGGAACCCTTATAAAGAAAAGAAGATGTGAAAACAGTCAATTGCTTATGAAATGAATTGGACAAAGAATAGAAGTTGTGAAAAGACAACTAAATTATATGGGAAGGCTTCAGAGATAAGTTATTTAACAAACAAAGTCTGTATGAAATCCCTTAGTCCACGGCTTCTCATCCTCTGAGGGTAAGAATGCTGTTATCTCTCATGTGGGAATTTAATCTCCTGTTTTTAAGTCACAGCATGAAGGTCAGAGTGATCTTCTTGGACCTGCCACCACATACTTATTAGAATGGATAAAATTAAAAAAAAAAAAAAAGAGTTGCAATGCTGTCAAGAATTCAGAGCAACAGGAACTCGTGCATTGCTGCTGGGAAAGCAAAATGGTACAGTCACTTTGGAAGACAGTTTGTCAGTTTCCTACAAAGCTAAACAGAGTCTTCCCCTACAATCCAAAAATTGCACTCCAACTGATTTGAAAAAATTATACACACACACACACACACACACAATACTACACACAAATATTTATGCAGCTATTTTCACAATTGCTCCAAACTGGTAACATCCCATTTGCTGTCAAATTGAACCAATCTGTGGTTTACCTATACAGTGAAAAACCATTGGTAATTTTAAAATTACAAAAGGTCATGTAATAAAAACACATGAATAAATATTGAAGAAATATTGCTAAGTGTTGAAAGTCAGAATGAAAACAATAGATTGTACAATTTAATAAGACATCCTGAAAAGGGAAAAGCAATAGGATGTAAAAAAAGAAAAAAGAGAGAGACCATTGATTTGCAAGTCAATACAAGGGTGAGGATTCATATTTGTGAATTACTTATGAAATGATGAGTGCGATGCAAAGCATAATATTCCTTCAGTAAATGTGTATCATACCTGTGCTGGTCTTGTAGAAATTAATTACATATATGTGTGTGTACATGTGTGCACATAAACAGGCACCCATGCAAGCATATATGCATACATATATGTGTATGTAGTATGCACAAATGTACAGATGTGTGCATGTATGTGTGCATATTTATACATGTGTGTACATATGCTTGCCTGTGTATCATGTGTTTGTGTATATACACATATATATGCCATGTATCATCAGGTTGTCTAAAAATTAAACATTTCAATTTATTTAATAGAAAAGAAATTCATATACTACTAAAAACATTGGTCAGACAACTGGAAGATAAATCACATAATCATTTTTTTTATAAAGAGCAGTTTAATAGAGTAAAAGAAATAGATGAAAATCATAACTGAAATATATTCTATGATATCTTTACAAACTAATAAAATTTAACAACTGTATTTATTCTTCCATAGATGTATGATATCCTAAACTTTTTTTGTTCTTTCTTTTATATGATAAATCTTTAAAATATCTGTTGATCCCCAAAATAATCGAGGCATATTAAAAATTTAAGTTCAAAATCCTAGCCTCACTTTATAGAAGCAATTTTCTTCCCCATAATAAAATTTTCTGGACTATTTGTATGCCCTCCAAAATTCATATGCTGAAATATTACCCAAATTTGATGTTATTTGAAGGTGAGACTTTTGGGAGAGCATTAGATCATGAGTGTGGCATTCTTTTGAATGAGATTAATACCCTTATAAAAGTGAATCAAAAATGATATTTGTTCTCTTTCTCCATATTAGCACAAAAAAAAAATCCATTGCCAAAATAGGAAGAATGACCTCACTCCACACCAACTCTGCCTGCACTTGAATTTCCTAGCCCAAAGAATGGCATAAAATGAATTTCTATCGTGTATGTCACCCAGAGGCCCACAGACTATTACAGCACCCAGCCCTGAGTAACTGTAGATCCAGTAATAGGTACTATAAAAAAAATTAAATGTATTTAAATACTTGCTCCCAAAACTATTCTTTATAGGTTACCTTGATATTTTGCATATTTTCACTACTTAGTAAATTGTTTGTGCATTGTTTGGAGAATTAAAACCAACGTTTCATACCTTACAGAACAATTTATATTAAACTATGAGTTCCTTCTCAATACTGGAGTAAAAATTTCTAAATCTGTTGTATATAGAAAATTATAGATAAGATTAACACATAGGTTGGGTCAACGTGTTTAGACAAGGTCTAAACACAAGGTCTGGGGACTAGTGTTCTTTTACTATTCCTACAAATATTTCAATATAAGCCCAAACTAGATTGCCTAAGACTAAGACTAAGCAAAGTGATTGGTTTATATACAAGAACTTTATTTCCCCCCCAATATTCTCATAGCAATGAATTGACTTTCATCATTCTGAGAGTGTGGGTACAATGCATATGTCTATTGTAAGTTCCTTTTATTTTCAGTTCATATGAGTAATAATAAATTTCATGCAGGACTTTTCATGGAAATTAATGACTGGTTGGAGTTAATGGACCAAAGAGCTACCCCTCCCAGGCAGTCATTAATCTCCAGGAATGCCTTAAACTGCAATTGCAATTGCTTAAATAAACGCTTGCAAAAGAATTCAAAGAGAAATGCTATAGACCTGTACATGTCACAACAGAACAAATGGCAATTTCGATCCCAAATAAATCTCCACAGGGACAAATAATTTGTGTTTCAATTGTTCTGTCTTCTAAAATGCTGTGCAGCATTTACAACTTTTTAAAGGTGCCAACACAGATTGCATTTCTTCAGGATTCAGTATTGGATGAATTGTCCTAAAGTAGAATTTTGCTGTAAGTAGAAGAATCTAAGCAGTGCTTGAAGAAACCAATTTGTAATACAATTATTTTTCTACCTAGAAATAACTTTAGAAATTCTTCGAGCCAGAATGCTGTAATTTAAGATTAATCTGCATTAATCAATTGTCCCTAAAATGTCTTTATTGATAAAGCAATGGATTCTACATTATATCACTTATATCTCATGCATAATAAACATTTTTGGTATTTTCTCCTTTGTCATTCATTGACTTCATTTTGATAGAAAATTACTTTTTGCTCTTGAGTTCCTTTCTTAATTTTTGCCATCATCTAAATGTCTGCACACCCCAGATTTATATGTTGAAATCCTAACCTTCAATGCAAGATGTTAGGAGACACAGACTCTAGGGGTTAATTAGATCTTGAGGGTGGTAACCTATAAGTAGAATCAGTGCCCCACAAAAGTAAACCCAGTTTTTTTTTTCCTTCTGCACCATGTAAAGAAGCAAGAAGATGTACTCTGCACCTACAAAAGAGTCTTCAATGGAATCCTATTATGCTGGTACCCCAGTCTCAGACTACCAGAACTGTGGGGCGCAGATTCATGTTATTTATAATGAACCCAGAGAATCTGTTATTGCATCCCACCATGGATAAGGTGGTTCTTTCTCAACTTTATTTCCTCCATTTCACTAAATGCTGGTGTTACTCTGGGAACATCTTCATCCTTCTCTTTTCTCTCCACAAAGGCAAGCCTTCAGTTGCCTTCAATGGGATGAAGACTAATCAAGGCTGAACTAAACTCTTTTCCACACAGTCTGCTACCCTGTCAGTGATTTCAATCTGAGTAAATGAGCATTCACATCAATTTCAGAGAAATCATTCGCAAAATTCTCTTTCCTTACAAAGTCCTATCAATTCTACTCAGAGAACAAAATCTGAAATTCATCCACTGCTTGTCTCTTATGTAATCACCCCTGATCCTTTGTGACATTGCCTTTCACGTGGATTGATGGGCAGCATAACTGATTTTTCTTTTGCCAGTGTTGTTCCCCTTCAATGTTTTTTCTCTAGAGAGTGATCAGTGATCTTCCACAAAGGCAGGACCATTTTACTATTACTACTAATGACCATTAACATTGTGCCTTTGTCTTTTTAATACAGATCATGTTATTTCATGTGGTTTTAAAAGGAATCAATGATCTGGCTTTCACTGATCAATAAAAAGAGAAACATAGTGAGTAATCATTATCCATTTAGAGTTCCTGGCCTTTACATATGCTGGTGGACATTTTCCAGTATCCTAGCCTTCTTGCATAATTGAGAGACTTCTATATGCAACTTATCAAATTAGTTTGGCAAAGGTGAATGGATGTATGTGACTAGGTATAAGTACAAGAAGATTCATACTTCTGCTGATTTTAAAGACAGAGAGCTGTCAAGTTGTGAGCTATGAATAAATAGGGCCACATGGCAAGAGGATGAGGGTGATTTCTGGCCCACAGCCAGCAAAAACCTTGGGCTCTCAGTCCAGAGACCTGCAAGGAACTGAATTTTGCTAACAACTACACCTATCTAAGGAAATCATCAGATGGGAATCAGTCTTGTTAGATATTCAAGATAATAGCAAGGCATGGGACTCCATCAATTTATGCCTGGATTTCTTCTGACTGACTTAGACTGAGATAAAATACATATATGTAGTTTTATGATATTAAAAGTTTGGTAGTTTTTATGCATTAGTAGAAATCCAATATACTCACCATATTTAATATTGACTGGACCATTGTTTTAAGAGTTCAAAAGAAATATTTTGAGTACATATGGGTGGTTAAGTGTGAAAAACACAAAGCAGAAATTTATTATGGTCAAACACATAAATGCACAAATATAGAAAGCAAAAATATTATTTTTATTTTAAGTGCTTTAGATAACGACAGAAAAGTGTTAGCTGACATGGTAAAGCATAAGTGTTGAGATAAAATAGTACTCTGGGGTGGGGGATGATAATTAGAATAAAATTAAAAAAGTGAATAAAAAAGTAGAGTAGAAAGAAGATAGATGGGGAACCCCAAGGGACATTTAAAGAAAAGGGAGCATTCATCCCAAATGTGGGTGAAATCCCTGAGTTGGAGAGCCAGATCCATGGTCATTCATCCTTACTTCACACTGTTCACAGTTGAGGGCATAACACACAACCATTGACTATGCATTTTGCAGATAAAGAAACTGAGTCACAATAAGCCTAAATTCATTTTCTCAAAAGCAATAGTTTTCCGTTGTCAGGGACAGAAATAATTAGATTTGACTTTCTCCAAAAGTCTATGTCTTTTATCCTGATTTATTTTGCCCAGTGGAGTAAATGATCACATGGTTTATTGATGATATATCAAAACAACTACTCATTACAGGCAAAATGCTTTTGTGTGAGGAAAACAGTTTCTGCTTTGAAAATGAAACACAGATTTTTGTATTTGATTTGGCTGTTTTCAGTGTTTGGAATTATTCTGGCCTTTCAAATAAACATTTTTAAAGGTTGACAAAGTGTTAAACTTCAAATGGATAAAGACATTAATTTCCAGTTCTATGTACATGTATTATTAAGAATTCTTTCTGGAAGTTAGCAGCTTTTCACCTTCTACATCAAGTTAACATGTAATTATCTCCTCATTGTGAAGAACGGGAAGGCTATCATGACAATTGATGGAAAACTCAGATAAAAGAATACAGTCTGTGAGATGCAACAGTCAGAGACAGTCAGTACTTCCTAGGAACTGAGACAGTTTAAACGCTAATTTGGATCATCATCTAAACATTTTAAGTCCTGAGTGTCAGCAGAGAGAGTTTAGTGACTCACTCAGAGGCATTGAAACCCAAGATATGAACAGCACAGAGGAAAAGAAAAGTGAAAATGGGGAAATAAAAATAATATATTACTATTCTATAGCATGCATTGATTACAACAAACTCCCGAGGAGAATGTTTTACTACTAATGTTATATTTCAGCTAAGGATACTGAGACCACTCAAATAAGACCATAATAGGCTAATTGATTGTGTAAAGTCAAAAACATCCGCAATTTCAGTTTCCCCACTTCAATTACCCACAGTCAAATGTGGTCTAAAACTTTCAGATGAAAAAATTCCAGAAGTTAAAAGTTCACAAGTTTTTAATTGTATATCCTTCTGAGTAGCATGATAAACTTTTACACCATCCATCCAGCTGTGTCCTGTCCCAGACAGGAATCCTTCTTTTGTGCAGTCTGTTCTCAGTGTCTATGCCTCCTGTCCCTTCCTCACTTGATATCTGTTCAAGTTCTCCTTATTTTACTTAATACTGGCTCTGAAGTACAAGAGAAGTAAAGCTAGTAATTTTTATATACCAAAGAGAAAGCGCTAAGTGTTTCCTCTAAGTGAAAATTGAAAATTTGTGACTTAATAAGGAAAGAACAAATATCTTGTGCTGATATCACAGTCCCCATGTCATTCTTCCCACTTCTCATCATGAGAGCATTGCATAGGGTCATCCCAAGAAGAGAGAGTGGGTACAAGTATGTAAACTACTCTGAGAGACTGTAGTCACATAACCTTATTACACTAGCTGTTCTAATTGTTCTATTTTATTTTTAGTTATCAATACTAATCTCTTTCTGTGCCCAACATAGAGATACAATTATCCTGGGGTCGTATGCCTAGGAGAGAAACAGCCACACAGGGTTAGGTACTCTCTGCAGTATCACAAATCCCCTGGATGTCTAGGAATTTATCTCCTCAGATAAGGGGGAACTACAGTAGTTTACAATTAGCACTTCACTTTGTTTTCAGCTACATTATCTCATGGGCAAAGAGGAAGTAAGAAGTATATTGAGTAAAATTAGAAGAAAGAGGAAAGTAGAGTGATATTTACTATAAGTGCTGATTGTTTGCTAGACACAATCCACTATGGTCTGAGAACCTCCACTGAATTATTTAAGTATTATATAACATACCTGGGAGGTAACTGATATTTCCAATGTATTATTGGAAATCAGAGCTATTGACTACTGGTCAGTAATTGTATGACAATTTAATAATTATTTTAACTTCTACATCTATTTTTACTTTTTAATATTTGTGTTTACAGGAAACTAAGCAGAATTGAGATAAGAAATATGAAAATACCTATGTATCTACAACACTCAACACATGATTTTGGAATCTTTTTTTTTTTTTTTTTGTGTGTGTGTGTGTGTGTGTGTGTGTGTGTAGGAACCATTGATTGAACTTAGGGGCAGTTGACCACTGAACCACATTCCTAGTCTTATTTTATATTTTATTTAGAGACAGGGTGTCACTGAGTTTCTTAGCACCTTGCTTTTGATGAAGCTGGCTTTGAACTTGAGATCCTCCTGCCTCAGCCTCTGGAGCCACTGGGATTACAGGCATATGCAAACAAACCCAGCTTGATTTTAGAATCTTAATTAATATGATCTTCACTAAAATTAATGGTGGAAAACCTTTTATTATGTCACTTTTAATTTAAATTCCTTGTGGTAATACAAAACCTTATGATCTTTTGTCCATGACTATCATTTCTTTCAGAGTTTAGTAATAAGAACTAATACTCCCTAAGAACATATGTATGGAAGAGAAAAAATTTGGTTGAATACATATTATATTCTCTGCCTTCTGGGAGTTTATGATTGAACTGAAAAGAATAAAATTGAGACTCAAATGATCTTATTCTAAGTATGTGTTAGTCAGCTTTCCATCACTATAAGAAAATACTGACATAGGCTACATGTAAAGTAAAAAGAAGTTCATTTTTATTCAGTGGTCTAGAGATTCATGTTCAACTTTGGTCCCTCAATTAGGGTTTCTGGTAGTGAAAACATTTTATGATAGGAGCATAAGAGGTCACATCTCAAGCCAGGAAGCAGAGAAAGAGAAAGACAAAAAAGGAAGAGATGAAGTCCAACAAATATTTCAAGAGCACACCATTAAACTCAGGACACCTCGCTAAGACTAATTCCTTAAAGGTCCACAGCACCTTCCAATACCTCCACTCTGGGGACCAAGAATTTAAATATGAACCTTTGGGGGACATTCAGCTTGCAAACTATAGTAGAGTACAGCAAATTTTTAGACAAAGGAAATTATCATCCCATAAATACAGAAGCCTCAGAGGTGCCAGTAGCAATAGAAATTTAGTTGAACGTTATGAGATCAGTAGAGAGGAGGGGACAAAAATGTCATTTGAGGGCCCTAAACTGATCATAGCAATAGTGACAAGATAGAAAGTAGAAATAAGAGGGAGAATATTAGCATCCCAAACTACTTTCCCAGAAACCCCTTTAAAATTGTATAGGGTATCTGAAAGGAAAGTGAGGAACCGGGAGACAGACAAGCGAGAAATGAAAGAAAAAGGCCAAGGCAGAGATACACAGGGAAGTTTATTTGTCAGAGCTGACAAATAAAGGCCATCTCTCTATAGTGGAGAGAGGCAAAACAGGCTTGGGTTCCAGGACGTTTATGGGTCAGGCTCAGGAATCAGAGCTGGGCAGGTAGGAGTTGGGTTGGTATGAGAGAGTGGGTGCCTTTCTCAGAAATGCCCTTGGGTGGGAAAGTGAAACTTTTTTTCTTAAAATGGCAGCTGTCACTTCAGATGGCCATCCAGATGCTAAGCAAGGTCCTTATAGCGACTATTGCCCTTTATTGTTTTGCAGATGCACGTACTTCTTCTAAAAACAAAAAAGCAAAACAAAACAAACAGAAGAAAAAAAAATGGGTTAATTTGAGATAATAAGCCATTCCTACAGAACAGATAGTATGTAATGGTGACTATCAGTAATAAAAATGAAAAGAGTAACTGTAAAATTATATTGAAGTTATGACCTGTTATGCCCTCTTTAAAACTGGTTAAACTGGTTTTCTGGGTATTTAAAACTCAAAACTTGGAGACCAAAGTCAAGAAATTAAAAGGGTCAAGGAAAAACACTTTGGCCCTTGCCCTCTAATGTCATCCAGGAGACCCAGAGACCAGTGGGACCCTCCCTGGGCCTGTAAGTGGGGTTCACTCGATGCTTTGACTGTATCTCTTGTGGCTTTGAAATTTACATTCCCCCCCCAATCTTCTTTCCCTGATCTTCTTTTCCCTGATCTTCTTCTCCTTGGTCTTATCCTTCCTATCTCTCCCTAATCTCATTTTCCCTGAGTCATCTCTATAAAAGCCCCCTGTTCCTGCAGATAGGCAGAATCATAGCCTTTGGGACACGAGTTCCCTGTGTTTCTCCAATAAACCTTCTTTTTTCTTTTTTTTTGTCAGAGGTGTGTCCTCCTTATTGAATTGGCATTGGGGACAAGGATTTAGCTTTTGGCAACATGAGGCTGTCAAGCTTTCCCTTATGGCATAACTTTATCTGTCATTGACCTTGGGCTACTGGCAATTTTTCAAATTGTTTATATCTCTTAATAATGCAAATAATTGTAGATCTTAGAAATGCAAATGATTTCTGTCCGGTGCATTGTAGCTGATTCTTGCCTTAAAGATTCTGACTAATTGTGTGTCTCCTCATGATTTCATTCTCATCATACCTGATTGTCTATGTATGACACCTTATTGTTTCCCTTAATAAATAAAATCTTTGAAACACATTTATTTTGTATTTTTATCAAGTCTGATATTAATTTTTTTAAAAAAATCTGTTCAATAAACATTGCTCATGAATTTTTTTTATACTCATCTAAAAGGAGCCTTCACATATTATCAATAATATCTGGGAAGGCTAGAAATTTTCAAAAAAAAAAACCTTTTTTACTACGGAGCACATTCAGGAAAACCCTAAGTGCCTTCACTAGTGCCTAGAATACAGCACAGTAGATTCTTAAATGCAAGATAAAGTTTCCAGCTTGAAAGGACACAAGATAAGGGTCATATTACATCATGTTTCTGAAATCTTAAGCTAACATACATGCTCTTAGACATAATCATTTTATACTCATTGTAAACTTTGAATTCTAGAAGTGCATAGGTCTTTAACTTTTGTGGCCCAGGTTTACTAATATTCAAAAGGACAATTATTCTTTGAATCAAAATTGTGCAAATTTATATATCTCTTTGCAAAAGCTGGACATAACATGACATTAAACTCCTGAAGGTTTGTCTGTACAAAGATTTGCAAAGCCAGTAAAAGAAAAAAAAAAAAAGCCACCCTATTATGATAATGATAAATGTGCACTTTAGTCAAATTATCCTAATAATTATCTTCCAAAAGTTTTAGGTGAGTTTCTATGAGTTTAATAAATGTTAATTATCTGTGTCTTTGTGTTTTTGTTTGTGTGTGTGTGTGTGTGTTTTGAATTAAACGCTTGTTGTTTCTTGATCATTTAACTGCTAGTTACTGTCTGCAGTAGTCAGGAAAGACCCAGACAGAAGTGCTCCAATGGGGTCTTGACCTGCATGGCTCCTGGGGGGCAGCTTTATTTTCAAGCATTGGATTGCTGCTCAGCTTCAGTGACACAGCCATTATGTGAATAAGGGTTTTTCAGTATTTCTAGACCCTGGAGAACACACAGCATGCTGAAGGCCACGCACGCAGGGGCCAGGGAGCATTCGCAGGAAGAAATAGGAAGACACTCAACAGGCTGAGAACTTGGATTCACAGTAGTTTTAAGAGATCACACAGTGACTGAGGGGTGGTCTCATATCTGTGCCGTCTATGTGGAATGACCTGATTGTTACTGGTGACGGTGATGTTGAGTTCCCTTTCCCCAGATGTTGAAGACTGAACACCTGAGTAACGCTGAGACAAGAATAGAGGGGAGAAGGATGTGCTCCTCGGGTATAAACATTCCATTCCCTTTGACTCAACTTCCATCTTCCCAAATTTGACTCAGCTTTTGTCTTCTTGACCTGACCCAATCATCTAGCTACACTAACTGCCTGACCTTTGTTCTTGCTTCATGGTCAGGGGCTTAGCCAAGTGGACTGCATCAAGCTGTCCACAGGAAAGTGGTGGCTAATCAAGTCAGGTAGTTGGATGTCCATCTACCATGTCCATCTTAAGGAACTTGAGATGGTGATATGTGTGTGTGTGGGGGGCTGTCTATACACTGTGTCAAGGACCACTGAATCCTACATCTCGTATAAAAAAATTCAAGTTATAATTTAAAATTGATGCCAAGGAAACATAAATTCACAATCAGTCACTACATTATGTGTTTCAGAAGTATAATCAGTGTTGGATATCCCCTCTGACTTCTATTGCACAAAATGTATCCTTTTAGTTTGACTTTTTCTGTGCATTTTCATAACCTTCCCATTTTTCAGAAAGAATGGATTCACATATTAATCTTGTTTCAAAGGTAAAACTTGGTAAACTTTAGATGTACATAGGAACTGTAAAAAAGTTACTATCAGTTTGATGTTTAACACTTTATAAATCTCAGCAAGCTTCCTGTGTAAGCCTTGATTTTAGTGAAGATAAGTTTTTACTCACTCACTCATGTATCCATTCATTCAATCACTCAAGATTCCAATACTATGTGCACTGGAATGCCTTTGGAAAAGGAAATTAACAGATAATAAAATGTAGTGTGGCTTCTGGGAGCGCTCTAAATGGATGAAGAAAAACAGTAAGCATTGTAGGTCTTCCCAGTGCTTGTTATAAACTACAGGGTGTAGGGTCTTTTACACAGTATACGACTCAGTTCTTCATCTATAAAATGGGAATTTTCTTTTAATTTTTTTTTTTAGTTGTCAATGAATCTTTATTTATTTATATGTGGTGCTGAAAATGGAACCCTGTGGCTCACACATGCTAGGCAAGTGCTCTACCACTGAGCCAGGATCCTAATCCTAAAATGTGGATCTTACGTTCAATTTCTTTGTCTTTTGTGAAGATTAAATGTAATCATGTTGAGTAAGCACATGACACATAGCAGGTACCAAACACATGATTCCTAATAAGATAACACATCTAAGGGACAAAGCAGTAGGTAGAATTACAGTGTACTTATCATCATCATGACAATTGAAGTGGTTTTTCAAGCCAGACATAGAAAGAAAACTATTATGTGATTTTAACTATATATAGAACCTTAAATTCTTAAAATGAATAAATATAGAAGAAAATAGTGGTTACCAAGGGTTGGAGAGAGAAATATGGACATGTGAGACAAAGATAGAAAGGTGCATTAAAGCATTATGAACCCATATAAAGATGGAGTATACAACCAGAAGACTAGTTATTAAAATCATATTGCATTAGGGACTTTTGTTAAATAAGTTAGCTTTTACATAATCTTGTCACCAAGGAAATGACTATTTGAAATGGTGGATATGTTAATTTGATTCACTACAGCAATTATTTTCTATCTATATGCATCATGTTAAAAATCCAGAAAATATTTGATAAAATTAATTTTATAAAACAAAACTTTTGATATACATAAAAGTTAGAAGAAGTAGGAACTCTCTGGGGAATGGGTTCACAGGTTTCAAAATAACTTTTTTTTTTTCTTTTTCTCAGACTGCAAGGCAGGTACTCTTGGAGGCAAGTTCCTGGGCTTGTAGTGAATGGAGAGGGGCAGAAGAGATGACTGTCTACCAGATCATCATTCTTTCTCTGTGAATCTGCAGATGTCCTTAACCTCTAAAAGCCAAATATAAAATGTGTCTACGTTTTGTACACATTTTTCAAGACTGTTTTATCATTAAATGAAATAAATGTAGGAAGAAAAAAAATCCATTCAAAGTTGTTTCTGTTTTAATTTTTTGCCTTTGCTTCAGATAAGACCCTCTAGAGAAACTTAAAGAAACCTGCCCAAAATAGCCCAGTCAGCCTGATTCACTCTTGTTAGGTGACCTGGAGAAAACTTTCCTCATTATAGTACTAAATTTTCTGCCGAGATTTATTCTCACATACATTTCTAAACTTGTGAAGAATGACCTAGAACAGAGCATGTCCAGGAACATGGCTGCCTCTATAGGTGGTAAAATTTACCTACATATATATGTATAAGTTTCTCCAGCAAAAGCCCCTTACTTTCTATTCCAGGAGAATACTGCTTTGAGAATTATCTCAAAAGCTCTCCAGCTTGAAGTTATAAAACTCTCTTCACTGTTTTTTCCCCCCTCCTGGTTTTGATTTTCAGTTTTGCATTCACCAAGCCTATTGCATTCAGTTATAATGTGCAAATTAAACTACTATGCCTATAAAAACAAAGCAAAAACAAAACAAACCTGTTCTATAAATTTGGTGTAATTTAAATGTTATAATTCAGAAACAGTCAAAATCGAGTATTGAATGTTAAATTTAGAATAAATTATGATTTTGACTTCCAAATCTTTCATGCATTCTTTAATAGAACATTTACCTCAGAAAACACGTCACTAGTGTAAAATTACTTTGATTTTCTTTTTTCTTTCTTCTTTTTGTGGGGTGGCTATATCTGCTTACATTTTTAAAGCAAAGAACAAGAGCAAATATATGATTTGTGAATGTTAAAGTATTTTATTTTGTCTACAAGAAAAGAAACTAATGGAAAGTTTGCTCAAGAGAATCTTCTTTAAATTTTTAATAGACTCCCAAGGAACAGATGGGACCAATTCTACAGAATTTCTAAATTAAATTTACTTTGGCTATTCCCACAGAGTTTATGGTCATGCAATCTGGAGGAAGTGGAAAAGGTAGAGGGACTGTGGGGATAGGATAAAGGATACGTGAAAATTAGATTCTTGGGAAAATAATGATTTTACATACGACATTAATCTCTATGTGCATGCATTTTGTGCAAACACAAATTGGTAAGCCTTTCATTTCTAAGCATATCTTAATTTCAGCATAGATTGAGATAATCTTTTAATTTACATGGGACAAGCCCAGCAATTTAAGCCTCTATTGATGTGGTCTTGGATGACTTATGTCAATGTCTCCTTAAATTTCCACTCAACTCTAAATTGCTTTTCCAATGGAAGAGAACTAGGTTAGAAAATACCCCAGTCCTTGAAGAGGCCTAAAATGATTGATGAGATGAATTTTACAGTTTACAAATACCAGGACATTAAACAGATCTCTTCTGTTCTTATCAAGACCCTTATATGTACAGAGCTTTCACAGCAGTAATTAACCAAGCCTCAAATATCTTCGCTCAGATATTGGTGCAAGTTAGTAAATAGAAGACTCACACTGATGCAGACCAAAATATTATGGAAGGCCAGAATGGGAAATATTGCTCAACATAGATCATTTTCAAATCAATTTCTAAATATACCTAACTCTCAAGTTATGCAGGCTATTTATGAAACACTGATTTAGGATCACAAGTAAACCAATGTTTTTTTGGTTCATTTTATCCATTAACTTCATTAGCTGTTTGGTCAAACACTAGTCTAGATGTTGCTGTGAAGGTGATTTTTAAGATGTGACTAACTTTTGAATCAGTGGGCTTGAGGTAAAGCAGATGACTTCCCATACTGTGGATGGTTGTGAAAGTAGAAACTGAGGTGTCTGCAAGAAGAAGTAAGTTTACCTCAAGACTGGAACATACTAACCCTGTCTGCATTTCCCAATTGCTGGCCTGTGCTGAAGATTTCAGATTTAACACACTAATATCAACTCGTTCTGGATTTTCCAGTCTGCCTTATCTACCCTGTGGATTTCAGATTTGTTAGCCACCACAGTCATATAAGCTGATCTCTTAAGACAAACTTCTCTGAGATAGAATAGATGGACAGTTTGAGATGATAGATGATAGATAGATAGATAGATAGATAGATAGATAGATAGATAGATAGATAATAGGAATACTGTTCTCTTCCTCTTGAAGAAAAAAAATAAAATGCACAATGTACTATATAAAACCAGTAGACCAGTTGTCACTATCCATCACTTGAAATAATATTAAACTCATAGGGCATCTTTTAGAATAACTGAATTCATAAGAATGATACTTAGAAAAAGTGCATCATGGAGAGAATCACAGCCCAGCACACATATCATTTGTGTCATTTCCACCCTTCACCAACTCAGTGTATTCAGTTTTTAAGTGACAAAACAAATTTAGCTCATCCCTGCACACTTTTCCTGCTCTAGCATTACATAATCTCCATGATCCATCATAGGTAGCTATCAGATCCAGCAGTACTAAGATATATGAAGACTTCCTTCCAATACATACAGCTGATACAGGCAGAAATCTAACTGAGTAGAGAAATTTTCAAACTGGTGAGAAATGTGGAGCTTTTATGTATACTTAATGCATATATATCTGAAGCAATTTTTTTGACTCATTGGTAGAAAAAATACAATAGAAAACTGACACCTCTCTTGCCCAGATAAAGGCTTTTTTGTGTGTGTTCATTTGTTTGTTTGATGTGTCAGGTCTAGCTTCCTCAAGGATTCAGTCACTTCACGTTGGGGATATAGATTTATGTCTCTGCATCCCCACTTTGGATTCATATCAGGCATGGCCTTTCTGACCACTTGTTTTTATAGTTCTGCAATAACATTGATCAATAATTTGATATTGTCTCCAAGGTACTTTTGAAAACTATAAGGAAAGTTTGCTATACCTGACACTGAGGTTCTCTATCATCTTCAGGATTAGAAGATACATTTAACATAGCCAATAACACTGGGATTCAGGGATTTCGACAAAGATTCATGAAAGGTAATACTAAGTTTACCTTTCTAGAATCTAATTTATAAAGTTTTCCTTAGTTGTTCTTCATGATGATATAATAGTAATAATAATAACAGCAAAGTGGAAGAGTATACTGTATAGACCTTATCAATGTCATTAAAATCTAGACAAAAGGGTACTATCACAAAATATATCCTAATATGTTGGACTGATTAATGGGAAAATTATAGAATCTGATTCCCTCCATGGGAAAGTCATAAACATGCTTCTCTTCATATGGAGTCACAGAGTTAGAATAAATCAAATGAAACTTTAGTTTCTAGATTAATTGACCATGTATCCCTAGATCATTTTACTCAATTTTATAAAGATTGATCTGTGGTATTCAGTTTGATCCCTGGTTCAGCCTTGGCTGCATCACCTAAAACTTGTTAGAAATGTAAATTCTGGTGACTCATCCCAGATCCCCAAAAATCAGAGGCTGGAGGAGGGACCCAGCAATTTGTGTTTACACAAACCCTTCAGTTAGTCTGATCACACCAGAGTTTGACAAACACCACTGTGGATTAACATTAATTTGTGCCTAAATCCAATTCACTGACCAAAACTCTAAAAAACATCTGTGGTAAAGCATCACTATTCTTCATATGCATTTAAACAGGGAAGGTTATATGGCAAAGACAAGCAAGCAGGTGAACAAACGAAAGTAAGTGGAGTGATTTAAAAATGTGCATTTTGAAGCAATGTTCTTTTGTTTCTGTTGACTGAAAATTGTCTTTTCAGTTACAGACCTGTGACTAAATTGTGACTCTTTTCCCTGTGATCTCAGATGATTTAAGTTGTTTAATATTTATTCATTTTTTACTTCCAAAGGCAGCTAGTGTTAAATCAAAGAATTCTAGTCATGTTTGGATACTGAAGACCTAAATATGTAGTACTATTGTTCCTCTTTTCTCTTTATATATCTTCATTAGTAACCAACCAGCTCAAATTATAGCTGTAACAGTTGGGAAATAGGCATGTATTAAACCCAAATTCAAACAAATATTAGGTAGTTAGAATCAGTGCTAAAAAAATAGACATAAAAAGCTATTTGGTATCTTAATTTAAATTAACCTGAAAAACAGATTTGTCTAGAAAACAGAAATCATATAAACATATAACACTAATGTATTTAAATTAAACAACCACTTGATTCCACTTCTTATTGATTTGCTGTTTTAGGTACAGGAGATGGTTTTGGAAGGATCAGTACTATTACTGCATATCAAAGATAAATGCTACAAGCCCTTGATTCAAAAGCTTTAATGTTTTCAAACAATTCAATTTAAAGTCCACCTATCTCCTATTCTAGAAATCATTTCATAATGCAAACTTAATTGGCTGCTATTAGTGAGACCAGATTAAGTAGCTTGTTGTGGCCATGATGAGTTTATCTATCTATTATGCTCATAATTAGGACTCCCACAGCCAAAAATCCCAGAGGGGTTCAAAGCTCACAGTCAACCCCTGTTGCCAAGGGCCACTTACACATTCTGAAATCATCAAGGGTCTATTTCTACTGCCTGCCCCCACGCTCTCCTTTATAGTTTTGATCTATCATGTGGATTAATTGGCTTTCTGGAAACCACAAGGGCTAAGGCCTTAATTCACAGACTTGTTTGCTTTTCTCAGAAAAAATACCAATTGCTCTGAGACACTTGAGCTACAAAACTTGAGCTGGGGACCAGAATTACTGCACTACTCTGCTAAGACATTGAAAAGGCAGTCAGTCTTCTGAAATGTTAATCTTTGTGATATAATCTCCCATTTTATTATTATTATTATTATTATTATTATTATTATTATTTGAAGTAATTTTATATGCCTCTCCATATATTTTTTCAACTTCTTTCTTATTTGACCCTCTTCTGAGAACGGATCAAACCTACTTTCTAGTTCTGTATTCTGATGAGAAGCTGAGTTATATGTCTCTTAAAAGTAATGCATTTTTAGGAATAGCTCAAACATTCTAGCTAGAAATGCTGCAGGGATCACTTTGAATGCTATTCAGACAATTTCAAAGGCTACTCTGTACAGCTGTATTAAGGTTCATTGCTAATAAACTATGTGCATATAGAAACAGTTTTTGAACAATTAAGAAGGTTCAAAATCCTGATCCCAAGGCTACATTGAGCAGTGTTCAAAGGCATTGTGGTTGAAAACAACTGTACAGTGAGTGATTTCACATTAATCCATTAAAGATAAACAGAACAAAATAGCTGGCAAGATACATGTGATTTCTGTAATCAATTTTACTTTCAAAGGAAAATTTCTTGAATTATGATATAAGAAACTGATGTGTGTGTGTGTGTGTGTGTGTGTGTGTGTGTGTGTGTGTGTACTAACTGGGATTTGGACTAATCAATCAAAGGACAAGCAAGAGACATAGCAGTTGAGTTTAGGGGCCTTTGGTAGATTGGGCCACTGTCCCCATATGTTTTTTCTCACTTTAAATCACATTTTATAAAAGTTCTGAACTTATTTTTCTGTATAACTTCAGAAAAGCATTCAATCTATAAAATGGGGATAATATCCTAACCTGGTTCATTGTGCTTGTATGTTGAAGGAGATAATTGGGTAAAGAAAAAACAGCCATAAAATAAGAACTTGCAAATATTATCTGTTACTATCTCCTTAAGCCCAAGCCAGACATTTTCCATGTTGAGTCAAATGCAAAATGTATTTTTATTTTTTGATTCTAGCTGCTGAAGTGCTATCACTCTCAATTTAACATGTCAGAAAAATGCTCAAGATGATTTTATTGTTAGATACACAGAGGATGAAGTACTTTCTTTCTTACATGACAATGGCTTTGGAAAAAGAGTCTCTTCCCTTGTATTCTAAATAGAGATCTTTCAATCCGGTTTCTTTTTGATTGCTTTCCTTCTATACTCTTACAGTAAATAATTCTGCAACAGAAGGATTGGAGATTTTCTAGCCAGCATTTCCAAGGAGAGAAAAGATGGAGACTTTTGATTTGTCTTTTTGAAAATTTTGTCTTCTAGGATTTGAGTAAGAAGAGCTGATTTCTATGTGGATGCTATCCCAAGAGTGGAGCAAGACAGCGACACAGCAGTGCCTCATCATAAAGCAGTTCCAAAAATTTTACATTCTAGATTAGTAGATGACTTTCTTTCATAAACATGAAATAAAATATCCCAATGGTACCACATTCAATATGATGATCCACAAGGGGAAAAAAAAGGTTAAATGATTAAAAAAACATGAAAAGGGAGCTCATCAGGAAATATTTAAGTGACTAATTAAATTTCAATTTGAAAATGGCTAGTCCATAGTTAAAAGGTCCACCTCTCTTGTCCTAACTTCAATGAAGGTTGATTTTACCACTTGAAAAGACTCACATTTGACATACGTATATTCTAAAATTTGGTGAATTACTTGATTTTTTTTTTTATTTATACTATGGTTCCCAAATAAAATATGAGATGCCTAGTTGAATTTCAATTATGATAAATAACTGTTTTAGAAAAAATATTATACATGTCTTCACAAATATTTCATAGTAAAAAACTTACTAATAAAAAATCACTATCTGAAATTCAAAATTAACTGTGGAATATTAGTTTGATTCATAATCTGACAGTTTAATTTAAACCACAGGATAATATTTTGTGGCTTTTTTTTTTTTTTTTTTTTTTGATATTGTGGATTGAACTCAGGGGCACTCGACCGCCGAACCACATCCACAGCCCCATTTTGTATTTTATTTAGACAGGGTCTCACTGAGTTGCTTAGCACTTTGTTTTTTGCAGAGGCTGGCTTTGAAATCATGATCTTCCTGTCTCAGCCTCCAGAGCCCTAGAATTATAGGCATGCACCACCATGACCAGCTCATTTTGTGGTTTTGATAAAAACATTTGAAATAGGGTTTAAGCAACTGAAGGATAATGATGCTCATTTGGCATAAATACACGAATCAAGGTAAACTCCTCTGAGACTAGGAAATACAAATTTTCAAGATAGGAGGAGACCTATTAACTAGGCTAAAGACATTTTCTTGTAATGAAGAATCAAGACTAAAGTTTACCTTGAAGTATTCTCAATGATACTTTATTTTCTTTGATTTGTTTACCAGAATTATTCAAAATGATAAATGCATATATGGAGCTCTTTTTATTTAAATTTACTGGGTATGCTCTATTTACTTTCCATTTATTATGAAAAATTCTTCTTACATTTAAGAAAACAGCTGAAGTTGATTCCTAATATATTGTTGTAAAATGAACATTACTCAATAAATGTTCATTTTGTAAAAGCTATAAGATAAAATATAAATAAATTAAATAAATTATATAGCGAGATATATAAATTATATATAGAGATATATACACACATATATGCACACACACACACACACACACACACACACACACACATACATTTATATACCCACACACACATACACACAATTTGGCATGGCTTTAAGCAAAACATGTCAAGTGTGTTTCTGAGTCTCAGCTCTTCCTCTGGAAGTATTATGATCTCAGGAAATTAATTTCAGTCGCATTTTCCTCTGTTTCTTCATTGATAATGAAGGAATAATAATAGTATACACATCACAGGATATTTGTCAAAGTTAAATGATAATACTTCTACATGAGGGCTGGGGTTGTGGCTCAGTGGTAGAATGCTCACCTAGCATGTGTGAGGTGTTGGGTTTGATCCTCAGCACCACATAAAAAATAAATAAATAAAATAAAGGTATTGTGTCCAACTACAACTAAAAAAAATAAAATAAGTAAAATAAGGTTAAAAATACTTCATACATGAAGCTTGGCATAAAAGAAGTTTTTGGAAATATTGTTTTTTTCATTATTAACATTAATTTTCTAAGTATACTCTAAGATGGTATTTATAGGCAAACCCAGTGCTTGATATTATGATTGTTTCTATGTTTCTCCTGGATTAGATCTGCAGTGCAGGGAAAAGGGCAGGCTAATTATGGTTGACAGCTGAATTCTCCAGGTGGAACATCCTATGTTGGGGAAAAACTGTAGAAATCAGCCTGGTAAGGCAGTAGCTAGGGATTGTTTCATGTAGCTTTTATTCACTGACTTTGGACTGTAGACTACTGTCTGTAATTGCCTGATGAGATCCACCCTATGACAATACACATCTTTAAAGTTATTTGGAAGATGTCCTTATTGCAGAATATCTCACATAACTGAATATGAGAGGAGAATTGCTAAATTCCTGCCCAGGAATGAATGCCATACAATTACCAAATAATTGTTTCACATGATTATAAATGCAATTTTATAAGGATTCCAGGTATTTCATGTTATTCTAAAAATAATTTCAGGTTTCTCTATCATGAAATAATTTCTTATTTTAAAAGCTGCTGTGTTTTGTCTGATGGTTCTTCTCTCTTCAATTTCCAGAGGTCTTTTCCTGTCACATATTCTGTCTGCCTTACAACCTTCTGTTATAAAATGTCACTTCCTTAATCAGGGCTCAATTTACTTTTCTGCAAGGGGGAAAATAGTGCTTGCTTTCCTCCTTACTCTTCTTACTTCAAAGTTTGAGCTACAATTTTTATCAACATTGCTTGAGATGCTTTACTCTTCTTTATGTGAAAACACTTTTTAAGCCAGTAATTTTCTCTCTTTTTTTAATCTTTCCCACATTCTCTCACTTTTTCTCCCTCCCGCTCACTCCATCCCTTTTTTTCTTTTCTAGACTGATGATTCAGTCCACAGGGTCCTCCTTTTCTATGACTGTATAGCTGCCCCTCTGAGATATGAATTTCATCTTATTCTTAACAGACTACATACTGTAATTGCTAGCAGATGATGGGTTCTTCAGTTCTTGTCTTCCAGAAAGAACAGTTTCACTTGAGAGACACAAATCCGATAAGCAGAGAGGATTGATTTAGCAAAGTGAAAGCACTCTCCGGAGACTTCAGAACAGGCTATCCATGAAAGGGGGCGACCTGGGGTTTTCCATGTGGTAGGTTTTCATATTTGATCTGGATACCTCTCTCCAAATGTACTATGTATTGGGGGCAGTTACTGCAGTTTCCTGCCATGCCTTGGTATGCTGCCCACTGAGCCTGGGTCAATTTTGCCATGTTGGAAAATTTCCCACCAGTAAGTAAGGAAAAGTCATAGGGGGTCAAAACTGCAATGTGAATGATATTACAGTGAACCCAAGGTCACTCATTAGAAAGTGTCTTAGTGCTGGGCAGTTGGAAAGTCCCTTAAGGTGGTGATACTCAGTTCCCTCTAATTTTAAGAAGGTATTATTTGTCTATTTGGGCAGTTTATGAACAGGGCTCTTCAATACCCAAGGTGGAGTGATCTTTCATCACTGGACATCTCCATCTTCTCTATTCTCCTTCCTCATGTCCCCCTGCACATTATGTCAACCTACCTACCTACTCTAGCATAATCAGGACTTCTGTATTCTGACCCTATATTCTTAGCCAAAACAGTATTATCTCTTTTTTGAATAGATGAGAATAACATTGATGACTAAGAGTAAAAAGCTGGATTGCTGTTCAAAGTCACCATCTATCTTGTTACAGTTTTCATACTTTAAGTGTTTAGTGCTTACTGTCCTGTGGATTACAGGTTCTAGTGATGATGTCTCCTCCCATAAACTTTGCCACAACAATTGGAACATTAGGTAGGGGCATCAGTTATCCCTCTAGACAAGGATACCATCCTAAGATTACCGAGTCAGTGAAAAAAATTACTAGTAACATTAGTAATACAACCACAGGTTCATAATTGATTGAGTGAACTCACAGTGAGAATTTTATGAAAAAAAAATATGCATTAGTTGATTTAATCTATAAAACAAGTCCTGGGTATGTGGACTTACTTTTGGTCCCCATTTGTTAGTTAGCTATCACTCTAACAAATATCTGAGATAATTAACTTATAAAGAGAATATGTTAATTTTTTGCTTAAGGTTAAAGATTCGAGTCCATTAGCAGGTTGAACCATTAATTTTAGGCTTCTGATAAGTTTTCCAGATGGTAATGGCAAGGAGCAGAGTGGCTCATCTCACGGCTAGGAAACAAAAGGAAGAGGAATAGAAGATAAAGAAAGGAAGAGAATAAGGTCTCATGCTCTTCTTCAAGAATATGCTCCCAATGACCTAAAGTCCTCCCACTAGGCCCCGCCTTTTACAGTTCTGCCTCCTTTTAAAAGAACCAAGCAGGGGAGACATCCTTTAAACTATGGGCCTTTGTGGGACAGTCAAGATTCAAAATATAATGTTCTGCCCTTGAACCCCAAAGATCTGTGAACATGTCACAGTGCAAACACACTCACACCTTCTCCAAGAGCCCCAAAGACTTAACCATTCCAGCATTGCTCCAAGTCCATATTCCAAAATCTCCTCTGAGATATCATATTCAATGCTTAGCTGTGATCTTCTATAAAAAAATAAAAGGCACAAGTCCCATCGTTACATACTTCCAAGATACAGCAGTGGGCCAGGCACTGGGTAAACATACCTATTCTAAAAGGAAGAAAGAAGGAAATAATAAGATGGATTAGACCAAAGTAAGGCAGGAGGTTAGGGATGAAAAGATGGCAGAATATACCAAGATGTCAGCAGGGCCACAGAACAGTGCTTCTTTGTGTCATTTATATTGCTGTGAGAACTTCTGCCCTGGCTTACTAGGGCCACCCATGTTGCTATGACCACTCAAGTCCTGGGCATTAGCAGGACCAAGGGAAGTGGAATGAGGCCAAGTACCAACCCTTCTAGAAATGCTCTGTGATGGCAGACATAGCCACCAAGTTTCTGGGCTTGGGGGCTTGAGCCTTTCTCTCCCACTTGACCCTCTCAGCTTTACAGAGTACACTTTCACTTCAGTAAATTAGGCTCTGGCTGCTTCTCCTGTGTGTCTTGCTCAATTCCTTGTTTGAGATGCCAAGAGCCTGGATATCAATTCAACCTTCCTCTGGCAACAAAAACAAGACCAAAATCTAGCAAAGAACTTATTAAATCCTGAGCCTCTACATCAGGCATTCAACACACACCTTGGTGGGCCCTGAACTCCCAAAGTTTTGAGCAGCCCTTTGCTTTGGGCTACCCCTTTGCTGAGGGGCACTTTTCTTTGCTGGTTCCAGCCACATGGCCTCTCTCCTGGGCTGGCTATCCATGTTTCCTGCAGCTTTCTTGTCAGGTAGGTGTTCCATACTGTTGCCACTTTTTCCTTCTAGGTTCTCCATTGCGGCTTTGGTTTCACTCACAGCTCTACACAGTGCTCTGTGAGGACCTGAAGACACTGAATCTGCCACAGAAGCTCCCACCTCCCATGTTTTCTCCTGAAATCTCAGTGGAAGCCACCATCTCCCTTAACTCTTGCATTCCTCATGCCTTTAGAACCAGCATTATGTGGATGGCACTCTGGTAAGCCACTGTCATAAATTTACTTGGACCCGCTTGAATCATTGCTGCAGGCTTCTGAATACTGTCCTCTCTCAACATAAAAAATACAAATCCCCAGGTGATTTGAGACAGGCAAGCTGCCATCCTCAGAGAAAGCAACTTTGCTTTTCTACACTTTGAGTTTATGATGGATGAGGCGGTCTTAAAGTTTCCTGAGATGCCCTCCAAATATTTCTCTGTTGTCCCTGTGCAAACCATTTGGTTTCTTTTTATCCCTGATGATAATTTCACCCGCCTTGGCCAGAACTTTACATGTACTCCTTTTCTGGTTAGACTGTGAATCTTTTAAATTATTTTGCTCTTCCTCTTATTGCTCCTGATTCTTATTGTCAATATGACAAATTTCCTCTGTTGCCTGCCTGAATTCATGCTACCTTGATATTTCCCCTACCAGGCAGACTAGTCCATTGCCTTTAAGTCTAGCCTCCCACAAAGTCTCAGAGCATGGACAAAGAACAAGTACATTTTTTACCGTGGTGTAACAAGGGTAGCTGTTACAGAAACCTTTTCACCATGAACTTTACTAGACACACTTGTAATCTTCAGAATCCCCACAAGAATTATCCATTAAGGTCTGATTACAGTAATCTAGGCTTTCTCTAGCCCACCCTGCCAGACTTTTCTAAATACCTCCTGAAAACCAATTCTGAAGGCTTTTCTACATTTTCAGGTATATAGTAACTGTAAAAACACCACTTTTTGCAAATAATTTTATTTTATAGTCTGTTTTCAGTGACTATAACAATTACCAAAAACAATCATCTTATAAAGATAAAGGGTTGATTTGGGCTCATGGTTTCAGAGGTTCCAGTCCATAATCGCATAAGCTTAATTTGTTTAGGTCCCTTGTGGGATGTCAGAGAGCAATGGTGGGGAGCACATGACAAAGCAAAACTGATCACCTCATGGCTGGGAAATGAAAGAGAGGAAGAGGAAGATACTGGGGTCCCAGAATCCCCTTATAGGGCACATCTGCAAGGCCTTAAGACCTCCCACTAAGTTCCACTTATTACCACCACCACTGAATAGTACCAGGTTGAGACCTAAACCCTAACAGATGAGACTTTGGGGAACATTCAAGATCCAAAATGTAGCATATCTAACTGACTTCCGGAGGTTAAGGCATCCATTTAGTATGAATACCAGCAGCGTGACACCTGAGGTGGAACATTTTACAATGCTATGCCAACTTCCCATTCAGAAAACTTCAATTGTTTTTACACCTACACTCCTTCTCGAGGTACCCTTTGTCCTCCCAGATTACTTAAGAATACAAAAGTAGTTATCTTTCTTGAATATTCAGGACCATGTCTCAATCCTCTGTGTTGCGGTTTTTACTTGACAAAAGTTAATTACATGTATTATCACAGGGTCCTTTCATTCACTCATGTACTCAGTAAAGATTTTTTTGGGGCAGACCATGGGAGTAATGCTTTGTTACCTCTGCCACCCTGAAGATTTTCAGATTTTATTTTTTCTCTTTATGTTAAAATCCTAAATCAGAGAACACTGTATGGGTGAGTGGTTTTTGTAAGAAACAGAGTTAAAAAGGCCATGAGACTTCTGCATGGCACCAGATGTGATGACTTTATTTGGTGATCATTGGGTCACCTTTCCCAGGTAGTCCAATTACTTTGCCTAATGAAAGACGTTATCATTTTATTTTTCTGCTGCTTTGTTTTCCTAGTCAATTCCCTTCTCTCTTTATTGTTGTTGTTGTTGATGGTGGTATTTTTTTGTGTGTGTATGTATATATATATACATACACACACACACACACACCACTGGGGTATAGTAAAGTTTCTATTATAAGTGTCAAGGGAAAGTCTTGTATGAATCAGTTTTCCTCATGCAAAGGTCTTTTCCTTATTGAGACCTGTGTTTGGGCAGAGAGGTGCCTGCTGTGTACAGTCTGTGGGATGATATTGGGTGTGTCGTGAGGAAAAATGAACTTTCCCACATTTGGAGGCCAAAACTTTGCAGCAGGCTTGCAGCAGAAGCCCCATCTCCAGAGTTCCCTGTAGGAACAGTGCACTACGAGAATATGAGTGCATGTTAGTGGGCAGGGTTTTCTAGGAGAGTTTTGCAATCTTGTTGCTTCTTATGGGACTAGAGCAAATACCGCACCCCGTGACACAGCCTTTAGAAAAGAAAGTGCACCACTGAGTAGATAACCACCTTTTTATATTTCACCATAAGAGAAATGTATCATTGACTTAGCCCAATCCTTGCTTCTATATATGGAGGAAGAATTTTTGATGTACCTTGTGGTCTCTGTATTTTGTGTTCTGCTTTTTCCAAATGACAATAACTAGCTTGGAGGAGTGCTTGCATATGCATAAGAATTACATGGACCAGTGCCTTGATCTTAACTACAGAGATTCCAAAATAGAACTAAGAATTCTTAATTCCAAATAGCTCCCAAATGACATCAAAGCTTCTGGGTTTGGAAGTTTATACCGAATAACATTGCCTTATAGTTACTGAAAATTTGGAATTGGAAGGGATTTTATAGCACATAGACAAGAGATAGGGAATGATTTATCTGAGGTCATATAGCTACTCCATTTAAGCATTGTAATGTTTTCCATTATACAACTAAAATGTTTTAATAGATTTAGCTCCATCACTCAGACTCAGCAGAAGAGTATACTGTCTAAATGATTTCTTGGCCCACATAAATCATTTGCAAAACAGGGTCAGGATGAAGTACACCTTTATCCATTTTACACTTCTAAATGTCATCATGGCCTTCTTAAATTTAAAACTGTCTTTTTAATCAGCATAAAGAAAAAGGTTGGAAGACACAGGCTTTCCTCTCCCAGCTACCATTAAATCTCCAATGTGTGTGTCAGTTATAATTGACCAGCATCAGCAGAGTTTTAAGTGAAGACTAATATGTTTGAATATCCTTCTTCCTTCACTCGTCCTGCATAAAATGTTTAAAGTTGATTCCAGCTACCTATCTTCATTCTTTGGTGGAATAGGGAAGGTTACCAACAGGAAAGTTTCTGTGAACTCTAGACCCATTGAAAATATGGCTACCCATATGATTTGAACAAAGTGACTTGGGCAAATGAAAATCATGTAGAGTTCCAGTGCATACTTCTATGCTTGAGTAAGGTGAAATATCATTCCATGAAAGGCATTGGTGCTGATGATATGTTTATCAGGCCTTATCTGCAACCTCTCCAAACTATGGTAAACAGAGTCCTCATATTTTGAAATTTTCTTTTTTTTTTTTTTTTTTTTTTTTGGTTTTTGCCTGAATGATGCAATCAAAGTTTTAAAAAATCTTACTTTTTTTTTTTATCTTCTGAAGTGATAAGCACACATTGTAAAGGAGTTTCAAAGAGAATAAAGCCTCATTAAACAATATTGTTACAGTGTGAGATATCAGAGAGTGGACGTCTACAGATAAACATATATCCTGCCATAGTGGACAGAAATAAATTGGAAAATTTCTACTTGATTTTGAGAAATCTAATAAGAAGGGATGAGGAAAAAAAGGGAAGGCAATCATTTGAAAGTCTCCATGAGAAATAATCTACAAAATTGTTCAAACTTTGGAAAAATCTAATTAAAGAAATATTATAGATGTGATGACACATAAAAGAAATTTTAGAGCAGGGAACATTGAAATTCCAAATACAAATTACTGTCAAGGAAGGATAATTCTGCCTGGCAGGTAAAACTAAAACAGAGCAAAACACTGTGACATGATATCATCTTAAGGAAAGCATGTCTACACAAATGTGGTCAGTCTAAAAATTCTTTGAGAGACAGAGAGCTTCCGGGCCAATGGGAGCACACCAGTGTGCCTGTCAGTCAGTATAACTACATAGGGACATTAGGACACATGTATAAAATCTGCATAAGAGCATATGAGTGTGTTCATAGTAGGTATAGTTTTCATTTACTTAACTTGTTACATTATTAATCTATACCTGAGAGGAGGAAATTGATTATAACTCCTAGATGTGACACAAAGTATACCTTGGTATAAAAATCTATTTAACGGCACAAAACACATGATTTCATGCATGTTTGAAAAAAAAAGCACCACTGAAAACAAAATAAAAAGGAGGAAAGAACACACCTATAGAATGAATGTAAGTTCAATGAAGATTCATTTAAAAAGGTAACAATCCAATGTTTCATCATGAATTTAAATGTCTCTAGATTAAAACACAATTTCTCATTTTTGAACATACAAGGAAAATCCTGCCCTCCTAGTTATTCATTGCAACATACCTTATGACTATAGAAAAATTAAATACATTAATATCATAGAAAAAGATGGCACAATGATAAAATTATCAAAGTTCTACCTACTCACCCTTCAAGATGGTTGCACAGATGAATTTTCTCAAACCTTCTAGGAATGAATATTTCCAATTCTATTTTTAGTATTTCATTGCAAAGTGAAATAATAGCTTACAATTTTTTTATTAATTAAATGAATTAAACTATTACATTAAAACAATAATAATATTTAAAATAAGAGCACAGAAAGAAAATTGATACAGAATCTTTCTATAATGTACACCATAATGAGACCATAATGATAGCAATAAGTGATTGAAAAAGAAAATAAATTAGATAAATAAATGAGATAAATTAACCTCACAGAAGAGTTCCAAATAGTTATACAGAAATTATTTCCTCTCAACAAAGATGAACTTGATTACATTTTCTTCAGTGTGGGCTGGACTTATGTTTTGTTTCCAGAAATGGAGAAGAAAGAGTGGCTGAATAGTCCTGGAATTTGGTGGACTTGGAGCAACATGGACAACTTTAGCTTCACTATGATAAACTGTATTAATATTATGTAAATACTGATATGATCGGTATTTTGTGATAGTCTTACCAAAAGCCCTCCCTTCTCCCTCCCTCTCACATTTCCAAGTACAATATTTCACAGGGCCGAGCAAGTGATAGGTAAACGTGCAAACACTGAGCTACATCTCCAGCCCTTTTATATTTTTATTTTGAGACAAAATCTTGCTTATTTAATCACTTGGCTCTGAACTTTTATTTTACTGCTTCAGTCTCCCCATAGCTGGTATTATAGGATTGCACTATCACAGGTGGCATGAAAAAGGGAATTTGAACCTAACATCACTGAAGTATATAGAGTTGCAATTTCAAAATCATAATTTGTATATAATATTTGAAAAATATTTATAAATTATGAAAAAGTATAATTGTCTCCAAGTAAAATAAGGTACAGAGATGGTTTAAAATAAACATATCCATTGACAATTTTTTTATATTAGTAATACATAAATGCATAATCATGAATAAAAGTAATTCAAATTTGATACCTATTTATCATAAACAAAAAATTTAGAGCAAACTAATATTGATTTGTTTATTTAACAACTGAGATTTTTCAGAAACTTGAAGTACATATCAGTTTGACTGAAAAAAAATCCCTGTGTAGAATTTCTTTTCAGAAATGAATGTCCTAGCCTATTCATAACAAAACAAAAAAAAATGTACAAAGAAATACAAAAAGAATATATGTTGGAAGAAATGAAAAAAATAACAGAGTGTTTATAATGAATATGAAGAAACAGACAAGTTGTACTAATAAATGAATTTAATGGTTTCTTCCTCATTGTTTGTTAATATATCACATATGTTGATCTACTTATGTTGAATCTTCCTTGCATCTCTGGGATAAATTCTACTTAATCTCAAATTATTTTTAAATTAATCTCTGAATTATTTTTTTAATTCAGTTTGTTAGTATTTTTTTTTGAGATTTCTATATCTGGGTTTATTGGTGATATTTTTCCTTTTTTTTTTCTTCTTAGTTCTAATAATTGAAACTGGAGCCTCACACAGGCTAGTCATATGCTTCACCACTAAGCTATATGCCCAGCCCCATTTTTCTTTTTTTTTTTTTTTCTTTTGGGACATAGTCTTTCTAAGTTACACACCCTAGTCTTGAACTATTGATCTTCCTGCCTTAGGCTCCCTAGTCATAGGATCATAGGTTGTGACACCAACCTGTCCACTAGTTTTGTTTCATTATACTCTCTTTGTCTAGTTTTGATATCAGAGTATTGCTGGACTCATACATTGAGTTCAGAAATATTCGCTCCTCTTCAATTTTCTGCAAGTTTAATAAGGATGGATAATAGTATTTTGAATGCTTTGTATGATACTGCAAAGAAACCCAGTCTCCTCTTTGATGGGAGACTTTTTATTTCATCCTCAATCTCCTTATCATTAATGCCCTGTTCAGATTTTCTATTTCCTTCTACATCTTCATGAGTTTCATATGTCTAAGAATTCATCTATGCGTTCTAGGTTACCTAATTTGTTATTCATTGCCTCTTTTATTTTTATCAGTTGTAGTGTCTCATGTTTCACTTCTGATTTTGTTCTCTCTCTTTCCTATTGTTATTCTGATTATGATTTGTAAATTTTGCTTATCTAAAAAGAACTTTATTGGAGAAAAATACACATACCATACGCACACATATTGAAGAAAATTGAGAAATAAAGTCATGTAGAGAATCAGCATATTTAACAACAGATATCACAATCTTTGGGAAAGGGTATATTCTTTGCATAACTAATTTACTCAGAGCTGGGCATTGTGGTGCATGCCTATGATCTTAGTTGAACAGGAGGATAGCAAATTCAAGGCCAACCTCAGTTACTTAGCAAGACCTTGTCTTAGAAAAAATGGGGTGGAGGGGGAGCTAAAGATCTATCATACTGGTAAAGCACTGCTCGTTTTCAATTACTAGCACCTCAAAAATATAAGGCAAAAATTAATATTTGCCTTATGTTACATTAGGGAAATTGACTTTCAGACAGTAAAGGAATGAAATATGAGCTTTATCTCACATCATATACACAAAAATGGGCTACTATACTAAACAGAATGAAGATAGAATATTCATCTTTGTTTTTTTTGAATATTCATCTTTAAATGTGTTGCAAGAAAATACAGAATAATATTTTTATGCTATGAGCATTGGAAGAAAATTTTAGGTATTGTTATGGTTTGAATGTTATGGGTCCCCTAAAGCTCACTTGTGAGACAATGCAAGAAGGTTCAGAGAAATGATTTGGTTGTGAGGATCTTAATCCAATTAGTGAATTATCCCCTGATAGGGATTAACTGAATGGTAACTGAATTGGTAGGGTGTGGCTGGAGGAGGTGGGAATTGGGGGCTTGGCTTTGGAGTATTCATTTGTATCTGGAAACTGGAGACCTCTGTCACTGATTCCGGATCATCATGTGAAATGCTTCCCTCTGCCACACTTTTCCAACATGATGTTCACCCTCAGGTCAAGCCTTGAGGAATGGAGCCAGCCTTCCATGGACTAAGAAACAATAAACCCTAAGATAAACTTTTCTTCCTCTACAATTGTTCTGGTAGGGTCTTTTAGTTCCAGCAGTGAAAAAACTAAGTAAAACAGGTATAGAAATGCATAACTAAGAAGACTGATAAATTTGAGCAAACTAATAAAGTTTTGGCATTAGTTACTTAAAATATATAACTCCATATTATATATTATATATAGGCTATATAAGGAAGTACTTAAATATATGAACAAGAAAATAAGTACCCTGTGTGAAAGATGTGAACAGACACAATGATGTAAAACCAAGTCACCAAATGTGAAAAGATATTGAACACCATTTATAGCTAGGGAAATAAAAAAGTTTGAATCAAGTAAAAGTCAAAATCCTCAGATTGTAAAGCAAGATATAAGGACACTCTTGGCTATTTACTATTGCAGCCACAAATAATATGGTTATGTATTAGTGACGCTGATGTTTAGATCTAGAATGTTGATTATATGACTTGAACTTAATGAATGAATTTGAAGACATGTACACTTAGTAAAATTATCACTAACCATAGACATATTCATCACCTCTCACATTTTTCTTTCCTTTTTTTTAAAGATAAGACCATGCTGAATTTTCTGGAAAGACCTTAAAATTGCAATTATCCTGACTCAGTTCCTAGCTACGTTTAAGTTTAAAACATTTTATATAAATCTACACACTTAACAAATTTTAAGTATACAGGACAGTATTGTTCCCTAATGGGATTGTGCTGTATAGGCCTTGAATTTACCTCATGTAAAAAATATAAACTCTCTGAATACCACCTCCTCATTCCCCCCTCATCACAACCCTGAAAACCTCCAATCTACTCTTTGTATATATTAATTTTACTATCTTAACTTTAACATGCAATGGTACCATTCAATATTTAGCCTTTCTGTGCCTGGCTTATTTCACTTACTAAAATATCCTGAAGATCCATTTGTGTTGTCACAATGGGAGGGTTTTCTTCATGTTAAGAGTAAATAATATTACATTGTGTGTTCATCAGGTTTGTTTTGTTGTTGTTGTTTTCTGTGACTAAAAGACCTGACAAGAACAATTTTAGAGGAGAAAAAGTTTATTTGGGGGCTCATGGTTTCAGAGGTCTCAGTCCATAGACAGTTGACTAATTCCCCAGGGCTCAAGGTGAGACAGAACATCATGGCAGAAGCAGAAGAGTATGGTGAAGGGAAGTTGCCCACATGATGATCAGAAAGCAGAGACTCTGCTGACCAGACACAAAATATATACCCCAAAGATACGCCCCCAATGCCCATTTCCTCCAGCCATATCCTACCTGCCTTCGTTTACCACTCAGTTTATCACATCTTGGATTAATTCACTGTTTGGGTTAAGGATCTCATAACCCAATCATTTCACCTCTGAATGTTCTTGCACTGTCTCACACATGAGCTCTTAGGGGACACCTCACAACCAAACTGTAACAAATTGTATGTATATACCACATTTTCTTTATCCCTTTATCTTCAATGGACATTTACTTTGTTTCACAATCTTGGCTATTATAAACAATGCTTTAGTGAACACGGGAGTAAAAGCAGTTCCCAAGATTCTGACTTTAACTCCTTAGGATTAATATTCAGAAATGGAATTGAGAAATTATATGATAAACTTATTTTTAATATTTTGAGGAACCTCTATATGGTGTGCTACAAAAGATATACCAATTTACATCCCCACCAATGCTACAGCAAGTTTCCTATTTCTGTAAATCTTGCCAAAATTTCTAATCTTTTATTGCACATTTCCAACTAATGGTTATTCTAACAGGTGTGAAATGATTTTGATTTACATTTCAACAATGATTAATGACCTTGAGTTTGTTTTCATATGCCTGTTTGCTCTTTATATGTTATCCTAGGAAAATTGTACATTTGGGTCATATCCCCATTTTTAAAGGTTTATTTATTTTTTGTTAGTGAGTTTGCATGAAATCCTTAAATATTTTGGATATTAACCTATATTACAAATGTAGTTTGCAAATATTCTCTCCCATTTATGGGTTGATTTTCCTTGTATTTTTTATGTCTTTGACCTATAGATACTTTTCATTTGATGTAGCCCCATGTATTTATTTCAGCTATTATTGTTTGTTTTTTCAATGTCATATCAAAAAAAATCATTGATGTGACCAATATCAAAGAGTTTTCATCCTGTTTCCTCAGTTAAATTTTAGATTTTACTTTCAGTCTTTGAGTTGTTTATATTTTATTCTTGTATGTATTATAATACAAGAGACTGATTTTATCCTTTTCATGTAGATAGATATTCAAATTCCCCACATCATTTATTGAGAAGATTATCCTTCCAACACTTGTTATTTTAGGCACTTTGTTAAAGACACTAATAAACTTCATACAAGTATGCTTACGGACTTTATATTGTGTTCCATTGGGTGATATGTCTGTATCATACTTTTTTGGTTATTATACTTTGCAGAACAATTTGAAATGTTATACTAATATATACTTAATATTTCTGTGAGAAATGTCATAGGAATACTGATGGAGATTGAATAGAATCTGTAGATAAATGAGTAGAATAGTAAAATTAATTTTTCCAATCAATGACCATGTGATAACTTTTCATTTATCATTGTATTATTCAATTTCTTTCATTAATGTTTTAAAACTTTTAGTATATGACTCTTTTTCCTTTTTAGTTAACTTTATTTCTAAATATTTTGTTCTTTTTGATACTATTGTAAATGGAATTTTTCAAAATTTCTATTTTTGGATAGTTTCTTGCTAATGTATAGAAATATAACAGACTTTTGTAGGTTGATTTTATATCCTGCAACTTAACGGAATTTATTTGCCATTTCTAACTTTTTTCCACAGTCTTTACAATTCTCTATAAATATGATTATATCATCTTCAAATAGAGAGTTTTTATTTTTTTCTCTTCTCACTTAGTTATTATTTATTTATTTGTGTATTTCATTATTGCCTAATTTCTCTAAGACCTCCAGTGTTAAATTAAATGAAATGGTGAAAATGAAATCATTTTTTTTCTGATTTTAAATAATATGTTTCATTTCTGATTTTAAAGGAAATGCTCTCAGCTTTTCACCATTGAGTATGATGTCTACTGTTTTACTCTGGATTTGCCCCATACTTTTTTATTTTTTTGGTGGTAGCAGTTATTGAACCCAGGGCCTGGCATATGCTAGGCAAGCATGCCACAGCTGAGCTTCATCCCCAGCACCCAGTCTTTATCATGTTAATTACCTCCTTCTTTCTGAATCTGACTGGAAAGTTTTTATCATGAATGGACATAGAATTTATTAAACATTGTTTTGGGATTTGGTTCAAATGATCATATGATTTTTCTCTCTCATTCTGTTGATTCTAAATAGCATGTTTATTGATTTGCATGTGTTGACCCACTCTTGTATTTTACAGATTATTCACATATGATCATACTGTTTCACTTTTTTCAAGTGATGCTGAATTTTGTTTGCTAGTGTTTTTTGAGGATTTTTGCATCCATATTTGCAAGGGATATTGGGCTATAATTTTATTTTTTTGTAATATTCTTGTCTGACTTTGATATTAGAGTAATTCAGGGCTCATAACAAGAGTGTAGAAGTCTTACCCTCTTCCATTATTTGAACAATTTGAGAAGGATCACTTTTAGGTATTTAAATGTTTGGTAGAATTCAGCAGTGAAGCCATTAGCTCCTTAACTTTTCTTTGTTGGGGTATTATTTGATTCAATCTTCTTATTTGTTAGTGATCTGTTCATATTTTCTATTTCTTCATAGCTCAGTCCATATAAGTTGCATGTGTATAGGAAGTTATTCATAGAAAGTTATTCAATTTTTCTGGGTTATTCAATTTCTTAGCATATGATTGAATTTTCAGAGTAGTCTCTTATATTATCTTTTATATTTCTTTGGCATCATTCATAATATTTATTCTCCAATTTGTAATTGTGTTTGCATCTTTTTATTAGTTAATCTATCAGTTTGTCAATCTTGTTTATTAAAAAACAATTCTAAGTTTTTTTGAAACTTCTTATTGTTTTTGAGTTTTGAATGCTTTTGCTTTTGCAGTGATCATTATTTTTCCTTCCTTCTGCCAACTTTAGTTTAAATTTGTTCTCCTTTTTCTAATTCCTTGATATATAAATTTGGCCACTTAATTTTTGTTTTCTCAGTGTAGGCATTTATTGCCAAAACTTTCTTCTTAGGACTGCCTTGGATATATCCCATGTGATTCGGTACCATATTCATTTTCATTTGTTTCAAGGTTTTAAAAAATATTTTGTTTTGCATTTCTCTTTGCTTCATTGGTTGATCAGGAATATATTCTTACATATTTCCACATATTTATTTTCAATTTTCCTCTTGATAATGATTTCTAGTTTCACATATCACAACCCCCCCAAAAAATACTTGATATGATTTCATTTTTCTCAAATTGGTTAAGACTTGTTTTGTGGCCTGACATATGATTTTTGCTACAGAAGAATGCATGTCTTGTGGCTTTTGGATTAAAAGTTGTGCATGTGTTTGTTAGGTGCATTCAGTATATAGTGTTGTTTAAGCTCACTGTTTTCTTTTTGGTTTTCTGTTTAGGTGATGTATTTCTTTTTGAAATTGGTGTATGGAAGTGTTCTATACTATTTTATGTTACTGTTTACTTTTCCTTCAGTTTTGTTAATATTTGCTTTATGTATTTAAGTTTACTAATGTTGAGTGCATATATATTTATACTTGTTTTATTTCTTTGATGAATTGACTATCATTCATCATATAATAGCCTCTTCTCTTTCTTGTGCTAGTGCTTGGTTTAATGTTTATTTTGTCTGAAATAAGTCTAACAATCTTTGTTACATATATAGTTAAACATATTCCAATTGAAAATTAAATACATTGTATGTATTATCTTACTTCCAATAGTAAAAATCTAGGATCATTGTTTATGATAGAATTGCCAAAAGCACTAATTGCCTATGTTAAGTAAAGACAACGTGTAAAAATAAGGAGAAAAATAATGATTGTGACATTGAAGGTTTTGGATAAAAATACAATTCAAAGAACATTCTTGCCTTTCCATATCTTTATCCTGTAATTTTTCCATATACATTTGCTAAACCTCTTTCTAGTAATGAAAAATGGAAATGATCTCTAAATTATATTGATGGATAACAGATCAGTTGCCAGCAGGATTTAGTATTATTGGGAAAATGGGATCATAGAAGATTTTGAAAAGACCACATAACACAGAAATTGATTTGACCATTATATTTTAAAGATATTTCTCGCATATATCTTGATGGTATATTTTAAAATATTTTTTAGTTGTTTGTTGTAAACTTTATTTCTGAACAGTATTTGTGTTTTATAGAAGATAAATAAGAGTGCATTGCTTTGAAATGTTGGAAAAATTCAGCATTCTGATTGTGATGATGGTTGCTAAAAACTATACATGTAAAAAACACATAGAATTGTATAGAAAAAATAAATGCATGTTAAAGTTAGTAAAATTTCAAATTATGTAAATAGTTAATAGTCTTGCATCAGAGTCAAATTTCTTTTTTGATAATTGTGCTGTTTCAAAGAGAGAGAGAGAGAGAGAGAGAGAGAGAGAGAGAGAGAGAAACCCCTATAGGGTACTTGATAATTTTGTGTGCTAATTTAATAGGAATCTAAAATTATTTCAAAACTATAAGTTAAAAAGGAATATCATAGTTATGTTTTAACTGTAAAGTTCACATTTTGTTAACTGCAATGGAAATGGTATGTTTTTTTGGTACGAGGCATTCTTCAGAGAATAGTTAAGTGTGATGACCACATTATTATAGGCTCTAAATGGAAGCCAGACTGAAACTAGATGAAAACAAAAATATCATGTATCTCTTTAAATGGGATTTTTTTTCAATAGTGTGCAAAATTACTTTTCATGGTTCCAGTAAAAAAAAAAAATACAAAAATAAACCAAATTAGAACTCTAGTATCATTATCTTTGCCTTACTCATTTTCTCACACACTTCATACATTTCACCAAAATAGCCAGCTTAGGGAAATTTTCACCATGTTACCATTCCAGTTTAGGTTCTCATCAATCTCTAGCTGAATTACTTTAAGAGGCTCTTTATTTATATCTCTGCCTTCAATCTATGTGTTCCAATTTCTTTAAAAAAAAAAAAAGAAACAGAAAAAGATAACATTAAAATACACACATTACTATGTATATAGTTGAATATATTCTAATTCATGATTCTAGCCTTGTTGATTTTTCCAAGATCTTCCTTTCTTCTTATATAATTATATATATATAATTATATATATTCAATATATGTGTGTATCTATATATAATCACATATGCACTTATGAGTCTGAACATGTTATTGCACATGGCATGTGCCTATATAGTGTATAAATATTCTATACATGCATACACATGTGTTTATTCATACACACATCCAAGTACACAAACACTCTTTTTCAACATCACCTTCTTGCTCAAAATTGTGAAAGGATTCTTCACTAGTGACAGTAGGAGACTGATTACTTAGTCTGTTTTTTAAGGTCCTTCAATAGCAGCCCATCTTTTCATGTTCACTCTTCATTATTCTGAACTATCTCTTTTTTCATATACTTTACTCTTCCACCTCCTTGCCTTTGCTCTTGTACCTCCTTGAGGCACTGCTGATGTTCTCACTCTTTTGTGCCAATCAAATTCCATTTGTCTTCTAAAAACCTTCTTGAGGCTCCTTTGGTGTTTAATGATTTTCCTCCTTATTTGAATCCTCAAGAATTTTCCCTTCTCTGATTGCTTGCTGCACTTTAAATTTGCAATCTAAAATGTCATATTGTATTATTTTTATTTTTTATCCATTACTGTGTTTTATATATTGTCCTTTCTCAAATATGGCAAGATCTTTGTATTGGAGAATGGGCACATTTTATACTTCATTGTCCTTGACAGAAGATAACTCTTATTGATTATTTTTTTTTCAAATTGTGTCAGATCTCCTTTGATAAATGTACATGCTTCAAGCCTTCTTTAGACCCCAGAGTTAAGATAACCCATTTCTATGCAATTAATATTTCCCCCAACATTCAATGAATACCAAAATCAAGAAGCTTATATTTTAATACAGGTTACCAGTAAATGATAGGACAATAAACTGGTTTTGTCTCTCACTAAGATATTATAGTTTAGAAATTTCTTTAGCAAATAAGTACTCAATTCCAAGAACAAATACCACTAGTATAAACTATTCAAGCCTCCATTGATTCAAATGTGAGTTTACGTAACTGTTCAAGGGTGGCCTATTGGGGGAACAAGGTCTGCTGATTTAGGCTAACTCATCATAATTATTAAATGAACTCTTAATCAAGTTCTTCAGAAGCAGAAGTTTCAGAAAGATTTTAGGCAAAGCTGTCTTTGTATTTTATTTGACATTATTTTGCTTCTATTTTCCCATTGAGAACATAATTCTTCACCACGTACTTTAGTACTCTCATAATTTTCTTTAAAAATCAAAGTAATTCTTTGGAGATTTACAGCTGTTGGTTGCTAAGGTCTATTATTTAGGGATCAATGTTGAACTGTTTGCAAATCCAGTGGAAGACCCTGGAAATTATCCTAAGTGGAATTATCTACACACTACATGGTTTCTTTTTATTCTATATGGCCTACTGAGTTCTCTTTTTAAATTAATGGGGGTTCCAAAGTTGTATCAATTCTGTAACAGTCAGAGCTAGCCTAGTCCTGAGTCCCACAGAGAAAAATTATTATTGTGTTTCTAAGATATTGGACTTTTGGTTATAAGATGTTTCAAAAGGAAGAATTAAAAGATCCTTGGCTTTGAATTCATTTCAAATATAGTAAGTAGAATTAGTTTAATACCAAAATTAATTAGTTTAATACTATTTAAAAATTAATAAATCTAAAAGTGAATCTGCACTTGTTTTCATCTAAGAAGACCAAATACCTTCCTCACCAGTTGTTATGAAGCAGAGCTACCCACTTCTTTGATGAGGTTATTCAACAAAGGGCCTCAGGAGATGGAGGAAAGGATTAGTATAGAACATATCAAATAAATAAAAGAAAAAATGGGTCAAATAAACAAGGTAAAGGTTTTAAGGCAGCATTGGCTTTGATAATATGAAATTTTATTTAGATGGTAGCTATTCTTTAAAAATATTTTTATTTCAATGGAAAGAGCATTAGAAATCATTTGTGTTGAGATCTCAGTGGCATTAATAAAGATATATAATGAAATATGCAAATAAGCAAATGAATAAGATTAGAGTTTGTACAAATGGATCAGAAAATTTTTCAGAACAAAGGTTTTAAAGGCTTGTAAATTTGTTTTTTATATGTTCTCATTTATATAATCATTTTTATCTTACTATATCTTATGTATTACAGTAAAATTACAAAAAATTTTTAATGTGTCAGGGATGCAAACACTTGGACACAAACACAAATACTGTTCAGAAATAAAGTTTAAAACAAATAACTAAAAAAAAATGTTGAAATATAACATCAAGATATATGCCAGAAATATCTTGATGGATATATAAGATATAATGTCAAATTAATTTCTGTGTTATGTGGTCTTTTCAAAATCTGATTTCCACTTTACATGAAAAAAGTATTTGTCAAATATTCCCAATATTCCATAATGTATTATATACATGTATCCCCCCCACACACACACACAAAAAAATCTTTGTAATTCCCATCTCCATTTTCTCAATTCTGAATGTCTTCCTGCATATTTCCCTTCATATGAAATACTCCCTACTTCATTCATTCATTTTTTTATAATTCATCAGTGAACTAAAAATCATATTTATATGTTATAAAGCTTACTTGATTTTTCTCCTTTTCTGGAAACTATCGACATTCCCCATCTTACCCACGTCAAATTTAGTTTTCTTTCCAGTTACTATGAGAAGACCTGTAAATTTCTAGTTTGGGTTGATACATCTATACTTTATTCCATGACCACTAAATGCCATTAAAAACCTTCAGCTGTTCTTATATTTTTCCTCTGTCCATGTTCATCTGAATCCTAGGGTACACAGTTTCACACAATAAGTAATTCTTTGTTAATTTGAATTGAATTGAAAACTTCCCATATTTATCACTTCTCATGATGAAAAATAATTTTAAATAACATTTAATCTATGTGATTTAGGTATGCAATGAATTAATACGAGCAGCACATATGTTACTCTTTCTGACATTAATCTCCATGAATATAAATATTTCTCTGTTTTCAAAAAAATAGCCTTCAAGAAAAAACATGAAAGCAAGGACTATTCATTATGTTATGAATATATTATCTCAAATAATAGTTTGAATAATCCTCTGAGTTAGGTTTCACTGTAATTTGCCAGCTAATTTGTAAATTAAGCTTCTATGTTCACATAGAAGTCTCCCTTGATGACTTAGCCAACACTTGAATCATCTCTGAATTGTACAGTCTATACAATTTTCACCTTAATATATCATACCATATACTCTAACCATTATAAATGTGTAAAAATTATCTCATCATACTGCTATAATCATCCTGAGGACAGAAATAATGTAAAAATGAATCTCCATAATGTTTCTCTCATTAAAAATTGTTATGCATGTATGACTTTCAGTGAGTTCAACAAGTTTGTTGAAAGAATGACACAACCTTTTTAGCACCTACTGTATGCTATATATTTAGTATATGATGAAATTAAACATGTATCTAAGCTTCAAAATGTATTAAGTACCAACTTCAGGTGATATTTAATATTAAAATAATTCATATCATGATCCTTTTAAAAAACATTTTAGATTCATATGTCTTATCCACATATCCCACAAGGATATGCACTTTTAAATTACACATAATTCCTAGAACATTATTGAACAAATAAACAAAACATATTAACACTCTAAGTCAGTTTGTGAATTATCTCTTTTGCCACTGCCAGTTATACCTTAAATGGTTTAAAATGCTGAATTTGATTAGAAGGCGTCACTGGTACTGAGTGGCAGCTGATGTCAATATTTTGATCCTTTAGTCCTCCATGATTGGCTCTGCTTTTTTCCCCAAGCACATTGACAGCTTTGATTTTTTCTCAATACTCTACCATGAATAATCATTCTTGTCTCTAATTCTAGGCATTTCTAAGCCAATCCATTAAACAATAGAAACTCACTATGTTCAGAACCTCACATTTTCCCATCAACCTCGGCCCTTTAAACTTCATTTTTGCCTATTGTTTAATTGGTGGAGAAAAGAGTTGTTTTGGCAGCTTGTAAAGCTATGGAGATTTGTCCTCCTCTTGAAATGTCTGAATTTTAAAAATTCTTTCAACCGCATGTTTGTGCCATACACCTATTAATTCCATTGATCTTCATAATTTCCCCCTTCTGTTTATCAAACAAAGACTTGGACTAACTCATTATGTAATATTATTTTACAATATTTCTAATAATTAAGGTACGGATATTTTGATATGGACTAACTAATTATGTTATATTATTTTATAATATTCTAATAATTAAGGTATGGATATTTTGATTTTGAAGAATTCAATATAATGCATGTTAAACTTATAATTATTGATATTCATGTCAGTTTTAAGGCTTGGACACTAAACACCAATGTTAAATGTAATAAAATGTCATGCAAATTTGCTATGTGAATGTAGGCATAAGATGTATGATCATAAAAATTTCTCATAAATCATTTTACAAAGATAAGAATGAACTAAAACATGTAACTATGCATAGCTTCATGATTATTAATAACATTTTATACTTAGTGAAAAGGGCATAATTACTAAAACTCTGGTTTCTCTTATGTTCACTGAAGGACATTAATTCCAAGATTACTATTTATGTACCACTGAAAAATAAAGAAAGATCTAGCCACTTTTTAAAAATAACTGAAATATAGCCGAGCACAATGATGCATGCCTGTAGTCTCCCTGGCTTCGAAGGCTGTGAGGTAGGAAGATAGAGAGTTCAAAGCCAGCATCAGCAAAAGCGAGGTACTCAGCAACTCATTGAGACACTGCCTCTAAATAAAATACAAAATAGGGCTGGGAATGCGGCTCAGTTGTCAAGTATCCCTGAGTTCAATTCCCAGTGTCCCCACCCCAAAAAATAAAATATGCATTCTGCAACGTTTTGATTTTTTTTAAAGAGAGAGAGAGAGAAAGAACTTTTTAATATTTGTTTTTCATTTTTCGGTGGACACAATATCTTTATTTTATTTTTATGTGGTGCTGAAGATCGAGCCCAGAGTTCATGATATCATGAACTTTATTTTCATTATCTGTAAATAGGATGAGTATTATTTTGATATACTTCACAATATTGTGTGATCTCATTTTATCCTGGGCTTGATTATCCCTATCATTAAACTTAGAATTTTATAGAAGAACAAAATGATCAGCCAGTGTGTCCATCTCTCACACTATAAATTATTTGGGAACAGATATAATAATTTACTCTTTTCTTCAAAATCTATAGTGCCTTGACTAGTTCAATGTAAGTGTCCAAATGAGCATTCAATAAACCCTGGTTTAACTGCATGGAATTACTGTTAAAAATAGATAATGGATGCAAACATGATTTTTACACAACAAATTTAGAATATTTCTTATTTCTCAATTTTTTCTTTATTGGAAATAGCATGTTCAGAGTAGCATTCTCTCTGTTCAGTGTTTTTAAGTAAACAAATTATTTTTATTTTAAAACATGAAGATTTAACATGATATTAACTGTGTGTCAATGATTATAGAAAAGAAAACAATGTTAATCCACTTGTAAAGTGTTTACAAGATTGCTTAGAGATTTCTCAGCTTCTGAATATGTTTGATACAAAATCTAAACATGGTATTTGTTCAATTAATGCCTACTGCATGAGAAATAAAAAATTATATAAGGAACATTTCTTTACTAACGTATCTAGAATCGTCCATTATCCGCTTCAGTATCTCTTTACTTCAAGGAAAAATAGTGTTTTGTTGTTGTTGTTGTTTAAGTTACCCCTTCCTTCATCCTATATTGTACCCTTTCTTCTGCTCCATGTGCTTTATGAATCACAAAGTTCCATTTGACTATTTTAATTATTGCTATCTGAACTTCGAGTACAATAACATCATGTCGTGTATGTCTTGTTCCAATTTACAATCCAAATACAGGCTTTCTATTTATAAAGAAAATGACAGATTTACTCCCATATCCACTTTCATGTTCTGTTTCTATTCATTCTTGGCCACAAATTCATCCCATTTCATAGTCCAGTCCAAGATTCTCCTATGCACCCTCTGGTATCCCAAATATCTCATTTATTGTTTAAGAACTTCCATTTTGCTTAATTCTAATTAGGCACATCTTAGGCATTGTGAGTGATACAGATTTTTAATAGCCTCTTAAGAATTCAAACATCAAGCTGGGCATGGTGCTGCATGCCTGAAATCCCAGAGTATCTGGAGGCTGAGGCAGGAAGATTGCATGTCCAAGACCAGGCTCAGTAATTTAACAAAACTCTACAAACAATTTAGAGACCATGTTTCAAAACAAAAGGTAAAAAGGGTGGGGGATGTGTCTCAGGGGTTAAGTGTCCCTGAGTTCATTGCCCAGTACCAAAAAAAAAAAAAAAGAATTCAAACACCATTTGAATTTGATAATATAATTGATGAAAATTCATACATGTGAATTATTTTAATTTAGTGGGTTGCTTACAAATGGTATTGTAAATTGTCAGAATACTCCCATCTAAGTGGTTCTCATAACAGTTTTTTGCATTTCTCAGACAAGGAGGATGCTAGACAAGAGAACCTCTCCTTGCTCCCTACCTTTGTTCTCCAGTTCTACCATCCAGGGCATCTTTATCACAAACCCTACTACTGCCTTAAGTTGCCTTTGAATGCTTCAGATACCCAGGGTATGAGTCACTCCATTCCATTCCAGAGTTATCTCCATTATCTCTTTCCTCTTCAGGTGCTACCACCAGTTTATCCATTTCTTTCCTTAACACTTGATTGAGACAGGACTGACATATAAAAAGTTATACAATTTGATGAGTTTAATTTCTTATTTTTCTAATTTTCTTGACACTTTTAGGGAACCAGAACAATTCCTCTAAAATAATTAGGTAGCATAAAACCTAGTTAACTCTTAGTTTTAGTTCCAAAAGTTATTCTACTGTTACTGTAAAATATACTGACTATGGAACATAGATGCTCAGTTTTTAACTATATTTCCAAAGCTCCTTACAGAACATTCTCATATAACAATTTAGAGAAAGCACCAGATATGGGGAAATATCAAAGATGCTCTATCAAAACGCCAAGATTTGGGCTGGGGATGTGGCTCAAGTGGTAGCGCGCTCGCCTGCCTTGCGTGCGGCCCGGGTTCAATCCCTCAGCACCACATACAAACAAAGATGTTGTGTCCGCCGATGACTAAAAAATAAATATTAAAATTCTCTCTCTCTCTCTCTCTCCCTCTCTCACTCTCTCTAAAAAAAAAAAAACAAAAAAAAAAAAAAAAAACGCCAAGATTTCTCATGATAGAGTTCATATGAATTCACATCATATGAATTCTCCTGTATGTGAATCTTCCCATGCGAGGTTGTTTCCTGTGGTCTCAATGCAGTGTCTCTGTGTCTCAGACCAGGACCAAGTGTTTGCCTTCCAGATAACTGAAAGAGAAGAAAGAAAAACAATGGGAAACAGCACAACATTTAGTCAAAAGTTAGAAAAATGAAAAAAAATCACTTGGGAATATGATATTATATGTTTCTTGAGGAACTAAAAAAAGGGACAGGAATCTAAGGAAGCTGTTGAGATTTTCAGCTTGCAGCTACAGATTTTCTAGAAAATTTACACCTACGCTCACACATGTCTCCAAAGATAAGTGACTTAGTAGAAAATGGACGAGAAAATTAGCAAGGAACTTCTCAGATATGCCAGATATGCAGAGTCAGTAATGATCAGGCAAATATAAATTAATTCAATAATTCACTATTATTTTCACCTATCAGATGAGAAAATAGTAGAAGTTTGAAACTACCTGTTGCAATTTACACACTTTTTGATTGCTTGTTAGTTTCGGCATTCATGAATTTACTTGCATTTATATCATGAAACAATATAAAGATGTTTCCTTTTTTATTCTGGATTTATCAATAGGGTTTAATAAACTTGGCACATTATTTAAATATGAATAAGCATTTATTTTTAAATAACAGAACTATAGAGACTTTCTTATTATCACCACCTACTTTTATTTACTGAGATCTACTTTCAGCCCTATTAATGTGTCTTGTTGTTTTTCTCTGTTTAGCTAATTCTGGTAGTCATGTTTTATACTGATTTGTCAGTTTGAGATATAACATATTGACCTTCTGTCAATAGACAATAGTTGTACATTAGACACTCTTATTACATTTACATCTACAATTTCTTTTCTGTCCTCTCCCTTATGCATTTATATAACATTTTGATATTCTATTAGTAGTCATTATCTGCAACCTAAGAGTACATAAATATTGTGTACTCACTGCTTATCAATATTTTCAAATATCCCCCAAATTTATCATAAATCCATCAGCACGCTTTCTAAAAGCTCAAGTGTTTCAGGTCTTCCACTAGTTCTTTCTTTTTCTCTAACAATCTTATTCCTCTGGCCTTCCATTTCCTAATTCAATCTAAATTAGTGAATCTTCAGATCTAATGCAGTATTTCAGTATTAAGACTACTTTACATATCATCTTGGCTGTGTTCCTATTTTTCTGCATCTCATACATAAACTTCTTTACTTTGATATACAGTCATATTTGGGAAGTGAGTATTCTGAGAAAATCTCTGTCTAAAAGAGGATGTTGGTTTTTTTGAACTCCACATTTGTCATTTGTTGATAACTTAAGTGATATCAAATATTAGGACAAAATACATTTTCTTAGAATTTTGAAGTCATTGCTACATTACATTTTAGGTTCTAGATTTGCCTTTGATATATCTGTTGGTATTCTCATTTGCATGGATCCCACTTCTTTTCTAAGTGGCCTGTTAATTTGCATGTTTTAAAATTCAGTGACTTAAAACAATAATATTATTATGCTTCATATTTTTTTTTCAGTTGATTGGCTTGGACTTGCCTAGAGTCCTTTGGTGAGGTTGAAACAAATAGTGATTGAAGGTAAGGTCACCTGAAAGTCTGCCTGCGTAGGGTGTGCAGAATGTTCACTCTTCTGGGCTACAGATTCCATGGTCATCGGTTGGGTATCAGTGAGAGCTCTCTCCTGAAGGAGCTCCATGGGGATCCTCCATGTGCCCTGAACTTTTCATTCTATGGTTATCAATTAAGGAAGAACTGTCCTAAGGCAGAGGCTTGCTGGCTTCCCTTGGCCTGTCGGTCTCACATAATTTTTACCACATTCAGTTTCTTAAGGGATGAATGCAGATTGAAGGGCATGATACTGACTGCAAGGCAGTATGTCCTTGGGGGTATTGTTCATTGGAGGGTCATCTTTGGAGATGAATTCCTAGTTCTGGACTCTGAAATTTAGTAATGATCTATGTTGCTGTGTGCTCATGTTTGCACCTGTGCTGGGCTCCATGGTGGCTCCTACACTCTGCAAAATCATGCTCTCATTTCTAGGAAATGTTTACATATTTTTATACTTAATTTATATTTTAATCAATTTTAAATAAATCATATTAGTTGGACAATGAAACTGCTGGATTATTCCTCATTTTTCTTTTCTGTTTGTGCTCCCTCTTTATCTCTCTACTTGCCTGGAGATTTTCCCGTTTGACTTCAGCGTTTCTACTGAATTTTTATTTCTTTTTGCTACTATTCTTACACATACACACAATAATTTTTAAAACTATAAGTCCAATATATTCTTGATAGTTTCTGAAAGTAGTGAATACAATTGTGTTGAATTTTTTTGTATTTTCTTCTGTTTTTTTTTTCCACATTCTGTTTCTCTGTCAAGTTCACCTCTTTTTCCACAAAGAATTTCTTGAAATATTGCAATACTCATTCACATTTAGGAATAAAATAGTGAAAAAAAAATGAATTAAAACTAACTGGCTAGGGTGAAGTTATCTACTAAGATTTAAGTGAAAGGTTGGTTATGAATGATATTTACGTTGGAAACCCACAAAACTAGGACATTATCTATACTTAGGTGTTTTCTCTGGAATTTTTTAGGTTCCCAAATAATCTGGATTTTTGTAGGGTGCTTGTTCCCAGTGCAGGTAAGGGCAAGGGCTGTTGATTCTACCTTTCATATTGGTGACTTTTACCAAGGCCAACCCTTTCATCTCCACTGTTTACCTCCTTCCTCCTCCAGCTGTGCCAGAGTTGTAAGCATCTGGTGTTGTTCCATCTGTAACTTTATCTCTATTAATCTGTCCTTCCATCTACCAGTGTGTGCTTGATTAAGTTTCCTTGTTCATAATGCTCTCTTTGGGAAACACAAAAATGAAAAATGAAGAGAGGATTTACTTTACTTCTTATACTTAAAATATATCTCTCATAGTGCATTCTTTAACCATTTTTGTAACATCTGGTGTCATTATTGCTAAGCAGGTTGTAGGAAAGAACTTGGAATTAGAAAAACAATTGGAATTGATCCTCCAGTAAGTAGAGAAAGAAGCCCCTGGGACTAAATTTTTATCTATGCTGCACACCTGTAATTTTATAAGTGCATATAGTTTGTGCCTTGGAATTCCTTGGGCTGTGGTTCGTGACTGGCTGCAAATAACTTTGCAGATGGCTTATTTCAGAGGGATATAATGCATAGAATTATATTATTAAAGGCCTAGAAATAAGAGGCTATATTAGACCTTAAAACATTAAGATAAAGAAAAAAAGATTCATGCAATAATGAATAAAGAAGGTCTTCTTTTTGAGGCTGAACTTTTAATTTTTTCTCAATAAAAATGACAATATAAATAGGTTGATTTTCATTGTCAAAGCTGCAACTATCATGCCATCATGGCTAAGAATCTTGATAAGAGGATACAGGAAGTGTATTTGGAATTTGGACTCACATTCTCAATGTCCATGAAAGTCAGAAAGACTCCGTAAAGCAATACTGATGAGAAATAAGAGAAAATTTTTTAAAATATTTAAACTTCAGTCATCAAGAATTTTGTTCTCTAAGTGAAATAAAATTAAAACAAGAGCAAGCAACACCCTTGTTCCTCTAAGGGTGTGTGGTAGGAGTGTATAAGGACCAAGAGTATAATTTGAAAAATGCCTTTGTCCCAAATACAATTTTTCAATAACATATTTGAAGAAAGAAATAGTTTTCTTTTTTTGAAGTTAAAAAGTAATTATAACATATAACATATATATGTTATAATTATATATATATATATATATATATATATATATATATATATTATATGCTATACTTTTTTGAAAGACCCTTGTTTCCATCCAAAATTCTTCTTCTGCTCCAGTATCCTACCCACAATACAGCATCAGATTTATTCGTCATGTCCTTCATTGTTCTCAAGACTGAGGCAAACTTTTAGATTTACCTTGTTTATTTTATGACCGAAATTTTAAGGAGTACCGGTTAAGCATTTCATAAGATGTCCCTCTGTATAATCAATATAATGTTTCATAATGATAGTATTGGGTTGTGAGTTACTTTGAGAGAGATAAGACAGGAAGGAGTAAGCTCTTTTCGTCAGATTCCATCTGGAGTTCCCACTTTGAAAATGATTTGTGACTGTTTATATTGACTTCAATCATTTAGATGAGATAGGGCTTTTCCGAGTTCTTTACTCTAAATTTATTACTTTCCACTTTTTTTTTTACCTATTCCATGGAAGGAAGTCATTAGGAGTAAGGAATTAGTCACTCTGCTCTTACTATTTAATTTATTAATTAATTAGAACCGCTAACAGCAAAAAACCTTGACTCTGAAGTATAATAAGTGGCACAGCATCTCTGAAGATTTTAATTAGATCTCTCCTCCTACCACTCCCTGGTCTACTCCTGTTCCTGCCTTTGCTAATGACTTTAATCTTGTTTTGCTAGAAAAAGCTATATTTTTGTTCTTGTTGTTTTTATCTTCCTGTATGCCACTTATATATTTTTTATGCATCCCCCATTCTTCCAAAGTGTAAAAATCTTGCTCCTTTCATTTTGGTCCTGGAGGAAGAGAAACAAACCTATTTTCACTGAACTTTTCAACAAAGTTGGTTTCTAAAAAATTTATTTGAATCTAAGTTTTCTAGATTTCATCTGCCATATTCTGGTACCATTGTAGTAGATGTATTGCTGACCACCAAAAAGAATATGTCGTCTGGTACTCTAGATTACTAGGATGCCTTTGGTCTGAGAGTTGTACAAGAATTAGGGACCTGTTAGGGGTTCCTAAATTTAGAAAACTTTGTGAAAGATTTTAAGTTAAAGATGCACGAAAAGACAAGATCGAACTCAGAAGACTCTCATGAAATACTCTATACTTTCATCTCATCTCCAACCTCTGCCTTCCCCCCTGTATGAATACTTACACACATATCACTCCTCACACATACATGTGAGCAGGATTCCTGATCTTACCTCTCCCTTCCCAGAGTCTCTATTTACTAACTCTCATCGTGTCACATACTACATCTCTCTGCCATTTGGGTAGAGCCAGCACTATTCCACCCCTTGTTAGGGAGGATGAGGATACTAGTTGTTAGATTAACCAGTAGTTCAGAGCTCAGTATTCTATAATTCTCTGCAACCATTATTCACAAATTGGTAATCAAGTCCCACTCTCATAAGAACAATGTTTTGTCTAATATTCATTGGATTGTCTAGATTTTACTATTTGTTTTATATACCATGTAAAACAAAATAGAATCTAAAGCAAATGTAAAAGCAATTTCTGAGTCCATTATGTACAAATTCAACATACCTGCTATATTACTATATCTCAATATTAATGTCTTATCTCATATATCTGACCAATGACCATTTTCTTTTATATGAATCTGTTAGTGTTCTCAATGTGAAAAATAATATTGACAACATTTTCTGTTTTGTAAAATCAGTGCTAATACTCAAACAAAAAACCAATCTTTTAAAATGAGACTCTATTCAATCAACTATTATATTCACACACACACACATACGCACGCACACACACACACACACATACACACACATATATATATGCATATATATATATATATATATATATACATAAATAAACTGGACATAAATATAATAAATGTAATACCTACTCCAAGCTATTTTCTATTTTGAGTTAAAAATTATATTTCTATAGCCATCTATCTACATATAAAATTATATATATTAACAAATGATTGCATAAATGAAATTTGAGATGATTTGTATAAATGTTATACGTAGTTTGGTTTTAAGTTGTTAATAATATTTAAGGAGAATTAAAGGAAATAAAAAGAGAGTGATAACTGACACTTTTGAAAAATTAGTAATTAAATTAGTAAGATTTCTCCAAACATCCATAGCAGAAGGCTGGATGTTTTGTGTAAGTGTTGTTTCCACAATATATTAATTCTATTGAATATTTTTAAATTTTTATATCAGAGAAGTAGTTTAAGCTTCTTATAAGATTAATGGAATTAAATGCTTTGAATCTTTAAGTTAAAAAATGTGACTAAAATCATAGGATTTATTTGAAGAATGAAGGAAGGAAGTTGCTTCCCATTTTTTTTTTTAATGAATTGGTTGAAGTAAAAGTGTATTCTGCTTTCATATGTAGCTAACCAAAAGATCTCAGGAAGGGAATATATTCAAGTGTTAAGTTAAAGAAGAAATAAGAAAACCATATGTATATCTTTACGTTACAACTGTCATCATTTATGTTGCTCTTTTTTTCTTTATATGATACTTCAAATGTCCAAAATTTTGTATTTGGTAAGGATATAAAGGATAGCCTCTTTACTCAGTAAATAAAGAGCTCAAGAATCAGTGGGATTATTTCACTCCACCTCACAAGTATTTGATGACATCAGTCCCCTGATTATAATTGTAATCAATCATCCTTCTTTAAGATGATGCTCTCTGAAATCATCCTAATATGTCTATTATATGGAACTTTAAGGGTCTTTCATATCTACCTGGGCCATTTTCAGAATTCAAGAGGGTTGAGTGTTTTGTGGATCCCAAAAAGAATTATAAGTATTTTCTGTTTAAAGGGAAGGATATTTTGTGTTACAAGATCTCAAAGATTCCTTCTGTCAGTGAATGAGAAAGATGAGAGGAATAAAACAATTTAGCCCACTGACAGACACAAATCTCAGGAAGGAACTTAGTCTTCATTAGTTCAAAGCATTCCAAAGTCTCATTTCTTTGCAAAATCAAGACCCACAAAACAATTTTTTTTTTAAATTTTTACTTAGGTACTTAGTCAAGTTTTTGTTAATATGACCAAAAGATCTGACAGGAACTTAGAGAAAAAAAAATGTTTATTTTGGCTCAGGGTTTCAGAGGGTCAGTCTTTGCTTATCTGATTCCACAGTTTTGGGCCTAAGGTGAAGCAGAAAATTATGGTGGAAAGACTTGGTGGAGAAAATCAAATCAGGACATGGCAACCAAGAAGCAAACAGAGCTCACCAAGGACAAAATATAAACCCCAAAGGAAAGCCCCCGATGACCTACATCTTCTACCACATCTTAGCTACCTACTATTACCACCCAGTAAATCCATATCAGTGGATTACATCTCTCATAATCTCATTGTTTCACCATTGAAAATTCTTGCATTGTCTCACACGTGGGTGTTTGAGGGACAAATCATATCTAAACTATACCATTAGGCATCTTGTATAGATGGTTGTTTTAAGATTTCCTAATGGAGACTATACAATTTGTCTAGACCCATAATAAATATATAGAGTGTAATTTAGATTATATTCATTTAAATAAAAAAGTAATCCTTCTTAATTTTATGATTTTTGTGTTATTGAAATTTTTCTTTTTTTCATAAGAAAGGATACCTGCTAAGTATTTTTATAAAGGTATATATTTTGATAAATTGCACATCTTATTTTGTAGACATTTGGCTTTGAAGATTTTCTTTGGAAATTGTCAATTTGTTTCTTTTTCAGATAATGGTCTTATTATACATAAAAAAATTAATAGCTATTGTCACTAACAAGTTGTAAGGAAAATTTTAAAATAGAAATTTAGCTTTGGGACCAAAGTATCAGCTTATTTATGATGCATAAAGTAGTCTGAGAAAAGATTCTCTTTAAAAGATTGAAATGAATAAAGTTTTCAATACAGATGTCAGTAGAGGTATGTGGACACATCTGGATTAAAAAGTTGATTTGGATGGATATAAGCTTGTAGTTAGGAACGTGGGTGCACTGTGATGTACAGGTTTATCTCTTTCTGTATACAAAAGCTCATGTTCCTGTGGTGTGCATAGTATCAATAAAGGTCAAAAATTGCAACAATCTTTATAAGAGTTTGGCCTTAAAGTGGAAGTTTCAATTTATTTTCCTCTTACAGCACAGTACCTTTTCTTTGATACACAGCTCCATCCCTCTCTAACCCTCCCTTTCGCTAACTTCCCTCTCTTCTTTTCCATTGAACACTATAATGATGCACAGCTAGAGATTTCTTTTAAAGAGGAAAGAAAGGAAATTTCTAAGTGGTAGGAAAAGGCTGAAAATATGTTCCTTCTACTCAGGAGTGGCTCTTAGAGTGCACACCGAGAAAGATCTTGTTTTCTCTGAATTTCTAACACATGCACATCTATGCACACACACACAAACATTTATCTTCTTATTTGTAAGTGTCAAAGCCTTAAATGGTAAAAGCTCTGGCTCTTGGAGAGCTTTTTAGAGTAGCATAGAGAAAGTTTTCAATTCTATTGCTAACAAATGGAATTTCTGTCTTAATGGAGCATACTCAGTTTTGGTTGAGTAAAAGATCATAAGTGAGCAGATAACAAAGTAAGAAATGAGGAGGGAGTACAAGACATTTATGTCAAATATAAATTTCACTTGAGAATATATTTGTTTTCCAGTATTCATTTCACTCTCTCCTCTCCAAAAATCTTAGCATGTAAAAAATGCAATAGGAGGCATTATTTTTCCGTATTCACTGGCTATGAAGAAACCCCTTTCAAGAAATAAGGGAGTAAAAGTTAAAAGATAAGAAAAAAATACATAGAATCAGATGGAAATACATAGTCTCTTTTTTAAAAAAATACCTCATTATACAGTCTCAGTAATGAGTGAGCACATCTACAGTAACCTCAGCAAAGCAGAGAAAGCCATGTTGCTTCCCGTGGTAACAGCCGATTAAATAATGAAAAGTAGTTGGTTGGTTTATTGTTTCCTCTGATGATGGAAAAAGTCAAGTTAGGCTTAGAAATTTTGCTCCAACTGCGAAATCTCTGGAAGTGAATATGTTGATAGTGATGAGTGAGTGTTGGCTGTGATTTAAAACAGAAAAGCAAATTCCTGACATAAAAGCTTATTCTTTGCCAAATATTAATATATCCACCTCCCCACCATATTTTTCTTATCATTTCTGATAACTGAAGATAACACAGTCCAGTTGCTTTTCTTTTCTTTTTTTCCATTTAGAAAAGAGTAGGCCCAGCATACCCTCCTCCACTCAAATTGGATAATTCTTAAGTCATGCTTTTGACAGGGCCCCATGACTCTGTGTGATAATGGGAAATAGCAGGCTAATACATCATATATTTTTGTGCTAGATTAGACATCAGAGACAACAAAATCAAAGTAGTAAAAACTATAAAACCAGGGTGGCATATTAGGGCTGCCTAGATTGAAAGCATATTTACAAAATTCTAAAAGGGAGAAATGAAAATATTTACAACAGTCAATATAAGTTCAATGCATATGCAGAGCTACATGTTGTCAACCTAGGGAAAAAAATGTTTCTAAATTCTGTTTGAATTTGATGAAACTTATGGGAAGTTTCTAAAACATTTGATTCTGCTAAATTTACTTAAAATAAATCGCAAGTCAGGAAGGAAAGCTTTAAAAAGTGTTTAGAAGTCAATTGATTAACCATTCCTTTCCAAAGCCAACTTCCAAAGATTCCTTCCTCCTAGGTGATTCATCATCTTGGTTTGGTTAGAAAACCTTGGGTGATAGAAAGCTCAGTGTCTGGAGAGGCCTGTAGGTACTGTGTTTAGTTTTTGAGCGAGTCTAATTTTGAGCAATGCCAAGGGACAATCTTATGAAGAATTCCTGGGAATTAACTAATCCAAACAGGATGTATGAGGGAAACAAAGAGATGAAGAAATGAAGGAGGCAGCATTGTTAAGTAATTCTGTGAAATAATACAGAATCATCACTGTGAAATAATCAATGACCTTTACCTAACATCACAGTTGTGAACATTTAACTGATGTTAAGAATTGGAAAACATGACAGTAGTTTGGGAAATTTAACTTAGTGAGTTCTTGAGGCATTTTTTTTTATCTACTCATCTTTTACCCTTGATGCCTAGCATGGGGTATGACGTTCAGGAAGTTATAGAAATTCTGACTCAAAAATATGCCTTAAAACATACATTCAATAAAAAATAATCCATTATTATTAATTTTAAGGATGTTGAATAATTAAAATAAACCTACGCAAATGTAACTGGTAAAATATCTTTGGCAAGTTTTTACCAAATCACAGCTCAATTACTGGAAATTGCATCTGAACATAGCATAAATTAAATGTGTTTAGTAATTAGAATTGTTCAAAAATTAAACACAGTATCTACAGGTCTCCCCATTCACTGAGTTCTCCAGCATACAGAATACTCAAACCAAAGTGAGGTGATCATCTTGAAGAAGGGAATCAACTAACCTGGCTTTGGAAAGGAGATATAATATCAACCAGCTTCTAAACACATTTCAAAAGCAAGCATTTTGTCATTTATTGTCTTCTATTTCTTTCCATATCTAGGAATAAGAGACAAATTGGGTTGGGTGCTGATTACAGAATTTTTCTCCCTTCTTTTTAACTTTGCAAGCATATGTGTTTTGGAAATAACCAGGAGCAGCCAAGAGGAGAATTAGCTTCCTATTCTGCTTCTGCAAAATAAAATTTTGTTAGACTGTGGCTTATTGTTTGTGTGTTGTCTTTCTTAATTCCAGTGGCAGAGTAGAGTAGTAGGAACAAAGATGATAGGACCTATAAAAAAAATATTAACCATCTGGCCCTTCACAGAAAAAGTTTGCTGAACTCTGATCTGTTTAAATTAATACTCTGATTTTCAACAAACCGTCTAAACATTATCCCCTAAAATTGATAATTACTTTATTTAATAAAAAATATGAGATTGGGCATTGTTAGGACAAACATCACTGATTTAGTGCCTATAAACCACCTGGTTTTGCACAAGTGTTCATATGCTGAAATGGTTTTTAAGGCTTACTATTGTGTAATCAACCAATATGCTTGTTCAAATATAAATATTCTTATGAAGACAAATGTAGTCATGCTTCCCCAGGGGTTGACTACAAGTTTGGATAATAAAACATTCTCTGATCTGAGAACACCATCATCCATGTTTCAGTCAGAATGTTTCAAGGATGCACAACTTAAAACTCTTTTCTCCAAAAGCATTTCTAATTCAGAATTTTCTAATAAAAGAGTAAATCTTAAGAAATTACTCTGACAATCCATTTTCAAAAATAATGGTGCACTGTACCTCTTTTATTTTAAGCATTTTTATTTTGATTTTTTGTAACAGAGATAGTAAACATATTTCAATCTGCGTTTCAAATGAAATAAAAAGTCTACATTGGAGTCATTGAGCTGAATGAAAATTTTCTAAATGATATGTGCCCTCTTTTCTTCTCTTTTGTAGAGTTTATATACTCATAAATATTTAAAAAGTCAGGTTCTCAAATCCAATATGACTGCAATCCATTTTAACAGTGAGAACTGAATTGTTTTTGCCCCCGTAGGTGAATAAGATAGACAAGCTAATTGCCTTTTTAACTTACAGATTTTCAGTGCGAGATCTCATTATCATTTGCTTTCAGGAATAAATTTCTCTCAAGTTTTGATGGAGAGTGTAGTTTCTTTTATCATAAAATCATGAACCCTTCGCCTTCTCTATCTTTCTCTAAATTCCCATACAGAGTACTTGATAGAAGCCTGATTTTGCTCATAACTGTTTCTCATCACTGTTTCAAGTGATCCTTAGAATAACTTGAGAGAACAAGGAACACACCACATTAGCATAACAGAATACTTGAAATATAAATGACTATGCCTAGGTAGAAATGATTGTATCCCATAACCGGTATTCTTGACATTTAAAAAGGTCATATAGAACTTATTTAAAACTCCATTCACAAGAATAATTACAAATGACACATTTCTGCCTGATGTGTATAGATCCTTTCCATTGTCTAAATATCTTCTAATTGGTAAAATAAAAAAATATATCCTTGGGAAAGTAACATGATTGAAAAATTTGGCTAGCTGGATCTTCAGTTAATGAAACAGAAATGCATACATATTCACATATACTGTCACACATGAAAACACAAGCCCACACTCACATACCAGTTCCATTATGTATTAAGGCAGCCAGTCCAGAATGATTTCTGCTTATTGTGGATTGGGTCAAACAGATTTTGAGAAGGAAAACATCAGAGGCATAAGATGAATAAAATAAATGAATTATGTATTCAAGAGTTAAAATGTTACAAAATGTTGATATAAATTAAGAAAGTTATTTGCTACGTATTTATTATTATTATTATTTAGATCCAACCCTGGGTATATTTCAGTCCCTGGTACTTCCTGTTTTCATTCCCCCTTCCCTGCTTCTATTCCCTTTCCTCTAAATTTATTGATCTTCCTTCTATTTAATATTTTTTTAAAAAATAACGCTTTATATATAGTTGTACATATAGGTGGTATTACTGTGGTCTACTCATACAGGTACATATCCTAATTTGCTCAATTTCATTTCTCAGTTACTCCTTTCTCTCATCTCTCCTCCTTCCCCCTAAATCCTCTTTCTCTACTTCATTGGTCTCCCTTTTATTTTCATGGTGTCCCCCACTTTTTATTCCATGTTTTTCTCTGGCTTCTACACATGAGAGCAAACACTTGACCCTTGACTTTCTGAATCAGGCTTATTTCACTTAACATAATGTTCTGCAGTGCCACTCTTTTACGGGCAAAGACCATGAATTTATTCTTCTTTATGGCATAACTGTTTATGGGCATGTGTATTGGTTCCATATCTTGGCTATTGTGAATTACACTGTTAATAAGGGTATGTATGAGGATTTTAGTTCTTTTGGATATGTACCAAGGAATAGGGGAGCTGGGTCATATGGTAGTTCCATTCCTAGTCTTTGAAGGAATATCCATGCTGTTTTACATAAGGATTGCACTAATTTTCAGTCCCATCAACAATGTATAACTATACCATTTTCCCCACATTTTCATCATCATTTTTTAGAGTTTGTATTCTTGATGATTTGCCATTCTAACTGAAGTGAAGTGAAACCTCAGTGTAGTTTTAGTTTGTATTTTGTGATTGCCAACAATGTTGAAAATTTTTCCACAGATATATTGTTCATTTGTATTTATTCAAGAAATTCTGGTTAAATTTTTTCTATTCATTGATTGGGTTATTTGTGTTAAGTACTTTGAGGGTTTTTTTTAAAAAAAATATGTATTGGATATTAATCCCCTGCCAGAAAAATATGTGGCAAAGATCTTTTTCCATTTTAAAAAAAAAATTTTTGTTGCCGTTGTTGATGGACCTCGTTTCATTTATTCATTTATTTGTTTATTTATATGCTTATGATCAAACTCAGTGCTTCACACATGTGAGGCAAATGCTATACCTGAGACACAACCCTGGCCCTCTTTCCCCATATTTTTTAGGCTCTCACTTCATACTCCTAATTGTTTCCTTTGCTGTACAGGAATCTTTTAATTGATGGCATCCCACTTATTGAATCTTAGTTTTACTTGAGATTTGGGGGTCTTGTTAAGGAAGACAGTGACTGTGCCAATATGTTAGAGTGTGGGCTCTATCTTTTCTTCTAATAGTTGCCAACATTCTGGTCTAATTCCTACATCTTTGATTGACTTTGAGTTGACTTTTGTGGATGGTACAAGATAAGGATCTAGTTAGTTATATTCTTCTATATATGGAGATTTCCCAACACCATTTGTTAAAAAGGTTATCATTTCTCCAATATATGGGTTTGGCATCTTTCTTAATCATCAAATAATTATCTCGGTATATATCTGTGTCTTCATTTCTAGTCCATTGGTCTTTCCATCTGTTTTGATACCAGTGCTTTGCTGTCTTCATTACTCTTGCTCTGTTATGTGGTTTCAGACCAGTTTCTGATACCTCCTGTATCTCTCCTTTGGTTCAGAATTGTTTTGGCCACTCTGGGTCTTTTATTCTTCCAAATAAATTTGAGGATTTTTTTTTCTAGTTGTGTGAAGAATGTCATTGGTATTTTAATAGGGATATGCATAACACTTTGAATTATATGGCCATTTTTATTATATTAATTCTACATATCCAAGAAATTGGGAGATATTTCCATCTTCTGAGGCCTTCTTCAATACTTTCTTCATTGCTCTGTAGTTTTTAAATATAGAGGTCTTTCACCTCCTTGGTTAGATTTATTCCCAAGTACTTTAGTCTATTTTGTTTTCTTTAGTTATTGTGAATGGATTTTTTTCCCACAAATTCAATATTGGAATTTAAGAAAGTGATTGATTTATCTATGTTCATCTTGTATCCTCCTACTTTGCTAAAATCTATCAGGTGTAGAAATCCTCTGGTGGAGTTTTTTGGGTCTTCTCTATATAGTATCTTGTTGTCAGCAAACAGATAATTTAGTTTTTCTTTTCCCATTCTGATTGTTCTGCTTAGAGTTTCAAAAACTATAATGAATAAGAGTGGTAAGAGTGGACATACTTGTCTTTTTCCTGATTTCAGAGGAAATGCTTTAAGTTTTATTCTATGCCATATGGTGTTGGCTTTGGATTTGTCTTATACAGCATTTACAATGTTGAGGCAAGTTTCTTTATCCTTAGTCCTCCAGCATTTTTAAAATGTCAGGATGCTGGTTTTTGTTAAAAGATTTTTGTTCTGTCTATTGAGATGATCATGCAAGTAGTACGATCAGCCTGGCTCCTAATCCCAGAGCTCAGATTGTCTGTTTCAAGTGAAAGATTCCTTTGTCTTCAGAGTTTTGTACACTCAACTTGCCAGTGCTAAATTACTGATTTTATTCACTCTTGGGGAGATACTTTGATAGTGTGCCTTCTTCTGAACTATGTTATTTTATTCTCAAAAGGAATAAACTTATCATGAAGCTGTATTTCTGTCATTCAAATTTCAAACTGCAGAGCAAGTGAGAAGTGTCTTTTTCCTCTATTCCATCATCATAAAATTCCCTTCATGAATTGATTTTTTATAAATTTCTGTCTGAATTTTTCCTTATATTTTCAAAAAATTCTTCAATAACTATATAGAGATATATTATATTACCATGTGTCACTCAATGATGGGGATATGTTCTGAGAAATGGGTTGTTTGTTGAGTAAGTCATTGTGTGGAACACATATGCATGCCTATTCACACTAAGATGGCTAAGACATCATCTGGCAGTATAATCCTATGGGAACATAATGGCATATGTGATTCATTGCTGACTCAGATGTCATTATGTGGCAAATGTCTGTATTACTAATGTGTCTTTGATTTCAACTACCATTACTATACTTATGACATGAAAATTGCTGAATCCCCATCCTCTTTGTTTGTTTGTTTGCTTCAGTGAGTACATGATAGGTCTCAGAGATAGAATTTGGGCATGTTTAAGGATATAATTGATAAACTTGAGCTACTTGATTTACCTTTAATATAAGAAATGTATTTAAACATCTGGCACATTAACATCATTAATGGTGATTAAATAATGTGTGTACATGTACAAAGTTAATACTGTTATTTTACTTACTTTTTATTCTATGACTTCTCTGTGGGATTTATAATTATAGTGAGTTCCTTTTCAAAACAAACAGGGAGTGTTATGATCTTGTGAGTATGTATGTTGAGGAAGAGATGAGAATACTATAACCCCCGCCCCAATCATAGTTATAAGCCAGGGAATATCCTCACATTAATATGTTCCAGCAACATGATTATGCATACCAAAAGTGACAATTGGAAGGACAGTGGGTCCAGGCTGGTTATGATGGTGCTTTTGTACAGTGATTTCAATGATGAATGGAACTAGATGGATTTGAGTTTTATTTTGGAGGTAGAACACAACGAAGCTGGAGAGAAAAAAATCATTATAAATAGCTTTGTTTGATGATTTTTTTTTTCTTTTGTCATCCTAGAAGTGGTCATTTAATGGGATTTGGGGAAAAATGTGAGAAGGCCAATGATTTCTTTTATGGTTGTTACTAGTATCTGGTGTGTGTACATTTGTGCAAAACATTTGAAGTTAAAGGTGTGAATTTTCACATGCTAATTTTGCAGCATCCATGAGGCAGTATAGCCATCTGTGGCTTCACGAATGTTACTATGATTCTCAGATGAAGCATTAGGCTGGAGATACTTAGAACCTATACCTAGTTAGTAATCATGAGAATTACTGCCATCACCTAGGATGAATTGTAGAGGACAGGATGAGAGGACCAAGACTGAAAATCCCTCAAACCTGGCAACACGGTACAAAGAAAAGTCCTAACCAAAGAAGAACAGCTAATGAAGTTGGATAAAACTCAGGGAGGTTCAGTGATCTGATACTCCAAAATAAGACTGTCAAGACCTGAGGGTGGGATGGGGAAGATATTCTGAAGTAAGAAATTCTGAAGTCAGAATATTTTCTTTTGAATTTGACAAGATCAAAATCCTTGATGACCTGTTTAGAGCTGTTTATCTTGCAAGAGTATTAAAATCAAGTGACGAAATAAGAAATACTAGGTGGAAGAGAACATGGTAGATATAGGCATTTCTTTGACAGAGATCCACTGCCAATTGTATCAAGGTAAAGAAGGATTCAGGAGACATAGGTGTACAGGAGACACACATGTATACATGTAAGTCTTCTATTGATTTATATAGGGATTTTATGCATGTGTTGAATGAATATTATACCTGTGTATATAGGTGTATTTGTACATGTACATACTGATACACATGTGTAGCCTAGGCATACATATGTAAATCATTCATACTCGAACATAATTAAATTACAAAGTAGAAAGTAAGCCCCCAGAGGAATGATAACTGAAGGGGAAAAAAGTTTAATAGTAGAGTCCCAGTAAAAACACGAACTTATAAGTGTGACACTTTCTGCATTTAAAGAGAAAAGTGGTTGTCTTCAGACGCAGGTAATTATCAACTTTGTGACAGAAAATAGTGACAGTTTATCTGCTAATTTCCTTTTATGTCATTGAAGTGTGGGGTGACAGCAAGGTGAGGGTGAGGATTTCAGTCAACAGTTGATTATGCAGCATTACAGTTGTACAAGCTTGGGGAGTGTATAGCGTACCACGTAGATGTATTGGCTTGAAATAACACGTGTGTCATCCCTCAGGTCCACTACTTTGGAGTCCTGGGAAGGCTAAGCTGGCTCCTCTAGGCAGGGAGTGTGAGGGCCACATTCAAGACATAAGATGGGGGAGCCGCTCCTCTCAAGCTGTAGGTCCTCCTCCAAGTTCACGTAGTCAGACTAATTTCCCTGCAGTTGTACTGCTCCTGAGAGTGTGCCTCTCCCAGATGGGCAGGTAAGGACTAAACCCTCTTTCCAAAGGGTTCCAACTGATTAAGAAACTATGAAACTCTTCTGGTCATTCTGAAAAGAAAATCTCTGTAAGTATGAAAGTTCACTCAGTTTTATTCTATCACTAACTGGCTTCTGTGCACCAATATCACAACCTTTTTCTTCCCCCGCCTTTTTTTGTAATATAAATAAAAATCTTCAGCTCTATTACCTGTCCTCTTTGGCATTGCCCATTGCCCATTGCCCATTGCCCATTCTTGCCCATTGCCCTCCAAAGTTCAATCCAACTATTTTCCAGGCCTACATGGCCTTTGAGACATTGGCCTTTGATCTAGATAAATCATAAGTTGAGGATTATTGGGTGGCAGGTTGAAGTTACACAGCCACATCTATCCATTTCATATATGTAATAGATATATGCATACAATGAAAGAATTGAATAATTGCAACAGACCATATATGGCCTAGAATAACGAAAACATTTACTGTGTGGCCTTCTTAGAAAACGTCTGTGCACCTATAGCCTCCAGTCCAGGGCCATGAGAGAATAAAAGAAATACAGCAAAGATGGTCCTGCATTCCTTGAATTAAAAGGAGAGGAGGTATAGGTGGAAACTCGGGTTTGAAGCTATTATTTTCAAGATTGTTTTTTAGTCAGATTTTTTACTGCTGTTACCAGAAGACCTGACTAGAGCATTTAAAGGATAAAAAGCTTATTTGGGGCCTCATGGTTTCAGAGATCTCGGTCCATAGATGGCCAGTTCCATTCCTCAGAGCTCGAGATGTGGAAGAACATCATGGTAGAAGACTGTGGGTGGTAGAAGGAAGCATTTTTTTTTTTACATGGCTACCAGGAAGCAGAAAGAGACTAAGCTCAGCTCACAAAATATAGACCCCAAAGGCACACCTTCAATGACCCACCTGCTCTAGCCACAACCCACCTGCCTTCAGGTACCACTCTGCTAATCCCCTCGGGGCATTAATTGAGTTAAGGTTCTCACACTCCAATCATTTCACCTCTAAACCTTTCTGCAGTCTCACACATGAGCTTTGGGGAATCATAACGGTCATCTAATCATAACTGTCAAGGTTTAGGAATACAAGGAATGAGGAAAAAGGTGTTGGAATTGGGAGAAGAATATTGTTTAGTTACTGACTATACTGAGATGGAAAATGAGAGTATGAGAGTATGTTTGGAGAAGAAAAGTGCAAAACATGGCTTCTAGTCTTCCACACACAGTATGGGTCCTGGTAGAACCATGGGAAGAGAGAGGGGACAAGGGAGCTCATGGTGGCAGTTTCAGTAGGACACCATTGGTATAGATGTGTGCTCCTTGTGGTTTTGTTCACCTTATTCTTACAAGCAAAGAAAAAGTGACCTGAAAGAGTAATGATGTATTAAATAAGGAATATGTCTTCTGTCACCTGTCCCCAAGTCAGCAGAAGCCTGCAAGAACAAGGAGAAGAGGATCTAAGGGAACAGCCAAATTTTAGTTGCCATTACTAAAATGTGTGGGAAGTTTTGAAAAAAAAATCATCATGGTGATTACAATTATTGAGAATAGATGGAAAGTTTTGTGGAGGCTGTAAATTGACTCAGGTTAATAAATACTGGCCATTATAGGCATGAGAAACCAGGTAAAACTTAGACTCCAGAGTGACAGAGAGATAACCAGATGAATTGGAATGATGGGATTACTCCCAAGAGTCCACTTTGAATAACACAACAGTGTACTTTTTTGGGGGGATTCCTTACATTTTTATTGTTTCACTGAAATTTCATAAATATTTCAATATTATAAACTACTCTGAAATAGGTAATACTTGTTTAACTGATCTGCTCTACTTTAAAATCATTATTCTGTGTGTATTTTATTCCTGAATTTTTTGATAAAGAAATTGAAGCCTGGAGAGCCCAAAGGAAAACTGCTCGTCACGAGTTATGATTAGTGTGGGCATTTTCTTATAGATAGAAGTTTCCTGATGCTTCATGAGTCCTTCTGCAGAAGCAGAGTAGAATATCACCTTGATTTCCTCACACACAGGAGGTAGGAGATATAAGCCAGCTACAAATCACACCACTAATCTTTTGTGACTAAATTCAGAAAAAGCCTCATTTTTTCATCTTTAAAATGGGGATAATGAAGTTACCTCTTTTATACATCAATGAAATAATGCTTTTAAAATGGCTTCATAGCTATGATGCATCGTTCAAATATTAAGTGATCATATTTTTATCTCTCATTTAGTATACCGCTAAAAAATATTCTGTAGCCGGAAAATTCTTTTTCACTTTTCCTGTAGGTCCAAATATTGTCGCTCTCTCTGTTCCTCTTTTCTTTCTTTCTTTTTTTTTTTTTTTTTTTGCAGCACTGGGGGTGGAACCCAGGGTCACTCTATCATTGAGCTACTTCCCCAGCCTTTTTATCATTTTGAGATAGGATATCTCTAAGTTGCTGAAGGTGCCCTCACACTTGCAATCCTCCTGACTCAGCCACCGAGTACCTGGAATTACAGGCCTGCATCAATGTGCCCAACAATAGATCCAACTATTTCAAGATTATATTGCTGTAAAAAGAGAGGAATGGTCTTTCCTCTGCAAAATTTTTAAGATATTTTATTTAATATTCATTTTTTATGTACATGCAAAGGCTTGCTTAAACATAATTTCATCCATTTACTTTTACTAAACTCCCTTTTGGGGTTTGAAGGCAAAGAGAGGAAACATTCCTAAGAATAATATTTTATATTCCAGGAACATTGCATCTTACAACTAAAACACCCTGAGGACTTAAAATTTTCTTTTTTACTTTATTCTCAGTGGAGAAATCTTCCTAGAAATCCTGCTTTTCCTAGTAGGGAGATCTTCCTGGCATATATTGGGATAAAGAGACAAAAGAGCAGACTGAGTTAACATACAGAATGATGACTTTATTAATTAAATTGGAAAGATCGAAAATCTCTTCTGAGTTTTAAATTTCCTTCTTTGATCTATACTTTTGCCTAATACAGTGCTACATTGAATATGTAATTATTCAATCTCAAAAATAAAGAAAAAAAGAAAAACAAACTTATCATTAAAATGTCAAATGATCAACAGAGGTATGGTGAATTAATAAACTTTCATTTAATTTACAGTAAACAGATTTTTATTTTGATTATACTCTTATAATTTATCTACAATATCAATATTGTCATTGTATAGATGCCAGTGCTTCTCTTTCTTAAATGAGTTTAAGACAGCATTAAATTTTACTTCTTTGTGCTCAGATCAATATGACTGACAGTTCGATAAATATTGCTCATTATTTTAGACTGTTATACAACACACAAGTTGCCATATTAATGGGGAACAACTCAGGTTATCAGCTATTAATGCAGGATTGAGTGTCAATTCCCAGTCTCTGCATCTTCAAGAAAATGTGCCTTTTCTTGGGATAGAAAGACAATAAGGCACCTAGGTATTCATGACCAAGCACAGAAATCCATCAGGGCTGTTTATTGTAAACAGAGATGATATTTTTTTCGTGGAAGCAAAGATTCTGTAGGAACATGTAAAACATCATGTGGCTTTCAAGGGTGAATGAGGGCTGCAATAACCAGCCGTGGTATTATCTGGTCCAATTTAATGTCACTTGAAATTCATGAGTTCAGAAATTCAAACCCAAACTCAAAGATTTTAGTGGTTTCTATTCATATTCTTGTTGTACAAAAGTGCTTAAATTAGACATAAAAAGTTTCATAAGGCTTTCTGACCATCGTATGGTTCTTTCAAAACCACTATTTTGTTGATTTAAATCCTCTGTTAGGAAATAATGCAGAAAATATTTGCAACAATGTATTTGTTACAGTGAGAATATTGTATTTGAAAGGAAAAGTGTTTTGTAAAAAGCATCTTCATGGTTTTATTACTTAAGAAGCATCTAAAAGTTTAGCAATTTTTGAAGTTATTGAAGTTATGGATACCATATATTTTATTCTGACTTTATGCTTCCTACTGAACTAAGTTCACTCAAATTTGAAATACCTTACTTAGGAAAATTTTATATAAAAAGAGAAAAAATTCATTTTATTATTCCATGACTATGATTAAAAGTCTATCAATATTACTGAAGAATTAGCATGCTCCCAAATGTTTGCAATTATTTCCATACTAAAAAAATGTTATTAGGTCTGTCAACAAAAAATAATGGTAGAAAAAAAAAATCTGTACATAGAAACCAAGCTAGTTGGAATACACTGAAAACAAAGAAATGAAAAATGTCCAGTGTCATTTGATATATGGCAAAAGGGGATTCCCAAATAAATCACACATTTTTAAAGCTTATGCTCAAACATATGTATTTAAAATGAAGGTTTCAGCACTCATACAGAGATGAATTTTGAAATATTTGCTCTGTTCTTATCCTATTTAGGTAAATTTCCTTAATTCTGTAACTCGCTTTGGTTAAAGTCTTTGGTATATGAACAATACAGAAATTTGACAGTATATTCCACAGAATGTGAATTAGCAGTAAAATAAAATAGAATTAGATGATTGGGTAAAACAAGAAATAAATGTCATTCAGTTAAGTGCAAACTCCACAAATGTGATTATGTATTAAGAAAAGACATTGTACTAGAACCTTTGAATACGAAAAGTTGTATGAATAGATGTCTAGTATATTGCTAAACATAGTGTCTTCATATGTCTTTGTTAGAAAGAAATATTCTCTGTCAAAACCTGTACATCGGTATGTGAACATATCTCTTTAATGATTATATTTATAAATTTATATATTTATATTCTTTATATAAGCTGTTTGTATGCATAAATTTTGAAAAGTTGCTTTCATCAACTTTGACTCCTTAGATCAAAGCTTGAAAGATATTTGTTGAGTGGCCTAATAAAATAAAATAATTATCAACTATGCTGGTCTAGAAAAACTTGGGTGATATATGTTTTAAAAAATAAATTTGCAATGTTATTTTTAACATTTGATATCTCCATAAAAATATTGTTCTAGAATTATCTTATTGTTTGGAAGGCTCCATGTTTTTTCTTTTTAGGTAAATAATTTAAAAATGATTTAGATATATTATATTAAGTAATGTGGAATCTCTTTGTAGGGAGAAAAATAAATAGTAAAAATGACTAATATTCAAATGAAGCACTATAATAGAGTTTATATACATTATCTTATTTAATGTTAGAGTCTGTAAACAACTCTGGATGGCGCCTGGCATTTTGCCAGAGGGAGTGGTTTATGAAGTAATGCCAGCGAGCCATTAAGTGTGGAGATTCTTTATTGGTTGAATGCTGTATCTAATTTATGTTAATTAAGATAAGCTGTGTGGAATGTATAAATACCGCTCCTGCCCTACAATAAATGGCTCCGACTCCTGCTGTATCAATGTACACAAGTTGTTCGTCACCCACTACAACAACTATTTCACTACAACTACTATGTAGGAAAAATTGTAAGAGAAAGAAGATACATCATAAAGTAAATACAAACAAATCAGGGCGCATGCGCATTCACACATACACACACACACACACACACACACCAACAGAAAAGCAATAAAAACAAAAAGACTAAAAGTATCATTCTCTTGGTAATGGTTCTTTTTATTAAAGAAGCATAGTGAAAGAGCATGACTAATGCCTGTTATCAAAGAAAGTGATTAGATTGTGTGTCAGGAATATTAGAATTGTCAACCAATGCATTCTGTGAATATATATATATACACACACACACACATAAAAGAACAAATGTTTCTGTCTACTTTTTGTTTTATATACTAGTTCTCACAAATATCAAGGTTATTGCTTTCTTTCTCCAATATTTATGGAGAATTCCTACAGTTCTAGCTGCAAAGCTGTAAAAATTCAAAAATGTAATATAAAACTACCCAGGACTCTGTATCATTGAGACTCAAACACACAAAACCGAGCTTGTTACACTAGCAAGTGCTGCTGTGTTGAGAGTTGAGCGAGTCGGTGCATTGGCCTAATGGAAATAAATAAAATGGATGCATCATATAATTTTCCTCACACTGGGGAGAAAATATAGTACTGACATTCCCAGAGCAGACAAAACAAAACTTCTGTTCTAAACTTTATAGGCACCAGTCTTGGCAGTTGTCCTTTGGAACCCATGAAAATATATTTTACCTGATAAAATGGAGGAAAAATCGCTCTTCATCATAAAACATCTTAAAAGTTTCACTATAAGACAACATGTCAGAGTGACATGGCAAAAGGAAGCTTCATTTCTGTATCCCTCCTGCCCCAGAGACAAAGATCTACTACTATGGATCACTTATTGTATTTTACTTGATATTTCAACATCTCTAAATTTATTCCACTTGTCTAAATCTAGCTCAGGAAATTTAAAAAAAATTTTTTGAAGAAGCTCACCCAGCAGCAACTATAAATAGACATTAGAAATACACATTCCTACACTCTAATTTTGCCAAGATAAAAATTCAATGCATTTGATAAGTTAATGTCAAATAAAACTTAAGCTGTCGATTTGAAATTTTTACAGATTTATCACTGCTTTTATATTTTTATAAATCATAATTTTGGAAATAGCCTTATTATCTAGAAGAATGGATTAGTGGGCATGATGTTTACAAGATACCAAGGATTGCTGGGTTCCATAGTATAAGGTAGAGTTTTCATAAAATAACAAATATTAGAATTGATAAAGGATCACTAAAATATATATATTTTCCTTTATTAGGTATATGAATAGTGAAACAATTAGTTCAGTTATTTCATACAAATGTACACACTTAGAACTGAAATATATTCTAAGCATTATGTGTATGTGCTATGATCTGAATGTGTGTACCCAAACTTTATGTGTTGGATACGTTATCCCTAGTGTGGTAGTGTTTGGAGACAGGATTTCTTGTTTAGGATATGCCATCATGAATGAATCAAGGTCATTCTAGAAAGGGACTATGGAACAGGTTTTCTTCAGATTGTAACATGTGAGGGCACAGAATTTTTTTCCTTTTGCCCTTCTGTCCCTACTGTCTCTTGAGGACACAATACTCTTCCCCTACAGGAGATGTATTATCAAGAGACCAAAGAAAAGATCCTCACCAGACAGCTAAACCTGCTAGCATTTTGATCTTAGACTGCTCCATCTTCAGAACTGTGATGAAAGATTTCTGTTCTTTGTATATTACCAAGTATCAGAAATTTTGTTATAGAAGCACAAAACAGACTGACACTATTTTTTTTCCTTTTTTTAGCAAAACAGAATTTGATCATCTTATGAAGTTATAACTTATGCAGTAAAATGTCTCCATAATGTTGTCCAAAAGATAGTCTCAGGGATGTGTTACCTTTCAAGGCAAAAGGGAACTTGTAGAGGTGAACAAATTAAGGATCTTGACATGTGGAGAGATTTTCCTGGGTTATCTTGGTAGTGATAAAGTACTCACAAAGATTCTGGTATGAAGGAAATAAGAGAGGCAGACACAGAGAAGGAACCACCATGGAAACTGGTCAAATTGGTGCAGCCATAGATCAAGAAATGCAGGCAGTCTGTAGAAGCTGAAACATTCAGAAATAGATTCTAATTTAGAGTATCTAAAATGGAGGTAGGCTCTGGTCTTATCTTTGCAAGAGGCATTTCAGAAGTCAGAACTCTCAAATTTAAGATACAAAATTGTTTTCTTTAAAGCCACTAAGTTTGCGTGAGAAAACCAATCTACATACAGTACTGTGTAAAAACCTTAAGCTCACAGTTTAATAAATGTGTTATAGCTATATTTATTTCTACAAATGTTGAAAGAACAATGGTATTATATGCCTAGGGGGGAAAAACTGAGTCAAGAATGGAGAATTTCAGGTTTTCTATCATTTTTTAAGAATCTCATGTTACTAATTGTCAAAACTTATATTTTGGGGAGTGCGTGTGTATGTGTATACATATATGTATATGTCCATTTATATATCTGTAAACATACACAAAGACATATGCCTTCTTTGCCTTTTTCAAGCCTGCTAGTGACAGGTAATATATAAAATGCCCTTATGGTCACAATATATTTTGTTTTTACAGAATAACTGCTTTTTGCAATTGATTGGTTCATGTTTATCAGGTAAATATATTCTTTACCTGATAAAGAGTATATTTCACTTCATAAAGTATCACATTATTTTTTCCTACCTCTATGTTTTGAAAATTTTATAACAGATTTCTTTGTGGAGTATCTCTATTTGCCATTGTCTCCATTAGCAGTGGCTCATCTCACAGACTGTGTCAAGAGAGATAAATGCTGGAGTGATTGCTGATGTTCAAAGGTATTGAATTCTACAGATGCCTCTTTCATTTTACTTGCTGTCAAATCAATGCCTTCTGCTTTTGAGTCTATCAAGATATTGAATGATTTCAGGAAACACATTCATTTCATGTAATGTCTACACTGACAGTGATCTGAAATACTTAGGTCTCAAATTATGCATTTTTCTCTCAACACTACCATCAATATCTTGTACAAAAGTCAGCAGAAATGGTCCAGGGGTTAATGCTTCCTGTTAGGTGCAGTGAGAATTTACATATCAATCAAACTTCTGAGGACCTCAATCATTCACTCTTCTCTATCACACATAGATGAAATTCACTGCTTTTGATCTAACCTTTGGCATTTCTTGACATATCTAAAGGCTTACCTTGGTTTGAAGAACTGAACCACCTCTGAATGACCTGACAACCTTGAAAAATGACCTGACAACTTAACTCTTCCCTTTATCCTGACTCACCCGTTGAAGCTGATGCTCCATAATATTTCTCAGATGAAATGAATTCTTGATTTCAAGAAATCTTAAAGTTTTTGTTTATTGTGCCCAGCCTACATGCTGTCTTCCTAGAGTCTGATGCCTCTCTTGTAGCCCTCATCCAGCAATCTTGCTTTGATGTACTAATTATTATTGTTGAATAATTTTCGTCAAGGGGTAGAATTCATGTGGCTGTTAAGTGTCCTGTGTCATTAGGCTTCCTGCTGCCTCCTGTTAATTTGGATCAGGAATATTTTCTTCAAAAGCCTATGTGCTAAAGGCTTAGTCCCAGCTTCACACCAGTGGTTGGTAAGAGGTAGGGGAAAATCTTTGGGTCTTTAGGGGCTTTCCCTTAAAGTAACTGTGGAATGCTGCCCCTTCCTCATTCCTCAATTGGCTTCCCTGTCATGAAGCTGGTGGTTTTGTTTGTTCCCAATCATGATGCACTGTCTCACCAAACAACCTAATACGTAGGGATCAACTGACAAAGTACTGAAACCTTCAAAACGCTTAGCCAAAATACACTTTCCTCTTTATTATTTGGTTATTTTTATAGTAACAGAGAGTGGACTAACACAAAAAAATATAGCACAAAGCAGTGAAATTATTGCTGTTATTGTACCTGATGCTGTGGAAAATGCTTTACAATTGGTTTCAAAGAGTTGGAGGAGTGTTCTGGAGGAAGCCTAAAATGCTCAAAGCAGAGCTAAGTGGACAAATCCGGTGAAGACTCAGAGGAAGAGAAAACTGTAAGAACTGCAGACAGTAAAGTCTGCGCTGATAAAGTTTAGATGAAAATGAAATTTAAATACAGATTAGAATAGATGCCAACATTTACACTGTGGCAGAGAATTGGGCTGTATTTTGTCCATTTATCTTAGATTTCTGTGGGAATCTGAGTTTAAAGGTGACAGTACCTCTGGTGGAGGATATTTGAAGATATCTCACCCCTTGGGCAATAGCACAGGCATTAGTGTCTGCTTTTAACTAAATTTATAGTGAGAATCAAAAGTACTGATATGAAAACCAGAGTAGAAAAATTTAGGAAACTTAGAATATTGTCATAAAAGAAGTGAATCATGAATTTCTGGCCACAGAGTTGCTAGAATGGGTTGTGAATATCATTTAAAAAGAAGCCCCAAATTTTTGCATCAGGACAGTAGGAAAAATGTTTTGAGGCCATCTCATTAATTTGCCAATCTCTCTCCTCCATCACAGACTCAAAGTTGTACAAGTGCACATTTTTTTTGAGGACTTTCATTTTAAAAGAGAGTCCCTTCCTCACTCAGGACCCCTTTGCAAACATTACTGGTATGACACTGACACTTGGGGGTCACTAAAGCTGGGTTTCAAGTGGGCCAAGGTGTAGCTCATACTAGAGGCAGATCTTGGTGTCATCCATGTGGTTCTCATTTTGCAGTCATGCATTATGTAAGAATCATGTGGTCCTGAAGAGTTCCATGGATATTTCAAAGGAAATCTTCAGAGACCAGAGAGTGTATTATAAATCAGAGTCCCTGGAAAAATTCCCGAGATGGGTGTGCATGAAGCTCAGTGAAGCCAAAGCTGCAATGGACATCCAGGAAAGTTAGAGATGCCAGCAACTTAGAATGTCTGATGAGGGCAGCTGTAGGTACTGTGCAGAGCCAGCCTGAGATCATGGGCATATAGGTACAACCAGTGAAGCCAAAGGGGCAGGACCCAGTGATGGTTAATCGGAATTGTCAACTTGATCAGATATAAAAATACTGATGATAAAGATGCTTCTGGGTGTGTCAACAGGGTGTTTCTAGGAATGATTGGCATGTGGAACAGCAAACTGAGCCAGAGACCAACCCAAACTGTGGACCTTACAGTGCAATAGATTGCAGGCCTGGATGGAACAAAATGTTGGTAGAATAAGGAGCAGTAGCAGATGCAAGTTTAGTTTTTATGTAGGTGCTTTGCTTGCTGCTTGATAATCTCAGGAAACTATACTCCAGCTCCTTTGTGCACCCAAAGCAGCCTCTGATCAGCAACTTCCCAAGGAGTACCCATGCCTTTGGTCTCAGACTGGGGCTTCACCATTGATCCCTCTTGTTTTAAAGCTTCAGGTTTTGGACAGAGTAGCTACTGTTTCCTCCAGCTCTCTAGCCTGCAGATGGCCATTGTGTAACTATCTAGCTTCTGGTCCTATATGCCAATCTAATAAATCTCATTTTTATGATCCATATGTATACATATCCCATTGATTCTGTTTCTCTAGGGAACACTAACCAAGAAAGATGCTTAAGCCCTTTGGAGCCCAATTTCTCCCAGTGTGCCTGAGAAGACTTATATGAAGCTATAAGATTTAGTGTTTGTCCTGCTAGATTTTGGTGGTACTTTGATCTAGTACCTCCTTTATATTCCTGTTGTTCCCCTTTGGAATGTGCCATTGTGTGTTGAAAATATGTGACTAACTTACTTGCGTACTTTCTTTCTTTCATTTTTCCTTTAACAAGAGCTCATAGCTGTTTGTCAGGAGTCTCAGAAGAGACCCTGGAGTCGATTTTTGAGCAATGCTGAAATAGTTAAGGGTTTGAAAATACGTGGAGATAGATAGAATAAATGGATTGTACTTGTGAGATAGACATGAGACTTTGGAAGTCTTGGGTAAAATGTTTACATCTAGAATATCCCCTAAAGTTCTGCATGTCAAAGGCATAGTTCCTAGATTGGCACTTCTTAGAAGTGGTAAATGTTTACGACTCTGAGTGTAGTGAGAGGCAATTCAATCTTTGGGAACTTGCTCTTGAAGGGAGTACTGAGACCCTGACCTTACTTCCCCACCATATGATAAATGGTCTTGCTCCTCTGCATGCTTCTATCCATGGTGTGCTACCTTTCTGCATTCTTTAAAGCAATGGAACCAACCAATCATGGACTAAGGCATCAAAAATTATGAGCCCAAATAAATCTCTCTCCTCATTTAAGTTGATTATATCAGGTATTCTGCTGTAGTACCAATAAGCTAATATACACCTCTGACCTCATTTCTTATTGTTCTTCCTTTCGCTTGCTCCACATTAGTAAAACTGTACCTTTCTAATATCTGAGTAGTCAAAGCAGCATGCCACTTCAAATCCATTGCATTCATTGCTTCTTTTGTCTGAAACTATCCTTCCTAGATATCTTCATGGTCAACCCTTGCTGTCTTTGATTTTTTCTTCAAATCACCTTCTCTATAAAGTCTGACTTGGCTACCCTATCAAAGATTATACAATGCTACTATCATATAGAATATGTAGAACAGGAATGAAATAAAAATATGGAGAATGAAGTTCATCAAATCTTATTCTGTGAATTTGGTTGAATCAGTTAGAATTGGGTTTTTAGGAGGAATTACTCTTTAAAAAAATCAGGCATGGTTGCATACAAATGAACTTTGCAGAGGCCCCCTTACTTAACTCAGTGGTTATATGGTATAAACTTGAAAGCAAACTTGACCTGTCTTTGTTCAGTGCTTTTTTGCCGTAGTCCAGCTGGGTTAAAAAACCGAGAGGTGACAAGCAACTTGAAGATTGAATGAGGAACTACTTTATTGAGAGTGAACTCAGCAGGAAATGAATGAGAACTCAAAGTAGTGGGCACCCTAGATAGCAGGAGCCACTTCTCTGCTGGACAGCAGAGGTATATATACTTAACTAATTACACACAGCTTAACTCAATTATCATAAACTAGATACAGCAGTCAACCAATAAGGAATCCTCATCATCTTAATGGCTCGCTGGTGTTGCTTCACAGACCACTCCTCCTGGCAAAGTGCCAGGCGCCATCTTGACTTGATTATAGCCCTCAACACTTTTTGATTTCTGTCTCCTCCATTCTCTCTTCTCAAGCAGGCTTCCCCTCCTTGCTCTAATAAAATTCAAATATCTTAGCTTTCCTTTGTTGTGACAAAACACTTGAGAAAATGAGCTTATACATAGGAAAAGTTTATATTGGCCCACAGATTCAGAGATTTCAATACAGTTTCTTTCTTGGGTCAGTTGCTTTGGGCCTGTGCCAGCAGAAGATATCATGGATGGAGTGTGTGGTAGAAGAGCCAGCTCACCTTAAGGTGCTCAGGAAGAGAAAAGAGAAACAGGAAGGGAACACCTCCAGTGGCTAACTTCCTTCTACCGGGTCCCATCTCCTGAAGGTTCCACCACTTTTCAACAGCACCACAGCCTGGTAACTAAACCTTTAAGTAGCATTGGGGGATAGCTCTAAACCATGGCTCCAGGATTTTAGATTTTGTCACTCATATTCAGCAGATTAAAGAAACATGTCTTCTTCAGTAACCCAAAAGCAGAAAGTGCTAGAATTGAGCTTTATTTATCTCAATGGGCTTCCGTGGCTGGAAAATTTAGAGTACTGTTTGTAAAGGGACAAAGGGAAACAAACAGATTTTTAGGCACTTTTATTACTCCTTGGGATGATAAAAGCCATTGAATAACTTGAAATTTACATATTAATATTTTTAAAGTGTCTTTCTAATCCCCATGAGCTGAGCTTCAGTAGAGAAATGCTTTTATTTATTTATTTTTGCTGAATAGGGTTGTTTGATAATATAGTCAATGTACTAATTTATCTCAAATTAATGCAGTTTCAACATGGTAAAGCAAGCAATGACATATCTTCGTTCATTATACTCTTCATCTCTTTGATGTACATATCGTTTGTTATGTTCTTATGTTTTGTATTTTTAGTTTGTACAAACAAACACGTATGCTATCTTTGGCCGGGGGTGGCGTAATTTAAATACAACTCATATCTGAACAACTGGAGAATGGCAAGCAACATTTCAAGTATTTCAATTTTTCATTTCTTCAGTGATTTTTCTATTTTGTTAAACCAAGAACAGAATAAAGTTATTTATTGTAAATTACTATAAACCTAGTTCATCAGCATTGCAAATTTGATAAACTTACCTTTCCATTTGTCAAAAGTACCAATCAGAAACATTCACTAAATACAAATGCCTTAAATGCTTTACAGCTTTTTGCTTTTAAGAAAAAGCATTTATATCCATTACATTCATATAACTTGTAGAATGAATGCAAGTTAATTCCGTTTTTTTGACTTGGAGGACACCGATTGATGATTTTGATTGAATTTATCTATCAAAATGCAGTCTATTGGGCAAATATAGTTCCATTTGTGGTTCCCATGGAACTTTTAGGATTTGTGGACAGTTGGATTCTGTGCTCTGAGGGATGATGCAGGCAGATTTGAGAGACAGTAACTATGTGTTCTAGTTCATGTAGGCTGCTCAGGCTTTTTTTTTCTTTTCTTTGGGAGTGAGGATTGAACCCAGGACCAAATACAAGCTAAGCAACTGCTATACTACTGAGCTACATTCCCAGTCCTCAATCTCTCTTTTTTGCAATTAACTCAGGTGAACTTCTGTGCTTTCTTTGTATTTGTAACTTGCAATTGTTATAGCAGACAAGGGTTGTGATAATGCATACCATCTTCCAGTTCTCCTTCTGTTGCGAGTCATCCATGGGCTGTGTGTGTGAGCTATGTGCATTTCAGCATATGGGAGGACTGGCCTGTCGTGATCTTTGGGCTGTGTGACATACTTGTGCCCTTTCCTCTCGCTCTGCGTGTGTTCCCACAGGGCACCTGAAATGGTGTGGCTTTCCAAGATGTCAGTCAATCTGCAGACCAGAAGACATCACCAAGCATCCCCCTGAAACCCAATCCTTTGCCTTATTTGTGTGGAACATTCTGTAATATTTTTCAACCCCAGTAAATAGAAGGTTTCAGGAATGCTTTCTCTCTTGCTCCTTTCAGCACTGGAGCTGACCCGTGGGGTCACTGAGCTGAGCAGCCCTGCCTTAGAAACTTATGTTTGTGTGCCGTGTGGCTTCTTCCACGTTTTACTAGTTATTGATACAGCCAGCCCCTTTGAACCCAGTTCATATCAGTGGCCAGGTCAGCTGATGATACCCTTCACCCCCCCAAAATAGGCCTTCTTATTCTATTTCTTCTTATTTCCCTGATATCTTTAAAATTCCCTATGGGGTACAAATGCTTCTGTTCTGCCTCCTGGATATCAATGATGCATTATGGATAATGAATTCCCTCATAATCCTGAGATCTGCCTTTCTGACCTTATCATTATTTTTCTTCTTTTTGTTTTCCCTGGTCACTTTCTGTCCTGGTATATCTTGGCTTTTCCAAATGTCATTTGATATTGACTAGATGATTTAAACTGGTTAAAAAAAAAGTGTCTTTCTTTGGATCACATGAGAAAACAGCACAAAGAACACAGATATTTATTTCATATGTGCTTAAAAGTAATTTACTAATGGCCTCTTGAATTACAGAATTAAAAACTTGCAAGTTACCAGAGTGTAATCAAGTTTCTTAATTACCTGTATTTTATGAAACTCAGCTACCTCAAAATTCTAATATACAGATAAATAGAATTCCCCATACCTCTTTTTTTGTATCAACTGTTTAATAATAATAAATATTTTTTATTGCTTGGATTGGTAGCTAAACTTCACTCTATCTTTTCTATTTTTTTCTTTTCTTTTTCTTTTTCTTTTTTTTTTTTTTTGTTTGTTTGTTTTCAGTGCTAGGGATTCAACCCAGGGCCCAGAACATGCTAGGCAAACAATCTCACACTGTGACACACCCTCACATCCTAGACCCAGTTTATCTTATATAAAGTATGCATTATGTGTATGATAAGGACTCATGATTGTCACACATAAGGCTTTTTTCACCCCCACTATCAGCACAGGAAGTTAAGAACAAGTGAAGTTGACAGACTCTGTGCACTTTCATTCCAACAAAGTTCCCCTGAGGCAAAAAAATATCTGACAGCCATACTGCCAGAGAATTGAAAATGGATTTTAAATTTTGAGTTGCTGACAATGAGTTAGTATCTTGTTTGTGGCACTATTCGCAATTTATCAATAGTCTTTAATGTGACGATCTTGAGAATGATAAATAACTAAAATTTTAAACGTATTAGCAAAGATATTGTGGAAGGACATTTGCCTCAGAGGAATCAAAATTTAGTTTACCATCTTTTTATGCTAATTTAAGTTTATCTTCTCACCCCCTTTAAGGCAATAGGATGAACTCTTAAAAATTTATTTCTCAGCGCCATGCCTCATTTATCTTTGAATTATTGTATTAGGTTTAGTGTACGTTGAGGTATTGTGGTCTGTAGCCAGGAATCCTTCATGTAATTCTTTTTCTGAACCTTCTAACTCATGGTCCCATGATTTAAATCTTATGAGTCTCAGATCTTTCATGAAAGTGAGTGAGTGTCTAAAGTACTCACTGTGATGGTTAATCTGGATTGTCAATTTAATTGCATGAAAAAATGTCTAGGACTAGGAGACTTCTGGGTGTATTCATGAGGGTGTTTCCAGAAATAATTGGCAGGTGGAATAGAAAACTGAGGGGATACACCCTCTCTCAATGTAGATGACATAGTTCAATATCCTGGGGGCGTGGATGGAACAAAAATGGCCGAAGGAGAACAGCAACAGAAATGGAGCTCCATTCTTGGCTGGGTGCTTGAGTGGCTGCCATAATCACTGGAGGACACTGGACTCCAGCTCCTTCTTTCTTCCCAAAGAGACTATGACCAGCAACTGTCCATGCAGTTGCCTTGGCTTCTGTCCTGAACTAGGGCTGCATCATTGGTCCTTCTTCTTCTTCAATCCCAACATTTTAGATTTGAGCAGTTATTGTTCTGCCAGTTCTCTGGTTTGCAGATGGCCACTATGGGTCTGTCCAGCTTCTGATCCTATAAAGCAATCTAATAAATTCCCTTTTCATAATCATACATATTTATCCTGTTGATTCTGCTCCTCGAGAGAATCCTGACTTATACCCTTACCTTATTATTTTCTGTAAAGATTAAACAATGTGCTGTAAACCAACACACTGTCAAAGAGTAGCTAAAGGTCAACAAATATTTGTTCTGATCAGAGATGATTTGTTTGGTTAGTGCTTTTTGTTTGTTTGTTTTGTTCTTTTCAAATTCTGTTTACCTTTAAATATGAACCCATTCTTTAATCTTAAAAAAAAAAAAAAGAAAGAAAAAAAGACAGCTGTGTGTTGTGGCACACACCTGTAATCCCAATGGCTCAGGAGGCTGAGGCAGGAGGCTGAGGCAGGAGGATCATGAGTTCAAACCCAGCCTCAGCAATAGTGAGGCACCAAGCAACTCAGTGAGACCCTGTCCTGACATAAAATACAAAATAGGGCTGAGGATGTGGCTGGGTGTCAAATACCCCTGAGTTCAATCCTTGGTACCGAGAGAGAGAGAGAGAGAGAGAGAGAGAGAGAGAGAGAAAGGGACGAAAAAAACAAGGTATATAAGGAAATCTAAGTTGTGAAATATGACTGTTTTTTTGATTCAGGGGATGGTATCATGGGCATATACATATTGCTAAATTCTTCAAAATGTACAGGTTTAAAGTGTGCAGTTCTTTTCAGATTCTCATACTGAAAAACATACCTTAATTACTAGCACACAGACCCTAAAAAAACCCTGTAAATATCCACCCCTGACCTCTTTTTTGAGAAGTTACTAAGCTACCCTCATGGTGAAACTTTTCAATCAATCGGTTAGTTTAGCAAGGGGATTTGGCAGTGGACACAGGTTAATCATTAGTGACGCTGTTGCAAAAATTGTTGATTACAATTCACTATAAAAAAAATTAAAATATTTTAAATGTGGAAATTTGTAATCTTCATTGGATTTTAAGCTGTAAACAAAAACACTATTTTCAATCTATTCTTAAGCTATCAGAGCAAAACCCAAAGCCAGTTATAAGCAACATTACTTTACCACTTATCCAATTTTTTAATCAGAAAGATAAGACTCCCCATCCTTTCTGAGAAAAATAATTTAAATCTTCAAAAATGTCCTTAAAATGAGATTATTTGAATGTACACTGTTCCACTAAGCAGCTTTTCAAGAACACATGTTACTTATGTGGGTAAACAGTCCCCTTCCCAGGACGAAAGATGGACGGCTCACTGAGCAAAGCTTACTTATGTTCTCTCTTCAAGACCCTCATCTTGCCATGTCTGTGCCCATCAGTTCTAAACATTGGCTGATCCTAATTAGATTCTCATACTGAAAAACATATCTTAATCACTAGCACACAAACCCTAAAAAGATATCCAGCCCTGACCTCTTTTCTGAGACATTGGTTACTAATCTACCCTCAAGGTGACACTTTTCAATCAATGGGTTAGTTTGGCAAGGGAATCTGGCAGTGGACACAGGTCAATCAGTAGTGACTCTATTGCAAAAATTGAAGACAGCCCACTTGAGACCTGGATTCCAGCTTGGAGGTGGATTCTCCTGCATCTGTTCTGTCTGAGAATCTTCTAATGGATGCTATTGTTTTGTATACTGAGTTGATGAATGGAGATAATTCCACTCTTGAACAGCTGCTAAGTGCTGACAATGCCAGATGCTCTCTAATGGATCTTAAAATTTTCACACAAAGGAATGGAAAAGTTCAAAGCTGAGTGAAAAACTGTAAAGGAAAACAGTCTAGGAACACTTCTGCCATGTCTTGGACACTCTGTTCTACATATGCAAATAATTCAAGATCCTGTACCTCACCTGCCAAGAAAAACTGTGATTCAGAAGCTACTTCTTTGACTCTTTATGCTTTTCAGCAAAGTGTTGGTTTTACATATGTGGTTCCTTTGAAGATAAATTTTTAAAAATCACTTCTTTTTTCAGTTATCTCGAATTTTTTTTAAATTTATGTAAAGTGAGAAGGCAGTATTTCATGTTTTAATATGGATTTGAAAGAATGTGATGAAATGACCACACACCTTATATATTCATATCATTCTTAAAATTATCAGAAATATTTTATTTACTGACATTGTGTTATCATAAAATGTGATAGCATTATAATCTCTAAATTAAAATACATTAATTGGTATTTTATGAAAGTTAGTAAAATATTTCCAAGTGAAAGTCTACTTATCATTTCCCCCAACAGCTTCTTTGGCCTTTTAGTGAGGACAATATTTTTCAAACTTAGTATTTTCCTTTGTTTTTATTAAGTTGACAAATGTAGAATCCATATCATTTCAATATGGCAAAGGACTATATTTGGTGTTCAGTTATTGGAAAGAAGTACAACCTAATTGAACCAAATCAATTCACATTTGAATTTTAATTCTGTTTTCTCTTGGTTAGAAAAATTGATGCTAGTCCCCCAAAACTCTCTAATTTTTGCACTGTAGAAAACAAGAAAAATTGTATACAATTCACAGGGCTACTGATGGGCTGCTCTATGACTTAACACGATGCCTGACAAGAGGAAGATGATCAATAAATATCATTTATTGTGATTATTATCTCTTCTCTTCTCTATCAGTGTAAGACCGTTCCTACATCCTTAAATGCTGTTGGCTTTTTCATGACAAATTATAAGCCACAAATAAGGATCAACTATAATAGTCTTTCCCACATTTGTAGATAAGACAGATAAGTAGAGAGAGGCAGAAAAGAGATAAATGTTCCTTTGACAATCCTGATACTCTAGAGAAAACTTGATAAAGATAGCAAAGCAGCCCTGGGAAGAGTGTGACTGGGGTCAGGTTTTAGGGTGATGGGAGTTGGAAGTCCCAGAGCCTGGAGGGAAGCCTTCTCTAAGGAGCACAGATAGTCTTGATCCATATAAAGTGGGGAGGCCCGATCTCAACTGAGGGAACGAGGCCAAATGTTGAAGTTGTCCTAAGTATTTTTCCAAGTGTTTTATAGTTGCAAAGTCCCCAGTTAGAAACTTTTCTTCTTTGGAGAAGAAAAATCTGATATGCTGCTACTTTGTCTTCAAGAAAAGATATAAATCTAAAAGTTTTGGAACTTCACCAGAGTGAGAAAACTGAAAGCCAAACATTAGTGAAGTCTTAGTTTTCAGGAAATCAAGTAAGAAATGTCTGGCTTTGCTGCCTGAAGTATTCTCTTAGTGCCAGACAATGTCCACCTTGCAGTAATTTGTAAAAAGTGAAGAGGTCCTGCAGATTGAAATACCTTTTCCAATGGTTTGGTGAAAGTTGAAATGGTTTAGGTAGCTGCAGCCTGAGAGGATGTTTATGAGATTAAAAGTTGACCCATTTTGCATTGTCGGGCTCTGAGTTTAAAATCCAGGTTATGTTCTCCTATGGAATTGTCTAAATTTCATTTACTTCCCTGAGATCCTTAATCTCTTTCCACAAAGACTGGAGGGTAAGTGGGTACACTTAGGAATCTGCTTGACAGATTTTTTTAAAGCAAGAGTTAATTTGGAAAAAAAAAAAAAAAGAATGCCCAACTAGAGTTCAGGAAAAATTATATGAGCTTTTGGCTCTTTGAATATAGTTTGATCCCTTTATGTGTAATATACCCAATTCCACCACAGTACATTCCCATTAACTCAATTAAAAAAAGTAGGATGTAGGATCAGCACTATCATTCCAGAAATGCTACAATAATACAAATGGAAGAATTAAAGAACTGCATAAAGGACACAATATGTTTCAATTAAAGGATCAAGAGACTGGGTTTCATTTTACTACTTTATGCTTGGATCTATTTTCATTTAAATAGAGATTCTTTGAATTTATGTTACCCGGACCAAATGACAAAAATATGCTTGTGTGCATGTGGGCACCTATCCACACAAAACTAAGAAAATAAAGTAAGAAAGGAAAAGAGGAATCTATGGGAAGGAGAAAGGAAACAGCAGGAGGGAGAAAAGAAAGAATGAGGAGAAAAGAGAAAAATACAGAACAGAAGGCAAAGAAAAAAATAAGAATTTTAATTGATGCTATATAATGCTAAATATTCTGATGGAAATGGAAATACAATACATAAATCTGATCCAATTTGTTGACATTTTATAAAGAGAAAAAAAATGATGCAGATGTCTACGATCATTATCGCTTCTCAATCACACTTTATAGAAAATTCCAATTATCATTTTGTTCCATTGTTTGGAAGATAAAAATGGCCAGTTCATTTCAGGGAAATAGACAATACTAAAGATTTTATCCTTGCTTATTTTTGAGGGGGAGAGTGATAGCTGTGGAGGTAGGAATATGGGGTGGAGGTCATGGAATGGGGCAGTTTGGAAGTAGGAAGGGCCAAGGACATAACCGTCATTTGTGTGTGTCACAGTAAAAGTTTTGACTCAAGAAAAAAACAACTTTGTTTGGTTTAACTTTCCATGTTCTATTAGAAAAGGATGAAAATGAGAGTTTACACTTCTGTGAACTCTGCTTAAGATAATAAGCTAGATAAGATTAGCTTTGTGAATGTATAGCAAGGTACTCATTCAAAAATGAAAAAGAAAGATCACGAAATGGTCATGAATTCTGAACTTGGGTTTTTACCAATAGCAATCCAGGGTAGATGAAGTGAATTGCCAAGTGTTTCATTGCAAAATTAGAAGTAAATGGCCAGATGGAATGAACTCAAGGTTTAGAGAAGATAAGCCTGCTCAGAGTCTTTTGATTTAAGGAGAGATTTTTGTTGTTCTTATGAATACAGAATCTTGGAGAGCAAACTTTCTAAAATATTTTAAGAAAAGTACAATGAAAGTTGAGAAATTTTGACTAAGGGAGGATGCCAAAGAGATATTTAGATAAGTTTTAATTCATGAGGATTAATGATTAAGAAAGAATACCGAAATTGACAAGCAAAAATATGAATAGCTAAAAAATTTGAGAAGTATTTATGTGTGTCAACATTACACAATAAGATAGACAATCCAGGGGGAAATTAAGGAGCAACCATGTAAATAATTTCAGCAACAAGAATCGTCTCATGTGAAGATACATGTATTCACCAGAAATAAAAATAAAAGATCTTCAATTTCTTCAATAATTTTTTTGAAGAATAAACCAACCTGAAGGTGCAGTGATGGTTGTTTTCCAGTTACCTTATTTTATTTAATTCTTACATTTATTTAATTACTACAATCTATGCTGTTTTCCCCCTGTCACCTAGGTAGAAAGGGAACCATACATTGACAGTCTGTCCATGGTCACTGCTGACTCAGCTCCCCGAATTAAATGAGCATGTCCCGGGGAATTCAGCTGACATCCAGAGTACAGCTGAAAAACGTTTGGATCACCCCTCTTATTTGTATATTGAACATCACCAAATGGGTAAAAATACCAATGGACAGATAATGCCAATGTTAGGAATTATGATCAGTGTCTTAGTTCTTTCAGGTTGTTATAACAACCACAACAACAACAACAACAAAAAAAAACCTAGGTGGAGTGGCTTATGAACAACAGAAATTTATTCCTCAGAGTTTGGGAGAGAGATAAGTGTATGATAAGGCTCAAACAGGATGGTGTCTTGGGAAAGCACATTCCGCATTGATGATGTCTTCCCTTGGTACCCTCACACCTTGAAGGGAACAATTGAGCTCCGTGAGGCCTCTTTCATAAGGAGGGTCCTGTCCTCTTGACAAATTCACCTGCCAAAACCCCTCCTTCTTAACCAGCACATTGGGGTTAGATTCTAACGTGAGTTTTGGAGGGACACCGACACTCAGACCACGGTAATGAGGAATATACAGGAAAATTTTCATTTCAAGACATGTAAACTGAAGCCTTAGAAACGTATATGCTCCTTTCTAGAACTCCCTAGCTATGAGCAGCACAGATGCTACATGACCTGACTTCTTGGGGCAAGGGTTGTGGCTCAGTGGTAGAGCACTTGCCTAGTATATGTGAGGCACTGAGTTCTATCCTCAGCACAGCATATCAATAAAATAAAGGTCTGTCAACAACTAAAATATATACATATATATTAAAAAATACGAGACATGACTTCTCTTAGATGTATTTTTGTAACCAGTAATTATGCAGCTATAGCAATCATAAAATTATCAAGGTTTACATTGCTTAAATTACACAAATAGTATCAATCATATTTATTAAATGCCTATTATATACCCATTGTTTGGGGGAGTGAGATATATCCAAAGAAACTAATAAAGGACTTTTGAGTCAAAGATAATTACTTCTTAAATAATACAACAACAACAACAAAAAAGCACTACAAAAACTCTGGGATATGATAGACTTTCCACATATGTATCACAGGACATACGGGATAAGAAAATTTTGGTGTTCAAATGAACTGAATTTTGTATTTGAATAAATACTTGAAGAGGTGGATTGAGGAAGCAACAAGATATGACAAAGTTATATTTTGGATCTGTTACCCCAAGTGTCCCATTCCCCTGCCAGGAGACACTTCTGAAATAGCACAGAAATGACACTTCTTAATCTGCTGCCTGCTGTCTTGGAAGGTCCTCGTCTGAGCATTAGGTAAGGAGAGTCCAGGTCTCTTGAACTTTCCAGGCAGTTAGGTCAGAGTCTCACTACATTCCTCTCTGTAAATTTTATAAAATCACCTTCTTAGTAAAAGGCATGATCCCATTACATGCCACATAGTAGGTCCTCATAAATGATCACACATTCCTACCTGCACAGCAGAATTATAATGAGAAATGAACTCTAAATTGGAGGAATGTCATTTAATATTTCCAATAGACCATGACTTAGTGGTAAACATAAAATTAAAGTGTCAGTCTAGCACATCTTTCCATTTCCTTATATTATTTATTATACTATACCCAGAAACTCATTTTGGCAAGTTGAAGCATAGCATTTCAACCACTGAGAAAAGAAAATCAGAAATTCTTAATAAAAATCACGGAAGTTGGTGGTGTTTTGACTTCGATGGAAAGGTTTCAATCAGTCAAATTTTCTCTGGAACAAAGTATCCAAGTGGGGTCTCTGGTAAAATTCATCATCAGTCTTCACCTATTTGAAAGGTGAATTGAAAGACTGGAGGAGAAGGATGACCTGCCATCTTATAAAGGACCACCTTGGGCGCTCTTCTCTTGTCTTACTCTTTTCCCCTTGAGATCTAGCTGGCCTGTTATTCCTCTTCAAGCCTGTTGTGACATACAGAGCCTAGAGCTCAAAGAAATTAAAGGAAGTTTATAAGGATAAATCTAAGGTTTGGGTCTATGAGTCTGACCCTTGGAGGCATTTTTATTTGATAATGGGGAGAGGCGATGGGCAAAATCTAAATTTATAGCACATATGCCTAGGAACCAGACAAATGGTACTTGGTATAAGAGGTTTCCCATAATTGCCTCTTCATAGTCCAAATGTGACTACATAGACCATGGCACTGGTTACTCAGCGAGGGTGCCCCTGACTTTCACTCCATGTATGATTCTGTGTATATGCACTGAACTTTTTAAACAAATCTCAGTATCAAAATTGAAATGAGTAATTTCTTTCAAATATATCTAACTTACATCTACACAATTTGTCCAAATGACTCAAAAGGTGGTCTTGGATTTTTTTCCTGCCCACCCACAGTTAGATATCATTTTGGGTGCATAGGATTTCAGAATCCACACCATTGTATCCATAAAATCTGAAATAATGGAGGAGACCCTCTCAGGAAGTTTGCGTCAATTCACACTCATACTCCTGGCAGCAATGAGTTCTCATTATCATGCCATTTAGGGCAATATCTGAAATGGAAATAATATCACATCATTTCCTCATTTTGGACTTCCTCAGAGGTTACCATTAGGCCTTCCAGTAGACGTGCATGCCAGACCAAAAGAGACATGCAAAGCCAGTTCATGACTTACTTCCAGTAAACAGAAATCCTACCTTTTAATTTCTCCATATTACTGAGGGCTAAGCCCAGTGAGACTGAAGTCAAGATTTAAAGGATTTTTCTAACAAGCAACCACACACACACACACGCTTTGAATTTCACAGATAAGTAATTCAAGGTCTATCAATTCACTTTCAAAGCTAAGTTACAGCCTCTGCCACATTCCTGTTTTCATTACAGTACAGAAGTTTCCCAAACAAGGACATAAGTTTCCTCTTGTTCTATCATAAGAACAGCAAAACACTTAAATTTGTGTGACTTGAACAAAGTCTGCCATGATTTAAGATATACAGTAAGGTTATGTAGATCTCACACTATCTAGTAAAACTTGCACATTAAAATACTATTTAATTTTTTTTTCTGATACTGATCACTGTGTCCTCCTGAGTATCAGTTATGTTTCATTATGATCTGCAGTATCACCGTAGAGTGAAAGATACCTCACTGGTCATTTTGTAGGCACTTAGCAGTTTAAATATTAGTTTTGTTGATAGCAAAATAATAAAATAATGGACAAAGAGGCGATTTTCCAACTGGTCTCTGAGAGTTAAGAATCCAGATTCCAATACCCCTATACAAATGGCTTCCTCCATTAATTACGTCCAAGTTAAACAAAGATTTCGATTTATTCATGCATTCCCCTCTGAACTCATCTGTTTCGGTCACCACTGTTTGCTCGGGGCTATATGTGTGGGACTCCCCCAACAGTTGCATTTAGTCAACCTAGTCAAACTAACACAGAACTTGGCTTCAGAGAGAAAAGCATAGCTGGGAGACTAGCTTAGGGATTAACTCTCCCCTCATATTTATACTCCCTAGGAGATGCTGTTGTGTGCAGAAAGCCCAATTTGTGTACTCCAGTCTTTACTCCGGGGGCTCCAGAACATTACTCCAGAAAGTGCTAAAAGAACTCCAGCACTATTGAGTAATGACAATTTGTGACTAAGTTGCCTAATCCATAAGATGAAGACAATAACAGATCTAGTCTTCTTGCTGAGAACGTTAAATATTACATACTTACGTGGAGAACCCAGAGCAACAGGGTGCCCAGAGACTCAAAATTGTCGCCTGATTATTGAATACCAGTCTTGCCCTTCATTTAAGGAAAGAGGTTTTCCTGGGCAAGTGGAGTACTGGGGTTTGTGTTTCACTATTCCATGGGATCTGCTTTGTAATTCTTCACCTTTTTCCTTCTGCAGACAGCTGACAGAGTAGAAATTGATGGTCTGTTGACAATCACATAGATGTGATATTCCTCAGTTATGATAGCTTATAACCAGGGAAATTATATCATCCTGAAAGCTTCACTTCATTTAATTGGTGGGTAAAGCACTTAAATCATTTTCTACCAACCTCTTCAGAATGAGAGATATATACATTTTGGGAATTAAGGTTATCTAACGAATAGAAACAAACATATTTTGACTTTTTTATTCTTAATTTAGTCATTGCTAAAAGCCTTGATAAACAATTATTCTTTTAATATTGTTGACATATTTTTTTCTAAAAGCAAAGCATATTTTGAAATAAAATTACTTACCATGGCCTATGAACTTACAATTTCTAACTATTTTACCAAATTATTAGCAGAAATTTGGATTTTAATCTCTGTTTTTAAAGACACACATATTTGCACAGAAACAATAATTTGGAAGTTTGAGTGTGTCGATGTAACTTCTGCCATTATGCTCAAAATTTTCTTGTTTATAAGTTTTTTTTTTTCTATAAAGCTACCAAAAGGTTTACTTATCATCCTTTGGTTCTATTTTTGTTAATGTTCTGAACTTCATTACTTGAACAATTGCAGTGTGTACAGAGCTTGAAGACATCATGCCCAAAGTGGACAAACATATTCCTTTCTCAAAAGGTCAAATGCCATTTCACCTCTCTTAAGGTACAAGATAGTGATCTGGAAAATAAATCCAAAACATTTAAGCCAGTCCTAGGGATTTAAAAACACAAGTCTGGATGGAGAAAGCAAAAACCATTCTAAATATCCAAACATCTGCGCCAGTTCTGCAGCTTATAAGGAGATCCAGGAATATTTGTAAAGGGCATGTAGCTGAGAGGACATGCGGATCTTGTTTTACTTTTGCAAACAAGCCAAGCCCACAGAAAGTGCTAGAACGGTCATGTTTCTTGGCTTGGAAGATAAAGTATTATGATAACTTTTTCCCACAAATTTAGATTTATGGGAATTAAAGATTTTTTTTCCTTTTTAATAACTACAGGATCTGGAAAGTAAGTTAAAAACCATACAGAAAGGAAAAATATTAAATTAAAATCCAGATAGACTTTATATTTTAAATAGCATAGATTTTTAATAGGTGACTCATTTCAGCCACTCATTTAAATCTTTGCTTTTTTACTTTTCTCTGTTCTACATAACACAGAGACATGAAAACCACACTTAAAGCAGTCTATGTATATACACGTACATGCTATATTACATTTTCACATATGTAAATACATATATAGTATGTTAGATAATATTCTTCTGTGTTATACTGGCACAAACTTAAATTGGAAATGATTTATGACCAATTGTTTAAGATGAGGGAGTTCCCAAAGTCTATCAAAGATATGAAGTCACTAACAGAAGATCAGATTTCCTTTCTGTGCTGTGAATATTCTAAAATAATACTTCTCTCTACATGTATGATATAGAGGGTTACCATGTTAATATTTTAGAATTATTACCTTTAAGCCATATGCTTTTTACTGAATAGTTTAACATGTATTTACCAGCTTTGGCAATCTATATTTATCTTGGAATTAATAATTTGTGTGTGTGTCCGTGTGTGTATGTGTGTGTTTGTGTGTGTGTGTGGTGTGTACATCATTTGATGAATGAACAAACAAATGTGGTACACTTATACAATAGAATAGTATTCAGCCATAAAAAGATGAAATATTTTCATTCATAACAATATGGATTGAACTGGAGGACTTTATGTTAGGAGAAGTAAATCAGGCACAGAAAGAAAATTGCCACATGATCAAAAATATATATGGAATCTAGAAATGTCCATGTTACAAAAGTTGAGAGTAGAATAGTGGCTACCAGAGACTGGGGAGAATGCGGGGAAGGAAAGATGAAAAAATGTTGAGCAAGAGACACTAAGTTAGAGTTAGGTAGGAGAAAGATATCCTGGTGTTCTACTGCACACTAACATGAGAAAGATAATGTAATGTGTATTTCAAAACTAGGAGAAAGAATTTTTAATATTTTCATCATGAAGAAATTATAAAAGTTTGAGGACATAGATATGCATACTCTGATTTGAACATCATACAATGTGTGTGCATTATATACATATATATGTATATATACAGATATATCCAAACATCTTGTTACCCCATAAATGTGTATAAATTTCTGTATAAATAATAAAAAAACAACAAAAATATAGCATGGTATGAAAGAGTTAGGATCAGATCAGCAAACTATGGCTCATGGATCAAGTCTGTCTACCACCTGTTTCATAATTAAAATTTACAAAACAAATATAACCAAAAAAACTCCAGATTTTCATACAAACAATTCGAGAAAAGTCTTATAAAATCATTCCTAATCTATCATTAACTTTCCAAAAGTCTAGCCTAACAGAAAAAAAATATTATCTTTCATTTTTATTAATTTAGTTGGGATAAACTAAATTTTATATTGAATATATATATATATTCAATATAATATAATATTTTACATATATATATATAATGCTGACTTTATTCTGACTACTGAATTTAAAGATCACTTTTTAAATTTTTTTTAAAAAATTTTTGTTGTTGTTGTAGATGGACATGATATCTTTATTTTATTTTATGTGGTGCTGAGGATCAAACCTAGGGCCTCACTTGTGCCAGGTGAGTGCTCTACCACTGAACCACAACCCCAGCCCTAAAGATCACTTTTAAACTTAAGGCCACAATGAGAACCTCATTTAAAACACTCCCTTTCAGTCTTCTAGGGCCTACTGGGGACGAATTTCAACTACATCACCTACTATGTCAGCAGGTAGTGGTGCACTTGGTAAGACTGTGGACTTGAGCCCAGTTTGTGTACTCTAGTCTTTGCAATTTTCCCATATTCTTATAGACTTTTATTCTTTCACATAATGGAATTCATTCTTTTTGTGTCTCATTCAATGCCTAGGGGAGCATTCCTTGATGACTCCAACTTGCTATAATCTTTTCATTTTCTGGGCTACAATAATACTTGCTGTCCAACTATCCCACTGTTTTTAATAGTCATTTGTTTATCCTGTGGATATGTAAAATGTATTAATCCACAGAGTAACTTTTTCCTCCTTTTGTAGATCATGATGCAATGTAGAATTCTAATATATATTTGATGAAGAAATGAGTCCTTCCCAACTTATTTTAAATATTCAATCTCCTTAGATTCCCTCAAGAAATCAATTTCTCACATATGTCTTTATATGAAACTTTTTTCTTTTTATTTGAGGATACTGATTTTATTTTATCATTTTTTTCTTTTTTTATTTGTTTTTTAAAAAAATGATAGCAGAATGCATTACAATTCTTATTACACGTATACAGCACAATTTTTCATATCTCTGGTTGCATATAAAGTATGCTGACACCAATTCGTGTCTTCATATATGTACTTTGGATAATGATGTCTATCACACTCCACCATCCTTGCTAATGCCCTGCTCCCTCCCTTTCCTAACCACCCCTGCCCTATCTTGAATTCATATATTCCTCCCATGCTCCCCGACCCTACCCTACTATGAGTCAGTCTCCTTAAATCAGAGAAAACTTTAGGCATTTGTTTTTTGGGTATTGGCTAACTTCACTTTATATGGCACTTTTCAAATCAGACAGTCAACAAATATTTTTTCTAACAACTACTGAATACCAGACATAAGTAAAATATAGAGGACAGTAAAGTAACATAATTAGTCTGACCTTCCCTTGTACAATATAAATAATTTTCACCAGGAAATATAATATGGAAAGCAAGCTCAAAACATGACCTAATTAATTTTAGACAGTGATGATTCTCTGATGATAATGAAATAACTTATAAGCTGGAGCCTGCCAGTAAAGAACTAGGGATTACTTTAGTTGAGTGTATATGATGGTGTCTCTAAAGAGGTCACATATGGGTGGAATCATTAGTTATGATAAGAGTCATCCATGTTTAAACCTACAAATACATGGCCATAGAAAAAGCAATTCAGATTTCCCTGAGGCAAGAAAAACTTTAGTAGAACCAGACACCTGGCGTGTAGGGGCAGATGAGGCCAGACCCATAGTGATAGTCTACAAATATTTGCTTCAACGTAAGGATTGGAAGTCTGATACTGATTAATATGGCAAATTATAGTGTGTGTTAAGCAAAGAAGTTGCCTAGTGTGTTCCATTTTTATCATTACACTTTTATTGTAAAATGAGTTGTAGTAAAAGCAAGATAGAGTATAAGAAATCAGTTTAGTGACTATCATAGCAATCCTGGAAGAATGATAATGATGACATGATATGAGATAGACTTAAGGGAAAGTTGAATAATAGTCATACTTATAATAGTATATATATATATTTATTTATATTATGTTTACATATTATATATATATAGATCTATCTAAATATAATATATTTTAGAGGGCTATGTTTGTAGCTCAGTAGTAGAGCACTTGTCTAGTATGTGTGAGGCACTAGGTTCAATCCTCAGCACCACATCAAAATAAATGAATAAAATATAGGTATTGTGTTCATCTATAACTAAAAAATTTATATATATACATATATTAAATATATATATATATATATATATATATATATATATATATATATATATATATATATAAATCAGCAAGGTTTTCTGATGGATTGACATTTGAGGTAGAAGGAAAGTGAGAAATCACCTACGTTCTACTGGTGATATTAACTCAAGTAAAGGGAATTGGGAATGACTAGGTTTAAGAGGATAGAAAGAAGAACTTGTCACATTACTTTGGAATCATTTGACAACACTATAAGCTCATAATGAGCAAGAACTAGGCCTAGTACCAGCTTGAAAATGTATTGTAGAATACAAATACTAAATACTCTGTTTCAGAGTATAAGCTTTGAATTTATCTTTGAATGCTGGCTCAGACATTGTGTCCTTTATGAAGAAATAAGGACAGTTTTACTTACTGATAAAAACCTCATCCTCAGGAATTTAGAGAGCAAGTGTTTAGAAATTACCAAGTTGGGGTCCTGGCGTATAGTAACTACTTAAAAAAGTGACATTGATTTCTGCTTATATATATGCAACTAGCATAATACATTTTGTATAACAGAAGCCTTTTTTATGTTGTAATTATAGAAATATAGAAGCTGACACAAATACTAAACTGTAGAATAGATTAAATGTAATGGCTTAAATCCTTTTTCTCCTTGTAAGTTTAACTCTCAATATTTTTATGTGTAAGTATTATGCCAGAACTTGGAAGACAACGCAAAGTGTTGGATTCAAAATATTAGCTTCCTTGAGTAATTACATGTCAATACCTTTAAAACTTAATTTCTTAACCTCTTGAGTTACTCAGCTTTCTGTCATTGATAAATCTCCTGAGATAAAACAAAAACTTATAAAGCAGGTTTTACTCTGAACCAGTTTTAGAGGTTGTTCCCAATGGTTTCTTGGCCTTGCCCATTGCCTTTGGACCTGTGGTGACCATGGCAGGGAATATGTGGCAGAGGAGATCTTTGCATCCCATGGAGTATGGGAAAGAAAGGAAGAGATGGGACAGGAACAGGGTCCTAATGTGCCCTTCAAGTATTCATCATCCACTAGGAACACCTAGTCTCATTGCCTGGCAAGTGCATCTTTAACACAAATTCGTATTTCACATGAACCTGTGGACTTACATTCATTCCTTATCTAAGTGATCAGTCTCAAGGACAGAAGCAATGATAGGAGAATGTCATAGAAGCTGCCCAGATGGTCTTCTTGGTGAATCTTTGGTGCGGAGAGTCCATGCAAAGAAGTAAGGGTATAGAGTAATTCAGATCAGCTCTCTGAACTCACAAAGAACTTATTGATATCATGGTCTGATTAGCTTCCCAAATGGTACCTATGAAGAAGACAAATATTGATTAAAAATTAAAGGTGAAAGTAATAGACTTGGAGAACTTTAAGGTCATCAGACTGCACTGAAATACTGAGCTGTTAGTACCAGTAGAGCAGCAAATCTTTGAAATATAAGGGCCAATGACATCAATGGGGGTAATGCTAGCTGCAACAGTGATATCAACTAACACGGAGTCATAGTTGCAATTATATCTCCTAAAAGACACCTTTAAGTCCCAACTGCTGGTACCTGTTGTGGTTTGTATATAAGGTGCCCCCCAAAGCTCATGTGGTAGACATTGCAAGAAAGATTAGAGGTGAAATGATTAGTTTAGGAGTCCCTTAATCTAATGTGAGTATTAACTCACTCATAGGGATTAACTGGGTGGTAACTGAGGATCCCTGGGGATATGCTTTTCATATTTTGTCCCCAGAAAGTGGAGCTCTTTGCTTCCTGGTGTGATGTCCTGACCCATTGTCCTCTAGTACACTCTTCCACCATTATGTTCTGACCGCACTTGTGTCCATACCAATAAAGTTAGACTTCTATGAACTGAGACCTGGAAATTGTGAGCCCCCAATTAAACTTTTCCTCCTCTAGTTATTCTTGTCAGGTTTTCTTGGTCATGGCAGTACAAAAATTGACTAAAACAGTACCTATGAATGTGACCTTAGTTGGAAAGAGGTTCTTCTCTGATATATTACCAAGTTAAGGCAAGTCCACATATTTTGGGGATTTTCCAGTGACTGATGTCCTTATAAGAAGAGAGAAATTAGGACATAGAAATAGGAGACACACACCAAGAAGACTGAGTGCAGCTAGGAGCAGGGATTGGAGTGATGTATGTAAAAGCCAAGGAACACCAAAGATAGCTGAAAACCATCAGTGACTAGGAAGAGGCATGCAAGAGTTCTGTCCTAGAGCTTGCAAAGACAAGGTGGCCCTGCAAACACCTTGGTTTCAGATGCTTAGCTTCCAGAACCAAGGGAAAATTAACTTTCTTATTACTTTAAATTACATAGTTTGATGTACTTCTTACAACAATCCTAGGATACTAGTACACAGAGCTCAGAAGAATTACCTCACACAATAAATCAGGCATTTTTAAACACCATCTAGTCATGAAGACATTTAAGCAACTGGGTAGATGGACAGATGATATATTGCAGATAGATAAATAGATAATTGATAGATTTATGTACATATATACATATGTATATATGTTATATTTTCAGGCTTTTTTGACAAACAAATGGTAGATGGGGTCAAATGTGTCAGAATGAGAAATGCCCATAAGGGTAAATGAGAAGAGAGGCAGGAAGCCATAAGCCCATGATCCAGGTCTGATCTTGAGTGAAAGAGAGAAGAATAGAAGGAAGGAAGGAAAGTCAGAACCTGAAACTGCTGTGTAATCTAAGGAAATTGCAGAAGGGTCACTGAAAGTCCTAAAGTAAGAGTCACCTGGAAAAATTTCTCATCTCCTAGGAAGGTTTTTTTTTTTTTTTTTTCCTGTGGTATCTCCACCATATTTAGCCCTTGGCTGAGAGTAGCCCCGTGGGAAGCAGGACCTCAGTCTAAACACAGTGATTTCAGAAAGCAGAGGTGGAAACTGCCAGGAAACTCTTCACTGTACTTGTGGACCTGAGAGTTGTGTTCTCATGGTTACTTTAAGTGGGATAACAGGGTTTGTGGGGAAACCTCCCAATATCAACTCTGCATCCCTGGCAGCAATCCTTTTACCACCATTTGTATGAAATGATTTTTCACTTTTCTTTTAACCATAGTTTACTTGTCCAGACAGAAAGGGTAGAAGGGGATTGAGTCAGGAAAGTAGTGCATTCAGGGTTTTTTTTATGAGTTAAATCTTTTTTTTTTTTATGTAAGGTTCATAAGGTATTAAATATCTCGGTTGGGCTAGAAGGGAGCTTCCTTTATTCCTTTTTTCAGTGTCTGGCAGCATAGGCAGAATTTCAATATAACATGCCTTGCTGTCCTGGCTACTTGTGGGAACTTCAATCTGAGTGTCAAGAATGGACTCTTCCAGACCTGATAATGTCATTCATGCCACTTTCTGTGTACTCTTCTAATTTTTCTAATCCTTTTTTTTTTCTTTCTGCAGGACTTCGCTTTACTCTAACAATAGCATCCATATCGTCCTCTATGAAGTCCCTTGGGTGTCTAATTTGAGTTTGGCAAATATTTCCCAAGGACCTGATATGTGCTGGATACTGTGCTAACATGCAATGATTTCTTTGAGAAAAATATATGATCTTTGATTTTAAGAAGTACACCGATGCGTGAAGGACATTGAAATGGCAATTTTAGCTTAATGTAATAAGCACCAGGCAAAAAGTAGGACCAGGTGTGTTTGAACACAAAGACAAATAACCAAATCAGCCTGGGGTGAGGAGTGAAGCACTGGCAATCACATCACCTCCTAGCTGCTGTGGGTTCCCTGTTATGATTTTCTCATGTAGAGACCTATACACCTCTGTTTACCTTCCTTTCCCTCCTAATTAATGATTAAGTGCTATAAAAAATTCAAATGAAAAATGACACTCATTGCTTCATATGGTGCTTGAAGTAGATCATCTCAAAAGTTAACACACCATATCCATGTTCAAGAAGCGGCTCAAGTTGTGAATACACTTAGTTGTGTAGAAAGTACACAATTAGCATAAAGATTATGCTCCAAAGCTTACTCTTTATATAAATTGTTCAGAATGCATAATATAATTTTCCCATAGAAAACAAAACTATATATTACCAGGCTAGTCCATGAAAGTCTAATTGCCTTATAATGTAGCTAGTGTATTATATATTTATCATGAAAATCATTAAAATCATATTAACTCACCAAAAATTGGAAATATTGAATACCCAGAAATGGTGGCTTACTAAAATAAATTTTGTTTTAGCTAATTAACTATATAATAGAAAACTATAAAATCACTGATAATTACCCTGCACAAGAATATTTCCAAATCTTGTGAGTTTTGTGATTTAAAATATTAGGTAATACAAAAGTATGAAGAGCACAATAGAAAAGTTTCTCATTAGTTTCTCTTCAAAAAGCATATAATATAAATAGTTGATTAAGCAGTGCAGACTTTTATAAAATACGAATGTGAGTGGAAAACATATTTTAATAACGTATTATTAACAAAAGTGCAGATATATTTATTTTTATTTTTAAAATCCTAGATAGAAATACAAAATGTGTTTTTTAGTAGCTCAAGAATGAGTCTTTTAAAATTTACATTTTGTTGCTTTTCTGAATTTATTTCATTTTACATGTTTATTTGTACTTTTCCAAAATTTCAGACTTTCCAATTCGTTTTCTTTCAGGATCTTGCGCACATGTTGCTGTTCAGAATAAGTTTACAAAATTGCTCCTTCCAGCATTCTCAAAATGGAGATTTATTATTCCACTTAATTTACTTTATTCTATCTTATAGCATATATCAACCCTTGACATATTATATACCCATGTATTTAATATCCTCTAACTTTCCATACAATGTGCATTCCATGGAGGCAGAGACTGTATCTAGTGAGTTTACTGCTTTATTTCCAGCACTCTAGACAAATGCCAGAAATGTAGAAAGTACACAATCTATCATTGAAAGAATTATCACATGTAAATAAATTACTATATAATTAGAAAAATACTGTTTTCAAGATATATATATATATACATATATACATATATGTGTGTGTGTGTGTGTATATATATATATATATATATATATATATATATATATATATATTTGTAAAATGGGCATGCTCTTTAACTCTATGTATTTAAACAGGAAAGAAAAACTACCATTGAGAAATACATAACCTTCCAGATAATAAACACTTGTACTTTAGTAAAGGTTTTTTTTTTTTTTTTTTAGTGAAAAATGACAACATGGAGTTTTATTTAGATTCTCGTACAGTCTGTTGAATCCCTTCAATATTTTCCAGAGAACATTAAGTCTGTTTACTGACCTTCTAAAATCTGTGCCCCCACCAAGTGAACTGTTATTTGCACCAGTTCGTATGCATTGTAGTTTGATTTTATGTATTTGGCTCAAATAGATTGCAAGATGGGAATAACTGAAGAGAAGGTTAAGGGGAACAGGGAATGCTGGGAGGCTTTCAAGAAGTTTCTGGGCAAGATGTGGATGATCTGATGGAATCAAATAAATCATTGAGGATAATCTAAATTACACAGAGATGAAAACAGTACAAATATGTCATCGCCTTAAACCAACAAAAGTTCATGTTTCCTTGATGCTCTATCTGTGTATTAAAGGTCAGAAGGGGCTCAATTCAATCATTTTTCTTTCTTTCAGAAAACTTATGCTGAAGAATCTTTTCCTCCTGACTGGAAAAAAGAATTCCCTTTCAGATGGCCAAGTATGCACTGGCTTTTTAAATCTTTTTCAAGTAGGTGACAACTATCACTTCTATATATACGTATATGAATACAATGCTGCTTTGTGTGTGTGTGTGTGTGTATATGTGTGTGTGTGTGTGTGTGTGTGTGTATTTTTTTTTGGCGGGGGGGGTCAATGCTTGACATGATCAAGAGTAAATTTATTAAGGCAGGAATGGCTAGTCTTAACCCTGTGCCCAGAAGAAGAGCAAAAAACTTATATTTCTGAATAGTCTAAATGACTACACAGCAGCAATGAGTGAACAGGACTTTATATGTTTTTAAAAAATGATGCTTTAAAGGAAAAGAAAATTGTGAGCATTTAGCACCAGCCCAGTCCCTGGTCTAGATTGGGAGCAACATAAATTGAATAGGTTTCATAAACTCAACATAAATTGAATTGAGATTAGGTGGTGATTGAACCACCTTCCTTGTAAAATGACCTGAGGAAGAATAGTGAATATCTTCATCATGGTAAAATTTAATTCAATGTTTTCATATTTCTAATTGTGTTTCAGACACATCTTATTCTCACCTATATATAATGTTCTTGTGAATTAATAATAGAGCTTTAACAGTAACAGTACCATCGTCTGTAGCCAGACTAGAAGCAAAATGAGAACAAGGTATCCTATTGATTAGTTAGATATATCTAAATTATCTGTGGAGTTCATAAGTTGTAACAGGGCACCTAACTTACCTCCAAGGTACCCTATTGATTTTAAGCACCTTAGGTCTTTAATAACTAAAGAGGTCACAGGGCTTTAAAACTTTTAATGTGCTATGCTTAATAATAAGTAACTTAAGCCTAAAAAGGAAATTGAGATTAACTTGCTTTCCAAATTCAATTATTGCTATATTTAAGTAATTTGGCTATTGCCAGCTAACTCTAGCATCCATTTGTCTAGAAACCAGTGAATAATAGGCGATTTTCTGATTTCTGTGATCCTTAGTTGCCAACATTAGTCCTTCTCTTTCCATTTTCTCTGTCATTATACTTTGCTAATACATTAGTTTGCTCTCTCTGGATATGAATACAATGCTGCTTTTATCTCTGTTTATGGAATTCAGGAATAAACATCCTGCCAAGAGATTTCACATTGAGCTACAAATTACTATCACCAGTCATTCCTTCCATTCTATTTCTTCTAATTGTGTGCACAGAATTTAGTGTAAGGACCCCATTAGCAATACCGCCATTATAGGAAGAATATTTTTATAAGTAAGAAATCAAATTAAATAATTTTTATAATTCCCAGGAATAAATGAACATGAAGAATATAGGTTATTTTTAACATGAATAATAATATCTAGAAACAGTTGGGTTTGGGGTATGGGTATTCTCCTTAATTTTGTAGCTGGAGAAATACCTATAACCATAGAATATTCAAAAATAGATAGTGAGGAATAAAAGGACATTTTGAAGTAGTGGTTTATTTGCCTATATCCTGAATTTAACTGCTATTTTTTTTCCTCTTCTAAGACAAAGAAATTACTGTAAGTCATATGCCCATACAATTTTAATTTTTTTAAACTATGAATTTATTGGTCTTCTGGCAAATAGTACATTATCCAGCTACATAGATTTGCTATGTTTTATTATTTTTTATTTGAAATATGCTTGAAGCAATGCCTTGAGCTTAGTTAAATCCAGGTTTAAAAGGCTGCAGGACAGAGTTCTAGGACTGGAAAACTTTCCTTAATGAATCAACTCATCTAGTTAGATATAGCTAAATTATCTGTGGATTTCCCACGTTGTTACAAAGCACCTAACATAACCCCAGCGCTTCTCCAGGCACAACACAGGCAAACTCTGTCTCTGTGAAGCTGACAGGCCACGGAGGCAGACAGAGGGGATACCAAATTAACAGCACCAACGGCAGGATGTACCAGGGGGAGAGGTGCTGCTAGAGAAAGACTTACTTGGTACAGAGGTAGATGCAAATGAGGGACATTGGACTGATGAGCTGAAAGGAGAACGATCTGAGCCAAGCATAGGATCTGAGGGAAAAACTGAGCAGGTCTGAGGAACTGCAAGAACTGCAAGAAAATGCAAGACCCTGGAGCCCCAGCATATCACTTGTGTTCCCTTACAGCAAGGAGTTCAGTGTGGCAGGGCAGAGACAGAGTGGAGAAAGGAAGTCAGAGGTGAACTAGACATCTTCATCTATCCCTGTTTCCTCTAACATTCCACTAACTCAGGCAAATTGTGCAGAAAACAAAACAAAACTTCAATGCCTCATTTTATACTATGAACCCTGCTTCTAGAAGTCGGGCAGCATGGCACCTTCCAACAGAAATTCCTCTTAGAGCTTTAGTTACACACCCTGTTCTAGTGAACCCAAATTTTCACCAACAGATGTATTCACAAAGGGAATAAAGAGGATAATAACTCTCGTGCACGGTTTGTGTTTCTTTTATACTTAAGGTAGATTTTGAAAAGGTCATTTTAAAAATGAGACCAAGAAACTCAGAGATTCATGAAACTCAGTAACTTTCCAGGATTTGAGAACTACAGAATTGGGAAAGTCACTGGAGTCTACCTGTCTCCAAACTTTCCCTGACACTTCGTAGTTTATGATAAAGGCTCTTAATGGCAGATTCACATGGGAGACAGTCTGGTATCTTGTGTGAGAAAGAATTAATTCACAAAAAAGGAAAGATTAGATGCACTTGTCTAGGGTCCTGGGCAGTATTAAGAGATGAACTGAAAAGAAAATATTCAACAAAGGGAAAGGTAAAAGGATTTATGAAGCTTGAGATATTCAAGGGAAGAATGGCAGAGACCAAATGGCCAAAAATGAGTTTTGGCAGGGAGGGGGTTGCAGAGCACTGTGAAGAAGTGAAATAAATGTGGTGTGGTTCTGGAGACCACAGAAGAATGAACCGGAAAGGTTTAGCAGCACACTAGGAACTCAGCCCCACAATCTAAACTGTTTAGTCTGAAGGCTGTGTTCCTTGACTACGTATTAATAAAACGATTCAGTTCAACAGGATCTGCAGTGATTAATACCTTCTAAACTGTCAGATGGTATGGGAGGTACACAAAGTGCTCAACAATAATGGGCTCAATTACTTTCCAGGAAAGATAATAGTTAAAATTTAAAGCAAGTTTGGATTTTTATGGTTTAATTACTTTTCAATTTAAGGTTTTGCTTTGTTTTCATTTTCCTTAAAGTCCATACAAATCCCATCAATGGATGATAGCTGCTGAAAACTAGGAAGATGTCTGTTCTGATTTGTTTTGTGTTTTCAAAGCAGTGAAGATCAGCCAGCATCTACTAATTTTATGGGAGAATGAGAGGGCAGAGTATGCAAAGTTTGTGTTGGTATTTGGGGGCATTGGCTTCCCAACCAAGTCTTTGTTCTTGTTTCCTTCCAAATGTCAACCGACTCCCCCAGGACAAAGTGTCTTCAATCACATAATGTCCCTGTGGTGGTCTGATAGGCTCAGAATACTCAGAAAATAATGCTGGATTGACATTACCAGGAGAGAGAGAGACAGAGAGAGAGAGAGAGAGAGAGAGAGAGAGAGAGAGAGAGAGAGAGAGAGAGAAGGAGGGAGAGGGAGAAGGAGGGAGGGAGAAGATTTGAATAGAATGCATTCTGACATATTTCTAAATACTTCTGATGAAATTCTAAACATTTCTTCTGATTTGTTGGGAAAAGAAGAAGGCCAAAACAATTTAGAAACTAAAATTAGAAATCACAACAATAAAGGAAAACAGATGAACCAATTGACTCTCCAGATGAAGAGGCCCATCCCCATCCAATGGCTTACTTAAACATTCAAGTGTCTGTGATTTACTCACTTGCTTAGGATTCTTTGAGGGACTGTAGATTGTCTAGGAATGGAGCTATATTATCCTATGTAGCACATTGAAGTATAACAACAACAAAAAATTATAAAATTGGTTACCATGGAAATAGAAAATTGCTTCCCCCCAACAAATGAAGGGAAAGAGGGACTAGAATGTATCCTGCTGAAAAACAAAAAAAAATCTCTTCAAAATGATCCTTCTATTAAGGAATGAATTATGAATCCCAAAGGTTCCCTATTGCTTTCATTTAAAAAAAAATAGGAGAGGTGGTCACTGTTTTTTTTTTTTTACTTCATTATATTTATTTAGTTATTTATTTTTCATGCAATGCCAAGAATCGAACTATTGCCTCACACATGCTGCGCAAGTGCTCGACCACTGAGCCAAGATCCCAGCCCAGGTAGTCAATTTAGCATAAATGCTAATGTCAGCATGTTAGTTCTTCTAGTTATTTCTTAAGTGATTGGAATAAAAACTATACATGTTGAATTTTTAAAGCAAAATAAGCAGAAATGTTTTCATGTGAGGGTGATTCCTTTGTTAATTATGTCTACATTTTCTATGAATTTCTTAGATCACATCTTCGCAGTGAGGCTGAGAGGAATACCATACTGTGGAGGACGTTCGGTACCACATTTCAAATATGGAACTAGATTTAGTTTATCCTATGTTTATACACAGGTACCCTCTGCAAGTACATTCTGTAGTTTCCCTTAAGTTCAATCACAGGATGATATACCTGGGAGAGAAACAGTCTTTATTCTAAATTAATGAAATTTCCACACCTTAGATCTGCAAAAATGTACAAAATCATTTTACCTCATGAATGTAGTAACTGAACTTTTACCCTATCGAATATTATTAAGTATAAGTATAGAGATTATCAGTGATTATCAATGCCTATCGAATATTATTAAGTATAAGTATAGAGATTATCAGTGATTATCAATGATAGAAAAGGTAATGAAAGCTTACTTAAGTTGAAATTCAAGGCAAATACTAAATCCTACCCTTGGGATGATATTATTGTGATTAGCTTAGGACCAGATTTCTTTTTTTTTTTAAAGATGGTTGGGTGTTAATAAGCCAAGAAATCTCTAAATATTTGCTGCCTAACTTTGTGGACTTATAGTTTATATTTGTTTGGTTGTGCATATGCATGTGCTTACACGAATAGTAATGAAAATTAATACTAAGGGAAATAAGCAAAAAGGGAACAATGCTCCAAGAATCAAAAATGTCATCAAGAGTGCATCCATATCGATTTGTGGAGAGTGCATTTTTTGCTAGACTTTTCTATTTTGAGAAAGTTGACTGAAACTTTATTGCCATTTTGCTGATTAAAGAGTTAAGACAGACAGCTGAATGACTTTTGCCCTCTTAGAGTGTAAAAGCACTTCCATTACTCAGAAACTCATCTCTTGCTCCCATATAATTACAATAATTGTAATTATAATAATTATTCTAGCACTTACACTTGCAATTATACAAAGTTGCCTATCCCCGTGAATCCTTGAACTCTTTAGAAAATGAAACGCCAACCATCGATGAGAACCACTTTACAAAGAGATGCAGACACCCTGTAGTAAGAAACATGGCATTTGTCTTCCTGCTTCCAATTCTTCCCAAAGGTTGTTAATAAGAATAAAGGAGTCAATTGAAAATTAAAAAATAAATATAATTTATGAGAATTAAGTGGAAACTGAAAAAGCCTCAGGTACTCTATGATGATCCTTTTTAAAAAATATATGAATACTGTCCAAGAAAACCTGTAGGTTTTTTGTTCTTTATCCCTCATATTTCTCTCATATTTCTTTATGTTCTAAAGCAAACTTTTTTTTTTTTTTTTTTTTGCTGGTGTTGAAGATGGAACCCAGGGTTTCACACATGCTATCCTTGAGACAATTGTTGCTATACTCACACAAAGAATAGCATTAACTGCATGCACTGTGGTTTGGATATGGTTGAACTATGTCCCTCAAAGGTTCATGTGCTGCAAGATTGGTACCCAGTGTGGAAATGTTGAAATGGAGTGGAACCCTGAAGAGGTGGGGTCTAATGGAAGGTGGTGAGGTCACTCTGGGTGTTACCCTCAAAAGGATTTATTCAGTCCTTGCAGGACTCCGGGTAGCTCTCATGAGAGCTACTTCCTATAAAAGCAACTAGACTGGCTATGAATCTCTCTGCCTTCCTGTTTCACAATGTGATCTCATCTGCATATACTGTTCACCACTCTCATGCATTCCAACAATTGTGATACTATCTGCCATGAAACCTTCCCCAGAATGAGCAAATGTTGGTACCATGTGCTTGAACTTCCAGAACTGTAAAATAAATAACCCTATTTTTTATTAAGTAACTTGCCTGTGGTATTTTGTGATAGCAATGAAAAATTAACCAATAATGTGTGTTTATCAGTTATTGCATCGTTGTGGGTATATACAGTTTCTATAACCTTTGAGAATCTGGACTATATTACTTAGAATGTGGAAGCAAAACAATTCTTCTCCACTCTTATGCCCCTTTTGCTCTACAGTTTCTATGTTCAGGTTTACATTGTATAAGTTGTAATTATATGAGGTTTTTATATGGACAGCTTTGCAGCAGTAATCTCAGAACATTTTGCATTTGTTTGGTTTAAATTGTTTTTCTCTTTATCTTAGTTTTAATTAGTCTACAAATAGGTTAAAAATAGTTCCGTTCTATTATATTAAGACTTCTATATGCAGACTTCTATATGGCTGGAATTAATAGTTTATAATATTTTAAGAACAGGAAATATAAACTTCCTAAACTTTTGACAAAAAGCTCCCCATCCTTATACGTTCTTTTCAGAAATAACTTCACTATACTTCAAGACAAAAGTATTTTAGATTCTTAATTAGATTCACCTTGTGTGTGCTATCCCAAACCCAAGTCTTTCTTCAGATGCTTTCTTTACACAGAAAGAATCTTTTTTCTCTTCTAAAGCTGCTAACACAATAGTTGACTGTTTCTTTCTCAGAGTATTTACAAAGGGTATGCATTGCAAAATAAAGGCCCATATGTTGATTGGTACCATTCCTAGTTTTTTTGTTACATAGTAAATGCTCAATAAAATTGTTTGACTTGCACCAAGTTCCTCTTTACACAAATATAGCTGTTTGATTAGGTGCATGTCTTACCTTTAGAGCCCACAATGCAGATGCTTAGTAAATATTCAGTAAATAACAGTGGTTACTTTTATCTGCCCTGAAGGTATACACATTTATAGAGAATTAGATCCTATCTTATTCATGGTGTGTACTCAGACAATATTTATTCAGCAAGGGAATTCAGCCTAAGCGTTCTGTTCAAGCATGTGCTTAAATCCAAGTCTAAAGTTTTATATCCTGTACAGAATTATTTTATACTATATAATTTATATTTAATTAGGAATCATATTTCCAGAAGTGCTTTGGAAACAAGGGGCAAGTATTCCAAAAGGCCTATCCAAACACAATAAATTTGAAATACATTTGAAGAGAATATAAAGAATCCCCCCTCCCCTCAAAAACCCTTGTCTACAATGAAGAACTTAATGTTCCTACCAGATAACTAAAAAATGTGCTGAATCCAAGGAAAGAATTTATATGTGGCCATCTGAACTTCAAGAAATAATTGCTCTGCTAAGATTTATCTTTCCTACAATTGGGTTAATAGAAGGCTGCATTTTGGTATGCAAAGAATCCTTTTTTAAATAAAAAAAAATTAAAACCTCTACGGCACATAACCCTCTAATCTGACAAAAAAGTTGCCCTCACATATAATCTATCATAGCCAAGTCTGCAATAAGACATTTCTAGTGATCCTTCAAATAAAATATATAAAGTAATTTCAGTAAAATTGCTACTTTTTGGGAATTGACAAGATGTGCCCTATTCTCCTGGTTATATGTTGTTGAGAGAATAAATGACTTCCCCTGGGGAAAAAGTTTTAAAAATTGCAAAAACAATGTATTAGCAAGTGTTCTCTGTAAGAGAAGATAACAATTCAGAAACAGGGTGTACAAGGATCTGCACTTAGGAAGAGGATTGCCAATTAGCTTCTCCTAAGCCTTTGTTTTATGATCAGAAAGCACAGCCTTGGTGGGTGGAAAGAGTGTCATTTAGGTTGTAGATTAGTTGCTGCCCTCAAATCTGTCTTGATGGGTTTGTGTTAAATGACAAGGTTGTGAAATGAAATACAAATTAGGCTTAACTAGGATAGATTGCATTAAAAATCGACTTGACTGCACAGGGAAGTTCAACCAAAGTTCATTGGGTTCATGCCGGTGTGAAGCGAGAGGCTGGGCACCATGTCATGTCTGCTGTGGGTGGGATCACACTGAGACACAGCTTCTTACTCCCACACAAAGCGGGTATAATGTGAACTCATACAAACAAGGAGTTTCCAGCAGTGACTGACATCCTGCCGGATGCAGTTAATTTGAGCCACCTGAGGATAATTCCAGCAATTGATTTTCTCACCAACGTACTAACTGTTGGTTAACACTAGTAACCAACATATGTTGACCAATTCTCTAAACTCCATATTTATCTGCATTATGAATAGACGCTTCTGATTTTAAAAGTTATATGCTCTTAAAATATCACATGCTTTGAAAAGTCATATATTTCTAAGCAACAAGATGAATTGGAAGGCATCAAAGTAGATATTTTTTTCAACTATTATACATTTTCAGCATGATTGACATAAGTTAAAAAGAACCAAATCATTTTGCATATCCAATAAAAATTATACCCTCTTTTATATTATAAATGCATACATTTAAAACAGATGACGTGTTCTTCCCAGATTTATGTGAAATCACTGAAATGCTTAATAAAAGGATAAATGGCTAGAATATTCAAGTGTTCAAGAGCTGGAATACACATAAACCACTTTAAATATGTAATTAGTTAAAATTGCTAATGGGTACAGAATTTCATTTTGTAGTGACAGCCGTGTTCAAAAATTGTTTGTGGAAATGAGGGTGGCCCAACTCTGTGAAGACACTAAAAGCCATTGAATATGTGTATTCATAGAGGTTAATTTAATACATGTCCTCTGTTTTAGTTAATTTCTTAAACTATTATTGAACGTTTATTAGGTCAGGAAAGGATACATTACCTCTATAACCTTACTTTAATATATTTAAAGTTAACCTAACATCATGCTATTTAGTTACCTCAATTGATTTGTCCTTCCACACCATAATTCTTTTGTGACCTGTCAGTTATACAGAGTCGATTGTGAATTGTGACTTGTGACTTGCTTGTCACACATACATACCTGTGAGTCCTGTGTGTATGTAGCTCTTATGTATTTAGGAATCTTCTAATTACTCACAAAGAATCTTCATTTCTTTCTCATTTAAAATTGTCTAATTATAAATGAAAATACAGTAAAATATATATTTTTTAATCATTTTATTTTATTTTCAATTTGATCTATGGGATGGTAGAAAAGTCATTTTGGAGTGGGTTACTTCCTGAAGACCCTTACTGTTTGAAATAAATTGGATTTCAGCTGCTTTGGTCCTTGCTTGCAATTGGATGGGGGAAATCTACCTTATCAGCCAAAGCATTCTGTCCTCTATTTGTGATATGAACATACACATCCTAATATTCTTGGTTACATGTTCATATGCTAAAATTTCTGATGCCCAAGATGCAGAGGTAGAGGACAGCCTAATCCCCCCAAAATATTAGTTACTTTATAAAGCTTTGATTTGTGTTTTGTTTTATTTTACTTGAAAATATATTCTGTAGCACGGATTTTGAAACACCATCAGCCAGACGTACTTGCATGACATTCCATTTATGTTTGCTGTGTCTTGTGTTCTTTCATACATGTAATGAAAGGATCTTGTTGATCCTTATGTTGTAAGCCCCACTTAAAAATATACATTTAGACTTTAATAATAAACAGATTTATTCTACATTAGGTTTGTTTTCTTTTAGCCGATATCAGTAAAGTCATTTAAATAAAATATTTATTTGTAAAAGTGTGTGTTTTACTTAAAAGAGCTAATTATAAATTTGTTTGGGGTTTTAAGATACTTCTTTTAAAGAGGAATTTTTAAGGCAAAATTTCAAACATGTCTTCTTCGAATGCCTCATGTTTGATTTGATATGCTTGAATTAAACATATTCAATCTATTTGAGTCTCTTCCTATTTGAGGCGAGGCATGGCAGTTAACTTCCTCTCTCAGTGACTTTCCAAGAATGAATTAAAATGTGTAAAATGATTTGAGATTCATGGTGAAAGGATTCTTTAGAGTGCTAATCCCCCATGAATTCTGCCTCCAGCATCCTGCCTAAATGAGCAGGAAACTTCTGGAATTGAACAAGCATTGTGGGTGGCCAGGCTATGGTTAACAGGAAAAGAGGGGAGATTTCAATTAAAGATGTGAGTTAAATCACATAAATACTATTATTTGTGTGTGCATGTATGTGAGTACAGGGCTGCCGGATAGAGCAGACAGACCAAGAGAGACTCAAAATTAAATTCTCCCATGTGTCAGAGAAAACATTCTGGGGATAAAGTGGATATTTTCAGGAAATTATTTTGTGTCTCTTTCAGACTTCCGAGCTTTAAAACATCCTTAAATCTGGCTACAATCAGAATTGTTGAGATGTGTTGATAAGTTAAAGGGCAGCATTATGTTTTGGTTTATTCCTAAAATTTCAGAGTTCAAGTTGTTTTTCCATTTGTATTTCTATGTTATGGGGTAGAGAAGGAATATAACATATACTATTTTCTGTATCTGACAATGGGGGAAATTTCCCACCTTTTATGGACATACATACAGTTCAAATAGTATTGCCTTTAAGAGCAGAATTAAAAATTCTGTCTCCGATGATCAATGTAGAACTGAATTTACAAACTGATTTCTAGATTTCCCCACTATTCTCAAAATTTTTATATTGGGGAATTCTGGCTAAGAAGTTTTGAAATTGGGTAAGGCCTGAACACATCCAGCCATACATTCCTTAATTAACAAAGTTCTTAAGTTGTCATTCAGGAAAATCTTCAACATTCCACTCTGGGATGGTTTGCAATCAGTTTTGCAAAAATGCCATGCTCCAAAGAAACCGGCTGGGGGTGGTCAATGACCTTTTGAAAGTCCCCCATGTAGAACACAACTCCTTGGAAAAGAAACATGTGACCTATGAACAGGCACAAATGACCTGTTTGCCTGTTCAAAAGAACCTTAAACACCTCCTTCTTACCATCCAATTAACAAGCAGCTTTTTCTCTTTCCCTTCCTATAAACTCCCCCTCCACCAACCAATGAGGGAGGCAGATCTGGGATTACAGTTCCAAAACCCACCCACCTCCAACACCCAAAAAACTTTTTTCTCTTTGCAAAATTCTTATGCTACAGTGCTGTCTGCCATGTGCAACAGGCATGGAGTCCTTGCTGGAATCAGTTTTTAATATTATCATTAACCATTATATCTACACATAAACATCTCTATAATTGAATATTTACCGGTAAGGGTTATTTGTGAAAAAAAAATTAAGATGAATTTCTAACATTAAGTTATTTAAATATTTCCAGGTCAAATTTAAAACTATGGCAATTGTGATCATTCAAGTGGTCTAATTTGATATCAGATCAAATTGGGTAGGAAGAAAACATTCTATGAGGATGTTAATAATAAAGAGATGGGTGGTGATATCTTTTGCTATTTAATCCAACTATCATTTACATGAGGATATTCTCGTTTCTTTCAAGAGCTTTGAGATTTGGAACCCTGGTTTGTTTTCAAAGTCTTACAGAACAATTGGAATCCTTCAATTTGTCAAGGTCAAGGGAAAAGGAATATGAAAATGTGAAAGAAGTTAAGATGCCTGAAGGTTTCACTGGGGTTATCTTGTTTTTTGGAGCTCACCTCATTCTGTGGGCTTAGTTTTTTTTTTTTTTTTTTTTTTTTTTTTACCATTTCTCATGAGTAATAAGCCTCTGCTGCTGCATTAGGGGCAGGGCCTCTTCTGCAGTCACCATGTTAGGGAATTGCCTGGTCCTATAGCAGACATCTCCTGGGATGTAATTAATGAAGATTGCACTCAACCAAAACCCCCAGAGGAAGTCAGTTTATAAATGAAAAGGACAATGTAATAATTTCTCTCCCTTCAGGCTGCCACTGACTCTTTGGATGTGCACAGCATCCTATGGTAGTGTTTCTACTCTTTAATCTTTGGTAAACAACAATAGGCAACAATATTTTAGTGCCAACGTTACAGCCAGGATTTCCTGTGAAGGTATTGTAACTTGCAGAGTCCCCTCTGTGTCCTGGAAAGACTCAACCAGTGTGTTTATATGTTCATGCTTTCGTAAAATTTGAAAGGTGAAGTAGACTTTAGCCTCCGCCACTCCAACTCCCCCTAGGCCACCCTGCCTTTATGCCAACTGCCATTGGAATGGTCACAAGCAACTTATGATTTGGGCAAGGGGAGGGGAGTTGGATGTGCACTTAGTCTACTTGTTTGGAGATGAGTGTTTATCTGGTTTGTAATAACTTTAAGGCATAGCACCCAGACCTATGCTTATGCATGCTTGTCACGATGCAAAGGAATTTGCCCCTAGAACCTGGAACTGTGTGCTTGGGACTACTGGGATAGATGGGCATACAGACACATGGAACTGGACATTACCCTGTGGAAAATGTTCAAAAATCTGATGTATATAATTTTAATGGAGATTTTGGTTTTGAATTATCTCTATAATCAAAGTGGAAATTCTCTTCTGTTAAGAACATATCAAAATTGGTGGCAGCCAGGTGTGGTGATTTACATCTGTAATCCCAGTGGCTCAGGAGGCTGAGGCAGGAAGATCACAAGTTCAAAGCCAGCCTCAGCAACTTAGTGAGGTCCTAAGCAACTTGGGAAGACCCTGTTTCAAAACAAAAAAAAAAAAAAAAATGAAAAATGAAGAAAGGCTTGGGCTTAGGGTGTGGATCAGTACTTGAGCATCCCTGCATTCAATTCCAAGTACCCAAAAAACAAAACAACAACAAAAAAAAACTTGGTGGCACATGCAAGTGAATAATAGATTTCAAATTTATTAATAGGAATGGCATATTTATAAAACTGTGATATAATTCTTCACTAAAAATATATTTTGGAACATTTCCCTAGAATTAGAAATAATGTATCTCTTATTGAATCTGTATGTCATGTTTCTTCTTTTATCATTTTAGTCTTATTTAAAATTAGAAAATTTTCAGATAAGATGCATAGAATATGGAACTCATAATTCTATGAGTATTGAAATTTATAGATGTTTTATTCTAATATTTAGAGGAAATTGGAAATTGCAACCAAACATTTTATATTGTATCAAAAGCAGTTTTGTTGTTGTTTTTTTTTTTTTTTTTTTTTTTTTTTGAGAAAGAAGCAGGTTTTGAGTACATGGAATAAATGGGTTTTCTAATTGTTACTAATCTACCTAGAAAGAGGAACTTATTACATGAAATGTGAAGAAGAAAGATTCAGCTACATGATCAATAATAATAAAAAAATTCCATTTATGCCATATGAAAAGCTGAATTGTCTATTTTCTTTAAAGATAGAATATTAAAACTGGTGCTATAACTTAAAATTATGAAATGAGAATATACATAAAAATGCACACAAAAATTAAATAGAGTACATCAGGAAAAATAATAAGAAAAATCCAGTAGTTATTTACATTTCTGATTTCTATGGTATTTGTTAGCTTTTTAAAATTTACAAATGATGATAGATTTTCTCACTCTCTAGATTATATGTATACGCACAACTTCCTACCTAATTTTGTATTTATGAAATACTGTTTTTCTAAAAATAGAATTTCAAAATTATTTAAACTTCAGGCTCCTCTACACTTGACCTTTACCTGGCAAGGAAATATATACATTTCTTTCAGGATAAGCAACATAAACCTGGTGTGTTTAACTTAATAAAAGACATTTGTAATAGAATCAAAGAAAAGACTGAAAGACTAAGATCAAAGAAATAGACATGAGGATTGTGGACAGAGTTGGGTTTTAAGAGTATTATCTCAGAAAATAGTTCTGTGGGAGATCACCATTGCTTAGCAGGTTCTCTGTTTCCATAACTACACCCTTCCTTCAAATTTATATGACTGGGGATGTGGCTCAGTGGTAGAGTGCTTGCCTAGCATGTGTGAGGCTCTAGGTTCAGTTCTCAACACCACATAAAAATTAATAAATAAAATAAAGGCATTCTGTCTACCTACAACTAAAAACCAAAAAAAAAAAAAAAAAAAATTTAAATGACCTGAAGGAATAGTCTAAGGGAACTTGAATCACGTAAGTGGAATCATTTGAGTGACAGCTACTGAAGCAGATTGGGAGCCAAGCATCAGGGAGATGTGCTAGTATAATAAAATGTGTTTGCCATAACCAGATTCTATAATTAATGTTGGGGGTACATAGGAAAGACTGCAAGGAAACAAGACAGTTCCAGGCTTTCTAACAATTTTCACTTTAGTGAAAGAGGTGGCTACATAAGTAGATCTTTTGAAAACTATATTAAAAACTAACAAAACTATGCTTAGGGAAATTTGGAAGCATAATTTGGGGGGAAAAAAAGTCCACACCAGGCTTTCTTGGAAGAAAAAGTGACTAAACTGAATCTTAATTCTGTGTGTAGTTTTCCTTCTCTTGAAATAAGCAAATGAAAATCAAATTTTAGAATGTGGTAGTTAAGAGGAAAAAATGGTAATCAAGTGGTTCCAATTCATCCAGTAAAATATATTCTTTAGCCACAAGGAAATTGTGTTCTAGAGTCACAAAATAATTCATAAATGAAAATATAGCTACCTGATAGCAAAACTTTACTGAAACCCAGGTCTTCTGAATCTGAGTCCAATGTTGTATTCATCATTTTATACAGATGACAGGAATTCAGAGAACTTGCCAAACATCAAAGTGAATGAAACAGGAATTTATAGGCAGTCTCAAGGAAAGCAAAGATCTGGTACTTATAATTTTAATTCAGGAAACATGACTAAAGTTATGTGTACAAAAACTTCTAAATCAAAACATAGTAAGTATAGGTTAAAAACAGCTTGCTGTTGGGAAAAGAAATGGGCATTTGATAATGGGAAGCCAAAAGCTGAAGTCCATGAAATTTTTAAGCTAATTGACAGCATGTTCAACAGTGAGAGCAATGACATATGTCAAATATCATTTAACAGGCTTTAAATCTGTGCTTAATAGCAAATGCACAACCCACTTAGACCCAGATTTCTGCCTTTGATTTCTTAAGAACATATAGACAAGTATACTTTATAACATATATTAAGATTCATGATTTACAACACACACAAGGATGATATTACTCAGAATTCAGGGCGGTGGATAATAGAAATTCCAGATTTGTAAGCACAAGAGTAATAGTGAACTTGGGGAAAAGATCAAGGCTGAAAGAAAGTGGGAAGGACGTGGAAAAGGTCCTAAACTAAAATTCATTCTTAGTGTATTTGATAAATAGTATATAACCTCGTTTCTTTCTTCTCTTCCTACCCCTTTTATTTATTATGGTTCATGCAGCATTTTCCCTCTAAAATCCTGGCAATTTTTCCTGTCACTTCAATGGATATGTTTTCCACTGCTGTATAATATAATTAAAATATCCTCCTTAGCTAGCACATGTAAGGGTTCACTGCCTGAATTCATTAGAAGTAGATAGAATCCCAGGCAGATCTCAGATGTGAATACATGAATGAAATATTAATGAGACATGGAGCATTATGATAAGAATATGTGTTTTGTGCAGGATGGAGCTGAGTATGAATGTTCCCTCCATCATTTGACAACCTCCTCACCTTGAACAAATAGATATGGGAATGAAAGGTCAGAAGATGTAATAATAATATCATCTCATTGCATTGTTTGGAGGACTAAACTAAATGATTAAAAGGAAGAGCTCTTGGTTCATCTTATCATCACTGTTGTCATTATTAGCACTAATAACCACGTTTTTTGGATACATTTCTGTCTTTTGAAAGCAAGCATGTATCACCATTGCTATTTCTGTACTCATCTGTAAGGATTCATTTGATTCACCTATATGCTTATTTTCAGAAAATTTTCTCTACTAATTTCTTTACACTTGAACTTCTTTTTTTTTAAGCTTTTAATATAAAGCTATCAGAAAGAGAAGCCAAAGATGAGAGAATAGTTATGTGAAACTAGAGATGGAGAGTGTATGTCTCAGGGATTAGTGTGATATAGCAGTCAGTGAATTTGACCTTGCTACTCTTATATTTCTTCCAGAGTAACCCCCAAATAAGAAATTGGCCCAAACTCTTTATATAATTTTCATACTTCCTTACTATTTCTTAAGTTTGCACACAGTATTAATTCTTAATAAACATAGTATATGAAAAGATCTAGAGAGAACATTCTATAGTGTGCTTTGACTGCATACTTCATTGCTGGAATTATAAGATGCTCCATTACCATCTCGTATGATTTCTGCTCCAGTCCTAGAAACAACTCTTTCTGTAAGAAACCCTCTTTCCTTTAAAAAAAATTCAAAACCGACCTCCAGGTGTTAGGTATGTGTTATGATTTGAATGTGCAGCCCTCAAAATTTCATACATTGGATCTTAAACTAGTATGTAAATCAATTATATTCTGTGTAGTGACTTCAGAATTGATTACTCTTACCTCTGTGTGAAAGAACTTCACCTGATTAAGTGCAGTCAATAGCCTCATTTACACAGTTACTTTCCTGGTTAGTCTTACAGACTCCATTCATTTCCAAAGTTACCAGTGTTAGTATCTTTTCCCTCCATAATGTTCAGTGCTCTTTTGTACATTTTATATATAGTTTGATTCTTCTTACACAAATTTCAATCTATCCTGGGTTATCCGTGTCTTCTAAATCGTGTTTCTAAATATGCATGCATTAACATTCCCTCTTCCTTCTATTTGTTTAGAAAGTTCTTACACCCCTCTATATTTCTGATGATGTGCCTTGTTTGTAGTTAGCTTTGTCTGAAATTGATAGAGCTGCACCAAATTTCTTTTGAAAAGTGTTCATGTGGTATGTCTTTCTCATTCCTGTAAGTTTTTTTTCCTTGCCCTTTACATTAAATCTATCTGTGGCTTTGCATTAAAATTAACTTCTGTAATATCAAACATTTTTTTTTGTTTTGTTTTGTTTTGTACTCTTGTGGAACGTGGTGACTCGAACCCTGGTCTCTGCTTTCCTTATGGCCACCTTTGTGCTGGGAGCTGACTCTGCATAAGATGCCCCAGTTGCTATGGTAACGCCAGCCAGAGGTGACTAAATGCTAAGACTCTGACAGTTGGAACCTTGGTTTCAGATACCATTTCCAGATGGCATGGACTCTGAACATAACAAGATGACATCGATGTCTTGTAAGTTTCGATGCTTCCTTCAGAAGACCTGCTCTGCTAAAGCTGTCTCACAAATAAGCTTTCTAATGACAAAGCTTAAATAACAAACATGTTGAGTTAGTTTGGTGTCAGTCAAGCCTCACCAGGGCTTGGCTGAACCACCTCACACCCATCTTTTTCTCTACGTGTGTCCTGTGTCTGTTTTTCTTTTCTTTATCCTGTCATTGCCTCTGGTTTCTGAATTAACTTTCATGCTGGTCACAGCAGACTCTGTTATAGACATTTTCAATTCATGTATTTAGACCATTCACATTTAAAGTAATCATTAATAGAATTTATTATTATATGCCATCTCTATAAATGTGTTCTATCCACTGATGATGTTCTTTGTGTTCTTTGTTACATTCTTCCTTTTTTTCTGCTTTGTCTGATTTGTTGAAAAAAATATATGTATCTATATGTATATATATGTGTATATATATGTGTGTGTGTATATATATATATATATATATATATATATATATATATATATATACATATATTCAAGGGACTTTATTTATATGCAGTGCTGAGAATCAAACCCACTACTTCACACTTGGTAGACAAGTGCTCTACAACTGAGCCTGAGCCGTACCCCCAGCTTCCAAAACATTTTATATTATTTCATATTGTCTCCTCTCTTACTATATCAATTATATCTGTTTTTAAATATTTGCAGTGGGTGCCCTGGAGATTACAATATACATTTTTAGCTGATGAGGTTAACATCTTAGTGATATTATATTCCTTTATGTTTAGTGTTGATACCTCATAATAAAATATTCTCTCCTTTGTGACATTGTTGGCTTTCATTCCATTTATCCATATGCTACAATCAGGCATGTACTATTATTGATTATTAAAAAAATAAATTAAATACTTTTTGGTAACTTAAGAAGGAAAAGGAAAGACAATGGAATCAATCTGACATAATTTTCCTACGTACATATATGAATGAAGCACAGTGACTCTCACCATAGTATAAATCTACAAGAATGGAGTGGAATCCTAATTTGAATAAAATTTACTCCATGCTTGTATAATTTTATCAAATGAGTTCTATCTCTGTTATGTATAACTAAAGATACCAAGACCCCCCGCCCCCCAAAAAATTCATTTGTTCTTTTCTGATGATCTACTTGCCTTTATCTGTGTTTCTGACCTACATCCTTGAAACGTTTCTTTTAATTTTTTTTTTTTGATACCAAGAATTAAACCCAAGCATCCTTAACCACTAAGTCACATTCCTAGACCTTTTTTATTTTTCATTTTGAGAAAGGGCTCACTATATTGCTTAGCCTCTAGCTTGCTGGTGCTGGCCTTGAACTTGCCTACCCCCTGCCTCACCATCTGGACTCTGGGATTAGAGGCAAGCACCACCATGCTTATCTTTTAAACTTTCTTGAAGGGTAGAATGGATAACAATTTTCTTCAGTGTTTGAGGAATTCTTTACATCTTCTCTTTTGAGAAATAATTTCACTGGATACTGGATACGTAATTGTTGTCTTCTTTTCAATCCTTTAAGTATTTCACTCCTTTCTCTCCATGCTAGTGTAAATTATACCATTTCCAATGAAATGCTGCTGTAATTCATATCCCTGTCTTAAGAATATTGTGTCCCTCCTTTTTAAGAATCATTTTTTTTTCTTTTTGTCTTTGGCTTTCTATAGTTTGAATAATATATGCTAAGCTATGGTTTGGGTATGTACTTCGGTAAATTTTCTCTGAATTTCCTGTATCTGTAGTTAGGATCTTTCATTGTGTGGAAAAGTTTTGGTAATTATTATTTAAAGTATTTCCTTATGTCTGTTCTTTTATCTTCTGACACCCTTTTGCAGTTGATCAGTTTTTCAATATTCTACTCTGCTTTTTTTTTTTTTTAATTTTCTTTACTTTTTTTGCGTTTCTGTTTTGGAAGTTTCTATTGAGTTATCTGCAAGCTCACTAAACCTGAATTGAATCTAACAATAATTTTCAAGACTTTTATTTCTATCACAGTGTATTTCATTTCCAGAATTTCTTTTATATGATTTCTTGAGTTTCAATCTCTCTGTTTACACCACCTTTCCTGCAGCTCTAACAATATCATTTTTTTTTTTTCCTGAAGAATTATCTGGTCTTGTAGAGAAAACTTCAAATGTACGTCATAGTGATTTTTCTAACAATCTGCTTCTCCTCCTACCAGAGCTATGAGGTCAACTTTCTTGGAATTTCTTCAGGAGAATATGTTCAAATACCTAAGGTAAATCCCACCAAATCGTGCTCCTGACCCCAATGAATGTTGACCCAAGGAGTTTCCCATTTTTATTTTATTTTATTTTATTTTCTCATTTTTATTTTCCTACCAAATTATGACTCTGGAGTCATCTTCTTCCAGAAATCAGGTCCTCCTCTCTGTGTCTCTCTGGGTACGCTTGTCTGTCCAGATGTCAGTGTTGTAGCTTGCCCCATGATTTCAATTCTCTGATGAGTCCAAGAAAAGCAGTGTTTTCAGTTTGTCTATATTTTCCTTCTCATAAGCACTTGTGTGGCAATTTTCAAATTCTAAAATTCAGAGCTGAAAACAGAAGTCATACTTAAAATTTTAAGAAACCTCAAAATATATTCTGCAACTTCCTGGAGTCAATCAGAAAACATATTTTCCCTTTGAAGTGCAAAACAGGAAAGAAAAAAAAAAGTCTTCGCATTTTTCCAGTTAGGAAAGTGTTGCTTTTCGGTTTATATCTATCCTTTTCAGTCTTGCTTTGTGATTCCATAGCTAGACTCTAAGTATTTCTCATTTGGTAGCTGGCAAGATATACTAGGTCTCAGTAGAGGGCACTGGAGGAATGCTACACAAGAAAGGAGCATCTATTTTTGGTTTGGACACATTTCTTCTTGACTGTGGCTTAGAGACACAAGATCTTCGCCAATGGTAAAGATGAGACCTAGTGACACACACTTCAGAAAATACCACTACAGTCTTACCAAGCATCCCCTGCCAAGGCTACCAGCAACCTGAAAGCAGTTAGTCAATGCACTTCGGCAAAAATCCATCACATAATTTCAGAGTCCGCCATCTTTGCCTGTGGCATGTCAATCAATCTCATACACTGAGTCACAACCCTCATCTTTCCAATATGGGAACTTTTGATCTTCTTCAAGATAGCCTCTTACTTAGGCACTTTCACCCGTAGAAGTAGGACTACTCCCTGTATCCCTTAGCTATTTTTCAAAAACCCGGTTTATGCTTTAATATCCTTTAATAAAAACACCACGTTCCAATTACCGCTGGGATTTCTGTCCCTTGACCCAATCTCAAGGGACAGAGCATTCTTTCACCATCTCATAATTAATGTACTGAAATCATATAAAGTTTTAGAAAATGATCACTGCTCTATTTTTTATTTGTTGTTTTTCAAAATACATGACAATAGGATGTTTTTTGACATATCATACATACAGGGAGTGTAGTGCATTCCAATTTTGCACCCATTCTGTGGTTTATATATGATATGGAGTTTCACTGACCATGTATTCATATATGAGCATAGGAAGGTTATGTCCAATTCATTCTACTGTCTTTCCTATTCCCATTACCTCCTTCTTCCCCTCATTCCCCTTTGTATAATCCAGTGAACTTTTATACTTCGCCTCCCTACCCTCCCTTGTTATGGGTTAGCATTCAAGTATCAGAGAAAATATTCAGCCTTTGGTTTTGGGAGGAATGGTTTATTTCACTTAGCATATTTTCCAGTGTTGTCCATTTATTGGAAAGTTTCATAATTTCCTTCTTCTTTATGGCTGAATAATATTCATTGTATATAGATACCACATTTTGTTTATCCTACATACCTGGTGGAAAGGCACATTGGTTGGTCCCATGGCTTTGTGAATTGAGCAGCTGTAAGCATTGATATGGCTGTGTCACTTTAGAATGCTGATTTTAAGTCTTTTGGGTATAAGCAAAGGAAACAATCAAAAACATGAACAGAGAGCATACAGAATGGGAGAAAATCTTTAATACCTGCCCCTCAGATAGAGCATTAATCTCGAGGATATACAAAGAACTCAAAAATCTTAACATCAAAACAAACAAACGAACAAAAATCCAAAACATTAAGTTAGAAAAGGAACTGAACAGACATTTCATAGAAGAAATACGAATGGTCAAAAGATATACAAAAAATGTTGAACATCTCTAGCAATTAGAGAAATGCAAATTAAAACTACACTGAGATTCCATCTCACTGCAGTCAGAATGGCAATTATCAAGAATACAAGTAAAAATAAATGTTGGCAAGAATGTGGGGAAAAAGATTCACTCATACATTGCTTGTGGGACTGCAGATTGATGCAACCACCCTGCAAAGAAGTATGGAGATTCCTAAGTAAACTCAGAATGGACCTACTGTTAGACCCATTGATTAATGATGCATCAATAACTATTAAAATTTAAAAGTTCATTGAATAAATGTTCTTCAGATAATTTCCCTAATATTTTTCGGAGTATCCCTCTTGATATTTTTTTTTTCAGACTTGATAATTCTTTGTAGATTTCTTAAAAAGTAAAACCAATAAAAAACATGTTGATTTCTTTGGGGCATATTGGGAACTGCAGTTTTACAATCATTTATTCATATAGCGACTGCCTTTCTTTTTTGAAAACTCTCAAAATCTTTTTTATATATACTTAGAATTTAGGCAGATAAGAAAAATCTACTTGCGGGCTTTTGATTCAGTTCCCACTGTGCTAATGTAGCACTAGTCATATTTTTTCGAACAATATAACATACATATATTCATAAAAACCTAAAAATGAATGGAAACTGCTCTGCGTCAACACACATCATGATAGTACAGACTACTCTCTGAAACTAGGAATTCTGTTAGTTAACAAATTGAACTAAACCTTAAAAAATTACACTATTCTGTACATGTTATTGATAATGATGCATTTTAATACACACATGAAAGCATGTATTATTTGTAGATTATTTGTTTACAAACAGAGCAGAAATTGCCAGCTATTATCCAATATCCATACTCTCTTTTTTCCATTTAGTAATAAAATGGCCACAGTTTCACTAAGTCCACATTTGCTCAGGTAAAGTCTCTGCCTCCATTCTTCCATTTCAGATATTGAGCTATGTGACAAATTTCTGGGCAGTAGGATATAAAGAGAAAGTATGTTAACACATACTGCATTTCATTCTTAAAGGGAAGAGCTAGTTTTCATTTCTCATCTTTCCAAAGAATGAAATGTAGTTCTGGTGACAAAATCTGAACTTCTGAGATCTAAAACTAGTGTCACCCCATTGAGCCTGAATGAATGTTCACAGGAGATTAGGAAAAAAGAAAAAAGTGCATCTGCTTTAATCCACTTGCTATGGTTAAAGAAATTTCTTTTTCTTTTCTGTGTACACAGGATCCCATCCTGAAACGCTACATTGGAAACTTTTCAAATACATTCCTGGCAGAAAACAAAAGTGAAAACAGCTTTCATTTTAGCTCTTTAATCTTTATCTGATATAATAGTGTACATTTAAGTGAAATGTAATTGATGTTGAAATATGTAACCATTTTCACACAGTTGAAATATGAGATACCCAGATATTTAATAAATTGAATGAGTGCAATTTATTATCATTGCAATAATCATTTTTAGGCTTAAGATTTATTAATATGATATGCAGTTATATTTTGCATTTGATTCTCTACATTCATAGAGTGCTATGATGGCCCCCATGTACTTTCAGTTTTAGGTTAGGGAACAAAAGCAGTGATAACAGCAAGACCAAACTTCATTCAATCTGCATCAATTTTTTTTTTTATATTTAACATTTTTATACTGTATATTTAAGTTTATCCTGTTCTTTTAAATTACATGTTTAGTCTTCAGGTTTCACTATCAGATGCTAACAGGGTGTCTTGTATAATCTCATGGCTTTGGTGGGAGAAACAGGGACAGGCTTGAGCATCCTTTCCCTGAATGTGGGCTGCATGTTTTCTGCTGATGTGGGAATGCTCATCACTTTCCACAGGGCACCTGGTTTTCTATTGTTGATGTCTCGGCTAATTAATTAACTTGTGCTATTTCTAAGCTCTGTCAGGGCCAGTTATGTCTTGCTGCCAATTTGTTTTCCATCAGACCCCTAACATTATCAGCTCCTCAGATGGTGAGGCATGAGCCCGTTCTTGATCTTGTCCACGCGAGTCACAGTGCACAAGGTGTTCACAGTGTGAAGTCACCTCAGCTCTGCCAAAGGAGTCCCCACGTTTGCCTTGAAGGCTCTCCACACACTCAAGCCTCTTTCATATAAAATATAATGAAATTTGGAGAGTGAACATTTATTTTTTCTGCATCCATTCGTGGTGCTTTCCTTTCTTGACTCTTTTGGAGCCTCTTCTGTGACCTTGGGGAAACAATTATAGTTACTTCCAGAGACAGAAGCAAAATTTTACCTCTTTATTCTTCTGTCTTCTATGATTCCTGCAACCTACCCAGTGAACTTTCTCCATAATTTAAGATATTAGCCCCCGAGGTTGCAGACAGAGTAATGGCTTCCAATTTGCTTCATTTGTTCCACCTCCTTTGTTCTAAGTCATCCCTCAAGTTTAAAGAAGCTAAGTTTTTATGTTTTTTTTTTCTCCAATTTCTATCCTCTGACAATAGAAGTTAAAGGTATATACAGTATATCATTTTTGTTTCCTTGAGAATGACTAGTTATAGATCCCATTAAATTACTGTTATTTTTATAAATGCATATTACTACTATCTTTCTATTTTTATATAATTTTCAACAATCATCATAACTATATCTCAGAAAAAAATATTGAGGTTTTACATTAGTATATATAAACATATATGCATATAAAAATATACATGTTACATTTGTATATGAAGGTGAACATTGTAGACAATATTTGAGCAGGCTATTAAGCAAAAGTTGTTTTGTCTGGAGAAAAATAATTTAATAACAGTCAAAGAATCAAGTGTGATAGGTGGAAAAGTTTTAGTTAGCATGTGTCTTGCCATTTCCATTATCTTGGATTATTTTATTCCCAGATTGGCTTCTTTGACAACCAAAAATAACCTCTTTCAAAGCAGCAAAGAGATTTTGCTATTGCAGTCATATTGAGTGCCAGTAGCTACATGAACTATTCATTAGTCTCTGAAGACTTCCTAAATTCTAAAACACTGATGGTTTTATTTGTTCTTATTTTCAAGTTATATAATTTAATTAAATATCTTTCTCTTCCATCTATTATCAGGATGAGTCCCCAGTGCCCTATAAAATATAACTTTAGCTTTTATATTGTCTCTGTGTGAAAATTAAATGATCTATATACATGTAATTAATGTATTACAATTGCAGAATTGCCTTAAAAATAGTAGCTTTACATAAAAATGACATGAAGCCATTTCTGCAACTATAAAAAGTCTTTAGTAAAATCTATGTTATTTCAAATATGCATAGTATATCTTGTCATACAATTAGCAAGAAAAGATATCAAATAATTAACTGAAAAATTGTTATTATTTCAATATATTCTCCAGTAGATGTTAATTGTGAGAATGTAGTCTGAGAAGCTGCAGACTAAGCACATAATTGTTTTAAAGAAGAAATATTGTTCCTACAAAATAATCTACAACATATTTTGAGTGTAGTGTATTATTAGCTTTTTACAATGGACAATGATAATGTTATTGACAAAAAAAACTACTAAATAAAGAACCATCCAGAAATATCGGAGATAAACTCAAGAAGAACTTTGTAGAAGGCTAAAATGGAACAATGGAGAAATAATGTATAAAAATTCACTAACTGGAGCTGATCCACACTAAAATTTGCAGAGGGCCAGTAAGTTTCAGAAGCCATGAAGAAGGCAGATATTTTTTTTTTGGAAAATTTGGTTATCTAGAGGCTTGGCAGAAGAACGATTAAAAAATTTTAAATATATCTAGATACAATATGAAATAAAATGTAAAGGTAAGATATATTAAAACTTCAAAGGAAGATTTCAAGCACACTAGGGTTTTGTGATATTGCCTATGTTCAAATAACACCTCAATGCTAAAATTTCACTTTTATTCTTCCACCAGCAATGTATTTGAAAAATTTCAAGTGCAGAGCTTCAGGATTGGATCATGTGTACATAGGGGGAAAAAAAGAAGAGAAGAAGAAATTCCTTTTATCACAGCTAGAGATAAGTAAGATATTTAGTAATTAATATAAAAATGGAAACACTGAATGTATGCATCAGTCACAGTTCCAAAAAAAGCAGAAAACCATCAGAAATGATGTAGAAACAGGATTTATTACAGTGATTAGCATTTTTGCAATGATGGAAGTTAGTCAAGGTATTTATACAAGGTTTTTAATTTTCTCTAGCACTGTACTTGAGGTTGCCATGTTTATCAGATCAGTATTTAGGAAAGAACTTGGAATTTGGTGAGGGTGAACTGAGATCCATAACAAAAGCTGGAATCTATAAAGACACATAGAAACTGGGTCTACCTCACTACCTCCAATCTGATGTACCAGTTTCCAGGAAAAGGTGAGGCTAGTCATCGAAGGAGGGACACAAAGTTTGTGTAGATATCTCCCATGTGGGTGAGAACAAGGAAGAGTCAGTACTGAAGAAAAATGTTTTCTCCTGAAGATTCTCAAATCAAGAAAAGAGAGCCCTGTAGTTATTTAAAACAGGAAAATAATCACTATATCTGGGTTTGGGGGATTGAAGCTCTATCACTGGAACCAAGCAGGCTGCCAGGGTTGATCTAAGACACAGCCAAGTCTGAGTGAATCCAGGAATAATGATAACTGCTTGATATTGTTCATTTAAAATACATATAAACCTTTTTGATTAGAGACAAATTTATTTATATTTTTACTCTAGAAGAAGAAAGTAGTAAGTAGGTAACCAAATATACTCAGACATGCAAATGTAGTTAATACAGGGAATGAAGGTCCATAGGAAAAGTAGAGAGAAAAAAAATAATGATTCCTGAGAAAGAAAACAGAAAAAAAAAGGAAAGAAGAAAAAGAGAAAGGGATAAGGAAAGAAAAAAGAGAAAAGGTTATATCAAATCTTTATGAGATAAATATGTTAAAAATTCATTCATCTCTTCCTTTCAACAAATTTAGGGAACTAGATTCATTTTACAAATGAACAATTAGACATTCCTGGAGTTAAAAAAATTGACCTCAAAACATATAGTAAATGCCAGAGCAGAAATTCACATCATATTTATCTTATTTCATTATCAATTTGCACTTTAACAACCTTCCTCAAGAGTTCAGATAATTTGAAAGATGATTCCTATTGATATCTTCTGATTGTAGTAGTTTTTCTAAACTACTTGGTGTGGCTCCAAAATTCTACTTAGGTCAGAAGTCACATATCCAATAAAATTAAGTGGCATTTATAAACTTCTTTTGTTTTAAGAAAACTGATTGTAAAATAATGTAAAAACATAAATATATTTATAATAACATACAGTCTAAATATAATATGATATTAGAGTGGTATACAACTATTCTTTTGAATACATACTTGTTCTTTCCTCTTTGATTTCAAATCATTTGTCGGATTTGTTTCCTAGTGTTTGATAACATTTAAGGCAGAACTCAGCACTTTTGTTTCACATTTGAATGTGAGAATTATATTAACATGCAATCATAAAACATTCATTTAACATATACCTTTACATTGCACCCTATTAAAAGTCTTACCCTTTCTCCAGTTTAGAGCTCACCCAGTGCCAGATGTCCACAGCAGAGACATTTGAAGGAAGAAATCTCAGGGACTGCTCTTCCCCTTTCCTTTCTCCAGCCAACCCCACCTCAGCAGGCTGTATCTTTTCTTTCTGTTTCACACCAAAATCTATGAGGGAGGGTAAAAAGATCAAATTAATAAACGAGTGACAAGCACCTTCTCCTGGTATTGTGATGCATTGATTATATGAAATGGTTTGTGGCATATGTAGACATAATGGGTATTTTCATATGGAAATTAGCAACATTTTCTATATCCAGAGAGTCCTTGCAAACTGGGCAACTGTGCGTGGCCATGTGAGGCCAATGGACAGTTGGAGAGAGCACATCTTGCAACCCTTCCTGACAAGCAGGACTCCTTTCCCCCACAACTCTGCAGAAGCCCTCCTCATTTGTTTTGGGTAGCCAGGGAGAAGCCAACTCACTGGTTGTCTTATGAACACTCCACCCTTCCCAATGAACTTCATTGACCCTGATGAATCTCTAGCCTCAAAGAACAAGCAGAAAGTGGATATCAAGAAATAACGTCGCACGTGGTTTCACTTTCTTACTGGGTTTTACACACTTGTCCAGCTTCTCTTTTTAAAAAGTCCTGATCCTTTAAAGACATTGGTTTTAGTTTGGGGTACTAGCCAAAATGCTAAGGCAGCAGAAAGTACCATTTAACATCTTAA